>NW_025814896.1:88706169-89936169 GCF_022079265.1 Lynx rufus | reverse complement strand
GTTGTGGTCACAAAGTGGTGTATTGAGAGGTTATGGTATCAACACTGGGTTGGTTTTGGTCATGACCAAAGCTCGGCTATGGCTTGATGGAGTGGGTTGGGGGACAAGGTCTGTTTAGGAAATCACAGAACAGTGAGGATTTATGAGTGTTAGAAGATCTTAAGAACTGAAGTGCCCTCCCTTTCCTACCAGGTATCAGCTTTTCTACACTTCTGTCTCTGGCTTTCCTATGTGTTGTCTTTGATCGCATGTTCTTCTTTGTCTGTGCTTTCACTCACCCTTCAGTTAACTTCCTGGCTGAGTCGGAGCCCATCTGAACTTCTGGGCACCCCTCAGGCAGTTACAACACATCAGTAGTGCTCTTCCATCCGCCTCAGGATCTGCTGTCGCCTGACTCCTAGATCTCGTGCCTGTGCACAGGCTATTCCTCACGTCCTGGAGTTTCCTGTGATCATGTGAACACCTGTTTGCCTGCTCATAGAGAAAGAGGCCATTTACAGTTAGAATGATTCGGTGTTTTATGGTTGTTCACACCCTGTGACTTGCCAAAACATTTTCATAAGCACCATTTTTTCTGCTGCTCACATTATCTCAGGAAGTTAAAATGATAAAGGAAATATTAACAGAGGGAGTCTGGTGGTGGGGCTTGGCACAGAACTATGGAGACCCTGTAGGTCAGAGTCTGAGCTTTAGATTTGCTGGGCCAGACACTTGAATTTCGTGGGGTCCCCAAAGTGAGCAGTCTCACCAGGACCGATTCACACTGGCCAAACTGATAAGAGATTGATATAGAAGCCAGATCTAAACTTTTATTTACAGTAAGGGATATATTTTTCTTTTTAAAAAAATGTCTATTTATTTATTTTGAGAGAGAGAGAGAGCCTGTGCAAGAGAGAGAGTTGGGAGGGACACAGAGAGAGGGAGACAGAGAATCTCAAGTAGGCTTCATGCTGCAAGCAAAGAGCCCAATGCAGGGCTTGATCCCACAAATCGTGAGATCTTGACCTGTGCTGAAATCAAGAGCCAGATGCTTAACCGACTGAGCCACCCATGCACCACCAGTGTATATTCTTCAAAAGGTGCCTCCTATATCTATAATCCTTCCCCAAGAGATCTCATCCAGGTTCGTGGCTTGAAAAGCCACATATGCCCTGATGACTCCCAAATATGTATCTCTAGGCCCAGTCTATTCTTTTCCTTACCTATCCAATGGTCTAGTTTACCTCTCCTTTGACTAATAGACATCTCTTGACTGTTCCAATTCTGCCAAGATGAGAATTCACTTGGGCTGCTGGCCTCCTCCCCAAACTAAACATAGGAGGAATTATAGAGAGCAGTATGAAATCCAGGAAATAGCAACAACAAAGAAGAAACACCTGGGGAGCTAAAAGCCTCTTTAGAACAAAATTGCACGCGCGTGCGTGCGTGCGTGTGTGTGTGTGTAGAGTAGTTGCAGCCTGAGGCAGAGGTGACAGTAATCATAAGGATAAAAGAAAAGTAATGGACTTTCTGTTCTTGCCTCTCCCACACCTTTGCATCAGACAGACATTGCCTCTCTCTGTAGAACTGCAGAGGCAGTGGCTCAGGCCACTGGTCAGGGTGTCCATGGGAATGAACTCAGAACAGCATGAAAGCCCTGTCAGGGTCAAGAGTAGATAAATTAGGGGAACAACTGTCTTTGAGTGTATCCTCACTCCTTTACTCTTTGCCCTCCAAATCCCCAGGCTGGCCCTTCCAATCGGGAAAGGCAGCTTCCTTCCAGCCCGGGGGGAAGGGAGGAATAAAACCAAGACCCCAAGGAGTTTGGGGCCAGGTGAAGACAAGCAGACGTGATGCCATGTGATTGTGTGGTGCCTGGGGTGCCCCACTAGAGATTGGAGTCCCTGTTCTCTCCTTGAACTTAATAGGCTAACAGACACTGAGTGGCCTTCTGTCCCTCCCCAAAAGGCTGTATGGAGCAGAGTAGGGAATACCCTCAGGGAATATAGTCCCACAAGCCTAAGTAGTGGTACACTCAAGGCATAAAATTAAACCAAAAGAAAAGCAAAATGCATCACATGTAACATCAGAAGAAACAGGAGGACAGAAGCAGGAGAATTAGTACAGATGGACCAGGGATTTCAAATCAGCTCTACAAATATACAAAAGTAATATTAGCACTATAAAGCAAAAACCAGAAAAAGTTTAGAAGAGCCAAATGAAAATATTAGGTAAGAAAAAGATAGTAGTTGAAATAAAGAGCACAATAAGTGAGATATATAACCGATGAAAAATAAATTAATTAGAGAATATCATTTTGAGAAACACTCCAAAAAGGACTCATTAAAGAATGAGGAGATAGGGGCACCTGGGTGGCTCAGTCGGTTAAGTGTCCGACTTCAGCTCAGGTCATGATCTCATGGTTCATGGGTTTGAGCCTCGCATTGGGCTCTGTGCTGACAACTCAGAGCCTGGAGCCTGCTTCAGATTCTGTGTCTCCATCTCTCTGCCCCTCCCCTGCTTACACTCTGTCCCTTTCTAAAATAAATAAAAAATAAAAAATAATTAAAAAAAAAGAATGAGGAGATAAAAAAAATAAAATTGGGAGATCAGGAAGGTAGAAGTAAATGCCCACATCTATAACAGGAATTCAGAAGGAAAAAATGAAAATGCATAGAAGAATATATTTGAAGAAATAATAGACACACATTTTCCAGGTTTGAAAAGAATGAATGGCTTCAGATTGGAAGGGCTACAGACTGGAAAATAAAAGAGAGAAGGGAAAACCCACACAAGATACCAGATGGTAAAATCTAAAAATACCAAAGAGAAAACTTGAAAAGTATTAGATCGACATTAGATCTCTCCGTTGCAACACTGGGCGTAAGAAGATAGTGGAATAATATTTCTTAAGTACCAGAAGAAAATAATTTTGAACTTGAAGTTTTATATCCAGCCAGGTTGTCGTTCAAACGTGAAAAAAATTCTCAGGCAACAAGGTCTCAAAATGCTTCTCATAAAAAGAGCCACATGAGAAAACATCTCTGGAGTGCCAGAAAGCAAGGATGCATGAAAAGGTAAATGGAATGATTCCAAATGGTTTATCCTAATATATAAAGCAAGTTGTTTACAAAATGTTAACAATTATTAAATATAGGTGGAGGGATATATTGATGTTTATTGAATTTACTTTTCTAGAAGTTTGGAAATTTTCATAACAAAAAATGTTTAAAACATTTTGGAGGCAATACACAAATATGAAGAGATACAAATCCAGGAGACTTTGCAAGAAATAGAGTAAGAGTGATTTGATACATTGGTGAAATTTCTGTTGTCTGAAAAACAACAGCAAGAACAGCAAACTTAAGACTGAAAAAAGGAAAAAGAGGAAGTATACCCATAATAGTCCCAAATTAATATTCTAGACAATACTAAATTGATAGTAGATTGGAAGTAGATAGAAATTTGGGAAATGCCTAAGTACTTGGAAATTAAACAATACATTCTTTAAAAAATTTTTATTTATTTGTTCATTCATTCATTATTTTACATCCAAGTTAGTTAGCATATAGTGCAACAATTTCAGGAGTAGATTCCTTAATGCCCCTTATTCTTTTAGCCCATCCCCCTCCACAACCCTCTGTTTGTTCTGTATATTTAGGAGTGTCTTATAAAGAACACATTTTGATATAACCCATGGTTCAAAGAAAAAATCACAAAGAAAATTATTTTTGAACTGAATAAAAAAGAAAACTTGGGGTGCCTAGATGGCTCTGTCGGCTAGGCATCCGACTCTTGATTTCAGCTCAGGTCATGATCTCAGGGTTCATGGGTTCAGGCTCTGTGTTGGGCTCCATGCTGACAGTGCAAAACCTGCTTGGAATTCTCTCTCCCCCCCTCTCTCTGACTCTCCCCTGCTTGCTCTCTCTCTATCTCAAAAATAATAAAAACATTAAAAAAAAAGAAAATTCGACGTATCAAAATTTATGGGAGGCAGCAAAAGCAGTGCTTTTAGGGAAAGGTATAACTTTAAACACCTATATTAGAAAAGAAAAAATGGTCTCATATCAATAACTTAAGCTTCCACATTAATAACCTGGAGAGAAGGAGCCAACTGAGTCCAAAGCAAGCAGAAGGTAGAAAATAATATAGATTAAAGTGTAAACAAATGAAATAGAAAACAGAAAAACAACAGAGACAAAAATCAATAAAAAAAAAGTTAGGTTTTTTGGAAAAGATTAACAAAATTGACATATCTTTAGTTAGGCTGACCAAAATTAAAAAAAAAAAAGCGAAAGAAAAAGAAAAAGAAAAAACATGAATTGCAAAATCACGACTGATCCTACAGAAATAAAAAGAATATAAAGGAATACTACAAATTCAATAACCTGGTTGAAATGGACAAGTTCCTAGCAAGATATGGATCATGAAAATTGATTCAAGAATATAAAATCTGAATAGTAAGTAAAAAGTAAAAAAGTAAACAAGTAAAAAAAAAAGATATCCACATTGGAAAGGAAGTAAAAGTGTATTCACAGATGACATGGTCCTGTATATACAAATTCCTAAGAAATTCCCAAAAACCTATTCTTAACATGGCAACACTGCCCAAATTGATGTACAAATTTAATGTAATCCCTATCCAAGTCCCAGCTGCCTTCTTTGTAGATATTGACAAACTAATTCTATCATCAAAGTGGAAATGCAAAGGATCCAGAATAGCCAAAAAATTTTTGAAAAAGAATAAAGTTGAAGGACTCAGACTTTCTGATTGCAAAACTTACTACAAAACTATAGTAATCAAAACAATGTGGTACCGATAGTAAGATGGACATATAGACCAATGGCCCAGAATTGAGAGTCAGAAATAAGACTTCACATGTAAGGTCAATTTACTTTTGGCGAAGGTGCCAAGGAAATTCAATGGGAAAAAGATATTCTATACAACTGTTGGCAAGGATGTGGAGAAACTGGATCCCTCATACATTCCCAACAGGAGTGTAAAATGGTACAGCCACTTTGGAGAGCAGTTTGGCAGTTTCTTAAAAAGTTAAAAATAAACCTACCCTTCAACCCAGAAATTCCATTCCTAACTATCTACTGAGAGAAATGAAAACATGTCCACACAAAGATTTGTACATGAATATTCGTAGCAGCATTATGCATAATAGCTAAAACCAGGAAACAATCCAAACGCCTATCAACAGGTTAATGGATAAACCAAATGTGGTGTATTCACACTGGAAGACTGCTCAGCAATTAAAAGGAATAATTACTGATAACTGATACACACATGACATAGATGAACCTCAAAAACATTATAGACACAAAAGACTGTATCTTGTATGATCCCATTTATGTGAACTATACAGAAAAGGCAAATTTATACACGTAGAAGTAGGTCAGTGGTTGCCTGGGCTAGATCTGGGAATAGGGACTGACTGCAAATGAGCCCTGCAAGGGAACTTTTTGGGGTGATGAAAATGTTCTAAATTTGGATCGTTGCGATAGTTGCACAGCTCTATACATTTACTAAAAATAATTGAATTGTACACTTACAATGGATGAATATGTTATTTTATGGTATTTACATTAAACTTCAATAAAGCTGTTAAAAAAAAGAATCATAGGTTCAGGGACCAAAGTATTGGGGTAATTGAGGGATATTTTATTCTAGCTGGAGGAAAATCTCTGATAGGCTCAAATCTGAGGGCTATATCCAACTACATACCTGTGATGGGATGAATAATGGCTCCAAAGATATTCAGGTCCTAATCCCTGGAACCTGTGAGTATAATCTCAAACGGCAAAAGGGACTTTGCAGATGTGATTCAGTTAAGGGTCTTGAAATGGGAAGGTTATTCTGGATTATCCAGTTAGTCGGGCCCTCCAGTTAATCACAGATGCCCTTGTAAGTAGGAGACAGCGGGAGATTTGACACAGTGATAAGAGATGAGAATGTGGACTCGAGGGGCGGAGGAAGGGGTCATGAGCCACAGAATGCAGACTGCCTCCAGAACCTAGGAAATGAGAAGAAGCAGATTCTCCCCCAGAGCCTCCAAAAGGAATGCGGACCTGGTGACGCCCTGACTTCAGCCCAGGAAAATTGATGTCAGACTTCTGGCCTCCAGAACAGTAAGGGAATACACCTGTGCTGCTTCAGGTCACCAAGTTGGTGGCAATTTGTTACAGTGCCATAGGAAATGAATATAATATCCAACCTCAAACAGATTTAGTATGCATTTTATAAATTTTGAATTAGTTGCAAATACATAAAAACTTGTAAATTTCACATTATAATCTATATTTATGTGGGCTTTTTTTAAATGGGAAAATTAGGCAGCATAGGTCTTCCCCATCAATATGATAATAATTGGCCAGAACTGAGTCATGCTCCATCAGCTTTGTGGTCTTCCTGTGGCCTGCTTATTCTCTACGTATGCCTGCATCCTGTAGCCAGATGGGAGTTTGTGCCTCCTACTTTACTTTATTTACTTATTTATTTTAGAGAGAAAGGGGGTGTGTGAGCAGGGGAAAGGGGCACAGGGAGACAGAATCTTAATCAGGCTCCATGCCCAGCGCGGAGGGTGACATAGGACTCGATCTCACAACTGTGAGATCATGACCTGAGCCCAAATCAAGAGTCAGAGGCTTAACCCACTGAGCCACCCAGGCTCCCCTGTGTCTCCTACTTTAGAATGGTTACTGGGGCACCTGGGTGGCTCAGTCAGTTAAGTGTCCGACTTCTGCAGAGGTCATGATCTCAAGGTTCGTGAGTTTGAGCCCTGTCTGGGGCTCTGTGCTGACAGCTCAGAGCCTGGAGCCTGCTTCGGATTCTGTGTCTCCTCTTTCTGCCCCTGCCCCACTCGTACTGTCTCTCCTTCCCTCTCTCAAAAATAAAAATGAACATTAAAAAAATTAATATAGAATGGTTGCCATAGCTTTCTGCATCTGAAGACACGGCCCTGAATGTGGCATCTTCCTCACTAGCATGGATTATAACTATCTTCTTTTTGAGAGGGTCAAAGAGGAAAGAGGGGTCACTCATAAAGCTGCCTGATTAGTTCATCCTGTGTCATGTAAGGGTTCTGCTGACTAAAGAGCTCTTGCTTGCATTATCAGATTTGTCTGTCAAGCTTCTGGCCTTTGTAGAATATTTGGGGGCGGGGAGTCTCTCATGTTCACACTTTGCTTGTTTTTTCCATTTTACCGTGTTCTGATTCATTACCTCCTGGGGTTCCAGGACCACTACCTTCTCTTGAAAGGTGCTGTCAGCATCTTGGAGGCCTCAGAAGAGAGGCAGGAGGGGGCCATTGGGAAAGCCATCCTTGAGTCTGAGGTGTGAACACAGACCGTGCAATGATTTGCATCAGCACAGGTGAAAGGTCCGCAGACTTCGCCAAAATCTTGGGGTGAACTATGAGGCACAAAAGAGAAGTCTTAAAAAAGTAGGTATGAGAAAATGCTCCAGCATTCAAGATCAAGTGCCTCCACTTCAGTTCCTGTCTGGGCACTCCCTCTCTCCTATCCCTCAACTCCCTCCACCCGGAAGCCTGGGCTCCCGAAGCCCTTTTTCAGGTCAGATGCCACTACGGTTGGTCTTTCCACACTCTGACCAATCCCCTTGTGGAAAGGCTCACAGTTTTGTTTTTTTGCTTTTTATTGATTTTATTTTTTAAATTTACATCCAAATTAGTTAGCATATAGTGCAACAATGATTTCAGGAATAGATTCCTTAGTGCCCCTTACCCATTTAGCCCATCCACCCTCCCACAACCCCTCCAGCAACCCTCTGTTTGTTCTCTATATTTAAGAGTCTCTTATGTTTTGTCCCCCTCCCCGTTTTTATATTCTTTTTGCTTCCCTTCCCTTATGTTCATCTGTTCTGTCTCTTAAAGTCCTCATATGAGTGAAGTCATATGATATTTGTCTTTCTATGACTGACTAATTTCGTTTAGCATAATACCCTCTAGTTCCATCCACGTAGTTGCAAATGGCAAGATTTCTTTCTGATTGTTGAGTAATAGTCCATTGTGTATATATACCACATTTTCTTTATCCATTCATCCATTGATGGACATTTGGGCTCTTTCCATACTTTGGCTATTGTTGATAGTGCTGCTATAAACGTGGGGGTGCATGTGTCCCTTCGAAACAACATACCTGTATCCCTTGGATAAATACCTAGTAGCACAATTGCTGGGTCGTAGGGTAGTTCTATTTTTAATTTTTTGAGGAACCACCATACTGTTTTCCAGAGTGGCTGCACCAGCTTGCATTGCCACCAACAATGCAAAAGAGATCCTCTTTCTCCGCATCCTCACCAACATCTGTTGTTGCCTGCGTTGTTAATGTTAGCCATTCTGACAGGTGTGAGGTGGTATCTCATTGTGGTTTTGATTTGTATTTCCCTGATGATGAATGATGCTGAGCATTTTTTCATGTGATGGTTGGCCATCTGGATGTCTTCTTTGGAGAAGTGTCTATTCATGTCTTTTGCCCATGTCTTCACTGGATTATTTGTTTTTTTGGGTGTTGAGTTTGCTAAGTTCTTTATAGATTTTGGATACTGACCCTTTATCTGATATGTCATTTGCAAATATCTTCTCCTGTTTTGTTGGTTGCCTTTTAGTTTTGCTGATTGTTTCCTTTACTGTGCAGAAGAAGACACACACACACACACACACACACACACACACACACAAATATTCCATGCAACTGGATAGGAAGAGCAAATATTGTTAAAATGTCGATACTACCCAAAGCAACCTACATATTCAATTCAGTCCCTATCAAAATAACACCAGCATTCTTCACAGAGCTAGAACAAACAATCCTAAAATTTGTATGGAACCAGAAAAGACCCCGGATAGCCAAAGCAATCTTGAAAAAGAAAACCAAAGCAGGAGGCATCACAATCCCAGACATCAAGCTATACTACAAAGCTGTAATCATCAAGACAGTATGATACCAGCACAAGAACAGACACTCAGATCAATGGAATAGAATAGAGAACCCAGAAACGGACCCACAAACATATGGCCAACTAACGTTTGACAAAGCAGGAAAGAATATCCAATGGAATAAAGACAGTATCTTCAGCAGGTGGTGCTGGGAAAACTGGATGGCGACATGCAGAAGAGTGAACCTGGACCACTTTCTTACACCATATACAGAAATAAACTCAAAATGGATGAAAGACCTAAATGTAAGACAGGAAGCCATCAAAACCCTCGAGGAGAAAGCAGGCAAAAACCTCTATGACCTTGGCTGCAGCAACTTCTTACTCAGCACGTCTCCAGGGGCCAGGGAAACAAAAGCAAAAATGAACTATCGGTACCTCATCAAAATAGAAAGACTCACAGTTTTCCAGACACCCGCTCACTTGCTGCCCCCGCCCCCGCTGGAGGACACCACCTCTCTGGCCAGTTCACCTCCCAGAGTCTGGATTCTTCAGTCTGGATTGGAGCCTATGCACAGCCTCATGAAACAGTTTCACAGAAGTGCTTCAGCAATGTCTGTGGAAGCCTCTCAGTGGTCTCCATTCTCAAGAGGAAATTCATCTCAGGTTCTTTTGGCTACCTTTCTGGCCTTCCTCCCAATTTCCTGTGGGTAATGGCTTTGACCAGGGTATACCCACCCCCTTGCCCAAAATAGGACTGCAGGGACTGCCTGCTCTGAATATTATTCGTTAAAAAGAAACATTTTCCTCACCCATAAATAGGTTTGCAATGCCCTTAGTAGAAAATTACAGATCTTTAGAGTGGCCCACAGATCCTGAATCGGTAGCTTCTTTCCATCTTGCCATCCCACTCAGTGCTCAGGCCACACCAGCGTTAAAACTCATAACGGCATAAATCTCCCAGCTATTCCCTGTCTTGGGCCTTTGTACAAACCCTTCCCTCTTTATGCAAACTGTTCTGGGCTCCTTTTCCACTCCTCATCTTTCTGTGGTCTCGCCTAAAGTAATTTCCTCAGGGAAACCTTCCCTGACCTCCCAACTGGAAGAAAGTTCCTCTATATTCCCTGTAGAACCCCAAATACAGACACCCAAAATCCTTCGTTCTCCCCTCACAGCACTTACTGTCACTTGAAGTTTTATATTTTTGCGGTTTTGTATTTACTGTCTCCCTCACAAGAGTTCCTCTCATGAGAGGAGCTTCTTGAGAGGCTGTGTCTGTCGGTCCCACATTTGTTGAATCCATAAATGAATGAAAGGGAACCATTTACAAAGACACTCTCAACCTCAGCCATCCCCAACAATTTAAAATATGCAGAGCTTTTCACTCTTTTGAACCTTTGTATTTAAAATAAGATACACCCAATGATGTATCTTGATAGTTTGCCTAACCAAAAGGCCCAAGACTTAAGTGTTTTTCTCAAAATAAATGTGAAATCAGCAAAGATGATGACTAAGAACATAAACTCTCATGCATGGAGACCACAGCTCCTTCCGGATGGGAAGGTCCAAATCCTCTGGGATGCTGAGACCATGGTCCCTGCAGAGGAAAGCTTTCCTCAGTACAAGGCCCAGTGTGGGGAGGCTGGCTCTGAGAGGGGAGAAGCCAAGCCCATAGCTCCCCTTTCCTCAGTGGCCCACACAGCTCCTGGCCTTCTCTGATGTGCTATGACCTCTTCATCTCTGTTAATGGAAATTTAGGCTCCACCCCAAGTGGTTTGCTGTTTTAAATCCCCTGGAACTGAACATCCTTCTACAAAGATCTTTGAACACTGTGTGAAGATTTCCACAGGGTAAACTCGTAGAAATGGGATTGCCAGATTAAAGGGATGACCCATTTAAAATTGTTGGTATATACTGCTGAATTGATCTTCAAAAAGGCTGTGCCAGTTCATATTCATACCAAGGGTGTCCCCTTTGCCCAGCCCCCCACCCTGCATACCACTGTTGTGCTAATTTGCAATTTTAAACTAGTAGTGAGGTTAAGCATTTTTTCATGTTTAATTGCCCTTTGTATTTGCCGGGAACTGTTTATTCAAATTCTTTGAGCAATTCAGGTAGAGCCCTAATATAAAATATATACTCCTATATTTTATTCTGTCACTTGAGTGAGGTTTTTATGTCCATATCTTTAATCTATCGGGAATGATTTTTTTATGCGTTGGAACTCTAACTCTGTGTTTAATATTTATTGCTATTATTATTGTTATTAATTTTAGAGAGAGAGCATGTGCGTGAGTCGGGGAGAGGAGCAGAGGGAGAGAGAATCTTAAGCAGGCTCCACACTCAGTGTGGAGCTCCAGGGGGCTTGATCCAACGACCCTGGGATCATGACCTGAGCTGAAATCACGAGTTGGATGTTCTACCAACCGAGCCATCCAGGTGCCCCACTATTTTTTTTTAAGTGTTTTGTTTGTTTGTTTATAAGTAACTTCTACACCCAACGTGGGGCTTGAACTCACAACCCTGAGATCAAGAGTTGCATGCTCTCCTGACTGCAACCTGCACTCCAGCCAGGTGCCCCTATTACTGTTCTTTTTTAAAGATGGAGGTTAAAGTTGCCTTTTCCCTACATATTTGAAATACCATCTTTATCATAGGTTAAATTCTTATGCAAGTGAAAGACTGTTTCCAGACTCCACTCTGTTTCTGCTGACTGTTTGCCGAATTCTGGCTTCACCCCACATTGTCTGAATCATTGCAGCTTTGTAACACATGCCTGGTACCCAGTAGGCACTCAACAAATATTTGTCACTCTATATTCTACTCTTTCGAATATACTTGAGAATCAATGATGTCAAGTTATTTTAAAACCCACTGAGATTTGCCTTTCCCAAACTCCTTGAGCAACTTTGTTTTAGGTGTATCTTTTATTGCTATCATATTTTTGCATTTTTAAACCATATCGGAAAGTATTTTCTTTGAGTTGGCAAGTTTCCACCATTCAGTTATTGTTATACAGATTGATAGATTTACTCTTATCATCTTTTATAATTTCAGATTGTTTTTTAATACTCCCTTGCTGCTTTCCATCATTTGTTTCCTGGTCTGTTTTCTTCATTGTTTCTCCCCACTTCCAGCAATTTGAAAAAATGTTTAACTTTTAAATATTAATCTTCATCTTTTTACTTTTAAATAAATATCCTACAGCCTGTATTACTGCAAAGTCACTCCTCTCAGAAACCAAGAGAGCAAGCAGACAAAAAACAGAGATAGTGAAGATCTAAAAATGCAACTAATATGTTTGCTGTATTAGATATAATGGAACTCCACACCCAAGAGAGAATTCGTATTCTTTTTGAGCACAAGAAGAACATTTGCATTGGCTATAAAAGGAGCTATAATAAATTTCACAGAATCAATAACACACAGATCATGTCATCTGCCCACAATGCACTAAAATCATAAATTAATAACAAAGGTAAGGCTTAAAAGCACATGCCTCTTGTAATTTTGCTTGCTCCACAACTCCCTCAGAACTCTTGCACCTGCCCCTCCCTCCTGGATTACTAGATGACTCTGGGAAATGAAATCCTCACTCTACACAGCAATTCAGGTTCAGTTCTCCTTGAAAACTCAGCTCCCAGACCAACGTTCTTCATCTGGAACTCCTCAGGTATCCGACAGAAACAAAAGGGTCATCTTCCAATTTACCAGGCAGGATTTGCCCTCCTAACCGTCTGATTTGGGCTCAGGTCGTGATCTCATGGTTCCTGGATTCAAGCCCCGTGTCAGGCTCTCTGCTGTCAGCACAGAGCCCTTTTCAGATCCTCTGTCCTCCTCTCTCTCTGCCCCTCCCCTCCCTCTCAAAAATAAATAAACATTTAAAAATCATTATGAAGTCATGGATTTAAATATATTTAATATATTTCAATCCATTGATTATTATCCTTGGCCATGCTCTATTTGTTGCACCTTTGGCCCGTGGAAGCCTCTCAAGTTGGCTTCTGAGTCCTTTCTGACAATCCTAGTAGGTCTTTGATGGCTTTCTTCCAATATGGCATCTGGGAAGCAGGCAAGAGGCAGATGCCCTCTGTAGCCTGCAGGTTTGGTGAGAGCACCTCTGCTTAGTCCCATCTTTGAAGAGGAAACACTGTACCTTCTAGGTTTCTGGTTAGAGCCTTGAGGGGTTCAGCAAGAGAGGGACTACAGAAGAGGGAGCCGCTGGAGGTGGGGAAAATGATGAGTACAACTTTTTGTTTTTAAGTTTATTCATTTATCTTGAGATAGAGAGAACCAGTGGGGGAGGGGCCGAGAGAGATGGGGACAGAGGATCCAAAACGGGCCCTATGCTGACAGCAAAAAGCCCGATGTGTGCAGGGCTTGAACTCACGCACCGTGAGATCATGACCTGAGCCGAAGTTGAATGCTTAACTGACTGAGCCACCCAGGCACCTCGATGAGCGCAGCTTTTAACTTTGTTGTGGGCTGAACTGTGTTCCTCACAAATTCCTATGTTGAAAACCTTATTCCCAGTACCTCAGATTGTATTTGGAGATAGGGCCTTACATAGGTAAGTAAGGTAAAATGCAAGCATATGGATGGGTCCGTCCTCCATAATCCAAAGTGACTGATGTTCTTTATAAGAATAAAAGATCATGGACATCTGAGTGGCTCAGTCGGTTAAGTGTCCCATTTCAGCTCAGGTCATGATCTAATGGTTCCTGCGTTCGAGCCCCACATCAAGCCTATACTGTCAGTGCAGAGCTTGCTTGGGATTCTCTCTCTCTGTCCCTCTCCCACTTGTGCTCACTGTCTTTCTCGCTCTTTCTCTCAAAATAAATAAACTTTAAAAAAAAGAACAGAAGATTAGGACACAGACAACACAGAGACCAAGGGACAGTCATGTGAGAATTCAGCAAGAAGACGGCCACCTGCAAGGCAAGAAGAGAGGCCTCAGAAGAAACCAACTTAACAGCACCTTGATCTTGGACTTCTAGCCTCCAGAACTGTGAAAAAATAGATTTGTGTGGTTTGAGTCACCCAGTCAGTGGTATTTTGTTATGGCAGCCTTAGCAAACTCCTAAGAACCTGTTGAGTTTGAAGCATCCACGGATGTTGCTTCGCAGTTGTAAGTGTGGATCTGGGGTTCAGGAAAGAAGACAGCTGGAAGCAGACCTGTGGGAATTGGGAACATATACAGGGTGGATCAAACCACGTATATAAGGGTGAATCTCCAGGGAGAATCTGACGAGTGAAATGAGGAGAGGGCTCTGAAATAAACCAATGTTAAGAAATGGGGGAAGAGAAGCCCTTGAAGGAGACCCAGAGATAGTGGGTCGAGGGATAGGCAGGAGCAAAAGTGTGGAAGAATGGAGTCTGAGGCAGAGAGTGGAGTTGAGGGAGTTTGGAGAAGGCAGTGGTTAACTACTCAATGCCAAAGAGAGGTCAAGTAAGATAAAGACTGAAGAAAGGCCTTGGGGTTTTACAATTATGAGTGAGTGGAGGCATGGAGAGCCCAGGCTGCAGTGGTTTGGGGTGTGACTGGAGAAGGGGATAAGGACTAGGAGGATAAATCATCTTTAGCAAATCTGATGGAAAGCAGGACATGGTGTAGGCTGACAGCGAGAAGCAGCTTGATATTTTCTCTGTTTTTCTTGGGAGGGACTTGAACACATTCATATTATGACAGGAAGGAGCCAGTGGATGAGAAATACCAAAATGAAGGAGGAGATGGAAACCTGGAGTGCCCCAAAGCAAAGAGAGGGAAATTAAGCACATAGGAATACCTCTTCCTCTGAGATGGGAGAAATGTAAGTGGTGATTAGTTTGTAGGTTTTAGGGTGGGAATCTGGGAATCAATATTCATGCACAACTTTTTATGTAGGCACATGTTTTCATTTCTTTTGGATATATTTCTGTATATTTCTATTCCAATGAAATTGCTGGGTCATACGGTAACTGCCATATTTAACAATTTGAGGAACTGCCAAACTGTTTTGAAAAGCGGCTGCACCCTTTTACATTCCCACCAGCAATGTATGAATGAGGGCTTCAATGTTTCCACACCCAGTGGGTTTCAGGTGGTGTCTCATTGTGGTTTTGATTTACATTTCCTAATGACTAATGTTTTTTATTTCTTTTCATGTGCATATTGGCCATTTGTCTATCTTCTTTAGGGAATATCTATTCAAATCATTTGAAAAAATGTTTTTAAAATGATTTTTTTAAATGTTTATTTTTGAGAGAGAGAGAGAGAGAGACAAAACTTGAGTGGGGGAGGGGCAGAGAGAGAGAGAGAGAGAGAGAGAGAGAAAGACAGAATCTGAAGCAGGCTCCAGGCAATCAGGCTCGATATGGGGCTCGAACCCACGGACTGCAAGATCATGACCTGAGCCAAAGTTGGACGCTCAATCGACTGAGCCACCCAGGCCCCTCTCATTTGACCCTTTTAGAGTTGGATTATCTTTCTATTGTTGAATTGTAAGAGTTCTTTATATATTCTGCATACCAGTCTCTTATCAGATGTATGACTTACAAATATTTTCTCCCATCCTGCAAGTTGTCTTTTCACTTTCTTAAGGGTGTTCTTTGAAGCACAAAAACTTTTAGCTTTGATGAAGTCTAGTTTATCTATTTTTTCTTTGGTTGCTTGTGCTTTTGGTGTTCTAAGAAAGCTTTGCCTAATCCAAGTCATGAAGATTTACTCCCTTTTCATCTGAGAGTTTTATTGTTTTAGCACTTCCATTTAGTCTATGGTCTATTTTGAGTTAATTTTTGTGTATGGTGTAAGGAAGGGGTACAATTAATTCTTTTGCATGTGAATATCTAGCTGTTCCAACACATTTGTTGAAAAGGTTCACTGAATGCTCTTGGCACCTCTGTTGAAAAATCAATTGGCCATAAAAATGTGGGTTTCTTTCTGGATTCTCAATTCTTCCACTGATCTATATGTCTATCCTTATGCCAGTATCATACTGTCCTGATTTGTAGATAAGGTTTGAAGTTGGGAAGTAGGAGTCCCCTAAATTTGTCCTTTTTCAAGATTTATTTGGCTCTTCTGGGTCCCTCCCATTTCTATATGATTTTAAAGACGAGCTTGTCAATTTCTGCAAAAATAACGGGATTTTGTTGGAAAATGTGTTGAGTCTATAGATCAATTTGAGGAGGATTGCCATCTTAACAATATTGTCTTCTATCCAAGAACATGGAACATCTTTCCATTTATTTAGGTCTTTGTTAATTTCTTTCAGTGATGTTTTGTAGTTTCCAGTGTACAACTTTTATACTTCATTAAGTTCATTTCTTGGTATTTTGTTTAATTTTTTGAAGGCTTTTCTAAATGACATTGACCATAACAACTTCTTAAAATTTTTTTTTAGTGTTTATTCATTTTTGAGAGAAAGAAAAATAGAGTGGGAGCAGGGGAGGGACAGAGAGAGAGGGAGACACAGAATCCAAAGCAGGCTCCAGGGTCTGAGCTGTCAGCACAGAGCCCAATGCGGGGCTCAAACCCATGAACTGCGAGATCATGACCTGAGCCAAAGTTGGATGCTCAACCGACTAAGCCACCCAGGCAACCCTATATTTTATTTTTTGATGCTTTTACAAATGGAATTGTTCTTCATTTTTCTTTTCAATTGTTTATTACTAGTGTGCAGAAATACAATTGATTTTAGTATTTTGAACCTGTATCCTGTAACCTTGCTGAACCCATTTGTTAGTTCTAATAGTCTCTTAGTGGATTCCTTTGGATTTTCTATTTATAAGATCACGTCATCTGCAAACAGAGATAATTTTACCCTTCCTTTCCAATCTGGATTACTTTTATTTATTTTTCTTGCCAAATTGCCCTCGCTTGAACCTCCAGCACAATATTGAATAGAAGTGGAGAGAGGACATCCTTGTCTTACTCCAAATTTTAGGGAGTATACCATGATTTTAAATAGCTATTGCTTGTAATGATACTAATTTTTCTCATAACAATTTCTCTTACAATTCCAAAAAGAATTAGCGCTTATGTGGATGAATACACAGGCGAGAATAGCAATAAAATCTTTGAAAAAAAGTAATGAGTGAAGATTTGCTCTTCTGTTGTAGTAAGGCTTTAAAAAGGCAACAATAATTAAAACAGAATGGCACTGGCAACAAGATAGAAACCTCAGCAGAATAGAAAACAAAGTTCAGGCTCTGTCTACAGTATATATAAGAATGTATACTAGAAAACCAATGGCAAGGGGATAATGTTTTGCAATAAGTACTGGGAAGAACGGACGGCTGTTGGGGGAGAGAGAGTTAGATTTCCAAACCTTTCACTAAAATAGTATATAGAATTTAAAGATGATGAAAGAACAAAGAAAAAGCCAAACAACTCAAAAGCTAGAAAAAATATGAGTGGATATTATTGGACCTGTGAGTGTGGAAGAACTTAACCTTGAGACAATGGAAGAAATTCAAGGATTTGACAACATAACCTCTTTGGTCAAACTGATTTGCAAAATATATAAAAGACAAAGTGTTATTCTTAATAAAGTGCTAACATAAATTAATAAGAAATTAAGGCTTCAAAGAAAAATGAGCATGGAAAATAGACAATTCAGAGAATAGACAACTCAGTAAAAGAGGAAATATAAATGACTAATAATGAAAAATAAAGTTCAATCTCATTGGCAATCGAAGAAATGCAAATGAAACAAGGAAATACAAACGTTTGCTTTCAGCAAAGATTTCTAAGATGATAATACTTATCACTGCTTAGTGTGTGTTAAGATGGCTCTCTTATTAACCCTTTGAGGTGACTTCTATTATCAGGCTCATTTAATAGATGTGGAAACTGAGACTCAGTGGGGTTTAGTAACTTTCCCAAGCTTATAATGCCGCTGACTGGTGGCACTAGAATTTGAACCTGGGCTGTGTGACTCTACTCTGGTGAGGGGCCTAGAAAACAGATGCAGGAAAGGGGAGGTGAAGAACAAGGGGAAATGTAGACTGAAGAGCCAGGCAAAGATATTTGAAGTACCCATGTGGAAGGGCGAATGGGCTTTTATGGTATTGTAGAACGAAGCAACAAGTTGAAATTACACAAAGGACCACTTTTTTATAGCAAGAACTATCCCCTAACGGACTAGAGAGGCCCAGGAAGGCATGAGCACACCCGGCCCCAGGGGAGGTAGGGGAAGCCAGAGGGTCCTTGGTCTAACCCTCATGGCAGGCTGCAGGGGATGGGGATGTTGGTGGCCTCATTTTGTAGAGGAGGACACATATCTCTAGGTGGTCGAGACCTCAGTGTCTTCAGAGTTTCTGCTCTTTTCTCACCCACAGATAGCTAAAAGACCCGGCCTTTCCTCCTAGGGCCAAGTGACCTGCAGGGGAGCCCTGCCTGGCTTCACTGCCCTCCTATAGCTGCAGTCCCAGGCCAACAGGAAGCCTGAGCTTGCCAAACTGCGTGGGCCAGGGCAGGAGGAAGGAGAGAGGGAGTAGTCCATCTGAGTTCTGTTTTGTCCTTTCCTGCAGCCTTGCTACTCCATGGGGGGGGGGGGTGCAGTCTAGTTGTGTTAGAGAACTAGGAAACAGGTTAAACAGAACCATTAAAGAAGGGTGACTAATGTATGTTAGTTGCAGTTTGGTAAAGATGTCTTCATTTGCAAAGCCCTTGGGGAATCCATTCTTAAAGTTGGGGCTTCGTCCTGAGTGCAACCTTGGTTAAGTCTCTTAACGTTTTTATACCTCAATTTCTTCATCTGTAAAATGGGTATGACAACACTTCCTGCTCTATCAACTCCGAATTATGTAGTGCTTATATGACCAACAAGCTAGTGTGAGAGCAGAGTGCCACAGGCAGTAGTCCCTCAGACCTGAGTTCAAGCCCATTCTCTGCAATTTTCCAGTTAGAAACTTGGAGAAAATTACCCAAGCTCTCTCTCCGCTTTGGTTTCATCATCAGTGAAAATGAAGGTGGCAACAGCACCTGCCTTAAACGGTTGTCTTCAGGGGTAAATGAGATAATACATGTAAAGTAAATGGTAGAACCAGGGCTCCAACGCCCACTCCAAAGCTACACTACAGCTGCCTCACAGGCATAATGCAAACACATCAACAACAGAGTGTAGAGAAAAGCTTGGATAGAAACACAACAAATGGTTAACAATGTTTACTTCTGGGTGGGGAGATTATGACCTATTTGTATTTCCTTCATTTTCTTCTGCATTTTCCAAGTTATGTTTATAATCAGAAGAAAAGCTGTATATGATTTTCAGATGCCTTGAGATCATCCGTGATGGTCTCCACTGCATTAAAATCTTTCACAATATTTTCTCACGCAATCTTCTCAGCAACTGCTTGAAGTAGGCATCATTATCCTCATTTTCTAGATGAGTAAATGAGGCTGATAGAGGTTAGAGAGCTGGTTTAATCTTCAGATCTTATTGCTGTGAAGTGGCAGAAAGCCAAGACCCACAGGCGGATCTGGCTGCCTGAAAGATAGGTGCTATCCACAGGGATGTTGGACCATGGGGCTCAGTGCCCAGGACTCCTCCACCCCAGTCTTCAGAATGCAGGGATAAGGTGGCAGGCTGTCAGGATCAGGCCTGTGGTGTGTGTGTTCCCATGGATCCCCAGTGCCTGGTGTACTGGTTCTCTGTATCCATATTGTGGTGGAGAACGTGGCCGGCAGAGTTGGGATTTTGGCATCCTTCTCTCATAGCACAGGGTACTGTGGAGAGTCTTCCCAAGAAGAAATACAGGTTTCCGCCATAAAAGTAGCCAGCCAGAGGAACTAAAAATAGGTTATCACATAAGATTGAGGGAGGGAAATGGTTGTGAGATACATTATCTGTCACAGCAGGAAGACAATAGATAATGGCCCTGATAAATCCATCTATGTAAGCATTTTATGTAGAGAGATGGAGGTACCCACCAGGCTTGAAAACACAAATGGCTGTAAGTGAGTTTTCTTTGGATCCAGCCGTGGAGAGGGAATCTTTCGCTTTTCATCATAAGCGCTTCTGTCCTATTTGATTTTCTTTAGGTGTATGTGTTACATTTTATTTAAAAATTAGGATTTTAAAAAGTACAGGCTGTGGGGTCATCTGTGTGGATTCAAATTCCACCTTTGCCAGTTATGGATCGTGGGCAGTTTAGCCTCTCTAACTGAAATTTTACCTTCTGGAAAATAGGAATAAAACTCATACTCACCCAGAAGGTTGCTCTGAGGATAAAATGAGGTAATGCATATAAAGTACATGGACCGGCACTGGCCGAAATGCAGCATCTATAATTACTAACCATTGTTATCATTATTAATAATAAGCCAAGCATTCAAATCATACCCCTGGGCTTTACACACAGGCACGTAGTAGGCACTTAATGGGTGGAAGTAATTGTTTAAAACTCCCATTAGAGCCTATAATTTCCGTCAACCAGTGACGCAGGAGCTCCGGCTGAAATATTGATGTCGTTACTTATTTATTCATCACGCTGCTCCCCACCGCAGTGTCCGCTAAGGGCGAGCCCAGCTCCCCCGCCTTCCGCGGCGCGGTCTCGTTTCATCAGTAGGTCCCCGAAGCGCGCGGAGGTCCGAAGCCGGGGCAGCTCACCGGCTTCCAGCTCGCTGTCGCGGGCCAGTCACGTGCCAGAGCGGGACTCACTTCTGGTTTCACGCAGCATCTTCCCTGGCAGGGACCGGCTGGAGGAGGGTTGGAGCGCGGCTCGAGACGGAGGGGGCAGCGGGGTCCCGCCCCACCCCCACTTGCCCGCGCCAAGAGGATGGCCATTCCAGGAGGGGCGGGCCGGGGCAGTTGCAGGGCAGGGCTTTCGGAGCAGGGACATCTTGAAGAAAGATTTGGGATTGGCCGGGAGACGCGGAGCGGGCTTTTCATACCGGGCAGAGGGTGCCGCGCTCCCGCAAGCGAGGAGGGGTTCCGCGGGTGCCCCCAGGCCGGGGCGGGGCCAATGCCGGAGCCCCGCCCACCCCTCTGCAGTGGCCGCACGCCCCACCCCTTGGTCCCCGTCGGCCCCTCCAGCTCCGGTCGGGTCTGCGGAGGCCAGCGCCGGGGCGCGACAGCCAGTGCCCCCGCTGCACTGCCGCACCGCCGCGCGGGTCTGGGTCGCGGGGCGGGGCAGGGCGAGAGGCGGGGCGCTGACGTCGTGGCGCGGCCGGCGGCCGGGGAGGCGGGGAGGCGGCTGCCGGCTCGGCCCAGCCCAGCCCGCAGCTGCGGCGGCCCGGTGGTGGCGGCGGCGGCGCTCGGAGCCGGCTCCTGACCGCCCTCCGCCCGCTGCCTGGTTCCTCTCACGGTCTCCGTGTCTGCTCCCGCTTTTACCGGCCCTCGTCCGCTGTCGCCTGCCCCGCCATGGCCCTGGTGCGGGACGCCGAGCCGGCGGCTGGGCCCTCCCGCTGGCTACCCACGCACGTCCAGGTGACTGTGCTGCGGGCCCGCGGGCTGCGGGGCAAGAGCTCGGGAGCGGGCAGTACTAGCGACGCGTACACGGTGATCCAGGTGGGCCGCGAGAAGTACAGCACGTCGGTGGTGGAGAAGACGCCGGGCTGCCCGGAGTGGCGCGAGGAGTGCTCCTTCGAGCTGCCGCCTGGTGCCCTGGACGGCCTGCTGCGGGCGCAGGAGGCCGACGCGGGCCCAGCGCCCTGGGCCGCGGGCTCCGCTGCCGCCTGTGAGCTGGTGCTCACCACCATGCACCGCTCCCTCATCGGCGTCGACAAGTTCCTGGGCCAGGCCACGGTGGCGCTGGACGAGGTCTTCGGCGCAGGCCGCGCCCAGCACACGCAGTGAGTGAGGGGCGCCGAGAGCACGGAAACGGTTAAAGGCCTCGCTGGGCGGGGCTGGCGGGGGAGCGGGACCCCTAACCTCGGCCAGGGCTGTGCGCCCTTTGCCGCGCGCTCAAGGGCATAAACCGCTTCTTTGCATTTTGGGTCCCCTTCCGATCGATCCCCTTCCTTGCGACGTTCAATGCTTGGCTGCTGGTGTGTCCTTGGGTAGCCTAGGGGGGAGGTATGATTGGTGGCCTAGCCTTAGGAGTAGATTGTCCGGTAAAGTTCGGAGTGGGATCCAGAGGCCCTTGCACCATGGGAAACTCAAGAAGGAAAATCTTGGGGCCATTCTTAGGGCCTCTGGGCCTGTCTCCCTTTCCTGGAAGGGGAGGGGCACTGCAGGCGCTTGCCCCAAGCCAGGCCCGCAGGGTAGTGGAGAGGCCCACGGCCTCGCCCTGTGGGGGAAGGAAAGGTGCAGTGTTCTACTTGACGGCTAGATTGACCCGAGATGCCCCACCAAATCTGGAAAATGCAGAGGGCATCTGCTTCTTGCCTGATATTTGGATGGCCTCTGGAACCCTGCCCCTCTGTGTCCCTGTTCTGAAAACAGGAGAACCTCTTAATTAAAGGAAGGAAACCCTTCAGGCAGCCTTCAAGTGTCCTGCCTGTCCTGCTTGAGGTGAAGGCAGCGTCACAGTTAGTGCACAGCAGGAGATCATCTCCCAGCCACTTCCACCTAGAAGGGCCTGTGTGTTTTTTAATCATTTATTTTGGCAGTGTTTAACCTTCCCTGTGTTAAGATCAAGGCTTCAGACTTGGAGCCCCATTTCCTGTTTGGACTTGGGCAGGATCTGAAAGCCAGTCCCTAGGGCTGAGCACCTGCTGTGGATCATTCAAGGGGTTAACTGGGGTGACACCTCCCCTGGACCCCAGGGACCCTGGATGAGGAGGGTAAAGGGATGGGGGCAGGGGTGTGCCCTAGGTGGGGACAGGTGCTGAAAAGGTTTGCCCACCTGGAATGGCATCTAACTGAGTAAATCTAGGAAACCTTGTTGGAGCAGGTGCAGACCCATATGAGAGCAGGATTTGGTTAGAAAGGATCTGACCTTGAATGTTTTTCAAAACGTGTGGAGGAAAGGGCCTTCATGGCTCTGTGGCCTGGAATGAGAAGCTGGGTAGCATAGGGCAGGTTCAGGGCAGGGCTGTGACCTGACTCCACCTCCCCCCTCCCCTGGCCTTCTCCTCTCCTTTTCTCTGAGTTGCTGCTGTTTGGTTGCTGGGTGTGGAATCATGTGGTATAGTTTGGCCCTTGTTTTGTTTTTTTCCTCCGCTTTTCTGTCCTCTCCTTCCTTTCTGGCTGCGGGAGGCTGTGGGGGTGGGGCAGAAAGCTCTCCTCTGGATCTCTTAGCCCTTTTTTTTCCTGAAGAGGCTTCTGTCCCCAAATTCATTCCACCCCTTTCTTTCCTGTTCCTTCAGCCTCCACCACTCAGCTAATCTGACCAGACTAGTACATGATACCCCTGTACAGGGGGAGACAGAAAGTCTCTAGGCTTGTGGGGAGAGGCCTCTGTGAAGTCCGTGACTTGGGGTGGGGGGAGCTTTGATCTTTTTCAATTTCTGCTCTTGATTTCTTCTTGGTCTTTGGTTCTTCCTGAGCTGTCTGTGCTTGTAGGCCCAGGTGGGCCTGCCTGTTTGCAGCCAAGGACAGTCCCTCTTGGTGAATTTGACTTGCCACCCCTTGATCTGAAGGGAGCCTTAATTTATTTTATAGAAGTCCTCTTTCTCACCAGGATCTTTCTGCACCTACCAGCTGCTTTTCCTCTGTTGCATTGACCTGGGTTATTTATAGAACCTGGAGGGGGCAGAAAGGAGAGGGGCCCTCCTGGTGGGACGAGGAAAAGTCTGTGAAATCTGCCTGATCTTCCAGTAAGCTGGATCTAACAGCATGCCTACTGACAGAGGGTGAGAGCTGCTGCTCCCAACTCTGGTCCCCACCTCCCACTTCTGACTTTAATGGCCACTCCTGGTTGCATATCCTGGGAGCACCCTGGCGTGAGCTGTTAAGACAGTGAGTCTGCATATTTCCCAGTGGAGAGAGGGCAAGATGGAGAGGACCAGGGTGTAGCCTCCTCAGCTTTGAATAATGGTGGAGAACACCATCCACTCTAACTCCAGGAGCCAGTCAGTTGTGGTGGTCTCGTGGAAGGTAGATAGCAGCCCTATGTCACCAAGACAGAACCTGACTGGGGAAGGGCAGCCTCATGGTTATGATGATGAGGCTGTGGAGTTGCAAGAAACAGATTCTAGTCTCAAACTTGCCACCTTGTGGCAAGTCAAATAAACTCTTGGTGCCTCAGTTTTCTCATCCGTCCAATGGGGCTATTACAAGATTGATGTGAGGCATGAAATGAGAGTGCAGGTAAAGCATCTAGATGTGGTTGCTGGTCAGAGAAGAGCAATGATAGTGGAGGGAGGTTGTTGGTAACAGTGTCTGGGTGATGTCCCTGCCCTGTAAAAAACTTTCTCATGTGATGGGGGGAAACAATACAGAACTTAGAAGAGTCTGAGCCTGGGAAAACCCTAGGACCGTGGGTGGCAGAGTGCATCCAGGAGTATGAGAGTGCCTGATGAAATAGGCTGACCCCTTGCAGTCCTTCATTCTCTTTGCTGCTCCAGGTTTGAGAACTAGGGCTGGGCTTGGGAGGCCTCTTGTGGTGCTGTAGCCCGGCTCGGATCAGCTTGTAGCGCTCCCCAGCAGCCTGGGCTGGAGCTGCCCCTGCCGTGTCGGGGAGGCTGGACAGCCCAGTGTTTAAGAACCTGGAGCCTGGGGTTTCACTCCTAGTTCTGTGACTTCCTAGCAGGTGAGTTTCTTAACCCGTCTCCTCATTTCTGCAAAGGTCAGAAAAATAATTATGGAATCGCAACGTTAAATAAGACAGTGTCTGTAAAAGCTTTGGTGTAGTTGCAGACCTAGAGCAAGGCTTCAAAGTATGGGTGTTGTGGTTATGCTGAGGACCCTGCCTTGTGGGATGATGGTGATGATGGTGACTGGTGCGAGGTGCCTTCACGGCTCCTGAAGCTCCTTTGTCAAGGGGTGCTCTTTGAGGTGAGGGATTTCACTGGAGGCTTCCAAATAATTGAAGAGGAAGTCCTCAAAACATAATTTAACGTAATACAGGAGGAAACTGATTATAGCTGTCTCCCCCCAGTAAAGCCATATATGCATCATCACAAGTCTGAAAATCCTGAGATGTTTCTCCACTATTTCCTCTCTGGTTTTTATCTCTGTACCCTTCCTGGTACTACTCTCCAGTGGGTGCTGTGTGTGGAGTAAAAGAGTCCCTGCTGTAAAGAACCCCTCCCCACCCATCCTGGGCCTATTAGATTGATGGTTAGAGCCTGGCCCCTTGGGAAGGCTGAGTCTGGGTTTAATTTGGGTCGGGGCCAGTTTGTTTTTTTTTATCCCAAAGAATAGAACTGTTGGGACCATGGACAGGCTGCTAACTGTGGCACCCTGATAGGTTCTGTTGCATCTGGTCAGACCCATGCCACTGATTTTATGGAGGGCCTTGTGGAGGCCTGTGGCCCAGCACCGCTTAGGTTTGAGACTACAGTATTCTGCCTGGCTGGGCATGGAGACCTGAGATCCCCTTGAGAGTGGTGGGGTTGGGGGCACTGCGAGATGCACCTGAGGGAAAATGCAGCCTGCTGGCCTAGGTTGGGCTGGTGTTTGAGGGCTCCCATTCATCTCTTAGCCTCCAGACAGCCTGTGCATTCCTGTGCCCGTGACCCCGCAGCCTTCTCTCCACCAGTTTACAGATGTGACTGCTCCTCAGGAAGTAGCTGAGGCCATGAGGGTCCTTGGTTTTGGCTCCTGCTCCAACCCCAGACCTGTGGAGCTGCTGGGGAAGTCTGCTTTGGCTGTGGGGGGTGGAGGGGTAGGGTCTGACTCCCACTCCCTGAGTTACGGGTAGTTTTTATTTGGGGTTGCTTGAGCAGCGGTGCTGGGGCAGAGGGGAGGGGTAGGAAGTGACTCCTCCGTCCGACTGGGCGGCTCCTGGCTGGCACAGCAGCTTCCCCTTCCCTCTGCATCTGGCCCTGGGTGGGAACCCCGTCTCTGCCCTGTTCTCCTCTCCGAAGCCAGCCGGGGACAGGCATAACTCAGCAGCTCCTCCACTCCAGGCAACCGGAGGGCTCTCCCTTTCCACTGATGGGGGCCGCCGGCTGCACTTGTTATTGTTGGTCCCCTGGTGGCACGACGCTCTTGCCGAAGCTAGATGACTAGCCTGGCCTTGTCCACATTTTCCCTGCCCTTCCTATCCTGTGCCGGGACAGATCATGAACACAATGACAGGAGCTCTCCGGACTCTCTGCAAGTCAGTTTGCTATGTGTTTCCTTGTACAGGGCCAGTCCTCTGCAAAATTGTGTAGTCATGAAGAAGCGTTGGCCCTTTTCACAGCCAAGTGATACAAATCAGTCTACAATGTGGGTCCTTTATATAGCTGGCTGTGCTGCCAGTGAAGGGTCTAACGACTTTGCTTTTGGTGAGCTGCCCGAGGACCCCTTAGGTTATTTCTTCCCTCAGGAAGGATGGCAGCCAGTGAGAAGAGCTGCACTTGGACAGCCCAGTGTTGGTCGGTTGGTCGGGCTGAGGCCTGGGTGTGGGGCTGGGCCCAGGCCTCTCCTTAGTGAAGGGCAAGCCAGCAGGGACTCCGCAGGTTCCATTCCCAGGAGGCAGCACTTCTAAGAGCTGCGCAAAGGAAGGGCTTTGTCACGGGCCACCTCAACCTTCAGCTGACCCAGGGGTTGGGGTGTGGCGGGGAGGGGAAGCACAGCCCTTGATCATGGAGTTGCAATGTCAGAGCTCGAAGAGTGCTTCGATGAGGGGGCTGAGGCTGGGGAGGGGAGAGATACCGACTCAGCTACTCAGCCGCCAGTGGAGGGTGGGGCTCTGCTGGTCTCTGTTAGGCCCTGGCAGCCCGTAGGATTTCGGGCCAACGAAGAGAAGGCATTTGGGGCCCTGTGTGCATCCCAGGGGGTTTTAGTGTGAGAAGGACATTGCTGCTAGGATAGGGTAGGGGGCCTTGGGGCTTATCTATGGGCCTGGAGGAGCAGTCTCATCCACAGGCTTTTCTGGAGTGTCTGGACACTGGGTGGGGTAGAGGGGCTCAGAGGAGGGGAGGGCATGGATATCCCAGCCTGAATGCCGGGAAGGTAATGGCTTTGTTAGGAGGATGAACCGCATATTTTTGGAGAAAGGGCCATAGGCAAGTGCTGTGTTTTCAGGCCTTGCCAGGGAGAACTGGAGATGTTCAGAGCATACAGAGCTGCTGGGCTCGGCTGTGGTCAGGGACACCTCCTTGAGGAAGAGACGAACACTGAAGACCTGTGAGGTCCACCTTGGCAGCATGTAGCAGTCTGTTTCAGGGGGCTGTTATTGCCTTGTTAGGGAGGCATATCATTTACTAAGCCATTTCTTTGTGCTGCCACTGTCCTATGGGCTTGACTTACTGTAGGTCACAGGAGCCCCTTGAGGTATAGGTATTGTTACTCTGTTTAACAAATGGAGAAACTGAGGCACAGAGAGGTGAAGTAACTTCTTTTTTTTCGCTTAAAATTTTTTTTAATGTTTATTTTTATTTTTTATTTTCTTTAAAAAATTTTTTTAACGTTTTTTATTTATTTTTGAGACAGAGAGAGACAGAGCATGAATGGGGGAGGGGCAGATAGACAGGGAGACACAGAATCGGAAGCAGGCTCCAGGCTCTGAGCCATCAGCCCAGAGCCTGACGCGGGGCTCGAACTCACGGACCGCAAGATCATGACCTGAGCTGGAGTCGGACGCTTAACCGACTGAGCCACCCAGGCACCTCTTTAGTGTTTATTTTTGAGAGAGCTCATGAGCTTGCATGAGCGGGGGAGGGGCAGAGAGAGAGAGAGGGAGATAGAGGATTTGAAGACTCTTGTGCTGACAGCCCAATGCAGGGCTTGAACTGATGAACCGTGAGATCATGACCTGAGCCAAAGTTGGACGCTTAGCCAACTAAGCCACCCAGGCACCCTGAAATGACTTTTCTAAAGGCACACATACATGGCAGGGTCAGGATTTGCACCCAGGCACCCTAGCTTCAGATTCTGTGCTCTTCATCACCACTCTATACTGTCCCCCTCAGTTTTCCCCCATTTCTTTCATGATTTGGTTCTGCATAGGACGGGGGTTCTGCTGCTGCCCTCCTGAAGGTTTCTCTCTCCTCCGCAGGGCCAATCTCTGGGGCTCTGTAAGCATGGCCTGCTTCTCTTGTGTGAGGCCTTGGCTGATTGGGGCGTGTGTGATCTGCAGCTCCAAATCCAGTCATGTCTGTCTCAGGGGCTGGAGGTGTTGTGTGGGACTTTGGGAGGGAGGATATCAGTGTCACCAGAGTGTCTCTCAGGAGCTTGGGGGAGCCTGGGAAGCTCTGCCTTGGCCCTGGACACCCCAGCCCTGGAGAGATTTGCTCCCATTGGCTTGTGCAGTAGAGCAGAGCTTGGGAGCATCACCAGATATAAGACTTCCTGACCTTTCTCAAGAATCACGTGCTTGTTTTGCTGTGACGGAACACTCTGAGCCATCCAGTGCCTCACAGTGATGCAGTCGTTTGCTTTTTTTTTTTTTTTTCTTTTGTTCAATATTTAGGAAGCAATTACTAGGCAACCGCTGTGCCTAGGTCAGGGCTTTGGAGAAAACAAGAGAAAGAAATGTATAGCCCTTTCCCTAGAAGGGCAAAAATGTGTTTGAAACAAGACTTACCCAGGAAGGATAATTAACCTACAAAGCAGCATACACACATGTGAGAGAAGGAAGGGGTCAGGAGAAGGGTGAATTCAGCAGGGTTGGTGTGATCAGGGTGGCTTTCTGGGGGAGGCAGGTCCTTGAATGATAGCTGAGGCTGTGATGGAGGCTGGGTGAGTTTTTGGGAGGGAGACTTCCCTTCCTGAAGGGAAAGTGAGTGTTCTGGGGCTGGGCCAGGAGAGGGGAGCCAATCTTAGTTTCCTCCGTGCCTCTCTTAGCAAAACAGCTTGACTTTATATTTATTTATTTATTATTATTTTAATATAGTGGTAGTATTTAACATTTTGTTTTATTTTGTGTTTTTTTTTTAAAGTTATTTACTTTGAGAGAGAAAGACCACACGTGCTCATGTGGGTGGGGGGCAGAGAGAGAGGGTGAGAGAGAATCCCAAGCGGGCTCCACGCTGTGCCTGCCGTGGGGCTCGTCTCACAAATCATGACCTGAACTGAAATCAATTGTCGATGCTTAACTAAGGCACCCAGGTGCCCCATTATTATCATTTCTTTGAGTAGTTTACTTGGTTCAAATTCTGAAGGTACAGAAGGTGTGCCATGAAAAAATCTCCTTTGCCCTGACCTTAAATCATCCAGCTCCTGTCTTCAGAGGCATGAGTATTGCCAGTTCTTGGGTAACTTTTCAAAGTTATTCTATGCATTTAATGTTTGTCTGCACAAATACAGCGTTCTCCACACACAGGTTTTACCTATGCTCAGACTGACCATCCCACACAGGATGTTTATTTGTCATCTCCACCTATGGTGTGTCTGAACTGGGACCCTGGCAGAGGGGACAGACACTGCTTAGCTTTGTCCCCTATGAGCCAACACTCCTATGTTGGGTGAATATGGGGTTAGGATCAAACTGGAGAGGGGGTGTGGTTAAGTAGAATTTCTTCCTAGTCCCCAACCCCCATTTGACCAAGACCGTCTGAGAGAGGTCATCTTGCTGGTTCTCTCCTTCCTCCTGGACAGAGTCATCACTGGGGGGTCCTGGGCCACCTTGCTCCTAGGGGCTGATGACGGCTTATAAAAGGCCCTTGATAGACAGTGAACCCAAATCTTTATGTGTGGTTTGGCCTACTTTTCAGAGTGCTTTCCTGGCATCATCTCATTTCATTCTTCCCTGTGGGCAGACAAGGTGACCCCCATTTTTACAGATGTGGAGACTGCTGTCTCAGGAGGTGAAATGACTTGTCCAAGGTCACATGACTTGTTAGTGGCAGCCAGATCTCTGACTTGCAAGCCCAGTGCTTTTTCCCCTACCTCGTGCTTTTGGCTGTACACACTTCCTGCTGCTGTGGGGGTGGTTAGACTCGTCTCTGGGCATTTTTATGGCTTTTCCTCTGCCAAGTGAGCATAGTCGCTGGCCAGTCTGAGGCAAGCTGACAGTGACAGGCCTCTGGAGCCTGCAGCAGTAGGGGGCACTAGCTGAGATGTTTGTGCCTAGGAGGGAAGCTGGACCTGGCTGGGCTCTGAGGTGAGTTGAGCAAGCCATGTCCACGGAGGCTGGGGCGGCTCTTGAAGTGACGCTTCTGGGCTCTGAGGACTATTGGTTCTAGAGTGGGTGATAAGAATCATCCCGTGGCCGATAAGAGGCAATATCCTGCCCCAGGACTGCGTCTGGCTTACAGTCTTGCTGTAGATACCAAATCAAAGGGTGGGTTTGATTGTGGGCGTGGGGAGCCAGAAGATGGGCCTGAGGGCCCTGCACACGTCATTGTATCTGATAGTATGTGAGGAAGAATGCTTGTGTGGGGTTTTGGAGAGGAGGAAGGGCATCCCATGCCGGAGACTGTGGGGAGGAGGTTTTCCAGCTTCCCTCCAGCTCCCTGAGTAATGACAGTCTTAGTTGGCACCCCTCCCGCCCCTAACGGGAGGCTTTTCTTATTGCTCCCTTTTACAGAGGTGAAATGATTGGTTTAAAGCCACTTAGTAGATCCAGAACTAGAACCTGGATCTCCTTCCTGTCTTCCTGCTATGACCTTAAAATAATTTTTTTTCAACTTATTTTTGGGACTAGCTGAGTCCTTGCCAATTCCATCTCATTTATCCAGCAAGTATTGGAAAGTGTTCCAAATATCAGGCCCCATCCCTGGGTTTGGGGGTAAAAGGTAAGTAGCAGTCCCTGCTGTCATTAAGTACTGAGAGTGCAGGGTGGAGGCACCCTACTGCTAGGGGAGGAAAGGAGGCCCTAGAGGGAGGGCACTCCTAGCCCCTCCCATTGCTCCTGTCCTAGTTTAGGAAATTATTATTTTTTTTTTTTTACTTCTGTTCTGGACTGTTAGCATAGCTGCTGCTGCCTTTTTATAAACCAGAATGGCAGTTTATTAATTTACGATGAGAAGTAACCGCTGAGGCGTACGGAGTTGCTTGGGTCAGCCCAGCCATGGGACCTGCCTTGGGTTGTGTCAGCTTCCTGCCTGTCTCCCCTGCCTTGTATCTGTGCTGTCCTTGTCCCTGCTGTCCCACGCTCTTCCTACAGCACAGCATCCATCAGGCTGGGTCCTTGTTTTGTACCCCATAGCGCTCTTCAGGGCCCGGAATAAAGTCACAGCCCTTAAGTGCAGTGTTGGAGGCAGTCTCCTACGTGCCCCAAAGCCCCTTTCTGCCTGTCTTTACCTGTCACCACCCTCCCGAAATCATCGTAGTACTCCCCTTTAACTTTCCTATGCAGCTTGTGCACTTTCGTGGTGTTGACCACGTTCCTGATTTATGTGGCTATCTTATTTCCCCACCAAGATGTGAGCTACTTGAGGACTCTCCCTTCTTGTTCCTGGCACATACTTGGGAAATGTTGGGAGGTCTAGCTGAGGCCTCCTATGTCTGGGTGAGAGCCCTGTGCCTCCAAGAGGGATGGTGTTGGGGGCACCTGGGTGGCTCAGTCGGTTAAGTGTCCAGCCTCAGTTCAGGTCATGATCTTGCAGTTCATGAGTTCAAGCCCCATACCGGGCTCTTTGCTGACAGTGCAGAGCCTGGAGCCTGCTTTGGATTCAGTGTCTCCCTCTTTCTCTCTGCCCTTCCCCCACTCTCTCCCTCAAAAATAAATAAACATTAAAAAAAATTAAAAGGGACGGTGTTGGCATTGAGTGCCGGGATCCCGCATGCCAGGCCCTGTGCTGAGGTTTGGCCATGAGTGGGCAGGGCTGAGCTCACAGGTCCGCACAAGGCTCAGAGACCAGGAGCAGGGCTCAGTCATAGCATAAGGAAAAAAAGCCTGTGTCCTGGCCTCTGGAGTTTAATGGAAATGCACTGTTAGTCCCAAGTGGGACCAGAAGGACAGTGTAAATGAATCCGTGCTCCCTAACATAACCATAATGCCCTTATCACACACAAAATCAACAGTTCCTTAATAATCATCCAGTATCAGAGTCCATATTCAAATTTCTCTGATATCAGAACTTTTTCTTCCTAGGTGGTTTGCTGAGTCAGGATCAGATAGGGCTCCCATCCTATGCCTGGTTAGACCTCCCAGTGTGACTGTCCCTCCCCCTCTATCTCAGACCCTTGCCTGATAGAACTGGGTCACTTGTACTTGAGGCTGACACTGTGGCCCTGGCTGAGGAGCTCCTCATGTTGCCCTTCACCTCGGTTCTCCAGCCCCTGAGCACTAGTTGTTGGGTCTGGAAGGCCTGGTCCCCATGCCCCACCTGCTGAAAGGAGTCCTTCCACGTGGGGTGGCTGAGGCAGGTGCCTGGCCTCGCTGTCAGGGTCTCTCTGTCAGTGAGGCCCAGCTTGAGCAGTGGGTCCTGTTAGTCCGACCCAGCCACCATGGTTCCCCATCACCGTGTCACCCAGTGGGTTTAGCATTCATGGATGAGCACCACCTCTGTCCCCAGCTCTGCCTTTTCTTCTGCACCTTTCAGGAATCTGGCATAAGGAAGAGCTTTCCCTCTCAACTCTGGGGTCACTCTCCATAGGAATAGCAGGAATGGCAATTCTTTGCCATTATTTTTCAAGTAGTGATGGCTTTCAAATTAAAAATCCACCCTGCCCCATGATAGTGTGCATGATCCTAGTTATTTACACATCAGGGGGTTCCTGCCAAAGCAGAGATGACAGGGCCTCATGAACCTGGGGATGGTGGAGACAAGGCGGCTCGTGTCTGGGGCTGCAACTCTCTCTAGGGCAAATGATTTACTCTGTACGACATCGCTCGAAATGGCTGATGGCTGGCTTGGAGTAGGAATATGGGGGCAAATAATGTTAAGGATAGATATTTTTGTGTTTTCTCCTGCAGTTTTCTCCAACATTTGCTTTCTGGGTTGCAAATCCTCTCCACTCAGAGCCCTGTAGCCCCCATTTATACTAACTTTCTACGTGGGGAGAGTGAAGTCAGGAAAGGAGAGCTGGCTCAGTATATCTTTCTCTCCTTTGTGCTGGCTCCTCACTTTCCCTTCTGGAAGATTCTCCAGCCAGTACATCAGGCCTTTTCGCTTCATTTGCCTCAGAGGGTGGGGTTCGATTCCTGCCACTGTCAGCTTTGCAAGACCCCTCATTCCCAGCCTGGTGGTAGCTGTTCAGTAGTCTGAAGTGAGGCCTGTCTCTGTTGAGGTGGCATCCATAGTCACAAGAGAGAAACTGCATACCTGGTGGGTTATAGCTGTAGCAAAGAAAGGTCAGGTGAGGAGCAACCCTCCAGGAAGTTAGAGATTGTGGTATTGGGGCATGATCAAAACAAGCTTGCCTGCTCCCTAGCTAGCAGGTGCATTTGGCTGTTTTTGTTTTTCTGGAGTCACCTTCACTGGCGTGCAGGGTATTGAGGGTTAGGCTGAGCACTGTAGCGTGACGCTGGAGAGACTCAAGGCCTTGAGCCAGCTTCTGGCCCCTGGCCAGGCCCTCCCATACCCCTGGGTGGGAAATGGGGAGGAGTGCCTGTCCTCTGCTTTGAGATCTCAGCCTAGGTGTTGTGTAGTGGGGCAGGAGGGAAAGACCTGCTTTTTTGCTGCCTTTGCTCCCTCCCTACTCTAGAGCAGATGTTCTGAGTCCTTTTGGTCCCACGGACCCCTTTGGTATCTGGTGAAGCCCGTAGACCCCTTTTCAGAACAACCCCTTCAACTGGATAGAATATAAAGTACACCAATGATATTGAAGTACATTTATCAATATGTGGAAACATTTGTTAAAGTAACATGTCTGTTATCACTATATTAAGTGATGCAGTCCAGTGGTTGTCTAATAGCTTTAAAGTTCAGGAGGCACTTGGGTGGCTCAGTCGGTTAAGCGTCCGACTTTGGCTCAGGTCGTGATCTTGCAGTCCATGTGTTCGAGCCTCGCATCAGGCTCTGTGCTGACAGCTCGGAGCCTGGAGCCTGCTTCGGATTCTGTGTCTCCCTCTCTCTCTGCCCCTCCCCCACTTGCACTGTCTCTCGATCTCTCAAAAAATAAACTTTAAAAAAGTTAAAGTTCAGAGTAGTGATGGATATCAACCATATTTTGTAACATCTGCCACAACTGTCATGGGATGTGAAAATGTCTGGTTTCTCTTGGTAACACACTTATGGGTACTGACTGCTACTATATACCATTACTGTTGGCAAAAACTCATCATTGGCAGAAATACTAAATTTCAGTTAGAGGTTAGGGGAAAGAAAGATGTAACTTGTCTTCCATCTAACACATAACCCTGCCCTAGAGAAATAAGGGGGTGACTTTGGATTCCTTGGTTGGGCAGGGACATGGGGACATGGGTCTCTGTGTGTTGGTTGTACTTGCAGACGGGGGCAGTCTAGTGCAGTGATCAAGGTCAGGGTCTCTGGAGTCAGGGAGCTTGAGTTCATGTCCTGGCTCTCCTACTTACTGAAAAGAACCGTGTGGGGAGCCTGGGTGGCTCAGTCGGTTAAGCGTCCGACTTCGGCTCAGGGCATGATCTCACGGTCCATGAGTTCGAGCCCCGCGTCGGGCTCTGTGCTGATTTCTCAGAGCCTGGAGCCTGCTTCGGATTCTGTGTCTCCCTCTCTCTCTGCCCCTCCCCCGTTCATGCTCTGTCTCTCTCTGTCTCAAAAATAAATAAACGTTAAAAAAAAATTAAAAAAAAAAAAAAGAACCGTGTGACTTAACTCATTGGACTTCTCTGTGCCTCCGTGTCTGCATCTGCAAAAACGTGTGAGCTGACGCTCGTCTGGCATTTCTCCTGTGCCAGGCCCCATTCTCTGAGTGCTCCACAGATAGCCCACTTGACGTTCCTAGTTGTCTTGTGAGGAGAGCGGGTTGGATATCCGTTACCCCCACATTATAGGTAGGTATGGAAACTGAGGTGTAGAAAGATTAAGTGACCTGTCCTGGGTGGTGGGGCTGGGGCTTAAACCAGGTAGCCTGGCTCCACAGGCCGTGCTTGTAGCCACCCTCGAGGTCTGCCCCCCACACCCACCTCACAGGGCTGTTAAGAGGATTAGTAAGGTATCATGGGAGTGTTGAGTGCATAGTATGGTGCCCAGCACACAATAAGTGATAAAGGAGAGGTGTAGCTTTCAATGGTGATAAGATTAGTGTCCTAATGATGGGCTAGAATGTGGTCAACACCCAACCTCCCTCACCTTCACCGACCTCCATTCACTGGGTTGGGCACTTCCCAGATCTAGCCCAGTGCCTTCTCTCCCAAGGAAGTGAATGAGATTCTTCACTCAGAAATGGGGGGTAAGGCTGTCAGGATTAAAGAAGGCCCCTTTTTGGAACTGTCCCCTTTAAGCCTGGCACCTGTGGCTCCTGCCCTTGGAGGGCTCCTATTGGGGATGGGAGGCAGGGAGCACTCCCTTGCTTTCCAGGAGCTCCTGGTCTCATGGGTAAGACCCATGGGTTTGTAATGAGAGAAACGTTACACAATTATTCAATTGTGAATGGGGACAGATAAGTTCCAAAGTCAAATCCTAGATTAATTTGTTCATTCACTGAACAAATATTTAGATGTCTGCTGTTTTTAAGCGCGGGGGATGCAGAGATGAACGGAATACAGTTGCTGCCTATAGAGCAGGGGAGGACAGACGTCTCATCATTGTACTGTGTAGGACACACACACACACACACACACACACACACACCCACACGTGGGATGTCCAGTAGTACTAAGTACACTGAAGAAACAGAATAAGGCATGTGCCCTGGGGGTACTAGGGAAGACTGAGGAGGTGCCGATGAACGGACACCTGATGTGAGTGAGTGAGGGAACCGTGGCCTGACGATCTGGGAGGATCAAGTGCAGTGGCCTTGGGCTCAGGGACATCAAGAAGGTGAGTGTGGGATGAGTGGTGCAGAGCGTCAGAGGAGCCAGGACCCAAAGATGGGACCTTTCTACCATTCTGAGGAGCAGGGTGTTTTGTGCCTATTTGCCGGTGGAACAGGGATGGTAGGGAGTTGTCCTGTCCAGTGGGGAGATCGTGGTGGACTGGACTGCAGGGTGACAGTGGTGACACGGGTAGAATTCTGGATATAATTTGCACATAGAACCAGCAGAGTTCAAAGTTCAGATGTGGGGTGCGAGGTCGGGGAGAAGAGACAAAGATGGTCCTGGGTTTGGGGACTGAACAAATGATATGTGAGGGCTAACTGGGGCACCATTATTTGGGTCATAAACTGCATTTGGGGCTGATAAGAACTGACGATGAGTCAGGTGTGCCTGGGCCTGTGTGTCACAGCCCTTACTGCCCCCGGTCTCTGACAGGACCTGCCCTGACCTGGGCATGTGTGAGTTGGACATCAGCCCTAGGTTGGCTCACCGGGTGCTGGGCATTTCCAGTTATGGTGTGTGGCAGCTGTTAGCCCAGCAGCATTCCCTGATAAATAGGTGGAGAGCTGGGTACCGCGGGCCGGGAAGCCCCACCGACAGGAGTAACTAAGGTCGTAATCTTGGGAACAGGTGAGGCAACTAGCCCCCTACCCCTTCCATCCCACCTTTGTCCTCTGTCCCTGGGGTGTGGGGGGAGGCAGGGCAAGAGGCTGAGTGCCAAGTCCTAAGTCCAAGCTGGCCCTGCTGAACTTTTGTCAGCCTGAGGGAGCTTGTGGGAGGTCTGGCTGATGAGCAAGGGGCCTTGAAGGCTTCTCCATGGTTCTGTCCTCCCAGGAATTCTGGACTCTGATGGCCACTGGGGGAGGCTGGGCTGCCCTTAGATAGGGTTTTAATGGCCTGCAGACAGGACAAAGCCCCAAGGTTCCCTCAGTGACCATTCCAGGGTGTCGGAATCCTGACATTCTCCTGGGATTGTGCCAGCATCTGTGGTATACGTCCAGGAATTTTCCAGCCTCTGTTGCTGGACAGGGTGTCCAGAGGCCTGAGTGTTTGCATTCAGTTTTATGAGAAATGTTACATCTTAAAGGTCAAGGGCGTGGGCTGAGAGTTCAGCATCCTCATGTTCAGGTTCCAATCCATTGCTTACCCGCTGTGTGATTCAGGCAAGTGACAAACCTTCTCTGTGGGTTAGTTTCCTCATCTACAGAATGGAGAAAATGGACCCCGCTTCCTGGACTGTGTGGGTAGTAAAGGAGGTACAGAACCTTGGACATGAGCGTGCCGCACGTCTCCCCCTCTCACGTGTGGTCCACAGCAGCATGGGCATCCCCCAGAAGCTGGGTGGAAATGGAGCCTCTCAGACGTCCGTGGCCTCAGATCTGCATTTTAACCAGACCCAGTGATCCTTTTGCACTTTGCAGTTCGGGAAGCGCTGATGTATGTTACTCCTGAAGCGCAGCATCGTAGCTGTGCATCTCTCTTCAGGGACAAGGAGTTTCCTCTTACTCTTCCTTCTCGTTGGTGCCCATCATGGGTAGACATACCTGGGGACAAGTCCCAGATAATGATCGTCACTGTCAAACCCTCGGCTCCTGCGTGTGTGCTGCCTGGGCCTTGGAGACTTCAGATGCCCCACCCACCTTGACCCTCACACTGTCTGAGAGTAAATGGGAAGCATTGGCTCCGCACTGACCAGGGGTCCAAGAGGGTGGCTTCCACTGGATGGCTGAGGACACGGAGGTTTAGGGAAGTAACCTGGTAAGTGGTGGGGGCCAGGGTGTGCACTCAGGATGAAGAGCCCAGCTCTTAGCCACCATGCTTTGCTGCCATGGGCATCCAGATGAGAGCTCCAAGCAAGGGGTGGGTGGAGCAAGAGGGAAAAGAGAGGGAGTGGAGGCAGGGAATCACTGAGAGCTTGTAACATCTCAGAATTTACCGCCATGCGCTATTTATTTACTTTGTAGCTGTGTACCCTGGGGGTTACTCAGTAAGTATCTGCAGGGAACCCAGTCCTGCTAGGGAGACCTTGAGCACCCAGAATATGACAGGACTAGGTAGCTGTGGAGCAGACTGCAAACAGATCTGGTTGTGGAGTGAGTTTGGTTCAGAGTGCCTGTGCCTGGTCAGAAAGAGGAAGAATTGGGCTGGCCCAGGATGGTGGCAGCTGCAAGATCTTCCTAGAGGAGGTGGGACTGGAGCTGGGCCACAGGACCCTGTAGGCACATTCCCCGTGGGAACCCCGCTTTGTGGGGATGAGATGCCCAGTGGGATCTGCTGCGTGTGGGGCTCTGTAAAGAGAGTCTCCATCGTTTCACTGAGGGATCATCAGCCCGTGTCAGCAATGTCTGTGGCCTTCTAGCCTCCAGTGGACCGTGTGCCACAGGGTCTGGCAGGTCTGGGATTTTCTAGGGGCCATCTGGATAGGCAGGAGGAGGAAGCAGAAGCAAGGGGTCGAGGAGAGGGATGTGGGCTTTGTCTGGGAGCTGGTGGTTATGTGGCCTTGCCATCCCAGCTGGTGTGGGTCATACTCTTTGGAGAAGGCCTGCTCTGGTTGAGTCCCAGGACACCCAAGGTGCCTGGCAGGGTCCAGTTCAGTCCTGCCCTGGACTGGTAGGGAGGTAGGTGGGTGACAGTGGCTGGGGTCCAGAGGCAGCCTCACTCTGCTCTGGATGGGGGAGTCTCAGAAAATGGTAAGGAAAGTCTTTCCTCTTCACTCCTGGCCTTCCTGAAAAGCAGGTAAGAGACAGACAAGCAGACAGACAGACACAGACCCAAATTCCCTGGGGAAGAGCAGGAGAAGCAGAGGTGACCTTATGTGGGGGTAGGGAAGGGCAGGGAACAAGGATCCTTTAGGCAGAGGACCTAAGCCTCCCTGTGGTCTAATGATGCAAGCTCCCTTCATCTGAAGGGTGGGAGGGGAGAGGCCAGCAGCCTGTTCTGTGGCTCAAGCAACTGAGGAGATAAGATAGGAACAAGCGTTTTCTTTGGTCTCTTTTTCCTATTGTGACAGTAATATATATATATATATATATACATATATATATATATATATATATATATATATATATATATATATTCCTTATAAAAAATTCAAACCGGACAAAAATACTCAATGGAGGCGGTCATTGTTCCCTGCAGCCTCACCCCCCACAGATAGCTACTGTTCATCCTGCGATGTGTGGAGTGTGACCAGCTGGGACTGAGGGCCCCTGACCTTTATGCCCCAGCAAAGGATGTCTGTACTTGCCGATTCCAGTTACTCAGAGCTAGTGGGTTTGGGGTGGAGTCCACACAGTTCTTTTTCTCCACCTCCCAGGATCTTCTGTGCTAGATAGGGCCTGGTCTAGGTTTGGAGAAAGTGACTAGGGCCCGGCCTTCAAAGAGTCGGAGTGTCAGGCTCAGGGTGGGCACTGGCTTGAGAAAGTAGGGGTGTGAGGATGTCAATGCAAGCTGGTTTGTTTTTCTAGTAACCCTCCCCTCTTGCCCCCAGACACATCCTCTCACACATGCCTTTGATCTCTCAGCTCTCTCTCTTCTCCCCACACTTCTCCCTCCTCCTCCTGCCCCTGCATACTGTGAGAGCATGGAGACGTGCATGCACACTTTGAGCAGGGTCCTCTGTCCTGCCTGCCTGTGCCACCGTCTGCCCTGATGCAGCCTGCCTGGTGGATGGTTTAGGAGGGAAAACCAGTGGCCCTGGCTCACTGCACTTGGGCCATGGCCTGGGTCACCTAGGACAGGACAGGCGCATAGCTCATAATGGGCACACAAGGGTGCAGTCATGATGGACTCTCCCAAAGGGGTGCAACTGCACGTGGCCTGGGAAGACGTTTTTTCATACAGAAGATGCCCCACTCCCAACCCGTTTATGTCTGTGAGAAGCTGAGAAGCTGAGAAGCTCGGGGAGCTGGTGCCGTGGGGTAGGCAGATCTCAGGGTTGGGGGTGACCACCATTGCACTGACTGAGGCATGTGGGGGGGTTGTAGGGTGTGTGGTGTGTGTATGTGTGTGGTGTGGGAGGGGTGTGTGGGGTGCAGTGTTGGGGGTGGTGGTGGTGGTGGTGGGTGGGACAGTGGGTAGTATGGAGTATATGTGGGTGTAGTATATGTATGTACTGCGGGACTTTGAACCCTTCAGTGACCAATCTGACCATCTCTACCAGGTCTCATTGTACCTTCATGCTTGATTGGCTGGGTCTAGAATCCTAGGCTGGAAAACTTTTCCCTCAGAATTCTGAAGGCATGATTCCATATGTACCCAGTGTTGCTAGTGAAGATCCAATGTTATTCTGATTCCTGAACATATCAACCTGTCTTCCCTATTTGGAAGCTCCCAGGGTCTCCTTTATTTTAATTTAATTTAATTTAATTTAATTTAATTTAATTTAATTTAATTTTAATTTTATTTATTTTAGAGAGAGAAAACGTGTGTGTGTGCACGAGTAGGGGAGAGGGGCAGAGGGAGAGAGACAGAGAATCTTCAGCAGGCTCCACCCTCAGCACAGAGCCTGACGCAGGGCTTGATCCCACGACCCTGAGATCATGACCTGAGCTGAAATCAAGAGTCAGACTCTCAATCTACTGAGCCACCCAGCCCCTGGGCTCTCCTTTTTATACCTGGTATTCTGAAACCTCGCAGTGAGACCTGTTGGCTGGGTCTTTATTCATCGTGCTACGTGCTTATGGGCCCCTGTGTGCTGATGCTCATGTCCTTCAGGTCAGGAAAACTTCCTTGTGTTATTTCTCGCACTTTGTGCTCTCTGTTCCCTCCCTCTCCCCCCCTCTCCTTTTTTAAATGTATACAGTTTTTTTTTTTTTAAAGAACAGTTTTTGATTTACAGAAAAACAAATGGACGGTACAGGCAGTTCACATACACTCCCTAACTCTGATCCCCATCCCGTTCCCCATTTCCTCTGTTGTAACATCTCACATTAGTGTGGTACATTTGTTACAACTGATGAACCAGTACCAATATAATATTATTAACTAGAGCCTGTAGTTTACATTAGAGGTCACTCTCTGTGTTTTAGATTCTACGGGTACTGACAAATACATAATGACATGTGTTTACCATTACAGTATCACACAGAATAGTTTCACTGCCCTAAAAATTCCCTGTGAGTTGTTGATTTTCAGCTTGTTCAGCCTTTTTCCTGTCTTGCGGATTGGAGAGAGGCCTCCCAAGCCCTTCACACATGGAAGAAGACTCCCTCATCTTTCTTGACTCTCCAGTTACTTGGTGGTGAAACTCCTTGACTGACCTCCAGTCATCGCCTCATCTTTGTTCTACTTTCTGGGAGATTTCCCCCAACTTGTCTGGAACACATCCTCTGAGAGTTGTGTTTAGCTCTTCTACGCTAGGGAGGTTAGACATTCTGGGTGTTGGTGTGAGAAAGGGGGCCGATTTTTAGTCACTCCTGTCTTCAGCCCTGCACCTGAACCCATCTTGGCCTCCCTACGTCCAGAACCTTTCTGGTTCAGTTTCTCTGCAGAATCTCTCTGCTCACATCTGTAGGAGATGGGACGGGGTATGGCCCGCTGAGCAGAATGGGAGAGGGACCTGGGTGGACCTCCGGGCAGACTCCTCGGAGTGCGAGTGGTCTGGAGGAGGATTTGGGCAGCAGAGGAAGAGCTCCGTGCACAGCGCTCCCCTATAGGGCGGGCTCTGCCCACCCTGTGCAGTCCTCATGTGTGTGAGGGGTCTCTCTGGAAGTGTGTGGTGGGCAGAACATGGGCTTTGGAGAGGTGAAAACCTGGCTCTCGGTCTCCTCTGTCCTTCCTGGCTGCTTGTTCTTGGACGAGTTACTTTACTGCTGAGCCTTGACCTCCTGATGTGTAAAATCAGGGTGGCGGCCCCCACCCCCTAGGCGTGTTGTAAGGTGTGAGTGAGCGTCAGACGAAAACCCTTGTATTCCATTGTGGCACACACACAATGCTCAGCAGGTGCGAGTGTTCCTTCCCTTCCCTGGGTCTATTGAGGTCTCCTTGAGGCCACTTTATGCCATAGTGTGCCCCCCCCCCCCCCCGCCGTCTTGCAGAGGTATTCCTGGTGGGGCTCGGATGAGTCAGTAAGTGAATGAGGTAGGGGTGCCTGTGTACATGTGTTCCTGGCCCTGGGCCTCTGGATGAGCTGTTTTTTCCTGGGCTCACTAGTGGCTTGGAGCAGAGCTTTGGCCGGGACTAGCCAGAGGAGATGATGTAAACAGGGAAAAATGTAAGTAGGTCTGTCTATACCAGGGGCCTGGAGGGTTAAGAGACCTCTCCACACCCAGTCTCACCCCTCTGGGCCTCAGAGTTGCAGATGTAGGCAGGGAGGGGGAAGAGGGGGGATCTCTGAGCTTCAGGGAAGGGGGATGGGAGGGTGGCATGGAGTGGTTACCGCTGCCCTGCCCAGTAACACCCAGGAGATTCCCCTACACAGGATGTGGTTTCCTTCATCATGGAAAAGCTGTAGATAGTTTCTCAGCTCTGCCTGTGGCTGGGAAGGCTGGGCCTGTGCGTCAGGGCAGGAGCCTTGGGGGGGGGGGGCGGGCTCCTTGTGCTGTGACCACAGCTGCCTCCCACCCCCTTCCCGCAGGTGGTACAAGCTGCACTCCAAGGCGGGCAAGAAGGAGAAGGAACGTGGAGAGATCCAGGTCACCATCCAGTTCACTCGCAACAACTTGAGCGCCAGCATGTTTGACCTGTCCATGAAGGACAAGCCGCGGTCCCCTTTCAGCAAGATCAAGGACAAGATGAAGGGCAAGAAGAAGTATGAGCTGGAATCTGCCTCCGCCATCCTCCCAAGCAGCGCCCTGGAGGACCCTGAGCTGGGCAGCCTGGGCAAGATGGGCAAAGCCAAAGGCTTCTTCCTGCGCAACAAGCTACGCAAGTCCTCCCTGACGCAGTCTAACACCTCACTGGGCTCGGACAGCACCCTGTCCTCGGCCAGCGGGAGCCTGGCCTACCAGGGCCCGGGCGCCGAGCTCCTTACACGCTCGCCCAGCCGTAGCAGCTGGCTGTCCACCGAAGGGGGTGAGTGAGGGCTGAGCGCCCCAGGGCAGGGGGTGGGGAACAGAGGGACAAGGAGGGTGGTGGGGGAAGGCCCCCTGCCAGGAACCAGGGCTTCTCTTCCTGCTGCCAACCCCATGGGGTGCTTCCTTTTCAGGCAGGGACGCTACCCAGTCCCCCAAGTTGCTCACCCACAAAAGGACCTACAGTGATGAGGCCAGCCAGATGCGAGCAGCTCCACCCCGATCCCTTCTGGACCTCCAGGGCCACCTGGAAGCTGCCTCCCGCTCCTCGCTCTGTGTCAATGGGAGCCACATTTACAATGAGGAGCCTCAGGCCCCCCTGCGGCACCGCAGCTCCATCTCGGGGCCCTTCCCACCCTCCAGCTCCCTGCACAGTATGTCTTCCCGGCCTGCTGAGGAGGGGACTCAGCCCGCAGATGACTCCGTGGGCAGAGGTAGCCGCAGCACCAGCAGCTCAGAGGTGCTGCCCGGACAGGAGGAGCTGAGCTCTCAGGCCAAAGTGTTGGCCACTGGGGCCAACCGCTCTGGAGAGGAAGAGGGGGCCCGGCTCCCAGAGGGAAAGCCAGTACAGGTTGCCACACCCATGGTGGCCTCCTCCGAGGCTGTGGCCGAGAAGGAAGGAGCCCGGAAGGAGGAGCGGAAGCCCCGGATGGGCCTCTTCCACCACCACCACCAGGGGCTGAGTCGGAGCGAGTTGGGGCGCCGTGGCTCTCTGGGGGAGAAGGGGGGTCCCACGCTGGGGGCCTCCCCCCACCACTCATCCAGCGGGGAGGAAAAAGCCAAGAGTAGCTGGTTTGGCTTCAGAGAAGCCAAGGAACCGACTCAGAAACCCAGGTACGTCCTTGGCAAAACCAGCTTTGCTCCTTGGGAAGGATGCTGGGGTATTTGCAGCCTGGACCCTGGGGCAGGGAGAATGGAGCAGATGGGGCCCTTGGGCAGGCTGCTGGGGCTCTGGCTTTGCATGGTTGAGTTGGGGGAGGGTGCTGTTTCCCTAAGCCAGGGCTCGATGTTGGCACATGGACACAGGTGAGTTGCAAGGGCACAGCGCTTTGGGGGCCCTGCGGATTGAGGAGTCCAGTCTCCTGCTCATGGGTCTTGCTTCTGAGTTGGCACGCCTACCCCCTGAGGGAGGGGGAGAAGGGAAGAAAAGCAGGAAAGGCTATTTGTGTGAATTCTTTGCTTTCCAACTTCTACCTCTTGCCCTTTGGCCTCAAGGCCAGGAAGACTTGGCAGGTGGAGAGGCAGGACGGGGCCTGTACCTCATACCCTCCACCTCCATCCCAGCTGTTCCCTGTTGGCTCTGTGACCTCTTCCCCCTGAGCGATGGGAGCCAAGTCGTTGATGCCCCCCTCCTCTTTTCGTACACTCACCCCCCCCCCCCAGTTATGCTCCTGGGCTGGCAAGGGGCTGTGGACAACTCCCTTAAAATCTGTGACCTACCTTCTGTCCATGAAGACTGTTAGGGCTCTGGCCCTCACTGTCATCCTTGGTCTTGGGGTATGGCAAGTGCTGATGGCTGTTCTGTTGTGAATGTGCCAAGTCCCACCCATGAGAGCGATGCGGGAGTCCTTGAGCTCGGGCTCTGGCAGAGCTCTCAGAAGGGTTCTGGTACTAATTAGGATTCTGTACCTGGTTCCACTGTGGGGACTGGTTTCCCACACATCCAAGGAATTCTCTGACACCAGCTTGATGTCCTACATTCAACTCAATTCTTTTTTTTTTTTTTTCATTCAACTCAATTCTGACACTATTTACCCAGAGATAGCATCAGACCCCACATAGGCTCAGTCCTACAGGACTGACCTACAGGATTGACTCCCCCGCCCACTTCGGATGCCTGTCGCAAGTCCCGGTTATCACCTGTGCTACTGACCAACCAGCTGTAGATCAGAGGTTCCAGTGACCATCTCCCCACCCCCTTCCTTGGGTTTGGTTATTTTGCTAGAGTGGCTCACAGAACTCGGAAACACTTTGCTTACTAGATCGCTCTTTTATTATAAATGGCTATAACTCAGGAACAGCCTGATGGAAGAGATACATAGGACAAGGTATGAGGAAAGGGTGCAGGGCTTCCATGCCCTCTCCCAGCATGCCACACCCCCAGCATCTCCACATGTTCACTGGCCCCTGAAACTCTCAAACCCCATTCTTTGGAGTTTTTATGGAGACTTCATCACACAAGCGCTTATGATTAAATCATTGGCCACTGGTGATCAACTCAACTTCCAGCTCCTTTCTCCTCTGCAGAAATGAGGGTGAGACTGAAAGTTCCACCCTTCTGTTCATGGTTGGTTCCACTGGCAACCAGCCCCCATCCTTAGGGGCTTTTTAAGAGTCACCTCATCCACACAAACCCAGTTATGGTAGAAAGGGACTTGTTACAAATAACAAGATGCCCATTTCACTTTTATGGCTCTGAAGCATTTCAGGAACTGCAGACAAGAGACCAAATATTAAAAGATGCTCTTATCGCTTAGGAAATTTCAAGGGTTTTGGAAGCTATGAGCCAGAAACTGTGGATGAAGACCACATATATATGAGAAATATACGATTGGTCATTCAGATGACCAAATCGCCCACACTGGCCCTTTGACTACTCCTCACTCTGACCATCGGAGGCTGCTGCATTGTCCAACAGGGTGTAGGGAGGGCCACCAGGCCTAGGTCCTGGGAGAAGATGTCTCCCCCTTCACAAGGGGGCAGGCCCTGGACAGGCAGTGTCTGTGGCAGCTCCAGCCAGTGTGGTCGGGCCGCTGTTTCTGCCCTCAGTGAGCCTGCCCCTCCCCTGTCCACGGGTCTGTGGGCAGGAGGTGGGGTGTGAAGGCTGGGCACAGTGAGGAAGGGTTGAGAGTGGGCCCTACAGCTGTTCCCCAGCAGAAGGGAGAGGACTCCTGCAGTCCTGGTTTTTCTCTTTCCCAGTGGAATTCGAGTCCATGGAGAAGGGCAGGGAGAGGGCTCAGGCCTGGCCGCCTGGCAGCCCCCGGGATGCCTCACACATGGACTAGGTGCGGGGGTTGGAGCAGTCCCTGGGTGATGCTACCCTCTGCGTCCCCTGCTATAGGTATATCAGCTTCTGTCCCCGCTGCCCAGCCCGTACTCACCAGAGCCCAGGGGAACTGCTGGCCACCTGCAGCGGAGGGAAGATAAGGAAAAAGGGGAAGGGCCTGTCTCAGAAGCCCACGCTGAGCCTATAGCCCTGTGACAACTTAGAGATATTTATGGGTGGTAGTCTGGAAGGTGGTGGCAGGAGACCTGGGTAGGGCGTTTGCTGGGAGGAGCTAGGGTGCCTGGGTCAGATGGAACACAGGCCATGGGCTCAGTGCTATTGTCTGTGGGGCATCTCCGGGCCTTTTCCAGGGCAGACAATTGCTCATGAGGTCATTTCTGTTCATGTGCCCAGGCTTTGGGCTCAGACCCCTGCAGGCCATGACTTTGATGTTGTCATCACTCCTGCTTATAGCCTATTTTCCTAATCCTGGGTCTCTATGTCTCCCAGTGGCCCTTCAGAGTCCAGAGAAGTTGGCTCACTTATAGACATGAGAAAGCTGAGGTTTGTGCCCTTCTCCTTGAATTCTGAGCTTGTCCTCACCAGGATGGAGGCCATCCAGGCATTTCTGCCCTTTGGAGGCTCATTTGAGGGCATAGGCCACCAGAGCTGGCCCTGTGGCCTTGCATCCAGGCTGGGTGGGGTGGGAGGGCTGTTTTTTGGGTCAAGTGGCCTAATCTGGACAGGTGTGAAACCTGGACAGTGAGTCCGTCGGCATCACCCTGGCCCTGGGCCTTGACAGATCCAGGAAGGTGGTCTGGAAGAAATGAATGTTGGCACTTGCCCAGAGGGCTTGCTCTGGGCTTTTGAGGAGAGAATGAGGTCAGATACCCAGAACTGGAGTGACCAAAGGTAGCTTCAGGCCCCCAGTGGGGCTCCAGAGTCTGTCTACAGGCTCAGAGGTTCGGGGCACCTGTGCCCCCCGGGGCTACCATTACAGACTGCTGGGTGTTCCTCACTGGGAAGGGCAGCAGCGCCCTCTAGTGCTCCCACGTGGCACTGGTGCCCCAGGGAGAGGCCGGAAGCAGTATGAGTCGGATGTGCAGTCTCCAGAAAAAAAGCTGTTGCTGTTGGAGAAGCCAGTGGCTGGAAGAAAAGGAACAAGGGTGTGAAGGGCTGAGAAGATGGTCCTCCTTTTCCTCCTGGCCTGGCCTGGCCCTCACCTGCTAGGCCCATGGCTGTCACACTAGGCCCCTACCAGTGTGTGTCCCTGGGGGGCGATGGTAGTTGAGACTCAGCCCTGCTCACCAGCCCCGTGGTTGCCGTGCGTCTTGGGCTGCAGCATGAGCTCCTTATTGTGTGTTGGAGGACTGTCAGGAGTGTTCAACACAAGCGTGTTCAACCCACCAGAGCCAAACAGGGTTGTCTTTGTGTCTATCCCTCTCTGACCATTTAGAGTATAAGCTCCCTGTGGGCAGGCCACCCCGGAGCTCGCCCGCCAGGGCCCCTTCACACTAATCGTAGAACCCTGTGTACAATAGGGGATCAAGTGCTGGATGCAGATTTTTTATTTTTATTTTTTTTTCAATATATGAAATTTATTGTCACATTGGTTTCCATACAACACCCAGTGCTCATCCCAAAAGGTGCCCTCCTCAATACCCATCACCCACCCTCCCCTGGATGCAGAGTTTTTAAATTGGGCTCAGTGTGGTACAACATGGGAGCAAGTGTATTGTGGTGGCCTTTGGTGGTCTGTGCATCTGTCCCGGCCCCTCACCAGGAGTAGTGACACCGAGGTCCCGATGAGCTTAGAGTGTGCAGTGGCTGCCGAAAGCTGAGCGCCTCAGTGGCAGTCCCAGTGGGGTAAATGAGGGACATGATGTGTGTCCAGTGACCTAGAGTTAGTGTGGCCGTCCATCCTGTTTGTGGCTGTTTTCCCGGTATGGTTAATATTGCCCTTTTACTGTATTAAAAACATTCTGGTTTGGAACATAAATTATGTGGTCTCCCCACTTACAGCTTCCTAGGCCCCTCTTTGTCACCCCATTGTGCTCAGGTGATGGGAGAGGATACATACGCCCCTTCTATTGGACACCTTTCCTGGGCATCAGGCATCAGTCTCAGGAGGGTGCCAGGAGATCGTGCCTTAGGAGGGATGGCTAAAGGGCTTGTTGGCTGGGCGTGTATGCCTCGAAGGCTGGCTTTGACCTTTTGGGGGACTGCCTGGTGGAGAGCCTTTGCAGATCCGCATGCCACTTCTGGGACCAGTGTGTGGAAATAACAAGGACACACGGCTCATCTCAGCCTAAGGAAGGGCTGTCCACCAGTGAAACTGACCTCCAGCTACAGAGGTGGCCTGGTGATGCAGTAAGTTGCCCAGCAACGGCAACGTTTAAGTAGAGGGGCTGTTAGAGAAAAAGGGGGATGTCAGCATTAAGGGGCGGGTTCCACCAGTTGTCCTAAGGTTCCTGCAGGCCCTAAAGCTTTATTCCCTCAATTACTGGGGCAGAGACATTTGGACCTCTGATTTCTTTCCCCAACTTTGTTCCTAGAAGAGAAGACAAGTCAGCATATGTTGAAGTCCCCTCTGCATGGTGCGGGCTGGCACCGTGGGTTCTGGCCTCAGAGCATAACCTGGGGAGATAACCACATGTGGGGGTGCGTCTGGTCTGTGCCAGATACAGTGGCAGGGAGAGGAAATTCTAAAGTGAGAACCCTCAGAGTGTGCATCTGGGGTGGACCAAGGGTAAGGGAGAGGCGGGGGGGAAGGGGAGGGGGTGTTACTGGGTGGGAGGGTTGGATGGGATGTTCTCACAGGTGCCGCCAACTCTTGGGAGCCTGCTGGGCCTGGCACTAGGAGTCCCATCCCCTAGGGAGAGCCCTTTGCTGGTTCCCTACCAACGGGTTTGTGTGTACCTCTGGGGAGCCAGTGGGGGAGGGTGCTAGCCTAGCCTGGGGCTCTGGTCCTCCTGCTCTGCCGTCTCCTGCCCTGCGGTTCTGACTGCCAGCCAGACTGCGATGAGACCACAGGGGTGAGTGGGGCCAGGCCAAAGCTGAGGGGACTGCAGAGCTAAGCTAGGTGCTATTTAATGTTGATGGAGCTCTCTTCCTTCAGACCCCTCTGGTCACTTGTCACGAAGGGGACTGGAGAGAGAGGTGGCTCAGAGTAGCTCTGTTCCTGGGTGCTGACTCCTGCTGGCACAGTTGGACTGTGTCTGGTATGGGTGCTCCAGCTGGGGTGCAGGCTGAGGGCAGAGCCTTGACCCACATGGTGGTACGTTGCTCTCTGTGGTCCCCTAGGTATGCACCTGTCTGGGGCCTGCTTGGAATGGAGAAGGGACGTTTGAGGGGCTTGGGACTCTGGGCCCAGGATTTGCCCTCTTTTGGTATCTTCACCATGTCAGGACCACAGAGGTAGAGCAGTGCTGGGAAGCCTGGTGGGTTGGGAGTTGATGGGACTCTCTTACCCTCTACCCCACACCCAGTCTCTAGGTGATAGTATGAGGCCAAGAAGCCACACTTGGATGGGGAGTTAGTATAGGGCAAAAGAATAAGGAGAGTCTCTGGAAGCTGGATTCTTAAGAGAAACCCAGAGTTTTGGACCTGGCTGTGCCCTGCCAGTGTGGCTGGGATTACAAACTCACAAACTGTCTTGCGAAGCCCACCTTTGCTGCTGGTTGAACTGGATTCTTTCCCGTTGCTTGCTCCCCATGTTTGTGGACAAGCCGGCCCTGCCTCTGCCCAGCTCTGTCTGGGCCCTGGGTTCCCAGAAGAATCCTGGTGAACTCCAGACTAACCGGCTTCCTTCCATAGGTGCCCCTCCCACCCCAACCTGCATTCCATACGAGCTGGGAGCTGGCCGGTGAAACCTGGCTTCTGCTCCCCAACCACACCACCCCCTGCCCCTGTGCCTGCCCCCAGTGTTTCCCTGGGGGAAACAGCAGCTTGAGTGGAGAAGATGGAGACATAGGAGTTCCCGGGATGATCACCTGGGCAGGGGCCAAGGAATGGGGGTCTTGGGGCTTAGACTGGGGGCTGGAAGATGGGACCCAGGCAGTAGGCGAAGCCAGCAAGGTCTGGGCCTGTTAGGTGGGCTCAGCTGCCAGGCAACTGTAAACCACTGTCAGAGTCCTGAAAACTGGGGTGTGGGCCCCCCCTTTTTACCTGCACTGCCTTTCTGGTTTTCCGTCTCCTGGGCTGTCCTGGAGAAGCCAAGAACTCAAGTTTCGGAGTCTGCCCCAGCCCACACCCCTACAGTCATCTGTGCACCATAGGTAAGGTGCAGGTGCAGGGGGTGCTCCCTCCCGGAGAGGACCCTGGAGCGGACACCCGGAGGCCAGCAAGTGTTCGCCGGTGTCCGTGGGAGTGGAGGTTCACTGCCACAGGATGGATTTCCCAGGGGAGCCGGTGATCTCTCTGTGTGGGGGACCACAGAGGGCCCCTGGTGACACTCAAAAGTTGCTGCTACTGCCACCTTCCAGTCTTTGTCTCCTGAGCAGGGCTGCTCTCAAGGCTGGCCTGTGAGTGCCCTTGGTGATGGCACCCTCTGCAGGGTGCTGGGCCATGTGGATGCCTGACAGCAGACATCCTCAGTGATGTCTTGCTGTCCATCCGGACAGGTTATGGACCTCCCTCCCTCCCCCCCCCCAAGAAACGAGAGGGGTGGGTTCTTTTTTATTGACATCTTATCATGCCTTGATGACTGCCCCATCATTACCTCCTATTTCTGCAAGAGGTCAGCAGAACACACCTGCTTCAGCGGTCTGAATTCCAGGCGCCCTGCTGGGTTCTATTAGCATGGGCTTTACTTTACCCAGCCTGATCCCTAAGCCTGGCCTTTCTCTGGTCTCCTCATCCCCTCCAAGCACCTGGTATTTCTTTCCTCTCTCAGTCCTTAAAGGGATATAGGGTGCTTTCTGATTGGTTCTGTAGGCATAAGTCTGGTGTTGAGTAGAAACTTCAGCATATGGACCAGTGAAGAACATTTGGTTTTGGCTGGAATCCTGTCTGTAAAACGGGATTATTACTGCTCTCTGGGGTTGGCATGAGGTTTAAATGAGCTCTGTCCAGCATCTTCCTCCTTGGGCAGCACCTAATAATGTACCTGTTAGAGTCTTCCCTTTGTCCCCTGACTCACATACCTGAACCCAGGTACCAGGCATGTGGTACCTTGCCCAAGGCAGGTGGGGGGCAGGCGCGTGGTATTCAGCAGGGGCGTTTCCAGTCTTGGCATTAACCAGGAGGCTCACGGTTTTGTCTCCCTCCACAGCCTGGACGTGTCTCCTCAGGTAGAACCTGACCCAGCTGCTCTTCCTCACCACCTCCCCTGCTCCCCCTGTGCTACGGCCCCCCCCACTCCTGCTCCCACCGCTGCTCCCATGCTAAGCACTAACCTTTTTGCAGCCGCCTCCCCCGCTGCTGCCACTGCTGCTGCCGCCTCCGCCGCCCCTGAAGCCACCCCATCTGGATTCTTGGGTCTCACCAACCCGTTCCTCACCTCCATGCAGAGCAACCCTTTCTTCGAGGAACTCATAGCCGACATAGCACTAAACTCTCCTTCACCTGCTCCCTCTCTCCCCAGTGCCTCGAGGGCCAGCCCCACCCCCCTGGCCTCCCCTGGGAAAGCCCCGCCTGAGTGGGACGACACCTTCAACGTCTTTGCTGCCAGCAGGCTGCGTCCAGAGGCCAGGAGCAAGATCCTGGCCCCTGCAGGAGTGGGGCTGGAGGTGACTGGGCTGCAAGACCAAGGCCGTGGGGCCATGACAATGAAGGCAGCTGAGCCCCGGGGGGACCCTGGGGGAGGAGGAAGAGGTGGGAGCAGCGTGTGGCTGGAGCCCAGGGTTCCTCTGGACTTGGGACTGGACCGCCAGAGCAAGAGCACGGCTGACCTGGGGCCCCTTGGGTCGATAGGGGCCGGCCTGCCCTCTACGTCAGCCCAGCTGCACCCGAGAGCCTCAGACTCTGAAGCAGACAGGGAGCCACCAGCCCCAGGAGGGGAAGCAGGGCAGAGTCCAGCAGACAGTGCGACGTCTCTGTTTAGCTCCCCAGAAGTGATCAGTGTGTGGGAAAGACTGCCTGGCCCAGACGACGCCCCTGAGGGCCAGGACGAGGCCTCCCAAGGCGAAGGCCAGCTTTTGCATGAGCTCAATACAGTGGAAGATTCATGGCCTTGGGATGTGGTCACCATTTCTCCTGCAGCTGAAATGTCTTCACCGGTCCTGCGGGGAGAGTCTGATGAGCTGCCTCCTCCCCAGATGCAGCCAGAGTCACCAGAAGCTGTGAGCCCCAAGGGGAGTGAGGGGCCTCCCCCACTGGAGCTGGAGCCAGAGCCTGAGCCAGAGCCCAAACCTGAGCAGGTGTTGGACAAGGAACTGCAGCCCAGCAGGCCACCTCCCAAGCCACCACGCCTCTTCACACCCTCAGATTCTCAGGAGGAGGAGGAGGCGGCCACGGCAGCTGCTGCAGGGGGGCTGAGAAGCAGGGGGGCAGAGACTGGAGGAGAAGACGACCTCCCAAGCATGCTGGTTGCTGGGCCACAGGAGGCCAAGGAGGAGGGCGAGGCCCCTGGGTCGGAGTCTGACAGCCATTCTTCCAGAACCCTGCTGGGTGGGCCAGGCCTGGAAGACGTAGTGGAGGGTGCCAGCCCTCCTGTGTCTGGGCCCTACTTATCCCTGCCCACTAGCTGCCCTGAGGGTCCTGCCCCCATACCCCATTACTCAAAGAGCTTGGCTCCTCAGAGTCAGCAGATCCGGGAGGCTCCAGAGAAAGGAGGGAGCCCTGAGGGTCCTGAGGCCCAGAGCCAAGGACCAGTGGGAGAGGGGCTTGGGCCCTTGCCAGGCAGCTCCCAACACACTGACCTCTGGGCGTCAGAGGAGGATGCCTTGAACCCCTTTTTGTCTCAGGGGAACCAAGACCCCCCCAGTCTCCCGTCCACATCCCCTCCAGGGTCCAGGGAATCTTCCATCCTCTCTGGTCCAGAAGAGCTGCCCACACCCCCAGAGCCTGCTTTTCCACCGCCCCCTCTCCCGTCTTGGGCCGGCCACCGCCATGGGGAGCCCAGCCCTCCATGCTCTCCTCTGCCTGGAGCTCGGCCCCTGACTTCTTCCTCCCCACCCCCTGGGGAGCCAGCCTCCTCCCCTGGGGGCTCCCCTGCCCCACTTGGGGAGGACCACGCTGCAACCACCCCAGCCTCCCCGCTTGTGCTTCTGCCCTTGGAGACACGACCAGCTGAGGAGCCACAGCCCAGTGCCAGGTGAGCGGTGAGCTGCCACCCTGAGAATACACTGCAGGAGGAGATGGGTGGAGGGGGGCAAAGCAGCCCAGGGGCTAGGATGTTCACATTCCAGCCTCAGTCCTTCCAGGGGCAGATGAAGGGCTCCTTTACCCTGAAGCAGGATAGGGGAGGCTTTGAAGAAAGGAACCCTTCTGTGGTACCTGCTCTGAAGCTGTCTCCTCCTTGGATCCTCGGGCAAGCAGAGGTGCAGGGGGTGAAGAATGGAGTGGGGAGAGCCAGTGTGGGCTGGCAGGGGAAGGGGGATGAGAGTTCAGGCATTCAGCTGCAAGGGAAGCTGGGTACTTGTCAAATGGGGGCCACATCCTCTGCAGCAGGCCCAGGGGAACAGGCTGTGGGAGGCAGAGAACCAGAGGAGGGACCGATACAGAGGTCCGTCGGAGAGAAAGCCCAAGAGCTATTTAGAGGACAGAAGAAAAACAAAAATACTCCCTCACTCAGAAGAAAGGGTCTGTAGCCCCTTCAGGTGCCTCATTGGTTTGCATCTGTGCCTTTTCAGGGGGTGGTCCTGATGTGCTTAGGACTGTGCTGAGTGGACACTGGATGCCTGTGTGACTGTGGTCACTGTGGCATTGGCCTGTTTGGGGAAGAATGATGAGGCTGTGACCTCACCAGGTTGACTGGTGCGGGGTGACCAGAGCTGAGGTCTGGAGACACAGATCACTTGGGGTCAATGGGGAGCAGTGAAGTCCAGAAGGATGCTAGTGCTCTAGGAGCCCTGAGTGAAGAAGTGGAGGGAGTAGAGGAGGCTGCTTTTTCTGCTGAACAGAGCAGGGTGAGAGTCTTGAGGAGCAGGATGGGCTCCTGGACTAGGGTCCCCAGCCTGCTGGCTCATACATTTAGTCTTCCGAATTCACTGAGCATCCACTGTGTGTCAGACACTAAACAGAGATCAAAGATATGCCCGGAGAGCTCCCAATCCAGTGAGCAAGACAGAAATGCACCCATGAAGAGCTGGCCTGTGGGGCCCATGCTGATGGAGGAGAAGTGGGAGGGAAGGAATCTGGGCTACCCTTGACTGCTGTTCCAGTGGTAGGTGGTGAGGGAGAGGGGGTGGTTACAGCTTCCTTGCTCTGATGACAGCGTCCTTACCTGGCCCTACTGTATTCCAGCCTCACTTCTAATTATACTCACTACCTTTAGGAAGCTTTATTCCCTTCAGGGCTGGCTTCATGTCGAACTCAGCATGTTCCTTCATCATGAAGTAGATGGGCCAAGTAGAGCTATCCCCATTTCTCAGATGAGGAAATGGGAGTCCTTGAGAGCTATGGGGTCCAGGGTCCCTCTTATGTGTGGGGGCAACCAGATTGAGAGCCCAGGACCCATTCAGGGTTTCTTTATGCCACCCCTCCCCAGGCACAGCCCATAGGTAGCATTAGAGCAGCTTTTAAGTTCCCATCCCTAATGCAAACTCTTAGGTGGGAAGAGATAGGTTGTTTACTGCTATCTGCCCCTTGCCTGGCCTCTCTACCACTCTTCCCAGGTTGTGAGACTGAATCCATGGCCCTATCCTGAGTAGCAGAGTTGACTTCTCTGGGTCTGGGCACTCCTTCCTCCAATGGAGCTCAGGGCCTTGGGCTAAGCCATTTTGCTTCCTACTTCTGAACAGTCCAAATTCTGGGGGCAGGTTAGTTGATTTGAGGGCCTGCTGCTTGCAGTTTGCATACCTGTCACAGGTACAGGGTGCTGGGGGATCCCAGAGCAGGGTCACTTTAGTCAGCTTGGGGGAATCGGGAAAGTTGCCCAGAGGAAGTGGCCTTGCATAGCTTTGAAACATGAATAGGAGTTAGTAGGCCAGCAGGTGAAGGGCCAGTGTTCCAGACAGAGGGACAGCTTTTATAAGAGCCTGCAGGTGAGAAAGAGCACATTTCCCGGGGTGTCGGCAGTGTGTGGGGAAGTAGAGACCCATCAGGAAAGGGCAGGGCCCATTCGTGTTAGAGATTGTGTTTTCTTATCTGATCTAGAACGGTAAAGGCTATTTAAGCCTTGGAGAGGCTGAGCTAGCTCACAGTCCCATAGCAGTACAGGGCATGGTTGGAGGTGGGCAAGACTCCCTTGGAGGACATGAGTTAGCAGTTGTAGCCGGAGGAAGTTTAGCTAGCACTGGCTCGGAGAGGAGGGGATGGGGTGAGAGAAGATGAGAGGGAGCAGGGCTTGATTTTTGTTAGTCCTGGAGCTGAGTGGGGGTGGGGTGGGGTGGGGGAGGAATCAGAGGGATTCCCAGGTGTCTGACTGGAGCCACCCACTGCTGGGAAGGACACAGAAAAGGACAGACAGGACAGACATGGAAGGGAGTATGATGCACCTGAACTGGCCCCGGTGTGGAGGGAGCCAGCCTCCAATTGTATGTGAGCCGGAGCTCAGCGGTGAGGTCTGGGCTGGAGCTGGACATTAGGGGTCGTGGGAGCCAAGGTGAGGAGGGGAGAGATCCAAGGGCAGACTAGCAGTTAAGACTGAGGAGGAGACCGTCAGAGGTCAGAAAACCAGATGGAGGTCTTGGAGGGAAATGAGGGAGAGCAAGCCAAAGAAAGGAGTGGTCCAAGTGTGAACTACACAGAGAGGTCAGTGAGTTGAGAACTGAGGGGTTGGTGGACTCAGCAGGAGCACTTGTGATGGGCCGGCGGGGCCAACGGCCCATTCTGATGGGTTGAGGAGTCACGAAAGGTAAGAACGAAAGGCAGAGACAAAATGCAGTGTGCATGCTCTGGTGGGGCTGGGGGAGGAGGAAGGGGAGGTGGGACATGACTCATGCAGAAACAGAGTCAAGGGAGGCCTGTGTAAATGCTGAAGGGAAGCAACCAGTAGAGAGAGGTGGGCAGCCAAGTGTTCTAGTTTGGCCAGGTCTTTCCTGGTTTGAGCACCCAAAGTCCCTCACCCTGGGAATCCTTAGTCCTGGGAAAATTGGGAAACTGGGAGAGTTGGTCAGATCCCTAGAGAAAGGTTACAGTATGGAAGAGGCGGGGAGGATGGGGGGGGGTGGCCCTGGCAAAGACTGGCTGTAGGTGCAGAGAATGCTGTGGGCTGGCCTCTGCCATCCCTGTGAAGGGGCAGGTCTTCTGAGGGAGTAAAATGGAGAGGGCGCAGGCAGTGAGGGAGGAGGAGGGGAGAGTTGCTGAGGAGTGCAAGGTGCAGCCGCCCCAAGGCTCTGGCTGTGTAGGGGACAGCCACCACCACGTGGTGGTTTGTGTCCAGCAGACCCGCTGGCCCCCCAGAGAAGGTGGCCCCGTGTTTTCGCTGCACTGCCCATCCCTCCTCATAAGGCATCTCCTTTCTGTGTCTGCAGCCCCCACCCTGTGAAGCCCCTCAGTGCTGCCCCTGTGGAGGGCAGCCCCGACAGGAAGCAGCCTCGCTCCAGTCTGAGCACAGCTCTGAGCAGTGGGCTCGAGAAGCTCAAGACCGTCACATCGGGCAGCGTTCAGCCTGTGGCTCCAGCCCCCCACGTTGGCCAGACTGTGGACGCCAAGCGGCTGAAGGTGAGGCCCGGCAGGATGCCAGGGTGTGTCAGACCGGATGTGTGGTGCCATGGAGAGAGATCTGGCGCCTGGAGGTCAGGAGCAGGGTGCTGGGCAGGGTGGAGCAAAGAGTGGGCCTGGTCCCCCACGCCAGAGCCCTGAAGCCAGTTAGGCTGTCTCTCGCACTGGAGACAGAGGCCGCTCCAGGGGCCTGTAGGAGTGAAACCCAGGTGTTGGTGGGTGGACAGGCAGGTAGGCCTGAGGCTGCTGCCCTGCTCATTCTCATTCCTGGCCTCAGGACTCGGGTGTGCTGGACCAGTCGGCCAAGTACTACCACCTGACCCACGACGAGCTCATCGGCCTGCTCTTGCAGCGGGAGCGGGAGCTGAGCCAGCGGGACGAGCATGTGCAGGAGCTGGAGAGCTACATTGACCGGCTGCTGGTGCGGATCATGGAGACCTCACCCACACTGCTGCAGATCCCCCCTGGCCCCCCAAAGTAGCCTTCCTCACCCCTGCCCCCGGGAGGGTCAGCGTGGACCCACTGCCCAAACAGGGCTTGCGCTGCCCTCCTTCCCGCTGAACTCACTCTCACCTGGGCAGGCTGCTGTCTGTCCTCTGTTGTCACTCCTTGCTCCTCTTCCCTTCTGCCTCCGTGGGGCTGCTGGAAGGGGGACCCTTTGGACTCCCATTGGAGGCATCAGGTTCCATGTACAACTTGTGTGTTTTGGGGAGCCCTCAGTCGTTCCCACCTGTCTATTTCCATATCCCTTAGTTTTAGGGGCTCCAGGGAATTGGAACAAAGAATTTAGTACTCGAGGGGGAGCAGGGGTGAGCTGCAATTTGATGTGGCATCTGGGACATACTTTATTACCCCACAACAATGGTCAGTCATTTTGTCCAAGGCTAAACCCTTGTCCTCCTCATCTGTCTTCAGCCCCTGGAGGGCTCCTAGCATTACTGGGGCTGGGGCTGTGGCAGGAACCAAGTTGCCCATTTTGGAGTTATGGGCACCTGGAGTCTCATGTCTGTTCCCTTGAGAGCAAGGAGCCTGTATGGTCTGGTCTCATCTCTGCTGTGTTCTGATTTTCGTGTGTTTCCAGCTGTTTGCAGAACGAGTGCCACGTGGATGGATGGGGATGATGTGTGTTCTCCAGGCCCCCCGCCCTGCCCTCCTCTTCTGATCTGTCCATTGAGTGTCATGTGTGAATGTATGGAGAGCTGGGGCAAGTGTGGGGAGAGCACCTCCTCACCTGCCTCCAAGCTGTGGGCCCCTCCAGGCCTCAGGGCTTTGGGCTGCTTGTGTTTGGGGATCAAGCCTCCATCTTTGTTTTTGTTGCCTGTCCAGATGCCAAAACTCTGTGCTGCGGCAGGGTTTGCACTTTTGGAAACCAATTAAAATGTGCCTTTTGTGGGTGGGGTCAAGAGCCTCTGGATGCAGACCTCTCTCTCTCTGTTTGGTGTCCCCCTCCCTCCCTGTTGAGCACATGGGGCTGGATCTGTCAGAGCCCCGGACATGGGAGAGGAGGATGGTGAGACTCGCTGCACCCTGTGCCCCTCCCCCAGAGTTCAGTTAAGGGTCTGGCGAAGCTGCCACTGCTCCTTTAACTTTCCTGCCACCTTCTCTTCCTCCCTCAACCCCATTTGCGGAGGGTCCTGGGATAAAAACTACATTCTGGAAGTGGGAGGTCCCACTCTGCCCATACTTAGGAAAAAAGCCTTTGTTGCTCTCCTCTCCATCCACTGGCTGCTCTCCCAGCCTGTCCCTTCTGCCCCATGGCCTTGCCTGGCTTGGCTGCAGTGCACTTTGAAATGAAGTGTCTGTCTTTTGGCCCAGCCCTGGTTAGCTTGCAGAAAACATGGCCGGCTTCCCATGGCATCTACAGGGAACCTTTAGTGGCTCGCGTGCCCTGATTTAGCAAAAGTTTTGGGGTAAGGAGGTACTGAAGGAGGATACTTTTGGCCCAGGGAGGAGGTGAGAGCTCGTCTGGAATTACCTCTTCTTCCTGAGAGAGCCTATGGGATCTTTCCGACAGCCTTGGAAGGACGTGTGCTCTGTGGGTGATGTCTTCTGCCAGGATGAAGCAGAGGAGCCCCGACACATGGGGAAAGCCCCTGTAATGTTATCTACCTTAACGATCACTCATCAAAGCTGAGGAAGTGTCCCCAGGTGTCCAGATCTTGGGTCATGGTTTTTTTGGGGGTCAGTGGGGGTTGGGTAGGTATCTCTTCTGGGGGAAGGGGAGCACTCCTCTACTATGTATTCTTCTGGGCTCTATTCATTACCAGCCCTGACCCTGATCTTCCACTCATCCTTGATTGTGGGCCTCCAAAATGCCCAGGGCAAGGATGTCTTCAGAAGAGCTTTGAGTTGAAGCCCAAGGTTCTTGTTGGATGTTTCTGCTCCTGGCCACGACTTGGAGAGTTGCAGGTGGGGTGGGCAGAGAGCAGGCACAGTTCTGCTTTGCTGTTTGTCTTCCTAGTTGTAACTCCTGTTTATAAAGAGCTTGTTCTTCATGTTTTGAGCACTTTATGAAGAATAAAAAGTTCATATACTGCAGGTGGCTCTATTGTGTTCCTGTTTTGACAAACGTATGAAGGAGGCTTCCTGGGGGAAAAGGCGGGTAATGGGGTTTTGGATGTCATTGCCCCCATCTTAACATCAGGGGCAGCAGCACAGCATTGACAGGTGGCATGGACTCGGTCTTTTCTTTGCCGAGATACCCACATTTATTGAGCACTGTGGGGGAATACAGAGGGTAAAAGACTTGATTCTTAATGTGAAAGCACGTAGTCTAGTAGCAAATGATACAAATCCAAGATACAAATGGTTCTTCATAGCTAGCTAGAATCTCTCTCTAGCTTTAGGAATCGTCTGTTTCTTGTGGATTTTGTTGGTGGATGAGGAACTGGCTGATACAAATCATGCATTGTCCAGAAAGACATGAGCAGGCATGAGCCAATACTGCACCTCACTTTGAGACTAGAGAGACCCAAAGTGGGATTCCCTAGGATCAAAACTATTTCTACTTCCCTCTTGGGTAGCTTCCTTCCCTTCCTGCCAGCCTGACACACTGACCAGATAATTCATCTGGGAATCTTCTACTCCGTTCTGCACAAGTGTGTTTATTATTCTTGCTTGCATCCTGTTCTACGATATGCAGCACTCCTTCTTACCTAACGTCCTTGTAGTGCTTAATAAACATTACTGAACCCCACTCCCCACTCCCACTTCTCTTCCTGCCTGGGAATTAGGCTGAGGAGGATCTTCCTTAGTTGGGCAAAGGAAGTGGAAGCCGCCAGGGCTCTGAAGCTCCCACTATTTAATTCACACAGTCAATACATATTTGAGTCCCTGTTGGTAGTCCTCCCAAGCCTGGCACTGAGGACTCAGCAGTGAATCAAAAGGTCATACTTCCTGTCTCATGGACCTAACTAACAGTGGGAACCACATAGGCAAAGCCATAAATAATTAAAAGTGCGAGGGCTGCAAGGGAGAAGTGCTGGATACTAATAGGAGCATATAGCGGATTTTGTGGAAGTAGGGTGATGGATCGGGAAATGCGATGTTTAGGCTGAGGTCGGGAGAGCCAGAGTCAGGCAAAGACAAAAAAGTTAAGAGTTTTCTGGGTACAGAATGTTCAAGGGTCAGAGGTGGGAAGCACCCCAGCATGTTCCTGTACTCAGTGTCAGGATGGCTGGAGAGCACAAGGGGAGGGGCAGGGTGGCGGCAGAAGAAACTGCATGAAGACTCCGCAGTGCAAGTCTTTGCAGGAAGCCTTTCGAGATTAACCCGGAGCCTTTGCGCATCTGGTCCCGGGTCGGACCCGCTTGAGTAGGGCTCTTTCGGACTAGAGCTCCGGGAGCGACGCCCTCCGCAGCAAGTGAAACTTCTAGGGGCAGGTAACCAGCGAGGGGGAGCCCTGTGGCCCCCTATCGGGACCTTAGAGTCGTACACGCACGCTTTTCCCATATTGCCTAGCCCTTCAGAACTGGCAGCAGGAACGGAGATCGGGTTTGAGTCAGTTCAACTCTCCGCAGTCTAGGGTTGGCAAGCGCCGTGACTAGAAAAACTACACTCCCCACAATCCCTTGCGCCCCCGGCTCGCTGCGGTTGCTTATGGCCAATCGGGAGAAGCAGCTGTGGCGGGGGCCGAGGAGGGACATTTTAAAAGGGCCGGAGATTGCAGGCGTCAGTGGTCATGGCGGATACAGCGACTACAGCATCGGTGGCGGCGGCTAGTGCCGCTAACACCTCGACCGATGCACCTCCTTTCCAGCTGGGCAAACCTCGCTTCCAGCAGGTGAGGACGGAGCTATGGTCTGAAGGTCGGCGGGTGGCACAGGGAGGGCGGCACACTCCTCTCCCAAATCCCCTTTAGTCCTGGGGTCCTCCGACCCGCGGCCACTGGGGAGCCTGCAGCTACTGCCTCGGGGACCTCGACCACAGCCATCTCTTTCCCATTGGCGAGCAGAGTGGGCGAGGACTCCCACTTTGGCTCCCTATTGGCCGCCGGTGCCGTCACTCCTCGGTTGCCCGCGCCCTCCAGCCTTTCCCGCCCGAGGCGCTCTGTGATTGGCCACTGACAGTCGCGGCCAGGAATCCGGGCGCCCCGGGTCCGAGCGGCTTCTGCAGGGTCGCTTTGAGCTGTGCAGCCAGCCACTCGCGGCGGAAAGTTCGAGCCCGGCTCTGGATGACAAGTTGGCGTGGCGGAGATGCCTTCTAACTTTCCCTGGGTGGGGATGACGTTCTTTCCGAGATGCTGGCGGAGCCCCTGGGCAGTGTCTGACCCTGCGGTCATGCTGCCAGCCCTTGACCCCAAGCCAGGTCCGCTGTGCTCGATGGTTTAGGGCCACGGGCCGAGGGGTCCCTGCGACCTGGCGACCCCTTTCCCCTCCAATGGGGGATTCGCTGATGCGAGTCGGCCGGCTGGTGCCCTGCCGGGGATGGAAGGAGGACGTGCGGGGAGAGCCGGGTGCGGAGGAAACGCTGTGTCATCCCCTGGGGCCGCGGGCTGTTGGAAGAGTCCGCGTCCCTGGGAGCCCGCTTCAGCTCCTCCCCCGGAGCGACCTCCGAGGAAGGTCTCTGGGACCCGGGCCCTGGCGCCGCCGAGGGCTCGGCTCTTTGGACCTGGTCGGGCTCTTCGGAGCATGGTGACAGTGGCCTTTTTACCCGGGGACTCCCGACAGGGCGTGACTAACTCGTCCTCGGCCACGGAGATGGGGATCGAACCCATAGCCTGGACGTGCGACCAGTGCTGAAGGCTTGGAGGGGCCGTTCCCACGCTGCGGGCCGCCTCGTACCCTCCTTCCTCCACTGCCTCCAGCCAGCGCGGAGGAAGTGGACTTTATTAGGAAAAGGGCAAAGAGGCTCGGCTGAAGTGAACTGGGTTTGCCTTGGGTGGGGGGCAGCGGAGGCGGACAGAAAGAAGTTTGCAGGAAGAAAGGAAATTGTACAAGGTCGGTGAGGTGGTGGATTTTTTGTGTGTGTTTTGTGGGGTTTTTTTGTTTTGTTTTGTTTTTTGGTGGTAGTGGTTGTGTGGGAGAGGGACTGGTTCCCGCAAAGTGGTGCACCGAGCTTCACTGATACTTAAGGAATTAAGCCCCTGAGCCTTCTGAAAACAATGCCCTCACTGTTTTAAAACAGGACTTTAATTCCTTAAAAAAAATTAAGCCATCTCAGCATGTGGGTGTCAGAGCAAGACTGGCATCTTCCTGCCAGTGTAGGGTGCTGTCTAGGAGGAGACTGTCAGGGGTGCCTCTCCCAGAACTTGAATGACCCTTCTTTTGGCTGGCCCCCTTTCCCAGCCCTCCACACACGTACCACTCATCCTTTAAGGATCAGCTAGGCCTCCTACTCTGGAAACATTTCCTCTCTTCTTCCATATATTACCCCTGGTGGGACCAGGTCACTGACTCTTTCCTGACCCCCCTTTTTGGCCACCCCAGGTGGGATCCTCTTAGGTTAGCCTTTAGTGACAGTCTGTCCGTGTCGCTCTAATACTTTTTCTCCTCACCCCTTGTGTGCATCTTTTGAGAGAAGGGGCTGGTCTTGCCCTCCTTTGTCTCTGTCTTACCCCGAGGTGGGGCTAGACACATGGTGATGTGCTGAATAAAGACTTGTGGGTTGTCTTTTTCGGGGACCTGTTCTGGGACATTGAGTCACACAACACACAGTTATTGAGAACTTCCCAGTGGCTTTAAAGACTGAGCCCTTTGCTGTGATCACCGCTGGAGCCATATATGCACATTTGAGATTACTCCAGTCATTGCTGGTATCTGTTTTTGGCACCGCTCTTGAGGGCAATAAGAGTGTTTGTTGTATTTGCTTTGGCAGCAGCCCTCCTCCAGCGTAGTGACTTGCATAAAGCATAGTGCAAGTGATTGTCCATGTTAAGGAACTTCCCACCGTTGCACATGCCCCCTCCTGCTCCTTCCACACCACTCCCTGCTGTGCGAGCAGCCCAACCTGCCACCCAGTTGACTCCCAAGAGACCTGCGAGTCCCCTGCATACTTCCCTTTCCCTCACCCTCTAAACACAACCAGAGGCCCAGTGTTCTCGTCTCTTGAAACAGCTCTCAAATTCACCGGATTCCCTGCTGGAATCCTGGATCAAGCCGCCATTATCTATCTCCTGAGCCACTGTGGAAGCCTAACAGGTCTCCCTGCTTCCACTCTGGCCCCCTTCCAATCCCATCCTTCTTTCACTTGGCAGCCTCAACAACGCAGGTCTGATCAGGTGACTCTCTCCCCTCCCCCCACCACACACTTAAACACTCTCCAGTGGCTTCCCCTCCTTCTGAGATAAAGACCTCCCTTTTGAAGAGGCCCCAAAAGCCCACATGGCCCACCCATGCTGACTTCTTCTTCCTGAAATCAGACCCCCTCCTTCCCCCTCTCTCCTATCACACTGGCTGCTTTCAGCCACTTGAACTCTGAGTGGTTCATAATCCGGGGCCCAATTCCCAGAGCCCACGCCACGGACACCACCCTCAGTCCCCAACTAGTCTCCTCGCTTTCTTCAAGACTGGGTGCAGGGAGTTCTCTTCTTACTCCCTAGAGTCGCCTCAGTACCCTTCTTTCCATCCTTCAAATTTCTCTGTGCAGAAGGGCTGGGGAATAAAGGACACTGACCAGTGTCAGAGGGTGAAGAGAGATGGCTTGCCATGCTGGGCTTTGGTCTGTGACCATCTTTCTTCCCATAAGATGATGATAACAGCCAAGCATCATTCCAGGATTTTGGCATATTGGCTTATTTAATTTTCACAACTCCATGAGACAGATAGGTGAGGGAGCTGCCACACACACAGATTAACTCACTTCCCAGGCAGTCTGGCTCCAGAGTCCTTGTTTGTTGGTTTATTGTTAACATTTTTTTTAGTGTTTATTTATTTTTGAAAGAAAGAGAGAGTAAGGGAGGGGCAGAGAGAGAGAGAGGGAGACAAGAGGATCTGAAGCAGGTTCTGGGCTCTGAGCTGTCAGCACAGAGCCAGATGTGAGGCTCAAACCCACTAACTGTGAGATCATGACCTGAACCGAAGTCAGACGCTGAAGCAACTGAGCCACCCAGGTACCTCTTATTGTCAACCTTTTTATTAAGGTTTTCAGACTTTCAAAAGTGGAGACAGTCGTCAAAGAAGAGCCCACCCATCACTGAACTTCAACAATTGCCACTGTGAGGCTAGCCTCATTTCATGTATATGCCTCCAATCCCAACCAATGAATTATTAAAAAAAAATTTTTTTTTTACATTTATTTATTTTTGAGAAACAGTGAGACAAAGCATGAGCGGGGGAGGGGCAGAGAGAGAAGGAGACACAGAATCTGAAGCAGGCTCCAGGCTCTGAGCAAGCGGTCAGCACAGAGCCTGATTCGGGGCTCGAACCCACAAACTGTGAGATCGTGACCTGAGCTAAAGTCGGACGCTCAACTGACTGAGCCACCCAGGTTCCCCCAATGAATTATTTTAAAGCAATGCCCAGACAACCCATCATTTCATTGTACCAGCTAGTAGATAGCTGTAAAAAATAAGGACTTAAAAAAATGTTTATTTATTTACTTTTGAGAGAGAGAAAGAGCAGTGAAGAGCCTGATGTGGGGTTTGATCTCATGACCATGAAATCAAGAGTCAAACGCTTAACTGACTGAGCCACCCAGCCATCCCAGGACTTTTTCTAAATAATTTTTTTTTTACTTCAGAATAATTTTTTTTCCCATTAAATAAAGCTTTGGGTATTTCATAATCCCAGTTTTATTTATTTATTTTTAGTTAATAATTAATTTTTAAATTTATATCCAAGTTTGTTAGTGCAACAATATAGTGCAACAATGATTTCAGGAGTAGATTCCTTAATGCCCTTTACCCATTTAGCCCTTACCCCAACCCCTCCAGCAGCCCTCTGTTCTCTATATTTAAGAGTCTCTTATGTTTTGTCCCCCTCCCTGTTTTTATATAATTTTTGCTTCCCTTCCCTTATGTCCATCTGTTTTGTATCTTAAAGTCCTCATATGAATGAGGTCATATGATATTTGTCTTTCTCCAACTAATTTTGCTTAGCATAGTACCCTCTAGTTCCATCCACGTAATTGCAAATGGCAAGATTTCATTCTTGATTGCCGAGTAATACTCCATTGTATGTATATACCACATCTTCTTTATCCATTCATCTGTCAATGGACCTTTGGGCTCTTTCCATACTTTGGCTATTGTTGGTTGATAGTGCTGCTATAAACATTGGGGTGCATGTGCCCCTTCCAAACAACACACCTGTATCCTTTGGATAAATCCCTAGTAGTGCAATTCCTGGGTTGTAGGGTAGTTCTACTTTTAATTTTTTGAGGAACCTCCATACCGTTTTCCAGAGTCGCTGCACCAGTTTCTTCAGAATATTTGTAGATTTATGGAAGTCAAAAAGCACAGAATTCCGGTATAACTCTCACCTAGTTTCCCCTAATGTTATCATCTCATGGTACAGTTGACAACTGACCATGGTACAATTGTCAAAACTGAGTGTTGGAACATTACTATTAACTATACTCCCAGACTTTATTGGATCTCACTATTTTTTACACTAATATTCCTTTTTCTGTTCCAGGATCCAATCCATGATCCCACATTACATTTAGTTTTCATGTCTCCTTAGCCTCCTCTGGTCTATGACAGCTTCTCAGACTTTACTTGTTTTTGATGACCTTGGCAGCTTTGAGGAGTACTGGTCAGGTATTTTGTAGACTATCTCTCAATTTGCTGTCTCTCATGGCTAGACTGAAGATGCATTTTGGGGGAAGAATATCACAGGTGTGAAGTGCTTTCTTTCTCACATGGTATCAGAGGGTTGTTTTTTTTTTTTTTTAACATAACCACAATACCATTAACACACCTAAAATTATTGTTTCTTAACATCTTCAAACCAGTTACTATTTGTCTTAGTCTGTTTGGGCTGTTATAACAAAATACCATAGATTGGGTAGCATACAAACAATATAAATGTACTTTTCACTGTTCTGGAAGCTGGAAGTTCCAGATCAAGGTGCTGGCAAACTGATGAAAGCCAGTTTTCTGGTTCATAGATAGCAGCACTTTGTAGTTGCAGCACTGCATGACATAAGGGTAGAGAGATCTCCGTGGGGTCTCTTTTATAAGGGCACTAATCTCGTTCATGAGGGTTCTGCCCTCATTACCTCAGTATCTCTCAAAGGCCCACCACCTAATACCATCACTTAACCTCACACGGGAGGTTAAGCTTCAACATATGACTTTTGAGGGGACACAATATTGCACTATTCACATTTCTGTGATTATCATGTCATGTTTTAAATAATTGATTTGCCTGAATCAGGAACATACATATATGTTCCATACATTATATTACATTATATTTGACTGATAAACCTCTTCTAATCTATTGGTTCTCCTTCTCTTGTTTTTTTTTTTTTTTTTTTTTTCCCATTTGTTGAAGAAACTAGATTGTTTGCCTTGTAGAGTCCCTCATTCTGAATATGGCTGATGGCTGATCTGTGGTATTATTTAACATGTTCTTCTGTCCCCTGTTGTTGCTATAAACTTGAAGTCCATGCTTTAACCACTGCGCCATATTGCTTGGTGAAGGGGAGAAAGATAATAGGACGGCTCCTGGGGAAGCTCTGTGACCTGACTGTGCTCTCTTTCCTCCTCCTTTTCTGCTCATTTCCTCTTCTGAAGTTGTTTTTTCTTTTCTTCGGGCCCAGACACCATTTTGGCAAGTCAGGTCCTAGGACAGGGAGCTAACATATGTGCTTCTTCCCATTTGCGTTTCAGTCTATCCAGATCCAGAAATAAGTTGTGTTTTGTTTTTAAAGTTCCTTTTACTCTTCCTTTGCCTGAGTCATTTACCTAGCTGACTGGGGGTGTGAGTGTGCTGTGTTTGTGCATGGGAAATCCAGAAATCCACTGAGGCAGCAGAGCAGATGGGTTGCACGAGGCTCCCTCGGGGGAGGAGGAGCTGGCTGGACAGGAAAGTGCACTCTTCACTTCTAGGAAGAAAGCTGTGTGTGGGCTGAGAGTTGGAAGGCAGTAGGGAGATTTCTTATGGAGTTTGCCTGAACTCAAGTTCCAGGATGAAAATGCCTTGCAGGTAGTTATGTTTTAATTGTTTCCATCCTATAGGCTGGAGAGTGACTGTTTCCGAGGCTGGTCCTGGAGCTGGTTTGTGCTGTGGACAAGGTCAACACCTTCTAGTCCAGTGGCTCTCAATCCCTGCTGCACATTTGAATCACCTGGGCAGGGTTTTAAATGGACACCAATGCCTGGAGCCCACCCCAGCCAATAGAATTTGAATCCCTGAGTGGAAGACCTTGTTTGGGGATCCCCAGGTCGTGCAGCCTGGCTGAGGACTACTGAGCTGGCCCAGCCTTTTTTGCCTTTGGGCTATAGGTTCAGTGCGTATTTTATTCCTGATCTGGAAGAGCCCTGACTTAGAGGTCTGGGTATAGAAGGACAGTCAGTTTCTTTCAGGCCTTGGCCCTCAGCTGCTGCTCCCTAGCCGCCTCTCCCCAGGGGGTGTAGAGGTGAGACTGTCTGTGCTGCAGGTCCTGCTGAGAATGAGATGACTCACCTCTCTTGGGAAGGGAAAGAGAAGGAATCACTGGGCTGACTCATTCTTCCGGTAAAGAAAAAGGAATTGAAAAGCATCCACGATTGATTGGGTAAAGATGGGGGCTGAATTTAGGAGGGGAGAGGAAGCCCATACATTTAAAACTTTTGAGAAAATAAAAATTAACTTAGACAGAGAAAGTAAAACCCTTTGTTGCCATTTTTCAGTCTGGGGAGGACAGACTTATAAGCCCCCTCTCTACAAAGAATCAGTGTTTCTCACAAGGGTATAAAGTTTCCCAATGACTTACTTCTTTGAACACTACTCTTCCATACTCGCTGAGAAATCGCATTCTCCAAGATCATAGATTGCCAGAAACTTTGCTGTTTAAAATAATGTCAGTAGGAATGAAACATCCACCTCTTGATAGGTGGGTCGAAGTCACTTTGACTTAGAGAACTAACCCAAGTGCAATAGTTTCTGGACATAACATTCCATATTTATCTTGATTTTATAGTTTCTAAGGAAACAAGATCCAGTGCCCATTTCTCAGTATAGACCTAGATGGACCCTTTACCTCATAGATGTGCTTTGCTTTGAGACTATTAAAGCACCACGTCATTTAAATTTTACTCTACCTTTCTCCAGAATTCTGTACTAACCCTATTTTCCCCTTTGTTTGGTGACATGCCCCATGGTTCCTCCACTGTGTGGCCTCTCCCTTGTTGCAGTGAGTCAGTAGATGTGACTTTGTCAGACTATGTGTTTGTCCCTGGGGGTCTTAGGCTGATTGGATTAGTACATTGTCATCTGTGCTTGCGATTTATAACGCAGAACTCCTTTCCTGAATCTCAGGCCTGTCTTTCCAGTGTTTATTGAAATTACATCTGGAAGGCCCTTTAAGTATTTCAAACCCACATGACCAATACAGAACTTTTATCTTCCCCTCCACTAAGTCAGTATGCTTCTTGTTTTCCTTGTCCTGGTTAATAAGCATCAGTATCTAACTAGAAATCAAGGCATTATCCATATTCTGTTCTTCTTCATTCCCCCAGTCAGTCAGCCAACCCCTTGTTCTACCCCAGGACCCAGCGCAGTGCTGGGCACATAGTAAGTCCTGAGTAGCTATTTGGTGAATGAATGAATAAAACCACAAGTCTGGTAGTTGCTTTTCTTTTAATTTTTAAAAATTTCTACTAGATGATACATTTGCTTAGGTCTTGGGATGGATCTATATCTCTGTTTGCCTTGCATTTCTCAGCTTGGTTATTTGCACATAGTAGGTATTTAATGTATATAGATTGGATAAATACAATAATATAGCTAGTTCCCCAGGTAACTAAAGTGATTATTTTTTCAAATTTAATTTTATTTATTTTGAGAGAGAGAGAGAACAAGAGAGCGCACACAGGGGAAGGGGGGAGCAGAGAGATAGCAAGAGAGAGAATCCCACGCAGTCTCTATATTGCCAGCCCAGTTTGGGGCTTGATCCCACAATCATGAGATCAGACCTGAGCTGAAATCAAGAGTTGGATGCTCAACTGCCTGAGCCACCCAGGTGCCCCTACAGTGATTATTTTAAAAAAAATTATCAGAACATTCCGGTCAAACCCTATCTGTTCTTGGCCTTGCCCTCTTTTTTCTGAAATGTCTTTTATCACACTTCAGTCCTGCCTTTGGCTGACAGTGGTGCAGTTTCTGACTCTGGCCTTCATGCGTCAGAACCCTTGCTGATACCCTTCTCTGCTTGGTAAACTCGGCTGTCCACCCATTCCAGAGCCTCTGGGAAGCCTCCTTGACTCATGAAGGAGAAATCATCTGTGTCCCCACTGTACTTATAATGCTTCATTTAAGCTCTGGTCACAGTATTTTGTATTTATTTGTTCACTTGTGTTTCTTGATGGACTCGGCTTCTTGAATGCTTATTCAAGAAGCGTTCCCTGAGCCCAGCTCAGAAGAGGGTGTAGATATCTGTGGAGCAAAATGTTTTTCCTGGGACTTTCTCTTAGTGGCTGGGTGGAGAGTGACACAGGGGACCAGCAGGGCTAGGACAGGGTGAAGACAGTGCCAGACCACAGGGCAGTCAGAAGCTAGACGTCTTCAACCACCATCTTCAAGAGGTTGCTTTACTCAGGCCCATCTTCCAGGCTCTCATCTCTGCCCCTGCTGCTCCTCTTCCTTCCTTGAGCCACCATCTGCCATACGTTTGTCCCTTTCAAGTCCTCTCCCTTCAGAGCCCTGCCTGGGCTCCATTCTCTCCAGGCAACCTCCAGGCCATAGACTGCTCACCTGCCCACTCATTCATTCTTGTGACAGGTGTGTTGCTGGAGCCCCTTCTAGGTATGAATCACGAGACCAGGAGCCAAGGAGGATGAGGAGACGGAAAGAACAGCCAACAGCCCACCTCCTTCAGGAGCTTATAATCAAGTAATATATTAGATAGTATTTTAAATTAAATATGTTTTTATTTTATTATTTTTTAATTTTTTAAGGTTATTTATTTATTTTGAGAGAGAGACAGCATGAATGGGGGAGAGGCAGAGAGAGAGGGAGAGAGAATCTCAAGCAGGCTCTGCACTGCCAGCATGCGCCCAGTTCAGGGCTCGAACTCATGAAACCGTGAGATCACGGCCCGAGCCGAAACTGAGAGTCAGACGCTTAACCGACTGAATTAAATATATATTTTAAAAATAGAATATTACTTTTATGTATTATATATAATGCTGATTTTTTTTTCATTTTAAAAAGAAATAAAAACCATCCATATTCCTATTACTCAGAGCCAATCTCTGTTAACGTTTTAATGTATTTTCATCTAACTTAAAATAATTCTCTACTTTTTATTTTGAAGTAGTTTGTATTACAGAAAAGTCGCAATAAGAATAAAGAACTTTCAGGGGCGCCTTGGTGGCTCAGTCGGTTGAGCTTCTGACTTCGGCTCAGGTCATGATCTCATGGTTCGTGGGTTCAAGCCCTGCATCGGGGTCTGTGCTGATAGCTCGGAGCCTGGAGGCTGCTTTCGATTCTGTGTGTGCCCCTCTGCCGCACATGCTCTGTCTCTCTCTCTCTCAAAAATAAATAAACATTAAAAACATTAAAAAAAAAAGAATAAAGAACTTTCCTATACTCTTTGCCTAGATCCACCAGTTTTTAACATTTTGCCACACTTCCTTTTTTATTCTTCTTATCTGCGGATGATCATAAAGTCTGGAAACATAGCAAATATGCATGATATCACCAAAGACATTTTCAGTCTGTAAAGAAAATAAAAGTATCTACATTTCCAGATTGTATTGCCACCTTCTCTACTTACACATGGTATTGTTTCTCAGCCGTTTGAGAGTAGCTTATATTCATTTGTCTCCCTACTACTTAGTGTAACATAAGAATGAGGACATTCTCTTACATTTCTGTCTTAGTTCATTCAGTCTGCTGTAACATAAATACCATAGACTGGGTGGCTTGTAAACAACAGAAATTAATTTCTCACAGTTCTGGAGGCTAGAAGTCTAAGCTCAAGGCACTGGCAGATTCGTCGTCTGGTGACAGCTTGAGCCCTGGTTCATAGACAGCCATCGTCTGTGTTCTTGCATGGCAGAAGGGGCGAGGGGGCCCTCTGAGGTCAATTCTATAAGAGCACTAGTGTCATTCGTGTCAAAAGGCCCCACCTCAAAATTCCATCATATTAGGTGTTAGGTTAAGATAGGAATTAGGGGAGGGACACAAACATCCAGTGTCTAGCAATAACCTCAAGTGTAGTTATTACATTTACAAATTTAAGATAGATATAATACCTTTATTAACCTATGATCCCTGTGCCAATTTTGTCAGTTCTCTCAGTAACGTCCTTGAGGACATTTTTCTGTGATTCAGTCCAGAATCACATACTACATTTAGGTGTCTTGTCTCTTCAGTGTCCTTTCACGTGGACCAGGTCCTCAGTCTTTCTTTGTCTTTATGACATGGACATATTTGATGAACAAGCCTGGTTATTTTATGGCATGCTGCTCAGTTGGGGTTTGTCTGATGTCTCCTTATGATTAGATTCAATCCCTCCAGAATACTATTTGAGTGACACTGTGAACTTCTCAGGGTGTCACATCTAGAGGCACACAATGTCCATCTGCCCCTCATTGGTCCCTTTAACACATCCCCATCATTTTGTGGGCTGGCACTTCATTACTTTCTGACACAACGAGATGTACCAGGTTCATCTTGTGCCTTCCTTTCCCCGGCCCTGGAATCAGCCACTTCTGTAAGGAACCCTGGTTTGTTTTATTAGATCAGAGTCTGGATGTCATTCTGTCTCTTTGTTATCCACTTACTGTCCATCTAGCTCTATTTATCTCCTTGGCTTTTTTCTTTTTAAAGTTTATTTATTTACTTAGAAAAAACACGTGAGCGGGAGAGGGGCAGAGAGCGAGGGGGAGAGAGAGAGAGAGAGAGAGAGAGAGAGAGAGAATCCCAAACAAGCTCCATGCTGTCAACGCAGAGCCTGCCGGAGGGCTCAATTGCACGAACCGTGAGATCATGACCTGAGCAGAAATCAACAGTCAGATGCTTATCCAATTGAGCCATTGAGATGCCCCGTATCTCCTTATTTTTTTGAGTTGGAATTATCCTGTTTGTATGCATTCCACAAAATCAGAAGCCTATTTTCATGTCATAAATGTCCAAGAACATTTCAAATGGCTGTAGAGTGTTCAATCATGTGATTGGACTGTTATTTGCTCACCATCCACCTTTGCAAATACTGCAGTGGTGAGCACCCTCAGCATTCACATCTTACCGTACCTCTGAACGTCTCTGTTTCTTAAGACTAGATACTTAGAGGGGAAATTTTGCCAGGACAACAGTGTGAGCATTATGTACAAGTGGGGAAAATGGTTGAGACCATTTGAGTTATAAGAGGTCCGAGAAGCAACCGTTTTAGTTAGGAACAGTGCCGAAGCTTGACCTGCTCTGTGAACGGCAGCACCTCAGTGGGGGTGGATGTAGGAGGTGGAGAGGGTCCTCCATGCAGGGGGCGTCACAGCGAGCAGAGAGATGGAGGCAGCATGGGGCCTGGTGTTCGCAGGGGACTTTCAGGGGACTATTGCAGGACTTTATTAGGAAGGGTAAGGAGCAGGAGGTGGCTATAGGATCTGGTGTCCTAATGAGCAAGGGGAGGGAGGGAGGGAGTGTGGAGGTATCTGCTTCCTTCACCATGCAGAGGACGGTGCTGGGGGAGCCGTGGGGCTCTAGTGCAGATTTGGGGTAGAGCCTGGAGTGTAATGAGGCACCAACCCCCGGTATTTGTGGCTTCCCCTTTGTCCTCCAGCTTGGCATCTTCTCACCTCCCATTGAGCTTGGCTTTTTCCCTAAGGCAGAGGGCCCAGGAGCAGTGGTGCCTGTTGCCTGGTTTCCTTTCATTGTGCGCTAATGCCTGTGGCCTGCTTTGCACAAAGCCCTGCTTTTCTGGGGCCCCTGCTCTGGGGTGAGGCCAGGGCAGGCAGGCCCTGTCCTGAGCTTCACAGCAGCTCCAGGGCTATGGGTATAGGAGGGCGTGAGGGGAGTGAGCTGGGCACTGTCATGCTTGAGCTTTGCCCGTGGAGAGATTTCCTCGGGGACAGAGCCTGAGCTGGACCTTGGAGAGGGACCCTCCTTTACTGGAGACGTCCAAAGCAAGGCAGGGAGGCTGTGGTGGACAGGGAAGGCCAGGAGAGGGCTCGGCCCAGGTCTCACCTTTAGCCTGTGTGCTCATGGGTGCTTGGGAGCAGTGGGAAGCTGGGAGTGGATCTCAGGGAATTCGGGGAAGTGAAAGGAAAATGCGAGGCATTTTTGAAGAGCAGCTGAGACAGTCATTGAGTGTCTTAATGGTCCTTATGGGTTGACTTTAGAAAGACTTCAGACCTGGGAGGCCCTCAGGTCACTGAGAAGCAAGGTCTCATTGGCACTCATCACATGGGGAGTCCTGGGGACTGTGGGACCCCAATAATAAGTGTAGGCTGTGGGGTGTGGTCCATGGGGTTTAGAGGATGATCTCCAGCGGCTGACCTGCTCTCCTCTCCCACCTCCTTCCCCAGACATCCTTCTATGGCCGCTTCAGGCACTTCTTGGATATCATTGATCCTCGCACACTCTTTGTCACTGAGGTAAGTCCTGGATGTCACTCTCAGTAGAGGCCCCTGGCCCCTTTAGAAGATCCATGGGTCACTTGTGTGTATGCTTTATACACATTGTCTCATTCCGTTTGCATCTTACGACATCCCTTCAAGGTAGATATATCGCATCGTTATTATTTCCAACTCTAATAAAGTTATTACCCAGCACATAAATGACATGCTCATTAGAAAAGTTCACATGGCACAGGTGTGTTTAAATGAGAAAGTATCCTTTATGTACTCTTCCTACCCAGCCCCCTCCTGTCGTAAGTATTGTCAGGTTTGTTAAGGTATAGTTTACCTTTTGCATGTGTACCATTCTGCGTTTCAACAAACAGATTCAGTCATGTATCTACCACCACCAGGAAGCTGTAGGACGCTCCCAATCACCCTAAAATGTTCACTCATGCCCGTTTGTAAAGTTGATCTCCCTCGTTCCTGCCAGCCTCTGGCAACCACTCGTCTGTTTTCTGTCTGTATTGTTTTCCTGTTTAAAATGCCATATAAATGGAATACTACGGCACGTAGCCTTGTGTGTCTGGCTTCTTTTCCGAAGCGTAATGTTTTCGAGATTCATCCACGTTGCCGTGTGTGTATCAGTGGTTCATGACTTCTTATTGCTGAGTAGTATTCCACTGAGAGGATGTTCCAGAATGTGTGTATCCATCCACTTGTTGATGAACACCTGGGCTGTTTCCAGCTTGGAGCTATTGTAGATAATATACTATGAGCATTCTTTGTGTGGACGTATGTTTTCATTTCTCTTGAGTAAGTAACTAGGAATGGAGCGCTAGTTCATATGGTAAGTGTGGTAAGTGTATGTTTCTCTTCATAGGAAGCTGCCAAACCATTGTTGAGAGTGGCTCTACATTTAACATCCCATCTGCAATGTCCCAGTGGTTCCACATCCTCACCAACATGTGGTATCATCACATTTAAATTTATTGCCAAGTCTATTTTAGCCATCATATGTCTTAATAGCCTTTGTATGTGTGTAGCAATGCATGCACATATAAAAAAGCAAATATTTGTTAAGCCCTTAACTGTGAGCAGGGCAGTGTGTTAAGCAGTTTACATGCGTTAGCTCATCAGATTAACTCAAAGCATCCCTACGAGGTAGATGTTATTCTAAGTTCCATTTTACAGATGAGGAAACAGACAGAAGTTAAATCTCATGCACATGGTGCTGGCCAGTGGTGGAGCCAGTGTATGAACCCAGGTAAGCTTGTCTCCGGAACCCTTATTCTTAGCCAGTTTGTACCCCGTTCAGGTAATAATCCCAAGATTACTCAGCTGGCAGAAGGCTTGAGCTCCCGCACCGGGACCCCACCTATCCCGAGGAAGGTCTTGAGCCTTGAGTTGTGCACTTCTCCGCACGTCTTCTCTGTGTTGAGCATTGGATTGCTTCCACCCTGGACTTGATCCCTCTGGGAGGTAAAAGCCATGATGAAAAGAAGCACAAGGCCTTCTGGGCACCTGGGCTTAGAACCATCTCCAGTGGGGGATGTGGTCCAGTATCACTAAATGTGAGAATTACCCTGTTGTGTGCTTTCCAACAACATGTCAGTGAGAACAAAGGGCTCCAGTATTTTACTGGCTGACTTTACCTGCCCCTCTGGGTCTACCGCCTCGAAAGCACAGGGCTGCTATACTCTGGGCTCTGTCTGGATTCTCCTGAGGAGTAATCAATATGACTACACAAAAATTTGGGAAATCACCAAGCTAGAGAAACTACTTACCTAGCCTAAGTGATGTGACTTTCTAGAAAGCTCCAGAATAGCACAAAACCGGATACAATTGTAACATGAATCCCAACTTAAATGCCACCTGCTTGACGGAGAAGGCCGCAGAGGCCAGTGCTTAACTCAAAGGATAGGAGTGCTAATGATGGGTTTGAGACACATTGAGAAATGGTGGAGGACGACAGAAGGTCAGGAGGTACTTTGTGCTCCCCAGATTACCATGAGGAGGCGGGGGCTTTGGGGATAGATGGGCAGCTACAGGGCAGCATGCCAGCTGTGCCAGGGGACCTACACCCTCCTTTCTCTCCAGTCCACCCTCTTCTCGTTCCCAGACCATTTCATTTGCCACTCTCCTCCTGGTGCCACATCTTTCTTGCATTTTGAAAGGCCCCAATATTCCCGTACATCACTAAACCATTTTTGACCTGTTTCCCCTGTCAGCAATTCACTTGTCAAAGCTACCTATTTACTGACTGGAAAATAACCAGTACAACAGTAATTTTGGAATAGTTTTCAAAATTCACCTGTCCTCCTCCCCTCATCAAAGATTCTGAAAGGCTTCCCAGAAAGACCCACACCTCCCTCCCTGCTACATCCTGGTTGGGGACTGTTTTCCAACACTACATGCTGGCCTTTTGGAAAGTTTTTGCCCACAGAAGATCATCTTCTAAGCCCTAAAAACTCTGGAAGGGCCATGAGTGGGGTATCCAGGCCTTCACTGGCTCTAGTCCATGCAGGTGGCTTAGCAAGGCCATCTGCATGGAAGCAATGAGAAATTAGAAGCTGAGAGGAGAGTCGCTTACCTGATGCTCTCCCCCAGGAACTGTGACACTACCAGAAGGGCCACTCTCCCCTCTGCCGAGCTCAGTCCACAGACCATGGTTCATGCCTACAGAGCACTGTTTCTCTCCCAGGGCTTTTTGCTGGTGTTCTGGGAGGGATTGTGGGGTGGTCCCAGCTGGAAGAGACCTAGACAGGTCTCTTTGCCTGTGAGAATAATAGGTTTGTGGAGACATGAGGAGGTAGTTCTGGAAGCTGGAGGTTCTTGAGGTAGAAAGATCCTGGGCAGCGTGAGCCATCTGGTGACTTGGTTCTGAGAGGCACTGAAGATAGTTAGCAAAGAGGAAAAGTTACCTTTACTGTGAAGAGCTTAGAGGACATTGCTTTAACCAGGTGGCCAAACTTAGCATCATTAGCCATGAAAAACTGACATTATATGCCTTCTGATGTGATATGATTCTGGTAGTAATCCCTAAATACTGGAATATATGAAAGCCTAAAGAAGAAAATAAAAACAGCCCATAATCCTACCTGCCAGAAATAATCACCATTGACATTTTGGTATATGCATATGTGCAAAATTAGGATGGTTTATGTAATATGTGTATATATATCTATCTCTTTATATAGAATATATATAGAGAGAGTCATATATATGTTTACATAACATATATGTATACAGAATATATACTTTTTTTTCCATGCAGCATATCATGAACATTCTTCCTTGTCATTAAATGTCATTACAGAATATATTTAATACCACATAGTAATCCATCCTGTGGTTATTCTATAATGCATTTGATAATTTTCTCTATTGTTGACCACTTGGGTGGTTTCAAGTCTTTTGCCATTATAAGTAGTATTGCAGTATATATCCATGTACATAAATCTCCCCATATTTCTCTTCATTTTCTTTGGATAAATTCCTACAAGTGGAATTTCTGAATGGAAGACTTTTTTTTTAATGTTTAAAAAAAATCTTTATTTATTTTGAGAGAGAGAGAGAGGGAGAGCGCATGAGCGGGGGAGGGGCAGAGAGACAGAGACAGAGACAGAGAGAGAGAGACAGAGAGAAAATCCTAAGCAGGCCCCACACTGCCAGTGCAGAGCAGTGCAGAGCCTGACTTGGGGCTCAATCTCATGAATCATGAGATCATGTCCTGAGCCAAAATTAGGAGTCGGACGCTTAACTGACTGAGCCTCCCAGGCACCCCTCTGAATGAAAGACATTTTAAGGCTTTTCATATATATTGCCAGTTTACCCTGTAGATTATACCAAGCTGTGCCAAGATCATATCAGTTTATAGTCTCAATAATAGTGAGGATATCCATTTATATTTTATTTTTTATCAACTACTTTTTAATCATAATATTTCTCTACACTTAAAAAACTTTCAGTATAATTAACATACAGCATTATATTAGTTTCAGGTGTACAATATAGTAATTCAACAATTCTGTTACTCAGTGCTCATCATAATAAGTGTACCCTTAATCTCTTTGAGGATGCCCATTTATTTAAATGCTTTCTAGACAACATCTGATATTCTAATTTTATTTTTTTATTTAAAAAAAAAATTTTTTTTTTTCAACGTTTATTTATTTTTGGGACAGAGAGAGACAGAGCACGAACGGGGGAGGGGCAGAGAGAGAGGGAGACACAGAATCGGAAACAGGCTCCAGGCTCTGAGCCATCAGCCCAGAGCCTGACGCGGGGCTCGAACTCACGGACCACGAGATCGTGACCTGGCTGAAGTCGGACGCTTAACCGACTGCGCCACCCAGGCGCCCCTGATATTCTAATTTTAAAGTCTTTAATCGAAGTTTTAATAGTAAATATCCAAATGTCGCTTTTTTTATTCAATTTTTTATTGATTATTTATAAAAATGTAAGTGTAAACATAAAGCTCATTTATCCCTCTTTGGGATTTTTAAAAAAAAAAATTTTTTTTCAATGTTTATTTATTTGTGGGACAGAGAGAGACAGAGCATGAACGGGGGAGGGGCAGAGAGAGAGGGAGACACAGAATCGGAAACAGGCTCCAGGCTCTGAGCCATCAGCCCAGAGCCTGACGCGGGGCTCGAACTCACGGACCGCGAGATCGTGACCTGGCTGAAGTCGGACGCTCAACCGACTGCGCCACCCAGGCATCCCTCCCTCTTTGGGATTTTTACAGAAACTGAAAGAGTGCCAAAATTTATAACATTATCTTCTACCTAAAACAGCTTTGTAAACACAGTTTTCATCCTGTTTATAAGATCTTTTTTTTTTTAATTTTTTTTTTTAACATTTATTTATTTTTGAGACAGAGAGAGACAGAGCATGAATGCGGGAGGGTCAGAGAGAGGGAGACACAGAATCCGAAACAGGCTCCAGGCTCTGAGCTGTCAGCACAGAGCCCGACGCGGGGCTCGAACTCAGGAACCGCGAGATCATGACCTGAGCCGAAGTCGGACACTTAACCGACTGAGCCACCCAGGCGCCCCTGTTTATAAGATCTTTGATAGCTTCCCAGTGACAAGTTACTGTTTTGTTTTGTTTAAATCCAAGTTAGTTAACATGTGGTGTAATAATGATTTCAGGAGTAGAATTTAGTGATTCCTCACTTACATACAACACCCAGTGCTCATCCCAACAGGTCTCCTCCTTAGTGCCCTTCACCTCTTTAGCCCTTCCCATCCAACACCCCCTCCAGCAACCTTCAGTTTGTTCTCTGTATTTAAGAGTCTCTTATGGTTTGCCTCCCTCTCTGGTTTTATATTATTTTTAGTCAGTCAGACAAAGACAAATATCATATGATTTCACTCATATGTGGAATTTAAGAAACAAAACAGATGAACATAAGGGAAGGGAACCAAACGTCAGTACCTTTATACACTTTAAGTTCTTGCCTATCTGCATGCATTTTTGGCATACTATTACACTGAACAGTTTTTATTTGCCTTTTTCATTCATTTCCAAGTCTTTATAGTTATTTATTTGTATATTTTTAAATGTTTATTTTTGAGGGTGCAAGCAGGGGAAGGGCAGAGAGAGGGGGACGGAGGGTCCAAAGTGGGCTCTGAGATGTCAGTCTGACAGCAGCGAGCCTGATGTGGGCTCAAACACACGAACCGGTGACATCATGACCTGAGCTGAAGTCAGATGCTCAACCAACCAAGTCACCCAAGTGTCTCCACAATTTTTTTAAATCAAGTTTTAAAGTCTAAATAACCATCCCTGGTTAGACCCTTAGATCTAACAGCATAGGCGGTGCTTTTCCAAGAAAAATAGTCTCACCCTATCACTTTTCACTTCAGCTACATTTATTTTCTGGAATAAATTCCCAAGAGTAGGCTATCTAGGCTGGAGGCCATGATTGTTTCTAAAGCTCTTTGGGGTAGCTGGACAGGTTTCTTTTCTGAAGGGTTATACTTCCTGTCATGCTGCCAGAACTATATGGGTTTACCTCTCAAGGGCCCCTTGAAGGTGATCAGAGGTCAGCCACAGGGAAAGCAGAGCCCCTTCCCATATGTCCCCAGTTTCCCCTTCCCTGGGGCCTCCCTGAGGGTGGCCTGGGGTGGGGGAGCCAAGGACCAATCTCAGCACAGATGTTTAACTCTGGGGGTCCCAGGACTACTGGGAAGGAACAGGAGAGTATAGGAAGGCTGAAGGAAGACAAGAGAAAGGCTTGGGACCCTGTCTGCCTATAAATCATTATCTTCTGCAAGTCCCAGCATTTGGGACCACGGTAAGAATGATTCAAGCAGTCTTTTGGGTGAGGGGAGAATGCGTGGCTCTCTGCCCTGGGCAGGTGCAAGACTGACCCAGGTGAGAACAATCAGACACTGAGCAATCAAGGCATGATGCGACATAAGCTGCTGCCCCCACCTCCTCCTGCTTCCCCGCCAGCCATCCCTGCTCCGTTCTCTCATGCACACCCCCCTCTGCCAGTTCATTCTCCCCTGGCATCGGACGCTGTTTTTTTAATTTTAATTTTAATTTTAATTTTAATTTTAATTTTAATTTTAATTTTAATTTTAATTTTGTTTGTTTGTTTATTTACTTATTTATTTCAGTTCTGCAAACTTTGGGACTTCCAAACTCTCCACTTTGCCTGAAATACCCATGTTTCAATGCTCCAGTTTCTCTGTGTAGGGCTGGGCATGGCTTTGAGTGAGAGTAAGGAAGGACCTTCCTACCCTTGCCTGGGGTGCCCTGCCCCAGTAGGCGTCAACTTTGGGGGATGCAGGCATTGCTGTGAACTCACTGGGAGACGACCCTTCTTTCAGTTATTGTTATGAGGACAGGAGGGTCTTCCATGATGATGTCTTTTCTTTTTAATGTTTACATTTATTTTTGAGAGAGAGAGAGAGCAAGGGAGGGGCAGAGAGAGAGGGTACAGAGGATTTGAAGCAGGCTCTGTGCTGACAGCAGAGAGCCTGTTGTAGGGCTCGAACTCACTAACTGTGAGATCATGACCTGAGCAGATGTCGGATGCTTAACGGACTGAGCCACCCAGGTGCCCCTTCCATGCTGATATCTTGTAGAAGTGGCCCAGAACTGGGATTGAGGGATTTGAGGCTCCTAGGTGCCTCCCACCCCTATGTAACCCTGGACATGGAAATACCCTTCCTTTTCTGGCCCCAGTTATTTCAGAGGAGGGAGGTGGCCTAGATGGTTCTATGATAGATATATGCAAAGGGGTATTCTTATCTACATCCTGTGTAAACAGTGCAGTCTCTTGTAATTCTGGGATTTTGTCAAACCGGCATCACCATCGAGGGACTTTGGTCTGTGGCTTTGGAACCTGGATTCCTAACCCTGACCATACCTTTCACCTCTCCCCCCAGCAACCTCAGTCACTCATTTTTGGTTAAATCCCTCTGATGTGTGGCCCGTGTTAAGATGGACAGGGGTGAGTGGGTCCTGTGGATCGGCAAAGTACCTAAAACCAGCCCCCTGGTCCCTGCTGTGCAATCTCTGACAGACAACAAGGACACATGGATGCTTAAGGGGTCAGGGACCTCAGAGAGGTGCAGATCAAATAAAGGCACTGACTATTGAGAGGAGTGGAGAACATTTCTGGAAGATTCATGGAGAAGATGGCTCTGAGCCTGGAAGCATAGTTGGGGATTGTCATAGACTGTTGGGGAGCAAGAGTGTCCTGATAAAGCAAACAGTATGGGCAAGGCCAGGAGGTGGGAACATGCAGGCACCACCCAGACAGTGATGGTCCCTTTACCAGATGTGAGGGTGAAATATTTCTGAGTGCTACTCATATCCTGATCAGTTGCTATCACTGCCACCATGTGTTTAATATATTAAATATTCTTATGATAAATATTTATGTCATTTTTGACATCCTCTCTGTTAGCCAAGCAGGGATTACATGCAGTCTACATTTAGTTTGAGGGTGGGCTATGGTGCCCCCCCCCAAAAAAAAAGATTAGGGTTTTTTTCCCCAATTTTTTAAAGTTTTTTTATTTTGAGAGAAAGAGAGCATGAGTGGAGGAGGGGCAGAAAACGAGAGAGAGAGAGAGAGAGAGAGAGAGAGAGAGAGAATCCCACACAGTCTCCATATTGTCAGCAAAACCCAGTGTGGGGCCAAACTCATGAACAGCAAAATCATGACCCGAGCCAAAACCAAGAGTCAGATGCCCAACCGACTGAGCCATCCAGGTGCCCCATGTTTTTTTTTTTTCTTTCTTTTTTTTAATGTTTATTTATTTTTGAGAGAGAGGGAGAGGACAGAGTAGGAGGGGCAGAAAGAGGGGACAGGGGATCCGAAGTGGGATCTTCGCTGACAGCAGTGAGCCCGATGTGGGTGGGGCTTGAACTTACAAATGGGAAGATCATGACCTGAGTCAAAGTCGGATGCTCAATCGACTGAGCCACCTAGGCACCCCAAGATTAATTTTGTTTTTGATAACTTATTCCCCAGCTTTCCTTTTTGTGTCCTTTCCTTCCTGGGTCCCTCGGTCCCCATTACTGTAGTACGGTCTCCTGCCCTCTCTGGCCACCACTCCATGCTTGCCCTCTTGCTTCCTTCTCCTTCCGCTTAGGGCCTTGGGGTAGGACCCTTGGAGCCAGGATTCTCCTCTGTTTAAATTCTCTGCCCTGGAGCAGACCTCCCAGGGGCCAGCGTTTCCAGAGGACCTTCTGGAGACCACACCCCCATCAAATACAAGGAGACAACCTCAAGGTGACACCTTCTGGCAGGTTAGCAAGAGGCAGGAAGCCAATGAGGGAGGTTGGGAAGCAACCTGGCCGTCCCTCCCCCTGGCCCAGGGCTCTAGAGAAGGGCCTGCAGCCTTACATCTGCCACTCAATGCCTTTGCATTCAGGGCCCGACTGCCTGTTTGTTCATGGTTGAAAAGACTTCCTGCAAAGTTCACCATGCCTGAGACCTTCAGCTTTCCCCTTCCTTCAAGTGCCTAGGGCTCTCCCGTCAAGCCTCGTGATGCATAGGGGTGAGAGGAGGGTTTAAAGCAGGGAGACACTCCTCCCATCCCTCAAGTCTCCCAGATAATGGCCTCCTTCTCTATAGTGAAGAGCCCAGCCCCCAGAACAGGCAGGCCTCAGGGATCTTGTAAGGTCCTCTTTGGCTGTCCCACAGCGGGGCCTGGAGCCCCAACCTCTCGGCCTCTGACCGAGGGGCCTGTCTGAGGGTTAGTAAGGCCCAGCAACAGAAAAGCATGTTCTAGCTTCCTCCAGTCCTGATTTCTCAGGCTTGTCTTCAGGAACTTGGGATTTAGTTCTCCCTCAACCCATGCCAAGATCAGGGCTCTTTGGAACTTATTCTTGTGGCAGGAGGCCTCCCTTTAATGATGGTGTCAAATGAGATGGAATGTGGCCAGGTTGTTATAGGAACTCAGGAGAATCCCTGGAGTGGGAAAATAATGAGAACACGGGGCCATTCACCATTCAGCGCTGGAAAGTAGAGCATTCATTGTCCCGTGGCAGAGGCTGTGGCGTGGGAGGAAGCCGGCTTGGTCGGGGGGGGTGGGGGGGGGAGAGGGGGGAGAGCTCGCTGCATCACTAGGAGGCTTTCGGGGTATTGGGGGCACAGAGCAAGGGTTTGACTAAACTCTGGGTACAAAAACTGAACTTCCCACTTTCTAGCTGTGTGACCTTAGGCCAGTTGAAACAGTCAGCATGATCCCATTTTGTTGAAAAACAAATGCTTTAAATCTAGAAAGAAAATCATCCTCACTTTTCTTTTAAACCATCCTCACTTCTTCAGTAGTTACCTCAGTGCTATGTTTACAAGTGATTTAAAGTGATTTTTTGTGCTTATCCATTTTTTCTGACATTTTCTCTAAACAGCATGGATTGATTGGGGCCCCCTCCAATAAAAACCCTCACAAAGCTATCTCCACTTTGGAAACAGATTCTGGGAAGGGACTCTGGAATTTTGGTACTGATACCCATACATTTGAAAGGGGAGGGGCTGTACTTTCCAGCAGTCAGGCTGCTCCTAAGTAGTTTCCCTGGCCCCTCAATGCCCTGGGTTAGACTATTGTTGGCCACAGAAACTTCACACATGCCTGATGGGTCGGGTGGCCTGGCTGGCTTGTCCGGGCTCCCAGTTAGTCCTGCTGGTGGCTGTTCATTTCTCATGCTACGGGACTGCCTGTCAGCTGGCTCAGCAAACACCCCACCTGCCCCACTGGGTGCTCTTCCTGATGCTACATCCTGCCTTTAGACCAAGGTGCTTCTGTGGAGGTCACTCTGCATTCCTCTGCTCAGCCAGCCTTATTCTTTTATCAACAGGAGAACAGAGGCACCTGGGTGACTCAGGCCCTGAGCCACAGACTCTTCATTTCAGCTCAGGTCATGATCCCAGGGTCGTGAGATCTAGCCCTATGTCAGGCTCTGGGCTGAGCATGGAACCTGCTTAAGATTCTCTCTCCCTCTGCCCGTGCTCATACTCCCAATCAATCAAGCAAGCAAGCAAGCAAGCAAGCAAGCAAAATTATAAAAAGGAGAACAGAATAGCTTCACTGGAGTAGACAACCCTGATGTCTGGATGCCTCACCTGACCTTGACATAGGCTGCCTTCCATGAACGTTATCTGCTTCTTTTTAATTTTTTGAGGTATGGTATACATATGATAGAATGCACAAATCCTAAATTTATGGCTTAAAGCATTTTGACCTATGTTTATACCCATATAACCACCACTTAGATGAAGACATTGAACACTTCCATTACCTCAAAGGGGTCCCTTGTGCCTTTTCCAAGTCAACACCCTGCCCCCCCCCCAAAAGTAACATGACCTCCACCAGGTTGATTAGATTAGCATTGCCTGTTTTTGAACTTTATACATACTCTTTGGCATCTGACTTCTTTTGCTTTTCATTATGTATGTCAGCTTTCACAAATCACCCCAAAATGTAGTGGCTTCAAACAACAACACTCAATTCTTTTGCTCACTGATCTTCCATTTGGGCAGGGCTTGCAGGGGACGGTTCATCACTATTCCATGCAGCATCTGCTAGGGCAGATTGATGGGGCTCTGGAAAGTCCATTTCAAGATGGCTCATTTGCGTGGTGGGTGAGTTGATGCTGACTGTCATCTGATAGCTCAGCTGCAGCCTTGGGCCAGAGCCTCAGTTCCCATCCAGATGCGTCACTCCAGAAGCTGCTTGGGCTTCCTTATAGTATGATGGCTGAGTTCCAAGAGAATGACCATCTCAAGAGAACAAGGTCAAAGTGCAAGGCATTTTCATGACATAGCCTCAGAGGTCACATAGCCTCACCTCAGCCGTACTCTATTTGTGGCGGCAGTCACGAAGGCCTGCCCAGGATCAGCAAGAGGAAACATGGACTCTACCTCTCAATGGGGATGTGGGAATGTTCTAAAAGAGGGTGGGGAGTGGTAGATATTGGAGTGTTCATCTTTGGAAAATATGTTTTGCACTTTATTTCTGTGAGATTCATCCATGTTGTAACATGTATTTGTAGTTTGCTTTTTACATTGCTGAGTAATATTCCATTTACCTGTCCAGTCTACTATTGACATTTGGACTGTTTGCAATTTGGAGCTATTTGAATAGTGCTGCTATGAATATTCTTATATAAATATTTTGGTGGGTAAATGCTGCCTTCAATCACTGTTGCTGTCCCTTTAGCTTTTAAGATCTTACAAATGATACAATTCTATCTTCTTTTTCCCCCCTCCCTCTCTCCATCAGTAACTGTAGCCGTATGTTCTTAGTATGTAAATCTCTGCTGGTGTTTTTAGAATGTTGAAAAGAAATTCTATGAGTATTATATAAATACGTTCTCTTTATAAAAACTTTCAATATTGCAATTAAGATTAAATTTCCTTCTGACACCCCTTGCCAAATCTGGACCCTTTCCTCTTACCCCACAGTAACCCCTGTCACTAGTTTGCTAAGTCTCCTTCTAGAGCTTTTTTGATGCATCTACACACATGAGTATTCTCATAGAAAAATATTGTTTTCTGTGTGTGTGTGGGCTTTGTTTGTTTGGTATAATGAATGGCATCATACGGCTCTGCAATTCACTTTCTCACTCAAAAAAATATGTTGGAGATGGAATCACATGCAGATCTACTTTACTTTTTTAAACTGCCAAATATTGTTCCATAGTATTATTATACCCCTGTCATTTAGCCACATCCCTTTGGAAGGACATTTAAAGTGTATCCTTCTTTATTGTTTGCAAGTGAAAGAGTTGCAGAAGCCTTGGATCTATGCCCCTCAATGTCTGTTTTCTTTCCCCTGCAGAGACGTCTCAGAGAGGCTGTGCAGCTGCTGGAGGACTACAAGCATGGGACCCTGCGCCCAGGGGTCACCAATGAGCAGGTAACTCTACTGGAGGTGGGAGGAGAAGGAAGGGGGCAAAGTCACAACCCTTTCTCTGCATCCGGAACCAACTCTCTTCCCTTCATTATCCACTTCCACTGTTACATAGCCATGTGGACTTCTGATTTTTTGGAGGAGACACTCAGCTCTCTCTCATACCCTGGGTCTGGGGGGAAGCACAGAGGTGATAAGACAAGAGATGCCCAAAGGCAGTAGTTTCCTGGAGCTGATGTGTACATCTCTTCCCAGTTCCACGTTCAGTGACATCAGAGAAGTAACTTGAAATCAGCCATGTGGGAGCATTTACACCATGGAAATTAGCAAATGCTACAAATCAGGACTTTCTTCCCCAAATAACTAATTTTTAAATATTTACTAGGATACTACTACCCAAAAGTTCAGGTTGAGGATGGGAAAGATGGGGCAGGATAAAGGGGATTAGGCTAGGATGCTATAATTTCATTTTTTATATATCATGTAGGAATTTGAACTAGAGCTAAGTGAAATGTTATTGGTTGTGTTTGGTTTGAGGAGAGGTAGAGGGATGCAGTGCAGGGCTGCTTTAATGATTATAGAGACTGATGGTTAACATTGCCAAAGTTTTTCTTTTTGTTTATAAACTTTATTTCAAAAACTTAAAAAAATTAATTTCACGCCTTTTTCCCCCCAAAGTAACATGTGTGCATAGTTCAAAAAGTTAAATAGTAATAAAATACCTGGAGGAAAAGTACTATGTTGTCCCATCCCTCTTCTGTTCCCATTCTTTTTCTCCAGAAGCAAATACTTTTAACTATTTCTTCACATAGAAATCTGTATGTCAAACCAGTAGGCTTATCTATAGTCTTATTTTTCAACTAGTTCTTTGTATTATCTATTTATAGTAGATGAGGATTCAGCTCTCTTGTTATTTACTTCCATAAAAAACACACTTCTCTCCGCCATCCTCATTACTCTCCCAAAATAGTTATTATGGCTTTGGGGGTTTATGGATATTCAGTATTCACACTATTACAATTATACAAATACCATTTACTGTTTTTTGTTTTCTCTCTTTTGAACTTTGTGTTTTACCTGGAGTTAATAATTGCCTTAGTTTTTCACATTGGCATAGTTTTCTTTATACCATCTCTACCTCTTACTACATTCTTTAGCAGCCTTTGATATTTTCAGTGCCTCCTTTCAATCTGAAGACTCCTGTCCTTCGGTTCCATTTTTTTCCCCTGAAGTTTTCCTTTCTGGTGTCCACCTCTTCCAGCTCCAGGCCTTTCTATTGGTGTCTACTTTAGTTTTGGTGGAATACCTCTTTCAGTAGCTTCCTAATATAAGAGTAAATGGGAAGAAAATTTTGAGTCCTTTTATGTCTGAAAATTGTAATTCTTCACTCAGCCTTAATTGACAATTTTGCTGAGGAGAAAATTATAGGTTGACAGACATTTTGAAGACATGACTCTATTGTCTTCTCACTTTCAGGACAGCTGTTGGAAATCTGATACATTTCATCTCTGATTCTTTTCAAGTAACCTGTTTTCCCTTTTTGGAAATGTTTAGGATCTTCTCTTTTAAAATTTGTTATTTTGGGTTCCTAGTGACCCTTTTCAATCTGGAGACTCCTGTCTCTCAGTTCTGGCTAATTTTCTTATGCTGTTTCCTTGATAATTTCTTCTTATTTTGGAACTCCTGTTAGCCAAATACTCGACATCTTAAATTGACACTTAAATTTTCTTATATTTTTTTCTCTTCCATTTCATCACTTTGTCCTGTGTGGCTTTGCAATAAATTTCCTTGAGTTTATTTTCAACATATCTATTGAAATTTTAACTTCAGCTAGTATAATTTTAATTTCCAAGAGCTCTTTGACTGTTTCTTTTTAAAAATCTTTTTTTAATGTTTTTATTTATTTTGAGAGAGAGTAAGCATGCACACAAGCAGAGGAGGTAAGGAGAGAGAGAGAGACAGAGAGAGACAGAGAGAGAGAGAGAGAGGGAGAGAGAGAATCCCAAGCAGGCTTCACATTATCAGTGCAGAGCCCAATGCAGGGTTTGATTTCAAGAACTGTGAGATCATGACCTGAACCAAAATAAAGAGTTGGAGGCTTAACCAACTGAACCACCTCAGTACCCCTTAAATTCTTCTTAATAGAATTCTTTTCCTGTGTTGTGAGTACAGTAGCCATCTCACGTCTCTGCATTCTGGAAGACAAGTGGGGGAAGGAGGCTGGAGTCCCAATACTCACTTTGCAAACTTTTATTAATTTCCCTGCTTTGAGTCTCCATTACTCCCACCCTCTACTGTGCTGGTATTCTCAAGTCTGGGATCACTTGGATTTAGTTTCTCCAGAAGGCTGATAAACGTCTAGCATCTGGGAAACATAGGTGAGGGTGGTAAGAGTCACCTTGCTGTATGGTGAAGGCCTTGGGATCTTATTGCTTTGAGGACAGACTTTAGACCAACTCCCTGTGTTTAGTCTTATGATTAGCCCTTTTTTCCTGTGGTACCTGGTACCTTCAAGACCTGAACTTTGCTGGTGTTTTGAGAGCAATGGACTGGCTCCCTAAGCATGTCTTCCTCAGGCATTTGGGGGATGGTTTTTTCTTGTCTACTGGATAAGTTACTAAACCTTTAATTATTTTCCTTCCAAAAACATGTTGCTGTCCCTCCTCTGCTGTTGTCTCTCCTTCCATTCTTTTGGTGACCCTATGAGGCACTGCCCTTGCCTTCTAACACCTTTAGGTGTAAAGCCCGTGCTGAGGCTCTGGGCTGACCTCAGGACACATTAGTACCTGGCTGGATGTTCCTGGGGTGGGTGGCTCAGCCATCAGCTCTCCCCAACCTAATTCATGTAATATGTATTTATGGAGCACCTGCAGGCCAGTTTTGATGCTGGGGCCTAGGGGAGAGAGCAAGGAAGAAAGTAGATGAAGATCTTGCTTCATGGACCCCCCGAATCTAGGCAATGATTATGAAAAACCACCATACTGTGGGACAGCAGAAGAAGGAGTAACCTTCCCAGACTGTCTGGAAGAGATTCCCACCAGAGATTTGAGGGATGAGAAGGGAATGGCCAAGAGGAGTACTAGGTAAGAGCCATCTGGGTGAGGAAACACATCATGAGCGAAGATAGCAAGCCCCCCACAGCGGAAGTCTGGGAGAATGTGCTTGACTGAGGCCCGGCCACTTGAAAGGAGGGCAAATATGTGAGCTGATGCAGCACCTTGGCCAGATGTCCTTGTGCAGGGCCCCAGGGAGTGGTGGGAGATGGGGCAATGCCTGGCTAGACAGGGTCTATCTTCAGGCATCTGTGCTGCTATCAGCAGGAAGCACAGGCTGTGATCAGATCATCCCTGAGCACAGTGCTTCCCTCTGGCATGGGCACTGAGGAGCCTGGGTGGCCTCACCTGACATCTCTCTAGGCCAAAGTAATCCTCAGACCCTTGCAGTTCCTCTTGGACCTGTCAGGGGTGAGTTCAGCCCCCCAACTCTTCACCCTGCATCTGCTCCCAACCCAAGCTCCCTCTGGCTGAGGTTGGCCTCTTGGGACTCCCTCCAGCATCCAGAGTTTGGGGAGTGAGGCCACATTTCTCTTCTTTACTCCCTTCAGTAGCGTAAAGTTGCCTGCCCTATTTGCTGGGCCTCTTTTGTTTTCTGCCCTGAAAGCCCCAGTGTGCCCCCAGAGAGCTGGGAGGAGGGGAGGTGGGGCGGGGGATCCTGGCACTAGCCATGCTTCCCAATTCTGGCTCACGTTAGTGATGCCTGCAGTGTCCATCTGATGGCTGGGTGGCACAGTGCTCTAGGTGTGAGCCTGCTGCTCAGCCCCATTAATAATCATATCCTCCCTCTACTTCCCTTTCCAGTCCTCCTGGCTCTCACAATACTTCCCTTCCTGGGCCTCATCTACAAAGCCACACCTCCTCTGGCCTCCATGGACAAGAACAGAGTGGGTGGATGATGACATATTAGCCCAGGATTTGGGAAAGCCTCAGCATTCTGCAGTTAAGGATGGTCCCCTATTCCTGGTCTAGGCTGGTCCTGCTCACAAGCCATATCTAGGCCCAGGGTGGCTCTGGATCTCAGTCTGGACAGCTGCCTCATCTGCCCCTAGGCTCTGTGCTTGCTCTGACGTCCTTTTGCAGGCGTGTGGATCAGAAGCCTGTGGCTGCCTCCTGATGCCCGTGGGCCTATCCTGATGTCACAGGCAGCGCAGGGTAACCTACTTACCAGCTTGTAAGCCTGGCCTCTTGTTATGACATCTCACCGGTGGGTACATACAAGCGGATTGCTAGTTTGTTCACACCTGATGGCCTTTGTTTGGTCTTCTGTTGGTGGGTGGCTGATAATTCCCGCAGAGACTGTTGTTAAAAGGTTGCTATTCCAGTGAAAAATTAGTCTTTAGGATAAAATAAAAATAAGTATGTATAAATTACCCTTTGGGCTTGACAAGTAGAAACTTGATGTGCTAGGAGCCCTATTAAGGACTGTAGTTATCAGTTAAACAACAAAGCCATAGGGGTGCCGCGGTGGCTCAGTCAGTTAGGCATCTGACTTTGGCTCAGGTCATGATCTCATGGTTTGTGAGTTCGAGCCCTGCGATGGGCTGTGTGCTGACAGCTCGGAGCCTGGAGTCTGCTTTGGATTCTGTGTCTCCCCCTCTCTCTCTCTGCCCCTCCCTCACTTGCTCCTATCTCTCTCTCTTTCTCTAAAATGAATAAACATTAAAAAAATTATTAAAAAAAAAAAAGCCATAGATGAGAGCAAAGCTATAAGCATAGGCAGCTGGACTAGGTTTCTGGATGTTGACTCTGTTGTGGCGCTTTATACACTGGGTGTCGCTGCAGTGGTTTGCTGTGGATGGAGATGGGTGAGGTTAAATATGAAAGGTGCCCTCTTGGTAATGAGCCGCCACTCACTTTGGCTTACCAAGTGCCAGGCATTGTGCTAAGTATTAGCACTTTACGCACATTTCAGTTAATGTTCACAGGAACCCTATTTGGTAGGTACTTGTATTAATCCCATTTTACAGGTAAGAAAACTGAGTCTCAGAGAGGTTACATTACTTACCTAAGGTCACATAGCCAGTATGTGGTGGAACAGGGATCTGACGCTGGGCCTGCTAGATCCAGTGCCCATCTTTCACCCACTTCCTGAAAGTGGATTTGGCAGGGAAGGGGGTACTCTGTGGAGTGGACTGATGTGTGCAAACATGGCAGGCAGAAGAGCTTGGCGTTTGTGAAGGTCTGCAGCCCAGTTACACCTGTGCGGTTCTCACACACAGTGCAGGCCCTGGGCATCTGCTGAGCATCCTGTTTGGAGCAGTTGCTCTGGGAGGTGGGCCCGAGGGGGAGATGAGCGCTCCCTAGTTCCTGCCCTCACGCAGCCGGCTCCCAGCACAGGTGAGGTGACCACACAGAAGCAGGCGCTAGAGGCCAGGCTGGAGGCAAGACTGTGGCTGAGGCAGGTAGGAGCTCAGCAAGGAGAGAGTCCTGAGAATGCAGGGAGTGAGGAAAGGCCTCACAGAGGGGACACAGTGGTTAGTGTAGAGTGTAGACAGAGACCCACCGTGTTCACAGACAAGAGGGAGAAGTGAAGTGGACATTGAGAGAGAGAGAGAGAGAGAGAGAGAGAGAGAGAGAGATTGAGAGAGAGATGGGGAGGGAGTGTGGAGGAGAGAAAGGAGTGGGGAGAGAAGATGAGACCAGAGAGAGGAAGCTGGAGAGGCAGATGGGAAGTTACTTACTGCAAAAGTTTTTGCAACCCAGGTAGAGATGTGAGATGCGTTGTATGGGGCAAGGGGAAGCTACTGGAAGCTCTTGAGCAAGGGAGTAGCCTGAATGTGCACTGTGGTAGCATCAGTCCGAGTGCCAGGGGGAGGGTAAGTGCCCTTAGGGAAACCAGCTTGGAAGCTACTGGAGTGGGCAGGCGTAAGGAGAGCAGGTCTCTGGGAGCCCCTGTGGGCTGCTCTTGCCCATCATTCCACATCCCCCAGGGCCTGGGGACCAGCTCACCTTGTTAATTGCCTACTCTGCACCCAGCATAACCTACTGGTTGCCCAGAGGCCCCAGGAAAGGGTGGATTCTGCCTGCAACCTGCCAAGGAGAAAGGGCAGCTGGTGTAAGAGATCCTGCAAGTCTCCTCCTCTGGCAGTGTGGAAATGGGGTCAGCTGTGTTTGGGCTTTGCTGAAAATAGCAGAGAAAATATGAGAGAGTTAAAAATACTTGCACCCAAAATCTTCTCTGGGTGTCAGCAGGTTTGCCAGAAGGTGGCTGAAGGGAAGTCTTGGCTGACACCTCCCCTTCCTTACCCTAGCCTTCAGGACCCCTAACCTCTGACTCCTGGTCAGGAGCCCACCCCTCTAGGCTGGCCACGGTTTGTCCCTTACCATTAGCGCAGGACAGGCAAGTGGCCAATCCTAGTTGAAGCATTTGCAGGATGTGCTAGGTGTGGTGCTGGGCGCTGTAGGTGCATCTCTGGGCTGGGTCGCTGCGGTGGGCTCCTGGGGGGTTCCCCTATTCTACCTGGGCCCCTCTGTCCATTCCCATCACAGCACGCAGAGTAATCTGTGAGCACCTACATTATGTCACTTGTTCCTTGGTTCCAGAGTTTCTCAGCCTCAGTGCTATTGGCATCTGGGGCCACATAATTCTTTGTTGTAGGCGCTGTTCTGTGCACCGTAGGATTTTTAGCAGTATCCCTGGCTTCTACCAACTAGATGCCAGTAGCCCCCCTCCCAAGTCATGACAACCAAACATTGCCAAATGTACCCCGGATGCAAAATCACACACCCCCGCCCCCCCCCCCCCACCGTGAGAACCACTTCTCTACAAACTGTGTTGTGTCCCTGCCTTCCACTCAGAGTAAAAGCCATAGTATTTAGCACGGCCTGCAAAGCCCCCTTCCTTCTGTGATCTTGTCTCCCAGTAGTCTCCCCTTATTCAGTCCATTCCAGTCACGCTGGCCTCCTTTGCTGTCCCTCACACGCGCTGGGCAGGCCCACTTCTGCCTCAGGGCCTTCGCTCTGGCTGTTCTGGCTGTCAGAACAATCTCCCACTAGATATCTGCATGACTTAACTCCCTCCTTCAAGTATTTCCTCCCATGTCACCTGAATGTAAATGACCCCAGGGCACCTAGGTGGCTCAGTGTGTTGAGCATCCGACTCTGGATCTCAGCTCAGGTCTTGATCTCAGGATCATGAGTTCAAGCTTCCCACTGGGCTCCACGCTGGGCGCGGAACCCACTTTAAAAAAAAAAAAAAAAGAAAGAAAAGGACCCTGCCCACCTTGTACTGCTGTGCCCTCCGTCCCCACTGCATATAAGCTTCATGAAAGCAGAGATTTTCAGTATTTTTTTCATTTATGTGTTCTTAATGCCAGAGCTGTCTGTGGCTGACACATAGTAGGTGCTCAGTAAATATTTGCTGAATAAATGAATTTTCTTTAATTTTCACAATAACCTTGAAAGTAACTATTCATATCCCCATATTGCAAAAGAGGATGTGGAAGTGCAAAAAGGTTAAGTAAATTGCCTCAAATCACATGGCCAGCAAGCGGGAGATCTGGAGTAGACCAGGGTTTGATTCCAAGGTGTGTCCTCTTCAAGAAGCTGCACGTATACAGAAGAAGTTACTGCCACTAAACTACCAGGGGGATGTTTTTCTCCTTTTATGAATCTGTAGGATTGAGGGGGGGTACTTTACCCCACATAGACTTGCATATGTACATATTACCTGGGAGTAACCATGGCAACAAAATTAATGTTAAGGAATAATGGGATTGGCCCAAGTGATAAATTAGGAAGTTTTTTTTGTTTGTTTTATGGAGGCATCCTTTGCTTTACAGAAGGATCCCCTTCGGGCTCTGTTTAATTACCTTCTGGAGGTTGTTTTAAATAGGCTCTGTCTTTGCTGCCTTTAGAGGTTTGGAGAAGCAGCTTGGAAGGAGGCAGAGGGGAAGGGGAGTGAGCCAGACTGGGGGCGGTTGCTCCCTTCATCTGGGTTTTGGGTGCTGGGGTATGCCCTGCTCCACACCCAAAAGGCAAGGCTTCTCCTTCTGAGGCCCACCCTCTGCCCCTTCCCTTGGCCTCTACACGGGGTTCTAATAGGTTCGTATGGCAGCTCGGCTGAGACACTGGCCATTTCTGAAATCAGCAGACTTCTGCATTGTTCCAGCAACCTCTTGCCCAGACTGCTTCCCCCACCCCCGCTCTGTCCTCATTGCCCAAGCTGAGAAATCAAGCAAGGTCCAAAGTCTCACGTCCACATGAGTTCCAAGGGTGCGACTGGGGCCTCACCCTTTTATGTTCCGCCAGAGGCATGGAGTGAGATGGGCTGAGCCCAGAGAAGACAAGTCATGTTAAGGATTTTATAGGTTAAAGGTTGAGGAATTCGCAGGTTAAAGTGTAGCTACTTCACAGGCTGACGAGAAGATGCCAGAGGCTCCCCATTTAAAATAAACATTAAAAATTTTTTTTTCACATTTATTTTTTTTGAGAGACGGAGCAAGACAGAGTATGAACAGGGAAGGGGCAGAGAGAGAGGGGGGACACAGAATCTGAAGCAGGTTCCAGGCTCTGAGCTGTCGGCACAGAGCCCGATGCGGGGCTCAAACTCACGGACCATGAGATCATGACCTGAGCTGAAGTCGGACGCTTAACCGACTAAGCTACCCAGGCGCCCCTAAAATAAACATTTTTAAAAAAGGATCTACTGGGTACAGAGTTTCAGTTGAGGAGGATGAAAAGGTTCTGGAGGTGGATGGTGGTGATGTCCACATAACAATGTGAATGTGCTTAATGCCACTGACCTGCCACTTAAAAGTGGTTAAAATGGTAAATTTTTAGGTTATGTATATTTTTCCACAATAAAAAAAGATGGAAAATAGCCTAAAAGTCCACTTATAGGGTACAGTTTACAATATATTCATCCAAGGTTTCTGTTAGGAAGAGTGGTGCTGACATGGAAAGAGCTCCGAAATATATAGATGCCTAAAGGGAGAGAACAGTGAACGTCAGTGTGCTAACATTTAGAAACAGGTGCATGTGGTGGTTAAGACTGGAGACTTTGGAACCAGATTACTTGGGTTCAAATCCCAGTGCTGCTGTAAGACTCTGGGCAAGTCCCATAACCTGTCTGTGCCTCCATTTGCACATCTATAAAGTGGGGAATGTACTAGTCCCTGCCCCAAGGGGCTATTGAGGAGATTACATTAGTTAATATGTACCAAGCCCTCAGAAGGGTGTCAGACTCCCAGCACTTGTTCACTAAATATGAATGAATGAGTGAGGATGAATGGAGGGACAAATCTGAGTCAGAGGTCGTGAGCTCTGCCTCTGAGGCTTTGGAGGTGGCTCTGAGCTTTGGCTTCTTCACCTGGGCTGTGAGCAGGTTTCTGAGTGTGAGAATCAAATAATTAAAGGGAGGGAAGGTGCTCAGCCCAATGGGGAAGCATGGAATTATGTGTGAGGCTTTGTTATCGCCTCTTATCTGTGGCACTGGCCTGCGTGGTGTGGTGGTGTCATTGCAGGGTGGGGAATATGTCTGTGTGCGCTGGGTCCCTGGCCTTGCCGCTGACGCCCCCCGCTCCTGGGTGGGGCAGAGGAGGCAGTCCTTGCACCTGAGGGACATGGCCGTGGCCGTGGGTTACAAGCACTGGGCTGCGCAGCTGGACTTCTGTGGGAGGGGAGCAACAGGTGCTGGCGAGGGGCATCAGCCACCGGGCTGCAAGGAGGAGGTTCGGAGACCCCAGGATGATGTCAGTTAACTCTCCTCCTCTTCTCGTGCCTCAGGCACGGCAGTCACCCTGGCCACTCCAGGCAGCGATCTGCTCCAGAGGCTCTTGGAGAGCAGGAGAACATGAGTCGAGAGGCCGGGTAGGCCCAGGGGCCCATCTCCATCCTGCCACCAACCCGGAGGACCCTGGATGAGTCACTTATTCTCTCTGAGACGAGTTGCTTTGTCTGAAAATAATCTACCTACCTCACAGGCATGTTGTAGGAATAAAGACAATCGAGATGAAGTTACTTTGAAAAATAATTAAGTCCCTTAAAAATAGATTGCTCATTTGAATGACTTCTCCTCTACTTTAGGCATTCATTGAGCACGTTCCAGGGGCTGAGTATTTTAGATATGTACACCTCATTGAGACCTCTGTTTAGTCAGGGTGAGCCAAGCACCGGAACAAACAACCCCAGATTTCAGGGACTTAACGCACAAAGGTCTATTTCTCTCTCATGTCATAGTCCAGTGCTGCTGGGGAACAGGGCACATGCCATTGTCCAGGGCCTGGCCTCCTCTGCCTCGTGACTTTGCTGCCACCAGCCTCCCCTGGATCCTCTGCGGGAGGTTGTGGGGCCAGGCCTGGTGGAGGCGTGGTGAATGTCACTTCCACCCATAGTTCATTAGCCAGCACCCCATCACATGAGCCCACCTGCCCATGAGGGAAGCTGGAAACACAGGCTTCGCTGTGTGCCCAAAGGGAAATGCAAACTGCTGGGAGCATCCAGCACGGTTCTGCCCTACTCTTACAACAACCCATTTCACTGATGGAGAAACTGAGGCACATAGGCAGAGTAATCACACATCCAGCAAGTGATTTGAACACAGTTCTAATACCTGTTCTTTGTACTGTCGTTTGATGTCTTAGACCAGTGTTTTCCACCCCAGCTGTTCATCAGAATCGAGGGGAATTTTTTCTTTTCTTTTCTTTTTATAAGAGTTATATAAAGAGATCTTGCACTTTTTTTTTTTTTTTTTTTTTTAAATAAAATTTTGGAGCACCTGGGTGGCTCAGTCAGTTAGGCATCCAGCTTCGGCTTGGGTCATAATCTCCTGGTTCATGGGTTTGAGCCCCATGTAGGGTTCTGTGCTAGCGGTGAGGAGCCTGCTTCAGATCCTTTGTCTCCCTCTCTCAAGCTCATGCTCTCTCTCCAAGAAATAAACATTTAGAATAGGATAGAAAGGGGCGCCTGGGTGGCTCAGTTGGTTGAGCTTCCGACTTCGGCTCAGGTCATGATCTCATGGTCCGTGAGTTCAAGCCCTGCGTCGAGCTCCTTGCTGACAGCTTGGAGCCTGGAGCCTGCTTTGGATTCTGTGCCTTCCTCTCTCTCTGCCTCTCCGCCGTTCATGCTCTGCCTCTCTCTGTCTCAAAAATAAATAAACATTAAAAAAAATAAAAAAAAAAGAATTTAAAAAAAAGAAAAAAAGAATAGGATAGAATAGATTAGAATGGAATTTTAATTTAGAATAGCTTTAGGTTTGCTGTGTGCCCAGCACTTGTGGGAGATGCTGGAGGAGGGCAGCAGGCATGCCCCTGCCTCTAAGAAGCTGGACCTAGAAATGGAAGATTCTGATCCTGGGTGGGGAGTATGGGGTGTCAGGAATCTGAGCACAGGGCCTGGGGTTGCACCAGAGCTGGTGCTGGGACTGGAGGCGCACTGTATGAAGGCACTTTCTGAGCAATAGAGGATCTGCCTTTTATCACTTTTTTTTTTTTTACCTCTTTGTTTTTATGCACTGACTCACCTTCTTTGGCCAACAGTGATTTTGCATTTAGTTTTTCTCTCTTCAGTCCCCTTTTTCCCTAATTATTAAAAAAAAAATCTACCACTTCTAATCTTTGAGGGTCTGGAATAGCAGACAATCAAATATGTTTGAAATGTATCTAAAATAAGGATAATTAGGCTGTCGATTAAGGCTTGAGGGACTCTGCTGTGAGTAAAATGCATAAACTTTAACATATCAATCTTATGCTTCTGTTTCTGCTACCCAGTAGCCTTCTGCAGCTTAATTTATATTCCAGATGACAATGCTGCTATATAAATGAAGCATTCTCTTGTAAAACTCAAATCAACTGCTGGCAACCTCCTCCCTCTCACCCCATACCTTCTTGCTCCTTTAAAAATGACCCGCCTTGGGGCGCCTGGGTGGCGCAGTCGGTTAAGCGTCCGACTTCAACCAGGTCACGATCTCGCGGTCCGTGAGTTCGAGCCCCGCGTCAGGCTCTGGGCTGATGGCTCAGAGCCTGGAGCCTGTTTCCGATTCTGTGTCTCCCTCTCTCTGCCCCTCCCCCGTTCATGCTCTGTCTCTCTCTGTCCCCAAAATAAATAAACGTTGAAAAAAAAAATTAAAAAAAAAAATGCCCCGCCTTTGGTTTGCCCATAAATTTTGACGATGTTTGCTTGATTTCTTTTTGAAAGGTTTATCTTATCACATTTTAACATCTCTCAAATGGGATGAGTCTGTTAATTGATGGAGGTCTTGGCATTATGTTATACTTTTATTTCTTAGCGGGACATGCTAGTGTATCTTAGGGTCAGTGATGTCTTAGATTCAATGAAATACAGCATTTGTGTCATTTGAAGGAACTGGCAATTGTTCTGTCCCTCCAGCCTGTCTCCTGTGCTGTGCTGGAGAGACCTCACTGCTCATCTGAAAGCAACTTCTCTTTATAACCTTGTTATAATAACAGCAACAATAGGAAAATAATGCCCACAGCAGTCGGCAGCAATAAAGCCCTTCCTGTGTGTCCAGCGCTGCGTCAGTCACTTTTCCTATTCCTCTTTAACAATGTTGGAGGCAGAGCTGTTATCCGCATTCTACAGATGAGGAAATGGAGGTTCAGCGGAAGAAGTGGCAAAGCCAGGCATCCAGGCAGTCTGTCCAGCCTTGAAAAATCTGTGTTATGCTGCCTCTAGTGATTCTGGGAGACAGTTAAAGTAACTTCATTGAAATTGGGACTTCATACCTGGCCATACCTTAGAATCAACTAGAGAATTGCTGGAAGGATTTTTCAAGTAATTTTACAGTGCAGCCAGAGCAGAGGACCCTTGGTTGAAATGATCTGCATGAGAGACCCGAGCTCTGCTGTTCTGGGCTCCCTGATGCCACAGCCCCAGGGATGCTGCCAGTCCTGGGGGCGTCAGGACAGCCTGAGCTTCTCAGGCCCTCCGAACTGGATCTCTTGGTTAAAATATGGGGCTTTGAGACTTTAAATTGATATGTGCTTTGAATTTTTATCCTTTATTTTCTTTTCCTTTTTCTCTCCCTTCCTTCCTTGCAGCTCTGGAGTGCACAGAAAATCAAGCAGGTAATTCAATTTTGGATTCATTTCCTTCCCTCCTCTCTGCTCTCCTGGACCTTGCCCTGTGCTGTCCTGGGGAATCATGGCTGTGCTGCTCAGCCTTGCCCCTCCCATTTGCCACGTGCTGCCCCGCTGCCGTCCCTTCTTCCCCAACACCCAGGGCCTGAGTTTCTGAATGCCAGAGCTCAGGCCCCTTGCCTTCTCCTGGGCCCCTGAGCTCCTTCCCTGTGGGCTCCTCTACAAAATCCTTCTTACATGCCCACTAAATACTAGGCACAGGGGACAGAGGACCCAGTCCCACTCACCTGCATTCAGCTTTGAGCATTAATCAGGAAAAGTCCTGTTTGCTGCCCATGTTTTGTTTCTCTTGCCTTGAATGGTGAGAAAGGACTGACCTTCCAGTCCTCCGGGGGGAGCTCTCCTTTCCCTCCCTCCTCTTCCTCCCCACAGTCACCCTGTGCTCTGTTCCCTGCTCTTGCCAGGCTATTCTACACCCAGATACCAATGAGAAGATCTTCATGCCCTTTAGAATGTCAGGTAAGCCCCTGGGACCCTCCTGAATCTGCCCGGCCTCAGGCGCTTACCACGGTCACAGCTGCAGAAGCATCCAGATGCACCAACCTGAGGAGGGGCAGAACCCATTACACACACGGCCAGTTTGCACCTCCGTATTCACCTTGGCTCGACCATACACATCTCTGGCCAGGCCTTAGAATCACCTGTGGGGCTTTAAAAAAAAAATGTGCCTGTCTGCCTTTTCTTCCTGAGCAGTTGGGGTGCAGTGGAGGCCTCCACAGGTGAATCTGGGGCTCCTTTTCCTGTTATACACCACCCACCTACAGCAGCAGCCTCAGGGATGATACCTGCTTCCGGCAAGCCCTATCTTCTCTCTCACCTACCTGTGTATACTGTGCTCTTTCCTTGCAAACCACACTCCCTTAAAGGCACTTAATCCCCAGGCTAACTCCCTGGTGTCCGATCCTGCTATTAACCTGTACTCCAGAATGCATGAACTGCATTAGCACTACTGTGCACACAGGGAGGTTGGATTCCCATTCTGTGGAGACCAGTGGTAGAGGGGCTGGGGTGGGAAAGTGGACCTAAGATCCCTGCCCCCAGGGAGTCCCTGCCCCCAGGAAGTCCCTGCCCAGTGGTCACTAGAGGGAAGCTCTTTGTGCATGAGCTTAGTAGCCCAGAAAACACTTGCACGCACGGGGCCTGGCCTAGCGTGTTTGTCCTACCTGTAGTTCCGAGAGGCCACAGGCCCTGTCCAGAGTCACACAGCAGAGGTCAGACTCCCACCAGAGTGTTGATGCCTACTGCGTGGCATTTCTCAGTGCACTGGGGCACTCTTGCAGGGTGGGTGGGAGGCCTGTTGGCTGCTGCCTTGAGAAGTCCTCAGGTGGCTGGAGAAAGAGTCTCTATCAAGAGGTGTTCTCAGCTGAGTCAGTCAGGATCCCCACCCCCAGACAGCCTGACCTCATGTGAGTGAGAGAACAAACAACCACGTGACCTCATCGTGCTGAGGCATTGCGTGCCCACGGACCCTCCTTGCTTGGCTGTGAGGAACTCCCAGGTAGCAAAGGCCTCTGGCCGAGCATCTTGCAGCTACGGCTGTAGGTGCACCGGGCCACAGCGCGCTCTCACCTGGGGCCTGGATCCTCTTGTAATTCTCCAGTTAAACCTGGGGCCCATCTCCAGAGGAATGCGGGCAGTAGAGTGACGGTTCATGTGCAAGCGCAATTATGCACAGTCAGGATGCGAACCTTTGCTTTAGATAACCCAGATAAGTGTGGTTCTCTGCTGTCCAGCCCGCCAGCTGACTGCCTGCCATAAGCTAGAGGCCAGGGACACAGGGCCACCCACTGACAGTGGGAGGTGGAGGGCAGCAGACGGGGCCTCCGATAGTCCAGGGAAGCGAGCGGTGAGGAGACAGTGCCTGGGGCCTGCTCTACTGAGGATGTTTAGGCAGGGTAGGAGAGATTTAAAGAGTACCCCTGGCACTTAGAGGTACACATCTCAAGTGTGTGGAGAGTTCCCCTTTCAGAACTGAAGTAAGGCTGTGTGCTAGAAAGGTAAGCTGAGAGAAGAAGGACGACATTCTGGGGCCTTTGAAGGCAGCGTGCTGTGTGTAGTGGGCGTGGGCAGGGGACACGGTGCCTCCTGGAGGAAATCATGGAAGGAACACCAACTGTAGCACCAAGTGCATGGTGTTCCCAGCGGTGGGCAGCCCTGCCCTCAGCAGAGGGCTTCTGAGTTTTGGAGTGAGAAGAGTCTGGCCAAAGGGGGACAGAGAGAGGGTGGCTGGGGGACACGGGGGAGCCCTCTATCCTGGGGAGGGCTGAGCCGGGAAAAGGCCTGGGGGCTAGAGGTGCCTCCTGCCTCGCTGACCTGAGCTCCCTCATTAGGACCATTGCCAAGACCAAGTCTAGAGGTCTCTTCTGGTGCCTCTGTTGAGGGGTGGAGTGGGATGGGATGGGACTGTAAGACCTGACCCTTTCCTCTCCCCTCTCAGGTTACATTCCTTTTGGGACGCCAATTGTAAGTACTGCCTTCAAAGGGTTTTCTTTTCTAAAAAAGTGTTAATGTATAACTCCATATCGTAATAGAGTTATGTGATAGAGTAATATCATAAATATTTGAGATGTTGATTTAAGATTCATTCCTGGAGGGGAATTAGCAGGTAAAGTAGCATGCATGTCTTTTTAAATCTCTTGGTGTGTATTGTTGAACTTCTTTCCACAAAAGTGTGCCAATGTGCACCAAAGACAGAGCCTCCGAGTGCATTTGTCCCTGCACGTTCCCATGCTGAGTATTGCCACTAGGACATGCTCCTTACAAAAGACTTTTCCCAAAAAGCTTAGGAAGTCAGAGAATAAGCATGCCTGCTGAAACCCAAAGTTTAAAATTAACTCAGAGGGGTGCTTGGGTGGCTCAGTAGGTTAAGTATCTGACTTTGGCTCAGGTCATGATCTCACGGTTCATGGATTCGAGCCTCACATTGGGCTCTGTGCCGACACTCAGAGCCTGGAGCCTGCTTCGGATGCTGTGTCTCGCTCTCTCTCGGCCCCTGCCCTGCTCACGCTCTGTCTCTCAAAAATAAATAAATGTTAAAAAAAATTAAAATTAACTCATAAAGGATTCAGTATTCTTTTTGTTTAGTTTTGGAATCAAGGTTAAGTTTGCTCTTTAAAAAAAAAAAAAAAAATATATATATATATATATATATATATATAAAACACATGTATAGAAGGGTGCATTCATCATAAATGTACAGTGTGGTACGTTTTCACAAAGCAAGTACATCCAAGTAACCTGCACTTAGATTCAGAGCCTAGCAGCATCTCAGGAACCTCTCGTGTACCCCTCAGTCACTACCCCCACAGGGAATCACTTTTCTGACTTCCTTTAGTATATTCCAATTTTGCCTATTACTGAATTTTATATAAAGGATATCACCAGGATGTACTTTTTTTGGTCTGTCTTCTTTCCCTCAAAATTATCTGTGGGACTCATCCATACTGTACGGACATCCATATTGACTCACCCATATTGGTGTATGTAGTATTAATTTGTTCTTTTTTCATTGCTTTCTGTGTCATATCGCATTGTTAGAACTATATCAAAATTTACTTATCCATCCTCCTTATTTTCTGACTTCCTAAGCCTTTTGGGAAAACTCCCCTGTAAGTAGCATGTCCTGGTGACAATACTGGGGTTTGGAGTGAACAACAAACAGTGCTGCTTTGTACAAGTCTTTTAGAGGGCATTTTCCCTCTCTTCTCCTGGATTATACCTACAGTGTTAAAGAGATAGCAATGAAATGCAGCGTGTAATCCTAGAGCTGGGATCGGGACCAGGGCAGGGGTATGTGTGAGATGGTATTGTGGTCTCTTGGAAACTGAACATACATTACATATGATGTGAGTCAGTAACCATACTTGTTGGTGTTTCCTCCAAGAGAAATGAAGACATATGTCCCCACAAATTTCTGTACACAAATGTTTATAGTGGCTTTCTTCGTATTAGCCTAAAACTGAAAAAAGGTAAGAATGACCAACAGATAGTATATCTATGAGTGAAAACCTGACTGGGAACAGAGTCATGGCTTAGTCTGAAAGTTTCCTATATATCTCATAGGTCTCGTTCCTTCTCTGTGTATTTGCAGACCCCGCCTTCTGTAAAAAAGCGTTTTCCCATCTGCCTTTCCCTTTTAATGTTTTTTAAATTATCAGTAAGTATGGTGGGTGTATTTTTTGTATTTGGTTGATAACAATTTACTTCTGTCATTATTCATTTTCATATGCAGATTGTCCCAAATGTGACCAGTAGGAAACCTTTAAAGCAGTTTCTCTGTCCATTTGACAAGTCCTCTTTATCCTTTGATACTTTAGTACTTTTTGGCACAATGTATAGATATTCCAGACTCTTCTTGTGGTCTCTGCCCCAGTCCTGGAATCATGCATTTCTACTAACAGCTCTGATTCTCTTCAGAGAAGAATGGTATTTAGAAACCAAGATCTGAATGCTTAGGTGTGCTCACTGTTGCTGGAGCCTCATTGTTTCTAGGCCCTCTTAGCATGCATAGCTAGGAAATACCACTTCTTTTTTTTTTTTTTTAATGTTTATTTATTTTTGAGACAGAGAGAGACACAGCATGAACGGGGGAGGGGCAGAGAGAGAGGGAGACACAGAATTGGAAGCAGGCTCCAGGCTCTGGGCCATCAGCCCAGAGCCTGACGCGGGGCTCGAACTCATGGACCGCGAGATTGTGACCTGAGCTGAGGTCGGACCCTTAACCGACTGAGCCACCCAGGCGCCCCGGAAATACAACTTCTTAAAAATGATGAGTTTATGCCAATACCTTGAATCCCAATCCAACATCTCAGAGGTCTTCCTTCCTCCCATTTCATATTTATATCCCCCTCCTCCCTGAATGAGAAGCCAACAAACATATGTGTACTCGCTTACCAAATCTTGCACACAAATGAAAGAATTGCAGAATTGCTATATCAGTACTATTCCCCAAAAGTGTATTAGGTGAAGTTCAAGATTTCTTTGAAGTTGTCTTTGTCCTTGGACTCTATCCTCCTGAGGGTGTACAGTCACAGAATTGTGGTCAAAAGTTATTTGAAGTAATGTTTTTCTTCTGTGTGGTTATTTGTTTGATATACAGTTAGGTTTATGTGTTATTGTTGGCATTCAGTTTTAGTTGCTTCTCTGTTCTTATTGATTTTTGTTAATATCTAAAATATCAACATAAGCCAAAGCTATATAAAAAGGCATGATAAACGTTCCATTCTCTGGGGCACCTGGGTGGCTCAGTTGGTTGAGCATCTATTGATTTGGGCTTAGGTGATGATCACAGGGGCATGGGATTGAGCCCTGCATTGGGCTCTGCACCGAGCACGGAGCCTGCTTGGGATCCTCTTTCTCTTTCCCTCTGCCCCTCTCCCCTGTGTGTGCTCTCTCTCTCTCTAAAATAAAATTTTTAAAAAGTTCCACTTCCCTTTTCACGTATCCTGTGTAGGTAAACAATTTTATCTGTCCTATTTCTTTTTCTAAAAATAAGCAGATACAGATATAGGTCCCATATTTTCTTATACAAAAGGTAACATTCTATATATACTCTTTTGCACATTGTTTTTTCCACTTAATCACATATTCTAGAAATCACGGCCCATCAGTTTATACAGGTCTTCCTTGTTCTGTTTTTTTTTTTTCTTTTTAACATTTGTTTATTTTTGAGAGAGTGCAAGGAGGGGAGGGGCAGAGAGAGGGGGACAGAGGATCCAAAGGGGGCTCTGCTGACAGCAGCAACAGCAGTGATGTGGGGCTTGAACTCACAAACTGCAGGATCATGACCTGAGCTGAAGTCGGACGCTCAACCAACTGAGCCACCCAGGTGCCCCATCATTCTTTTTTTTAAATGGCTATCTAACTGTCTACTTTGTGGAAGTGGCATAATTTATTCAGCTAATTTCCTTCATATGGACATTGAGACTACGTCCACTATATTGCTATGATGAATTATGCCAGAATGGGTAATCTTGTGCATATTGTTTTGATATAGTTAGAGATATACCTTGAGGGTAAATTTCTAACTTCTGTGTAAGGACTAATTCAATAGACATTTCTGGAAACATTAAACAAGAAAAAAGAAGATGCAAATAAACAATATTAGGAATAAAAAGTACAATAACTGTATATACAATGGAACTTTAAAAGATCAGAATGCATTAAACGATATGGGGTAATAAATCTGAAGACCTGGAAGAAAAGGGCACATTTCTAGGAAAGCACAGCTTCCCAAAGACCACCAAGCAAGAGGAAATACGGAATATGACTAGACTATGAATAACAAGAAATTAAATCAGTTGTTTAAAATATATGCACCAGGGGTGCCTGGGTGGCTCGGTCGGTTAAGCGTCCAACTTCGGCTCAGGTCATAATCTCGCGGTCCGTGGGTTCGCGCCCTGCGTTGGGCTCTGTGCTGACAGCTTAGAGCCTGGAGCCTGTTTCAGATTCTGTGTCTCCCTCTTTCTCTGACCCTCCCCTGTTCATGCTCTCTCTCTGTCTCAAAAATAAATAAATGTTAAAAAAAATTAAAAAAAAATATATGCACCAAAGAACAAACAAAACATAACCACTAGACTCCCATGATCTTCCAGATGACTACTCTTTATTTTTATTTTTATTTTTTTAATGTTTATTTATTTTTGAGAGAGAGAGACAGAGCACAAACAGGGGAGGGGCAGAGAGAGAGGGAGACAGAGAATCTGAAGTAGGCTTCAGGCTCTGAGCTGTCAGCACAGAGCCTGACGCGGGACTTGAGCTCACAAACTGTGAGATCATGACCTGAGCCAAAGTTGGACCCTTAACCGACTGAGCCACCCAAGTGCCCCTCTGGATGACTACTCTTAAAACAATAGCCAAACTCAATTTTCATTATACTCAAGAAAGAGGATAAAGGGGCGCCTGGGTGGCGCAGTCGGTTAAGCGTCCGACTTCAGCCAGGTCACGATCTCGCGGTCCGTGAGTTCGAGCCCCGCGTCAGGCTCTGGGCTGATGGCTCAGAGCCTGGAGCCTGTTTCCGATTCTGTGTCTCCCTCTCTCTCTGCCCCTCCCCCGTTCATGCTCTGTCTCTCTCTGTCCCAAAAATAAATAAACGTTGAAAAAAAAAATTAAAAAAAAAAAAAAAAGAAAGAGGATAAAAAGAAGAAATGTTCCCAGTTCATTCATGAGGCACTTTGAGACCAATACCAAAGAAGTAAATGGAAGAAAGAAAAATTGTAGGCTAATATCACTTATGAAATTACAAATAGAAGTCCAAATGAAATAACAAATTGAATCCAGCAATGCATTAAGACATGTCATAACCAATTTTTACTAAGAATGATAACATTAGGAATATATTAATAGAGTTCATCACATTAACAAATTAAAGGAGAAATGTGATAATCTCAGTACATTTAGAAAAATGATTTGGTAAAATGAAACATAACTCCATTTATGACTTTTTTTTTTAAAGAGCAGATTAGATTCAGAAGGGAACGTTGTTAATTTATAGAGGGTCTATCCAAAAAAAAAAAAAAAAAATCCCAACCCCAAAGCAAGCAACATTCTTAAAGATGAAACAGATGAAGGTAAATTCTTAATGTCTGGGACAGGGTAAGAGTATCTGATATCCAACATTTTCCTGGAAGACTAGCAAATACAGTAACACATGACAAAATAAATCAGTAGTAATAGGATTGGAAAGGAAGAAACAAGAACATTCATGAGCATAGGCAAACTATTAGAACTACTATTTTTGAAGATGTCTGGATGTAAGATCAGTATATAAAATATTATTATAGGCCTTTGGACCTATAAAAAAACGTCTAGAATATAATGTTTAAAAAAAGATAGTATTTACAATAGCACTTAAAACTATAAGGTACCATAGCAACATTTTTTTTTTTTTTGGATAGGAAACAGTAAAACTGCTTTTATTTGAAGACAACATGATTGTGTACATAGAAAATCCTAAGGAATTTTCCAAAAAGTGGCTAGAATTAATAAGTAAACTTAACAAGGTAGCAGGCTACAAGGTCAATATACAAAAATCAATTCTATCTCTATATACCAGCAGCAAAAAGCCTTATACATCATTTACAATGACATAAAAGATATAAAATCTGCAAGAATAAATGCTTCAGAGGTTATACAAGATTTCTCCGCTGAAAATTACATGCGTTGCTGAGAGAAATGAAGGAAGACCTCAGTAAAGTCAGATATATACCTTGTTTGTGGATTGAGAGTCAATATTGTCAAAATGTTAATTTTCTCCAAATTGAGCCATAGATTCAACACAATCCCATCAAAATCTCAAGATCTTTGCTGTAGAAATTTACTAGTTAGCCTAAAATTTATGTGAGAATTACAAAAGACCTAGAATAAGCAAAACAATTTTTTATTTTTTTAATTTTTTAAAAATATAATTTATTGTCAAATTGGCTAACATACAGTGTGTAAAGTGTGCTCTTGGTTTTTGGGGTTGATTCCCATGGTTTATCGCTTATATACAACACCCAGTGCTCATCCCAACAAGTGCCCTCCTCTATGCCCATTACCCATTTTCCCCTCCCCCACCCCCCTATCAACCCTCAGTTTGTTCTCTGTATTTAAGAGCCTCTTATGGTTTGCCTCTCTCCCTCTCTGCTTGTAACTATTTTTTCCCCTTCCCTTTCTCCATGGTCTTCTGCTAAGTTTCTCAAGATCCACATATGAGTGAAAACATATGATATCAGTCTTTCTCTGACTAACTTATTTCACTTAGCATAATACCTTCCAGTTCCAGCTACATTGCTGCAAATGGCATGATTTCATTCTTTCTCACTGCCAAGTAGTATTCCATTGTGTATATAAACCACATCTTCTTTAATTTTTAAAAAATGTTTATTTATATTTGAGAGAGAGAGACAGAGTGTGAGCAGGGCAGGGGCAGAGAGAGAGGGAGACACAGAATCCAAAGCGGGCTCCAGGCTCTGAGCTGTCAGCACAGAGCCCGATGCAGAGTTCGAACCCATGAGCTGTGAGATCATAACCTGAGCCGAAGTTGGACGCTTAACCGACTGAGCCACCCAGGTGCCCCTGAATGGACATTTTTCTAAAGAAGACATACAGGTAGCTCACAGACACCTGAAAAGATGCTCAACATCATGCATCATCAGGAAAATGCAAATCAAAACCATGAGAGGGGCGTTTGGGTGGCTCAGTCAGTTAAGCATCCAACTTTGGCTCAGGTCATGATCTCACAGCTCGTGGGTTCGAGCCCCGCATTGGGCTCTGTGCTGACAGCTCAGAGCCTGGAGCCTGCTTCAGATTCTGTGTCTCCCTCTCTCTCTGCCCCTCCCCCTCTCAAAAATAAATAAACATTAAAATTTTTAAAAACATAATGAGATATCACCTTACCCCTGTCAGAATGGCTGAAACCAAAAAGATGAAATAATAAATGTTGGTGAAGATGTGGAGAGAAAGGAACCCTCGTGCACTATTGTGGGAATGTAAATAGGTGCAGCCACTATAGAAAACAGCATGAAGGTTCTCAAAAAATTAAAAATAGAAATGCCATATGATTCAATGATTCCATTACTGCGTATTTACCCAAAGAAAATGAAAACACTAATTCAGAAAGATACGTGCACACCTATGTTTATTGCAGCATTATTTACAATAGCCAAGATATAGAAACAATTCAAGTGTCCATCCTGAATGGATAGGGAAGATGTGGTATATCTATATGTGGGACATTACTCATCGATAAAAAGGATGAGATCTTGCCATTTGTGATAACAGGGATAGACCTAGAAAGTATCATGCTAAGTGAAATAAGTTAGACAAAGAAAGACAAATACCATATGATTTCACTTATATGTGGAATCTAAAAAAAAAACAACAACAAACAAAAAAACAAATGAGTAACCAAAAAGCAGAAGCAGACCTATAATTACAGAGAACAAACTGTTGTTAAGCCAGAGGGAAGGGGGTGGGGAGGTGGACAAAATGGGTAAAGGGGACTGGGAGATCAGGCTTCCAGTTATGGTATGAAAAAGTTACGGGAATAAAAGATTTAGCATAGGGAATATAGTCGATGGTACTGTAATAGCGATGCATGGTGACAGAGCTCTCTATTTCTCTCTCTCTCTCTCACATGCACACACAAAGTATCCCTGTTTCAATGAATATTGTCTTGAATTCTACTTCATCTTATATCAGTGTTTCTATTCCTGTTTTGTTTATTTGCTCTGTAAATCATTGCCCACACCTTTATATGAGTGACATTTTGTTTCTGCATTTTTTGTATTATATGTCTCTTGACAAAATGTAGCTGAGTTTTACTTCTTCACTCAGTTTGAGAAACACTGTCTTTAATTTTAATAATAAATGGAACCCATTCATATTTGTTCTGCTACTGGTTATTGTGACTACTTATCTCAGCCATCAAATAGTTTGTTGTTGGTTTATTAAGCTTTGCTATTGTTTCCACTTCCTTTCCTGATTTGTACTAGAGTGACCTTTTCAATGGTCCTTTGGTTTCTTAAGTAGTTTGGGAGGGAAACATCCTACTTTTCTCTAATTACTATTCAGCTGTAATGTTTTGTAGAGTGGTCCTATTATATTTACCCTATATTAATAATAAATTATTCAATTAATAATTGAATAATAAATACGACCTCCTTAACCCTCCCCACATAGGAAGAGACTTTTTTTTTTAATGTTTATTTATTTTTGAGAGAGAGAGAGACAGAGTGCAAGCAGTGGAGGGGAAGGGAGAGAGGAACACACAGAATCTGAAGCAGACTCTAGGCTCCAAGCTGTGAGCATAGAGCCTGTCGTGGGGCTCGAACCCACGAACTGTGAGATCTTGAGCTGAGCCAAAGTTGGATGCTTAACTGACTGAGCCACCCAGGTGCCCTGGAAGAGACTTTTAACATACCATTTTCCTCTATTCTCTGCTTTACCATTTTACCCATACACACCTGCCAAGATTTTGGAAATAATCTGGAATCTCATCAGATTTTTGAATCTTTGCTTAATTAATACCTGTATGAAACTTCACAATTATTTAGGCTTTGTGTGTGTGTGTGTGTGTGTGTGTGTGTGTGTGTGTGTGCATTCTATGTTTGGCTAGAGCACGTCTGTGAATAATATTCAGAGTGTGTGGGCAATATACTTTTTGAGTCCTTGCATATCTGGAAATGTATTTTTTTTCTCTCTCATACATGAACAATAGTTGGCCTGATTCTCTTTTCCTTTGTAGGTAAACCTCCCCCACTCCCCTTAGGATCCTTTGGTATTTTTTCTTTTTATCTTTGGAGTTCAGAAATATCCTCAGGATTAAAAAAAAATCTTCTCTGTATATTTTATAAAATTATACAAGTAATACATGAATATGTTCTTTGGAATTCAAAAATACCACCAAGACTTTTTAAAGAATATTTTTAAAGTTATACAAGTAATACATGAATATGTTCTCTCAGCTCAGAATTCAAACAACGCAAAAAAAGTAGAAATTCCTCTGACAAGTCTCAATCCCAAATCTGCTCCTAGAAGTAACCTCTGTTAGAACTTTGATGTGAATTTTCAGGTTTTTTTCTAGGCATTTGCATATATATGAATCATCATTTAAACGTTCTTTTCTGTTTTGTATTTTTTCCATTAAAAATAAAACAGTATACTTATTTGTCTACAATTAGCTTATTACATTTAGTAATTTGGCTACATAAAGATCTGCTTCATCATTCATTCATTCATTTGTTTTTTCCTCCTGAGTAATATTCTCTCCCCCAGTGATGGACTTAGGTTGTTTCTGATTATTTGCTATTAGAAATAACAGTGCTGTGAGGCTCCTGGGTAGTTCAGTCAGTTGAACGTCCAACTCTTGATTTCAGCTCAATTCATGATCCCAGGGTTGTGGGATTGAGCCCTGCATTGGGCTCCATGCTGAGCATGGAGCTTGCTTGAGATTCTCTCTCTCTCTCTCTCTCTCTCTCTCTCCCTCTCCCCCCTCCCCTGCTTGCCTGCTCTCTCTCTCTTTCTAAAACAAATAAACAAAAAAGAAATAACAGCACTGTGAAAAATTCTTGTGAAATTCTTCTCACCTAAGTATGAAGATTTCTCAAAGGCCCATTCTAGAAAGTGAATTTGCTGTGTAAATAGGTATACACATTTACATTTTTGATAGCTATTGCCACATTTCCCTTCAGGAAGGCTACATTTCACTACACCTTAGTAACATTGGTATTTATATTTTTAGATTTTTTTTTATGACAGCCTGATGGGAGAAAGGTAGCATCTCACTATGGTTTTAGTTTTTGTTTCCCTGAATACATAAAAGCTTGTGCTTCTTTTCATCTATGTACTTACCATTTATATTTCCTCTTCTGTGAATTACCTGTTCACATCCTTTGTCCATTCTTCCATTGGCTGTATTTTCCAAATTAATTTTAAGAGTTCTTTATATATTGGGTACTAATCCTTTGAATTATATACATTGCAGATCTCTTCTTCCAGCTATTTTCTCTTCATTATTTGGTGTCTTAGTTGTGGGAAGTTTTAAATATTGACATTTTAAAATATAACAATCTTTCCTTGGATGGGTTTTTGAGTTCTGTCCCCCCCCCCTTGTCACCTTCATCTCCTTTATTAAAATTACCAGATTTGTGAGGTTCGTGTCTAGGAATCAACTCTTGGATGTATTGATCAATTCTTCTATTTTCATCTTCTAACTTATTCATTTCTGCTTTTGTTTTTATAATATCCTTTTTCTCTCTTTCCCTTGGTTTGTTTGTGGTGTTTTAGTTTGGTTTGGTTTTTTTTTACTTTTTATCTCAAATACTTTATTTATGCTCATTCTTTCTTTCTAATAAAAATTCTTGGGGCTGTGAATTTGCTTCTGAGTATATCTAATACCTAGCTGTATCTAATATGTGTTTGTATACAGTGATCCATATTTTTACTTTCTAAATAAGTTTGAAATTTCTGTTTTGACTCTTCTTTAATCAGGTAGTCAGAAGAACACATTTTGAATTGCAAGTGGTTTGTTTTTTACAAATGTGTTCTTTTCTTATTATTTTCTACTGTGTTGTATTTTCAGAGAGAATGATTCTGCCATTGGAGATGTATTGTGGTTTTCTCTGTAGCATACTATACGATTATACCAGTTAGGAATAGGACCATCTGCATATTAAAAATTTCAAAATAACAGTGGCTTAAAGAAAATAATTTATTACTCCCTCATGTCAAAGAAGTTTGGAGGTAAGTGGATCCTCATAATGCTACCAGGAACCCAGACTTCCATATTTCTGCACCATTCTCAGTGCTGGCTTCTGTCATCAGAATCCCCTCATAGCCCAATATGGTTGTCAGAGTTCTAGCCATGCATATTAAAGAGTCAGAGTTCACATCCATATTAAAGGGAAGAGTAAAAGAATGTACTTCCCAACAGAGTCAGTTCCCTTTATGGAGACTTCTTCAATCTCTCATACAACATTTCTGTTTATATTTCATGCAGAATCTCCCAACTATAGGAATTCTGTTAGTAAGCAAGAAGAGAAGAATGGTTGATATGTAGGCAAAGAAGAATCTGCCATAATAATTTTAATAAATATTCCATCAACACTTGAGAAAGAAAGATGCATCATTTAGCAATATTGTTTCTTTGCAAACCAGAGAAGTTGAATTTGGGGCTCATTTCCCCATAAGAGGCCAACTGGATCCTCACACAATTAATGGGTGCCATCAACTAGGATGAACTAGATAACCCATGGGATACCAGCACTGTCTCTAGTTGACAAGGTGTTATTGAGGACACCCCATCAATTTCCACTCTCCTCTTCCTACCCAAGACAAGTCAGTTATCTCAGGGTCCCTACAGCCTTGGAGGCATCCTGGGAACTTGGGTGCCGTCCACTCTTGTGTTATTCAGGGGTTTACTGCTAAAGCAGATGCTGTGAATGTCCTATGAGGACCAATCCTCTCCCAGCCTAGAACAAGCACCCCTGTGAATAAATGTGTAGCGTATGGGAATACAGTGCCCTGGCTCTGAGATCTGTATGAACACTTGATTGAGGTGAATGGGCAGCGAGAGCTGGGACATCTCCCAGCAGGCCTCAGTGGCAGCCAGAGCCAAAATGGCAATGCTCACCCAGTCCCCACTTCCTAGTCCCAAATATTCATATTCCAGGATTCAGAATAGCTGGCCCAGAGACCAGGTCCCGAAAAGAGCCACTGGATGAGGCACACCTGTAGCCTTCTATCCTGGCACTTTAACGTGGCTAAGAATTCAGAGGGCTCACTTTCTCATTCCCTCCTGGGCCACTGCCTTGCCTTGTATGGAAGGGGCACCATGGCCGTTCCAGCCTTCTACCAGAGCCTGGCTCCCTCTAGCCACATCAGCTTCCCTAAGGCCCCCACCATCACGTGGTAGCACTGAACATCTCAGCAAATGCCTGGTCTGAAGGGGAGTGAAGGTTCCAGTCCACACCTTAGGGAAGCCCCTGGTGTGATAGAATGCGTAAGAAATATATACATGCAGAAGCCACTAAAATGCTTACCAAAATAGAAATGGGGTGCTGGCAAATGTGCTAGGAACCGGGTCCCTGAGTTATGAAGGGAAGGGGTGATTAAGGCTGGCAGATGCCTCAACTGAGATGCTTCTGGAAGCAGCATCCACGCTTCCTGCCTAGGTGAGCATCCCCAGCCCTGACCCTCCGTGTTGTTCCCGCCTTGCCTGAGAGTAACCCCGCCCCCACCCTGCTCGCTCTCCAGAGCTCAGGAGAAGCGAGCTGGTTTTCTCCCAGAGGCTGGTGCCAGTTTAGTCAGCAGATTTCACAGATCCACTGGCACCCGTGTAGCGTCTTATTTTAAGCTTAACATTTGAAGATGGGAACTTTTCCCCCTTTGGTGTGTGGCAAAGAGATCCCAATTTATACATAAGCATGGTGGCTAAGCCAGGGCACCAAGGCTGTTCCCCAGGCTAGTGCAGTTCATGCTACCTCTTCCTTGGGTACCTTCCCAGAAGAACCCTGCCAACCGTGGTTGCTTAGAAATGGCAGTTCTGTTCCCAGGTTTCCACTAAGAGGTGTGCAGCACTGTCCTTTCCATGCACGTGCGGCTGGGGAGAGGCAGGGCCAGTGTTCCGAACCCTGTCCTATTCTCTCTGCGTTTTCCCACTTGCCAGCCTGCACCCTGCACCCTTGGCTACCAGAATGTCGCAGATGCCAGCTTTCTCTTGCGGGCCCGAGCTTCTCTCAGGGGCCATTTGTGTCTCCCTCCTCACCTCTGCACTCCCCGTGATGGTGCTGTCCTCCTCTCCCCTCCCCCTGTCATTCTCAAACCCTCAAAACTCAAGGCTCCAATCTCCCATATCCAGGTGGGAGACTGAGGAGGGCAGACCGGGAGCATCCGGTCAGTGAGTCCAGTGGCCTTGGGTTACATCCAAACCAGATCTCTGTCTTGGGACATTCAGAGCTTGGATTCTATGCTCTGAACCCTGCACTGCATGTGCGCACGCGGACTTAAAAGCCTCAGAAGGTGCAGGTGTGGGTCACTTCACCTCCAGGGGGAGGAGGGGTAGACCACAGAGGGTTCATTTCACGTGAGGATTTGGCTGTGTCCCAGAGCCTTCGCGGTGTCTCCCAACCCTCCTCATCCCAGACTCTGCTTTTTCACACATTTAAATGCCAATCACAATTTCTCCCTGGCCTACCTCCGTTGTAACCCGACAGCAGTCAGTTTGGCCTGGTTCGCACCAGAGGTGTTACTCAGTTAAGCTGGAATTGACCAGTCAGGGACAAACATTCATTGGATAAACGATATTCTCTTTAACTGGTTGGATCCTTTAAATAGCACCCCTCATGCACTGAAGTGTTACTTTTCAGATCGTTAGCCACAGAAATCAGAAGATGGAGACAAAGTAGAAGGAAAAAACAGGCAAATTGTTGAGTACTGGGGCCTGTGGTAGGTCTTTCAAAAATGAAGAGGGACATTTTGGAATTGAGTGAGTCAGTATGGAGGACACAGGTACGATGCCAGAGGACTGTCGCTTTGCCAGTGAGGACTCCCAGGTATGTGAGCAGTGAATGTCGATGGTTTCACCCGTCGGAAGCCTCTGGAAGTTCTCGAGGAAGACAGACTTTAAGCAGACAGATTCTTACCACGGAGAACCAATACTCCAAGAAGGCAGGCAGGGTGCTGAGGGAGCGAATGACAGGGGACCTGACTCCTCTTGAGGGTCAGGGAAGGCTTCCCGAAGGAAGTGACAACTAGGCTGAAACCTGGAGGATGAGGAGGGATTAGCCGAGTAGAGAAGGGGTGGAGATGACAGGGACAGTGCTGTACCCTGTACTCATCCCCTGACTTGAGTTTCACCACCTCATTGTTTTGACACACACTGTGCTTCCTCTCTGGATTTTCTGTGCTTTTTTCTTTTAAGTTTATTTATTTATTTTGAGAGAGAGAGAGAGAGAGGAGGGCGAGGAGGGACAGAGAGAGAGGGAGAGAGAGAGAATCCCAAGCAGGTTCTGCACTGTCAGCGCAGAGCCTGATACAGGGCTTGAACTCGCGAAGCATGAGATCATGACCTAAGCTGAAACCAAGAGTCGGATGCTTAACTTACTGAACCACCCAGGTGCCCCTGGATTTTCTGTACTTATAAAACGTCTTTCTCCTACTGCTCGACTCTGTGTTGCATGGCGGCAGCCTGAGGGAGTGAGGGCTGCTCAGTTCTCTCTTTCTGAGCATCGTAGGACATTGTGACCAGCGGCCTTGCTCTCCTGTCTTCATCTTCAGCCATTCGCATCCCACCTCCAGCCAAGCAGATCAGGATATTTGGGGGTGCCCCTCTCCCACATTGAGACCTTATCTCTTTGCAGAGGTTAGAATACTCTGAAGGAGGAAGCCTGGAGTAAAGGTGTGAGCCTGTTGCCATCTGGGTGCCATTGGCCCCATTCTGGATTCTGTCCTGAGATGAGCCTCAGGCACAAACCCCCCATCTTCCTGGCTGGCCAGGCAGCCCCAGAGTTGAGCTTTTGGTCACCAGGTGGAGTGATAAGCCGGGCTGCTCAGGAACCAATCTCACTAGTGAAGGCATAATTCAAGGGCATTAGTAATGGTACGGAATTCTGAATCAGAAAGGACATCATCTGCAGCCTTCCTATGTGGCAATCCCTGTATTTAAACAGCTATTGCTACCTCCATGCTGTGTGGCAAACATCCGCAGAATTTCTGTGGCGACCATAAGAATTTGTTCTTAGAGGTCCGTGGTTACCTGGGGTCTAGCTGCGTTCGACTGTGCTTGACTGAGGCGGTACTACGTGCCATTGCAGGTCTGGGCTCAACTGGGAGTCAGCCAACGCAGACTGTACTTTGCTTCAAACGTCTCTCCTCCTCCTTTGATGAGGCCTCTGAGGCCTGGGCTCTGAACTGGCACACTGCCACTTCCTCCCACATGCTTTTGGCCACAGCAAGACATATATGTCCAAGCCAAGCAACGCCAAGAGCATGGAAATATACTCTTCCCGTGTCAAGGGCATGGATGCAGGGAGGAGTGAAGAATCGGGACCTAAAACTAATCTGCCCCTCTCTCCAAGAGCGTGCCCTCATCCAATGCAGGGTTTTAATACAAGGAGTAAGGAGGAAATGGGTGATGGTGGTCATGGTCACAGTCCATCATAGATCTTTTGCCTGGCCAAGAATTCATGTTCTTAATAATGAATTAGTAATGTTCTTCCAGTGTGTAGTGTGGACCCAGCTTTGTGCTGAGCGCTTTGGGGGACATCAGAGAGAAAAACCCTGATTCTACCTTCAGGAGCTCACTATTAAAGGATGAGGCTTGTGTTCAAGGACAAGATGGGGGCAAGATGAAGCTCGATGGTGTCATGCAGCCTGTGGAGTTCAGAGAAAGGAGAGACCGGCAAAAACTAGAGAAGGATGAGACAGGAGGAGAGGAATGATACGGACACCTTATACCTAGTGAGCACTTGCTGCCCACCAAACCCTGGGCCGAATTCTTTCCATGCCTTGCTTCTTCTCATGGCCGTCCAGAGAGGTGCCAGGATGGTGCTCATTTAACAGAAAAAAAAAAAAAAAATGGAGGCACAAGGGCTCAAGTAACTTGTGTGTGGTCACACAGCTGGTAAATACCAGAGCCAGGATGTGAGTCCAGCTCTTCGTATGACCAGAGCCTGCATGTTAGTCACCGGGGCCTACGGCCGGCCACTTGAGGCGAAGGGGAGCAGCGAAAGTAGACAGATGTGAGAAGAAGACAGCTGCCAGGGGGCGGGAGCTGTGGAGGGGACCCCAGCCGTGTTATGAACTATAAATGGGAGCAAAGACTGGATGTGCGATTTGGCCAAGGTCCTGCAGCAAGATAGGGTGGAGGCTGGGCTGGAAATTCTGGCTGCTGGCTCTCCTTCCACTTTCCCTGGTACCAGCCGCTTTCTGGGCTCTCTCCACCCGTCTGCGCGGCCACGCCTGAAGCGCTTCCCTCTTGGAAGAGGTGCAATCCACTGGCATTGAAGCCGGGTGGACTGGCTCCCTCTCTCTATCCATCTCTTTCCTCCTTTCTCCTGCCATGTTCTGGAAAGGGCAGCGTGGGGGAATGTGGGCAGGTTGCACCAGAGATATACATCTGAGAACTGAAGGAACATTTATTTTTAATTTAGACTTAAAAAGAAAAAAGGAAGTTATAAAATATCTGCTCTTGCTCCTGGGACTGTGCAGATGGTGCTGCGTGTTGCCTAATAGGGAATGGGGCTGGCACCCATGTGCTCCCGGCCCCACCAGCCTGACTGTAGGACCTGGAAAGTGGGATCGCTATTCCCCTTGCCTCAGCCTCAGATGGTTCCCGTGGGTCCGTTTGGCCAGTACAGCATGGGTTTCCACTGCCTTCTAACCTCACCCTCCCCAGGTCTGCTGATTTTTCTGCCTCTTCTAATGAGACCAGTCTCTCGGCTGTTCTGCTCCTGTGAGTGTGCACACGTGTCCCCTGCCCCACGCACGCACACGCAAGCACGGCTCAGCTCCATCCTACCACCTACTTCGGCAGATAGCCACAGCACGCTGACCTCTCCCTTCTTTAGGTCCTGTTCGGATGTTAGAAGTTACCGGCTTGACATGACCAAGTACCTGATTAAACCATCTGGTCATTTTCATGTCCAGATGTTATAAAGGATATTCTCATACATTTTCCTGTTTGGTCTTTGTGCTTACTGTGGTTAGGTGCCATATATTCCTCTCTTCCTGTTTGCTCCATTGGGAGCACCACGGAACATGGTGCATAGAAGGTACTTGAAAATGGGCATTGAGTGTGACTCTTCCTTTGTGCTCAGGCGAATGAGCTGGGAAAGGAACCCCTAAAATCAGAGAGTTGGAGCCCTCAAGCTAAGAGTGAGGAGACCTTTCTGACGTTCTCTCTAGTTTGCTGTGAAGCCTTGGGCAAATCACTGAATTTCTCTAAGCCTCAGTTTCCCCATTTGCAAAATATAGAAAGCAATCTCTATTTTGTCTGTGCCCCAGCATACTAATAAGAATCATGGTAAGTGACATAGGGGAAATTCTTAGCAAAATCGATCAATCATTCAATTTCTTTAAGAAAGCATGAGGGGTCAGAGGTGCCCAGCATGAATATCAGGCCCATGTTACAGCAGGAGGTTGGGACAGGAGGCTGGTCGGGTTTGGCTAATAAGGTTACAAGCTCACAGGTTACAAGCTGTGTGTGTGTGTGTGTGTGTGTGTGTGTGTGTGTGTGTGTGTTACATAGGCCTGGGTACTATTTCAGTTTCATTTAGGACTGTGGTTTGTTCTGGAAAAGACTTGATGTCACACAAAGACAATGCCTGCCACCAGAAAAGACAAGTGAAGGCGAAAGTGAGACAAAAGTTTAGGAATGGGAAGAAGCCAGGAGTGAAGTTTGGGCACAAAATACATGCGGTGATGGTTTGTACAATTGACAAATATGAGCCGTGGAGATCTGGCCTGAGGTTCTTGACAGTCAGTGCAGAGAGAGACACAGTAATATGCTCAACGTCTACAAGACAGATGCAGACCAGATGCTCAGAAGTATAAATTTCTGACCCCAAGGCCAGAAAAATTTCCTCCAGGAGGATTCATAAAGGAGATTCTGTGATGTAATGAGCAGTGAGTGTCCTGGACAATAGGTGTTTGGTAAATACAGTGAGTCCCAAGGAGCTGTACCTTATGATGCTCCTGATGGCCCAAGCTCAGTTCAGGGAGTGTAAGGGAGACTGAGGAGGGGAAGGCAACGTGGCCCATAACACACACTTGTTATGTAAACCAACAGATTAGGGGGGATGATATGCTGAGTTCTCAACAGTGAATAACAGCTTTTACTTCTTCTTCTGGCTTTGGGAGGCAGTCAGGCATGCATGTGTGTATACACACACACACACACACACACACACACACACACACTCACTGGATCACATTGTTTGTTCCCAATTTCAGGCCTCTCTAGGCTCAGCTTCCTCTCTGTGGAAGCTCTCTGGCTCCTGGCTAGAGGCTGACTAGGGTCCCCAGGAATTTTTCTTAGCCAGGTTGGGGAGGGGTGATTCCCTTTACAGGCAATGGGACTATCTCACTTGACTTCATACCTACTACTTGGAACTCAAGAGTAGAACTTTAAACCAAGGTAGGACCTCCAAGCTCAACCCCTTCACTCTATAGGTAAGAAAGCCAGAGCCCCAAAGGAGCCTGTCTTCTGCTGGAGACACTGTCGGCTGGAGATCACAGAGGCACGGGGCTGAGGTTGAGCTCCAAGCTCTCCTGATTCTCACTCCAATGCCCTAAGCTGTTGCTGCAGAGAAAAATCAAACTGGGATCTCATTTTGGGGAGAAAAATCTCATAATTCCTCATTGGAGCTATGGAATGGCTTTACATTATATAATTTTATTCAAACTGATATGGGCCAATAAATATAAATGTGTGTGTGTGTTTGCTGTCTTAAAACATTTTAATGTTTAAAACATGATTTACAAATGCTGCTGAGGATGTCTAGAATTTGATTTACTGCATAGTATTGGATGTTTATACTTGCTCCTTACAGAAATTCTTGCCAAAGAGCCATTTTATCTACAGGAATAATAAATAAGTCAATATGTGGATGGTTGTGCACATTTTTCCCATATGCATTGGTACTTGGTAGATGTTATTTTGCTCACAGGCTCTCAAAAGGTAAACTTGAAAGAGACACATGGATCCCTGAAGTCCAAAGTTTGGCCACTTGTCAAGATGAGACCATTAATGTTGACTTAAACCAAAAAAACAAAGTCAGCAAGCCTAGCTCTTAGGTGACATTTGGGCTTTGGGAATAATGAATCCAGACCCATGTAGTGGTGCTCAGCCATATGTGTGTATTTGTCCATTCATTCATTCACTCATTTGACAAGTATTTATTAGACATCTATGTTTCCTTCAGTAGCTTAAACATGGTGTAGATTTTCTTCATGGAGGCTCAGAGATAAAAGATCTAAATTCCCCCCGTTTGTATTTATAAAGTGCTTAAGGCCCTTGAAACGATTTTTCTCATATTTTAATCTGCACAAAAATCCTATTGGATGATGAGGGTGTGAAAGAGAGCTGGGTTAGCTGAGTGGAAGGAAAGATGTTCCTTCTGTTTGCTTGTTTTTATTGTCCCCCTGCCATCAGTTATAGAAATAATACATGCCCAATGCTTAAAAGAATATAGGAATATTCAAGAAGAATGCGAGAAAGTACTGTATAACGTGACCTCCAGAGACATCTACTTGTGGGGCTATAGATTTGTTCATGAAGATACATATATGCTTATGTTTGTGTATATGGTTCTATGTGCGATGTGGTGTCTTTTCTTTAACAAGAGTGGGATTGTGCTGTAATTTAATTCTGCAACCTGGTCCACTTCCTTCGTGTGCCATCTCACATGGGCAGCAGTTTGTATGTACACATCAGCCACCTCGATTTGTACAGATCCAGCTTTACTTTTGCTCATGCCTGTGTCATTTTTCCTTGCAAAAGTGTAGGGTGGTCCTTTGGCTTTATTCAGTCTTTCCTCTCTTTCTCTCTCATAGGTAGTTGGTCTTCTCTTGCCCAACCAGACACTGGCATCCACGGTCTTCTGGCAGGTAACAGTCCCTGGCAACAGAGGGCCTATGAAAGGGGGCCCCACAAATGCTGGTTATGATTCCCCACCCCAGGGTCTCCCATCCAGGCCCCTGGGGGAAAGCCACCCCATTTCCCCCGCCCTGACCCAGAAGCCACTGGGAGAACCCCGGGACTTCAGATGCTGCTGAGCAGGTCCCAGCGGCCCATGCCTAGGCCATTTTATGTGACTAATTTTTGCACGAGGGGAGGATGGCTTATTTGTGGCCGCCCGCTGCTCCTTGGCTGCTTGTCCAGAGGCCTGTGACCTCGAGGCCCTCAGCAGCATTTTGGTATAAGCCTCACTGAGATCTGTGGGGAAGGTGAACCCACCGCCAACCCCAAGGTAGCAAGGTGGGTGGAGAATATCATAGACCCTGGTGTCCACTCTTAGAGCCTAGGCTATGGCTCCCTTAAAACAGTTGAAGCTCTGTGTGTGTGTGTCTATGCACAGAGAGCTGGGCAGGAAGAAAGCCTGTCTGTCTTCAGGAAAAAATGTCAGAGTCTTCCCTGAATAAAACTCCTAACGGTGCCCGCATCAGGGCACGGCAGGTGGCGCAAGACACCGGGCTGGGATACCTTTGAAAGAGGTTCACGGCTGTCCGTAATTCCAGGGGTTACACATCCGCTTTCGGCTCAGTAAGGAATATAATAAGGATTAATGTGTCAGAGGCAGTGAGGCCCGTTTGGGGCAGTGAACGCCACAGTTCCGGGAGAGGTGACAGTCTCTGGATGGGGATGAACTGCCGGCATGGGCAGGACCGGTGTCCTGGTTTGGCAGCAACTGAGGGGTGTCCCAGGTTTTCAGCGCTGATGCTGGCGCCATCCCAAGCAAACTGGAACAGTCGGTCATGCTAACTTGTGGGAAGGACAGAACCACCCGTGAGCTGGACACAGCATCCCATTGTCTTCTTGGAGGCTGTGGCCCCGCCGGGGTGCAGGCCTGGCTCCCACGCCTCCCCTGACTTCTCCTCTCCCCGCTTGCCTTCCAGTGGCTGAACCAGAGCCACAACGCTTGTGTCAACTATGCAAACCGGAACGCTACCAAGGTGAGCCGCGCAGAACAGGCTCGGGTGACCCTCAACCTCCCTCCAGGGTGGTGTGCCACCATCGGGGGCTGCTTCCTCTGAGTTGAGCATTGTGCTTCTCCAAGCACCTTATTGAAATGGCCAGCCCTTCAGGAAGGGCCCCACTGGGGAGGGGCTGTTCAACATGAAGTGAAGAAGGCCCATGAAATGGGAATGTGCCTGAAGCAGTGAGAGAGATGAGCTCCGTTGGCGGAATCCTCCTTGGGCAACTCTTATCCCCAGATCTTGGATTAGGATGGCAACAGCCACATGGGGACTGAATTCCCCTAAAGCTTCCTCCAAGCTTGCCTGGAAGCTGCCTTGGTGCCCCCAGACTGTGGGCTGTAAAGCTGAAGGGCTGCTCCTGAGGGGTGAGGGGTCTGAGGGGCCTGTCACCTCCTCCCCAAAGTCCCCTGCGCTCCTGGGACAAGCTCAGGGTGGAGGCCTGTCACCCTTCTCTTGTCCAGGAAAGGGCTGGGCCCCAGCTTCACTGGTAACGCTGTATTTCCTGCACTTCTGTCCAAAGGCAGTAAGAGGGGAGGAGGAGTCTAGGTCCCCTTGGGGGGGCCTGTCAGTTTGGGGAGGAGAGGCTGTGGGCATCCTCTAACCTAGGGGGGAGATGGGGTAGGGTTAGTGGCTGGGCCTTGGTGGTAGGAACTTTGGGGCCTGAAACTCTGAGGACGCCCCCCTCCCCCGTCCAAACCTTCAGTCCACATCTCGCGTGTGTGATCCACACGTGTACATCCCTGCTTGGATGGCTCTCACGTGCCTTGAACCAAACATCTCCAAAATAACAGAGCATAGTTAAAGGCAAGTTCCTCAGCTCGCTCTTAATTTTATATGTTGCAACTTGGGTTACATTTTTCCTTAGAAACATTGAGCACCCCTCGCCTATTGGCATGGAAGCCCGGTGGCCTCATGGGTTAAGGCCGGGAGAGCCAGCCAGGCACAGCCAGCCGGGACACTGCCATTTTCACCTAGACAGCCCTCCAGCTGCCCTCAGCCCACTTCCAGCACGCATCCTCCCTCCACTGGATATGCTTGCCCCAGACGTACATGACCCACATTGGCCCTTGCTGTTGTCTACCTCCAGCCAGCAGTGTCTGCCCCTGAGCTCTCTAGAACAGGGCAAAAGTGCAGTGGGCCCCTTTGGCATCTCCCTGGACGTTCCTGCCCTGTATTTCCTGTATGGAGCTGTGCTGAGGGAAGCCTGGCTCCCTTTGGCTTCCAGAGGAATCTTTTCCTTCTCACCTGTTGGTGGGCAGGACTGTCTCTTGCTGGCTGGGGCTGTTTGCAAGGGTGGAGTATGGCAGCTTTGGGCACCCAGGGGGCCTAGAAATCTGTCTCTGCCTTCCAGCCTTCTCCTGCATCCAAGTTCATCCAGGGCTACCTGGGAGCTGTCATCAGCGCCGTCTCCATTGCTGTGAGTAACTCTCTCCCCACTTCTCTGTCCCACTGCTCTGCAGCTGCCCCTCTCCCCTGCAGCTCTGGCCAGACCTGTCTGAGGTCAGGGCCAGGCAAGGATGTGGGAGACAGAGGTTTGTGTGGGTGGGCCACCAGGGCAGGCTTCCTCGGCAGACAAGAGAGTAGATTCTGGTGACACTTTACTAGAGAGACACAAACTTTAACACAGAGTGCTCGAGATTTTGGAGAGCCGGCGGGGAGGTGAGGCGGTGCCCATGAGTGATGCAAAGGGCTGTACATTCCAGCTGAGGGCAGGACGTCTGTCCCTAGTAGGGCCCCTTGCCCCAGCACCCTTCTCAGAGGAGCTCACTCTCAGTAATGTGGCTGATGCAGGAAGCAAGGGGCTCAGGAACAGCTGTAAGGCTGGCCCAAATGCTGGCTCCCCTTTGCTCTCTGCCCGAGCTCCCAGGGCACTATTGTCCTCTGTGGCCTTGGTCATGTGGTTACATGTCCAGTGCATCCTGGAGGCCCTCCACAAGACAGGAATAGTTTCATTTGAATTCCTCAGGACTTTGAGAATAGAGCAGCTATTAAGTAGGGGAGGTTTGTAAACTGGCTGTGTGAGTGTAAGGCTGGATCCCAGATGAGGGCTGAAGGCAGGTGACACAGCAGGGGCCTGGGCCAGAGCCACAGTGGAAGCTCAAGTTCCCAGGACCTTGGCTACACTGGTCCCACCCTTGAGCCCACCCTTGTGCCCCCATCATACTCTCTAGATCCTGGCTGGGTGGTCTCCTATAGCTGACTCCAGAGGGTGAAAGTCACTTCACAACTTTTGTTATTTTATTCATCACACAATAAATACATGCAATTGGTGAGAAAAAACTTACAAAATGCAAATTCAAAAATTCACGTATAATGAAAGAATTCACATATAATAATCTCTTTGCAAAACCCACTTTCCTCATCTTTCCCATGTCGTTAAGTGTAATAATTGTTCACAACTATGTACTAACCCACTGTACCCTACACCGTCATTCATTCCACTGCTCTGGGAAAGTAGGGATTTGGGATTGTTCTGAGATGGCTTCTTTTACTCTGCTCCCGTGTGGACCACGTCCTCTCCAAATGACCTGTTGGGGAGTGATCCCCACTTCATACCAAGATTGAGCTCCCTCCCGACTCGTTGCCTTACCCCAAGCCAGGAGCCAGACATTGCCTAATCTATTCAGATGGCTCGCCGAGAGACTGCAAACCCCACCCTGGTGGGGTCCCCAACCCAGCAGAGACTTCATTTGGGGTCATACAAACTGGCAGGCTCTGATTCTGGGGGGCTCCTGGCAAAGGTGACGGCTCTTGTGAGAGAAGGAAAGGGACTCTGTCACCTCCTCCTTGCTCTTCATGACAAGAGGAGCTGATGGCTCTGTCCAGTTTAGCAGCTTGAAAATCCCATCTTCCTTCTTTGGGATTTAAGGGTGGAGTGGGGTGGAGCTGAAGGGAGGAAACCACTGAGCAGCCTTGACTGGGAAGGGCTTGAGCCCTATCCTGGTGGGATGTCCTCCTCCTATAGGCTTGGGGCTCCAGGCTCTCAGCATCCCCAGGCCTCACTGTCCCACCCAAGGGCCCTTTGGGCATTCCATCCCTCCCATTTCCTAGGATCTGAGCTAGCCCAGATTGTGGGGTCGGGCCTCTGACGCCCAAGCTGCTGTTCCTGGGGACTGGGGGCCCTCCAGGCTCTCAGAGCCAGGATCTTACCCTCAGGGACCGGAGGCCTCACACTGGGCTGTCACAGCCCCCAGGGGTTGCGCCTGTGCTTGGGACATCCCAGCTCCCTTCCAGAGCCCTCAAAGAGGCTTTTCCTGACCGTGCCAGCCCAAACTCTTCCCACAGCCCCAAGGCCTAGAAACTTCTGGCCTTCCCACACACTCACTCAGTTACACCCCGTGTCCTGTCCTGTCATTGTTCTACTGGCTTACAAGTTAACCAGGGACAGGCCCTGTGTCTTCTCCCCCATGGAGGGGGAGTGAGCACTGCTCCATAAATAATTGTTAATTAGGTTGCTGATTGATTGCCGGCCTCAGGAGGCCCCTCTCCGCCTAGATCCACGAGTCTTAGCCGTGGCGGCGTCCCTCTGCCTGACGTCTTCACACAGTGAGGGTCTAACTCCGGCAGATGGAGCGGAGTTTCTGACTTGGAAAATCTGCAGCTTGCTTGCTTTTCTTTTGTGTGTGTAAATCACAAAACCTCCAAAGAAAGAGGCTTTATTTTATTTTCCTTTCCCTTGTTCTCTGGAACCCTGGGCCCGCGGCCTCATTAACTGATCTCTGCTTCAATTAGTGACAAATCCCCTCCCAGGGAGAACCTGTTAGGAGGAGAAGACCTGCAAACAAGTGTCACGGCCCCAGTGGTTGGCCCAGCTCTGGCATTAATTAAAACGAGTCCCTACAAGCAGGCGGCGTGGATGGGGGTGCTGACAGGCTGAGGGCAAATCCCAGGGACTAAGGACAAGCTGGAGTGGAGGCTAGGCCCTGAGAGTCCAGTCTCCTCCCTGGACCTTTCCTCTCCCTCAGAAGAGCCAGAGCCCTGACCTTGGCCAGCACCCCCCTGAATCAAGGATCCCCAGTTTGCACGGCCCCCCGAATGAAGTCTCATGCTGGTTACAGGACCACCAGAGCAGGGGTAGCAGCCTTTTGGTGAACTCTCTAAATAGATTTGGCAATGTCTGGCTTCTTGCTCGAGAATAAAAAAGAAATTTTGTCTTAAGTTATTTTTGAAATCTAACAGTTTGCTGTCTTTTAACAAAGGAAGCCTCTGTCAGTCCTCACTGTATTTGAATTTGGGGGTTCATGTTGAGTATTTCTGTGGTCAGCCGCCCTCGGGCCCTGGCTACACAAGAGTGAGACCTACTCACTCTCTTCAGGGGAGCGTATATGGCAGGCAGTTGGTAGGTGAGAGGGGGTCACTCCGATTGGTATGTTGTCCTTCAAGACGAGGAGAGGGAAAGCTGAGGATATTCTGTGGTAGAACCAGAATTCTGATGAAGGTGACCCTTGGGTGTGGTGGTAAGTAAGGAAAGGGCCCCCAAGTCACACGAGGCCGACTCTTCAGGACAGACCGGAGAGAGCCGAAGGCAGGGTTGAGGGTTCCCGGTAGAGGGCACAGCATGTGGAGAGGCATGCAGGAAAAGGAGACTGTGATGGACTCCGGAAGTGATGGGGATGAGGTGGCAATGAACTGAGGAGTAGCAGAGCCGCTTGTGAAACACTGGGAGTGCCTACTCAGGAGTTAGGGGGCCACGCCGGCAGCGCTGGCTGGACTCAGGGACCTGGGGCGTTGCGGGGAGGGCGGGCAGAGTGGGCTGGAAGAGAAGTCATGGGGGGGCGGTAGGCCCAGCAGATGACCCCCATCATGGACATCAGGCCCTCGTGAGAATGGACCCGTGGCTGGAGAGGAAGGCTCAGGGCTGAAGTCCTCCATGCTGGTCAGGAGCTGTTTGGTACATGAGAGACACTTCACGCCTGGCTCTCAAACCCCTCACCTTCAGCCAAGGCTGAGCTCTTTCCCTCTTGGGGAATTGCTGTTCTCCATTCCCAAAGGGTCTGGGCCCTGAGGGGTTCTTTCTGAACAGGATACAGTGGTTGTCTGTTTACCTTTACTAGATATTGGAGTGCAAGGAGGTGTCCCAGGAGGTTCCTGGGCTGAACCCCTACCCCTCCCAGTTCCCATTGCCTACTGGGAGCTCCATGTCCTGGTATCAGAGTGGCAAATAATCACAATGATCATAATGCCTAACACTTCTGGAATGCCTTCAGTGTGCCAGGTACTGCTTAGGTGCCCTTCTCAGTTGTTCAGATGAGGACACTGAAGCACAGAGGTGAAACCAGTGACAGAACCAGGATTCAAACACAGGCTTAATCGTACACTATTCTGCTAATACAAAGACACCATTTTCTTCCTGTTCCCAGCTGTGGCCTAAGGTGGAGGGAAGAGCCAAACAATGTTCTTGGCTTCCAGTTTAAAGGAACTGTAGCGATGCCTCCTGGCAGATAAGTCTGCCCCCAGGTACCCTGAGAACAGTGGGGACTGGAAGAAAATTTTTGAAAGGCTCCTTAGGTGTAATGGGGTTAAACCCACTATCCAACTTCATACTTGGTTCCTGCACCTGTGTTTTCTGGCCAAAGTCGAGCCAGCGGCGTATATTTGTCCCTGGTCCTGAGGCTCCTTGTTCTGCCTCCTGCAAGAACCAAGTCTGGCTGGTTCTGTGGTGGAAGGCATACTTCAGAGTGTTCTTTGTGGTTGAGGGTGTACCTCAGGGTGTTCCCTGTGATCCAAGGTGTACCTCAGGGTGTTCTCTTGGTCCAGGGTGTACCTCAGAGTTCTGTGGTAAAGGGTATACCTCAGGGTGTTCTCTGTGATCTAAGGTGTACCTCAGAGTGTTCCCTGTGATTCAACCTATACCTCAGAGTGTTCTCTGTGGTCAAGAATGCACCTTGAATGTTCCCTATGATCCAGGGTGTACCTTAGAGTGTTCTCTGTAGTTGAGGGTATACTTAAGGATGTTCTCTGTGATCCAGGGTGTACCTCAGGGTGTTCTCTGTGATCCAGGGTGTACTTATAGCCTTGTTGTCTTTCTCTGGGCCTAATGGAGGTAGGGACCATTAGCCTGAGAATCCAAGACCAGAATGTTAACTCACTGCTTTCCTGTGATTGGCTTTCGGGTTGGAGGGCCCATTACATGGACCCTGTAGCAGAATCTGAAGTTTTCCAGAAGCCTGCAGATGGTGATATTGGCAGTGGTGAGTCCAACGTGAATATGGGTTCTGCATCTATTCTATTCTGGGGAGGACAAGTTGTGTCCCTTCCTACGTGTAAGGGGTCTGATGTAACTGGTTTTCTAGCAGGTGGACAACAGGTCCCTACAGGACACGGTTCAGGGATCAGGATTGGTCTCTGTTGCTGGCAAACAACCCTCTCAGAAGCAGGTGGGGCTGATTGGTCTTTCAGCCTGTGTATGACTCTGTCTCAGCCACCTTGGCCCTTTGCTCCTGAGCCTGTCACCAAGCAAGAGGCTGTCTGGGGTTGCAGGACAGTTGACCTCCACAGAGGGTCATGGGGTCCGCTTGGTTGCCAAGAGTTTATCCTACAACGAGCGCCCTCTGCTGGGCATTTTTGGCACCTCAAAGATTCTTCGACCTGCCCCGGCCCTTGCTCCACCACCTCCTAACCATCTCGTTACATTATCATCCACCACCCAAGAGTAGATCTGATTTCGGAATCTCGTGCCATCTCTCCTTTCAGGCATGCCCTCTTCTCCATTGTTCTCCAGGACCCCTTGGGTCCCCTTACAGGCTCTATTAGAGTCCACAGCTGGCTACAGACAACCCGGTATTTCATGCCCCTGACGCTCTACTGAGCCTCCTCGTTCCTTATCTGGTTGCTTCTTACTTACCCTTCAGGTCTCAGTCAGGCATCCCCTTTCCCAGAAACCTTCACGGCCTTGGGGCCACCCCTTCCAGGCCCCTCCTCCTGGCAGAGTGACGAGCCTTCCGCTCAGGTGGACTCGGCCCTGTGTGTGCAACGTTTAGCACTGCAGAGTTGTTTGCTAGCAGTGACTGCACAAGGCAGATCTCCCTTGCGGCTCTTTTTTTCCTGCCTCAGTAATCACTCACATGATGCATTCTAGAATATTTATTAAGCACCTACTCATTTCCCCAGGCAGCAGGAATTCAGTGAGGAGTAAGGAAGACACAGGCCCTGTACCCAGTACTTAGGGCCTACTGGGAGAGATGGATATTTAGTAAAGAGGCCACAGGTAAAAATATTTCTGTGCTATTCAGTTTTAAATAATATACATGTATCACCTTGATTCCCAACCTTTTAAGGAGGAAAATCAATATACACTTTGAGACTGTGATAGGTGCAGGGAAGGAAGAGGTCCAGGTTCTGTGAGAAACTGTAAAAGGGGAGCCCTGAGTGAAGAGGAGGGCTGTCTGACATTTAAGCTGAAAAGGGAGGAGGCCAAGGCAGGGCCATGCTTGAAGGCCCCGAGGAGAGAGGTGGTGGGGGGAGTGAGGGAGGGAGAGGAGAGAGAGAGTTGGCTCAGGGGAGGAGCAGGGCAAAGGCAGGTGGCTGGAGCCTTGCAAGCGGCGGGGGGGGGGGGGGTCCTGTGGGTCTCTATCTGCAGTGAGAAGCCACTGAAAGGCTAAAGCGAATTGATACCCATTTTTAGAAGATCGTTCTGGCTGCTGTGTAGGGAGCTGATGGGAGGGAGCAAGAGCAGAAGCAGGGAGCCGAGTTAGGAGGCGGGCAGTTGTCCAAGGAGAAGAGATGGGTGCTTAAGGTAAGCGACAGGAGCAGAGAGAAGTGGTTGCATTCAGGATACCCGGGAGACAGGACAGGTAGCCCTGCATGCCAAGTTGCATGTGGGGAGGGAGAGGCTCCTATCCAGGAAGACTCGTGGGTTTGGGGCAGGAGGAGCTGCTAACAGTGGGACAGGACAGGGTGTAGGTGAGGAGGAGCAAGGGAACCTTCATCCTGGGAGTGTGAAAGGGGAGCACCTGAAGCCCCTCCAGATAAAGGCATCCTGCAGGGGGTTGTAGGTTTGTGGAGGACACAGCCTGCTTGCACTGCTCAAGCCCCATCCAGCGTCTCCTCGCTGGCCTCACAGAAAAGAAGCTGCTGGTGGCCTGGGGAGGCTTAGGGAGACAGCTATCAGCCGTACAGCTCATGACATGGGAGATCTTGTGTCACAGAGCCCCTTATCCCACCTTGGGAGATTGTCAGGAGGCCAGTCTTCTCTCTTCTGTTCCTGTCAGCTGCCCGTGGCAAATCCACTGGCCTGGGAGCCAGAGCTTGGAGAGAAGTGGCCAGAGACGGTCCGCTGCTTCCTTAGGTCATCGCTGATGTCCCACGGGGTCTCCTGGGCTCTTGCTCCTCCCAGGACCCCTGTCTGCTGACCACAAGGGGAATTCGTGTGCAAAATCCACACCCTGTTTGTTTTCCTCTCTGCCAAAATGGAGCCCCTGTTTGGTTAATTTCTATTTTGTGGCTTATTTTGAGGCTGTTAAAACAGACCCTGGGGGACCCTCAGCAGTGATTGTTCCATATCTCATTATCTTTCCCAAACCCGATTATTAGCTCAGATTTTTCTGATCGCTAGCTGCTGTTCGTGATGAGTTGTGTGCCATTAATGCCAGCTGGTTCCCTTAAACAGGACCCACCATGCCAGGGAAAATGAGCTGGCATTCAGAGCCACCAGCCACTTGGCTTTTTAATTTTAATGGGCTCCACCAAATGTTTCAGGCCAAAGGGCCCCTGAGGAATCAGAACAGACGGGCTCGCAACCCTGGTCTGCAGCCCACCCTGGTTCCTTCCCAGGCTGTGGCCATCCTAGCTGCTGGGACGGTAAGGTCTGAGTTGGGGGCTGTGGCAGGAGCGGGAATAAGTGGCTTCTTTACTCTCCTTTATTTGTACCTTCCTGCTTTCGAGCTCATCATCAGTGGGTGTGCAGGGTGACCTCAGCAGCTCCTAGTCTCCCCACTTTGCTGGTCCCTGGCCCCTTCCTTGGCTCAGGCATGCTGGCCATGCTCAGGAATGAGCATGTCGGGAAGACCCCAGTGGGCTTCAGGGAAGGGGCAGGCCAGAAGAGATCTGGAACCCAGGCATTGTTGTTTCTCTTCTTTCCTCCTCCCTACCCCGGACTCCCACCCAGAGTTGGGGGGACAGGCTGAAACACTCACTCTGGACTGTGCCAGTCCCAGCCAGAGGGAAAAACAGCCAGCCAGGGAGGCTTGAGGGCAAGTCTGAGTGTTTGTTACAACCAGTGACCACTATTCCTTGTCCTCCCACTACACTCCAGCCCTGCCTGCCCCCAAGAGGCTGCCAGGGGAATGTCCCAGCTGCCTGCTGGCCTCCTGGAAGACTCCTCCAACACGTCCCACATCTTTCCAAAAGGATGTCCGGGGTGGAGCTGGAGTTTGAACCTAGACCTTCTGTTTGATAGCTGGGATGGGGGCGCAGGCAGGGCTGGATCAAGGGCCCTATCTTTGCTGACGGGAGCTGCCTTCCATTCATCTGGGCCCCGGCCCCAACCGTGGTCTTTTCAGGACAGCTTTTGCTATGCAAACAGCAAGTTTTAAATGGCACACTAGACATTAAAGCATGCCTCATTGAGATGGAAGCTACAGGGAAAGTAAATAGCATAGTTAAGAGCAAAGCTTTGGAATTAGCAGACCCCTGGGTTCAAATCCTAGCTTTACCTGCCCCGTAATAGCTGTGTGTCCCTGGGTAAAGTTACTTAACTCCTTGGAACTTGTCTGAACTTTTTTGAATCTATAAAAAGGAGCAACATACCTATGTAATTTATTTTTTTTATGTTTATTTATTTTTGAGGGGGGAGGGGCAGAGAGAGAGAGGGGGACAGAACATCTGAAGCAGACTCTGTGCGGACAGCAGAGAGCCTGATGCAGGGCTCGAACTCACGAAGCACAAGATCATGACCTGAGCTGAGCTGAAGTCAGATGCTTAACTGACTGAGCCACCCAGGTGCCCCATACCTATTTAATTTAGGTATTTCATGCGATGTGCTCAGCACACGGCCTGGCACTTCCCCGTGCCCCTTTCCTCCTCTTCTCCGTCACCAACACCTGTGTCATCCTGTCTCCCTCCAGACTTTCCCACTCTGCACTCTGTAGGAACGTGTTCCCTGGCATTTGGGGGGAGGGGGGCCACAGAAATAGACAGTCACTCACTGCTGAGAGCTGGGGAGACCTCGACTTGGTGAGTTCCATCTGCGTGGCAGGGCAGCCTGGAAGCAGGGGAGCAGGGCCCACTGTAGGCTAGCAGCTCCCTGGCCTGCCCTGCCGTACCAGTGAAGTGTGTCCAAGCTGCCGCACATCTCCCTGCCTCCCAGCCTTCCCTTGAGCAAGTGACAGGGAAAGGACAAGGATGAGACTCTGAAGATCAGCTTGAGGCTTCAAATACAGACCAGATGCCCAAGAGCCCAAGCTGGGTTTACCCGGGAGCATCCTGGCTCCGTGAGGTCTTGGGCTACCCAGGGGCTGACAGGTTGGCACTTCCTGTCTTCCCAGGTCACCGTGCCATTCTTGCTTTGACTGCTGCAGTCACCCTGCAGCCCTGGAGGCCTTCCCAAGGCTCTGCATCTTCTCCAACAACTCAGAAGGCTGAGGCCAGAGCCAGGGCTGTGGGGGCAGGGTGGCCTGCTAGTGACCAGGTGTGCCAGAGCTGAGCGCAGGCTCCCCAGGCCCCCTTTGGCCAGGTGTCCTGCGGCAGCCGCCGCTGCCCCTCCTCCCAGGAAAGACCTCCAGGGCAGAGTCTGGTTCTGGCCTCAGTTTGGGGCAGCAGTGGCCTCTATACATCTGCTTCTGGTCTGGCCACGTGTCTAGCCTTTTCTCTCTCCACGCCTGTGCTTGTGCTGTTTTCCCCACCAAAATTCTCTTTCCTCTGCCCTGCCTAACCCACCTTTCCTCCCTCCAAGAAACCCCCCTTCCAGCCTTTGCTGATCTCCATCCATTCATTTGTTGGTTCATGCATTTATTCCTCAGTCACCAGTTGATTGAGCAAGAACTACATGCCGTCCACTGTCCTGAATGCTGGGTACACAAACATGAAAAAGGCATGGTCCACCTCCCCTGTCCAGCTGGGACATCACATCCATGAGCCGTGAACGGAGTGGCAGGAAGGAGGGATCGGAGACATGTGAGGGAGCACCTTCCTGCCTGGGAGAGGCAACATTCCTACATGGCTTACATTTTTACATAGCTTCATTTATTTAGATCCCTTTATGCTCTAAGCTCATGCGAAACACTTTGCATACATTCTTTTTTTTTTAAGTGTATTTATTTATTTTGAGAGAGAGAGAGACAGTGCGCATGCGTGTATACACGTGTAGAGGAGGGGGCAGAGAGAGGAGAGAGAGAATCCCAAACAGGCTCCATGGTCATCACAGAGCCTGATGACACAGGGCTTGATCCCACAACCGTGAGATCATGACCTGAGCTGAAATCAAGAGTCGGATGCTCAACCCCCTGAGCCACCCAGGAGGTCCTACCTAAATTCTTGTAACAGCCCTGGGATGTTGTAGATACTACGGTCCCTTTTTACAGACAAGGAAACCGAGGCAGAAAAAGGTTCAGTGACTCCCACTGTTAGTGAGTCATTGGAGGTGGAGCTCAGAGGTGGGCCTTAAAGAGCAGGTGTGGACTGAGTAGAGAAGGAAGGCATTCGGGTCTCAGGGACCAGCATGGGCAAAGGCCCCAAGACCAGAAAGCTCCCATAGCATCTGGGGAGCAGTAAACTGGATTCCCGGAAGGGGAATGTGGGGTGTTGAGGGAGTGGGGAAGCTGCGTGAAGGAAATGGCACCTTTTCACACAGGTCACGGGAGGAGCTGGTCATGGTAGACATGGTTGGACCACGTGTTCTAGAACAGAGGATAGCATGGGGGATGGAATAGAATGGGGAGTGCCCAAGGGGAAGGCGAGGCTGGGGCCCAGTGTCCCAGGCTGGGTGAGGGGGCTGGGGTCTACGTGAAGAGGGCAGTGAGCCCAGGATGTCACCCACTGCACCCCCATCCTGCTCTCGGCTGCTCTACTTAGTTCCACAGTCACCTGTGGGCAGGTGTGTGGATCTCCTTCTCCTGAGCTCTCGAGGTTAGGCTTGTGCCTGAGCCCATAGCAGGGCCTCAGAAAAGGGGTTCTTAGAGGCTGAGGTGGGAATGAGGGTTCCCACACTTCATTTACTTGCGGCTTATGTGTTCTTCTAACAGCAATCTTTCCTTTTTCCCTCCTAAAAGAGGTTATGTGTGTGTGTCTGTGTGTGTGTGTGTGTGTGTGTGTGTGTGTGTGTGTGTGTGTAGCTGAGACTTTCTCCTCACCCTCTTCTTCGTGGGCTGGTTAACTGGAATGACTGGGCAGTGATGCTTTGACTAGTGACCCTGGAGCCCGGCAGCCCCAGATGACATTGAGGATTTGGGGTCTGGGGCACAACTTCAGGGGAAGACAGTGCCGTTCACTCTCTGCTCCTGCCCCAGCCTGCCCCCCCCCGCCCTAGTCGGCCAGGCCGCTGCAGCATCATGAACTTTCTGTTTTCTCTTTCTAAGGTGGGCCTTAATGTCCTGGTTCAGAAAGCCAACAAGTTCACCCCAGCCACCCGTCTTCTTGTCCAGAGATTTGTGCCATTCCCCGCTGTAGGTAAGACTTGAACCTTGCAGAGGTGTGCAGGGGTGTGTGCAGGCGTGTGTGTGTCACACCTGGGTGTGTGGGGCTGCAGGGCTCTTGGGGAACTGGATGCCTTTCCAGACTTCTTCTGACATTGGGGGTCTCCTGGTGAGGGCAGCTAGAGCAAAACATGTGTAGACAGAAGTGAGGGTGACAGGGGCGCTGCTGACAAGCTCTGTGACCAGGATTCTGCTTTTAGCTCAGGGATACCTAACCTGGGGCCCCAGTCCCCCACAGGACCAGTAGATAGAACGCAGGGGATCCTATGAACTTGGCTGGGGAAAATACCTACACTAGCCTCTAGCTGAAATTTAACATTTCCTTCCACTGGGAGTGTAGGCAGCAAACAACAGTAACAAGCAAGAGCTGTGACTTTGTCACCAATAGAAATCACGGATACTTTCACGTCCTGTTACAGTTGTTACAGAGGTTTTAAAATACCGTTTATGTGCCACACTGACTCAAAATTATGATATTGATTCAATCCACTGGTAGGTCTTGTTTTTTAATTCGTTAGTTAAAAAGCACACCTATGATTGTATCACAATTGAAAAAATATTTGGCAATGTATTCCAATATAATCCCTTTATTTTTTTTTTTAATGTTTATTTCTTTTTTGAGAGAGAGAGAAAGAGCATGAGTAGGGGAGGGACAGAGAGAGATGGGGGACAGAGGATCTGAAGCGGGCTCTGCACCGACAGCAGTGAGTCCCACATACTCGTATTATTCATATTCAGGTAATTGTGCATGCGTGTGTGTAGAGGGGATTTCGCTGCCTCCAGCTAAGTCTTTGCTGGTCTTGGAGCCGCTGAGCTCACAATAGATGCCCCCGGCCAGCTCATCAAGCCCAGCCTGGCTCTTAAGAAGCCCATGCTTTGTTTGGGGAGAGGGCCCTATAGCAGAATGTTTTTAAAAACTAAAAAGAAACAACACTGAAAGAAGCACGAAGCAGTGTGTGATTAGTCGTCTAAAGAGAAGTATACACTTGAACCATAATACGAGTTCCCCATTTGATGCCAGAGGACAAAGATAGGGGCCGGCCCAGGAGTGGTGTCAGGTCCCGTCACCTCCCAGGTGCCAAGGCTCAGTCTGAACAGCCTGAGTCAGACCCAGGCTCATGGTCCCAATCTCATTATTCACCTCCAGGGTTCAGCTTCCCCATCTGTAAAATGGGGGCACTGATACCTACCCTCCTGCAGCCCAGAGCTGTGGGAGGGCCACAGCTCTGTGGGAATCCACAGACCGGATTCCATTCGCAGGAAAGTGCTTTGGAGCACCTAAAGAGCCCCGTAAGAAGGTGGGAGATCATTACCTGGCCGCCCCCGCCTCCTCGTTGGCCAGAGGCTAATGAACTCCCAGGACCAACTGCCCGTCTGAGCCTCAGCTGACCCAGATAATTGCTTAGCAACTCCACACTTTTAATGAACTCCCAGCTATTTCTGGCATGGGCCACTAATGGAATAACTCTTTAGATCTGACTTTGTTAAGGGGCCTAATTGAGTGAACAAGGCTGCCGATCTTGCGTTCCTCGCTATTCTGGGCTAGAGGGTCAGATGTAGCCTCAGAAGGTGGCAGCTCTTAGCTGCACTGGACTGGATCTGGGACTCAGCCGAGATGCAATCTGTCCTTGAGCCAAGCTTCAGACAAGGACTTTGCCAGGGGCCTGTTCCAGCCTTGCTCTGCCATTCATCTTGCTGGATGACCTTGGGGGTGGTCTTAACCTCTGGGGCTCCTTCAGGAGGAGGGTCCCTGCTTTCAGGTTTGACCCTATCTGTCATGCCCACCCGAGACTTTAGGACCTGTCCCTCTTTGGGCTCCAGCCTGATTCTCCTCCTGTCTTAATCCAAGAGGAGCCTGTGGGTCCAGCCACTGTCAAATTGTCTTGAGATCCCACATATCCCTGGTCAGTTGCACAGGTTGCACACAATGCCGTTTGTAGTCCTGATAGTCCTAGTTTGCCAGGATCCAGAGAGCAGCAGATCCTTTCTGGCTGCTTCCTCAGACCTGCTGCCCGAGTCCTAGCTGAGTGCCTGCCTCCCTTCCACCCCGGCCCCTGTCTCTCCTTGTCCGCATTGCAGGCTTCCACTTCCCTGGCCCCGATGCCCTCCCAGGCCCATCTGCAAACGGATACCTGCTAACCCCCCGGGTAGCTGTTGACACGGTGATGTGCAAGATGAACAGGCATGCCCCTCACCTGCTTTTGAACCTCTGGTCCTCTCGGGCCATCATACAGACCCTGCACTTGGCCACCCTTCACCTTGTTCTCAGGCTTAGACATCTTCTGTAAGGCTCACTGCATGCAGGCAGGGCCTAGGTCCCTCCAGGCACTCATCCTGCTTTCCATGGCGGGCTAGACCAGACTAGGCCAAGCCATCGTTAAGGCCACCAAGAAGCTTGCTCAGGATTTGCTTTACCTTGTAGAGGGTTCTTTGTCCCTTCCGACCCCTGGCCTGATGGGGAGACAGGACTCACAGAGCCATTAAGTGCTCACAGGAAGGAGGTTGAGGCAAGTGGAAGTGATCAGATTAAGCCCTGGCTGTTGGGATGTGTGTGGGGGCTTGGGGGTGGTGTGTAGAGCAGAAGGGGGTCTTCATGGTGAGGGAGGGTCCTGAAAGGGCCTGTGTGCCCTGTGCTCAGAGGCCATATCCCTACTCCCTCCCTCAGGGAAGGAGGCTCCCAGGAGCCGGTTGCTGCTTCCTGCTGCGCTGCCCAGTGAGTTCTGCCCTGTTCCAGCCTGCAATCTGGAAGGTTGAGAGGATACCTCTCTTCACTGGGCCCTCCATGCTGCCCAAGAGAGAGGCCTGAGACTCTGGGCACAGGACACCTCATTCCCCCACCTGACTCCACTGATTTTACCCCTCTCTGGCTTTGGACCAGACCTCACTTCAGCCCCTTCCCACTGGAACATGTGTGACAGACATTGCAGGCCTTCCCTGGGTTTGTAGGGGCTCCACAGCTCTCCACATTTCCCCCAGCATACCTCTGTGGCCTCTCACTCCCCACATTGTCTCTCTGGGAGGACCCAAGGCAGGGCGAGCCATCCCCATTTCCCAGAAGAAAAAAATTCAGACTCTCTGAGCTGGCCACCGCCCAGGCCTTGAAGGCCCAGCCCAGGCTACTTCAAGCCCACTTGGATAACCCCTCACCCAAGCAGCCGCGAAACTGAGGCATGTGGTCCAGAGGCGCCCCCCAGGAGCACCCCACCTCCAGGTTCACCCTGGTTTTTTAGCTAGGGTTGTGCGTGTGTACGTGCACGCATGTGTGCTGAGTACGTGGGAAGCCCTGAGGACACTCACTGAGCCCTTCTCTCCCTCACGGTGGTTTCAGAGCCTTGCTGTGCCCCGGTCCACAGCAGCAATCATGTGGGAAATCTCGGTTTCTATTTATACATGGAGATGTTAGGAAAGACGGTGAGCCCAGGAGCATGTGTGCTGGCATCAGAATCGATTGGGGACTGGTAATTAATTTGTTTAGACCTTAATTAATTCTCCAGTTCTTTCTTATTTGTGGACTGTCACGCTTAATTGTGTTCAGGAGCTCGAGCTCGGAGGAGGCCCTCCATTAATTGATGGGTGCTGTGAGGTGGGAGTTAATGGTTTGGGGAGCTGGGCAAACAGTGTAATTAAAGGTCAGTAGAGGAGGCATTGGAAAAACAACCCCCCTCCCCCAGGTCCACCCACCAGTCTCCATGAGCAGAGTCCATTCCAGGGCAGGCAGACCCCACAAACAGCCTTCTCTTGAGGCCTTAGGCTGGGAGCTGGCAGGAGTGGCCAGTGGGAGGCATGCAAGGTCGCGGATGCCGCGAGGGGGCACTGGTGAGAGGAATGGGCACATTTCATCAGGAATGTGTGGGGCAGGGCCTTTAGCCAGGGGCCGAGAGGTGGGGATCCCCAGGTGCCACCTGGCAAGCAAATCTCCATACCGGGCTCTGCATATACGTGTGCAGGAGTCAGGGAAGGAAGTCCTGAAGGTCACCCCACCCCTACCTGCTTGACTGAATCCATACCCAGCAGGGGACAAGACCCCCATGTGGGCTTTGAGCTCCCTCAGGGGAGGCCGGAGCCTCAGCACCTGCCAGCTGACTCCTTGCACGGGCGGGGGGGAATAACCTTCGCGTATGGGCCAAAATGCCAGACTCATCATCCCTTTGCCGGGAAACGCCTTCTTCCTGCACTGTCTACAGCAGTCCCCTGCATTAAATGTCACAGCTGATTTCATCACCAGGAAAAAATCTCTGTGTTCACCGGGGAGTCCGTTCCTCAGGATGTCTGGGCAGTGTCTGGGAGGTCTTCTGTTCACATGTCTGCCCTCACCCCACCTCCTTGCTCCCCTTCACCCCCAGGCCACGTGGGTCTTGGTGTCCTTGATTCCTTCTTTGCTATTCTTCCCTTGGTGTTCAAGCCTCCCTGCTTGCCTCGTCCGGGAGGTGGCCACGGCAATGTGCCTGAGCCCAGAGGGTTAGTCCTGACCTCCTCAGTTCCTCATCCCCTGAGGTGCACCTGTGTCATCTGTGGCTGGGCCTCATGACGTTTGTCCCTTCCATCCAGGTCAGTGATAATGTGGTGTCCACATCCCTTCAGCTCCTCTGTCCTTTCCTTGACCTAGTCCCTGCCCATACTCCTTTGGAGCTGTGGTGAATCTTCAACCTCCCGTCTGCCTCGCTCACTGGTCCCAGGCCTTTGAACATGGCCCTGTTTGCCTGGAATCTCCACTTCCCATTACCTCAGCCCCCATCCTCTGCCTTCTCTTGCCTTCATTTCTCTGCTCAGACACCACCTCCACCAAGAAGCCCTCCCTGGTAGGCCCAATCAGGGCTAGACCACAGCACCCTGTGTGTGCCTGTGTGTGACCTGGAATTGCATGTTTTTTGTTGCTGTTGTTTTTTTTTCTGAGTCTGCCTCCTTTATGAGACTGTGAGCTCCCCAAGACTCATTCATCCCCAACCCCCAGGCCCGCGCTATGCCTGGCACACAGTGTTCAGTGTGTGGGTTTGTTCAGTGATCAAATGAGTGCTTTGATAAAAAGTCTTTGAAATTGGGCACCCATAGTGGAGGCCCACCGTAATGACATCGGTGACCACATTCTGTGGCTGCTTGGACATTTATTCTGGTTTTGTTTTTTTTTTTTCATTTTTAAAATTGTTTCTTGAATGTTCTTTTTTGTTATATAACGTTTTCACTGTCCTCCACACGTTTAGTTGTCAGGCCTAGGGTGGATGACCAACGGGCCACGTTTCCAGGTCATCCGGGGCACGTTCTCCAACCTTTCTGGGTTGGATCTGGAAGGATAAGTGGGCTGGGCTGGGTGCCATAAGCGTGAGCCGCCCTAGAAATGACATGGGCCCCCAGTGTGTATCAGGTTTCAAGAGGACATGAGTAGTTAGCCCGAGGGAAGTCTCCAGTGGTGTGTCCTGGGGCTCTGTCTTCAGTCTTGTCCCCTTCAGTTATAACTGCCTTGGTCATACGTAACCGTGGGTTGCATTTAAGGAACAGGCACAGCAACTTGGCAGTGACTGTGAATTCATGGGCAAGAGGTGCAGGATCTAAGATTGCTCAAGGTGTGGCCCAGAACAAAGGAGTCTGTTTAGTTCTGGACTCCACACATCAAGAGATGCTCCACACATGATAAGCAGGAGCCCAACGAAAGTAGCAGGATCTTCTGAAAAACTGACAGTCTGTTGTTGCAATGAGCTGCCTGACCCCTCAGTTAGAGAAGTGTCCAAGTAGCAGCCGGGCCCAAAAAGCTGTGAGGGGCTCTCACGTGCGATCAAGTCACCTGTTTCTGGGCAGTTTGCCCAGGACCTGGCATTTAGTAGGCACTCAGTGAATGCTTATTGAATGAATGGCTTTCCAGTTCAGAGATTTCATAATTACTGAAATCCAGATAGCAGAGGAATCCAGAGGCAGAGAAGGTGGGAAGCACAAGGCAGGAGAGGGGGGTTATGAATGTGGGAGGAGCAGGGACTGGCTGGGGTGGGCCTGGCCTGTTGAGGAAAGGGAAGGGCAGAGGGCCTTTGGGACCTTGGATGTTAGCTTAGAGTTGGACTTCATCTTATGGTTAACAGGGAACCAACCGCTGAAGAATTTCAAGCTAGGAAGCAGCTGTGATAAAAGGGAGTTTTCCAGACGAATGTGTTAGCAGGAATCTTTTATTAAGAGATCCTGAACTTGAGAGTCAGCCTACACCTATTTACAGGCTGATTTTTCAATCCCCAAATTCCCAGTCCTGAGTTTGTGACACTTTAGTATGGGTTGTGAACCTCTTCCCAAATTCTCAAGCTATTTAAAAGAAAACTGTGTCATATAGCAATGCTTTTCAGGTGGAATATTGGGGAATATCGTGAAATCAAGCAAATATTAAGGTATCCATCCCTATTTGATAATCATCCCTCCTCTAAAGGCAGGGATGGGGCTGTGTTCTGGTGTGATTCGCATGAGTGTGTGTGTATGTGTGTTTCAGGTCGTGATGTACATACGTGTCCATTAGTAAATACATAGACCGTATCTGGCAGAGACATGAGAACCTGGCTAGAGTGTTGTCTCTGGGGAGGGTCAAGGGGCAGCTAAGAGTCAAGGGTTGGAAGGAGACTGGTTTTGTTATTTACCCTTCTATGAGATTTGAATTGTTCACTGTGTGCACATAATAACCCACAAAAGAGGAAAGAGATAGAGGAAGTAGAGTGGGGAAAGCTTTGTCCAATGTCAGTCTGGACCCAAATGGGAGCTCAAATCTCCTGGCTACCACAGTCATGCTTTTTTTTTTTTTTTTTTTAATAAAAATGGTTCTATTATTTTCCTGATAATACATGATTGCTTTATAAAGTTAAACAACCCTACTTCTCTCTCCAAAGTAAGTTAGTGTATATCCCTCCAAATTCGAGTAAGCCTCTAAAAATGCGGGAATCTCTATTTATTCTATCTATAATATAAATATGCATATATAAATATATATTTAATACAAATGAGATCATACCATGTATACTGTTCTGTAAACTGCATTTTAACCTCAGTAAGTTTTAGACACCTTTACAGGGCAGTCATAAAATCTCAACTTATCCTTTTTAACAACCATGATAGTACTGCACTGAACAACCTCATACACACATGTGTCTCTGTGCCCGTGACTGGGAGCCTCTCCAGGGCAGAGGTTTTCAAACAGCCACCTGGTGGGGGGGCAGCGGGCAGGGGCTTTTAAAAATGCACAGATCTGGACCCTACTTCAGATTTGGTTTCAGTCGTGCAACCAGTGTTGACAGTCACCAATCTAGAAATAGAATGGCCACGTCAGAGGGCGTGCACATACCTAGCTTTGCTAGATATTGCCAAATGAGCATACCGGCTCTTTTCTCCTACCTGCAAGGCTTAAATTTTTGTTTCCCTACATCCTCTTCAACATTTGGTGTTATCAATCTTGAAAATTTTTTGTCCATCTGAAATGGTTCTTTTCTCACTTTAATTTGCATTTTTCCAATTCCCAGGGTGATTGAGAATATTTTCTTGACTGTATTGGGCATTTGGGTTTTCAAATAGAACGGAGAGAAAAAAAGGAGATCCCTATTGCATACCACACACAAAAATAAATTCCGGATAGATTAAAGACCTAAATGTGAAAAGTAAAATGTTAAGTCTTCTAGAAAAAAATATAAATGAACACTGGGGAAGAATAGAGTTTCTCAATGACACAAAAAGTATATACCAGAGGGGAAAGGACTGCTTATTTGAGTACACGTTACAGTATATGGCAGAAGACTCCATCTACAAAGTAAGAAAACAAGCCACACACTATTTGTAAGCCATTTAACCAATGAGGATTAGCCTCCAAAACATCCAAAGAACTCCTGCCAGATTGATTTTTCTTTAGATAAAAAAAATCTATCTTTGACTATTAATAAGATTGAGTTCGTGTTCATTGAATTTTTACTATTTCTTTTATGAACTCCTACTCGAATATTTTTGGGGTGATTTCAATGACTATCTTTCTCTTAATAACTGCTAAAGCTCTTTATACATTTTATGAATGGTTTTGCCCCAAAGTACCGGACTCAAACTGGCTGAATTAATAAATGAATGTATTACTGGGGCACCTGGGTGGCTCGGTTAAGCGCCTGACTCTTGATTTCGGCTCAGGTCATGATCTTACAGGTTTCGTGAGTCGAGCCCCACATCGGGCTCTGCACTGACAGTGTGGAGCCTGCTTGGCTCTGTCTCCCTCTCTCCCTGCCCCTCCCCTACTCGTGCTGCCTCTGTGTCTCTCAAAATAAATAAGTAAACTTAAAAAAATTTTTTTTTAATTTTAATGTTTATTTTTGAGAGAGAGACAGAGTGAAAGCAGGGGAGGGGCAGAGAGAGAGGGAGACACAGAATCTGAAGCAGGCTCCAGGCTCTGAGCTGTCAGCACAGAGCCCGATGCGGGGTTCGAACTCGTGAACTGTGAGATCAGGACCTGAGCCGAAGTCGGACGCTCAACCGACTGAGCCACCCAGGTACCCCCCCCCCAAATTTTTTTAAATAAAAAAAAATGAATGTATTACTTCACAAAGGGCGAGTGCCGAGTGAGGCACCCATGGCCCTTCCTTCCACCTCTGTGCTCTGCCAGGGGCTTCATCTGCGGGCTAGCCCCTTTCATGTCCTAAAATGGTAACAGCAACTCCAAGCACCACATTCAGACCCACCACTGCCCAGAGGACAGGAGGCTGTCCCTGCTGCCGCTTCTTGGATGAGAGGAGACCTTTCCCAGAAGTCCCCTGCAGACATCTGTCATTGGCTAGGGTTGGCCACATGTCCCTTCCTCAATCAATCACTGGCAAGGGAAGGATTATCACAACTAGTTAAGACTAATCCTCTGGGGGTAGAATAGTTATTGGGCGTCAGTCACCATGACCTTCTATTGATGAGTAGTAGCGGCTCTTTGTCACATAGAATACATTTTCTCAGTTTCCCATTTCTTATAATATGATTCATAGATATTGACTGCCGTATTTCTCAATGCTCAGATGCCTCAGTTATAGGGGCATTAATGTAATAGCCTATCCGAAGAGGAGAGGACTGTATTTTCTGTTCGTGTGGAGGAATAAACAAGCCTTCACTACACATTCAATCCAAGTCACTTTCTTCGATGTCACAGAGTTTGAGTCTGAGCCTTCCTCATTTTTTCCACTTCTCTTTTGGACATCGGTTGTTAAACACAGGGTCACGGCCACCACTGCTTTTTGTAACCCTGCTTGTAATCTTGACCCTTTTGGCCACTTTAAAACCGACAGTATGCTTTGAAAGCATGTAAAAGAATTTGCGAATTTTTTGTCTGCATTTCCTAGTTGGTTTTATACTTGTGGTTTCATTTTTTTCCTTTACTTTAAGGAGAAACTATTCCTGAAGTTAATCAGCTTCTTTAGGAAGTTCCTCACATACAGATACCGAAGTGTGGGAACGGTGAGTAGGTCGCACCGATCCCTGCTGGCTGTCAAATTTTTATGATCCACTTTAGGAAGTTTGGCAATTTCTTTTCACTTTTTAGACAAGTAAAACATGATTCTATTCTCATTGTAAAAATTCAAATGGTATTTAGAAAAACAGGGTAAAAAAAAAAGTGGAAGTCTTTCAACAACCCCTAATTCCTAAATTTAGGTCCCTTCCCAAGGAAATCACTGTGTGAGGTGTGAACCTTCTAAAACATTACCTGTGGGTTTATGGGCACACAGTACATGTGTACCAATTATGGGGTTTTACATATAGTAAATCATCCTGTACACAACTCGGTAGCATTTTTTCATAGAAGTTTGTTTTGGAGATCTTCCCATGTGAGTTCCCTAATGGTGGACATTTAGGTTGTTTCTAATTATTTGCTCTTACAAACAGTGCTATAATTAACATCCTTGTAAATGTCTCTTTGTGCATATGGGCAAGCATTTCTTTAGGGTAGCTATCTATGGTTTGGCAATTTCTGCTGCCTTTAATTGCATTGCCTGGTATCTGGCAGACGATCTTCTGCATGTACAATAACTTTTCATGTCCGTGCTCCATTATAGTGTAAGTTCTAAAAAGATGTTTTAGGCAACAATTAGGAATCTAAGTTTAAGTTCAAATTCTGTGCAGACTGCTCTGGGTAGCTGAGGTGACACTTGAACGAACCTCCCCACGTGGCAAAGTTCACACACGCACAGGCAGTTGTGGTGGGGAGCAGGTAAGGGTTCCTCTCCCCCACCCCGATGTCCGTTGTAAGGCCCACTGGGATTTTTAAAACATTAAAACATGGGGGAATCCATCTTAGAACCAAGGAGTTAAGATATGTTGTTTTCCCCAAATGAATAGCCCAATAGCCCATTGCTTCACCTTCGTGTTTGAATGGTCCTTTCCTGTGAGTTGATAGAACTGCTTTCCTGCAAACTCATTTCCCCTACAGGTGGGTGTGTTTCTGGACTATTAACCCCATTGATCTATGTGTCTGTTCCTGTGCTAGATCAGAGGCACACTCCCCCGTAGTCGTCTTTTGGAGAACTTTTTTTGCACATTTGCCTTTCTGTCTACTGCTCTTCTTCCCCATGCTGTCCCTTTTACACAGGGTGCTTCATTAGCTGTTCACAATCTGCATGATTTTGCATCACGATGGGTCTGATGTGAGAACATCTGCAGCAGTCAAGCGCATATTTTCCTCGGGACTTGACACTGAGCTTGCCATCAGCGTGAAGTGATCTCTCCCCCTCTCTCTCCCTCTCTCCTCTCTCTCTCTCTCTCTCTCTCTCTCTCTAATCCCATGACATCTCTTAGCATAGCTTCTCCAACGTCAGTTATGCCTGAGTCTTGAATGGTGCCAATCTGAGTTGAAAATGTGCCAGCTTTCTTAACATTATCACTAACAGACTGCTTAATTAACCTGCTGATACTGTCAATAATAGATCTTGCTGGTGTGCTAGAAAGAAGACCCATGGCCTACGGTTTGGTCTCTCTTTCTCTCTCTCTCTTTTTCATTTGCTTAGGCTCTCAGTGCTCATGACTTGGGAGCTGGACTTGCCAAGAGTGGGATGGGAGGGACCAGGGAGGCTTGAAAGGAATGCGGCAGAAATGGAAGTTCTGGACGAGATCATGGAAATGAAATCACTGAAACGGCCTGGTGTTCTCATTGCTCAAAGATGAGGATGGCTAGTCACCTGTGTATACAGCAGGTGCTCAATAAATGGACCAACTGAAGATATTACAGGGCGTGTGCCAGTTGAGTAGGCAGTGAGAAGTGTGGGCGTCCTGAGGGAGGAGCCTGGGAGTGCCACCATTTTAGGGTGGCTTTCAGGGTTTTCCCTTTTTTCCCATCCAGGCAGCTTAGATAAGGAGAGAGCTTTATCGTGCCCAAACTGTCCTGGCAGGGCTGTCTGAGGGGAGGGACACTGGGTTTTCACTTCTTTTCCTGCTTTATGTTTCATGCCAAGTGGTTTTGTGTTTGAACCGAAGTCCTGCTCTATCTGCCGTGGCTTCATTTTACATTTGGAAAGTGCAGCGAGCAAGCAGATGCCACCATGAGCCTGGAGCTGGTTGACCACCACCTCCAAATACTCTTGTCTTTGTCTCCTCTGCCTGGGCACACACACGGCACGGGGCTAGAGATGTCTCAGCAGTCCCTGGCTTCCCCTAACCTGGTGGGGGAGTGGGTGCAGAAGGTGACATCTATGTGAGCTCAGCCGGTGCCCAGAGATCCCATAGAGAGGCTGAGCGCAGCACCTCTTCTTATATCTGGGGAAGGCTGGTAAGGGCGGCTGCTTCCGGTTGCAGAGTGAGCCGGTGGCTCCTGACTTCAGGCAGATGCTCCTTGCCTGGACCACATTCCTTTGGCCTTGGCTTTACCGCCGTGGTGGTGGTGGTGTAGTGGTGCCGTGGCAGTGGTGTAAGGGGTTCTCAGAGGGCAGAGATAGATTCCTTTCAGGGCAGAGAACCCCAAGATCCTCTCCAGTGGTTTTGTGGGTCTCCTGGGAACTGAGGAGCCTGGTAGCCCCAGAGGTGTGAGGGGTGCAGAGTATTCCTGCCGCCACTAGAGGGCACATCACTAACACACAGGCCAGGTGTCCGCTTCCCGAGGCCACTCTGGGGACCCTTCCGGGACCTGAACCCTGGGAGGGTCCAAGGCTGGCAGGAGCTCACCTCTGGAGGTCAGGAGGGGGAGATTCAGAGCCAGGACTATAACTCAAGCCCAGCTGGCCCCAGAGCCAGGCTCCCAACTTCTCCTTTACCTCAGATTCACCTTCCTACCACTGTCAATCTCTGGACGTGTTTAAGACAAGGGTTTCCTAACGTCAACACTACTGACATTTTTGCCCGGATACTTCTGTGCTGTGGAGGCCGTGCATTGTAGGATGTTTAGCATACCTCTGGTCAATACCCACTAGATGACAGTAGCACCCCCCCAGCCCCAGGTTGTGATAATCAGAAATGTCTCCAAAGCTCGCCAAAGGTCCACAAGATCGCCCCTGGCTGTGTAAGTCAGGTGAGCGTGCCTGCTGTGACGACAGGAGGGACCCAGTGCAGAAGAGGTCTGCCCGTGGTTACCACTGTGCCTGAGAGTCGTGTGGAAACACGAGAGCTCCTCAGAGATGGCATATGTGCTGTAAATACATGTTAAAACTGTATTTGGTCTCCTGCTTTTCTTCTCCAAAGACTGCAGAGCCTCTCGGTCTTTCCCTCTGTTTATTCCACCTCCCCACTTTATTGAAACAAGAGACTGAGGCTCAGAGACCCCCAGGGTCTCAAGCCGCCCCTCACCTGCAGAACCCCGTCCCCCAGCTGCAAGCGCCCTCACCGCCGGCTCCCCAGCCTTGGCTCGGGCACCAGGAGCATCTGTGGTCCTCCTCCCACTGCACCTGCCCACTAGGCCCTGCAGCCCTGCGGCTCCCCAAACCCTAGTGCCCCCCCACTGGAGGGAGTGGGGAAGCAGCAGGTGTTGATGCTAATCAGCGTTCACAGCCCAGAACTGCAGTCGCTCCCAGGCTCACACACTCCCCAAAATTAAACACTCATTATACAAAATTAATTGACATTAATTAGCAAAAATTAAAACTTTAAACACAGCAAGGCGCTTTTGGGGGAGGAGTGAAGCAGGCGGCCTCCACATTTGTCACCCCCCACTCCCCACCCGCCCACCACCCTCAAGTCCCCCCAGTTTTATCCCGGAACAGGGTTGGAGGAGGTCAGGCAAGGTCAGCACCACACCAGCCCTGCCCCAGGCCCGGGTCCAGCTCCACGAGTTCCAGGCGAGAGGAGCAGAGGGACACTCCTGGGGCTAGTCACCAGCTGACGGGTGGCCCCCAAATGCTGGTATCCGGTGTCTAACGGAGGAGCCAGGAACCCTCCCCTCAGCCTAGGTCTGTCATGATCTCCTAGCCAAGGGAGGGAACCCAACCATGTGAAGTGAGAAGGTCGGCCTTTAGCTCCCCCTGACCCACCCCTGCCCCCTATCCCCGACCCGCCCGTCTCCGGGGCACCCAAAGGATTAGCTCTGTCCCACTTTGCTGTGTGACCTCAGATAAGTCACCCCCCTCCCCTGAGCCTCACTGTTCCATCCATATGATGAGGGGGCGGCGCTGGGTGAGTGCTGAGGTTCCCGCCTGCTCTGGCACCGCAGTCAGAGAAGCGGATCTCTGGGAACCCGATTCACTCTGAGGAGCAAAGGGCTGAAGGTGGGGGGCTGCCATTTCGAGAACATGCCCGGAAAGGCAGCCCGAGGGGTTGAGCTCCTGGTGGTGGAACATCAGGCACTGGTGAGGTGTCTTCAAGCCAGGGAGCCCTCCCAGAGGGGCACTCACTTCGCCTGCTTGCCAGGCCCACCCCCGAGGAAAGGAAAGTAGCTATCCCTTGATAGCTCTGCTCTCTAGCTCCTGAGCACTGCCCCCTTCCTCCTGTCATGTAGGTTATTTTCCACCTTTGCTCACCAGGCCATCAAGGGCTCCCAAATCCCTCAGCAGGCTGATGGGCAGATGGGCAGCAGAACCACACCTTCACTCACCACATTTGAATGCAGACTTGGCCCTTAACTCAGGACTGTTGCTGCTTGGGATGGGGAGGCTTGGGTGCATCCCAGTGGCTTTGCCCCACCAGCTAGAATGGCATCCTCCCCTCTTACTCCTGCCCCCCTGCTCCCCTCTCTCTCTCTCCAGCCAGTGCCAACATCTGCAACGTGGTCCTGATGCGGTACGGGGAGCTGGAGGAAGGGATCGATGTCCTGGATGGTGATGGCAACCTCGTGGGCTCCTCCAAGATTGCAGCCAGACATGTGGGTCATCCGGAGGCTCAGGGGGCCAGTGGAGAGGCCAGCGACAGGGAGAGGGTTTTGTTCCTCAGGGGCTTCTGTGCATAGTGCCTTTGCTTTGTCTTCTTGGTCTGCCTTCCTTGTCCCACCCTGCCTCCCTTCTGCATGAGCCCAGGGCCTCCAGGTCTGGCCCCAGCCACGCCTGTCCCTGAACAGTCCTTCTCTCCATCCCCCCTCTCGTCACCACTGTAAGACATCCCATCTCTTGTCCCAACCCCTCAGGACCTGGCTTCTCTGATCTGTTAATTGGAAAGGGCAGAGGAGACCCCCCCCCAGAGCTTTCTTTCCCCCACCCTGGGACCTAGAGCCCTGCTCTCTGGGCTTTCAGAGTCTCCTGGGCAAGAAGAGGAAGTATGGGAGCGGGTAGTTTGTGGTTCTGTGCTAATGGGCACTTGTGCAGGTGGCACCTCCCTGGGGACCGAGTGTGGCTGAGGTGGGGCTTTGGGGAAAGAATATCTTGCTGCAAGAAGGCCATCTTTCACCTCTCATTTCATCAGCCTCACCTACTTCAGCAACTGGAATTTTTTAGAAAATTCCAGTCGGCTTGTGTATCTCCCCATGCTTTCCCAGCCTTCATCCTAGTGGTGATTAGTGGCCGGTGTTGCTCTAGCCTGAGTGATGGCATGGCGGGTCTGCTGTGAGTACCTGAGCATTCTCCTCCTCTCCAGCCACTGTCCCTTATCAGCTTTCCCGATGGGCCCCAAGCCTCACCTCCATCAGTGAGGCCTTCTCTATAATCCTCTGAGGTGGGAAGAACCCTTTCCTTGTCCCAGCCCTCCCCTCCCCACTGGTCTCAGAGAACATGAGTGCCCATCCAAGGCTTGTGAGGGGCAGAGGGCCTGGGGGTGCCGGTGCCGGCACTGTACCCTCGGTTCTTGTGCAGGCGCTGGGCCCCCCATCATTCCCACACCTGTTCAGAAGACTGGAGGAACCTTCTCCCAGGCCTTCCAGAGGCTGATCATGACAGACCTAGTTTCCTGGAAGACATTTTCAGCCCTGAACCTGTCCATCATCGAAGGGGATTTGGCCTCAGTTTCCTACCCAACCCCATCCTCCCATGCAAGCCTAGTGTTTCCCCTGATGTGCCGAGAGGGAGGCCGACTACGGTAACTCTCCTCATGACGCAAACAGCAAGGAACCCCTCACCCTTGCTGTCTAGGGGAAGGCTCCCAGGGCTTATGAGCTGTGAGCATTCTTCAGCACTTCTCTGAGGGCCAGGAGCCCAAGCCTTGAAGGAACTCCCCACAGTGACCATCAGAGTGCAGAACTGCCTCTGAGCTGTTGCCTTCACCATGCCCTGCCTCCCCAGGAATCCCAGGGGAGCCCTCAGAGCAAGGACCCAGTTAACCCCATATGGAGACACAGCAGACACTCAGCAGAAGCATTTCCCGCTCGCAAAGCTGACCTCTCGTCACTAAGAAAGGCTCTCATCCAGATCCAGGAGAGGCAGAAACTTTGAAATTTTTGTCTTTAGGGGGTGTCAAAAAGAAAAAAGAAGTAAATCCCAGAATTTCTGTCCTCCTTCAGCACCAAGAGCCTCACGCGGCTCAGCAGGCCCCAGCTGTTTGCTCTGGTCCTTCCAGCTCCTGCTTTGTTTTTAGAGCATCTCGAGTCCTCCATATGCTTCCTCCCCAGCCCCTGCTCCTGCCACCGAGGCACCTCCCCGGGCACAGGCCCCTTCCTGGGGCCGCTTCTGTGTTGCCACCCCTCCCCCACATGTGGCAGGTGACAGGGATCTGCTCTTTTCAAATGTGTGTGGTGGGAAGATGGGGGTGGCTTTTTTCTGTTGTTTGGAATAAGGCTTTGTGAGCAATTCCATGAATTATTCCAGCCAGCCAGATGTGCTTAGCAGCAGTACACACACCTAGAGGCTCCAGGGGAGGGGTTCACCGCCAGGTGGCTCTCCCCCACCCCCTGGGAGCTCTGCTCACCACAGCCTCTGCTTGCCCCTCAGGCCCTGCTCGAGACGGCGCTGACGCGAGTGGTCCTCCCCATGCCCATCCTGGTGCTCCCCCCGATCGTCATGTCCATGCTGGAGAAGTGAGTTGGGGCAGCCAGGAGAGAGGGGCCACCACTGGGGAGGAGGGTGTGAGAGAGGAGGCACCAGCTGGCCCAGGGCAGGGGACAGAAGTGGCTGGCAGCCCACCCTGCCTGTTTGTTCAGACACTCCTGGGCAGTGTTACTGGAATCGTGCTGTGAACATTCGGGGACTTATATTCTGCAGGACCCTGCGCTAGGTGCTAGGAAGGATGTCCAGATGGACAACACTGGCCCTGTCCTGAGGAGCTGACAGTTCTGGGGTGTGCGTGTGTGTGTGTGTGCACACGTGTGTGCGTACATGTGCTCTGTTGGTGCACAGTGCAGGACAGGTTGTGAAAAGAGTCTGAGGATTGTGGTAGGAAGACTAGATTTGGGGGCAGGGGCCACCCTATTCAGGCATCCACCCTGAAGCAACTCAATACCTCACTGAGCCTCAGTTTCTCGTTTTTAAAATACAGATAGTACTAACCTCCCTGCCTTCTGCAGAAGCGTGTTCTGAGCACACATATTTGCCATGACAAATCTTATAAAGACATAAGGGAACACAGCAATATGAGCAACGATAGAGTGATCCTATAATTAATGAGCAGGACGTTGAATTGTGAAGACAGACATGCCGCCGGAAGGGCAGGCTGAGGGGACAAAGGGAGGAGCCAGAGCTGACCTTCACGCAGGCTTGGGCAGGCTCTGAGGATGAGTGTGAGTCTGGGAGGATGGCAAGGAGCAGGGAAGGGCTCTAAGTGGGGGCAGCAAGGTGAATACGAGTCTGGAGGGGCAGACCCTGAGCTCGCGCAAGTACGAGGGAGGCAGTGACCACTCCCACTCTCCTGGTGGCCTAGCCTAGGAGGGGGTGCCTCAGGGCATAAAGACAGGCTTGGGGACATGCTACCTGGGGCTCTAGATCAGTTTAGGGACCTTCCTATTCCCACCATTTGAATTGTAATAACAGCTAACATTTATTAAGCGTGTCCTGTGTGCCAGTCCTCTCCCAGCCAGGTCTCTGCCCCGACGCCATCTTCTCAAAGAGTCCCTCCCTGACCACCCCATCGAGGTAACAGCACCAGTACTCCCTTTTCTGTCCATTGCCTTATTTTTATTCATAGCACCTAGAGACATCGCAGACTTTATCTCGTTGTCTATCATCTGTCTGGCCCACTAGAATGCAATCTCCGTGGAGGCGAGTAAACGCATGTCATTTATTGCCCTGCACAGCATCCAGCACGGTTGCTGGCACGTAGTAGATGCTTAGTGTTTGTTGAATGAATGATCTCATTTAACCATCACAACAGTATGGTGAGGTAAGTGTAACATTTCCTTTTCACAGATGAAGAAAGCAAGGCGAAAAGAGGTTATACCATCTGCCTATAGTTCTCCAATAGGAAACGACAGAGGCAGGAGTGGCCCAGGAGCGCAGCCGCCGCAATGCTGGCTCTTCCTCCCACTCAGGCTGCCTTGGGTCTTCAGATCACATCGCATAATCCGCATGTCTTTGGGCCTTGCCCTGCATGGAGACAGGAGAGAAGCAGATGTGGGGTCCTGGTCTCAGGAAGCCTGTATTTTGATAAAAGAGATGGCCATGACCCGTACACAAGTCAGCTGCAGGTGGGACTGGGCAGTATGTAAATGAGCCCAAGGTGACCTTGAGGGGGGCGGGGGGAGCATTATGGGCCCATCAGCAGGGAAGGCTGGTCCATAGGAGAAGGGCTGCAGCTGACTCTGAGAGCAGGGTGGGACTTCTGTGGAAGGCAGGCTTTCTGGACAAGGTGTGGGTCTTTTGTGCGGGAAATTGAGGAGTCTAACCAGACAGAAGCAAAGTGTGCTTGTTGGGGCCAGCTGATCAGGGGCCCTGTGTCCAGCCAAGGAGATGATCCCTTCCTCACCATGGAAGAGGGGGAGTCATGGGAGGCAACTGAGCAGGGGTGTGGCGTGTTAAGCACTAGGATTCAAGAAAATCAATCTTGTATGGGAGTTGCAAAAAGAAACAGATCCTGGGAGAACAATGGCTTTGGTGCCCCTGGCCCTTGTGTATGTAGCTGCCTCATGAATGGTGACCGCAAGTGCACACAAGGAGAACACCAGGCAAATGAGGAAGGCAGGGCTTCAGTCTTCAAAGCTACTGAACCGCAGGCCTGGAATTTTCTGGGGAAACATCTGTGATGCCTTTCTAGTTGGTATCTGAGCTGGGTTTGCAGAAAGTGGAGTGGAGTGGAGTGATGGTTAGTGTCCCATTGGTTTGGGGATTTAAATAGCTTTGGGAAGTTGGGTGGGATTGTTCCAGTTCTGAACCTCCCGGCCTAGGATCTGCGCAGAGGCCGTGTGCCTGGCTCAGCTCAGAGTCCAAAGAAGTCTGTCAGGGAGGCGGAGACAGGGAGTCCATTTGGTTCTGGCAGCCTTGTGTTTGGTGGGTCCTTTTCTGAAGTTCCTGAGAGGGTCCCTGGGGAGGAGAAAGAGTCCAGCCCAGGATCCCTCAGCAATATCCAGACCCAGTTTGTGCCCTCAAGGACTTACTAACCTCAGATCTGTCTGGTAACCCCAGGACTGTGTGGTAGGATGGGCCGAGCCGCACAGCACTGGCAGCCGAGGCTCCTGGTAGGAAAACGGAATCCGGGTTCCTGCTCCAGTGCTTTCAGGCCTGGCTAGTGGAGGAGAGAGTCTCTCGGCTGCGGTCTCCCACCCGGGGAATGCTGGCACTGCCCGCTTCGCCACCTTGTGGGCTAGGAGCCTTTGCAGGGGCTCCAGTGTGCACCCTGCAGCCTTCCACACGCAGGGGTGCTAGCAGCGGGGCCTCTGCCCAGAAGGCTGGTGGGGGAGCCCAGTTGGGTGAGAGAGTCAGGACAGCCAGGGGAAGAAGACAAAAGAACACTTACAAAGCAGCCTACTTGCAAATTAATGGAGTGCAAACTAAGACTGCTCCAAGTGCTGAGGGAGTGTGCGGCGGTGGCGGGGAGGCTGCGGGGAGACAAGCTGTCGCGGGGCGGGTGTGGTGGTGCCATGGCTGGGGCCTGCTGGCTCTGCCTCTGGCCTCAGCCCCACCTGCTTGGGAGGAGCACTCGGGGACAAGGTCCCCAGGTTTCCTGCTGGCATAAGAGAGGTGGGAGCCCAGCTTGTCCGGGTGTCCCTGTCTCTGAGACCAAAAGGGAGAGAGTCTCAAGTCTGAAGCAGAGGAGCCACCACCCCCGACCCAGAGCACGGAGGGTGTGCACCCCTCCCACACACACACCCCTTCCCCTCACTCTCCACTGCCCCTTCCCTTGGGCTGAGGGCTCACACTCCAGCTCTACCCTCCTGAGGAGGAAGATGGTCTTAGTCCCTGGGCTGGGAGATCCATCCTCCCCATAATCCCACTAACTCAGAGGCAGGTGTAATGGCTCTCTTCCCTCAGCCCTGCATCCCTAGCCCTGGAGTTCGCCTTCCAGCCAGGTGGGATCCCAGCCGGGTAGGGGTTCAGACTACATCCTCCCCAGTGGTTCCTGAGGCCGCTCCCCGGGCTCCCTCCTTCCCGAGGCTCCGGGTCTTTCCTTTCTCCAGGCATTCGCACACACGCACATCTCTCCATCTGCATATTTCAACTCCCCCAGCTGCCTTTCCGATCCCTCCCTGCCATTTCCCTCTCCTCCACCCCTCCCCAGAACTGCTGTGTTCACTCTCCCTGCTCAGGGCTGGGACTTCAGGGGTTCCTGTTTGGCTGAAGTCTTGGGGCTGCCTGCTTCCTGAGTCAGGAGCACAGGCTTGGGGCCTTCTGGACCCCTTTTCCAGTGCAGATTTCAGCCAGTCACCCCTGAGAGAGGAGCTGAGGTCACAGCCCCATGTGGAAGGAGGCTGTCCAGTGTCCCCACCAGGAGTGCCCAGGGATTCAGCCCAGGGCCTGCCCCTCACCTGCCAGGGAGGGAGCTTCACTCTTTCTCTCTGTCACCCTCCAGGCCCTTGGTGACCCTCCAGTCTATGCCTCCAGGGACTGAGGTCCCAGTCACTGCCACAGGACAGGAAGGCAGCCCCACCCTCCACAGCCTCTTCAAGGCAAGGGGCCTCCTGTGTAAGTCTGGAGAGTGAGCCCGGGTACCCCACTTCCCAGTCCTGCTGGAGAAGTTGATCTCAGTTAAAAAGATCTCAGAGCCCATTTCAGCCTTACTCCTGGCCCTTCTGTGACTCCCATGGAAGCCAGGAGGCCTTGGGCTGAGTCCATGGAGGATATGAGGCTCACCTGACCTGCTCTTACCCCTATGAAACTGCCCTCTCTCAATTCAGTCTTAATTCAACAGCTGGACAGGTCTTGGGGTCTGGGCCAGCGGGAAGGGCTAGAGGGTAGCCCTAGGGTCCTCCCTCCTTCCTGCACTTAACAAGAACAGTAACAGCAATAATAACACAAAATCACTGAGCACTTACTGTGTCCAGGCCTTTTATTTGCATAGAATTAACAAATAAGTGGAGCTTTATTTGTGCCTTAGCAGGAACATCCTAGGCCAGGGTTTCTGTTTTAGACTCATGGAAGGTTGTTTGAAATACAGATTCCCAGGTATGATACCAACTGAATGGAGATCTTATGGGGGTAAGGGGCCCTTGGGGGTCTGCATTGTTTAGCAGTTACCGAGACACCAGAGTTTGAAAACTGTGGCTCCCAATTCTGCTGTCTGCTTAGAGCCAGGAGCTCTTGTCCCAGGAGGGGAAGGTTGGAGGCGGGGGGGGGGGAGCAGTTGCCTGCCCCCACAATGAAGCCTGCCTCCAGGAGAGCCTCTCACCTGCCTGTGGTCATAGCCAGCCCTGTTCCAGTAGGAGAGGGGCAAGACCCTGATTATATCCTTTTCACACCAGGAGCCAGTCATGAGGACACTGACACAGTTACTGAAAGCAGATTTAGTGCCCACCCAACATAGTCCAGTCACCCATCCTGCTGGCGCAGGGCCCCAAGCCTCCCCAAGTAGAATGCCTGGTGGTCTCCACTAAAGGGCCTGCTGGATTATACAAAATGTGAGGTTCTGATGGGCAACAAGGTAAAGGTATATTGGCCAGCAGGCATGGCCCCGTCTCCAGACGGAGACCTTGTTTCTATCATGGAGCTGGGGCCCCAGAGCCTGGAGGGAGGGTTTTCGTACACTTCTCCTGCCCCAGAATCCCACCTCCAAAGCTTGTCATGGCAGGGGGCGGCGGGGGGGGGAGGGTGCCAGCTGTGACATGCTGCAATGATGCTGGCAAAGTGTTCTGCGGGCAGGACTTGGGGGCAGCACGGGAGCGATAGCACTCGCAGGAAGTCAAGAGCCCAGGCAGCAGCCCCGTCTGCCTCCTGCAGACTTAGCCATGGCCTTGGGCAAGTCATTGTCCTTCTCTGTGGCTCTTGGATGGACGTGGACCAGGTGGTCGCTGGGGTGTGTTCTGTTCCCATACGCGGAAGAGGATAATCCCCTCCCGGCTATGTGTATGTGTGTGTGCATGTGCCTGTATCCACATGTGTGTATGTGTATGTGTGCATGTGTGTGTGTGCGGTTTGTCTCTTTCCCTGGACCTGGCACCTACTCTGGTTTGTTCAGTGCTTCGTTATGTGCCACCTTTGAGGGCCATCTTTCTCTGCTGTGTGTCTCCCCAGGGGCAGGGGCTGACAGCCTCCTCTATTGTCTCCCCCACATGTGGCCTTCTTTGCACAGAGCTGGACGCATGGTGGGATGGGTGCCCCACAAGTACTCATTTACGATGGATGATTGAGAGTTCCCCCAGCAATGTCCTTCAGAGCAGAGCCTGGGGAAAAGGGTGCCGTTGGGGAAGGCTCCAAAGATAGAATTCCACCACGACTATTTAGCTATGGGTTGGCACTGGCCCAGGACCGTGCTGCCTGGCCCTGGGACGCTGAGTGGGACCCCGCATGGTGGGTAGCAGCAGCTCACCCTGTCTTCCGGTCTCATGGAGCTCCCTCCTCTCTCCCCCACAGGACGGCTCTCCTGCAGGCGCGCCCCCGGCTGCTCCTCCCTGTACAAAGCCTTGTGTGCCTGGCAGCCTTCGGCCTGGCCCTGCCGCTGGCCATCAGCCTCTTCCCGCAGATGTCAGAGGTCAGTGTGGGGAAGGTCTCGAGGGCAGGACGGGTGGGTACAGTTTTGCCATTTATTAACAAATACTTATTCAGCGCTGACTCCTTATCCCTGAGCTAGGCACTGGGGTTAGAGCCATAAAGGAGACACATTCAGGCCCTGACCTCTCCCGAGCTGAAGGCCAAGCAGTGAGCATGACAATTAAAAAGGGACTAGCAAATGAAGGGGGAGGACTGTTAGGAGGGAAAAGTCCAGCCGGACATGGGAGGAGACAGTGCGGGGCCCCAAACCCAGCCTAAGAGGGAAGTGGCATTTCATGGGGCCTTGAGGATGAGCTGGAGTTGGCCAGGTGCAAGGGGGAAAAGGGGACATATAGGCTGTGATCACCTGGGGTGAAGGTTCTGAGAGGAGGCAGCACACAGCGCATTACAGGGGCCGAGGAAAGTCTGCATCACGAGCAGAGGGTGGGCCAGGCAAGGGGGCCCAGGGCAGGTGGAGGTGGGGACTTGGGAGCCAAAGCAGAAAAGGTAGGTGTCATCAGAAGGGCCGTGCAATGCAGGACTGCAGATTCCCAGAGCCTGGGCTGGAGCTCTGGAGAAGAAGGAGCCATCAGGAGGCAGTGGGCATCCAGCAAGAGATGGTGTCGGCTTGGACCAGGCTGTTGAAAGTGGGCATCGAGAAGTGGGTCCTTTAAGAGGAAGTTAGGTCTATGAAGAACCGCATGTGGTGGGAGGGAAGGGAGCCGGCGGGGTGTGCGTCCGGCTTGCTGCTTTTGAACGACGAGGCAGACGTGAGCACTATTTAACAAGATAGAGACACGAAGGGAGGTGGTTTGAGGGAAGAGGGTATGTTGAGTTGGATGGACACGTGAGGTTCCAGGATCCTGTGGAATGTGCTAATGGGGGTGCCCGGTGGGAAGTCGGCTCTGGGCCTGGAATCCAGGAGAGAGGCCTGGGCTAGAGGGACGGACTTAAGGCCACCAGCATAAAAACAATGATGGAAGCCAGGGAGTGTGTGGAGAAAAGAGGCCCTGGGGAGGAGTGGCATCCACAGACCAGCAGCCAGTTTGGTAAGTTCAGAGCTAAGTGCAGTGGGGGGGGGGGGGGGGGGGGGGGCTGCCCGCAGGGGCAGGTATTCCTGAGAAGTTGAGTCCCATGAAGTTGAAGTGTCCCTTGGTGTCCCAGATGATGAAGGCAAACCCTCTCCCCAGGAGTGGGCCCAGCTGAGGGGTGAGGAAATAGGGTGGCAGGGCTGACAGCTCTGTCCAGGGGCTTGGTACTAAGGGAAAACAGAAATAGACCTGCAGCTGGAATGAGATGTGGGATTGAGGGAGGCTTTGATTTGCTTATTTTTCCCTTTTTTAAATGAAAGAGATGGGAGCTTGTGTAAATACAAAAGGGAAGGTACCAGGAGAGAAGCAGAGGACCGAGGGAGGAGGAAGATGGGGAGAGCAAAGTCCATGGAGTGGGGGCGGGGCAGAGCACAGACCGGGATTCAAGGGATTTGCCTTGGCTGCGGAGAGCCTGCTCCCCACGTTAGGAGTGGGGATGGAGAGAGATGCAGTTGGGGATTGTGTTGGGGGGTAGGGAGGTTAAGGAAGTTGTTCTGATAGCTTCTGTGTCCTCCTGACCGAGCAGAGAGGATGGCGAAGGGTGGAGGAGGGGGAGGCCAGAGGTTTGAGGACTATGGAGACATTCGGAGGGAGAATGGGAAAGACAGCTGACCAAGGAAGTTAGAGAATCTGGGTGGGCAGTGCACCAGGTCTGCTGTGAGGATACAGGTCTGTGGGCATGGCCAGGGCCTGTCTATCTAAAGGAGCCGGGGCTGAGAGGGCCACAGGGTTCACTCCGCAGGTTTCATCTGGCTGGCTGATTCGGGGAGTCGGTAAGCCATCAGGAGGAATGGCAGGCCCCGGAATCTTAGCTGGGTGGGTGAAGATGGGTGAGTAAGCTGACCAGGGAAGGCAAGGTTTGACAGAAAGGCAGACCCAAGGGGGTCATAGAATGAATGTGGTATTTGGAGTCACTGAACTCTTGGGCAGATGGAGGCTGTGGCCACAGACTGGCACCTACGAGTTTGCGATTACAGGCCTGATCCTGCTCAGTCCTGAGAGAGGTGGGAGTTGGGGGCAGGTGCCTGGAGGGAAGCCAGAAAGGTAAAACTGAGGGGCCTGGACTGTGGGCCCTGAAGACCCAAGGTCCTAAGTAGGAGGTAGTGAGCCAGCCCCAAGCCCTGAGGTCCCAGGAGGGTGAGGACTAGAGTCACTTCCCCACACTGAGCCCCAGAGATTTAGAAGGAAACCAGAATGGGGTGGGGCTCCTGTCCTGAAGGGCCCAAGGCACACTGGGGTGGGAAGCCTGGTGTGTGATATGTGCCAGGAACGCCCTCATGCCCTCAGGGCCCAGCCTTGCTGTGAAGCCGGGGATACCCCTTCCCCCATGAAAGCTGAAAAGCCGTTACCTGATGTTTGGAGATTCTGAATGGAGCCAAGGGCTCCAGAAGTTCTGAAGGTGGGAGAGAGGGCACTTCTCGGTGGTCTTGGCATCCCCGTCCTGGAAGGGCTGTGCCCAGCACTCGCCAGAGTGACTGCATCTCTCTGTACAGTCAGGCTAAGTCTGCAGTTCTAGGTGAGGGTCAGAGACACTCGTAGGCACCTCTGTGTTCAGAAGCTTCGGGTAGGTCTCCTATCTCTACCTGTCGCATGGGGAGCGACCTAGGGCAGAGAAGCCTCACAGGACAGAATCGGGGACTGGCCTGTTGGAAGGATTGCTCATCCTTCTGGCTCTGCTGGGGAAATGGAGGCCCAGAGCAGCCCAGGGACCAGACCAACGTCACAGAAGCGAGGCGGTGATATGAGAGGAACCCCCAGAGGCCCATTCCCAGGCCATGCTGCATCTACTTGTTCTGTAGGATTTTCTCTCCTCCTTCAGCCACTTTGACTGCACTGAGGTAGTGGAGAGACGGGGGGACCGGGGGCCACCCTACTCTGGGGGGAAGAGCCTAGGAGTGGGCCTTTGGCAGGTGTTCCTCTGGGGCAGATGATGGAGAGATGGCTGCAGTCCACCCACCCAAGCCTCTGGCTCTAGCTGCAGAAGGTGGTCTCAGTGAGCAGGTCTGCCCTCACAGAGGCTCCCTGTCAAGCTTCAGGCTCCTCTCTTCCCTCATGTCTGCCTCAAACAGGCATGGAAATGGACCAAAGTCCCTCTCATTGAAACCCGAGCCTTTTTTTTTTTTTTCCTAGACTGGGAAGAATGTAATCATGGCATGAGAAGTCTGTTCTCTCGAGAAAGGAGGGTAGGGATGTGGTTTTCAGTGCCCCTTCCTCACCTGCATCAAGTCCACTAGGATGTAGGCAAGCCTGGGGGCTTTATGAGCTGTTTTGAGGCCAATCTGCGACCTGTGGCAGCAAGGCCATCAGCCAACTGGCTGAGAGGACCTCATTCCCTCCATCCATCCTTCCAATTAATTCTAATGAGGTACAGCTTCTGCCGTATGGGGATCATGTCTCACATCCCAGAAGCCAGTGGGATTTGCCGTAATAAGTCTGGACTTGCTTGGGCTGACCCATCCTTGCCAAGAGTCACCAAGGTTGTCAACAGGAGTAATAGCTGGAACACCAATTAATTAATTAGGGGACTTGGAAATAGAGTTTAGGAACTTGTTTCTAGAATGGTTGGCCTGCAGTGATTGGTGTGGAGTTTCCAACCCACTAACCCCAGAGGTTGAGGAAAGAACTTCAATCCTCCCTTCAATCCCTGGGAGAGAGTTTTGCTGCTCATTTCAAATTAGTATTTCTGCCTATTAAAATGGTGCTAATTTTAAAATTAAAATTGCAAACAATAATAATATCCACCATTTGCTAAGCATCTACTAGGCCTGTCAGCATGTTGGTAACTGTGCATCCCTTGTTGTATCAAGTCCTCCCAATGCCCTTCAAGTCTGAGGTATTATTGACTCTTAAGGGATGTTACCTAGAGCATTAGCGTTAGGTGTGCACATCTCTGACTCTGGGAAGAGATTTTCGCTGGAGATGGAACCTTTGGTGCCTGGGGGGAACTGAAGCCAAGGAAGGGGTGAGGTCGTTGTGGGAGGAAGGAAAGGCATCAGGAAAAGGCAGGGGCAGCCAGGAGCAGAGGGAGGACCCTGATGGAGCACCACCATGGACCCTGAGGACAAGGTCATTTCAAGGAGGAGGGGCTCTCCGCAGAGTGAGCTACAGCAAGGGGACCTGTCAGCTGGGTGTGTAGGCAAAGCAATCTAGGAAGTGAATGATAGTCAAGTTTCTCTGTGTTCAGAGAAGCAAGCTCATGAATGGGAAACCATTCAAGAACAGTAAAGAAAGTGGCACTCCCTGGGTATTCTATTGATGGGGGTGGGAGCCTGGAGAGGGCCAGTAGGGGGAAGGAATGTACAAGAGGGGATGCACGTAGCCCAGGGCAGAAAGGCACGGCCCTGGGCCCAGTAACTAGAGCGGCCTGCTTGGTGGGGGAGGGGAGATGGGAGACTAGGACATGACAGTCCTATGAAATAGGAGTCAATATTATTCTGTGTTTACAAAGGAGGAGACTGAGGCATGCCTTGCCCAAGGTCCAAAGGTGGCTCCATACTCACGGAAGGATTTTATGTCCCTCCTCAGCCCACATTTATATCTCTATAAAATGAGAAGGCCCAAGTCTGAGTCCCAGATGGCTCCCTGATAATGTATTATTATGAACATTCCAGCACCCTCAGCCAACCCTCCTACCCTTCATGGGGAGTCCCTGTCCATGTTCACAGGGACCCTCTGGAGTAGGTGTTTGTGCCTTTAAACTTTTTTTTTTTCTTGAGAGAGAGAGAGAGAGAGAGAGAGAGAGAGAGAGCCTGAGAAAGCCTGTGCTCAAGAGCAGGGGACAGGCAGAGAGAGAAGAGGGAGAGAATCTTAAGTAGGCCCCACACCCAGTGCGGAGCCCTACACGGGGCTGGATCTCAGGACCATGAGATCATGACCTGAGCTGAAATCCAGAGTTGGATGCTTAAGGCTTAACCAACTGAGCCACTCAGGTACCACCTCTTGTGCCTTTAATCTCTACCCCAGAACTGGGGGCAGGGGGAGGGTTGTTAGTAGGCCAGCAGGTAGGGCAGGGAACCTCCTTAGGAAATTGAGTGTGAGAACAGGGGGGTAAAGTCTGGCCTTCCTTCCAGACCCCAGGCTGGTCACCGTGCAGGGAGTGAGTGACCCTGTGACCTGTAGATTAGGGCTGTGAGGCACTGGACAAGACTGTCTCAGTCAGGCTGTGCCCAGGCATGGACCCATCCACACCTAGGTTCTGTTTCCCACCCCATAGATGCTGGGTTGCTTTTCCCTTCCTCTTGTAATTATGAGAATCATGTCATAGCCCCCTGGTATCAGACAGCCTCCATTCTGATGGGATGGGCAGAAACCCAGTGAACAACAAATGTCGGGTGGTGGTGTAGTAACATGAAAATAAAGCAGAGGACTGTGCTGGGGCTTTCCCAGAGGCAACTCAAGGTCACATGGATTGTGGAGGCCACCATGGCATGTGGGGCCTGATTTGTGGTGGCCTGTCTGGCCACCCTACAGTCCTCTCTGTAGATTGGGGCTCTGGGTTCCAGCAAATGTGGTCATCTCTGTCCTCCCCCAGACACACACGTGCATAAACACACACACACACACACACACACATACACACACACACACTCTGTGCCTGCGGCCCGGGTCCCTAGAGGGAGATGTCCAGGGTCCAGTCTTCATGCCCACAGCCTTTGCTGCCACAAGAGGCTGGACCAGGGGATGGTGAATGTCCCTCCAACTCTGACAGCCAGCATTCCCCACCTGGGAGAGTTTCCAATCCCATTTAATGAACCTCATGTCTCCTTGGAGCAAGAAGCAGTACCTTGGCCAAGTCCTCTCCCCGTGTCCCTGCCTGTTTCTGTCTCTCTGTCTTTGTGCCTCTTTCTCCCTTCCTCAGTTCCTCTCCGGCTTCCGCCACCCCCCCCAACCCCATTCCCCTCGCTTTTCCCCACTATTCCCTTGGGAGCTCGGGGGCTGGGGAACAGGGCTGCACATACAAGCCGGAGCCATTGTTTGACAATCTGTTTTTGTCTTCATCTTGTTGGCAGGCGGCAGGAGAGGAGCAAAAGGTTAATGAGGCACTGTGCAGCGGGATTACTGCGTGAACGGGCGGGCGGCGGGCGGGCGAGCCAGCCGTGGTAACAGGGAACTAATTAGGAGCAGTTTAACAGGAGGAAAAAGTGAAATCTCCTCTTCACCAACTGTCAATAATTAGCTGATTTGGTGAGGTTGAAATGTGTCCACAGGAAAAGGTGGGGCTTTTCTGTGGATGAGTGAGGCATTGGGGAATAGAGGCCACTAAGAGCTCTGCCCTGTTCATAGGTGGGATTGGGGCTGGCGGTCACCCCACATCCCCCAGGCCCACCCTCCTCCAGAGGCAGAGGCTGGCATCCCTCAGCCTCAACTATCCATGTGACCTTGGTCTTAACCTCAAAGACCTCAGTTTCCCCAGCCATAGGGTGGTGGAACTATGTTTCTTCATGGCTCTGCCCATTAGCATTCTGGAAGCGAAACCATTAGACCAGGCCCTTGTTCTGGAGTTTGAAGAGCTGACAGCAGGCCATGCAATCTTGAGTCAGATGCTGACCCCATCTGACCCTCAGGTGTCTTGTCTGCAGCACGAGTGTGCCCTCTGAGAGCCACCTCCGAGGGCCTGGCGTGGCTCAAGAATGCTGCCAAATGGCTAATGGGCAGAGCCTGGCCTTCCTGGGAACTTGCCTTGTGGCCCCTGGACCCTCGCTTGACTCTTCTGGCCTCCCAGCAGCAATAGAGACTGGAGCGGGGGCACAGAAAATATGGGCTATGTGCCTCTGGCTGGCTGCAGGTGAAGGAGAGAACCGTGGGCTCTTCCATAGGGCTAGGGGGCTCTCTAAATGTGTGTGCATCTCTTTTCCCTGCACCACATGCCAGGTGGGAGGCAAGGAGTCAGGTTCACCAGTAGCGAGCACCTGTTTGCTCTGTTGGCATGCCCTGCAGTTGCTGGTTGGTTGGCCTTTGCTCGTTGGCCTTGCCTGACAGCTCAGCAGAGGACTTCCCACCTTCCCCTGCCCCTCCAGCTTCTGCCAAACACCTTGACTGGAAGAAAAGACATCATCAGAGGCCCTCAAGGCTTCCTGCTCAGAGCCTCCCATGTCAGCCCTGCCAACCCCACCCCCACTCAGCCTACCCTCTCCTTACCTCAGCCTTAGAGGGTCCGGGGCACTAGAAGAAGGCATGTTCTGAAGAAGGCTAAGGCCCTTGTCACATCCTCATACCACTCACAAACCACAAGTCACCCTGGCCCCAGAGGGTGGCTCTTAGAGGCCACATCCATGCTGTAGATGAGGTACCTGAGCGTCAAGTTCAGCCACCCCCTTCTCATTCCCTACCCCCTCCCTGTCTGGGAAGAGAATATGGGTGACCCCCCTGGCAGCAGAACCTCTACCACCTCTCTCCCCATCAGCAGCTCTGAGGAAAATGGTAGTTTTCACGAACCAGCTTGGCTGGAAGCTGTGACTTACCAGAAGCAAATATCTACCCCAGCTTGCCTCTCTTTCCCCTCTCTTTCTCTTTTTCTTGGGAAAGCATTTGAATGCCCAACCAAGAATGGGGAAGAATTGGGAATGAGCTCAGGTCTACATTCAGGCTGTTCTAGAAATGACCGCTCCTCCGGGAAGTCCTCTCTGATGAGCCACACTAGGATCTGTCTCACCTCACATAGGTAGACTTCGGTGACATGTGTTTCCTGTGTCCCATCTACTACCTCGAGACAATAGTCCTTTCTCCCTCTTTCAACACATAAGGATGTTCCTGGGGCTGAGAAATAGAGCTCTTTATCAACACCTAATACAGAGTGTGGCTCATCTGGGCTTACCCCGGTTCCTGCTTCTCCTGCTTTTGCAGTGCTGTTATGAGGCCAGAGGCAACGTCTAGAGGGCATTGTGTCCCTCCTGAGTCCACAGACATTCACCTTCTCCCAGAGCAGGGGCCTCTTCCCTCTAATCTCAAATCCATCTCCCACTTTCCTTGGAGTTGTTTGTTTGGGGTTTTTCTCATTTACTGGTTTAATCAGTCTCTACTGAACTCCAAAGCGGGCTATTTTTGCCGTCAGAAATCTGCCGCCTCCCCGCCCGCTGCTTTCTTGGAGTTTGCCCACAGGACCCCCCAGGAGGGACGGATGGGAATGGCAAAGCCACTCAGAGCCCAGGAACGCCAACGCCACCTGTCACGTTGCCTGTTCCCCACACCCCCAGCCCAAACCTGCATGTGCACACAGGCCCACACACAAGCACACACATGAACATGCACACACATGCCCCAGTGACATCCTCCAGCAGGGCCACCTCTCAGCCTGTCCCTCCTGGTTCTTTCTAGGACCTTCTAGAAAGCCTAGCTGAATTCAGGACAGGGAGGGAGGAGGCTTGGTTGTGCAAAGCTTCCGCTGAGAGGATTAAAAGCATCAATATGTGCGAAGCATAGAACATGCCTGGCCTGTGCACAAGCAAGGGCTCAGCCTTGTGAGCCATGAGGAGACACCCGTGAATAAGACTGGGCCTGGGCTCTAGGATAGCCATGGAGTCCTTCCTTCCTTATGCAGCATCCCATGGATTTTCCAAGTTTCCAAAGAACTCTCTCACCTGTTTCTTGATATTATCCTCATGTCAGTCCCAGGAAGTAGAAAATCTTCCCACCACACATATGGGGAAACTGAGGCCTTGAAGCTGAGAAGATGGAGGACAGAGAAGGATTCTGAGATTGATCCACCAGGGGGCACCCAGGAACAGTACAAAGCCCCAAAATGGGGAGGGGGTCTGAGCCTCCACTGGGTGCACATTGCACAGGGGAGATGGAAGAGTATAGACGGGATCCCTACACTTGGGGACCTTCAGTTCAGTTTGATTCAACTTCTGCCAAGGACCTACCGGCTTGAACTGGGGTGAGGTGGGGGACTGCTGTGTTCATAGATGATTAGTGAACAAATCGCCTGCAACTAGGGATGTGATGGAGATGGAAATAAATGCAAGGGGCAATGGATTTGGTTTGAGAAGATCAGGGGAGGCTTCCTGGAGGAGGCAGCCTTAGAGGATTAAGATATAGCTAGACTTGGGCCTCAAAGGCTAAACATACAGTGTACTAGAAATGGAGAGCAGCCAGTAGGTGAGTAACCTGGAGAAGGTCCCAGAAGGCCTTTAGCATCCAGCCAAGGAATCTGACATTCACTGGGAAAGCAGCGGGAGCCAAAAGCCAGCAACCATAGGCCTGACCCACAGGGTCTAGGCTCAAGCCTCAGCTGCTCTCCAGCGCTGTCCTAACACCTCTGCCCTCTAGGACACTCGGGACAGCTTCACGAAAGATGGGGCCTGGACTTGTGTGCCTAAGCAGGACCTGAGGCCTGCTCAGCCCTGAAGAGAGAGCGTGGGGTGTGCTGCCCCTTACGTGCTAGACCTGAAAGAGGCGTCAGACACACAGGGTCAGTCAGGTGCCGGCCTGGGCATTGGACCCCGTGTCAATGTCAGCACCACCTGCAGATGCTCAGAAGCCCAGAACCCTGGCCAGGAGCAGGAGGCAGCTTTGAGCCATGTCACAGGGTCACACTGAACACCCCGCCCCCCCAGCCCCATGCCTTTGAAAAGGAGGCAGAAAAGCCACCAGAAGAAAGGCAAGGAGGAGGAAGTTCTTTGTAGTAGGTAAAAGCCCCTGAGAATGGGGCACAGGCCAGGGATCCAGTTTCCTGTTTGTGTCTGGGCACCTTAGCTCCAGGTTCAAATATGTAAACTATCTGCCGGCCTGGCTGCAGGTGTGTGTGCTCCCAGGCTGCAGAGGCAGCGGTGGCCCCAAATGCATTCCTGACTCGGGCCCCCCACCCATAATGAGCCGGGAGACAGAGGCAGATAGCTCAGGGTTAACCCTTCCCGCACCACCAAGGAAGACCCAGTCAGGCTGCTCTAGGGCACTGTGGGGCCAGCTGGGCCTTGGGGTGCTCAGGGGGGCTGGGGGTTTCTGGACATGATGATTCATGTTTTCTGCCTCCGGCTTTCAATGCAACTAAAAGTTAGGGACTATCTGCTGTGAGGGGCAGCAGGGTCTGGCTGGGTGGGGCACCTGGATGAGGCTCTCTGGGAGCCAGGGTGCAGGTTGTACCTCAGGGTCAGGGAACAGTGGCTGGGCGGCACTCTCTTGGGCAGGGCGGGTGTGTGTCCAGCAGGCCCACGGCCTCCTGGCACCGCCAGTTCTGGGGCTTGTGGGGGACTATCAGACAGCTGATAACTTCAGCTCTCTCACTGGTCCCTGCAGCCCCCACCCTCCAGGGCTCTGGCTCCCCATCCCCTGCTAACTGGCTGTCAGGTACCTGGAGAGGTGTCTACCAGATGAAGAGAGGGAGCCAGGGGCTCTTGCCTGCCCCCTGAGGCCAGCCTGGAACTAGGTCACCCCTCCTCCCTATGGCCACTTCTTGCCCAGCCCCCTTTCTCCTCATCCCATTCTCCTTGTAGGAGTCCCCTCAGAGCTTGTTGAGGTCAGAACCAAGCCCTGCCCTCGGCCCACTACCCTGGGCCATCAAGCCTTTACTGGGTTGGTACTGGTGACCCCTCTTGCTGCACCCATTCCCCTTACCAGGCCTTGGCAACTCCCTCACTCCACAACCCACCCATGAACCTCTGTGGCCAACACACCATTTGATCTGCTGCCCACATGGCACATAAAGCCAGCTTCTGCTTCTTATCCATCAGCCCCCCCACCCTGAGCAGCAGGGGTGCCCCCAAAACAACAGCACAGCCCTTTGTCTCTGTCTCTGGTTGGGGCAGCAGCGGGGCACTCTGTATCTGAATCACATCCATTTATCAGCAGAGCCCTGGATGTGATAGCTGTGGAGGAGACCCAGGACCCCCACACCTCAGAGAGGTGATCTTCAAACGGCACAGGGGTCTTCCCTGTGGGGGCCTCCCGCTGAGCCCAGCGGTAAAGATCCCCAATGGTCCGGACGCCCGTGAGATCCGCCATTGCCCCAGCCCCAGCCAAGGCTAGAGGAGTCTTAATGGACAGCCAGTTGAAGTGGCCCAGGATGGAAGTGAGAGTCTGTGCCTGGGGTCAGCGCTGAGTTGGGGGTAGGAAATCTGGACTCCAGAGGTCACCAAATCCCGTTGTGAAGACTGAAGCCTTTCAGCCCTCATTGGGACCACTCAGAAAGCTGTGCCTGGTATCCATGCTGCCTGGTGCCTTGGCACCCCCTGTCACTGCTTCTGCTCCTTGGGCTGGTCCCTCAAGGCCGCCATCATGGGCTTGTTCCCTTCAGCCGCCCCTCAAATTTGCCTGTTCTCCAGGCCTGGCGCCCTCCCCTTCCATCTGTTCTCCTGGGCAAGTTCCCCCACCCTGGGGCCTCCGGCTGTGCTTGCACATCCCAGGTTTGCTCTCCCACCCAGACCCCTGCCCAGAGCTCCCGAACCCATGCGCTGTCTGCCTCCCTGGCCTCTCTGCCTAGGGAACTCAACATGACCAAGCCTGAGCCTGTCACCCTCCCACCCTGACCCGTCCCCCTCCCGCATTCCCTGCCTCTGAGAACGGCGTCACCAGCCACCCCAGCTCCCGAGCTAGAATTAGGAGTCATCCAACGCACAGTCATCCTCGACACCTCCCTCTCACCCCCACATGGGATTGGTCATCAACTCCTATGGGTTTCTCTTCAGAAAGGATTCAGTGCCACCCTCCTCACAGCCCCGCCGGCAGCATCATAGGGCAGGACCTGGCACCTCTCTCTTATTCCCACAGCTGCCCCCTCACTTACCCTCCGATCCATCCTCCACATCCACCGCCACCAGAGAAACATTTCTAAAATGGAGTCTGGATCATGGCCCACCCCCACTCAGAATCCTCCCGTGGCTCCCCATGGCCCACACTGACACGTTCGTGTGGCCCATAAGGGCCTGCCCATCCCAGCCCCACCTCCACGTCCTGCCGCATTCCCCACATGCCCAACGTTGCCCATGCCAAACGGGCCGTGCTGGCCCGCCAATGCTTTTCCTGCCCTCTCTTATCAAAATCCTCCATTTTATTCCCAGCCTACCTCCTCTGAGAAGTCTTTCTTCCTTATTCCTTTCATCAATACGTGGTAACCCCCACCCCCTCCCCAGTTACCATGGCACCTTGTCTCTCTGGGATCCGTGTGCTTTCATAGATGACTCCTCCCCTAGACTGTGAGCTACTCAAGGGCATGGATGAGATAGACTGTCCATCTCACCTATCCATCTCTGTGTGCCCAGCCCTGGTGTATGGAGTTGACAGCCATAAACGTCTGACGTGAGGGCTGGTTAATGTGAAATGAGAGAAAAAGCCCCGAAGGCCACTCTGTCCCCGAGCCTCTGCTCCTGAGTACCTCAACCAGCTACCCCTCCCCAGAGCCTTTCCACTGCCCGCATCTCCCCCCTGCATCCCTTCTACCTGCTGCCCTCGGCACAGCGAGGAGCCTGGGGGACCTGAGTCAGGGACAGCCCCCGTGGGGAGGATGAGGCCTTGGTCTGCACCCAGGCCGGCACCCTCCAGGGAGCAGGTCGAGTGGGCCGTGGCCCCGGCCGTGGTCCTCCACCGTGGTGGTGAGCAGCCTCTCCGATTTTAATGCGGGCCTCGGTGCTTCAGTGAAAGCCGGCATGGGAAGTTGCTAATAATGGCACTAAAATAAAATATGCTACATCTGTTATGGGTAGCAGAACAAAATTAGCTGCTCACACCTCTGACATCCAAGATGTCTTAACTTAAAATACTCCTTGGCTTACTTTACATCATTTACTGATTATATTTAAAAGAAATACAATTTTGCAATTACTGTTCTTTCCAGTGTGATATCTGTGCATCATTTTCCTTTTATGTTTATATATTTCTCCTTCATTAGTGCAGTCTGAAGGGTGATTAGGATTCTTCAAACATTTTACAGAGGTTAAACGTTGATTAAGATTTAATTATTACTGTAAATAGCTTGGAATGACATATGGTGCAAAAGCCTGACATATGTGCATTTGAATAAATGAAGTGCTATTTCCCAGGATGCCTCAGTAGCTGTTTAACAGCTTTCCCGAAGGGTTATGTTACACCTCATGGTAAGATTGCTGGGATGTTATATTTTGTTGGTTTTTGCAGCTGAAAGCTAAGAACAGTTTTCCAGTTTTTTAAAAACATTGAATATTTTAAATACCTAAATTGTTTTGCACAAATTTTTGCTAATTTGTCTAACTAGGTTAAACATTTTCAAAAGCATTTAGATTTTTAAGCGTGGGCGCTGTGCATTGTGTCAGTGGCAGCATGGGGACGAGGGGAGCTGGTGAGGTGGAGGGGACACGGAGGCCGGCAGGGGTGGGGAGGGAAGAGGTGGCTTGAGGAGAGGGGGTGGGGAAGAGGCCTGGGCCCTGAGCCTAGCTCTTGTCTCTTTGGCCCTCTTCAGTGGCCAGAGCCTGGGTATGGGGGTACCGTGGACCACAGGGGAAGGGCTCCCCTTCCCCAGAAACTCCACTATGCCCACTGGCTCTAGTCCACACTGAACTCCCTCCTTCTTGGCCTCTGACATGCCCGGTCTGGCCATGACCGAGTTCTTTGAAGGCAGGGCTGGTCTATGGCGCCTTCTGCATACTTCTCAGGGTTGCCCTGTCTTGACATACAGCAGGTACCTGGGACCAGGTTCGGCTGAACTAAGCCACAAAGGCCCGGCACTTCCTTGACTCTGCCTAGGGTGGAGATCATGCCGAGGCCCCCCTCACTGAAGTAGCACCTCCCTTTCAGGTTCCCTCAGGCATCCTTACTGGCTAAGTCCCTGGAGCTGCAGACCAACATCTGGGCTGCTGTAGAGCCTCCAGGGGGACCTTATTTCCCAGTGCCTTCTGCCTCCCTTCTTTCCATTCATTTATTCAACACTTACTGAATACCTCCTGTGCACTGGCAGTGAGCCTTGAGGGTGCAGGGATGAACACGATCGCACATCACGTTTGCTGCCTTGTGGAGCCTGCAGTCTAAAGTGGAGAGGGGGAAGACGAGTGGACGGTCAACCTCAGAAACAAGTGATACAACTGAGATGCAAAAAGTGCCAGAAGCTGTGGGGGGTCCCAGGAAGTGGCCACACCCAGGCTGGAGGAGGGAAGAAGATGTCTAAAACTGAGATGTGGAAGATAAGCCCAAGGAGGAGCCCGGCAAGGGGGGTGGAGAGAGGCGGTGACAGAGGGGCAGTTCAGGCAAAGAACCAGGGTGGGGAAAGCCCGGTATCTGAGGCATGGCAATAAGTAGGCGTGTGCGGTGCCTCCAGCCCCAGGCGCAGGGCGAGGCTAGGCAGGGGCTGAATAGCGCAGGAGTCGAGACTGTTCCCTGAGGACAGTGGGGTTATTGAGCCATTTTATGAGGACGAGAGGGGTGCCCAAACTTGTGGTTGGGAAGGCTCGCACTGTCTGAGGTGGGGGCAGACGGAGACTTGAGAGGAAGGAAGGAAAGAGGAGGTGAGGTGGTGCCAGAGCATCACCGGATGACGGTGTGGGGAGCCGGGTTGGGACAGGGGCAGATGGTGACTTCAATCCCGATTTCGATTTTCGGGTTGAGTTCAAGTGCCTGTGAGACATCCATGAAAAGGTCTAGTAGACAGCCCCTGCGTGCCCAGGACTCAGGGCAGAAACATGGCTGGAGAACCCGCAGATCTGGGGAGTCCCCGGGAGGGTGGAATCACCCCAGGGCTTGTGCAGGGAAGAGGGCCCAGCCAGACAAAGCCCCCGGTGACCCTGAGAAGTGTCCAGTGGATGTCACAAAGTGCAGGGTGGCAGTGACTTGGGAGAGAAGGATTTTTGTGGATTGTGGTGGGAACAGAAACCAGATTTGCTGTGGGTTGAAAAGTCAGTGGGAGGTGAAGAGGTGGAGAAGGCCACCTGAGACAGTGCCTTAAAGAAATTTGGTTGTGGGGGAGGAGAGAGACCAGGCGGTAGCTGGAGCGTGACGTGGGGTTAACGGGACAGTTTATCAGATGAGAAGTTCTTGTCAGTGTTGAAACGCTGATGGTCGAGAGTCAGTGGACTGTGAAGGTGGGAGACAGCAGGAGAGTCTGGGAGTGGGCTCCCGGAGTAGGCATGGGGGAGATGGACCCCAGGAGGTTCTGCCTTCTGAGGGGAGGGGTGGCAGGAGGGCAGGTGCGGAGCAGCGTGGACAGGTAGTTCATGGGTTTGATGGGGGGATGCCGAGGGGCTTCTTCTGTTGTCTTCTGCTTTTCCTCTGAAGTAGGAAGAAGGCTCTTCTGCTCAGGAAGAGTCGGGGGCTGAGGGCAGAGTGACTAAGGAGGGCGGAGAAGGTTTAAGGTGGCCCCTGTGGAGAATGAGGGAAGGAGCTGACTGGGCAAAGTGGCTGGGAGGAGGCGGGTTGCTGGTCACTGTGGGGGCCCAGCAAAGTCAGGTTCAAGAGCATGGTTGAGTTCCTGTAAACCTGGGCCTCTGCCAGTCAGAGCTGGAAGGACCTTTGGGCTAGAGAGTGGCTGGAGCGACAGCCCCTGGTGTCTGGGTTGGAGTGGGTGGGTGTGAAGACTGAGCTGTAGGGAGTCTGGGGCTTGAGGTCTTCGATGTCTAAAAACAGATAGGGATAGTGAGTGGGGTGCTGGAAGGATAAGGACTGTGGAGTCCAAGAAGGTTGAGTTTGGATTTCAGGAGTGTGGGTGGAGCAGCCCTGGGTGGGGACCAGGTCCAGGGTGGGTGTGGGAGTGGGTGTGGGAGTGGGTGTGTGCCACGAAGCAGACTGGGCCCTGGGAGATGAGGAGGTCAGAGTGTGGGACGTTCACCTGCACGGACACACCGTCAGAGGAAGACACAAGACCGAGCCAGGAAGGGATACTGTGGCAGGAGGGCGGTAAAGGAGGATGTGTCAGTAGGCGGCAGGGGGGGAGAACTTTGGGCACCAGGGTAGTTTTAATGCTACTCCCAGCCTCCACACTCACCCGTCCCCCCTCACCTTTCTTCTCTGTTCTCACTCTCTCCTCAGATCGAGACGTCCCAGTTAGAGCCTGAAATTGCCCGGGCCACGAGTAGTCGGACGGTGGTATACAACAAGGGGCTGTGAGTGGTGGCCGGCCGGCCTGGGGATGGAGTGCTATCCAGGCCGGGGAGCCGGGGGCGGGAAGGAGTCTCCCGGCTGCACCTGCAGGGAGGGGCAAGCTGATCCCACCGGTCCTGGGCCACCTGGGGGAGCACTGGACCCACAGTGGTAGGGAGACTAATCTATTCACATGTTAACATAAGGGTGAGGAATTCTGACACATTTCCTATAAGAAATAATCAAGTGCATTTCTGGGCCTTACGTGGGGTTGTCAAAACTCTACTCAGCACAATTATCTGTGAAGCTGAAAAATTGTAGAGTGCCCACGGGATAGACTTAGGATCCTTTTATACTTTGGGTTTTTTTTTCTTTTGTTTTTTATCTGAATCAAGTCTGAGCCTTGGCTGCAGTGGCCCAGATGGCGGCAGCGGACCAGTGGTGGCAGTAGGAATAGGCCAGGGGGCTGGTTGGGTTGGCAGAAGGGCTGGTAGATTCAAGACATCATGGTGGCTGGGCCCAATGGCTCCCTGAGCTGGGCTGGGCTGGGCTGGGCTGGGCTGGGCTGGGGGTAGGGGAGGTAGTCTACACCTCACAGGAGGAAGCAGCTATGACTGAGGTCCTCAGGAGGTGGCCCAGGGAGTCAGAAGCACTGGAAGCCTCTGGAAGATTCTGTGGGCAGTTGACTCTGAGTGTGGCTGGCCTTCATCCATGCTACAACCTGCAGAACCAATCCCTCTGCACAAAGCCCAGTGCCTGGGGCTGGGGTCACCCTTCATGGAATCCCGATCCATTCGAGGCCCCAGCTTCAGGCAAGAAGCCCCAAGAAGGAATGATGTTTGGCTGGAATTGTGGGCCTGCACTTTGACCTCTGCAGGGTGACCCTTCTTCTAGTCACCAGGCTGGAAGCTGGGCTGTGGGGCTGAGGATGGGGCTGGAGCTGGAGCTGGACCGACCTCCATCTGGGGGGCTCTCAGGCCCCAAGGCTTCCTGCCCCATCCTACTGCTTCCCGAGTGGGAGGGTCTTATGCCTGAGTGCAGAGGCAGGTTTCTAGGTACCAATCTGAGAGTCAGCATCAAGCCAGGAACTGCAGGCCCTGGCTGTGGCACCAATGGGCTGTGTGACCTTGGACAAGTCTGCTCCCCTCTCTGAGCCTCTACTCCCCATCCGGAACCAGAGGACTGGATCAGGGCGTTCCCACCGACTCTTCCAGCTAACCTCGTCTTTGCCTGTCCTGCTCAGATGCTGGTCATCCCAGGCACATCCCCAGTGTGGACACTGAACTGGGAAAGGGGCAGGCCCCTTTGGGAATGGCCTCAGGAGCTAGACCTTGACTTTCTGTATGTGAACCCACATCCTGGGAACACTTGATCTTTGCCCCTTTTCAGTTCTGAAGGAGGAGACAGTGTGGGTGGCTGGGCCTAAGTGTGGCTCCACACCCACGTGCCACCTCTCACCCTGCACCGGCCTCCGAGGCCACTTGCTGCTGGCTCCTGTCTCTTCCCATTGGCAAGCCAAGAAAAGGAGAGGCCTGCAGGGGCTCTGCAGAAGACAGCAGGACCCGAGGTGAGGGTGAACAGGGCAAACAAAGAGGAAGCATGGGCCCCATTGTACCCTTCACCTGCCCCCAGCTGGAATGGAGCCCTCAACATGCAGCCGCATGGCCTCCTCACCTCCCTGGTGACTCCAGCTGGGGAGAGACCTGGCTGGAGGTGAACACAGGCATTTGCAGGAAAAGACTAGTACAGGGCAGCAAGGCTGTGGCCATGGGCGGCTCTCACCATCCTCTGTGCAGGGGTGGTTGTGGGAAGGTGGGTCTTCCACAGGCACTGGCACCATGTACCCCCTCAGAACCCCGTGCTGTCTGTGAGGACCTCCCAGCCTGGCCCTGCTATTTCTGCAGAATGCTGCCCTGAGGGCCCCCCACTCTCCTGAGGAGCAGCACCCCCCTACCAGTCAGGAAGGGGTGAACACAGAGCAGGTAGGGAGAACAGAACAGCAGAGAAAAAGGGGCAAGTATTTTTGAGCCAATCCTGCCATAATGTGACCGTGCCAATGACAGGCTGGGTGTTTCTGGGTCCCCTTTTGAAAAGCTCTCTTCAAACTCACCCTACCCCACCTCTCATTGGACCTTGTTTGTGTGCACTTTACCTTGAGACCAAAACTGCCCACCCCAGCCCCACTCCCACCCTTTCTGGAAATGTGGTAGAGATGGGGTCTCTCCAGCTCCCTCTCTGGACTGGCTGCCCTGGCCCAGCCCCACCCCAGCCCCAGCCCTGTGGCCTTGTCATCTCATAACCTACTTACTTTGTCTCCTGGATGATTTCTGGTCATGCTCCCAAATGCAACTTCAGGTGAGCTAACGGGACTCCTCCTTGGGAAAGGGGTTGGCAAAAGATCTGTATAATACAGCTCAGGGTGATGGTGACAGAGGGTCAGTGGCCGTGCTGATAAGATTAGCCCTGGCTTGGCTGTAGAAAACACCATAAGGGAAACCTTTTGGCCAATATCCATCACCCACTCTGCTGAGGCCAGAGGAAGGGAGGCCTCGTGGGCAGACTGGCTCATGACTGGGGAGGAGGCTGAGCTAGGTCCCACAGCTAGGGTGTGGCTGGTCCGGCTGCGCCAGAATCCAGGCCATACCTACAACTGGTTCTCTAGCCCTGGTGTACTGCCCCACCCCCCACCCCCACCTTCTTCTAGTCACTTCAAACATTCTCTGAGGCTCGGGGATGTCCTTCTCCCATTCCGGAGAATAATCTGATGGTGCAGGGGCCAAAAGCCCAAGATGTCTAGACGGCTGCTGGGTCAAGGTGGCTGATAGCCCCCTTTCTACTTCCTGATTGTGAGCTGGCTTGTTTTCTGTCCTGAGCCCCTGGCCTGGGAGAAGAGTGGGGTCCTGAGAGCAGAAGGGCCAGAGGACAGGGGCAAGTGCTCTTCCAGCCCTGGGCCAGGTGTGAGTGAGGCACGAGCACATATGCCTTGGCCACACCAAGGGGACTTTGCAGTGTCTTTTTAACCTTCTCAGAAAATTTCTCAATCTCTGTGATTTATGTAATACTAATGAGCTGTGGGCAATAAATGATGGATTTAAAGCATCAGGGCTTGGCTTTGTGGGTTGTGGGTGGGAGCATTAGGGGTACAGAAACACAGTGGGGACAGGCCAGGGCTGCCTGAGGATTTTGTGGGAAGCCCCCCGAGGAAGGTGCAGACCCCAGGCTCCAGGAGGGGTCAGGCCATCTGGGAGGCCCAGAGGGAAGGGGAAAGGAAAGGGTGGAAGAGCATGTGAGGGCAGGAAGTTGGACAGAGGGCATGGGTTGAACTTTACAGAAGGAACCCCCCCCTTTACAGAAAAGTTGCTGAGCACTCACTAAGACCCCACTGCAAGGCACTTGAGTAGATAGGGATGTTGGTAGATCTCATACTGTTGCTGTCCGGGGGACACAGAGGGGAGTGCAGGTGGGAGGGTCATTCTGGACTGCCTGGGAGCCCAGAGAGTCTTCATAGGGAGGAAAGATGTGAGCCAAGTACAAAGGTACCAATATCCACAGTGTGTGTGGCACTAGCCCCAGGAATTCTGCCCCTTCTTAACTTCCCCACAGTCCCTCAGGGCCTGGCACTAGCCCCAGGAATTCTGCCCCTTCCTAACTTCCCCACAGTCCCTCGGGGCCAGGCCTCAGCCACCTCCTAATAGTTCTGGCCCCTCTTCTTCTAGGAAGCCCCCAGAATCCCTGGGGAAGTGAGGCCCGAACTCTTTTCCTGGACCTCTAAGCATCTTCCACCCCTGCAGGGAGAAGCTGATGGCCTCCCATGGCAGGGGGACCATGTTGTAGAGGTGAGGTCCACGGCTGGGGTCACGTCAACCCAGGTGCCAGCCCCAGCTTGGCCCCAGCATGAGTGTTTGACTTCTAGCCAGTCACTTCCTTTATTCACCCATTAATTTGGTCAGGTGTTTATGGAGCATCTTCTCCAACAGAGCCTTGGTGTCTTTAGCTATAAAATGTCAAGAACAAGCATCACTCGCTGGGCTGGTGTAAGGATTGGAGAGACCAGGTGAGGAATGCACCCCGACTCTTCACTTTTGCCTGCCAGGTGTCAAGAGAACGGCTGCCTCCCCTTACCTGTGCACTGGGCCCCTCTAGGAGGCTTGGGGAGGGGGGGCAGGAAAGGGATGGGGGCGGGGTCTGTTCTCAAAGTGATACTTCTAGGTCATGGGGCTTCTGGTCTCTGGGGAATTTCTTTGCTAACAGCCCCACTGGCCACAGCCCCCATCCGGGCGGAAATCCTTGACTCTCAGGACAGACACAAATCCCTCCTGGGAGCTGTTTGTTGTTTTTAGCTGGTTTGGGGGCTCAGCTCCTGCCCAGCCCGGAGATCATTAACACTCCAGGAATGTGGCCTCCCTGGCCCCATCCCCACCCGCTGGCCCCTAGGGCCTCCCTCCTCCCACTCAGGCCATGATTAGAAGGAAAGTCAGAATGCTAGGGGATGAGGACAGTGATGAGTGACTCTTTCTCAAGGCCCTGGGGTACCTGGGATAATTTGAAGAATGGAGCTCCCTCAGTCTTCCAGAGCTGCTGCTGCTCCTGCCATCTCACCATACCCCTGCCGCTGATTAGCTCCTCAAACAGAAAAGTGTCAGCCACTCCCGAAAGGCCTAACCCCCATGTGCCCTTGCTTCCCTGCAGTACCAGGAGTCTCCTGGGCAGTGGCTGAAAAATGTTCATTCACTTCTCACGTCCCACTCTGAGGTAGCCGCTGGCAACTTGATCTAAGCTCAGAGCCTGACTCCTTCCTGACAAGGACATCTTCTCAACCAGAGCAAGAATCTGGGGCCCCACCTCACCCCAGTTCCCTGGGCCTTGTGGAAGGGTAAAGGGAAGGAAGGAGAAAGAGAAGGAAGACAAATGAGTGACAGAGGCACCAGGTGCCCCATGCAAATTCAGCGAGGAAATGAGGGAAGGAGGCTGCCCTCAGCCCCCTGGCCCCCTGAGCCAGTTCTCCTCTCCACACGGAAGCATGGCAGAGCGAAGGGCAGTACAACAGGGCCCTCACTCAGTCCAGGGGTGAACCGCACGAAGCTCAGCATTAGGGAATGGGGTGGGGCAAGACAAGATGCTGGAAATAGAAGTGGGCCAGCTGCTGCAGGGCAAGGGGCAGCTGGGAGCCACTAGAGGCTTTAAGTAGGGAAGTGGATTCATCTGGCAACAGAATGGAGTGTATTGTAGACACAGGCAAGACTGCTGGCGAGACCAGGGGAGAGTCAAGGTGAGGGAAGACGGAGCCTAGACCAGGGGGTGGGAAGGTGAGGGAGAGGATGAAGAGATTCAGGATTGCTCAGCTCTAGGTGATTGGTGGTGGAGAGGGTGGCCGAGAGAAGTCAGAGATGGCCCCAGGTTCCTGGCTTAGGCAGCCGAGGACATGGATGGTGGTGCCGTTTCTCAGTTAAGGAACAGAAGGAAGAACAAATCTGCAGGCCTTCTGCTTCACAAGTTATTAGAGGTCCCTGTGAGGTACTCAAGTCGAGGTGTCGGGACAACCGGATGTGCTTGTCGGGAGCTCAGGAAGCAGGTGGAGACTAGATACGTAGCTTGGCGTGTTAGCCATTTACTGAGCACCTGGAGCTAAAGGGACCGTGGCAACCACCCAGGGGGAGTATGTGGGGTGAGAACAGGAAGACCTGGGAGAGAACCTCCAGGAACCCCCACCTCTGAGGCCTGGCCCAAGACAGGAGACTGCTAAAAAGCTCAGCCATAAGAAGGGTGTTATGGACTAAACTGTGTCCCCCCAAATTCAAATGTTGAAGCCCCGATCCCCCATACCTCAGAATGCGACTGTATTCAGAGGTAGGGTCTTTAAGGAGGTTATTAAAGTAAAACGAGCTCAGGTGGGTGGGTCCTAATGCAATACGACTGGTGACCCTATAAGAAGAGGAAGTTTGGACACAGATGAACACAAAGCCAGCCATCTTCAAGCCAAGAACAGAGGCTTCAGAAGAAACCAACCCACTTTGAGCTGGTACTCTGAGCTTAGACATCCAGCCTCCAGAACTGTGAGAAAATGTACTTCTGTTGTGTAAACTGCCTGAGCACACTAATGCCAGGGGTAAGAGGAAGATGAGGAGAGCGTGGCACCCCAGAGGACAAGAGATGAGAATGCTTCCAGTAGGAGAGGCTGTGCACGTACTGAATAGGTGCTGGGAGGTGAAGGAAGACGAAGACCAAGCACGTCCTTTGGAAGGACCTGGAGAGAATAGTCTCAGTGGAGTGTGGTCAGGTCAAAAGCCAGATCTCCATGGGCTGAGAAGTGAGTATGTCTCCGACTGGCTGCCAGTATACAATTAACTTGTAAAACAAAGGATTTCCAAGAGACTGGGTTGTGAGCTGGGCATTGAGACACGACAGTGGCTGCAGCATAATGTGGGGGTGAAGGGAAGGCTTCAGAAGGCACACTGGGGCTTGCAGACATTAATGGGTGAGAGGGGAGGAGCCTAGGGAGACAGGCAAGAGGAGTGAGGTCTCCGGAGGGGGGCTGGCCGGGAGGAGAGAAGGGTCTCAGGGGTAACAGGAAGCAGGTGGAGAGGATGGGTTGGATGCAGGTAGTGTGGATCTGAGGGAGGGAGGTTGAAGGGTGAGAGACTAGCTTGCCTGGCCCCTCCAGGTATACTTTGCACCATTCTCTATCCGCTCTCTGTCTGGGAGGCCTACTCGTATGGACTTGCCATTGGGCAAGTTTGGGAGTCTCCAGTGGGAAACTGAGGATTCGAGGAGGGTGACACTGGGGGGTCGGTTCCGCGGGCCTCCCCTGCATCATTGGGCCTCCCACTCATGAAGGCTGCGGCTCCTATCTGGGGCTATCTCCATCCATCTGTCCTCTTGAGTTCTGGTAACTGCTCCTGCCCCTGCCTCTTCAGGCCCCAGGGCTGTGGGCCATCGTCATTAGCCTTGTGGCGCTACAACATCTCTTGTCAGGTGTCTAAAATTCGTGAATTGTTCCTTTATCCAACTCTCCTCAGACTGCCCCATTTGAAGGGACTACCTCTTTCTTCCTGGCCCCTGGTTGATATGAAGGTGATCCCTTGCAGTGTTTCTCATTTTTTTCTGGAGATGGAAATAAGGTCCTCTGTTGAGGGTAAGCAGAAGAGGTTTGGGCAGAAGGGAGACTGTTTGAGACATCCCCTGTGGAGAATGGGAGTGGATTTATCAACAGGAGTGAGGCCTCAGCTGAGGCTGGGACCTTGGACTTCAAGGGGTGCCATCCAGCATTCGTGGGATGTCCTCACAGACGCGGCTGCAAGGGCAGGTGGGGAAACAGGTTCAGGCAAGTTTGCAGGTGCCAGGCAGGTGCAACAAGGAGCAGTGGGACCAGGGGATGTCAGAGAGACAACAGAGGGGCCCGTGGCCAGGAGCGCGTTATGAGGCCAAAGCATGGACATAGGCGACGACTGAACGAGTGAGTGGCAAGAACATGTGGTTTGATAGGGAAGGACATCTGGAGGTGCGGTTTGAAAGAAGGGGTCACGTGACTGTGGCCTCTCATAAGCCCTGAGAGTGAGTGGTGATGAGGGGAGTAGGAAATGAGGGCCTGGGGTGCCGGGTGGGTTGTTCATGGAGACCCCCAGGTCTCGGGGAGACAGGAAGACCATGAGCTGGTAACCACAGTCTGACAACTGAGGGGGTACGACTGGGACAGGCAGCAACCCCGCCCACGTGCACAGCCGCACGCCCACACACACCCACACAGTCACACTCGCGCACACACGCCCACAGCCCTCCCAGACACTCCCAGACACCCTCACATGCACTCACCCTCACACACACCCCAGACAGCAGATGGGGCGCTCGGGTAATTGGTTAAACCTGTTCCCGATGTCTGGCTCCGCATTGGCAGCGCCTGTCTGACAGGAAAGCTGGCTGGGCCTGCACCACTCAGCCTGCTGGCCTCCCCGCCCCTCCCCCTACGGGGCTGCCCGAGAGCAGGGGCTCCAGGAGAGGCCTGTGGGGGGTGGGGTGGGGGTGCCGCCTGGCTCCCTCCTGGGCAGAACCCAGTTGACGAGGTGAGGGTTCCACGTAGTCCCACGGGAAGCAGTCACAGCACCCATGAGGAGGAGCTGGTGACAACCAAGTGCAGAGATGCTGAGAGCACCAGCCATGCCGCTGCGGAGCCGTGGGGACTAATCTTGGAAAGTTCCGCGGCCCGGCGGAGTGTAAAGATCATTCCCCGAAGCTGAGGCGCGTGGCTTGGGCCACAAGAGCGAAGAACCTGCGTTCCCGCTACTTAAGTCACATACAACATGGGGTTCTTACGGGCGTCATCAGTACCTCAGCCCATCTGACTCTGCAGGGCCTGGGAGGCCAGCCCAGCTGAGGCGATGTGACATAGCCAGGCTCTCTCGTGGAAAGCCTGGCCAAGCAGCCCCTGTCCACCTGTCCTCACCCCTGCAGGGCCCTGATCTCCAAGAGGAAGGAGCAGTCGAGGGAGGGCCGGGAGCATCATTCCTCGGCTTCTTCTCCCCTTCCCGGCTGCATCTGTGTCTCTTCGAGAGAAACTTTGGTTTGTTCCCTGGAGAGGGCCCAAAAACTCCCAAATTAGCAAACCTGGCAAGCCGGCAGCTCAGAAAATAGTTCATCCTGATTCCATGTTTTTCAGGCTCACAGAAGCCTTTATTAATGAAGTCACAACACCAATATTTACCGTCTGCAGGGAGAGGCACAACACGGGGGGGTGGGTGGGAGTGCAGTGGGGACTCCCGGCCCGCCCCTTGCAGGCCTGGCCTAGGAAGATTGGCAGGTTTCCTTGGGTCCTTTCCAGCCCTTTATCTGGATGACAGGGGCTGCTCTGCTGTGATCCTCGTGTACCTCCTCCCCCACCAAGTGACAGAATCTTGAGAGGAACAGCTCGCCCATTCCCCTGCCCCCACTGGTGCCAAAAGAATGCCTCCCCTTCTCACCCTCACCCCACCTGTGTGGACATGCTCCCCAGAGGTTATCCACCTGCTTGGCAGTGAGAGTGTCCACCCCAAGGTGAGGACTTTCAAGATGCCAGGAATGTGTTTCCTGGCTGATGGGGTGCAGAGGAGCACTGAGATGGGAGAAAGCCCTTTGGTTTCTAGCATTGACTGGACCCAAGTGAGATGCTGACAGGCTTGGCAAAAGGACCTTCTGTGCTTGGATCCCTGCATGGGCCCCAGGCAGCAAGTCTTCAACATTGACTTCAACATTAATCAAGCCCCCAACACATTCCAGGAGCCTAGAGGAGCATAAGTAAAGGCACAGCAAGGCAAAACCCATGGCTCACTGGGGGACAGGGGTGACATGGATGAGACTGAAGCCAAGGGCACCAGGAGCGAGGTAGGAGAGGTCAAGCCGGGGAAGGAAGTGGGGCAGGGGAGGGGGCTTAGGAAGGATGTGACACAGTCCTGTCTGGGCTCAAGGAAGAGAACCCTAGCCACAGCATGGAGGTCCTCCTTTGAAGCGGCCTCATCCTTGGCAATCCACATAAACCTCATTATGTCTACCATCCCTTCCCTCTCCTCCCAACCCCCCCAGGAGCCATGTACACTGCTTCCCAAGGTAGAAGAAACCTTGGCCGTTTGTCAAGGTGGGCAAGCCTGGAAGAGAACAGGTGGGGAGATGAGTCAGCTGTGAGTGTGTTGGGTTCAAGGTGCCAAGGGGGCTGGAGTGCAGCAGACGCGAGCAGCCGGCTAGGTGGCTCTGCAGCTTGGCAGAGGTTGGCTGGAGAGAGTCCAGGGAGCCAGGAGAAGTCCCAGACATGGATGCGAAGCCCCAGGCAGAGGGCACAATCAAGAGGCAGGTGGAGCAAGGAATGACCCTGCAGAGGACAGGGGCGATGAGGCACGGATGAGACTGGGGAGGGCTTGGAGAGGCGGGAGGTAAAAGTGTCAGAGGTACTGGAATAAGGCAGGGAGGGGTACGAGAATCAAGGAGGGAATGGCCAGAAGATCAGGGCGTAGATGAGGCCAGACAGGAGGCAGCTGAGTTTGGCCCCAAGGGGTGGCAGTGATTGGTGACTGGTGATGGCATCAGCATCAGCATTAGGTTAGAGAGCTCACGGGAGGTGAAGAAGTGGAGACAGGTCTGGATGTTGTAAGAGAAAGGTGTTAGGAATACAGGTCTTGCTTTTAAGGATGAAGGACACGTTGATGTGTGACAGTAGGAAAGGCAAGTCGATGAGCGGAAGAGCAGGTGAACTGCAGAGCTCTATTGGGTCCTTCCTTGCTGTTTCCTGGCTGGAGGCCCTGTGTCCGTGGGGACAGGTTACAGGCTCAGCCTTATGCCCCATCTCGGAAGTTTTCATCTACACAGAGGAGTTCTCCGGGGACGGGTGCGCATCCTGGTGAAGCTAGGACCCGGGGCTAGCATGGTCAACTTCTGTGAATGGTGCCCCGCCCCTCAGCTCCCAAGTCTCCCTTTTTCCTCAAGTGTCTCCTCAACTAGAGGAGCCACCAGTCTCTCAGCATGCAGAAGTATGCATGTTCTCTCTCTCCAACAACCCACATGGGCCTGTTTCCCACCGCTCAACAAACTTGGAAACTCCCAAGCATAGCCTCCCTTAAGACACAGAGTGGTCCTTCCCTATGTCTGGCCTCCATTTCTCTTGCTGTACAGTTGGGAGCTAGAGACCAGGGTAGAGACCACCAAGGCACTGCACAAGCTTGCTCTGCTGGTCCCCACTGGTCCCCAGAGCCGGAATCCGCCACCCAGGCTCGAAGGCTCTGGGGTTGGAGCTGGATGCCCATGTCATTAAGAGAGAGACTTTTATTATTCCCATAGGGAAGGGAGATACAAGGGGATCACTAAGAACTACAGCGGGTGCCTGGAAAATAAATTAAAACAGAAACGCATCAAAACAAACAGGAGATAAGAGAAATGGAGAATGGCTGGGAGGCTGCAGTGGCTGGCGGCCCGCCCAGGCAGGCAGGCTCTCCGAGGAGAAGGTTGAGCAGTCCCAGGCCTCAGCCAGCCCATTTCTTGTCCCTCTGGCAGTGGTAGCCCCAGGCTCCAAGCCCTGTGAGGCCGTGACTCGAGGCCTCCCCGAAGCCTGGCGGGGGAGCGGCCAGAGTCCAGCTGGGCCCACCCGGGGGCCTGGCCAGCAGCGAGCAGACGCTCTGCCCTCATGGATCCGTGGCTGCCCCCCCTAGTCATTGGAGGTGACATCGATGTCCTCCCCGTTGGCCTGCTTCGTGGCGATGCGCCACCGGTTGATGTGGTGGGAGCCCTTCTTCTTCTGCTCAGACTCAGGCCCCTCTTCCTCCAGCTTCTGCCGCTTGTACTTTGTCCTCCGGTTCTGGAACCACACCTTCACCTGGGCCAGGGAGGGAGGGGCAGAGGTAAGAAACACCCAGGAGGCCCCCAGAACAGGTACTGGGGCCTCAGCACCCAGGCTGAGCTGGGAGCCAGTTGGGGAAACCAAGACCAGGGTCCTCTCCTCTGGCCAGGTGCCACCTGCTGGGTCCAGAAGACTACTCTTCCAGATGCGAATGAGGTGGGGCAGGGAGAGGACACAGTGGGTCACGAGGAGCCATTTTCCCATCCCTCTATCACAGAGGGAAGGGAGCAATCATGGAGCTGCCGAGCATCCTGTAGCCACAGCATGGCAGAAGGGAGGAACCCAGGCTCTGGAGCCCAGCAGACCTGGGTCCCTACCCATTTCTAGAGAAGAGAGAATAACTGCTCCTTCACGAGGCAGAGATGAACAGTAAGTGGGAGAATATATGAAAAGCCATCACATGAGTCCTGATGAGCTCCCTGTGGGCCTGATATGGGCCCCACCTCCCAGGGCCACCCTATGCCCTTTGCAGCACAAAGAGGCAGAGCGGACATGGCTACGTGACCAGGAGATGATGTCCACACCAAGAGCAGTGCTCACAATAGCCAGAGCATGCCTGGGGTCACGGACCCCGCCACTCAAAAGGCTCTGACTCACACACCATCTAGGTCAGTCTCTCCAGGGGACCCTGTGAGCAACGTCAGGTGGAGTTACCCCCATCCCACATCAGAAGTAGAGCTGGACAGGTGGGAAGTCTGGTCCCTCATGTGGCAACTCCTCAGGGTAGTCTGAAATCCACCAATGAGGCCTCATCCTCCTTAGACATAGCAGTGTCTGCAGCCCCACCTGGGGCAGGGCTCTAAACTTCCTGCCCCCAAAGCCTTGGCCTCTGTAGCCTATCCAAATATGGGAACAGGTCACATGGGAGAAATCACAGGGGACAGAGGCGAGCTCCTCTTTAAACATAGAGGGTTCCCCACTTCTGTGTCAGGCATTGAGAGTCCTGACAAGGGGAGGGTTCAAACAGTGGACAACTATCTTCTGTGATGGGTTGCGGGGTGCTTAGAGGGAGGAGCAGGTCTGCAATGCAAAGCCTCTGCGAAGAGGCTTAGTCCCATCTCTAATCACCCCTCGCTTCTCCCACCTCCCCCAGCATGTGATCAGTGTCCAGGATACAGCCTTTAACATCTTCGTGGGCGTGATCTAGGAGGGTTGTCCCAGCTTCCTGACTAGTCTTAGTGCTTGGGGACTGTGGAGAAAGTCTCACTCAGTCTGTCAGCTCCTCCTGACCATACAGTTCTTTACTTGGCCTTACAGAGCCAGGCCAGCACCCCCATCCTCAGAGCTGGTAAAGGTGAGTCTGGGTGCTGATCCTTTGCTAAGTTCCTTCCCTTCTCTGGGCTTAAGTCCCTCATCCATAGGAGAGATGTTTTTGGGGGCCCCTGCACCTCCAGGGCACCTCCTGGGCTTTTGCTCCAGAGGGTCCCTGGGGAGGTGATGCAGAGATGGCAGGGTTACAAGGCATGGATGGTTTCCTGAAAATGACAGCTCATTTAAAAAGCAAGCAGGTGCTCTCACCTGCAGCTGGGTGATCTGTGGTGTCCATGACAGTGGTGACTGGTAAGTCATGTGTGTGGAATGATGGTGAGCACCTTGGTTTTGGCAGCAGCAGTTACTGCTGAGGGGAGATCCTGGAACCCTGGGTGGGGCCAGGAGCAGTCCTCAGAAGACTACCCAGTCCAACCCCTAGTCCCTGAGAATGGCTGAGAAGCACAGGTCTTAGCCATAAAGCCAGGCAGTGGCAGCCAAAAGCAAGCAGGCCTGGCCTCTGGGCGTAGGGAGCAGTTTCCTGCCCAGGACATTCTACCTTCATGCTTCCCAGACACTACCCCCATCCCCTTCGTGGAACTCACCCAGTCCAAGGCTTCCCCTAAGAGCACACCCTTCCCAGGGTCTGCCCTACCCCTTGATTTTAGAGCACTGGTTGGGGGTGGGGGCAGCCAGCCAGAGACAGGAAGAGATGAGGTGCCTGGCCTGGTGGATGGTGTAAGAGGAGGATCTTCTTCCCTCATTTCTAGGCTAAGGTGCAAACCTGTCTGTCGCCTGCATGTCTCACCCCAGGTAGACAAGGGAGAATGGTAGATGCTCTGGGTACAAGACTTCTAGATTCCATAACCACCTTTCCTTGGGTACCAGGCTGGCTAGGCCCTGGGTGGTTCTGCGTGAGAGAACTGCGTGGCAGCCAGCCTGGTCCCCGCCCCCTGTCGTGGAGCCCACTGACACTACACCAGCCAGTAGGTGGGTGAGCTCCTATGCCAGGCATTTGTGTGTGACTCAGGCCTGGATGCGGGGTTGGGGCAGCATTCCTCAGAGCCCAAGGGGCTGGCCAAGGGTTAAGTGTGCCCAGCCTAGCGATGGGGCAATCCGGGGAAGCCCTGGGCAACACCAGGACCTAGGGCCCTTCCTGCACCTTCTCCCTCCCACACAACTCCCAAGTCTCCTTCCAGGAAGGATGGATGGACCCAGCCTGCTACCCTCGCCTCACAACACTGGCCCAAAGAAGGAAAGTTTCCAGTGGTGGAACCCCAGGTGCAGGATATGTTTTCAGGCAAGGGCCAGCTTCCTGGCACACCCAAATGAAAGGTGATTCGGAATATTTTCTCCATGAAAACGACTGGGGTCAAGGAGGCAGATTTTTAGAAACAGGGATGCAAACTCTCTCCCTAGGCAGACTGGCTATCTTCTGAACAGCCTTAGGCTGAGTGACCAGATGCTGTTTACAAAGACTGTAATAACAGGGGGATGCTTCTGACTTCATAATATCAGTGAAAACGGCAGGATGCAGTTTGGGCACAGTGTGATCACAACCATGGAAAATAAAATCTATGCATGGGGAAAAAAAGACTAGAAGGAAATGTACCTAAAGTGAGGGTGACATTCCTTTCTTCTTTCCACTTTTCTGACTTTTCTTTAATGCATTACTGACAACAGTTAATAGTTATTTTTTACTTAGAAAAAGAAGAAGAACTGGGCTCTGAGTGTAGTATGAGACAAGAGTGACATCCCATCAACCTCTCTAACCCAGCCTCTGGGGTCACCCCGGAGCCCTTTCCCTAGAGGACAGAGGCCCTAGAAAGGCTACCAGCTCTGGGAGAGCTGTGCCTATTCTGCACCTGCCTCCCCGGAACATCTGCACATGAGCCCTCAAAGACACAGTTGGGATGTTGGCTAAAGGAATCCCTCCCCCATCTCTGAGTCTCCTGGGTTTGCAGAGAGGTTCCCTGTGGTCTCCAAAGTCCCCATCCCATTGAATGTCTCTTTTTCAGGTAAGCCGGATCCTTCCAAGATTCTCCACTTTTGCCTGAGTTACCCACCTGGGGTACTCTTCCTTAGCCTTCAAATTCCTGCTCAGATGTTCCTAGGCTGGGCCTGCCCTATTGCCCATCTGTACTTCCTTAGTACTTTTCCCTGTCGCAGCAACAGTGACCCCAGCAGTGGGTTAATTTATTTGCTTGAACCTCTGTCTCTTCATCAGGCTGTGAGAACCCGGAGAATCAAAGCAGTGTATAAGTCTACTCTAGAGTCCCAGTGGGCATGTTCCAGTCTGTTCAGCAAGCTGGGCAGAGGTGAAGTGACCTGCACTCTGCTCTTGGCAAGAGGTGCCTAGGTCAGAAATGGAAAGCTGAAGAAAGTCAATGGTGGAGGGAATTGAGATCTAATCAGAAAATGGGTTTGGGAAGTGCAATTGCTGGAATGATGGGTTTAGTTCAGTGGACACTTCTACAAGAGGGTCAACTTTTTTATTTTAATTTTTTTAAAGATTTTTAAAAGTTTTATTCATTTAAGTAATCTCTACACTGAACCCCAAGATCTAGAATTGCATGCTCTACCGACTGAGCCAGCCAGGCTCCCCCAAGAGGGTCAATTCTTAATTCTTCATGTTGTGAATTGGATTAACCACTTCTAGGGAGAATCTGGGGGAGGGAGAAAGACCTATTGTTGGGGGGCACAAGGGTCAGCATGAGTCAAACAGGACGAAGAAAGTGCTGTGGATAAATGAAGGAATGCATGCATGCATTAATGTATTAAAGGACTGATTGATGTATGTATGCATTGATGAATGAAGGTGTGTATGTATTAACGAACAAATGAATGGACAAAGGAACTAACGCACAAGCCAACTACAGCTCCAGCCAATTGTTTCAGATTTTACTTTCGAATAACCTATTTGAATGAACCAGATTTGGACCCTTCTTTTCTACTAGTCCCCAACTTTAGTCCCTCCCAAATGGAAGAGTCTGTGGCTCCTGCCTGCATACTTTCAGACAAATACTTGTCCTCAAGGAGTTTGAACACCCTATCGAGATAATAGCCTTTTCCACTGGGGATCCATTTCCTACTATTTGATCATATGAGCTACTCTCACTCACAGGGTCAAGCCCAATGTCATGAAGCTCAGCCCTCACCCCACCAAACTGAAGCCACCTCTGACTCCCCATCAACCATAGCCCTAACTCTTCCTAAGCTTTCCTGTCTCCTCCTCTGTCCGACCATCCTGGATGCTTGCCCTCACTCTCAGAGAGACATCAAGATTCATCCGCCTCCGCAGGACCAGGCCCTGGAGAACCACTCCAGTCTGCCTTACCTCCCCTGCCCTGTCCTGCCTCCCACTAGACTCCTGGAACATGAATGATGCAGAAATTCTTGGAGAAAAGCCAAGACTTGAAGAAGGGATGAGTCCATCTCAGAACCAACAATAAGCTAGCAACAAAGGCCTCTTGACCTTTCCCTAAAATTCAAGTCATTTTGATATTTCCTTCTCATCTGTCCCCCCCAAAACAGAGCTTTTCAGAGCAGGAAGGGGCCCCAGGAAGTCTCCTTACCATGCTCCTGGGGGAAAAACCCATAGGCAGGTAACTATACACTCCTTCCTTCTAAGAACTCCCTACCTGTTCTTGGGCCCCAAGATGGTGGCCAGACTTGTCAGCTCCCACTCCATCTTAACTCACCCACTTCAAACCCTCCCCTTCCTTCCCACCAACCTAGAATCCTATGCATCCCACTGAGCCTTCTGGGCCTGAGGTCTCCTGGGAGCCTTCCACCCATACAGGTCTCCCCTTATCTTCCTCAGTCACGGTGTGACTTCAAGGGGACTCCGGTCACTCACCCTGTGCATATCCCATAAGTGTGCACACTTTACATTTTGCTCCCACCACCAAATGAGGAATCTCCAAGGCTAAAGACTCCATTTCTACACTCCTTTCCCTCATAGCTCAAGTGAACTCAAAGCCGGAAAAGGTGAAGAAACACCTGCTGAACTGGTCAAAGCAGACAGGGCAGCTGGAAACACGGACCAATTGATCAGCCTGGAGCAAACAAATGCTTTCTCTCATTCCCCATAAAACTAACATGTCACCCCACACATGCACATAAGCACCCGAGCTGCTGTCGGGGCCATGTGTATGTATGATATCACCTGACCTTTGGGCATCATCTCACTGCTCATCTGTGCTCCACACTGTGGCACATACATGTTACACACACACACACACACACACACACACACACACACACACACACTCACTTGCCCTCACAGCTCTGATCTGACCCAAATCTGGGTCTGTGCCACCAGACTGAAGCTTAAATGGGCCTCATTCAGTCATCGAGGTCAGACGCTGAGGCTGCACCACAGCAGTGAGGAGCAAGTAATTAGAGCCAGAGGGGAGAACTAGCCCTTTTCCCAGGACCACTCCCTCCACTTCCTGGATTGATCCACTGCCATCCCAGTACAAACACCCTCTCTCAACCAAACAGACAAACCTGCCCCCAACAAAGAAGCCCAGGTTTCCCACCTGCCAACACTCCATACTAAAGCTTTGAGCATGCATACACCCCCGAGCTCTGGCTGGGTTAAGACCCACACGTTGATTTCCTTAACTCTCCCAGAAGTTTTATCCGTGAACTGGTGGAGAAAATGAGATCATGTAGATTAAAATGCAAGGGAAAGATAGAAAACAGAGGGACAGGAAGGGGTCAGTGACTGCCGAAAGCAAGGGAAATGACTGATAAAGTTAACACATGGATATGAGTACAATCAAGAGAAATTCGCCTATTCATTTGATACATGTTTATGAAGCCTCTATGCCTTGCTGGTCATTGAGCTGGACCCTACGGTATAGAGAAAAACAAGAAGGCTTGACCTCTGGCTCCCAGAGCTGGCCTGTTATTCACCAGAATCACCCAGAGGGCTGTTTTAAAAACATTTCCTGGATCCCCTCCTGGAACTCCTAAGAGAATCTCCTGAATGGGGCCTGGGAATCTGTATTTTAAGATTTCTTGGTGCAATAGATCTAGCCAGTCCACAGAGTGACATTTGGACATGATAGATAATTAAACCACAGGAAAGTCCTATGTGTATTATGATATATGGGAGATGTACTGTGAGCTCTGAGAACTTGCAGGAAGCATTATATAGAAACACAGAGAAGTAGAATATAGATGAGCCAGAAACTCAGGGCTGGAAAGAACCACGGAGTTGAATCCATTAAATCTTACAGATACATCAGACTGAGGCCCAGAATGAAGACAAAGGCAGAGCTGATGACATGACAGGTAAGCACTAGCAGATATTTGAACATGCATCTGTCAGTAGCTAACTAGATCTGCAGAGATGGAAGCTTGAGATGGATGGTAGATACACAGAAGATAGAACAGATGATAAGGAAATAATCAACAGTTGGGTAAATGAGAGCTATTATTAGGAAGATTATAATTAATAGAATATATAAATTAACTAGCTATGGAGAGGCAGTTTAATGAGAGCAGACAGAAGTGCGTGGCTAGATATAAAACAGCTATCTGTGATGGACTGGAGAGCCCTGAGAGACGAATGTAGGTACTGACAGTAGAAATAGATGGCAGGGAACTGATGAGAGAGACTGTCACTTGACGAACAGCTGATAGCTGGAAATGACAGGTAAGTTTGCCTGATAAATACTGAAAGATGGACAATTAATTAAATATATGGCATAAATCCAAATAATAAGTACCAGAGGGACAGAAAGCTCTGATGATGAAGGAGACTGGATGAGGCAGAAGAAACACTGGACTAAGTCAGGAAACCCAGGTTTGGGACTTACTGTAACACTAACCTGATACACTACTTTAAACAAAGGGAAGGGAAGGACTGGGGATGAGAATTAATATTATTTGAGTTCATATTAGGTGACTTTAATCTTTAAACAACCTATCTTCTGGATGAGAACATCACAGCTCAGAGAAGTTGAGTAACTCACCCAGGGTCACACAGATAATGAAATCCAAACTGCCTGCCTAGGGAGCTCTGCCCAGTTGGTGTCTCTTTCCCAGAATCCTCACCTGAATAGATGAGCCTCAAGGCTCAAGGTTTCTCAGACTCAAACCTCCCATAGTTCTATTGTGGTTTCTTGTTCCATATGCTAAAACCAGCTCACTTATAGATAGAATATGAGTAGACATAAGAGTTTTGACAGTGATGCTGGATATATTAGTCTATCTGGGTTTTGTTTTAAATGTGTTTGGAACATAATGAAAATGAAAGAAACAATCATTACATTTACTAACTGGCATTGTTAGGAGCAAATAGGCAGCTAGATTTGGTGTGAAAGAAAGTTAATTAAAAATCCTCTCACTGAGCTAAAAAATTGAAAGTTTAAAAGCATTGACATTATTTCAACAAGTGTTAATCTGTGGGTGGGAGGATTATAAACCATTTTGTTTTCTTACACTTATGCAATTAAAATTTAATAACTAATACTTTTTAAATGATGTTAACTATAAACACCATTCTTAAATTGACACCTTGTTTTAGACAATAATTTTAAAACACTCCCAGGAGGGAACGGGGGTATTATTTTTTTAACTTGTTTTTTTAACATCTTTCTTTAAAACATTTTAAAAATTAACTCTATCATAAGCTTTATCTCTGCTGTTAGAACAGCCCAGCTAGCAAATCTGAAAAAGCGTGGGTCCTGCAGTGGAGTCCAGAGTAATGCATTGATTAAATGGGGGCATCAGACAGATGAGACAATAGATGCCAAAATGGGACGCGAGGACCGGCGGGTGATGTCCGCCAGGGGAACTGGGAGGCAGTTAGGGTCTGAGCCCCCTTCCTATCTTCACTGCTCCAAGGAGACCCCAGGCTGCCCCCTCAAGATCCGGGACCAGGGTGGTGTATCCGGGATGCTGGCTGTGGTGTAGTAGGGGCCAGACCAGCAGGAAAGGGGAGAGGAGGATAAAAAGCGGGCAAGCATACCTCTCTCATTTGCAGATCTGGGAGCCGTCAGGGACATAAGGGAGTAAGGTCTCCCGAGGCCCATTCAGACCCTGAAATCCGCCTCCAGGGCACCAGCCAGCCCCTCCAGCAAGTCTTACTCCCAGGGACCAAGAGCTTAGGCGGTGCTTCCAGGCAGCATTTATTTATGGCGACGTCTTTACACATAACAAACCCAAGTCTGCCTCCCTATAACTCCAATCTAGTTCTTAAAATTTTTCTTTTCTTAATTATCCATTACAAAAACACTCCTATAATGTCATCCAGTTCAAAACCCCTCCAACACCATGGAGTTTGTTCCTTTCCCCAGCTCAACGGCCCTTCCAGTGTTTGAACACAGTCCCTGACTCCCAGACTCTACTTTCGCACCATCCCCTGTCTGCGCGCCCAAACGTTTACCAGTTTTGAGAGCCCTGTCTGCGCAGAGATCAGTGCCACCCTGGGACCCCAAGCAGGGTCTGGCCCCTTCCTGGCTAATCTCCTCTGCTTCTGATGTTTACAGCCTGAGGACACGTGGGCTTTCTCCACACATCCCATCCGCCTTCGCCAGCTCTGCCCATGAAAAGCCCAAGCAGCAAAGCCAGTGTGGGAAAGGTCTGGCCATCCCACAAAACTGCGAGCACCCCCGAAGAGTGGCGGGAGAAGGGCTGCAGTAACCACAGGACTGAGACGGCTCCAGTGGACTCAGGGGCAGCTCAGGAGTGACTGGGGCGTGGGGCTCCACGCCCTGCCTCCTCCTGATAAACTGGCACCTCCTATGGGCTTGCAGAGCAGACTGGGGAAGTGGTTTGATTCCAACCTCCTGGTGGTACTTAGTGCTTGACAGAAGTCCTGCGGCCTCCGCGAGGCTAAAGCGCAGCGGGAGGGAAGGGGCTCTAAAGACTGGTTTAGCTGGAGGGCCGCAGGGTAGAGGCCGTGGTGGCTTTTGGAACTGGGTGGGACAGAGCTCCGGAGAAGGCGGGGATGAGAGTCGGGCTCCTCCTGCACCTGCCCGTCCTCCCCCCCCTCCACCTGGGCTGACCGGCCGAGCGCGGAGGCCCGCGGGGTAGTTATTACCTGCGTCTCGGAGAGGCTGAGGCTGCCGGCCAGCTGCTTCCGCTCGGCGCCCACCACGTAGTGGTTCTTCTCGAAGGCGCGCTCCAGCCGCAGGAGCTGCGAGGGCGAGAAGGCCGTGCGGATCCGCTTGGGCTTGCGAGCGAAGGGGCCGTGCAGAAGCAGCCCGTCCTGGGGCACGTCGCTCGCTGCGGCCGCGCCGCCGACGGCAACACAGCAGGTACAGACAGAGAGAAGGGGCGCCGTGAGCCGCAGCCGGGCCGCCGCCGGGCCGCCCGCGGGAGCCGGCCAACCCCGGCCCTCTGGCCCGGCTAGCAAACGCCCTCGGCGCTTCTCTACCCTCTCCAATCCTTGACTCCCCGCCCCCACTTCTCCCTTTCCCTCTCGCCGCGCCTTCCTAAAGTCCAATCCCCTGTCCTCCCCCGACACCTAGGGGGGAGAGTTAGGGTCAGAGTGCTACCCTGTCAGTCGCGGGAGGGGTGGAATAGCAGAGCTGCGGATCACTCCGTTGGGCCAGGAGGAGGGCCCAGGCCTAGTGAGGCGCCAGCCGGCCCAAATCCACAGCGCCTGGAGCAGCAGAAGAGGCCATGGGGTGGGAAAAGTCCTTTAGCTCTCTTTGTCCACTTTGCCCTGTCCTATTTCCCTCAGAAAAGCCAAGAGTAGAGACAGGGCTGGATGTCAGGAAAGTGACACCCTCATGCCAAACACATTTTCAAGAACTAGAAGGTAGGTACCCAAGGCACTCTCTTTTCACACCTGTTTAAACCAGCCTTGCAGCTAAATGATTAGGCTGCTAGCCCTTTGAAAATTCTTGCCAACAGTCTCAGGCTCTACCTTGCAAGTGGTAAAAATAGGCCAGCAGCTAGGTCAACGTCCAAGCAACTCCTGAAGGTCTAAGGTCAGGCTTCTTCCTCCCCCTTCCCCACCTCTTTCCCCCAGGCCTTCTGGTAAAGCCCACTCCCCACAGGAGACTCCTACTGCTCTCCGTGGGAAAAGGCCTTGCTTCATCCCTGAATAGTCCCGTGCTGAAGAAACACGTGTATAAATATCTAGATGTCATCTTTCTCTCTAATATATATAGATATAGATATATTGGTTTCTGCATGGGCGTGTGTAAATATATGCTCCAGCCTCCCTACTGTCTTTTTCTCCCATCTACCATACAGGATTTTCAAAGAGTGTGATTGTCCCTTGGCAAATGTTGGCCATCATGGGAACTCAGCTCCTACCTGCAGGAGGAGGGGCTGACACTGGGTTCAATGAGGCCGGGTGGTTAGGTCAGGAACTACAGAAGCCAAAATAAGCTTCCACCCACAGCTTCAGTCTCAATAAACCCCCCACTAGGCCTTCACACAATCTCTGGCTTGGTTGCACATGCTAACAGGCTTGAAACAGGCCCTTACATCACCCATGGATCTCATGCAGTGGCACATAACAGTCCCCCTGACCCACTGACAATGCAGAGCCCTAGATGGAATGTTTTCACACAGTTAGCTGTTGAGATTTGACTGATCCAATTAATTTCTTCAGAAATGGCCACTGGTTTTACCCAATTTGACCTGTTGTTTTGTTTAAGATAATTGTTTGGATCTCCGTTGAGATCTCCCATCTCTGGAAACACTTCTGTAAGTGAAGTAAGGTCATATAATTGAGATGTTGTTGCTAAAACTCTCCAGGTAACTGTTCATGTCCCTCTGCTGGCGGATACTGATTGGCATTACTTTCTTTGGAGGACTTGGGTCCTTGGAGTTTGGACACCTACACAGGTGAACTTTATTGCTGAGGTTTTCTGTGGAACAAGATTGCTAGAGGGGAGATAAAGTCCCCTGACAATCACTTATCCATTTCAAGTGGCTGGATCTGTGCAGCTACAAAAGGGAGTGGGATCACATCATAGGGGGGATGGAGGGGGACAGCCTGCCCAGTGGGCCCTTCAAGGTGGCAGCAGGCCGAGGGCTGTTAGGCCTGACTGAAGGCAGTTTAACTGGTAGTGGTGGAGGGGACAGATGATCAGGGGAGATGGTCTAGAAGAGAGGAATAATGAGGAGAGAAAGGAGGAGACTGATCCAAGTAGAAATAAGAATTAAAGTCTTAAGTGGGTACCAGTGTGATTAGGCCAGGGAAAGGTGGGAGAGGTGAGTGGGAAGCAAATACTTCTTGTTGATATTAAGTTGCTTCAAAACACAGCATTGTTCTGAGCCTGGGTGAAGTCCCAACAGTGGTTTTTCCTCTGGACAAGTGATCTGGAGAGGGAAAAGGCCTTGATCATCCCAGAGTTCACAGGGTTTGGCCTCAGCAGCTCAACTGACCCAGGCTAGTGAAAAGTGAGGCGGCAGCCTGGAGAGACCCTGTAGGTGGGAGCGAATGGGGTGCAGGGGTGCCTAGGGCAGTCTGTGGCTGAGAAAGCAGAACTACAGTCTGCCTCAGTGTGTGTGACTTGATGGCTGTTTTGTAATTCTGGGAGTGTGTGTGGGTCACTTGTGCGGTGAAGTTCTCTGTCTTTGTCTTTGTAAACCCAAAGTGGAAGATGGAAGCAACAAGCTTCTCTCTCCTGACATACGCATGTCCCTTTGCCTCAAGTCTGGCTATTTTAGGAAAAGCTGGGTTGCTTGGTTTATTGTAATGTTCTGTTGGGGGCAGATAGCATATGTATAGTATTCTGTATGTGCAGAAGCACGGGGGTCCTTCTGACCCAACCTCGAAGAAGCAAGGGGCAGGAAAATTACTCAAGATGCTGAAAAGTGATGACAGATTGGATTTCAAAAGAAGCCAGGCCTTTCCCTATAAGAAAGAGGTGGTTTAGTGCAAAACTAACCATCCTGAGAAACTGATCAATAGCTCTATGTTTCTGTAAGGACAGTGATGCCTTAGGTGCCTATGTGCCTGGTACCCTCTCATTATGGGTAGGGGGCCTCAACAGTCCCAACCACAGCTTCAGTTCCCCCTAACTGGACCACAAGAACAGAACAAGCTTGGGGCTGGGGTGCAGTGTGGCCTGTTTCCATGCAGTAGTTCTGGCCTGTGGGAGTGGGCAGTCAGTTTCAGACAAGGATAGGTGGAAAAGTGGAGAGGGGCTGAGTTAGCCTTCCCTGGAGCCAGGAGGAACTGAACCCCAGCCCATTTTGCTCCGGCCTCTCACTTCAGGCCCCTCCAAGGCAATGACTGGCAATAGAGACTCCCAGGAGTGAGGTGGCTGAAGGTGGGAGCTAGGGATCCGAAGTGCCCAGGCAGACGCTGCACTCTCTTCTGGAGAGGCCCGGGCCGGCCCGGGGTTCTAGGTGGCTGGCTGGGCGGAGGAGCCCGGGGCAACAAGAAGGAGAGGCCGGCCAAACTGCGGAGATAACCTCATTCCTCCTCCTCCTGCCGGAACAAAGGCGCCCTTTGATGCACCGGCCCATTGCAAACGCCGGTCCCAGTGGGTTGGGGCTTCCCAGGCCCCCTCCGGACGCTGTTCTTGGCCTGGAAAGTTCCTGAGTCCCGGTAATAACACCGAAGTGCGGCCAACTCCGCGTCTCCGCCGGCTCCTCCCCTTTAGGCCTCGAAGGCCACCGGCTTCAGGATCCTGACGCCTGATCCAGACATCCCGCGTGGGCTCTGCCTCTTCCACCTCCTGGCTCTGCCGGAAAAGCTGCTTGCCTGCGCGCGGGCCCGTGCTGCCCGAGAGCGCTGCGCACCGAGCGCAGACATGTTCCTTTTCGTTCGTGTAGGGTTTCGTTTCTTGCATTAAAACGGGGCTGAAATGAGCATCGCAGAGACCCGGTTCTCTAGAAAACGCGGCGCCGGAGGGCCTGGGACGGCTCTGCCCGCAGCCCCAAGGCCCCGTTGGGACCGCAAGGCTCACAGCCGCCGGGGCGCGCACCGGGCTGCAGCGATGAAGACCGGACCCAAAGCCGAAACGTGTCAGCGTCTGAAAAGTCCTTCAGTGTCCAACGGATTTCCGAGTTCAAAAATTCGGCCACGCATGGCTCCATCTCCGCGTCCAGACACGGTTCTTGAGAGAAAAATCCAACCGTTTTTGCAACTCGACAACGTGCCCGCCGGGACTGATGGCTCAGGGAGCGGCGGCAATTTCTGAGAAGGTTTTTCGGAGAATTCATCTGGCCTCGCTTGGCTGGGAATGCTCAGAGCTGGATCTGTCGCGAGGTGCCCCCGGCCCTCAGCGCGCCGCGCCCGCGGGGACGAGGCTAGAGGCGGGAAAGGCAGAGCGGAGGGCGTGGGGCCCCGGGTCCGAAGCCAAGGGCACAGCTGCAGAGACCATCGGATGAACAGAGACCACAGGGCTTAGGATCGGTTCTGCCCTCTCCTCTGAGTCCCTGTCTCTGCACCATCCTTCTAACCACGGGCCCCTTGTGCCCCGTTCCGACGGTTCAAAAGCAGCCGCGTCTCTCAGATCGGCCCATGGGTGCCAGGTTTTGAGACCCAGGCCAGGCCCCACGGAGTACCGAAGTGGTTTACTCAGTTTTGAATAAAACTTCATTTATAGCAGTAAACAATGATTGTAATTGACAAGTTTCATGCCCAAAGCGGCTGACACCATAGGCTTTTTTTTTCCCCCCAAGATGATTTGGGCAAATCTTTGAAATCCCAGGGGGACAAGTCTGCCCACAAAAATTCTTGTTCAAGTAATTACATTCTTTTATTTTGTGGGATCTGCTGGGTCAATATCTACTGGTCAGATGGGACTAAGCAAACTGACAAAGCAGGACCGGGAAAGCGGCTCTCGGTGAAACAGTGAAGCACCTATAGTCAAAGCTTCAAAAGATCATTTTTCTTCTGTTACCTAAATAATGGTACCAAGCATCTGGTTTACTTTGTGTAGACCGCAGTTTATCGTCAGATTAGGTTGGTAGCCGAAGCTCTCTCTAGCCATATCCTTTTCATTTGTTTCACTAAAAGCCGGGTTACCTAGCTCTGAGTCATAGAACCTCACAAGGCTGAGGTCCAGTCCCGTCCACACTAACAAAATAAAACTGGAAACTAAAGCAATTACTTCACAAATTAAGGCCATTCTTAAAAAAAAAAAAAAGACAAGAAAAGAGAAACAAACTTTAACAAATTCAAGGAAGAAAACGAACTCCAACAAATGCAACTCTATTTCCTTCGGAAAAGTCAGATAATTGAAACGTGTGTGTGCGTGTGTAAGGCCAGTGGGGTATCTTCATTAGCAAACCCACTGCCCAGTGCAGAGATGGGAGAACAGCCTGCCTATGACCTTAAAAGTCCTCTGCCCCCGCCCCCTGCCTGGGAGGACTGCCGTCGGTTCCCCAGCAGCCGGGCGGGCTCCCAGAGTCCGCGCAGGGCGGACGAAGCCGGTTGCTGTTGCAAACCTTCCCGACCCTGCGTCTGAGAGGCACTTGTAACTTGGAGAAGTCGGGTCGAGGTTGCTGAGAAACACCCCAAGACAGTGGAACACTCCACACTGAACATTAACTCTCCAGTTTGCCCTCCCTGCTGCCCCTTCTTTCCACAGACCCGGGGCACGCGGGTAGACTTTGCCCTGCTCCGACGCGCCAGCGAGGGCGGATATCTGGGAGTTGGTGGTGGATGTGTAAGCGAAGTATGGTCCCAGGTCCAGCTGGGGCGGAGGGAGAACCGTGAGCGCTGCGCTCACTGGACTGCGACTGGCTCGGCCGGGAGGGATTCTGGCAGGCCGCGGGGAGGATCAGGAGAGGCTCCAAGGATGCGCCCGGGCTTGGCGTCCGGACCGGCATCGTTTCTGGGAAAGCCTGGAGGTCCCAACCTGGCTCTCTGGAAGGGAACCCAACACCGCGGTAGCGCGAATGGATCCGCCGCGGCTCTTCCACATTCGGGGATCGGCCTCTGCCGACCCACAGCCTTCTTTCAACAACTTCTGAACAGCCCCGCGCGCCCCCGAGCCTCCCCCGCGCAACCGCAGCGTGGGCGCTGGCCGGCCGCCTAAGCGGGCACAGCATGGGCACTCACCCTGGAAGCGGTGGCCGAAGAAGCGGTTCCGCAGGACCCAGGGGTAGAAGTGCAGAGGGTCCCGGTGCTGGGCGCCGAAGAAGGAGTGCGGGGGCTGCAGCGGGGAGGCGCCCAGCTGGTGCGCCGGGTGCACGGTCAGCGCGGGGTGGTTCATGGCCTCGGGGAACACAAGCTCGGGCCCACCGTAGAGCGAGCGGCCGGCGCCCGCGGCGGCGGCGGCGGCGGCGGCAGCGGGGAAGCCGCTCACGAAGGCCGCCTCGGCCGCGCCGGGGTGAGGGTAATTGAGCGCCGTGGGCCGGAGTGGCTCCTCCGAGGCGGCCGCCGCCAGGGGATGGGAGCCGGCGCCCCCGCCGCCAGTGCCCCCGCCGGTGCCGCCGTCCTTGGCTACCAAGGACTCGATGGTAAAGCCGCGTTTGGCTGTGGGCTGGAACATGGTCGCGGTCGCCAGAGCCGAGCGAGGCAGCTGGGCTCTGGGGAGCGCTCCGCGTCCTGGCGCCGCCGCCGTGCGGGGTGTGCACCCAGCCAGGCACATGCACACACACCAGCACCCCTCACCTCCCCCGCCCGCCCGCCCGCGCTCAGACCCGGCCGGCGAGCCAGGCGCGGTGAGGCGAGGGGCGTGCGAGCGAGCGAACGCGGAGTCGGGCCACGGCGCGCAGCTAGGCGCGCCGGCCTCTGGGGCCGAGCGGGCAGCTCCCGGCGCAGGCACTGGCGCGGGTTCCGTGCGAGGCTACGAGCTGCCTCTACGGCCTGGGGGCTGAGCACGGCCCCCTCCCTCCCGAGTCCAGCCAGGACCGACCCCCGCCCCTGGTCCTCCCAGCACTGCCCAGCTCAGCCTCGGCCGCTGCTCTGCGAGGCGCGAGTTAGCCGGCACCTGCCCCGCGCTCGCCCATTGGCCGCCGCTCACCTGCCCCAAGGTGGGGGGCGGGGCGGGGCGGGGCGAGGGACGGCGGGTGGGGAAGGAGCCAGCAGTCGGAGGCAAAAAGCGGACTGGAGCCTTTGCTGGGCGATCTAGGCCTCCCCCCCACCCCTCATCCGCCCCTTGCCACAAGCTTCTCCTCGCGTCTCTGCCCTTTAGCTGAGTCTGGCGACCGCTCCAACCACCTCAGCCCACGCGAGAGCCGAAGAAGGCGTCCGAGGGGCCTTGGGGCTTGGGAAAATCTCCAGCCCCACTTCCCGATGTGTAACTCAGTTGAACCCCCTCCAATTCATCCTGGGATGTCGTTTCAGTTCTCAGGCAACTTGGATCCGAGTGGAGGGTGGGTGGGTTTTGCCCAACAAATAGGTTCTCCGAGAACAAGCTCCCTGGCCTCCAGGACCCTCCCGCTCACCCCACCATCTGTCTCTTGGGACGCGGGTCTGAAAGCCGCGCCCTCGTTCGTGAGGTTTCGCGTTTTCTGAGTGTTATGGGAGACGGCTCCAGAAAGGGGACGCCCAGTTCTTTTCACCCAGGGGCCAGGCCAGGGACAGCGCGTGAAGAGCCACCGGAGTGGTCACTTTGCAGACCTCAAGCAGCAAATCCGTGTTCGGAAGCACCTCCTTGGCCCAGCCACAGCCACCGCGGTCTGCTCGCACCGGGACGGCGGGCCTCAGCAGAGGACGATCTGCTTTTCTCGCCTTCTCTGGTCGTGGGGCTCAGGTGCAGGCGGGCCAGGCCAGGGCCTCGAGCCTTAACTTGAAGCTCGCCGAGCAGTCGACCCTGTCTCCAAGAATGCATCCCAGCCATCCCGGGAACGCAGCGGCCGCCTGGCCTCCCCTGACCCTCACCTTCCACCTGCGACCGCAGAGCAGCGGACGACTCTGCTCCGTCAGGTTTCCATTTCTTGCAATAATTCCCTGGGGGTGAGAGGGTGAAGAGAACCAGTACTCAGCAAACTTTTTCACCCGGGCCTTCCAGGCCGCAGGAAACACCGCACGGAGGCCTAGGAGGGCGCTGGGCGGTGGTGGGGAGGCTGGGACCCGGACCCTGCCAGAGCACTGCAAGGAGGGGACCGCAGCGCGTTTCGCTTCCTCGCCGTCGCCGGGGTCTGTCGGGGCGGCCCGGCTGTGGCCGGGTGCGCAGATCCGGCCTAGGCCTTGCCGGCGCCCCGAGGCCAGGGGTTCCGCGTGCCGCGTGACTCTGCAGGGACTCCAGGCCGGGTCTTGGGAGTGGCCCGCCTGAGCGCCGGGAGCCCCGGTCCGGGAGAGCGCTTCGGGCGCCCCTGTCGCCACAAAGCGGGTTAAAGTCTATTTTCCACTCGACTGCGCCGAAAAGCCCCCGCGCGCCGACGCCGTTCCGGCCCCCTTGGGCGAGGTGGGGAGGGGGCGGCGAGAGGGGGGAGGTGAGGCGAGGCGACCGCACCCTGCAGCCCTTCGCGTCCCGGGCAGCCCCGGGCCGAGCGCGGCGGAGCCTCATCAGAAATGCCTGCGGAAGGAATCCTTAACGAATCCGTGGCGAGCGCCAGTGCCTCTTTTGCGACCTCTCCGGATCTTTTTGGCTCTGTACAGGTCTCTCTGTCTCTCTCCCGTTTATGTCTCAGGCTGTCTATCCCCCTCCCTGTCTCGCTGCTCCACCCTCCACCCCGACTTTTCATTTATTTCTTCCCCCTCCTCCTTTGCCCCAGCTTCAGTTCTGGAAAAGGGGAAGCTCAGCCGGGCCGAGCGGCGACCTGAGCAGGCCACACCACTAAAGGGGCAAGTGTGCGGAGCTGGGCAAGGGCACGGAACGAAGGGATTTTCGCTTTAGATAGAAGGAGATGACTGGGTATTTTGTTGGAGCAAGATCCCCGCGGGGACGCGGGTTCAGTTGGATAAGCATTGCCTGGGCCTGTGCTCTGCGGCGACAGGGGGCTGCCACGGAGAAGACAGGAGCCGGAGCAAGTTTAACCCTGCTGCGGGCCTTGCGCCCCTGGCCAGAGACGAACCCCATCTGTCTAACCGCAGGCCCTCGCCTCCTACCCCAACGTGAGGCTGGATATTGGCCGGGAACTCGCTACACTGGGCAGGTAGAGGAGCTTGGAATCTACCGGCCATTCATTTCTAGACTTGGCATCTACACTGCCCACATCTATTGTCATCTGCATGGTTCTGAGGATACCTGTTGTTATTAACTTGATAGGCCTTATAATAACACCTTCCCTTGTGGACCTGGTGCTTGCGAAGTCCTTTGACATCTAGCTGTCTGTCATGAACCCCATATTTCGGATGAAGAAACAGACTGCACAGGACCAGTGACTTGAGTCTGGTCGCAGTCTCCATTGAGCTGGGACAGGTCAGTGATCTGGCTCGGGTTTCACTCCCATTCCGTCCCCACCCTGCTGCTGCAGCTAACTCCCAAGACAGGCGTTCTCTGGGTTAGGGATGGGTTGCTGGTGTGCTGGGTGTGCTGGATGGTGGCAGTTCTACCTTCACCCTCCCTCCCGTTTCCCTCTTCCAAGCCTCCTTTCTCTGGCTTTCCTCTCTGGTAATTCTCTAATTTCCCTCCATCCTTCCCCTCCCTGTGTGGATATTTATCCCTAACCTGGTTTCCTCTATTTCTGCTCCTCTTAGGGCCTCTTCCTCTACTGTCGCTTTTTCTGCAGTAGGTGAAGAGAAGAACTTGTCACCCTCAGGGGGTCTCTAAGCTTGCCTCTGTGTTCTCTGCCTCTGTGTTCTGGAGTAACAATGCTCTCCACCTGGCCCCTGTCTCTTGCTGTGCCTTCTCACCTGCCCAGTCTCTGCCAAGTTCTCCCACCCGCAGCTGATCATGTACATGAATGCCTCCTCTCTCCACCAGTGGACAGCAGTCCACCTTAAACCAAACCTCCTACCCCCTCTCCCACCTCTGTTCCCCAGCCCTTCCCTTCCACCTGCCTGTCGTCCCTCCCCAGTTGCTGAGTTCTGTCCAAAGACTGATCGGTGCCTTCCTCAGGCCAGAGGGCCCTACCATCCCATATGTCTGCTTACCTTTCATTCCACACCTGCCTGCCCAGCCCCTTGGACCACCCATCCTACCTCTGGGCCCTCATCAACTTGTCTCCTCCTTCCTTCCATCTCTGGAACAACCTGGGCTCCGATTCTAACTTTTCCACTTACTGATGGTGAGAACTGGGGCCAATAATCTTGCTTTGGTTTGCACATCTGCAGAATGGGAAGCACTATATGGGACCTCTGTGAGGATGAATGAGATTAGTATGTGGTGCACAGGACCAATGTGTGACTCCAGACAGCCACTCAGTAGATGTTAACTATCTCTGCCCTTGGCCATGCAGGAAGCTTGGGAACTCAGATCCTCACTCTCTCATCTTTCTCGTCCAGTCACCTGGTCTTATAGTCAAGTATTTTTCAAGTCTATATCCCGTCCATTTTTTGCTGCTTTGCTGGGTAACTTTCATTCTTCACCACTCAGTTCAACTCCCCCCAGGGAAGCACCGCCTCCACTCTGTTCTGGCATTCACCTGCAGGAGGGAGTTACCAGGGTCTGCCCCCCCACCTCCCAGGCTACACTCCCACCTCCACCCTCAGCTGGGAAGCGATGGTGTCCATCACAGCCCCCCCAGCACAGGCCAGGCAGTATTTATCCAACAGAGCCCTCACTCTTGTGGAGTACTTGGTCTAACAACATCCCCAGCCATTTCTCTTTTACCTTTCATCCTCCTCCCTCCTCTTTAGCTTAGTTTGCCTTTGGGTCTCCCTGTCCCACAAAAAGCCTTCCGTCCTCTAGTTTCTGCTAACTTTTCTTCACCACCAAACTTTTTGAGTAAGTTTTAGTCTCTCTGCATCTGCCTCAGTTCCCTTCGACTCAATAAGCCTTTGCAACCTGGCTTCCACCCCCATCCCATTAGGGAAATGGCGTGCAAAGCTCCCAAACTTTTACCATGGTGTTATGACAATAGCAACATATGCTTATGGAGGCAATAACAATCCTAACAACCTTAAGGAGTTTTTGTGTTGTTGAACGAGTTATAATCCCCACCCAATGGGCTTACATCAGTGTTCCTAGCACATAGTAAGCACTTGATAAACGTTAGCTGTTAATTTTATACAGCTTTGCTATCTAATACGGAAGCCATGTGGCCATCGGGTGCTTAAAATGTGGATGGTCCAAATTGAAATATTCTGTAAATGTAAAATACATACCAGGTTTGGAAGGCTGAGTGTTTTGAAAAATCTAAGATATCATTAATATTTTCTGTGTTGGTTTCATGTTATAATGATGACACTGACACATTGGGGTTAAAGAAAAAATATTATTATTTTATCTGTTTCTTTTTACTTTTTAAATGTAGTTACTAGGATGTTTAAAATTACATATGTGGCTCCCATTATATTTCTATTGGACAGAGTTGTTATAGTAGATATAGGTAATCCAAAGGAGGGAGGGAGGGTAAATGGGTGTGCAGAAAGGAAAAACAGAGATCTTATAATTATCATATCCTACCACCTAGAAAAAACCATCATGAAATTCTTGCAGTATATTCTTCCATATTTCTCTATATATTGCCTTCCTTTAAAAGGTGGGGAATGGGGGTGGGAGAAACATACGCAGTGTTGTAACCCGCTTCTTTATAACCAACTACAATCCTCTTTGTACCCATTAAATATTCCCCATTGTTTGTGCTGTTGACAAATTTTCAGGATTTTAAACAAAATAGTGACCAACAGCCTCATAGCTGTATCTTATTGCATCTCTAGGAGTATTCCTTTTCTATATAAATTTCTAGAAGTATAATTTCCAGATATGCGGTATTAACTCTTCTGATCCATATTGCCAATTTGGCCTCTGGTAATGTACCCATTTGTTCCCCCATGTGCAGAGTTTAAGGGTTTCTTAAACTCTGATCATTCTCTGAAATGATCATCAGGATTCCTTATTTCCAAATTCCTGTCTTTTTTAGTTATAATTGGCTGTGGGCTTTTCAGCATTTGACTTTTGGAAACTCTCTCATCTCTTCATTTTCCTAACAAGGTACCTGTCTGGATCTGCCGCCTCTGATCTGTTCCTCCATGGGCTCCCCTTTCTTCTCCTAACTGTGGGTGTTCACTAGGCACCATTGTCTCTTCCTTCCTTCCTTCCTTCCTTCCTTCCTTCCTTCCTTCCTTCCTTCATCTATCTATTTATCTATCTATCTAATCATCCATCATCTATCTTTATTCTACCTTTACTCCCACTGTTGCGACTAATACCTTGGTGCAACCCCTTTACGGATTTGTAACACCAACTCTTTATTTTTTCCCAGATCAAATTGCTAATTTTCAGTGCTTGTGAGGTAACCTTCCTGGGGGTCCTTAGACATTCACTGTACCCCAAAACTGAGCTCAACATCCTCTACACCAAATCTGTCTCTCCCTGGCTCAGCCTCTTCTAATAACAGACCTCCAGGACATCTAATCTCAGTAGCTAGGAGGCATCTGTGAAATCTTCTTCTCTGCCACCGCCCTGCACATTCACTCAGTATTTGCATCCATTCCTTTCTTCCCATTCCCCCTGCTACCGTTCTACTTCAGGCTTTTGGTACCTTTCTCTGGTGATTCTCTTACAATAACTATTTGTGGTCTCTCCTCTCTGCAATTCATCTGACTCAAGGCTGCCAGATTTCTAGGACACAACTCCATGTAAAAATGTTTTCACGCAACTGTGGGACGCAGGGAAGTTTCTTTACCTCTGTGACTCAGTTTTTCATCTGTAATCTGGAGATAATAATGGTACCTGGAGAGTTGTTGAGAGAACTAAAATGAGGCAGTTCGTGTATACCGCTTAGCGCATAGGCTAAGAACCCAATAAGCACTAACTGTTAGTGTCACTATGTCTAATAAAGTTCAAGCTTTTATCTTGGCATTCAAGGCCCTCCATGAGCACGTGCCTACCATTCTGACCTCCTGTCCTCTGCTCACCCATGGGTAGCCCCAACTGTAGCAATGTTGCCACCGCTGTGCATCCAGGGACTCCTCGCTCTCTGTGCCTCTTGTGCATGCCCTACACATTTCCCACTCCAAACCTTGCTCAAAAACATTACAGCATGTGTCAGTCCAACTTCTGAGAGTTAGGAAATTGGCAAAAGTGCCTGAAGTAAGGGGCGCCTGGGTGGCTCAGTCGCTTAAGCGCCTGACTCTTGATTTCGGCTCGGGTCATGACCTCACAGTTCGTGGGTTTGAAGCCCATGTTGGGCTCTGCACTGACAGTACGGAGTCTGCTTGGGAGTCTCTCTCTCCCTCTCTGTCTGCCTGTCCCCCACTCATGTTCTCTCTCTCTCTCTGTCAAATAAATAAACATTTAAAAAGTACATGAAGTCAACTATATAGGGTGCTAACTTTGTGAGAATTTCATTTATTTTCTTTGCTGCTGTGTTCCCAACACCAGCACATTTGCCTGGCGATAGGTGCTCATCAAAGATTTGTTGACTGACATATGAATTTGAAAAACATAATTTAAGATTATATTTATTCTGCAACAGTACAATGATGTAAAATTTCATCACAACGGAGCACAAAAAAGAACCAGTTCATGCCCTGTGAGGTTTTGCCATGAAAGGGGAGTTAGATCTAGGCCTCACCTTGGAAGATTTCTCCTGCAGAGCCTCTGATTAATGGGAAAGGAAACCCAGACACTTTGAAGTTGAAAGCTGTCCAGTAATTGGCTAACGTCTTGAGTGGGGAGAACTATAAATGAAAACCTTCCACTGTCTCTCTATATGGTAAGATGTGTGAACTGGAGCAAATATCTCTTTCCTCTGGATCAATGGATGCCTTGTTCTTGCAAAGATGAACCAAAGACTTAATTCTTAAATGGAGCAATTAAGGAGCCCATGGCTCAGTGTCTCGGTGTTTTGCATAACAATATAAATATCTTCTCTATAATGAGATGTTATCTTTGCAGATTACTATTAATTCAAGGAAATGTTTCTTTTCAACATATGGGTCTAGGCTGCTCTGTCCCTGAAAATTCAGGCTCTTTCTTGACAGTGTGGATATGTTCTTATTCAAATAGTTCTCCATAGAAGTGGAAAACGAAGGGAGGGGGGGCTTCTATCCTCACTTCCCACTGGTCAAAGGGTCTTGACCAGAATTGCCAAAGCCACCCTGAGCTATTTATTCTGCTGAATGCCCACTTACTCCTGTCAGATGGTTTTGTAGTAGTGGATTGTCCTAGTGGGGCTCCAGGCAAGGCCTGGAAGTTCCGGAATGGACATGATGACTCACAGGCATCTTGCAAGGCAGCAAAAGGGGCTAGACTGGAGGCACTTAGAGAGCAGGTGAGAGTTGGGCTGGAGCTGGGAGACAGTCCCCCTTCCCCCAAACCAGGGAGGCTGGACTCTGAGAGGAGGAAGCTAGATCCTGCTATTACACGGATGGGGCTACCAACCAGCAAATAACTGAGTCATGCAATGAAAACTAAGCTCAATGACAGGACACTTTGGCAGGCCCATCCCGACTTGACTTGGTGTTCTGCCAGTATGCTCACCTTCCCACTTCCCTAATTGTCCATTCACACAAGTTTGTTCATATCTGGATCTGCACAGCTTTGCAATGTTGTACATACATTTCTTCCTTTTCTTCAGTCGTTCAACAATTTGGCCGGGTCATTGGTGGATTCTTTCTTTGTAAGTTCAATCATTCAATGTGATGTCATATTTGTTTCTAATAATATGGTAGACTAGATGTCCAGAGACCCAGTACAGAATGCCTAAGAATCCTTTTATCATACTTTGATTTTGTATTATAAAAATTTCCAAGCATACTTAAAAGTACACAAAATAGTATGATGAACACCCATATGCCCTGTCACCCAGATTTTATAATTATTAACATTTTTCCATTTTGCTTTATCTCTTTCCTTCAGAAGTTGTTTTTTTGTTTTTGTTTTGTGGTTTGTTTTTTGTTTTTTATTTTATTTTATTTTTTTAAGAGAGAGTGTGAGGGAGTGGGGCAGAGGGGGGAAGAGAGAGAGAATCCCAAGCAGGCTCCATGCTCAGTGTGGAGCCCGATGCAGGACTTAGTCCTACAACCCTGGGATCATAACCTGAGCTGAAATCAAGAGTCAGACGCTCAACTGACTAAGCCACCCAGACACCCTGTCCTTCTAAAATATTTTAAAGTAAACTACAGCCATCCTAATATTTTACCTCTAAATATCTCACTATGAATCTCTATGGAGAATTCCTTTTTAAAAAAAGGACTTTTTATTATGTGAAATTTCAAACATGCTTCGTAGAGAATGGTATAATGAATCTCCACATGTTTATCACTCAACTTCAATTATCAATCTTTTGCCAGTCTGAAAAACATCTGTTTGAATGATGGCAGAGCTGGCACAAAAATGAGGAAAAATCCTCAAATGCCCAGAAATTATAGAAAGCTTGAATTGAGCCAAGGAAGTGGATTCTGAAGCTGGAGTCTGTGTTGGAACAAACCCCGATTCAGTGGTGGCACAGGGCTTGGGTTTTAAAGGGCCACAAGTGAGAGGGACAGGGCACAAAGTTTGAGACAGGAAGTCAGATCAGAGACCCCTGAAAAGTGACATCTTAACTGAGTGAATGAGAAAACACTCCACCCCCACAAAGGGAGGTGGTGGACACACGTGCCTGGCTTAGCTTTGGCTCTGTGTGGAAAGGAAAAAAAAGAAAACATATTTTCTTGAGAGTTCCTAACCATAGCCTCACTTTACTTGGATTTAGGGCCAGAAATTTTAGGAGGCCCTAAAAGATTCCAAGCTGAGAATTTAGTATCCACTGGCAGAGGCAAATAAGTATATTTATCCTCCTTTTTTAGAGGAATGTACTTGAAAGCCAAACTTCAAATACTCCCCCAGACGAAGTTCCAAGGAAGATGAACTCACAATCAAAAATCACAAAATACACGGGGATATAAACTACCGTGAGAATTAGAAGAAACTACAAACTGCAGAATCAGACCTGCAGAGACAGCATATATTAGGATTATCAGGCGTAGACTATGAAATACTTATGTTTAGTGTATTTTAAAACTAAAAAACAGTATTAAAAAGAAACTAAAAAGTACCTAGCATGGGTGTGGAAAATGGTACAACTTTGGAAAATTATTTGGCACTTTTAAATAAAGTTAAAATATACCCATTCAACCATTCTACTCCTGGGTATACACCTAAGAGAAATGAGTGCGTATGTTCACACAAAGACTGTATTCATAATCACCAAACCTTGAAAGCCACCCAGGTGCCCCTAAAAAAGAATGGAATTTTGCAATATGTTACAAAATGGATGGACCTTGAGGACACTGTGCTAAACAAACCAATCCCCAAAAGACAAATGCTGTATGATTCCACTTATATGATGTCCTTAGAATAGTCAAAATCCTAAAGACAGAAAACAGAATGGTGGTTGCCAGGGGCTGTGGGGAAGGAGGGAATGGGGACTTACTGGTTAGTGGATATAGAGTTTTAGCTTTGCAAAAAGAAAAGAATTCTAGAGACGGATGGATAATGGTGATGGTTGCTTGACAATACAAATGTACTTAATCCCACTGAAATGTACATTTAAAACCCATTAAAAGGCATCTGGGTGGCTCAGTCAGTTAAGCCTCTAACTCTTGATTTTGGCTTTGGGTCATGATTTCACAGTTGGTGAGATCAAGCCCAGTGACTGGCTCTGCACTGATAGTGCAGGGCCTGCTTGGGATTCTCTTTCTCCCTCTGTCTCTCTCTCTGTCCCTCCAACCCACCCCATCTTTCTCTCTCTCAAAAATAAGTAAAGGGGCACCTGGGTGGCTCAGTCGGTTAAGCATCCGACTTCGGCTCAGGTCATGATCTCATGGCCTGTGAGTTCAAGCCCCATGTCAGGCTCTCTGTGCTGACAGCTCAGAGCCTGGAGGCTGCTTTGGATTCTGTGTCTCCCTCTCTCTCTGCCCCTCCCCGCCCATGCTCTCCCGCGCGCCCGTGCGCACACACTCGCGTTCTCTCTCTCTCTCTCTCTCTCTCAAAAATAAATAAACATTAAAAGGAGCTTATATTAAAACCTAAAAAAAAAAAGTACATAAATACTTAAAAAATCATTAAGATGGTAAATTTTCTGTTACGTGTATTTTACCACAATAAAAAATAAGTTGAAAAGCAAAGACATATATACATAAATAAATAAACAAAACACTGACGAAAGCAAGTAGTGTGTGTCTCTTAAAATCTATTTGGCAAAATAAAAACAGCAACACCTCCTCTCTCAAATATAAATGTTGACTGTTTATAAAAACACTAAATAAAACACCAAATAAAACACTAAGCTTCCTGTATAATTTGTAGGACTAAATATTGAACAATAGTAGCACATAGATAGGGCAGACTGGTGACCAAGTTAAAGCACATTTGGATTACATAATTTTCTGAAGGAAGGCAAAGATAGTGATTCACTTTAGAGTTTGGAAATCAAGTAGGCCTGATAAGATGTCTAGGGTCACCACCAAAGGAATAGAAACAGAGTATCACTTCAAAATTAGTAAAAGAGGAAAAAATAGAATTTTTAAAAATCTATGAATGAAAAATCTATGGATGAAAGGTGATTGAGTAACAATAAAACAGTTTCTTAATAAAAACTGTGGTCAGTGGACAGGTCTTCAACCCGTGGTATGTAGGCTCTAACGGCAGTGCATCACTAGGCAGAAAGAGCCCTGCTTTGGGACATTAATCTGGTTAGAAAGTAGCTGAGAAAACATGGAAAGTGTCATAACAAGAAGTGTTAGAGAATCTGTCATTGGCATTCTCCTCCTGGAGATGGAACACAATCACTGAGCAATTCTAAATAAATACTTAAGCCACAGGAATTTAAAAACTGATGTCAAAACAAAAGTTTGAGTTTCTGTTTTTCACAAAAATTTCTGAGAGTGTCCATCAATTACGATGCCAATAGTATTGTGAGGAGTAATCAAGTATTTTCACCATCAAGAGTTAATCAGGGTTGATAGGTTGATACAGAGAGTAACACGTTTCAAAGCCGAGATTCGGTACGTGGTTTGAAATTTATGAAGGAAAGCAATAGGCCTTGTGGATCCAAAACTATCCTCAAAGTACGAAAACTTCAAGGGAATTAAAATATTCTTTTAAAAGCTTTACAATCGGATTGTTGATGGATGGAACAGAGCATGATAAAAGATATTCTGTTGCCCATTCCGCTTGTTCCACTAACAAAAAAATCAGGAATGAAAGATCAATTAAAATGTGAAAAAAAAATTACTGGAAAATTTCAGAAAACCAGAAAAAGTGGGAAATGCATTTGTATTGGTGTAGTTTTGTCATAAATATCTACTTTTCAGTGTCATTGTCTTTAACTATTGCCTGATTACCTGAATCCTGATGAGGAAAGTAGAATTATCCAAAGTTGAAAACGTTTTATTTCTGGAAAAACTGTGTCTACCAAGGGTATAGGGAATCTCATTTGTGAGTGAGGGTAAATATATTGAGTTGGAAATCAAAGAGAAATATAAAGAGAACTTACAACTAACTTAAGTTGGTTTCTCCAAAAATGCAAACTTTCTGTGAACGTTGGCCAAGTTCCTCAACTTTCAGTGCCAGTTTCCTTTTCTGAAAAATGGGAATAAATCATAGAACCTGCCGTCTAGTCAGTTGAGAGGACTCGATGAGTATATGAACGTAAAGCGCTTTGAATTGTGCCTGGAACATAGTAATCATTTAGAATTATTAATAAAATAATAAAGATGGACATTGTTCTCATAAACTACTCATGAGATACAATAAGGCAACTTATGGTGTGAGGATGCCAACTTCTTAGTCTATACGAGGTTCCTGCAGAAAATGTCCCAAACCGTCTTCATTAAGCAGACATTCAAGGGCACCATGGGTATGGTTAAGATCACTAGGAGGCTCCTACACTGAATTATTATGAAAGCTGTTTTGAATAAAATTGCATTGCTATGTCTACACAGGAGCTTGACATAAGTGAAAGATGTAATGTTGTTGCTACAACGTTTACAGAGGATGAGCCAAGAGCTTTATACACACATTGTCATGCACGTCTTGGGGATTTAATGGTGTTGGGATTGTCGGGATATGAAAGAGTTCTGCAGTGATCTCAGTCTGTCAATTCTTTGTATGACACTATTCATGCATCTCTGGAAAGCTGGCAAATTTTCAAAACATTTGTAAACGGAGTGAAGTCATAACCTACAGGAAGCTCCAAGGTTGTTGGAAACACGTTGGCTTGTTTGTTGTGATCGAGAGACTTCTGCAGATTGTTCAAACGTGAGGAGTTGTTTCAAGCTATTCTTGAAATGTGCCGGTGGCTGGTCCAGTGAGGTCTTGGCTGACTTTGGTTTCCAAATTTGAATTCACCTTTTGTTTACAGATTTTAATAAATTTTAATTTTTTTAGTGTTTATTTTTGAGAGAGAGAGAGAGAGACAGAGAGACAGAGTGTGGCAGGGTGGGGGAGGGGGACAGAGAGAGAGGGAGATGCAGAATCTGGAGCAGGCTCAGGCTCTGAGCCGTCAGCACAGAGCCTGACACGGGGCTCGAACTCAAACCTGCGATATTGTGACCTGAGCTGAAGTCAGACGCTTAACCTACTAAGCCACCCAGTCGCCCCAAGTTTACAAATTTTGGCTAATTTTAAACAATGGGCCAAGCATTTTTTTTCCCCCTAAAGAGCTTCTAATTGAAGCTACAGATGTTTTTCTCTTTGCCATCAAAGTTAGAAGCAAAATTTCATGGCTTATCATCTGAGAGAAGGGATAAGTATTTCAAAGCCATTTGGGACAGAACAGAGAAATGATGCCAAAAAGTAAACCCCAAAGGTTTCAAAGTAGAAACAAAATTGTTTGGAGGGGGAAAAAAGGTTCACGGTAACTCAGGTAGTATATTTCCCCTACTACGTCAGATAAACAATTTATAATAAATGTTGATCTCCAATAAATTGCAGCCATATTACTAAATTTGTGTTTCCAAAAGCCAATAACAGCAGAATGAAACAAGTTTCAGAAACACTGTTTTGCGGAACAGTACATTCAATGAAGAAACAGCTAAACATGTACAGGAACTTTTGGTGCACTTGCCTGCTGGGCCTGTGTGGCCATCCTACTGACCATAGCTGATAGGACTGAGGTGGTTACCATGAGTTTGCTGATGACCTTGATTTGGGCTGGGCTCAAACAATGAGATTCTCTCTCAGGCATTTGAACTAAGTGACCCAGAGAGAAATGACACTTGGCAGTGGACAGAGGGGCAGAGAGCATAGCAAAGCAGGGAGGTGGCAACAATGCCTGGAACCCCGAGCCATCCTGGCGTCCACCCAAAGGTCTATCGTACTTAGAGTGAGGAGCACAGCCTGTATCATGTCTGTCTCCACCTGAGCAGCTCTTAAGTCCTTGAGAGCAGTCATTATGTTCCTCGTTTCACGTTTCCCAACAGGGCATGGTCACCGAGTTCCTTGCGAAATGGGTTAATTAGGATAAAAGGACAGTTAGGAAATCCGGCCAGATGAAGGATGTAATGAGTGTGGAAGGTAGTGCAAGAGAAGACCGTCAGCCTCTTACCGGACCCTCAGAAGGTGGCCAGAGTGTAGGTGGTATCAGCTGCTGGGGAGAGGCCTGGAGGAAGACCATGAGAAAGCCCTGAGAAGTCTCGGGAGCTTGATGTTGAGGACAGGGCCTGATAATGTAGACACTCATCACCAGGAGGGCAGCTCATGTGAGCCCCAAATCCTCAGCCAGAGTGCCTCAAAGACATCTGTCATCTGGCCTCATTCAGTCCTCTCTAATATACCCAGTTAGTTTGTGTCCCCGTCCCACACACCGTGCCCATTCTCCCCCTGGTGTTCTTGCTTACGAGACTTCCGCCACCTAGCATGACTTCTTCCTCCCCACCAATGCTAACCCTGCACAACCTTCAAGGCTTGTTCCGGTCTCACTTCTTCCCAGGCAGTCCTCCCCATCTTCCTTCCCCTAAAGATGGCCCTTTGGAGTCTTTGGGCCACCACTTGCATTCATGCATTGCATTCTTTTTTTTTTTTTTTTAATTTTTTTTTTCAACGTTTATTTTATTTTTGGGACAGAGAGAGACAGAGCATGAACGGGGGAGGGGCAGAGAGAGAGGGAGACACAGAATCGGAAACAGGCTCCAGGCTCTGAGCCATCAGCCCAGAACCTGACGCGGGGCTCGAACTCCCGGACCGCGAGATCGTGACCTGGCTGAAGTCGGACGCTTAACCGACTGCGCCACCCAGGCGCCCCTCATGCATTGCATTCTTGCATTCATGCACCACTTGCAGAACACTTGCATTCATGTAACTTGGGAAAGGCATAGAGCAAGAGCCTAGGACTCTCTGGGACTACGGCATGAAAAGAACAAGGCAGCTGCTGCCCTGGGTTCCCGCACCAGAAATTCAGGCCCCCCTCACTCCCTTTTTGCCTCATTCCATGGCCCCAAAGAGAAAGGAGAGTCAGAAGAGGTTCCCTTCACCCACTCCTTGTCTGGTTTCCCAGTACTCCTCTGACGCTCAGGGAGCCTCTGGTTTCAGCTGTCCTCTCTCCCGCCTCCGCAAAGGCACAGAGACGCTTCTCCCACACAGCAGCGCACCCACTCACCCCCACCTCGTCGAGGGAGACCCCCGTCTCTGCCCCACGCTGCAGCAGCATCCTGGCCCACCAGCCCAGCACCTGGGAGCCAACTCTCCTTTAATGAGCACATTAGTGCTCAGGTGTAGTGAGCCCAGGATTCTCTGTAAGCTGGGGCAAGCTCCTCGTTATCCTAACGAGCCGCCTGGCAGCTTCTGGAGATCCTCTTCTTTCTCCAGAGATCAGACTTTGTCCCCTCCGTCGCACCAGTGGATTTGCTTTGCCCTTCCCACCCTGATGTCACCTGCAGCTCAGGCCTCAGTCTTGCTGCTCCCGTTCCCTGTTTCCTGGGAGCCTGGCTCCAGGCCCTGACCTGATGTCCTCAGTGCCGACACTGCGATTGGCAGTTCAGACGTGAATAACAAAAAAGGCCGGAGCCTCATGCTAAGCCAGGCTTTCTCTTGCTGCGCTGGAAGCCCCATCTCACTTCCTTCAGTGCAATTTGCTTTACTTCCAGAAGGCTTCCCTGACTACTCTAAATCTAAATCACCTGGCTCTGCCAATTCTCTCCAGAGAAGTCTGAAGCTCACAAATGATTCTATAACATGTGTTCACCTTTTGAATCTCTAGAAGACCTTTATAAATATACAGAATGGCGGGATTATACGGCGTACTTTTCCAATATTCAACAGATATTTACCGAGCACTTACTAGGCGTCAAGGATCGTACTTGGTGCTGAGGACAAAGCAGTGAGCGAGACAAACATGGTTGCCCCTGTCATGGAGCTTAGCATGGGGCATGTTGGGTGGAGCAGGACAAGAAAGCAGACATCGATGGTATAGTGTGAACGGTGTTGTGTGGGTAGCAGGAGGTGTTTTGGGAGCCCATGGCAGGAGCACAGCATCAAAGATGCCAACCTTCTCTTGTTCTACGCAAACCCCCATCTTAGGAAACTCTGGCCCAAACAGACATATTTTGTACTGTGTGAACCTTCTGCCCAGTGCCCCACCACTCTACGGTTTATCAGATCAAGGATGGAAATGCAATGCACGGGGGCCAGTCCACATCCTGGCCGGTGACCTAGAAAGGGGCTCACCCTCAGAAATGTAAATAAGAGAGGCAGAGGGAAGTTGCAATTAAACATGGGCCTAGGCCCTGGGCACAGGGTGCATGCACGCTGAAGTCACAAGGGTGCAAAGAAGAAGTGTGCCGGGAGACAGAGAGAGGAAGGGAGCTGACCAGCAGAGACATGTGGTGGGCCCTTGAGGGGAAGGCTGGGGGCTCCCTTTCCCACTCACCAGGTACCTCGACAGTGACCCACACAACCCCCAAACAAAGGAGACCCAATGAGGCCCTGGAGCCAGGCTTGAGCAAGGAATGGGATAGGCCGAGAGAGGCTGCCAGGGATGTGAGGATAAGGAAGATTTAGCTACCCAGGAAAGGAGAAGGAGGGTGTTTCCTGCAGGTAAGGACATTTGTCATGGTGTGAGATCTCCAGGGGACATAGGCCATATAACTGCACTCACTACAGCATGAGTAAGACGGTAGAAATTTAGCAGGAATTTTAAATTTAATTTTATTTTTAACTTTTTTCCATTTTATTTATTTTAGAGAGAGAGAGAAAGTGCACAAGCAGGGGAGAGGGGCAGAGGGAGAGACAATCCCAAGCAGGCTCCGCTCTCAGCGAGAAGCCCCATGCAGAGCTTGATTCCATGACTCTGGGATCATGACCTGAGCCGAACGAAATCAAGAGTGGGACACTCAACCGACTGACTACCCAGGTACCCCCAAATTTAATAGAAATTTAAAAGAGTAGAACTACATTTGCTTGGAGCAGACTAAATACATCTATCCTTCCTTCCTTGCTTCCTTCCTTCCTTCCTTCCTTCCTTCCATCCTTCCTTCCTTCTCTGTCTTTCTTATTACTTTCTTATTACCAAGGTAATGTGCATTCACTATGGAACATTTTCAAAATACAGAAAAGGAAAAAGAGCAAAAAAAAAAACCCTTCTCAAAATCATACTACTCAGATATCATTGTTTAAAAATTATACTGTTATTAATAATAGCTAATATTTGTTGAGCTCTTTCTAGTCACAACCCACTAAGACTTTCCGTGCATTATTTTATTTAATCCTCTCGACCCTGTGAGATGGGTATTCTTTTTTACTTGACCTAGCAGATGAGGAAACTGAGACACAGTTTAAGCAGGTGGCAGAATTGCAAATTGAATCCAGGCAGGTGATAACTCAAGCAATAACCAGTGTCAAAATTTATGTGTATAATATTTATGGTCTTTTTAAGAAGATCATAAAGTAACATGGACTCCTTTTTTCTTCTTTCTACAAATAGATTTTGGGAAAATTTCAAGTAACACATAGTCATAGTTTATACACTTAAAATTGTTCAAGTAATACATTTGTGCTAGAGAAAGTAAAAAGTACAAATGATTTTAAAGAGAAACACAAAAATCATTTGTAATCCTACCACCCAAAAGACCAGTGTTTACATTTAGGAGTCTATCCTCCATTCCTGGAGTGAATTTAGGATTAGGAACATAGCTACAGCTCTTAAATCGGGCAACATCATCCAGGGAGTGTTTTAATGAGCTGGGAAACCATACGAGCATTCGGCAGTTGGGTGCACACTGGAGGATGTGAGTTACGTTTGAAACCTTGAAGAACGCTTCTGTCTGATGCGAGCAAGTATGTTCCAGATGGTTGCGTTTAACGTTGCACAGAGTCTTTATAAACACCCTGGTTGCAGCGGAATGAGAATGGGGCCAGGGGTCAACAGAGCTGGCCTGTCCTCCTGAGTTGCATGGGTTGGGGGTCATTTCCTGTCTAGCCTCAGTTTCCTCATCTGTACAATGAGCTGCTACAATTCTAGGAAAGAGTGATTGCCAGCCGAGCCTCTCTTCTGGGTCATGTGCTGCATTTTAGACGATTCCTGACATAGTTCCCACCCAGCTCTGGCACGAAAGACGGGAGGGCTGGTATTATGAAAGGGGCTGGGGTCAGGGAACACCAAAGGCTTAGGGACGCCCCGACAAGGGTGTGAGCTCTATTTTCCTGGAGGGCTGGGCCAGCCAAGCCGATTAGGGGCCCGGAGCAGCTGTGGGCCGAGGGAGGCCGGGAGGCCGCTGGGAGTGAGGGGATTCAAACAGCTCTTTCCCACCCTCTCCCCCAGCAGCCTGCTCTGTGTAAAACTCCCAGACTCCAATCAAACCCCTTCTCTTTTCTCCTTTCATTCACCTGCCCATCTTCTCTCCTCTTCTCTCCTTTTCTATCCAAACTCATAATTAATCGCTCAAGGCAAAAGTAATGAATGTTAATTGGCCATCTGTAGGAAGACTAATTAAAATCTACCACGCTGGGGTTTCAAACATACCTATAGCAACGGAGTGAATCGGGAATGAGGCGAGGAGGGACTGAGGTAACAGCTGAAAGACTGCAAAACACCACTGGGCTTAGGTGTGAGGGAGCGAAGCCAGCGCAGGGGAGGGGCGCGAAGCCAGCGAGGGAGGGAGAGGGAGAGAGACTTGCAGATTCACCCCTACCACTTGGGGACCTGGCCTCTTGTGGCTCTTGTGTTTTGTATTTAACAAGCACATTTACACATTGTCTTCTCACTGGACGTGGCTTAAGGGGTGGCTGGAGTTTGTCAGCACACAATTGTTGTCCCTCAGCCACAGGCCCGTACATACCCTTTTATCCAGGACTGCCTGCACCATGTCAGAATCACCCCCAGATACGCGCACGCATCCCCGTGCCAGTGAAATCTCGCTCTCGAGAGGTAAGGTAACGCCCTGTCGCGTGTGTACCCGTGCGCACCCACGGATAAACTGAGAGCAACCCAGGGACACAACGTGTGGTTACCCACAACCACACATAATCACATGTATGCGCGCCATTGTGCGCATACATGCTTTCGACATACAAACCCACCGTTTATTCAGCTATAAATGGGGACGTGCGCTCACGGTAGTTTACAGGTACACTCACATTCATCCCATTCATCACATTCGTCATAGGTATGTGCATTCAGTCACACACACAAACCCACGTTGGCGTGTACACACTGTTTTCTGGCAATTTTTACATCAAAACACTTACATAAAGGTACACACACAATTATGCAAACCCCCCTCCATGCATAAGCAAAGCCAAATGCTCCAGCACCTGTATGACTAATATTAACACCAAGGTGGCAAACAGTCACACACACACGTGGCTGGGGCCCAGAGCAGGCCCATGTGTGGTTCATATACATCCATATATGTGCACACAGACTCTGGCCCCAGGAGAGAACACACTCCCCATAATGGCCTCTTGCCTTCCTGAAAAAACAGGGTTGGAGCCACACATACAAGGGTTTAGACCTCATCTCTTCTCTCAGAACCCCTTGCTTGAGCGACATGAACACCCACAGCCTACCTAGAACTTCTGTCCAACCTTTGGGCAGAAAGGATGGTGGCTCTGACGAAAGAGGGGAATATGGGCCTGGGGGGTCAGGGTGGGCTTAGATGGGGCAGGTCAACCGTACGTCTGCTAGTCTGTGGGATGAGTGGCAGGGCTGTGTACTCTCTATATATTCAAAGTGTCAGTTCTGTGTGGCTGAGAAGGCCCCCCTGACTGGGCATGGCACTGTGGTAGGCCCAGGGGCTATGCCCTCCGGCCATGGGCCCTGTTTTCTCAGACTCAGAGTAAAAAGGCTGCCCTCCCTTCTGGATCGTTTCTGGGGCCTCTTCCTCAGTGCTGTAAAATGCCTTTGTGATAAGCTTGGATTAAAGCAGGGCAGAGTGCAAATACAAAAAAGAACTTCCTGGCTCATAAGGAGTGGGGGACAAAAACCTGGAAAGTATCCCCAGAGAGAAAGAGCACATGGTTCTACCCAAGGATCATCACAAGAAATGGTTAAGTATCCCTGCGTCCTTGGGCTTTGTGCCAACACTCTGCTCCTGGAGGCTCCGGGTCAGAGGTTCTCAGGCCGGAGTCAGTGTTCAAGGCGCATCCTTGGGTCTTGCACGGAAAGCAGCTGGGAAAAGAGCAGGCCAGAGGAGGGCAATGTCCTCGGTGTCCCCAGAGGAACCTGTGTGCTGGGTATATCCCTGGAAGTCAGGAATCAGCCAACAGAAGGAATTCCTGGTTAAAACAAGCAGGCTGAAAAGAATCCCTGAAGTCCCAGGAGTGACTGGTGCACATGAAGCCAGGCACTCATCTCTGCCCCTCTAGGTCCAGAGGGCTCAGCTACTTGACATGCCCACTTGACAAATGAGGAGACCCAGCTTCTTCGATGGCCCAGGACCTCATGGCTGGGAGTGGCCAAGGCTGGCCACAGAAGCCAAGTCCAGTGGGCTATCTCCTAAAGCTGGGCAGCCCCTGGGCCTCTGCCTGTGCAGGATGGGAAGGAAGCACAGCCTGCTTCCTAGGGTATGGACCTTCTGGAGAGCCTCTTGGGGATCTCCCTCTGCCAGGCTAAGGGCTTAGAATTCTGTGGGAGAAACAGGCACGCACATGCTCTCTCTCTCTCTCTCTCTCTCTCTCTCTCTCTCTCTCTCTCACACACACACACACACACACACACACACATGCACACACACCCCTGTGACAGCTTCTACATTTGGAGCTGACAGATGTGCAAGGTAACAGCTCGGCACTGCCTGTGCAGCTGAGGCCCCAGCGTTGAATGTGGGATTATTTCCAGTAAGGCTCAGGGTGGCTTCGTGAGCACACGCCCGAGCGTGTGTGAGTGTGTGTATGCGTGTGTGTGAGTGTGTGACTTCTCTCAGACTCTCTCCCTCCATCTGAATCTGCCTTTACTATATTTTCAAATCTTTCTGTCTGTGTTCCTCCCTGTGTTGTTCCCTCTTGCTCTCGCTGTCCTGCTCACCCTACCTCAGTCTCACTGTGCCTTGTGTCTGTTTTTGTGTCTTGGCCTGGATGCTCCAGTGAGGAGAGGAGACTTGCCTCCTCTCAACGTCTTCACTTTGCTTCCTGTCCTACCCAGGCTGGCCACAAGGATGGACTCTTAAAGCCCATTTTGTCCCAGATGATGTCCCTGCATTGTGCACAGGGCTCCTGCCCAGGGCAATGGGGTGGGCAGATCTGGGGCGATCCTGGGCCCAAGAAAACGGCCTCTCAACCTTGGTCTTCAGGCATGGCCTTCTTTTCCTAATGAGCCAGCTCATCCTGACACTCATCATTTATATGCAAATTAATATTTTAACCACTAATAGTGCAGACCCCTTTTGCCTCCCAAAATACTGCAAAATTTTCTCCCTTTCTGTATTCCCACCCCCCATCACAGACTGAACCTAGCCATTGCTCTGTGCTAACCCTAAATCTGGACTCACAGTGACCCTGACCCTGGCCATATCCTTAATTCTGACTTCAGACTAGCCCCCACCCTAACCCTGACTCTGTCCCCTAAACTTCCCTTTTATGAGCAGCTGCCTTCTTTGATCTCTGCCAAATACCACCTGGGTTTACAAGGTTTACAGCTCACTTTTTAAATGAATGAATCAATTACTTTTCACAACTCACTTTTCAGTGTTTTAGTGCATGTGGGGACGCACCTAGATCCAGTGAATTGGAATCTGGGGTGAAGGAAGAGTAACGGGAAAGTGATTTTTTTAAATATATATTTTTAAGTTTATTTATCTTGAGAGAGAGCGTGCACATGCAAACGGGAGGGGGCAGAAAGACAGAGAGAGAGAGAATCCCAAGCAGGGTCTGTGCTGTCAGACTCAAACTCATGAACTGTGAGATCATGACCTGAGAGCCAAAATCAAGAGTCAGATGCTTAACTGACTGAGCCACCCAGGAACCCAGAAAGTGATTTTTTTTTTTTAACTGCCCAGGTGATTCTGACACAGGCCAGTCCCACCCACTTCCATAATACACACTTTGGGCTTTCCTTTAGGGGTTCCAGGGAGGAATTCAAGGTGTGTTTGAACCCCCATGTAGGGATACCTGGGCTGATGGGAGTTTGTCAGCAGAGACCTAACTCCCAGGCACCATCATCACACCTGAGCTACTTCAAATGCTTCACTATACACCTGGCAGCGAGCCACTCCAGCATTCACTGGCTCGCTTGCTCGCTCTCTTTACTCATTCGTTCATTCATTCATTCCTCTCTCAACAGGGCTTCAGTGGGTTAGGTCTGAGTAAGGTCTGTGGAATATATACAGCCTTTTGAGCCTTGGGCCTTGGATCCCGGGGGTCAAGCTGGGGTTTAGAAGGGCAGGGTGGGGACAGGAAAAGCCTCTGAAGAAATGGGACCAAGACCTGAACCAGAGTATGGGCCAGATAGACTCCTGCAGCTCCAAGAGGAGGCACCAGGTCTGGGAATGGGAGCCAGGGTCCTCTCTTCCCTTGCCCCTGGGTGGGGGATGGGGGACATGGGCCAGTAGGCTAAGAGACCACTAGGCAGCTTCCAGGTTAATTAGCTGAGGAATCGCGCTGAGCCTCTGGGGTCACCTGGGGGGTGGGCCTGAGAAGTGGATCCCCTCAAAGAAAAAAAGGAACTTCTTTCTCCCTCCCTTTCTCCCCCCTCCTTTCCCCCAACCTCTGCCTGAAAATAAAAGTCCAGGACTCTCCCAGTTCACAGTAAGGGCCATTAGGGCTGAGGGAGAGTACATGATGGATGAAATGGGAGACGAAAAGCAAGGTAAGGGAGTCTTGCTGGGAAGTAACAATAATTCCAGGGTGAGAGTGAGGAGCTGGGCTATACGTTAGAAGTCTGAGGGAACATCCAGCCCTCAACCCTGCCTGTCAGCCTGTAGGCAGAAAAGCTCAGGGCTAGGGTAGAGGAGCAAGGATGGCTCCTGGGCCACCCTTGAACCCTCCCCCAGGCGGCCCCAGAGGCTCAGAGTGCACCCTCAGCTACCTTCCTTGCACACTGCCTAGTGGCCGCTCCTTTAAACACCAGAGGAGAGACGCTGTGGGAGCTGGAGAGGTGTCACCCCATGACGTGTCCACTCCAGGGGCTGGAAGTGCTCTTCACCCACCTCTCTGTCGCCACACAGGACCTCGATGGTGACGGAGCAAGCTGGGCACCCCGGGACACAGGGCTGTGTACATGAGTGAGAATTACTGCAAACACATGTTGGCATAGGAGGCCACGTTTGTGGGGAGATACTGTGGGTGAAGGAGGCCATACGCAGTATCCCAGGGCCATCTCCCTGAAGTGAGACGTGGGCAGATGTTAGGATGGAGCATGTCCCCAGGGAGTGGTTCTGAGTGGGGAGGGAGGGAGCAGCCAGGTCCTTCCAGGCTTGGCTGACAATGGACTCAGGCACCAGTTTGCACTGTATTCAGGGGATGAAGAACATGAATTGGGGGCTGGGGAGGATGCTCCTGAACAGCCTAGTCCCAGCTGGTCACATTCATGGACAGAGGTGCTGGATGTCCTTGGGGTGGGCCTGGAATATTCCCCTCCCCTGCCCCTCACAGGCCAGCTGCTGGCCTCCAGCTCAGGGTATTAAACACAAAACCAAAATCTGCCCAGCTCGTTCACACCAGAGACAAAGAGAAATCTTGTTTGGTTTTTGGCTAATCTGAGGCCCTGCTCAACCCTGCAGCTGGACTCTGGGCATGTGCAGACATGTATTGTGTGTGTGCTTGCATGTGCTCGTGCGTGTGGTAGCCAACGCCAGGCCATGCACTCTGGGAACACAGATGGCTGCCCCCCCTCTCCGAGGCTGGCAAGACAGTCTCCCTCCCCCAGCGGTGGGAGAACTGGGGAGGCTGAGTCCGGGTCAAGGAGCAAGGTCTGGGAAATCCCTGTAGTCAGAGCCCGTGAGGACTCAAGGAGGACTTAGGCCTGCCAGGGAGAGTGACCCCAGCTCCCTGGGGAGCCCTGAGAGTTCTCCATCCTAGAGTGCAGGGAGAAAGAGAGATGGGGGTTGTTTCCAACGCTCTTAAATCCCTGGGCTCAAAGAGGACAAGTATCAGGCATGGGAGAGCCTCGCCACCTCGTGGGGACATGTGGTACTCCTCACTAAGTCCTGGCCAACCAGCCTGGTGGGAAGAGAGGGAAACAATCCTGATGGGGCAACTACACTAGGGTTGTGCGGGCGCTGATGGGTCTCACAGCCCCACAGGTGCAAGGGGCCAGGTGAGGAGATCGCCCAACCCTCACCAGACAGAAGGGGCAGCCCAGGCTGGCCTGGCCCCACCTGCAGGAAGGAATCTTAGAGCTCATCTGTTCTAAGGAAAGAGAAGCTCAGAGGGAGGAGGGCCCTGTGCAGTTACAGTGGGAAGTGAGACCAAGGGTTCCTGACTTCAAGTGTCATGCATTTTCCCATAGGTCTGGTGAGTCCAGAACAAGTGGTCCAGACTGAAGTCCAGCCCCACTGAGGTCCAAAACAGTGAGTTCTTGCTGTAGGTCAGCAAGGGGGACGGCATGTGGGCTGCAAGTAGGGCTCCAGATTGATCCGGACCTTGAGATTAAAAGGCAATACATACTATCCAAATCTATGGGTACCTACTGTGATGCTAGCACTGTGATGACCATTTACAAACATTAGGTCATTCAGTGCTCACAATGACCCTTTGAGGGAGGTACCATTTTTCAGATTAGGAAACCAAAACACAAGAGAAAACAATTTGTCCTGGATTACCAGCTGGTAAATGGCAAAACAGGGATATGAATGCAGTGCTTTTGACTCCAGTGAAGGCAAATGTTCTGCTGGGCAGAGAAAGAGCATGAGTCACTAGATCCCTCCTAGGGAAACTAGCAGGGCATTGCCAGCTCCAGCCCAGAGCCTGGGCTCCAGAGATGAGCTACTCAGGGTTCTCCCGGAGAAACTGCCTCAGTGCGCCCTCTGCTGTGCATGAAAAGGAGCAAAGAGAGCTCCCTCCTACACCATCAAGTCGCAGGGCTGAGTCCTGGAGTTGGCTGGCAGGGACCATGGGCTCTCCTCCTAAATATGCGCCAGGGGCGAGGGGCTGGTTGGCTGGCTGTAGACTGCCACCACTGTGGAGCTCCCAGCTGCACATCCTATATCCACCGACTGGCAGAAGGATGGGTTTGGTCACACACCTAATTTCTTAGGGCTTCCCTCTCTTCAAATATTGCCCACCTCCTCCAAAGGCATGTTGGTCCCAAGCCCACCCCACTGAAGATTGGGACCATGGGCCAGATGGACTCTACCAGGGGGGGCCATGACAGCACCCTGAGGAGATGGGATCCATTCAGAAAACTGTCATGTAGGCAAAGGGTAGAATTGGGAATCCAAGAGGGCCAGGGAAGCTGGGAGTCAGGCCCTGAACCCTAAATATTCTTTGAATAGGTCCAAGATGAGGAAAGGGTAGTAAAGACTGGGTCGATATAGGTAAAAGCATGATAGAGGAACAGGCATCTGGGCATGTCTGTCTCTGAACCGAGCTTGCCACTGGGTAGTGCTCAGTGACAAGAGGCAGATACTCCCAAGACAATGCCCCTGGATATAAGGGCAACTCCCCAAGTTTGGGTTAATTGCTTTAGGGAACACCCCTGAGCCCAGCAAACCAGGAGTCAGTCATGGGCCCTGTGTCAGAGAAGGCAGGCATTAATAAAGGACAATCCACATTTTATCTGTATCTGCTTTTTACACGTACATAAACTCTCAGAAGCCTCTTCCCTCCATCTGGGGGACAGATGGCAGGTTCTGGGGGGAGGAGGCATGAGAATGAAGACATGAAGTTCAACACAAGGTCCTGCTACCATGAGCACAGAGCATCCTTGTGTGCCAAACTTGCACTGTCCTCCCTCCCCTGCAGGCTGGGAATCTAACATGGACCCTCCTATTTGACATTAGCTCAGCCATGGACTGGCCATGAGACCCAACTCTTTCTCTTCAAGGCTTCGGCTTCTTGTGCTGCTTTTCCCACCCCTAAAATTCCATTCCTGGGGAGAGAGAACACCAGTAACCCTAACTTCTCTCCCCCAAGCTTCCCCTAACTCAGGGCAGTCAACACACTCCTGAGAACTAGGACTCTGGCCACCCAAGGCCCTCATGCTGGCTGGCTCTGGGGGCAGGACAGTAGACATGAGTGCTTATCTGGGTAAGGCAGGATTGGCAGTACCAATGTGGCAGGATGTGGGGGAGGCATAGGGCTCCTGGGTGTGCCTGAAAGAGGGGGAAGAAAGCCCCAGGGAGCCAAGGGCATTGGCTTATTTATCGTAGAAGTCAACATGGGCTCCAGACTTGAATGTGTCCTTTTGCAGCAAGCTTAGCAGTTTCTCGGCTGACACCGTACAATCCACAAGCTCCCCTTTTGTCTTCAGCTCCTGCAGCCTTTTTCGCAAGTCTGGGTCCATCGAGGTCTCCCGGGCCGACTGCTGCATGTCTGTGTCCAGCGGACCTAGGGCATGAAGTGCAGGAGCTGAGGTGACATGGCTGAGGCAGGGGCCCCTGCTGTGTGTATGGAGAGTGGTGGAGTCAGGTCTGGCCACAGGCAATACCTCATCCTGGTTGACAAGGGTGGTTAGTGTCACCAAAGGGGGTCACCAAAAGGGTCAGGGTCATTCTGTCACTATTGAGTTCCAGACTCACAAATTCCAATGCCCAGCGAACATGGTATTTCCAGAACACTATGTCTACCAGCAAGCTTATCACCTCCTATCCAACCAGCACCTCCTCCTGCCTTTTTCATTTCTATTAATGAAGTACTCTTTTCTCAGGCTCAAAACCTCCATCCCTGTCTCCTCCCTCCCCACTCTGTTCCCACAGCCAACAAGTCAGCAAATGGACCGTTCTGCCCCTATATACGCTGATAATCAGGCCCTTTATACTCCCCTGGTTCTCTCCCTGTTCCAACTCCTCTGTAGCCCTCTGCTAAATGCCCTGTGAGACAGGTAGCATCTTCCCTGTTTCACATAAGGAAATGTGGTACAGGCCTGAAATTCAAACCCTAATTGTTCTCAAACTCTAGTCTCTCAGACTTTCTGCCCGCCCCCCTCCCCACTGCCCAGTCCAGGCAACTCCCAACTCCACTCCCTGTTCTGGCTAGCTCTCACCTCTCACTTGCTGGGAGTCTGTATTTCCCTTAAGGAGTGATGGTTAATGATTCAGGGACAATATACTCTGTGGATACTTTCTTGGAGGGGATGGACTAGGCCCTTTGCCCACCCCTGAGGGGAACCACCCAGCCAGTTCTGGGTGACAGGGATGGTGGTAATGCCCCACCTACCTGGGGCATAGCTCAGCACCCTCACACTAGGCTCCTCTGTGGCTAGGACCCGGAACATCATGTCTCGGGCTGCCTTCCCGGCACAGTATAGTCCCCAGCCCTTGAAGGGCTGCAGAGCACAGATGGACGAGATGTTAACCACAGTCCTGATGAGGCCAGGACTGTCTGGAAAGGCCTTCAAGATGCTGGAAGTCAGGCAGAGCATGGAGGTCAAGTTCAGAGCCCAGTAGTTGTTCACTTCAGCTGGGTCAGCCAGGTCCACAAAGCCTTTGGATACGTCCCCGAGAGTGCCTGAAAACCAGACCATAGGAATCACTCTGTGCAGATGGGTCTTTCTCTTCCCCCAGCCTTCTCCAAGTTCCTCCAGACACCCCCCTCCCATCCAAACCTAGAGGAATCTCCCTAGTGCTTCTGAAGACTTCTCCCTCTTTCCGGCTCTGCAGACACACCTGGGTTGTTCACTCATCCCAAGCTGGAAACTGAAAGGGTGCATGCCCCGCTCTGGGCCTGGGGGTAGAACTCAGGCGGCCATTTGGAAAAACTGGTAATTTACTTCTGCTGGAAGACCTCATGCCCTGACTCAGGCCTCCGCCAGGGGGCGCGGAACAAGGAAAAGATCAGGAATGTTCTACAGGCATTTTGGAAAATTTGCCCTGAAACGGGAAGGGGTGGGGAGGGTAAGCCTGAACCGCACCGATGGTACCGAGTCTTCCTCCATACCTTGCTGAAACAACCAGGATTTTTAGACATCTTATCTGATTCCTAACAGTCACCTTCAAAGTTCCCTGCGGTTCGGGAAAGTGAGAAGGAGCGAGAAGAGGCAGGGGCATTAAGCACTATTGCTAGGGCTCCCCTGGGGAGTCCGCCCCCTGCCGGCGGGCGTCTTACCCGCATTGTTGATGAGCAGCACCCGTTGCAACCCCTCGGGCCTGGGAAGCTCGCGCACGGCGCCGAGCAGCTGCTGCAAACAGTCTTTGACGCCCAGGTCGGCGGACACCCGCACCACGCGCAGGCCCGGCCGCTCGGCAGCCAGCTCGGCCTCCAGCTGCCGCAGGGCCTCGTCGTTGCGGGCGCTCAGGACCATCAGAGAGCCGGGCGACAACAGCCGGGCCAGGAGCGGGGCCAAGGCGCGGCCGAAGCCACGGGAGGCCCCGGTCACCACGCACACGGCGCGTCCCAGGCCGCCCTCCTTGCTTCCGACACCCTCCATGCCTCCGAACTGCGCCAGCTCTCGCCAGACCCGAGACTGGCGGGGGGCGGGGGCGGGGGCGGGGGCGGGGCGGCCGAGGTAGGAGTAGGCGGAGGTCCCGCCGCAGAGGGGCGGGAACCGAAGGCTTCGGCTGCGATTGCTGGGCAACACTTTCCTTGGCCGCCTGCGCGGTCCCAGGGTGTGGGAAGAAGTCAAAACGAAAGGGCCGGGAAGCACGGCCCCCGCGGGGAATCCTAGCCCAGTTCTGGGCGTGGCATCATTGTCCCACCACCACCTAGTTCCCACCCCCTCGCTGCCTCGCGTTCACTTCCCCTCAGGGACGCATCCGCCTTCCAAATTCACATCGCACCTTTTTGCGCAAGGGACTTCCTCCAGGCCAGGCCATCCTGCTCTGTGCTGGGTGTCCCTGTGAGCGCCAGCAGAAGCCGAGTGAAGCGCATGCCAGTTTGGACTCTGGGAACTCACCGCTCTCGGGGTAACGGAACCTACCTCTGGGGGCACCACAGTGCTTCTCGGAGTATGGTAAAAACCTCTTCTCCCTTCCTAGACTCAACAACTCTGTGCACCAGCCAGTTTCCCGTCCTCTGAGATGTCTGACTCCTCCTGGTCTTACAGGTCTGTGTTACACCGATTTCTGCACCCACTCACGTTACATTTTTCCTAACAGTCAATTGCACCTACTCCCAGCTTCGGAGAGAGGACAGCACTTACCTCCATTTTGACTTCAAACTTTCTAACTGATTAAATTTTTTCTAGCTTATCTTTTAACTCCGGCAGAAGACCTAAAACCTATCCCCCTCAGGCAATAGGGACTGCCCAGCTGCCAGCCACACCCCATGTGATTGACCTCAAGACAATGGTTGGTTTGAAGGTCACAGCCTATCTGCACGCACCCACAGACCTTTGTCCCACGTTTTCCTTATATAAGTCTTGAAGTATTTTTGGTACTTTGGAGACAGTCCTCGAGGGCTTAGTCTGCTGTCTTCCCAAGTGTTGGCCTCACTGAAATAAATTTATTTCTGGTTTGACCACCACCCGTTTCTCTGCCTTTGGATTTTGTCAGCAGCAAATGGCCAAACCTGGTTTGGGACCCCTGCAGCCAGGTGCCCTTGCACCCCTGTGCCTCAGCTACACTTCAAGTTTACACAATCACCTAAATGTGTACTTCGAGACCCATACTTCAGAATACCCGCTTTCTGATTTTTTTCAAGGAGAGAGGGAAGATGAGAAGGTTGGGAGACAGGTACAAATCTCCTTAACAAGACTTCAGAGTTTGGCAAGAGTGGTAAGCAACCTCTGATAATTCAGCCCAAGCCTTCACAGGGCTGTTCTCTCTCTGATGATAGACAGCAAGGCTCCTGGAAAAACAAATTTTGCTTCCTTGTGTTGTGTGGGCTATATCATGCCAACACTAAAACAATTTGGGGGGAAGGTTTCTACTGGTCACTATGGGTGCCTTTACTACAACCTTTTTGTAAAACATGCAGTTCAGGGGCGCCTGGGTGGCTCAGTCCATTAAGTGTCTGACTCTTGATTTCAGCTCCTGATCTCATGGCTCCTGAGATCCAGCCCTGAGTTGGGCTCTGTGCTGGCAGCTCGGGGATTCTCTCTCTCTCCCTCACTCTCTGTCCCAACCCCCTCCCTCAAAATGAGTAAATAAACCTGAAAAAAAATTTTTTTTAAATGTGCAGTTCAGGGGCTCCTGGGTGGCTCAATCGGTTGAGCGTCTGACTTCAGCTCAAGTCATGATCTCATGGTTTGTGGGTTCAAGCTCCAGGTCAGGCTCTATGCTGACAGCTCAGAGCATGGAGCCTGCTTTGGATTCTGCGTCTCCCTCTCTCTCAGCCCTTCCCCACACTCGTGCTCTGTCTCTCAAAAATAAATAAAACATTTTAAAAAAGTGCAGTTCAGACTGTATGTCACTATGGAACATACTCTAACAACAAATGAAACTTCAAAGAAACTTTAAACATCATTTAGTATATTTCTTGTTAAAATGCACAGTATTATTTTGAAACTGTTTGATGTAAATTAGGACCAAAAAAAAGTAACTATGCTAATGTTGTTAGGAGCCAAGATTTCCAGTGTTAAAGAGACCAGGTATAAATTGAAGGAAGTTAAGGGAAAATCTGTAAACTTCAATTTGAATTAGAATCCAGAAAATTGTAGAATTTATTGCAATTACTTTTACTCTTATTGTATAACACTAAAACCATGTTTTTCTCTTCTGGGTATGTTGGTTCTCCAGTACCTATGATTAACCTTTTTAAGAGTTCTTCCTGTAATAATGGCAGAGATTAGAGTATGCTCTGTGAAAAGTAATAAAAGGAAATCTCCTTTAGAATGCAGTTGGGAAGCCCTCAAGGTGAGCTGTCAGGTCCTATGACTTGTCAATTACAGACCCAGGGGAAGAGAAGGACCTTGCACATGGCCACTCCTATCCCAGCAAGAAGGAAGGCCTTTCTCCTCCCCTGGCAACAGCCCAGCCAATGAGAGACTGCAACAATGCAGCCAATGAAAAGCCACTATACTTTGAACTCCCAGTTTCCACCAATGGACTTTCTGTTTATAACAGCCGAGCTTCCCCTTTCCTCTGTAAAGGAACATTCCTCTCGTTGAAGGGAGTTACCTATAGTTTCTTGGGAGAGTGTGTGCTGTGGCTTGCGATTCTCTGCTATCCCCCCAATAAATCCATTTTTGCTGTTAAAATAGCTGGCAGTTTTGTTTTGTAAGGTTAACTTACTTGGTGATCAGAAGTGGGGTGCGAAGAGATCCCCAGCAACTCGGAGGCTGGTGAACAAACCCGACAGCACCCACAGAGCCAATTGGGCTCACTGCTTTCTCGCTGACCCTGGAGTTTGCGGTAAGTTTCCTCCTGGATTTGGGGCTCTGCGCTTTGTGTTTGCACTCTCCAGGCTTTATTAGGATCTGTTTTATGCCCTTGTTGTTTGTTTTGTTTTTACTTTGAAAGTGCTCCTTTGACCTTTGGTCGGACTTCTTTTGGGGACTGGATTGTTCCTATTGGAACTGTGACGGTCTTTACTCTGATTCCTTCTGGAACCAAGCTGCTACTGATGAAACTGTGCTGTTTAGGAGTTTTTCCCTTTGCACCAGAGAAAAACCTAGTAATGGGATTGCAGTCATCAAAATGCTCTGAGAGTGCTGCTCCCTTCCTTGCCCTTAGTGGGACTCTGACTGGTTTTGTGTTTAAAAACTATGGTCCTTCTGCATGCACATTTATAAACTAAGTGGATTGACTTAACCAAAAGTAATTTAGAGCACCGGTGCCTAGGTGGCTCAGTCGGTTAAGCGATGAGCCTGCTTGGTATTCTCTGCCCCTCTCTCTATGCCCCTCCCCTGCTCTCTCTCAAAGATAAGTAAACTAAAAAAGAAAAAAAAAAAAACACCAATGGCCATTATGGGGAACTTTTGATCTCTCCGAACTTAATTTACTCAAAGTTTTAGAAAGCTATGGGTACTTAATAGAAAAAAAACAAAAACAAAACAAAACTGGGATGCCTGTTTTAAATGGTACTGATAGAGTAGACAGTTAGTTAGACATGTATTGGAGGCAAGGATGGTGATAAATAGGGTACACATTAGAAGCCTGGGGGCACAACATCCTGACTTTGTGGCTCCCAAGACCCTTCAACATCCTGGCCTTGTGGCCGCCAAGACACCAAGGCTAACAGATCAAGAGCCACAGGTGCAGAACATGCCCTCTCCCCTTCAGCCTCTGCCCCAGAGTAACCTATAGTGTCATTGTAATGTATTTACACTGTGATTTTAACCCTGCCCCTGTGGGAGGAGATGGACAGGACAGTTCCAGCAGGAACCTTGTAGGGCCCAAAACTCGTCCTCCTAATTGGCAGGAGGAGTCCCTTAGATGGTTGGAAACGACCTCAGTTAGAGACTGACCTAGCTATGACCCATAACCTATGCAAACATAAAAAGAAAAGACACCCCTAATCCTGGTGCAGTTGCTACCTCTGGGTCTGCTCACTGTCCCTTCTTGACAGTGTTCTGTCCTTAGTAAACTGCTTTGTGCTTGCTACCTTCCTTCAGGCTGTCGCTGAGTATGGATCCTCAAATAAATCTTTCGTGGGGAATACAAGCATTGAGGCCTCCATTCACACAATGCAGACTCTCCCACGGGTAATAATACCTTGAGACTTCCAGATATTTTCAGACCTAGCCTCTTCTAAACCTAGCTGCTTCCAGAAGGACCTGTTTGGCAACAGTCCACAGGGACGGAGTGGTTTACCTGGACTGGGAGAGAGCCTGGAAAATTCTTTTCTGAGGAAGATGATTTTCTGCCTCCTCCCACTCCCCACCCCCCCTGCTCCGCCAATCTTATTTCAAGCAATATTTCAGCAGTTTGTGAATAATATTTAAATGGGCAATACCACCCATAGAATTCCCTTAGTAATAGCACAGTGGTCCTGGGTGGCTCAGTCAGTTAAGTCTCTGACTTCATCTCAGGTCGTGATCTCACAGTTTGTGAGTTCAAGCCCCATAATAGGCTCTGTGCTGACAGCTTAGAGCCTGGAACCTGCTTCAGATTCTGTGTATCCCTCTCTCTCTACCCCTCCTGCACTAGCATTCTGTCTCTGTCTCTCTCTCTCTCTCAAAAATAAAAACATTAACAAAAAAATTTTTTTTTTAAATAGTGCATCGGTTCCCAAATTTGTTTGCACATTGGTCACCAGGGAACTACAAAAACACTGATGCCTGTGTCTCATAGGCCTGGACTTAGGAATTTTTTAATAAAATTTTTGTTCAGTTTACTTAAACTAAAAAAAAAAAAAAACAAAAAAACAATTCACCCATTTCTCCCACCCTCCATCTCTTATAATCACCGTCTGTTCTCTGTATCTACACGTTTGTTTTTGTTTCTAGTTTTTGTTTTTGTTTTTGTTTTTTTAGATTTCACATGTAAGAGAGATCATGCTGTATTTATGTTCTGACTTATTTCACTTAGCATAAGGTCCTTGAGGTCCATCCATGTTGTTTCACATGGCAAGATTTCATTCTTTTTTAATGGTTGAATATTTATCCATTCATTCATCTATGGATGTTTAGGTTGTTACCATATCTTGGCTATTGTAAATAATGTTGCAGTGAACAGGGGGGTACATGTATCTTTTCAAGTTAGTGTTTTTGTTTTCTTTAGATAAATACCCAGAAATCGAATTGTTGGACCATATGGTGGTTCTATTTTTAATTTTTTTAGGAACCCCTGTACTGTTTTCCATAGTGCCTACACCAGTTTACATTCCCATTAACAGTGCACAGGGTTTTCTTTTTTCCACATCCTCTTCTTATTAACACTTGTTATTTCTTGTCTTTTGAGTTTAGCAATTCTAACGGGTGTGAGATGATAACTCATTGTGGTTTTGATTTGCATTTCCCTGATGATTAATGATACAGAGCATCTTTTCTTGTACCTGTTGGCCATCTATATGTCTTCTTTAGAAAAATGTCTATTCAGATTCCCTGCCCATTTTTTAATCAGATTGTTTTGTTGTTGTTTTGTTTTTTGGGTGTTTTTGCTGTTGGGTTATGAGTGCTTCAGATATTTTGGATATTCACCCCTTATCAGATATATGATTTGCAACTATTTTCTCTCATTCAGTAGGTTGAGTTTTCATTTTGTTGATGATTTCCTTTGCTGTGTAGAAACTTTCAGTTTGATGTAGTCTTATCTATTTTATTTTTTGTTTTTCATTTGGTTTTTAAAATTTTTATTTTAATTCCAGTTAGTTAACATACAGTGTCATATTAGTTTCGGTGTACAATATAGTAATTCAACACTTTCATACATCACCAGGTGCTCATCACAAGTGCACTCCATGATCCCCATCACCTATTTCAGCCAGCCCCCCACTCCCCTCCTCTCTGGTAACCATCAGTTTGTCTTCTATAATTTAGAGTCTGTTTCTTGATTTGTCTCTCTCTCTCTCTCTCTCTCTTCTCTTTGCTCATTTGTTTTGTTTCTTAAATTTCACATATGAGTGAAATCATATGTTATTTGTCTTTCTCTGACTTCTTTGGCTTAGCATTATACTCTCTAGCTCCATCCATGTTCTTGCAAATGGCAAGATTCATTCCATTGTGTATATATACCACATCTTCTTTATCCATTCATCAATCAATGGACATTTGGGCTGCTTTCATATGTTGGCTACTGTGATAATGCGGTTATAAACGTAGGGGTGCATATATCCCTTTGAATTAGTGTTTTTGTATCCTTTGGGTAAATACCCAGTAGTGAGATTCCTGGATCACCGGGTAATTCTATTTTTTACTTTTTGAGGAACTTCTGTGCCATTTTCCACAGTGGCTGCACGAGTTTGCATCCCTATGAACAGTGAACGACATCCTTTTTCTTCACATCCTCAACAGCACCTGTTGTTTCTTGTGTTGTTGAATTTAGCCATTCTTACTGGTGTGAGCTGATAGCTCATTGTGGTTTTGATTTGCATCTCCCTGATGATGAATGATGTTGAGCATCTTTTCATGTGTCTGTTGGCCATCTATATGTCCTCTTTAGAGAAATGTCTGTTCACGTCTTCCGTCCAGTTTTTAATTGGATTATTTGTTTTTTGGGTGTTGAGTTTTAGAAGTTCTTTGTAGATTGTGGACACTAATCCTTTATCAGATATGTCATTTGCAAGTATCTTCTCCCATTCTGTAGGCTGCCTTTTAGTTTTGTTGATTGTTTCCTTTGCTGTGTAGAAGCTTTTTAGTTTGATGTAATCCTAGTAGTTTATTTTTGCTTTTGTTTTCCCCTTGCCTCAGGAGACATCTAGAAAAAAGTTGCTATGGCCTTTGTCAAAGAGGTTACTACCTGTGTTCTCTTCTAGGATTTTTATGGTTCCAAGTCTCATATTAGGTCTTTCATCCATTTTGAATTTTTTCTCTGTATGGTGTAAGAAAGTGGTCCACTTTTATTCTTTTGCACATTGCTGTCCAGTTTTCCTAACACCATTTGTTGAAGAGACTGTCTTTTTCACATTGGATATTCTTTCCTGCTTTGTCGAAGATTAATTGACCATATAGTTGTGGGTGTAATCCTACTTGGATTGGTTTGTTTGTTTGTTTGTTTGTTTTTGCTTTTGAAAGAGGGACCTGGTTAAATACACTGTGGTATATCTACATCAATGTATAATATGCAGCCATAAAAGTGAATGAAAATTTCTGTACACACTGATGTGAAAAATTGAATGAAAAAGGCAAGGTGAAGAACAGGAAAAGAGTATATACTATGTTACTTTTTTCACAGTAAAAAGGGGGAATAAAATATATGTACTTAGGTTGTACATATTAAATACTGTAATCCCTGATTAATTATAAAACTAGTTAACTACAGAGGATGGTGAGGGGAAGATAATCTACACATAGTGTACCTTTTGGTACACTATTCAAAATAAATAAATAAAATAGGCTATTCAAAAATAAATAAAATAGGCTCTTAAAGGAATACGTAAATGTACCAGGACAAATAGAGAAAGATTATATCAGAATTTTAATCTTTGTCGACTTGCTTGGCATTTTAACCTTCATAACATTAAACGAACTAATATTTAAGAATTTAAATATTTAAGAATTTAAATTTAAATATTAAATATTTAAGAATTTAAATTTAATTTAATTTTTGCTATTTAATTTTATTTAGATTTGAGTCTTTCAGCAAAAAGTCCCCTTTGGGAATTCTTCACATCTTGCAAGGATGACATGCAAGGAGAACATCAAGTTCGCCACCCTAAAATTTCACAAAGGAAATCTCTAAACTTACGTAAAGAACATCCATGCTGAAACAACTTTGACCCAAATGTAACAAAGAGTATAGACTATGAATAAAACAAGGAAGTTTCAGAGATATATGAGACCTCCTAAACTTATTCTGTTGTTACTAATCAAATTGCAAAACAATAGTCTTTATAAAAATATTTCAAGAATATAGTTAATTCCTTCTACTTTTGAGACAAAAAATTTAAACAGAAAGCTTGACAAAATTACTGCTCTAGACTGCCAACTATTTTTAGTGGTAGAAGATGAGGGATTTTTGACATTTGATGAAGATATAAATTTCCTTCTATAAAATATGTTACTAGAAACAGTTTTTATAATTAAAGTCTGCTGTGTATATAAAGGTTAATGATATTATTAAATGTGCTACTTCTGTATGCTGTACCTCAGACACTTGAATATGTACAAGCGAGCATACTTTTTTTTAAAAATAAGAGCATCGAGGGGCGCCTGGGTGGCGCAGTCGGTTAAGCGTCCGACTTCAGCCAGGTCACGATCTCGCGGTCCGCGAGTTCGAGCCCCGCGTCAGGCTCTGGGCTGATGGCTCAGAGCCTGGAGCCTGTTTCCGATTCTGTGTCTCCCTCTCTCTCTGCCCCTCGCCCGTTCATGCTCTGTCTCTCTCTGTCCCAAAAATAAATAAACGTTGAAAAAAAAATTTTAAAAATAAGAGCATCGTACATTAAAAAAAGGGGGAGGGTTGCCTGGGTGGCTCAATTGATTAAGCGTCTGACTTCCGCTCAGGTCATTATGATTTCACAATCTGTGAGTTTGAGCCCTGCATCAGGCTCGGTGCTAACAGCTCAGAGGCTGGAGCCTACTTTAGATTCTGTGTCTCCCTCTCTCTGCTCCTCCACCACTCATTCTCTCTTTCTTTGTCTCTCTCTCTCTCTTTCTCTCTCTTTCAATCTCAAAAATAAATAAACATTAAAAAAATAAGCAATCTCTATCAAAATAACACAAGCATTCTTCACAGAGCTAGAACAAACAATCCTAAAATTTGTATGGAACCAGAAAAGACCCTGAATAGCCAAAGCTATCTTGAAAAAGAAAACCAAAGCTGGAGGCATTACAATCCCAGACTTCAAGCAGTATTATGAAGCTGTAATCATCAAGACAGTATGGTACTGGCACAAAAACAGACACTCAGATCAATGGAACAGTATAGAGAACCCAGAAATGGACCCACAAACATATGGCCAACTAATCTTTGACAAAGCAGGAAAGAATATCCAATGGAATAAAGACAGTCTCTTCAGCAAATGGTGCTGGGAAAACTGGACAGCAACATGCAGCAAAATGAACCTGGACCACTTTCTTACACCATACACGAAAATAAACTCAAAATGCATGAAAGTCCTAAATGTAAATGCCATCAAAATCCTCGAGGAGAAAGCAGGGAAAAACCTCTTTGACCTCGGCTGCCGCAACTTCTTACTCAACGTGTCTCTGGAGGCAAGGGAAACAAAAGCAAAAATGAACTATTGGGGGATGCCTGGGTGGCTTAGTAGGTTAAGCGTCCGATTTTGGCTCAGGTCAAGATCTCACGGTTTGTGGGTTCGAGCCCCATGTCGGGCTCTGTGCTGACACTTAGAGCCTCGAACCTGCTTCAGATTCTGTGTCTCCCTCTCTCTCTACCCCTGCCCTGCTTGCACTCTGTCTCTCTCTCAAAAATAAATAAACATTAAAAAAAAAGAACTATTGGGACCTCATCAAAATAAAAAGCTTCTGCATGGCAAAGGAAACAATCAGCAAAGCTAAAAGGCAACTGACGAAATGGGAGAAGATATTTGCAAATGACATATCAGATAAAGGGTTAGAATCCAAAACCCATAAAGAACTTATCAAATTCAACACCCAAAACACAAATAATCCAGTGAAGACATGGGCGAAATACATGAATAGACACTTCTCTAAAGAAGACATCCAGATGGCCAACCAACACATGAAAAAATGCTCAACATCACTCAACATCAGGGAAATACAAATCAAAACCATGATGAGACAACCACCTCACCCCTGTCAGAATGGCTAACATTAACAACTCGGGCAACTACAGATGTTGGTAAGGATGCAGAGAGAGGATCTCTTTTGCACTGCTGGTGGGAATGCAAACTGGTGCGGCCACTCTGGAAAGCAGTACGGAGGTTCCTCAAAAAAAGTAAAAATAGAACTACCCTTCAACTCAGCAACTGCACTATTAGGTATCTCTCCAAGGGATACAGGTGTACTGTTTCAAAGGGACACATGCACCCCAATGTTTATAGCAGCACTACTGACCATAGCCAAAGTATGGAAGGAACCCAAATGTCCATCGACAGATGAATGGATGAAGATGATGTGGTATATATATATATATACAATGGAGTATTACTTGATAATCAAAAAGAATGAAATCTTGCCATTTGCAATTAAGTGGATGGAACTAGAGGGTATTATGCTAAGCAAAATTAGAGAAAGACAAATATCATATGACTTCACTTGTATGAGGAATTTAAGATACAGAACAGATGAATATAAGGAAAGGGAAGCAAAAATAATATAAAAACAGGGAGGGGGGCAAAACCTAAGAAACAAATATACAGAACAGAGGGTTGCTGGAGGGATTGTGGGAGGGGGGGATGGGCTATAAACGGGTAAGGGGCATTAAGGAGTCTAATCCTGAAATCATTGTTGCACTATAGGCTAACTAACTTGAATGTAAATGAAAAAATAAAAACAAATAATTAAAATATGAAAAAACAAATATTGAAAAAATTAAAAAAAAAAAGCATCGAGGATTGTTGGCAATAAACAGACTAGACCTTTTGCATATTCCAACCAAAGTAAACTATGTGATATACAAGATACTTTGGAATTGCTTTATCCTGTACTTCCACAAGATGTTCAAACAAGGTAAAATAGCAGATTTTAACATTAAGGAAGCTGTTTGACCAAAAGAAAGCCTTGACATTTTACTTTGCAGATAACAATAGCAGCAAAGCAGGACTCTAACAACTCGGTAGTTTGAAGATAAAGGAGTTTATTTGCTGGAAACTTCTCAAGAGGAGTGCCTGGCTGGCTCAGTTGGTAGAGCATACAACTCTTGATCTTGGGGTTGTGAGTTCAAGCCCTATGTTGCTTAAAAATAAAATCTTAAAAAAAAAATAAAAGAGACTGCTGAATTAGTAATCAACTGAGTCGTCATGTCCATAGGTGATACTTGCTGTTGGAGTGCAAATTTATAGATGAAAAAGTGCAGGGAGGAGGCTAGAATAATAAACCATGTGATGATGGATTAACATTGCCGACATCAGTATGAACTCATTTAGCTAAATATAGATCCAATGGGATAAAGAGAAAAAAATATATATATATTATGTATATATATATATATATAATATATATATATATATACTTTTTTTTTTTTTTTTTTTAGTTTAAAGAGTGAGCCTGTGGGAGAGGGGGGCAGAGGGAGAGAGAGAATCTTTTTTTTTTTTTTTAATTCAAGTTAGTTAACCCAGTGATTCATTATTGCATAGTGCTCATCCCAACAAGTACCTTCCTTAATGTCCATCACATTAGTGCATCTCCCACCCACCTCCCCTCCAGCAACCCTCTGTCTGTTCTCTGTATTTAAGAGTCTCTTATGGTTTGCCTCTCTTTCTGTTTTTGTCTTATTTTTCCTTCCCTTACCCTATGTTCATCTGTTTTGGTTCTTAAATTCCACATATGGGTGAAATCATATGATATTTGCCTTTCTCTGACTCACTTATTTTGCTCAGCATAATACACTCTAGTTACATCCGTGTTGTTGCAAATGGCAAGATTTCATTCTTTTTCACCACTGAGTAATATTCATTCCATTGTGTATACATACAACGTCATCTTTATCCATTCATCAGTCGGTGGACATTTGGGCTCTTTCCATAATTTGGCTATTGTTGATAGTGCTGCTATAAGTATTGGGGTGCATGTGCGCCTTTGAATGAGCATTTTTGTATTCTTTGGATAAAAACCTAGTAGTGCAATTGCTGAGTTGAAGGGTAGTTCTATTTTTACTTTTTTGAGGAACCTCCATACTGTTTTCCAGAATAGCTGTACCAGTTTGCGTTCCCACCGACAATGTGAAAGTGTTCCCTTTTTTTCTGCATCCTTGCCAACATCTGTTGTTTCCTGAGTTGTTCATTTTAGCCATTCTGACAGGTGTGAGGTGGTATCTTGTGGTTTTGATTTGTGTTTCTCTGATTGATGAGTGATGTTGTGCATCTTTTCATGTCTGTTAGCCATCTGGATGTCTTTGGAAAAGTGTCTATTCATGTTTTCTGCTCATTTCTTCACTGGATTATTTTTTGGGTGTTGAGTTTGATAAGTTCTTTATAGATTTTGAATACTAACCCTTTATCCAGCTGTCATTTGCAAATATCTTCGGCCATCCCATCGGTTGCTTTTTAGTTTTGTTGATTGTTTCTTTTGCTATATAGAAGCTTTTTTATCTTGATGAGGTCCCAACAGTTCATTTTTGCTTTTGTTTCCCTTGCCTCCAGAAACATGTCTAGTAAGAAGTTGCTGCAGCTGAGGTCAAAGAGGTTGCTTCCTGTGTTCTCCTCTAGGAATTTGATGGTTTCCTGCCTCACATTTAGGTCTTTCATCCATTTTGAATTTACTTTTGTGTGTGGTGTAAGAAAGTGGTCCAGTTTCATTCTTCTGCACGTCGGTGTCCAGTTTTCCCAGCACCATTTGCTGAAGTGATGGTCTTTTTTCCATGGATCTTCTTTCCTGTTTTGTCAAAGATAGGTGGCCATACATTTGTGCATCCACCTCTGGGTTCTCTATTCTGTTCCATCAATTTATGTGTCTGTCTGTTTTTGTGCCATTATCCTATTGTCTTGATGATTACAGCTATGTACTACAGCTTGAAGTCTGGGATTGTGATGCCTCCAGCTTTGGTTTTCTTTTTCAACATTACTTTGGCTATTTGGGGTCTTTTGTGGTTCCATACACTTTTTAGAATTGTTTGTTCTAGGTCTGTAAAGAATGCTGGTGTTATTTTGATAGGGATTGCATTGAATGTGTACATTTCTTTGGATATTATAGACATTTTAACAATATTTGTTCTTCCAATCCGTGCTTTTCCATTTCTTTGTGTCTTTAATTTCTCTCATAAGCTTTCTTTACTTTTCAGCAAACAATCCTTTACCTCTTTGATTAGGTTTATTCCTAGGTATCTTATGGTTTTTGGTGCAATTGTAAATGGGATCAATTCCTTGATTTCTCTTTCTGCTGCTTATTATTGGTGTAGAGAAATGCAGCTGATTTCTGTATGTTGATTTTATATCCTCTGACTTTGCTAAATTCATGTATCGGTTCTAGAAGTTTTTTGGTGGAGTCATTCATGTTTTCCAGCAGAGCATCATGTCGTCTGTTAAGAGTGAAAGTTTGACTTCTTCCTTGCCAATTTGGATGTCTTTTATTTCTTTGTTGTTTGATTGTGGAGGCTAGGACTTCTAGTACTATGTTGAACAGCAATGGTAAGAGTGGACATCCCTGTTTTATATGTGACCTTAGGGGGAAAGCTCTCAGTTTTTCCCTATTGAGGATGATATTAGCTGTGGGTCTTTCATATATGGCCTTTATGATGTTGAGGTGTGTTGCAGACTTTGAGTCTGGAGTTCTCTCTTGTCCAGCAAGAGAGTGGATGCGGAATTGAATACAAGAGAGGCTAATGTCCAGGAGGAGACAAGACCCCTGAACAGCTTATTGAGCTCTCAAGGTTTAAAAAAAATTTTTTTGCTTATTTATTTTTGAGAGAGAGAGAGGGAGAGAGAGAGAGAGAGAGAGAGAGAGAGAGAGAGAGAGAGAGAATGAGCAGAGGAGGGGCAGAGAAAGAGGGAGACACAGAATCTGACGCAGGTTCCAGGCTCTGAGCTGTCAGCACAGAGCCCAATGTGGGGCTCGAACTCACGGACTGCAAGATTATGACCTGAACCAAAGTCGGACACTTAACTGCCTGAGCCACCCAGGTGCCCCTCTCAAGGTTTTACATATGTGGTGAACGTGCAGAAGAAAACAATAAGATAGTGACCATTAATTTGTGTGTGTAAGAAGCAAAGGGTTTGGTGGGCAAGTGGCATTAGAAGTTGAGATTAAAGAAAAATGATATATTGGAGCCAGATGTTGGAAGGACAGTGTTTCTCTGTGGGTGATATAGCCAAGTAGCTGTTATCTCCAAAGTTTAAGATTGCTGGAGCATGCTGCCTTAAGGTTAACAAGGCACTTTTCATTAACTAACCTTGGGCACTTTCGCCCCATAGTGGCTTTCCACCTCCAACTGTCCTGGGACACTTTCATCCTGTGGAGGCATCTTCCCACCGTAAGCCTTGTTTTACTTAGTGACTAACTAACCTTGGGTGCTTTCACCTGATGGTGGCTTTCCGCCTCTATGTTTTGTCTTAATGACTGGCCTTGAGAGCTTTCACCCTGTGGCAGCTTTCCGCCCTAAGCCTTGTTAACCCATTGGTGTAAGCATACAGAATTCTTAAACTTATTTCCCACAGAGGTGTGTTCCTTCTATGCCTACTTTCTTGAGGGTTTTTATCAAGAAATGTTGCTGCATTTTGTCACATGCTTTTTCTGTATCTATTGAGGGGATCATGTGGTTCTTATCCTTTTACTGATGTGGTGTATCACATTGATTGATTTGCAAATATTGAACCAGCCCTGCAGCCCAGGAATAAATCCCAGTTGATCATAGTGAATAATTATTTTAATATATTGTGAATTCAATTTGCTAGTATCTTGTTGAGAATTTTTGCATCCAGCTTCATCAGGGATATTGGCCTGTAATTCTCCTCCTTAGTGGGGTTTTTGGTTTTGGAATGAAGGTAATGCTGGCTTCATAGAATGAGTTTGGAAGCTTTCCTTCCATTTCTATTTTTTGGAACAGTTTGAGAAGAATAAGTATTAACTATTCCTTAAATGTTTGGTAGAATTCCCCTGGGAAGCTCTCTGGCCCAGGACTCTTGTTTTTGGGGGAGATTTTGATAACTGATTCAATTTCTTTGCTGGTTTTGGGTCTGTTCAGATTTTCTATTTCTTCCTGTTTCAATTTTGGTTGTGCATGAGTTTCTAGGAATTTGTCAGCTTCTTCCAGATTGCCCAGTTTGTTGGCATATAATTTTTCATGGTATCCTCTTTTAATTGTATTTCTGTGGTGTTGGTTGTGATCACTCACTCCTCCTTCATTCGTGATTTTACCTATTTGGGTCTTCTCTCTTTTCTTTTTGATAAGTCTGGTAGGGGGTTATCAATTTTGTTTATTCTTCCAAAGAGCCAGCATTTTTGTTTTAATCTGTTCTACTGTGGGTTTTTTGTTTGTTTGTATATTGCTTTCTTCTGCTCTAATCTTTATTATTTCCCTTCTTCTGCTGGCTTGAGGCTTTATTTGCTGGTTCTATTCTAGCTCCTTTAGGTGTAGGGTTAGGTTGTGTATTTGGGACCTTTCTTGATTCTTGAGATTGGCCTGCATTACAGTGTATTTTCCTCTTAGGACTGTCTTTGCTGCATCCCAAAGGGTTTGGACTGTTGTGTTTTCATTTTCATTTGCTTCCATGTGTTTTTTTTATTTCTTTTTTAATTTCATGGTTAACCCATTCATTCCTTAGTAGGATGTTCTTTAGCCTCCATGTATTTGAGGGCTTTCCAAAGTTTTTCTTGTGGTTGATTTCAAGTTTCATAGTGTTGTAATCTGAAAATATGCATGGTATGATCTTGATCTTTTTGTATCTGTTGAAGGCTGATTTGTGACCCAATATGTGATCTATTCTGGAGAATGGTCCATGTGTACTTGAGAAGAATGTGTATTCTGCTGCTTTAGGACATAATGTTCTGAATATATCTGTTAAGTCCTTCTGGTCCAGTGTGTCATTCAAAGCCATTGTTTCCATAGGGTGTCTGGGTGGCTCAGTCAGTTAGGCATCAGACTGCAGCTCAGGTCATGATCTCATGGCTCGTGGGTTCGAGCCCCACATTGGGCTGTATGCTGACAGCTTAGAGCTTGGAGCCTGCTTCTGATTCTGTGTCTCCCTCTCTCTCTGTCCCTCCCCTGCTCACACTCTGTCTCTCTAAAAAATAAACATTAAAAAATTAAAAACAACAACAGCAACAAAAACCCAAAGCCATCGTTTCCTTGTTGATTTTCTGCTTAGATGATCTGTCCATTGTTGTAAGTAGGGTATTAAAGTCCCCTACTATTATGGTATTATTATCAATTAGTTTCTTTATGTTTATTATTAATTGGTTTATATATTTGGGTGCTTCTAAATTGGGGGCATAAATATTTATAATTGTTAGATCTTGATGGATAGACCCCTTAATTGTGAGATGATGCTTTTCTTCATCCCATGTTAGTCTTTATTTATTTTTTTAATGTTTATTTATTTAGAGAGAGCACGTGTGTGAGTGGGGGTGGGGCAGAGACAGCGAGAATCCCAAGCAGGCTCCATGCCATCAGCACAGAGCCTGACGCAGGGCTCGAACTCACGAACTGTGGGATCATGACCTGAGCCAAAACTAAGAGTTGGACGCTTAACTGACTGAGCCACCTAGGAGTCCTAGGCTTTGTTTTCAAATCTAGTTTGTCTGATATAAGCGTGGCTATTCTGGCTTTATTTTGCCATCCATTGGCATGATAGATGGTTCTCCATCCCCTCACTTTCAATCTGCAGGTGTCTTTAGGTCTAAAATGAATCTCTTGTAGGCAGCATGTAGATGGATCTAATTTTTTTTATCCATTCTGATACCTTGTGTCTTTTTCAGAGTGATTTTTGAAAGATATGAATTTAGTGCCATTGTGTTACCTGTAGAGTTGGTGTTTCTGGTGATGTTCTCTGGTCCTTTCTAGTCGGTTGCTTTGGTCTTCTTTTCTTTTTTTTTTTTTTCCTCCACTCAGTGTCCCCCTTAAAATTTCTTTCAGGGCGAGTTTAGTGATCACCAACTCCTTTCATTCTTGTTTGTCTGGGAAACTCTTTATCTCTCCTATTCTGAATGACAGCCTGCTGGATAAAGAATGCTTGGCTGCATATTTTGCCCATTCAGCACAGTGAATATTTCCTGCCACTCCTTTCTGGCCTGCTAGGTTTCAGTGGACAGGCCTGCTGCTAATCTTATGTGTCTACCCTTGTAGGTTATGGATCTTTTGTCCCTAGCTCCTTTCAGAATTCTCTCTTCATCTTTGTATTTTCCAAGCTTCCCTATGATATGTCATGGTGTTGACCTGTTTTTTCATTTTTCGGGAGTTCTCTGTGCCTCTTGGGCTTGAATGCCTGTTTCCTTCCCCAGATTAAGGAAGTTCTCAGCTATAATTTGTTCAAATAAATCTTCTCCCCCTTTTTCCAGCTCTTCTTCTGGGACTTCTATGATATGAATATTGTTTTGCTTTATGGAATCACTAAGTTCTCTAATTCTCCCCCTTGTGATCTAATAATTTCCTTTTTCTCTTTTTTTCAGCTTCATTATTTTCCATAATTTTATCTTCTGTATCACCTAGTCTCTCCTCTGCTTCTTCAATCCTTATTGTGACTGTGTCCACTCAGTTTTGCCTCTCAGTTACAGTATTTTTTATTTCAGTCTGATTAGTTTTTAGGTCTTTGATCTCTGCAGCAAGGGTTTCTCTGGTGTCCTCTATGCTTTTTTCAAGCCCGGGTAGTAGTCTTATGACTATTATTCTAAATTCTTGTTCAGATATGTTGCTTATGTCTGTTTTGAGCAAGTCCCTGGCTGTGATTTCCTCTTGACCTTTCTTTTAGGGACAGTTCCTCCATCTTGGCATTTTGGCTAAGTTTCTGTCTTTTGTGTGTTTAAAAAAAATTTTTTTTATGTTTATTAATTTTTGAGAGGCAGAAAGAAACAGAGTGTGAGTGGGATAGGGGCAGAGAGAGAGGGAGACACAGAACCTAAAGCAGGCTCCAGGCTCTGAGCTGTGAGCACAGAGCCCCATGCAGGTCTTGAACTCCCGAGCCATGAGATCGTGACCTGGGCCGAAGTCAGATGCTTAACTGACTGAGCCACCCAGGCATCCTTCTTTTGTGTGTTTTAAATGCTTGTTATGTTTCCTGAACCTGAGATTAGTGCTGTATTTAAAAGGGGTCATACACTGTCCAGGGCTTGGCACTTCAGAAAGTGTTTCTGGTATATGCTATGTGCACTCTGCTGTTGCATCTTGGCCACTTTTTGTTGCTAGTTAGTCCTCTGCAGAGCTCCTCCTTGCTTCCAGTGGGGAGTGTTTGGACCTTTAACTAGGTGTGCTTTGATTTGTTTGTTGAAGTAAGCCTGGAAAAAATGGGCAGTGGGGGAAAGCCTGATCCCCCAAAAAAGAGAAAAGGAAAAGGAACAACAACAAAAAACAGAGAATCAAAAAATTGTAAGTCTGATTCCAAAGAAAAAGAAAGAAAAAAAAAAAAGAAAAAAGAAAGGAAAAGGATAAAAAAATCTGATCCAAAAAAAAAAGATAAAAGGAAATTAAAAAAAAAAAAAGAAAGAAACTATGAGCCTGATTCCAAAAGAAAAACAAAGAAGAAAGAAAAAAAAGAAAAAAAAAAGCAGGTCTGGTCCTATTTTCACCAGAACTGCAGGTGACGTTTTGAAGCACTTGATTTTCAGTACGCTTGGTGCATGTGGGGTGCTGTCTGTCCTGGAGGAGAGGCTCCCTGTGTTGGCTCAGAGTCAGTCTTACCCCAGTAAATAAGCATTTTCCAGGTACACAGGGGTGGGGTTTGGTGTAAACGGGTCCTGCCTCCATTGGGGCCACTGTGTTGCTCTCTGAAGTCCCCCTGTGTTGGTGTCGGGGGGAAATGGCACCACCCCAATCTCCCAACTCTGGACTGGGGATCTCACACCCTTTGCTGTTCAGGAAGCCCTCACAGAATATCGAGGGTAGTCAGTCCACACTGTACCACAACTCTCTCGCGTTTTTTTCTTTGGCACGTGGCTGGTATTCAAAACCCAAAGTCTTAAAGGACCGGGCAGGGAAAGAGAGAGAATCTTAAGCAGGCTCCACATTCAGCACAAAGCCCAATGCGGGGCTCGATCCTATGACCCTGGGATCATGACCTGAGCTGAAATCAAGAGTCAGACACTCAACCAACTGAGCCACACAGGAGCCCCAAGAGGCAAATAATCGTACACAGTGTGTACATACAGATGTATTTCCAAGCTCTGCCCTCTGAGAGGGTCAAGAAGCAAACACCCCAGTAGCAATGAGCATACGCAGTGCCCAGATCTTGGTTTCTCATACCATTCTCTAATAAAAGAGCCAGGGCTTCTTGGAAAAATGGGTGATTCTAAAATCAGGTGTGTCACGCCAGTCAGAGTGGCCAAAATGAACAAATCAGGAGACTATAGATGCTGGAGAGGATGTGGAGAAACAGGAACCCTCTTGCACTGTTGGTGGGAATGCAAATTGGTGCAGCCACTCTGGAAAACAGTGTGGAGGTCCCTCAAAAAATTAAAAATAGACCTACCCTATGACCCAGCAGTAGCACTGCTAGGAATTTATCCAAGGGATACAGGAGTACTGATGCATAGGGGCACTTGTACCCCAATGTTCATAGCAGCACTCTCAACAATAGCCAAATTATGGAAAGAGCCTAAATGTCCATCAACTGATGAATGGATAAAGAAATTGTGGTTTATATACACAATGGAATACTACGTGGCAATGAGAAAGAATGAAATATGGCCTTTTGTAGCAACGTGGATGGAACTGGAGAGTGTGATGCTAAGTGAAATAAGCCATACAGAGAAAGACAGATACCATATGGTTTCACTCTTATGTGGATCCTGAGAAACTTAACAGGAACCCATGGGGGAGGGGAAGGAAAAAAAAAAAAAAAGAGGTTAGAGTGGGAGAGAGCCAAAGCATAAGAGACTGTTAAAAACTGAGAACAAACTGAGGGTTGATGGGGGGTGGGAGGGAGGGGAGGGTGGGTGATGGGTATTGAGGAGGGCACCTTTTGGGATGAGCACTGGGTGTTGTATGGAAACCAATTTGACAATAAATTTCATATATTAAAAAAAAAAAAGACTTAAAAAAAAATCAGGTGTGAGAAATAGCCTGGAGCGTCCTGTAGTGCCTGAAAGTTAAAAAAAAAAAAAAAAAGTACTTAAAAAATGAAAATACCTAAAATGATAGGAATATGTCAGAAAGACATGGGAGGCAACTGAAGGTGATCCCAGCAGCCAAAGCAGGACAAATTGAGCAATAAAACCAAATAGTATTGGATTATAACCTATAGTATAAAGTAATTATCCATGAATCCACATGCTATAAATAAATAAAAGAATAAATGGAGAATAGACAAATCTCCCACACAGATTCCAGATAACTTATGTAGATACCTGAAAGGAGTGTTTATGCTCCATTGTATGCTTTACCTCAAGTTGGGGGAGCATAACTCCCCACCGCTTATGTGTGGACTGTGCATAGCGAATTCTTTCAAATTGTATCGTATGTAAAGGCATAAGAAAGTGGAGAAACATGACAAAAACTACCTCAGCCTGGAAATCAAGATCAACATCAACAGTGATGAATCATGTTGATACCATGTACCCTTGATGTGATGTGATAGGAATGTCAGTTTACTCTGTGGTCTTCCTCTCCAAAACCCGTAATCCCATTATAATCATGAGAAATCACAATGGAATATTCCTCAGCAATGAAAATCAGGAACAAAGTGCTAATCCATGCTACAGCATAGGTGAACTTCATGAAAGTAGCTAGACACAAATAACTATGTTTTGTATGATTTTGTTTGTATAAAATTTCTAGAAAGACCAAATTAATAGAGCAAATCAATTAGGCATAGGCATGAGGGAACTATTTAGGGGTGATAGAAGTGTTCTAAAATGATCATCGTGTTTATGCTCTTAAATTTAAGTTTTTGATCTATTTTAAATTAATTTGTGTATGGTATGAGGTAACAGTCCAACTTGTTTTGTTTTGTTTTTGCCTGTGGATATCCTATTTTCTTAAAAATACTTTGCTGAGCAAATTGGCCTTTTCCTTATTGTCAAAAATTTATTGACCAGAGATGTGAAGATTTATTTCTGGGCTTTTGATTTTATTTCATTGGTCTATATGTCTATCCTAATGCCAGTACTACACCGTTTTAGTGACTGTAGCTTTGTAGTAAGATTTTGAAATTGGGAATTGTGAGTCCTTTAACTTTGTTCTTTTTTTCTCCAAGATTGTTTTGACTATTCAGGGCCCTTTGAAATTTCATGTGAATTTTAGGATGAGCTTTAACATTTCTGGAAAAAAAAAAAAGACCAAAAAATTGCCATTGGGATTTTGATAGGGATTGCATTGAATTTGTATATTTCCAATCCATGAACATGGGATATTTTTACATTTACTTAGGTCTTCTTGAATTTCGTTTAGCAGTGTTTTATAGTTTTTAGTATATAAGTCTTGTGTCTCCTTAGATGACTTTATTCCTGAACATTTTTCCTTTTTGATGATATTTTATTTTATTATTTTAAAGTTTATTTATTTTTGAGAGAGAGAGACAGAGACAACATGCGTGGGAGAGGGGCAGAGAGAGAGGGAGACACAGAATCCCAAGCAGGCTCTGCACTGCCATCACAGAGCCCAATGTGGGGCCCAAACTCATGAATCGTGAGATCATGACCTGAGCAGAAACCAAAAGCCCCAGGCACCCCATTTTTGATGATATTTCAAATGGAACTGTTTTCTTAATTTTCTTTTTGGACTGTTCATTGCTAGTAAATTGAAATGCAACTGGTTTTTATGTGTTGATTTTGTATCCTGCAACTTTGCTGAAGTCAGTTATTAGTTATAACATTTGTGGGTGACTGTGTGTGTGTGTGTGTGTGTGTGTGTGTGTGTGTGGAGAGAGAGAGAAAGGATGTTTCGTATCCACAAATAGACAATACCTATTTTTTAATGACCTAAAGAACATTTATAAAAATTCATCATGCACATAATGATCTGTATAAATCTCCAAAATTCTCTTAACATAATGTAACAAAATGAAACATAAAGCAATAAAATAATTTTCTAAAAAACCACAGGAAATTCTTAAACCACATTTTTAAATAGCTCAGTTCAAAGAAGAAATATAAATCCATGCATGAAATAATACCAGTGAGAACATGACTTTAGACACCAATTGAACTCTGCTCAGAAAATTTATATTACTAAATGTTTTTTATAGAAAGCAAAAAAGACAAAAATGAACCAAGTGTTCACCTTATATATGTTAGGGATCTTTGCAAAAACCAGAAATTCATTCAGACAAAATAAAACAGAAAAAAAAATTTTTTTTATTCGATTCACAGCCCTGATAGAGAAATCCGAAAAACTGGTCCAAAGAGGATAGAAGCCCCAGGTGGCTCTCGGGTTGCTTTCCGAACCAGGTAACAGAAAGAAATGAATCAGCTACAGGATGAATCAGCTACAGCTGTTTTGAGTCTTATCATTTTGCTTAAGATTTAGTTGCCATGGAGAGAGTATAAAATTAGCCTAGGTCAGGTTTTGTGTCTATTTTTTAATCTAGAAAAGTGTAGAACCACCGTATTCACTGATGGCTTCACCAAACCCATAGCCCATAAGGAAGGGTTAGTTCCACAGGAAAAACTGGGGTAGTTTATCAGAAGGGACGATGGATACAGAGTGGTGAAAACAAGCTGTCCATTACATACCTTTAGAAGCTAGATTTTTGCGAGGCTGTTGACTATAGCATTTATCTATAGTACCAAAAATTATGAGTGCTCAATATTAACTGAATGGTTAAATAAAACATAGCACATTTAAGATGGCCTATGATGCAGCCATTACAAACGTGTTTTGGATCAATATTTAAAGATTGAGAAATTTGCTACAGAAATATTGAATATAAACTGTGTAGAGCCTGTGAATTAAATTTATTTTATTTTATTTATTTAAAAAAATTTTTTTTAACGTTTATTTATTTTTGAGACAGGGAGAGACAGAGCATGAACAGGGGAGGGTCAGAGAGAGGGAGACACAGAATCTGAAGCAGGCTCCAGGCTTTGAGCTGTCAGCACAGAGCCCAGCACGGGGCTAGAACTCACAGACCGCGAGATCATGACATGAGCCGAAGTCGGCCGCTTAACCGACTGAGCCACCCAGGTGCCCCTAAATTTAGTTTAAAAAGTTTTATTTATGCATATAACCAACACCTGAAAAGAATGCATAAAGATGTGGTGTGTATGTATGTATATCTACATCCTAATATCTGAATTTGTAATATGACCTTATTTGGAAAGGAGATTTTTGTGGATGTAAAAGTAATTAAATTAATGATCTTGTGATGAGATCATCCTGGATTATCCTCATAGGTCCTAAATCCAACAACCGGTGTCCTTATAAGAGGCAGAAGAGGAGAAGACGCAAACTATAGAGAAGGCCATGGCCATGTGAAAACAGAGATAAAAGAAGCCACAAGCCAAGGAATGTCTAAAGCCATCAGAAGCTGGAAGGGGTAAGAAATGAATCTCTCCTAGAGCCTGTGAAGGGAATATAGTCCTCCCGACACCTTAATTTCAGACTTTTTGCTCACCATAACTACGAGGGAATAAATCTCTGTTGTTTTAAGCCATCCAGTTTGTGGTAATTTGTTACAGCGGCCCTAGGAAACTAGTAATCTCTGTATGCTTAGATAGATGGAAAGATAGAAAAAATATATAAAATTTATTTTCCCGAAATGTCTATATTTTTCCACAACAAAGAGTACTGTTTTAAAATGGGACTGTAGAGGCACCTGGGTGGCTCAGTCGGTTAAGCTTCCGACTCTGACTCAGGTCACGATCTCATAGTCAGTGGGTTCCAGCCCCATATCAGGCTCTGTGCTGACATAAAAAAAGAAAGAAAGAAAGAAAGAAAAAAAAGCATTTGAATGTGAATATAAAGAAGGCTAGTACATTTAATGTCAGACAAAACAAAATTTAAGCAAAAATTTAAGTGTGCCTATATTCTTACAGGCAATTCTGCAGGAGAATGCTGGTCACCGTGATTCAGGGAACCCCCTCCAACTGTGTCTCCTGTTGGCTACTCTGAATGCCTGGCTCATGTGGGGTCTTTCCACTTCCTTCAGGTACAGGTGTCCCCTTCTCCAATCTGAAAGTTTGCTTTATTTCACTTTTACAAAAGACCCACATCAGCACTTTTTGCTAGTGGAAGGACTTTTGCTAGTGGAGGGAAATCTGAAGCTGATTTTCACCTTTAGGAACTGGTCATTGTTGTTTTGCTTTATGCCATTTCCGTTTAGGAAAGGGATTATAGGAACATTCTACTTTCAGAAAACAGGGAATCTATTCCCGTCTCCCACCTCCTTCCCTTTGCTTTGGTGTCCTGGTTCAGAAAGTGTCAGGAGGTGGTTTGGGATTGGGTCTCTCTCCCTCCTCTGCTGCCGCCTAGGTTCCTGCCCTGTCTGACCACGGCATTCAGTGTGCTGGGTCCCCCACGTGTCAGGGAAGGGGGCATGAGACATTTACAGAGAGGGGTTATTACCACCTTTCAAGCGCTCATAACCCATGTGGAGGGATAATGAGTAAAACCTGACAGAAACCCACCTGCACCATCCTGTGAATTTCGCTGTCTTCCTGGTGACTATTTTCTATTCTCTAAGGGCTGAGGTGGGAATTAAAGTTATTATTTCTTGTTGGTAGGGTGGGGATAGAGGGACGGCCGGGCAGTGAAAACACAGCCTAACTTATTTTTGGAAACCGCAGAGCAGAAGCTGTTGTCTTGGTATTCTAGTTGCCCAGTATCCCCAGATTACCCAACAAAGCAGGCGCCATCTAACCAGGCGGATTCTGGAAAGAGTAGCTCATTGGGGAGTCACCGCAGCGTGGAGGATCACCAGCAACAGCACCAGGACCCTAGGCAGGGGTAACGCCCGGGCTGTCCAACCACCACCAGGTGGCACCAAAGCGCAGCCGAGACCTGGAGATTCGCGTCCTGCCGCCTCAGCTAGAAGTTGGGGATGCGGAGAATCAGATGCTGCGTGGGTGTCTTGAGAAGGGCCACGGTCCTTTGTCCCCTCCCTTGCCCCCTGGGTCAGAGCTCCCCTGAAAGGATATCCCTCCCCTAGTTAGGGATGTGAGGTCCCAAAGTGGAGATTCTCTGGGAGGACAGGCAGGCACCTGGAGAGGTGTCAAGATGGTATCAGGACCAGAGGACCTGAGGACCTGAGGACCTGAGGACCTGAGTATGCGAGGTTTCACAAACGTGGCTGGGAGGGGGTCGGCAGAGTGGAAGTGGCCATGAGGTCTCGGCCAGTAGGGCATGTGCCCAAAGCGGGAAGTGAGGGAGACAGGCCACAAATCTATGTTCTGTATAGCTGTGGCAGGTGACAGGCCTGGGAGGAGAAGACCATCTATCTCAAGGGATGTCACAGCGGGCAGGAAATGGCCTCAAAACATTCGGATGACCTTCCTGGAAGGCAACAAGGGTTCCCCTTACTTAGATGTGGGAAGGAGAAATCCCTAATTGATGGAAAATCCTGAAAAAACAGGAATGCCAGAGTTTGCCTGGAAGTGGCTAATATTTGTGGGTGGTTGGTGGGTTTAATTTTTTTAATGGCCATTAGGAATAATAGGCCTCAAAAAAGAGGACAAGTTTTGTAACAGAAAAATAAAGTTACATTTTGTTTTACCAAAGCTAGATCATGGCTTGTGAAATGCACATCAGCTACAAATATTCATACAAATTGCACATAAGAAACCTTAATAAATTCCAGGGGCGCCTGGGTGGCGCAGTCGGTTAAGCGTCCGACTTCAGCCAGGTCACGATCTCGCGGTCCGGGAGTTCGAGCCCCGCATCAGGCTCTGGGCTGATGGCTCAGAGCCTGGAGCCTGTTTCCAATTCTGTGTCTCCCTCTCTCTCTGCCCCTCCCCCGTTCATGCTCTGTCTCTCTCTGTCCCAAAAATAAATAAACGTTGAAAAAAAAAATTTAAAAGAAACCTTAATAAATTCCAAAAAGCAGAAATTATACTTAACTATATTCTGTAGCCACATTGTAACCAATAAATATTTAACACACACACACACAAGAAAACCCAGCCACTTGGAAATCATAAGAGGGGGAAAAATGATTCTAAACAGCACTAGAGTCATACAGAAATGAAAATTACAATACCAGAATCTTTAGAAAAAGAATAAGCAAGAAAACACAACATATCAACACTAAGGTATATGGACAAAGCTATGTTTTCAGATATAAACTCATAGCTTTAAATGCTTCTGTTAGCCAAGACAAAGAGAATTTAATCAACTGAATACATCACTTAGAATTTTAGAAAAGCAATAAATTCTTAAGAAAGGAGTAAAGAAATAACTGTGGAGGTAAATTAATTAGAAAAAAGAGAAGAGAAAAAAAGTTCTTTTTTAAGAACTAATAGACAAATGCAAAATGTACATCTTTTACTTACTTGTTCTTCGGAAAGTACTTAGCCATTTGTCCGAGCAGAGGGCCCATCCCTCCTTCCAGTTTGACCACTGTGCTCCTCTAAGGAGAGTCACAATACGCCCTCCCTCATAGGTCAGAGCCCACTCCCATAAGATCTGACACAACCTTCAAAATCTTGAAGTTCCTACACCTGCATAACTGGGACAAGATTGGGATGTTCTTGAGGATGACAGCAGGTTGGTATGAGTCATTGACCAGTTGGAAAGGGCTTACACTTATGTGTGTGTGTGTGTGTGTGTGTGTGTGTGTGCAAGTGTAAGGGTGTACATGGTGTGTGGGTGTGTACAAGTATGATGTACAAGTGTGGGTGTGTGCGCACAAGTGTGGTATGTACATATGTGGGTATGGGTATACAGGTGCAGGAGTATGTTTTCTTTTATTTAAGAAAAAAGTAAAAAAAAATTTTTTTTAACGTTTTTATTTATTTTTGAGAGGGTATGTACATATGTGGGTATGGGTATACAGGTGCAGGAGTATGTTTTCTTTAAGAAAAAATTAAAAAAAAATTTTTTTTAACATTTTTATTTATTTTTGAGAGGAAGAGACAGAGCATGAACAGAGGCGGGTCAGAGAGAGGGAGACACAGAATCTGAAGCAGGCTCCAGGCTCTGAGCTGTCAGCACAGAGCCCGACGCGGGGCTCGAACTCACGGACCGTGAGATCATGACCTGAGCCGGAGCCGGACATTTAACTGACTGAGCCACCCAGGTGCCCCAAGAAAATTTTTTTAAATGTTTACTTAATTTTGAGAGAGACAGAGTGTGAGCAGGGGAGGGGCAGAAAGAGAGGGAGAATCTGAAGCAGGCTCGAGGCTCCGAGCTGTCAGCACAGAGCCCGATGTGGGGCCTGAGGTCACGAACGGCGAGATCAAGACCTGGGCGAAAGTTGGATGTTTAACTGACTGAGCGACCCAGGCACCCTGGTTGCTTTCTTTCAATCCTAGAATTATTCTGAATTGTTGAAACCAGATGGTCTCCAAGCATCCAATCCCAACACAGAAGTCCATTTTTTATGTGTTCTACAACCACTGGTAGGCATGTATTATGAAACAAGGATTTCAATGGGTTCAAATTATGTACCCAAAACCAAAAAAGGAACTACCGGAAAGGAACTATTTTGATTTTCTTGTCCACCTATATCAATCATCTCTAATAACAGCACCATCTACCAGGGACTCAGTGCCAAACAATCATTATCTCAGTTAACATTTCATTGTGTGGGAAGTGCTATTATTTATTCCCAACAGATAGGGCTCACAGAAGGGTTAAAGTGATTTGCCCTGCATCACACAGCTATCCTAATGCTGACCCTCAGTGAGGTTTGGATGGCTCCCAAGATGCCACTTTTATCATTATTCTATAAAAAGTATTATAAGTATTTTTATCAGTATTTTGAAAGTATTTTAAGGATTTTTTTTCTCCGATGCTTTGAAAATTAATTTTTCTCCATTCTTGTTGTATGCATTTAAAAAATAATATGTATGTCTGCCTTGGTCTTTTTCAGCCCTAGATATGACCCCAACCAGGATTCCCAGTGTAACCAGAGCATGGGACACCATGTTGTGGTATGACCTCTGTGAGATGGCCACAGAATCTGAAGGTTTTTCACTTGCATAAAGTCCAGACCCCTTCTTGCCCTGTAAGAATCTGCCCAGGTGGGAAGACCTCCTTGTTCTCATAACCCTTTGGTCTCTAGTCTGGCTTCAGAATCTACTCTTCATCATTCTGCTGTCCTGCTTCTCACAAATGAGCAAATATGGCACCGACTTGCATTAAAACACCGCTGTTGCTGGTACATTGAATTTTCTGTACTTGAGTCCTATTCAAGATACAACACATAAAACAACTACCTTATGGCGTTAAAGAACTTCAGTTATTTTGAGGGGGCACCTTGATGACTCAGTTGGTTAAGCATCCAACTCTTGAGTTAGGCTGAGGTCATGATCTCCTGGTTGTGAGATCAAGCCCCATATTGGGCTTCTCACAGGGCATGGAGCCTGCTAAGCCTCTCTCTCTCTCTCTCTCTCTCTCTCTCTCTCTCTCTCTCTCTCTGTATGTTTCTCTCTCCCTCTCCTGTTGTTCCTCCCCTGCTCTCTCTCTCTCTTTCAAGAAAGAAGGAAAGAAAGAAAGAATGAAAGAAATTTGGTTATTTTTTCACAAAGTGGTTTTTTTGGGGGAGGGCACAAGAGAGCAACAGGTAGAGAGAGGAGAGGGGGAGAGAGAGAAGTGGGGCTCACCCAAAGCAGGACTTGAACTCAGGAACTATGAGATCATGACCTGAGCCAAAGCCAGATGTTTAACCAACGGAGTCATCCAGGCACCCAGTGTTTGTTTTAATTTGTTAATACTGTAAGGTGTTCCTGATTTGCCACTTCATCAGTTTTCCCCCCAAATTTTGTCATCTAATCGTGTTTTTTTAAGGTAGTCTTTTTCTTTTTAAATGTTTGTTTATTTTTGAGAGAGAGAGAGCACAAGCAGGGGAGGGGCGGGGGGGGCAGGATTTGAAGCGGGCTCCATGCTGACAGCAGCGAGCCAGATGTGGGGCTTGAACTCATGAACCATGAGATCATGACCTGAGTGGAAGTTAGACGCTTAACTGACTGAGCCACCCAGGTGCCCCTTGGCATCTAATCTTAAGTAAAATATGTGGCCTCCCTACACCTTACAAAATCTGAGCATTGGGAAAGCATCCCAAACGGGCAAAGACTAAAATTCCTAAAACTGCCTTGGCGTCACTAAGGTTTGGTAGACCTGGCTCTATCTGCCTGCAATTATCATTGGTTTCTCTGAGCTCTGGCATAAGTTTGCAGTGGTTTTTGCCTTTCCTCTTTGTTCTGTGTTTTATGGGTGCTTTCCCGGGAAGTTGGGAGAAGCTGTGTTGAGGACGGTTAGCCAGAATAGCCTTTGAAAACACCGTTGGGCTGAATCTCTGACAGTCCCGTGGAACAGCCAGATGCTGAATTTGAAGGTTCCTGGAGTGGCGCTGGGGCCAGTGGAAACCTCCCTTCTCCTTCCGTCCCTCACCTCCAGGCTCCCTTCCACTTCTTCGGGAAGGCTAGTGAAGCCTGGCTAGATACAAGTGTCTGTGGCCCTGGAAAAGACTCTCCTGATGGCCCCAGGAGGATAAAAGCCAGAAGGATTATCTAGACTCATTCAAAAAAAATTCTGCCCTCTTCTCTGAGTTCAGTCATGGCTGAGGGTGAGTCTCCTTGTGGCTCTTCCTCCTCCATGACGCTCTTATTGACCAGGGCTCCTCGGGGTCTGTGCTCCTGACCATGGTGTGTCACCACAGCTGGGTGAAGCCCCCACCTCACAAATGTCTTTGTTGTCACTGCAGCTACTCTCTCATGAGGTCTCAGACAGACATTTGGGAGCATTGGCCCTTGCAGTGTGAGTGAGGCAGAGAGGGTGTGACCTGCCTCAGCACCCGGAGACCCCACTCTGAAGGCTGGGGACCACCACTGTGGCGGTTTCTCCCACCACCATCATCTCCCCATTGCCAGGTGTCCCAGCCCCTGACAAGCCTTTAGGGTTTTCTTCCTCTGTATTTCGCAGTTGAGGGAAATGACACCAAAGAGTTGCATTCATTTAACAGACCCCTTATGTCTGAAGGAGGAAGAGGAATGGGAATGAAGAGATGGAGATTTGGAGGGAGGAGGACGCAGGCCAAGGAGCTAGGGTGAAGGGCAGCATAGGTGGCTGCAGTTTGGGTAGTGAGGGGGGAGTGGCACAAGGTAAGGGAAGGAGTTGAGGGTCTTTATCATGATGGCAATGTAGAGCCATTCAAGGGTTTGAAACAGATTAGTGACATAATGTGATTTGTATTCTAAAAAAAATCTGTACAATGACTTGGAACAGGACAAGCACATCAGGAGGATATGGCTCTGATCTGAGTGAGGCAATGGTAGCATAGGTGTGGAGAGAAGACCTATTGAGAATCTGGGAGCGAGGAATGAAAGATGAGTTTACGACTCAAGGGTAAGGTCACACTCACCCTTCCATGCCCATGCATGCCTACATTCACACTTGTACTTCACCTTCCCCTGTCACTTGGTGCTTTGCAGAATGCATGGATACCAGCAGATGCCCACATCCCTGCGATTCTTTCTCTGTCAGTATCCTTGGAGGGAAAGTTTTCTCTGTCAGTCATCTTAGAAGGAGAACTTGGACACGGTGGCTTTGGATTAGGAGGTAAACATCGGACAGGAGAGCTGAGAAGAGTGATCCCAAGGCGCAGGTCACAGGAGCTCAACAAATCTGTGACTTCATCTCACTAGGCCCTCCCTGAGAAACTCTGGAGAAAGGGTAGCCAGCCACTCCTCTGTAGACCTAACTCCCTGGGTCCTGGTCCCTGGAGAAGCTGCACCAGAGTGCCATGGTGACAGCGGTCACGTGAGAGATGTAGGCCCCCACCTCTGCACCCCGAGGACTCCCTGTACCACAGGTAGAAGGAGGTTTGGGAGCAGGACCCCTGGGCTTTCATGCGGGGCCTCTTAATTGTCTTGGGGACAGACACAGCTGAGGGATGGTGTTTCTGATTTCAGCCCTCCACAAAGGGCTAGTCTAGCCCAGCCTGGGGGGGAAGCTTAGGGGGAGCGGCTACAAGACCAAAGGGGAGGAAACACCAGAAGCCACAGAGGAAGGAACAGGTGCTGAGAGAGAGAAATGCTGCTGGCCTCCAGGCAACAATCAAAATTAAGGAAATGCTCAAATAAATGACAGGATGGGGGCATCTGGAAAGAACACAGGAACCAACCTGGGGGAGCCCTCAGTGGCCAAAGCTGGAACAATCTGAGCAATACAATAAATAATGTAGTGTTGGGTTGTTACCCAAAACATAAACATTGATGTTTGAATAAGTAAGTAAATGGGGGGAGGGGATCCTCCTTTCCCAAAAATTTCATTTATCTTATGTAGATATTCCTCCTGGGGGGTGGAGCTTCTTTGTTCCCTTTCCACACATGAGAATGAACTTAACTTAGTGACTGAACTCCAAAGAACAGAGTTTGGAAAGGCAAAAATAGTAATACTAGGGACGCCTGAGTGGCTCAGTCGGCTAAGTGTCTGACTTGGGCTCAGGTCTTGATCTCACAGCTCTCTGCTCTCAGTGTGGAACCTGCTTCAGTTCCGTTTGTCTCCCTCTCTTTCTGTCCTTCCCCAGCTCATGCTTTCTCTCTGTCTCAAAAACAAAAAATACAAAAAATAGTAATATTACCATGGAGAAACTGTGTACCTTAGCCATGTGATCAAGGTAAACATCACCAGTGATGTGTAGATTTACGTGCCACCTGCTATGACACAAAGAGAAGCCACTTCACCTCTGTGGTATTCTTTCCAGAGGCTCAGAGCTCTAGTCTAGTCATGAGAAAAATGTCAGTCAAACTGAAATTGAGTGGTATCCTATGAAATACCTGACCAGTATTGCTCAAGGTATTCACACAAGGAAAGCCTGAAAAACTGTCACAGACTGGGGAAGACTCAGGGACAGGATAACTAAATGCAGTGTGATTCCCTGGATTGGATCCTGGAGGAGAAAGAGGACATTAACAGAAAAATCCAGTGAAATCCAGAGTTTATTTAGCAGAAATGTCCCAATATTTGTCTCTCAGTTTTGACAATGTATCATATATTGACCTACATAAAAAGGTAAACTGAGGTGAGCTCAAATTACGAGAAACTGGGTTTATTCGGAACGAGTGGAGGAATTGCCTTTCAGGAAATGCATGCTATAGCAAGCTACAGGCGTGTCTTCTGAGAGTTTGGGCAGACTGATTTATGGGTGAGGGGTGCAAAGAGAAGGCAGTCCAGCCAGAGTCCAAGCAGTAAGTTTGTTGGCTTGAGGATGGGGAGATGATCTTTGTGGATGTTCATTGGTCAGGACATAAGTCTCAGTCTTCTGTAAATTGGGCATTTATGGGAAAACAGTCTTTCAGTTCCTAAGTTCCATTCTTTTTTTTTTTTTTTTTCAATTTTTAAGGTTTATTCATTTTCAGAGACAGAGAGACAGAGCGTGAGTGGGGGAGGAGCAGAGGGAGAGGGAGACACAGAATCTGAAACAGGCTCCAGGCTCTGAGCTGTCAGCACAGAGCCTGATGGGGGGCCCGAACTCACAGAAGGCTTGATCATGACCTGAGCGGAAGTTGGACGCTCAACCGACTGAGCCACCCACGCGCCCCCCTAAGTTCCATTCTTCTGAGGGTGCACACATGAGATTCGCCAATTCATATCCTCCAGTTCCATTTTAGATTGGAACCCTTTCACACATGTAATGTAACATGATAACATCAGGGGAGACCGAAACTGGGTGAAGGGTGTACAGGAGCTCTCTATACTATTTTCACAATTTTTCTCGAAATCTGAAATTATTCCAAATAACAAGCTTATTAAAAATATGTATCTAGGAGATTATTGATTCAATACCAGGTGAGCTTTCTCATTTGTTCTTTTTTTTTTTCCAATATATGAAATTTATTGTCAAATTGGTTTCCATACAACACCCAGTGCTCATCCCAAAAGGTGCCCTCCTCAATACCCACCACCCACCCTCCCCTCCCTCCCACCCCCCATCAACCCTCAGTTTGTTCTCAGTTTTTAACAGTCTCTTATGCTTTGGCTCTCTCCCACTCTAACCTCTTTTTTTTTTTTTTTCCTTCCCCTCCCCCATGGGTTTCTGTTAAGTTTCTCAGGATCCACATAAGAGTGAAAACATATGGTATCTGTCTTTCTCTGTATGATTTATTTCACTTACATAACACTCTCCAGTTCCATCCACGTTGCTACAAAAGGCCATATTTCATTCTTTCTCATTACCACGTAGTACTCCATTGTGTATATAAACCACAATTTCTTTATCCATTCATCAGTTGATGGACATTTAGGCTCTTTCCATAATTTGGCTATTGTTGAGAGTGCTGCTATAAACATTGGGGTACAAGTGCCCCTATGCATCAGCACTCCTGTATCCCTTGGGTAAATTCCCAGTAGTGCTATTGCTGGGTCATGGAGTAGATCTATTTTTAATTTTTTGAGGGACCTCCACACTGTTTTCCAGAGCAGTTGCACCAGTTTGCATTCCCACCAACAGTGCAAGAGGGTTCCCGTTTCTCCACATCCTCTCCAGCATCTAGTCTCCTGATGTGTTCATTTTAGCCACTCTGACTGGCGTGAGGTGATATCTCAGTGTGGTTTTGATTTGTATTTCCCTGATGAGGAGCAGTGTTGAGCATCTTTTCATGTACCTGTTGGCCATCTGGATGTCTTCTTTAGAGAAGTGTCTATTCATGTTTTCTGCCCATTTCTTCACTGGATTATTTGTTTTTTTGGTGTGGAGTTTGATGAGTTCTTTATGGATTTTGGATACTAGCCCTTTGTCCGATATGCCATTTGCAAATATCTTTTCCCATTCCGTTGGTTGCCTTTTAGTTTTGTTGATTGTTTCCTTTGCAGTGCGGAAGCTTTTTATCTTGATGAAGTCCCAATAGTTCATTTTTGCTTTTAATTCCCTTGCCTTTGGAGATGTGTCAAGTAAGAAATTGCTGCGGCTGAGGTCAGAGAGGTTTTTTCCTGCTTTCTCCTCTAGGGTTTTGATGGTTTCCTGTCTCACATTCAGGTCCTTTATCCATTTTGAGTTTATTTTTGTGAATGGTATAAGACAGTGGTCGCAATAAAGTATTTTTAAGATATAAACTTTGTTCTTTTTGACATAACTACAGTGTAGGTTAAACAACTTTTATGTGTACTGGGAAACAAAAAAATTCATTTGACTTGCTTTATTGCAATATTTGCTTTATTGCGGTGGTCTGGAACTGAACCTACAATATCTCCAAGGTATGCCTTTAATTTATTAACCATTTCTCTACTGATGGACATTTCCAGTCTTTTTGCTATTACAAACAGTGGTACATGGATGGTACCATTTACACATATGTGGGAATATCTGTAGAATAAACTTCTACTAGTGCATCTGTTGGATTACAAAATACTGGCACTTATTTTGATCAATAGTGCCAAATTGCCTTCCCTAGAGGTTGAACTAATTTATACTTATACCAGCGATGTAGGAAATGACTCTTTCCCCATTACCCTTCCAACTTTGGTTCTAATCAAACCAGTTATAGAGCCAATGCACCCCTCCTTGGGTGTGATTAAATTGTTAGAGAACTCGCAGAACTAAGGAAACCAGTTTGCTTCTTAGGTTACCAGTTTATACAAAGGGTATCAAAGGTGCAAATGAACAGCCAGATAAAGAGGTATATCAGGGTTTGTCCAGGAGGGATCTGAACCCAGGAGCTTACATCCCTGTGTGTTTCAGGGTGCACCACCCTCCTGGCACAGGTTGCATTCTGGTTCACTAACCTGGAAGCTCTCCAAACCCCAAAGTTCAGGGATTTTTTTGGAGCCTCATTATGTAGGTGTGGCTGATTAAATCATTGACCGCTGGTAATTGAACTCAATCTCTAGCCCCTCTTCTCTCCCTAAAGGTTGAGGGTGGAGTTTAAATTTACAAAGCAGTTTGGTTTCCCTGGCAACCAGCTTCCTTTCTTAGGTTGCCTAAGGGCTTTTCAATAGTAACCTTATTAACATAAACTCCTGTGTGGTTGAAAGAGCTTGTTATGAATAACAAGACACCCATTTCACCTTTCCCACTCAGGTACTGAGGACAAAAGACCAAATATTATAACAAAAGATGATCCCATTGCTCTAATCCCTTAGGAAATTCCAAGGGTTTTGGGAGCTCTGAGCCAGGAACCATGGGTGAAGACAAAAATATATACTTATTATAAATTACAATATCATAGGTTTATAATAGTATGTGGTAGGCAGAATAGTGGCCCCCAAGGAATTCTGTGTTCTGATTCCTAGAATCTATGAACGTGTTACCTTACATGACAAAAGGGACTTTACAGATGTTAAGGATCTTGCATTGGCAGTTTGTCCAGAATGTTCTAGGTGGGCCCAATGTGAGGTGACTTATAAGGGCCTTGATAAGTGAAAGAGGGATGCAGGAAAGTCTGGGTCAGAGAAGGAGTTGTAATGACAAAAGCAGAGGTCAGAGTGACAGGATTGGTGGTTTTGAAAGGAATGCAATTAGCAGATAGAAGCTGTGAAAGGGGAGGAAGTGGATTTTCCCCTAGATCCTTGAGAAGGAACACAGTCCAGCTGGTGTTGATTTTAGCCCAGTGAGACCCATTTCAGACTTCCAACCTATAGAACTATAAGAGGATACATTTGTATTGTTTCAGGGCACTATGTTTGTGGAAATTTGTGACAGGAACAATAGGGAGCCAATACATGGTAGTGGTGGTATAATTTTTATATTTTAGAAAGATGGCTCCATCACCTCTCCACCACTTCAGAACACTTTCGTCTCTACCCTACTTCCTGTTGCAATGGGTGAATATCCCAGCCTCTGTCAACAGCCAGTGGTAACTCCCCAAAAGACGATCAGTAAAGTTCGTTTATCTCGTTAAGCTTGGTTTGTTAGACTCACTGCAATAAGGGAGAATTCCACTTGCTGGAATCTTAGTGGTGTCTCCAAATAGAGACATGAGGACAGGATATATATAGTTTTAGGGCCAGGGCTGTGTGATTTTAAGGTGGGTCTTGAAAGGAGGAGAGCTGGTTAGGATCGAGCACGTGTGTAACCGTTTTGGAATGGTGGGCATGAGGTGAAGTCATTAGGTGAAGGTCTGAAGGAGTCTTGATGAACAAGTCATTTTAGTGGAGTCACAGCCTCATCTCCCAGGAACAGATATCTCCTGGAGCCACCAGCTAAGTTATTGTTGCTGGATTTCAGTATTGTTTAATACAAGGACAGGACAGTATGTCCAGTCCCTGTATTGTTAAATACATGAACTGGGACTTAGGCCGGCATCACCTCTCACCAGAAACTCCACTAGTGATCTAGACCTCATTCCTTCTCTTTACTCAAGGACTTTGTGCTACAACTTTGTCACTCTCTTTAGCATGGTCATTTCTCTCTCTGCTAGATCATTCCATCTTGAGAACTAAACTAAACTAAACTAAAAATCTCCCCACAGGCCCCTTTGACATCTGTCCCATCTCTGTTTCCCCTTATAGAAAAACTTCTTGAGAGAGTTGTCCGTGGTTATTGTGATCACCTCTTTACCTTCCGTTCCAGCCACTCTCTCTCCTCTGCCCCATACAACCCCACCACATTAGCCTTCCTTAGGCTCCCAGAACATTTCAAACATGTTTCTGGGGTGCCCGGGTGGCTCAGTCAGTTAAGCATCCGACTCTTGATTTTGGCTCGGGTTATGATCTCACGATTCCGTGAAACTGAGTCCGTGTTGGGCTCTGCACTGACAGCTGACAGGGTGGAGCCTGCTTGGGATTCTCTCTCTCTCTCTCTCTCTCTCTCTCTCTCTCTCTCTCTGCCCCTCTCCTGCTTGCACTGGCCTCCCTCTCAAAATAAATAAATAAACTTTAAAATAATCACCACCACCACCACCACAACAAACTGTGTTCAGAGCTCGGGTTAAATGTCATTTCCTCAGAGACACCTTCTCTGACCATCAATCTACACATTATGTGTGCAGGCACTATTAGGCCACTCCGCTTTAAAAAAAAAATTTATGTATTTTTATGGTGGCAAGATATACATAACAACATTTACCATCTCAATAATCTTAAGTGTATAATTCAGTGGCATTAAGTACGTTCACATGGTTGGATAACCATTGCCACCAACCATCTCCAGAACTTCTTCATCTTCCCAAATTTAGACTGCATATCCATGAAACAACAACTCTCACCCCCCTCTGCACCTCCAGCCCCTGCCAACCGTGATTTAATTTCGGACTCTATGAATTGGCCTCTTTTAGGTACCTCATGAAAGTGGAATCACCCGATATTTGTCATTTTGTATCTAGCTTATTTTAGTTAGCATTACGTCTTCAAGGTTCAACCATGTTGTGGCAGGTGTCAGAATTCCATTCCTGGGGCCCCTGGCTGGCTCAGTCGGTGGAGCATGTGACTCTTGATCTTGGGGTTGTAGATTCGAGCCCCCTGTTGGGGATAGAGATTACTTAAAAATAAAATCTTAAAAAAATTCCATTCCTTTTTAAGGTTGACTCATATTCATATATATATATATATATATATTAATATATAACATATTATATGTATACATACACAGAGAAGAATGGACACTTGGGTAGTTTCCATCATTTGGCTATTGTGAATAATGCTATTGTGAATATTAGGGTACAAGCATCTGTTCGAGTCCCTGGTTCCAGTTCTTTTGGATATATACCCAGAAGTGGAATTGCCAGATCATATGGTAATTCTGTGCTTAACTATTTGAGGAACTGCCATGCTTGTTTCTTTTTTTTTTTTTTTTTTTTTTGCCATGCTTGTTTCTACAGTAGTGACACCATTTTATATTCACACCAATACTCATAAATGTTCCCATTTCTCCACATCCACACCAACCCTCGTTATTTCCTTTTTTTTTTTTTAAATAAATAATCTTCCCAATGGGTGTGAAGTGGTATATTACTCCATTTTAATTCGGTAAATAGCCCCTGTAAGTAGCTGAGATTTTACACACGCATGTGACACAAACACACACACACACACACACATTTTTATTCTTCTGCACCTGTGCTGTAAGCTCTGTAAGAACAAGGATTTTTGTCTCTCTCGTTTACCACTGTGTCTCTAGCATCTGAGAGTACTTCGCAAGCAATAACAACAGTAATGACAAGAGCCACAACAAATACCAGAGCCAACATTGATGCAGCACTTACTATGTGCCAGGCACTGTTTTATGACAATATAATCATGCCTTAAGAGAGGTGTTCTTATCATCCTAATTTACAGGGAGTTGAGGCACAGGGTATTTTCCCCAGGTTACACAGTTAGTGTCACTGTAGTTGCTCAAAAAATGATTTTGGAATGGAAGTGCAAAGGGAATGAATGATGGGGAAGGAGGATTTTAGGGAAATGAGTTGGTGAACTATTGCAGGAGTCCTGGCAGAAGATGTTAAACCTTGCCTTCTGATGGTAGCGGTGGTGCTAGACAAAGGGTGGGGGAATCCAAGTCACCTTGGATGTAGAACCATTGATAAGACTGTGGTGTAAATGTGTATTCAGGAACGTCTCTAGTGTGCACAGGATGAGCTTGTCTAAGACGGGCACATGGGTTGTGAGAGGGAGGTTAAGACAGACTTGTGGAGATGAAGGAAAAACTAACCCCAGACACCCCTGATCACACCATACACATTTGGACTTGGTTTTTTCAGTGTAGCACTTGATTGTATTCTGTCTTTGTGAAGTTGCCTGTTTGCTGTAGAGAGTAATGTCTTGAGCTTTTACACGGGCTCGTACTCTGCTGATTTCCTTCTGTCATTCCAAGGAGGCAGTTTGGCTTTGGATACCATGGTCTCAGAGCCATCTACATGGCAAGACACAAATGAAAGTAGTCAGAGGAAAGTCTGAGTTCCTCAGTGGCTTCATCCTAGGCTATCGGGAGAGGGAGCATGCTAGTGTCTGATGGGAGAAGGCTAAAGTGGAGAGGGTAGAAGGGAGGGCAGAGTTTTTCAAGATTTGCGAAGTGACTTAGGGGTTCCCAAGCATGTGGGAACTTCAGCCTGTCCCCTTGGGGTGCCCCATGGGGGTAGTGAGACAGGACAAAAGGATGACCATCTAGTGTACCCCAGACACCAGAGTTACTAACCCCACAAGGCTTACTTAGGGGAATGGTGGTTTGGAGACTGTAGAGCAACTTCATAGGACCCCCGGGGCGGGGACAATGCACATGTCAGTTGAGGAGCCCCTCTGAATGTTCTGTTCCAGACAATACCCTGGGCCTCTGTCCAAGCCTGAATTGAGACTGAATTTCTGCCAGCCAGAGAGTTGAGGTAGATTCAGTTTGATTGAAGGGGATTATAGTAATGCACCAATTCTTGCGTGCCCAGTTTATAAAGCAAAATTTAGACCTGCTTTGTGTGTAATAGTTGGCTTCTCTAGATGAGACGAGACACTCTCCAAATGCAGGGATCACTTTTTATCATTCATTTGGTCAATAAAGATTTGTTAAGGACCTACTGTATGCCAGGCACTGATCTAGATACTTAGGTATACATTAAGCAGATCAGACATGGTCCTGCAGCCTTGGATTTACAGCGGGGGAGGAAGGAAGGAAGGAAGGAAGGAAGGAAGGAAGGAAGGAAGGAAGGAAGGAAGGAATAAAAACAAGTATATAATTAGAAGTGGGGATGAGTGCTATGAAGCAAAGGAATGGGGTCTTCATCTTGGCAGCCGAGATTCTAACTTGGGAGCTAGCCCCTAAGTCAGTGCTGTTACCGCAGAGGAACTCAGTGCACTAACTCAGCCCCCACCCGCAGCTCCTCTACAGAAGCAACACCTTGACCAAGCCCCGAGGTCCCTGGCTTGTTTGCTGCTTCTTTAGTGGCCAGACCTGCCAGATCTTTTCAATGCGACTTTCAATACTTCAAACACCATGCTCAAATTGTCAGGCACATCAGTGCCATTGTTTGTTACTGGCTCTGAGGAGGTGACTAACCTAAGACCTACTAACTCCCACTCATCCTGCGGATCAGATCGCAACAGAAATGTAAATTGTGAAGCCCCAATGGTCCAGATTTGGGTGTGTTTGAGGGGCCATGAGATGGCTGGTGCAGCTGGAGGGTGCAAACACAGGAAGAGCGGTGCAGGATGGAGCTGGGTGGCGGGGGTGGGAGTCAGGAGGAAGGTGCACAGGACCATGGTTTAAGTTTGGGTTTTGTTCTAAGTGCAGTGGGAACGATGTGAGGATTTGAAGCTGAGGAATATCTGTCTCATTTGTGTTTTCTTTTTTTTTTATTCTTTTTTATTTTTTTTAATATGAATTTATTGTCAACTTGGTTTCCATACACCAACTCATTTGTGTTTTCAACCATATCCCATCATGCCAGGTATTTGGGTTAATGACTATTTGGTTGGTTGATGATTACTTGCCAAAATGAATTAAACTAGGGGTTGGTGGGTGGAGGGGAGAAGCCCTCTGTGGAGATGGCTTCCTTATGGCTAACAAAGACTGACAAGTTAAAAACCCAAAAGTTCAGGGTTGGAAGGCCTTACACGTTTCCAACTACTTAAAAAACAATTTTTTTAGTGTTTCTTTTTGAGAGAGACAGAGAGAGCATGAGCGGGGAGGGGCAGAGAGAGAGGGAGACACAGAATCCGAAGCAGGCTCCAGGCTCAGAGCTGTCAGCACAGAGCTGGATGCGGGGCTTGAACTCATGAACCGTGAGATCATGACATGAGCCGAAGTTGGACGCTTAACCCACTGAGCCACCCAGGCGCCCCTCCAACTGCTTTAAAGTAGAGCAGCCCCGTGACAGTCAGGTCCTGGAAAAGTTGACAAGTTGTCCTAATTTACTCTTGCTTTGCTTCTCCTTTCTCCAGTCTGACAAGACCATTGGGGAAGTTTTTTTTTTTTTTTTTAATTCCCTGTGTTTCCTGTGTTATGTTGGTGTGTCAGAGATTCCAGGCAGTGTATGTGTAGAGCAAAGTAGTGAGTGAAACTTACCATTTTCAGGGACAGGCAGATTAGGGTGAGAGGAAGAAAAGCTGCTCACACATGAAATGAGACCTTTGGGCAAAGGAAAGGACCCCCCAAAATCATGATGACAGAAGTTGTCTCAGGCAGGAGCATGTGGACGAGGTCGCAGTTCCTTACTAAGCCCTATGGAAACATGGGTGATGTCAGTATGATTGTGACCTCAAGGGTCTGGCAGAGCAGGAGGGTGACATCACTGCCCAGGGGACCCAGTGAGCTCAGACTCCAGGGAGGCCTCCTCACAGCCCCTAAAGAGGCGGGAGCAGCAAACATGATGATGAAGAGAGCCCTAGGGGCTGAGCTGCTTTCATCAGCTGTTCAATTATTGTTCTTTTCCTTCACCCTCCTGCCGGCATAGAATTGTACCTCAGGACTGGGCAGAGAGACAGAAAGAAGGAGCACTGAGGCTCTGTACCCAAGACATGGTAGGTCGTGTGGGGTGAGCTATCAGCTGGGGCAAGCCCCTGTCCCCAAGGAGCTCATGGTACAGGTGGACAGACAGACTTGAAAACCAGTAAAACAGGGGCGCCTGGGTGGCTCAGTCTGTTGGGCATCCGACTTCGGCTCAGGTCATGATCTCACGGTCCGTGAGTTCGAGCCCCACGTCGGGCTCTGTGCTGACAGCTCAGAGCCTGGAGCCTGTTTCAGATTCTGTGTCTCCCTCTCTCTCTGACCTTCCCCCGTTCATGCTCTGTCTCTCTCTGTCTCAAAAATGAATAAACGTTAAAAAAAATAAAAAAAAAAACAGTAAAAACAGTAGAAGAAAGTGTATGAGCTTTGAGGTTAGGCCTGACTCCTAACCTCAGTCTGTCACTTAGTTATTTACCATCTGACCTGGGTACGTTATTTAACCACACTGGGCCTCCGTTTGTCATCATTAAAATGGAGATGGCAGGGGCGCCTGGGTGGCTCAGTCGGTTGAGCGTCCGGCTTCGGCTCGGGTCATGATCTCACAGTTCGTGAGTTCGAGCCCCATGTCGGGCTCTGTGCTGACAGCATAGAGCCTGGGCTACTTTGTTTTTTAAATTTTTTTTTTCAACATTTATTTTTTTTGGGACAGAGAGAGACAGAGCATGAACGGGGGAGGGGCAGAGAGAGAGGGAGACACAGAATCGGAAACAGGCTCCAGACTCTGAGCCATCAGCCCAGAGCCCGACGCGGGGCTCGAACTCACGGACCGCAAGATCGTGACCTGGTTGAAGTCGGACGCTTAACTGACTGTGCCACCCAGGCGCCCCGAGCCTGGGCTACTTTGAATTCTGTGTCTCCCTCTGTCTCTGCTCCTGCCCCGCTCGTGCTCTGTCTCTCTCTCTCCTTCAAAAAGAAATAAAAAAACATTAAAATGGAGACGGCAATTTTTGTCTCACAGCAGGATGACTGTGAGGAGTGAATGAGAGAAATCATATCATGTTCCTAGAACCTAGCAAATGTTTTTTTTTTTAAAGTTTATTTAGTTATTTTGAGAGAGAGAGAGAGAGACAGAGAGAGGGAGAAAGAATTTCAAGCAGGCTCCGTGCTGTCAGCTCAGAGCCCAGTGTGGGGCTCGAACCCACAACCTGTGAGATCATGACTTGAGCCAAGATCAAGAGCCAGATGCTTAACCAACTGAGCCACCCAGGCACCCCCCCACCGCTCCCCGGAATCCGGCAGGTATTTAATGAATGGTAGCTGTTAGTATTGCCACTGCTTCAGATCACACAGTATGACAGAAACAATGTGGGGTCATGTATTCATACAGTTGTCTCGGGAACAACATGAGTTTGAACTGTGCAGGTCCACTTATGTGCGGATGTTTTTCAGTACATTTATTAGAAACGGTTTGCTGATTTGTGACAATCTGAAAAAAACTCTCAGACAAACCGTGTAACGGTTGATTTGCATTTCCCTGAAGGTAGCTCTGTGAAGAGGTCTTCAAGGTGATTTGGAAGGGGGCTGAGAACTTATACGATTCATTATACTGATGTGGATGCAGATGCAGAGAGACTTTGAATGATTTGAGTAAGGTCACTCATAAACTCGTGGCAGTGGAGGGTATGGGTGAGATGGCATGGCCAAATGGTCAGGAAATGGGCCTTGGAATCAGGTGCACTTAAGTTTGAATACCAGTTTCAGCATTTACTAGCTGTGAGACTTGAGATATTACCTAATCTCTCAGCTTTCTCATCTGTAAAATGGGATACATGATATCTACTGCAGAGGATTACTGTAAGAATTTAATGATGTATGTGAAGTGATTACTTTGTGTATTGAGACTGGTGCACAGAAAGTGCTGAATACATTTTTAACTACCAGTGCTGGGACTGAATTAAAGGCCCCCTGAGTCTTAGTTGAGTGCTTTTTTGGTCATTCCATGCTGACCTGACATTCTCTCTATTTAGCAGGCATTCAGATTAGGCAGGCTGTCTTCACTGGAGCTTTTGTACACCCCTCACTCCAGACACCCTTGTTGGTAACATATGAGATCTCTGGATTCAGTGGGGCCTCAAAAAAGCTGCTGACAGTAGCAGAAGCTAGTTTAATCACTACTATACATATCCGGTCTGCATACCAGTCTTCTTCCTGTGATGGACAAAAAATTTTTTGCTGAGCGAGATGCTAAAATGCTGAAGGGACAGTCTGTCATGTATTTTAAGGGATCTTTAGAAATATGAAAGGCTCCATACTTTCCCTGCCCCTCCTACATCTGTCTGGGGTTGTTTAAGCATGAGTAATTAAATAAAATGAGGACAGCCAGAGATTATCTAGAAACAGACAGGTTTGGCAACTTGCTCATTTCTTGGCAAACACCAGGACTTGTAACTCATTCTCCTCGCTATTTGTTTATTTTTAAAATGCGTTTTCAGTTAATAACTACCATTTTTACTGAAAAAAAGCAATATATGCACAAAGGAAAGAATTCCAAGAGTGCATACATAATTAAAAATGATCTTTCTCTTACTTCAGCCCCCTTCCTTCCTATCCCTCTCCTGGCTACCACTACTGTTAACAGTTTCTTGGGTATCTTTTCAGGGATATTCTATGTCATATTTCATGTATATATGTAAGCATATATATAAATATTTATTCTTCTCAAAAAATAGCAAAATATATATATTCTATATACTGTTTCATGCTTTGCTTTTTCCCGACATGCTTTGCTCAACCCGACAATTTGGAGATAGTTTCGTATCTATACAGAATACAGAGTGTTTTCTTTTTCTCTCTAATGATTGCATAATAAATAATTCATGGCATATGGCTGGAGCAGAAATGATTTATTTTTATTTATTTTTTATTTTTATTTATTTTTTATGTCATATAATAGTTAAGTTTTCTTTATGTTTTAATAAGTTATTTAAATTCAACTTAGTTAACATGCAGTGTAGTATTGGTTTCAGTAGAAACCAGTGATTCATCACCTGCATGTAACACCCAGTGCTCATCCCAACAAGTGGCTTCCATAATGCCCATCACCAATTTAACCCATCCCCTCAACCACCTCCCCTCCAGCAACCCTCAGTTTGTTCTCTGTATTTAAGAGGCTCTTATGGTTTACTTCCCTCTCTGTTTTATCTTATTTTAACTTCCCTTCCCCTATGTTCATGTGTTTTGTTTCTTAAATTCCGCATATGAGTGAAATCATATGATACTTGTCCTTCTCTAATACACTTAGCTTAGCATAATACACTCTAGCTCCATCCACATCATTGCAAATGGCAAGACTTCATTCTTTTTGATTGCCAAGTAATATTCCATTGTGTGTATGTGTGTGTATCTTCTTTATCCTTCATCAGTAAATGGACATTTGAGCTCTTTCCATAATTTGGCTATTGTTGAAAGCACTGCTGTAAACATCAGGTGCATGTGTGGAGCAGAAATGATTTGGCCTCAACTTCCAGTTTGGTTCTTGCATGCCTTTTTTTTGTTGTTGATGGCAAACAATTCTCCCAGCCACTTTGCTCCGAACTGTGGAGTGATACCCAACGTCCTCTATCCCCATATCTAGTAAGTCATGCCAGTTCTACTTTTTTCCATTTATTCTCTATCATTCTCACTGCCACCTCCCTGGATTAGGCCTTAAAATTCTTACAGCATTCAGCTATCTCCAAATTTTCTTTCCTTTTCTTTTTTAATTTTATTTTTTATTTTTTAAAATTTACATCCAAATTTGTTAGCATATAGTGCAACAATGATTTCAGGAGTAGATTCCTTAGTGGACCTTACCCACTTAGCCCATCCCCCCTCCCACAACCCTTCCAGCAACCCTCTGTTTGTTCTCCATATTTAAGAGTCTTTTCTGTTTTGTCCCCCTCCCTGTTTTTATATTATTTTTGTTTCCCTTCCCTTGTGTTCATCTGTTTTGTTTCTTAAAGTCCTCATATGAGTGAAGTCATATGATTTTTGTCTTTCTCTGACTAATTTCACTTAGCATAATACCCTCCAGTTCTATCCACGTAGTTGCACATGGCAAGATTTCATTTTTTTTTGATTGCAGAGTAATACTCCATTGTATATATGTGCCACATCTTCTTTATCCATTCATCCATCGATGGACATTTGGGCTCTTTCCATATTTTGGCTGTTGTTAATAGTGCTGCTATAAACATTGGGGTGCAAGTGTCCCTTCGAAACAGCACACCTGTATCCCTTGGATAAATGCCTAGTAGTGTAATTGCTGGGTCGTAGGGTAGTTCTATTTTTATTTTTTTGAGGAACCTCCATACTGTTTTCCAGAGGGGCTGCACCAGCTTGCATTCCCATTTTTTTTAATTTTATTTTTTATTTTTTAAAATGTATCTTTTTTTAAGTTTATTTGATTTGAGAGAGAGAGAAAGAGAGAGAGAAGGGGAGGGGGAGAGAATCCCAAGCAGGCTCTGTGCTGTCAGCTCAGAGCCTAACACCGGGCTGGATCCCACCAGCCATGAGATCATGACCTGAGCCCAAATCAGGAGTCCGGCACTTAACTGACTGAGTCGCCCAGGTGCCCCTCCAAGTTTTGTCTCTGCTCATGTTGCACAATTGCTCTTGATCACGTTTCCTAACGTCAAGGTTCTGATTGTGTCACTCTTCTTTAAAACCTCCGGTGGATTCTCATTCATTGTCTTACGTAAAAACTGAAGCAGTGATCAATAAATATGATTTTAAAATTCTAACCTGGGTAATTTATGGAATGCAAATCCCTGGATCAGGATGTTCAGAGGGTTTACACCTTTAGTCTGTATTAAAAAAAAAAAAAAGTTTACAAGTGTTCCAGATGCAGTTGGTTGTTTGACCAAGTGTAACCATCAGAGTAAGGTACACAATTTCTCAGCCCAGTATTTCTCTTCAGGGTGCATTTGCAACCGCATCTTTTACTACTGCTTCTCTACACGCTAGTGCATATGAAGTTTTTGTTGGCTTTCTGGGCACTCCTAACACCTTTTAGTCACAACTTTTAAACTACCAGACCCAACCTTTCTATGAATCCTTCACAGCCAGAAGTAGCCCTGAACTCGATTTACACGAGTAAGCTTAACTGGCTTACAGCCACATTCTATCTTATCTTAGTTTGGGGATTCTCCAATCCCCCTCCCACCCCCTTTAAAAGCTTGTAAGATCGCTGCCTGCGGAAACCCATTTTGTCTTTTATTATTTGAGTGTCCAGAGCCTTGTGCACTTTGTAGCAAGGGCCTTAAAGAAGCTGTAGAATCAGTGTCATTTCCTAACTTGATCACCATTGCACATGCGGTATCTTTAACTGTTCCTGGCTTATAGTGGGGCTTTCAACACGTATTTGTGGATTCAAAGAATAAATGAGCGGGGCTCAGGCGATCGTTGCCTAGTGAACTACAAGTCCCAGCGGGCATTGCGTGGGACGTCGGCGGACGCGGTGATGCAAGGGGGCGTGCCGAGCCCGAGGGAGGGGTCGTCCTGCGGGTAGCCGGAGGCCGGGGAGGTTCTGGAGCCTAGGGTGAGAGAGGGAACGAAAGGTGAGCTGGGCTGAAGGAGGGGACGCACTGCCTGGCGCCCCCAATCTATGGAGAGGGGTAAGATGGCGGAGGCGGAGAGCCTGGAGACAGCGGCGGAGCACGAGCGGATCCTGCGAGAGATCGAGAGCACCGACACGGCCTGCATCGGGCCCACCCTCAGGTACCCCCCGGGGACCGGGGCCACCGACGGGCGGGTACGGGCTGGACGGGGGCCAGGCTCCTTCGGGGCTGTGTGTTTGGCCGGCCGCCCGCCCGCAGGGCCAGCGCCAGCCCCCCGTTTCGGGGATCTCGGCGAGCGACCTCCACCCTGGGCAAGGCGGGTCTCCCTCCACAGCCCCGACATGGGGTCCCTGCTCGACCGCCGACGCCCACAGCCCAGTTACTCCGGAGGCTCCTCTTGCCTTCCTCCAGGCTGGGGCAGCCTTGGTTCTGCCTCCGAGGCCGGCCCCGAGCTGGGCGACTAGAGCGCGCCCGGCAGATGGTGGCTTTTAGCAGATCTTCCCCCTGGGGACATCACCCTTCCTCTCCGACTCAGACCCCATCCTGTCCTAGACATAAGTCCTGCTCTACGGACAAAACAGAAATTCACTCACAGTCTGATGATGGGAAATTACACTCTTGCCTCCATAAAATCACAACCACTTCTCAGAAATGAGTTTCTGAAAATCTTAGGCCTGGAAGGAAGTTTCCCTCAACCCGCGCCCCTCTCTGGGTAGCGGGTACTTGTTGAACCCTGTTAGTAAGACGACCTCTTCCAAAGGTGCAGCCTCAAGGTAGTCTCATCGCTGAGAAAAAGTTGTCACCCCTTCTGCCCACCCCCCCCATACCATTACTTTGCCCTCTCACCCCCATTCTATTTGTAAATGTCAAAACAAACTCCACCTACCTCAGCTTAGTGTATTTAACAAAACTTAGGTACCACTTACTATGTACAGTGCAAGAAATTGTATTCAGCAATTTACAAGTGAAACTTATTCAAACTGCAGAACAATCCTATTAGGTACTGTTATTATCCTCATTTTACAGATGAGGCACAGAGAGGTTAAGTGACTTGCTCATGGTCACAGAGAAAATAAAGTAGGGGAGTAGTGATTCCTACTCAGGCTCTCTGGATCCAGGGTCTGCATTCTTAACCTTTTTTGTTATGTCTCAATTGGTGATTATCGTATATCTATACTTCCTGTTAATTATTCACCAGATCCAATTTCCAACCACCTTTCCCTTTCCCCTCAGTTTACTAGTGCCCTGGAACTTACTCATCTTCATCCTTCCTGTTGTACCTCCTGATCTTCATACAGTCAGTAGACAGATAATTCTACTCACCTTGCACAGTCTTGGGGCACTACTTCTCCCTTCAAAGCAGTTATTACTCACTGCTTGTTGTTTTTTTGGTTTTGTTTTGTTTTTTTTTTCATAGGGAGAGTTGTCTCATGAAAGAGTGTTTGAAGGAGGGGCAGGCTGGAGACTCTACTCCTCATCTCCACCTGCACATCTTTCTTCTCCAGGGCACAATGGTAGCCTACTTCTCTCTGTGCCATCTCTGGTCATGACCATCTTTAGTAGTTTGCCTTTGTCCTTCATTGCATTGGGATCATGACCATCATACTGCTTTCTTTTCCCATTTTCTTGAGCTCTTAAGGGTGAATGATCCTTATTTCATTATCTTTACTTTTATAAAAACTGCAGACTGCTTATCAGTATTCTAAGTGTGTTACTATCGATTATTAATATTTGGTTTTTATAACACAAAATGTTACTGGAGTTACTGAGGATGCTGTTTCAGTATTTAACTAACATATTTGGCTACTGAGCCAAGCAAAGTTCCCACTGGAGCATCTGGGATTGCTAGAGTTTTAAAGAAGCGTTCTTTATCAGAACACCATTAATATTGTCTTGAGTTGGTTGTGGTTTTCAGTTGCTGTCCTTGGTTTATATGATAAGTGACTTTAATTTAGTGTTGTCAGTATAGTTTGTTGTGATTTATTATGTTAATTCTCCACTGAATCATAATGCATATTTGTTCAGCCAAATTTTGGCCTGTAACTTTCTAGTGTATTGATTCAGGATATATGCATTAGGATTAAAATACATTACCTTTTCTCCCTAAAATTCGCTTTATTATTATTACTGAATTATTTTTCCACTGGAAAGTGGGGTTTTGTGGGGGTAGGTGGATGAAGGGATCTTTTGCCCAAAGGGGACATGGTTTAAAAAAAAAAAAGGGTTTGAGGGGCTCCTGGATGGCTCAGTTGGTTGGGCATCCGACTCCGGCTTAAGTCATGATCTCGTGGTTGGTGGGTTCGAGCCCCGCATCAGGCTCTGTACTGATGGCTCAGAGCCTAGAGACTGCTTCAGAGTCTGTGTCTCCTTCTTTCTCTGCTCCTCCCCTGCTCACGCTCTTTCTCTCAAAAATAAATAAAACATTAAAAAAAAAGGGGGGGGGGTTTGAGAGTTAAGGCACTAGCCTAACCAGTTTTAGTTGCTTTTCCGGACTCCCTGGATCATTAGTAGGGGCTCTTCATTTTTGGCCTCATCCTGTCTTTGGCTGATAACCCTAAATCTTACTATCATCCGCAAACATTCAATCACTTGACATTCTGTAAATCAAGTACTAATACCCACTGTCTTTGTCTTTAGTCTACATTGTTCCTGTCCATATTCATAGAGGATGATCTCATTTTTTCCCCTTATCCCATTTACAGGCAGCAGCATGCACAGACTTGATGTTTCAGAGCCCATGCCTTACCCTGGATGCACCTCCATCATTATTACCTCCTCTCCTTTTCCATCGCAGTCATTAAATATATTTAAGGCAGTAGGCTCTCTTCCTGAACTCTACCCTCAACTGTTAATCTCATATGCCTCTTCCCCTCGTCGTAGTCCTTTCTATTTCTTACATCTTTTGAAGTAGTATTTCTAAAGCACCAGATTCTTAGCTGTTCCTGAATTAGGTTTTGTAACTGAAGAGGAACTAAGGAACAGACAATAACAGTGAATTGGTAGCAGATATAAGATAATAAGGTATAAGATTATAGCCATCCCTACAGTTCCTGCTCTTCACAAAAATCCATTTAGCTACATTGCCTAACCAGACTCTTTCCTTTGCCAACTATTACTTGTGAATCATGACTTACTTTCTTTCCCTTCTGTGATACCAAATTATTCTTCCAATCTTACTCCTTTTGGTTTGCGAAGCTAGAGTAGCTTGACTTTTTCATTTTATATTTATCCTTATTTTAATCTTGAACAGTGAATCCAATGGTAGTCAATTTCCATATACCATAAGGGAGAGTGCCTCTCCTTTTTCACTGTATTCTGAAAGACCCAAGCATATATGCACATATAGAGGCTGTTGCCCAGCAAATTCTTTTGGGAAAGCAGCCATCTCTTTCTTCTCTGTCTTTATCTTAAAAATTATTTCATTAGCTGCAAGTCCTAATTTGCAGATGAGGAAAGGGGCCCATAAGATATTAGGGCCTGTCTTGCTTTTAAAATGATATTGATTCCTGCTCTGTACTGCTAATACTAAAATATTGATCAGAAATCACTCATGAACAGTAGCTCCACATTTTCATATTTCAAATCCCATCTCTATATTTCTAGTCTTCTTTCATATCACTTCATATAATATCACTTTCATATAACATTCAGGAGAAGTCATTTTCTAAATTTGCTCTTTGGATACCAGCAATTAACATTCAGTCTTTTTTTTTTTTTTTTTTAAAGTAGGCTTCATGGCCAGCGACCCTGAGATCAAGACTAGAGCTCAGATCAAGTTGATGCTTAACTGACTGAGCCACTCAGGGCCCCAACATTCAGTCTTAACTGCTATTTAAGATTTTGTTTTTAAGCTTTTAAATTTAACAGTGAAATATACTGCCTGTAAAAATACAGCTCTATGGAGATATAATTAATATTCCAAACAGTTCACCCATTTAAAATATATATTTCACTGGTTTTAGTATATTCACAGAACTGTATAAACATTACCACAATTTAGTTTTAGAACATTTTCATCACTTTTTTTCTTTCTTTTTCTTTCTTTTGTTTTTTTTTTTGGTGACATAGCAAGTTTTCAGGGCACATCCATGTGGTAGCTTGTATTGGTACTTCATTTCTGTTTATTGCTGAGTAGTATTCAGCAATACTGAATTGTATTATATGGATATACCACATTTTATTTATTCAGTTGATTGTCATTTAGGTTTCCTTTGGGGGCTGTTAGAACTATGCTTCTATGAACATAAGCGTACTAATTTTTGTGTGGACATATGTTTTTATTTCTCTTGGGCATATACCTAGGAGTAGAATTTCTGGGTCATATGATGCTCCGTGTTTAACATTTTGAGGAACTGCCAAGCTCTTTTCCAAAATGTCAGCACCATTTTACATTCCCACCAGCAATTCATGAGGGTTCCAGTTTCTCCACATTCTTGTCGGCACTTGTTATGATTTTTTTTTTTTTTTTTTTTTTTTTTATGTTAGGATCCTAGTGGGTTTGAAGCTGCAATTCACTGTAGTTTTGATTTGCATTTCCCTAATGGCTAATCTTTTCATGTGCTTATTAGTCATTTGTTTGTATCTTCTTTGGAGAAAAGTCTATTCAGATCCTTTACTCATACTCAGTTTTTAATTGGTTTGTCTTTCTATTGTTGAATTCTAGGAGTTCGTTTATATTCTAGATATAAATCTCTTACCAGATATATGATTTGCAAATATTTTCTTACATTCTGTGAGTTGTCTTTTCATTTTCTTGATGGTATCATTTGCTGCACAGAAGTTAAATTTTTATGTAGTCCAGGGGCACACGGGTAGCTTAGTTGGTTAAGCATCTGACTCTTGATTTTGGCCCCGGTCATGATCTCACGGTTTGGGGTTTGAGCCCTGCGTCAGACTCCATGCTGATAGTGTGGTGCCTGCTTGGGATTCTTTCTCTTTCCCTCTTTTTCTGCCCCTCTCTCCCTCATGCTCTCTCTCTGAAAATAAATAAATAAGCTTAAAAAATTACTTTGTAGTCCAGTGTATCTATTTTTTATTTTTTTCTTGTGCTTTCCTTCTAGATTGTTGCTTTGTTAGAAATCTATACTATTGGTCTAGGAACAATTTTTTTTTTAATCTTGCTTATTTAACTAAGTTGTAAATTCGGTTCTTACAGGAAACAAATTGGGTGATGTTTTCAAAAACTGTTTTGCTTAAAGTCATTTGATAATTAAATATGGGGACCTGTTTTCCTCATTTGCTACTTCTGTGCCTTTGGCCACATGGCTTTGTTTTCCATTGTCTGCCCTCCCCCATTATCTAAGTTCTACAAAAACCAGCTAATCATAATCTTTGGTTCATGATGTGTTATCATTATTGGCACATGCGTGGACCTCTGTAAGCAGTTAATTATTTTTATAAGCAACTTACCACCCAAGTGGGCACATTTTTCTCTTCTGTTAAAATGGAGATGATACCATGTAGATTGCAGGGACAGTATTTAAAAAAAAAATGAGATAAAGCATTTTTCATGGTCCTGCCATGTAGTAGTTCACTCACATAATATGAGTCATCTTCTCCCTGTTACCTTTGAGTTTGCTATGTGGCCTTAAGTCTATTTTGGGAGTTATGTTAGTTTAGTGGCTCCTGGTCTTTTTTTTTTTCTTTTTTTTTTGCTTGCACTCACCTATTTGAGGGATATAATATTCACCAATAATCAATCAGACCTATCAAAATAATTATTTTGGGATGGAGTGGAGAATGGAGGAAAAGACAGGAAACAAAGTTATAAAAGCCCCTCAGGTGATTCTGATATACTCCCTCCTTGACCGTCAGTGAGGAGAAAGAAATGATCTCTCATTGCTGATTGCTTATTTTTTAGTAATAGCTCCCTTTTAAAAGTAATATTTTTATATTTCAATTATAAATGTAATGTGATTTTTATTTCTTATTTTTAAAAAATGTAATATGATTTTTTTTTCCCCAAAGTTTATTTTTGACAGGGAGAGAGAGAGCATGAGTGGGGGAGGGCAGAGAGAAGGAGACAGAATCTGAGGCAGGCTCCAGGCTCTGAGCTGTCAGCACAGAGCCCCATGTGGGTCTTGAACCCACAGACCGCGAGATCATGGCCTGAGCCGAAGTCGGACGCTCAACCGACTGAGCCACCCAGGCGCCCCAAAATGTAATATGATTTTTAAAAATAAGAAACAGACAGTAAAAACTTAATCCTACCACCCTGTCTAAACTCTTAGATTTGCATATTTCTTTTTGGCTTTTTCCATATATATTTTATTACATTAGGTATTAGAAGAGTACCATCATGTTTTATCTTGGTTTTCCAGTTAATAGGTTATATACAGTTTCGTGCATTGTTATACATTATATAGCTATATTGTTTTAGTGGCTTTATTCATGAATTTATCATTCAACAAATATTAATTGAGCAACATTTATGCACTGGATATTCTTACCACCTCTGGGGTACAGAGAACAAATCCAATGAGTTCTTGCCCTTATGGACCTTACATTCTAGTGGAGCACTCACAAGAATAAACAAACAAACAGATGCATAAAGTAATGCTATTTAGTGATTAGTGTTTCACATGATGGGGTATTGTTTTCAATTAGGTGTTTAGAAAAAGTTACTGTGGCAAAGCTTTGAATAGAGTGAAGGAGCAAGCCATGTGGCTCTCCAGGAGAAGTCTTTTTCAGATGGAGGGCACAGTTGTGTGAAAGCTCTCAGGAGAAGCGTAATGGGGGGAGGCGATGGTAGGAGGTTAGTCAGGGTCCAGATCATGTAGACTAAGGTATAGGAGAGTTTTGAGCGGCAGAGTGACATGCTCTGAATTAGGTTAAACAAGGAACATTCTGGATGCTGTGTGGAGATTGAGTAAGAGAGGAAACAGAAATCAGTCAAGGGGTATTTGCAGTAATAACAGGCAGGAGGTGGCTGTGGCATGCAATAAGGTGTTGGGGAGAAGGTGATGAGAAGTAGGTGGATTTAAAATATATCTTGAAAGTAGAGCCAAAATGTTGGATTAATTTTGGGTGTTAAAGAAGAGAAGAATTAAGGATGATTCCAAGGCTCTTGCTTAAGTAACTGGGTGAATGGTGGTTGCCATTTATTGATACAGGGACTAGAAGGAGAGGAACTTTTTCTTCATAGCACTTAAACTACTGCGTGACACATAGGCTTCTCCACTAGAATTTATTTTCCAGGAGGGGAGAGATTTTCTTTTGTTTGCTGCTGTATCCTGGGAATCTAAAAGGGTGCTCATATAGTTGGTGCTCAATAAATATTTATTGAAAGAATAGGATACAAGAATTGTACCACAAACTGTTAATTATCCAGGGTTGATGAACTGATTTGTGGATTAACTGTCTTAAAAAACGTGTCTAGCCTTTTGAGAGAAAACAAAACTGCTGAAAATCTGGAAAACTTCAATTTATGAGATGTATTTATTTTTTGGAAGTACATATAATTAAAATTTTTAAAAATGTTACTTATTTTTGAGAGAGAGATTAGGATTAGAATTATACATATGGGAGAAAGGGGATGGGTGGCATTAAATAAATTTCATTACCATACGGAATAGGAGAATGAGTTTTTGTGGTTTCATAAAGAGAAGTTAGGTTTTATTTTAATAATGTCATTGAATTGTTAAGCAAATTAGAAAAATGAAAAACTAAAAAAGCCCTCTTATAGCTGATAAGACAATAGTGATTTGGTTCAGTTAGCAATGGACTCTGTGTCTGATTTTATTTGGGCTAAATAAACAAAAATTTTCATTGAAGTTCTTCAAGGGGAAGGTTATTCTGATGTGTTATCTGATTAATTAGATTCAAACTACACAACATTAGTAATCAGAGAGAGAATATAAATGGGAGGATAGTCTTTGTCAGCCATTCCTTTGTTGAATATCAAGAGTTTATTAGTTGTCAGATCTCATATATAATGCTGATGAAACTGATCTCCTGGAGATACAACTTTGGAGATAAAATACAAATAGATGAATTATCCTTATTTGTCCGGGTTTGAAATATTTTATTCAAAAAATGGAAAGAAAAGGATAAGAATCATGGACCTAATAAATATATCTTTTCTCCCATTCCCTCTGTTTCCTTATTTTACTAGTTTGTTGTTTATCCTTTTCATGTTTGTTTATTTTTGAGAGAGAGAGAGAGAGAGAGAGAGACAGTGAGACAGTATCTGAAGCAGGCTCCAGGCTCTGAGCCTAAGTCAAACGCTCAACCGACTGAGCCACCTAGGCGCCCCACTTTCATTGTGTTTTTAATGCAAAACTAAGCATTTATAATTTTATTTTTCCCCCTTTTATGCAATAAGTAGTGCGCTATATATACAGTTCTGCAGCTTGTTTTTTTACTCATCAGATGGTGTATCCATACCCATATGCAGAGATTTTCCTAATTTTTTTTGTTACAGCTACATAGTATTCCATCATGTGAATATACTGTGGTTTATTCAGCCAGTCTCCTATTTCTGTTTAGTTGGGTCATTTCTAGTCTTTTGCTAGACAAAATAATGCAACAATCATTAACCTTGAACATTGGTCATTTCTTACTGTACTTTTCATACTTTATCTATAGGGTAAATTCCCAGAAGAATGATTGTTGGGTAGACTGATGAGTATGTATGTAATTTGGTAGGTGTTATACTTTTTAGAGGTTGGATCATTTTGTTCTCCCTCTAGTATTCTATGATATTACTCATTTCTCCATAGTTTTTTCAACAAAGTGTGCATTCGACTTGATTTTTCGCCAATGTAATAAATGATAAATGGTATTTCTGTGTAGTTATCATTTGTAGTTTATTGTGAGTGAGGCTGAACATCTCTTCATATGTTTAAAAGGCTTTTTGTATATCTTTGTGTGTGTGTGTGTGTATTGTCTGTCTCCTTTGCTTATTTTTCTATAAAGTTGGCATTTTTCTTTGACTTAAGAGCATCAGTAAAGAACCTTTCATTGTTATGCTTTGCTTAAATACAGCAGGAGTATACAAAATGCAATGAGTTTTGGTTACTAAAACAAAGAAACCATTGTTTTTTAAGGAGTGAAAGCTTCAAACTTGCCTTTTCATTATTTTAAGTCATAAAGGTATATGAATAAGCAGACATTTTGAAAGAGTAAAAAAAATCTATCAGGAGACTGACAATTTGAAATCAGAAGATTTTGGGGGAAATGCAGTAACATTATTAGATAAGGCCACTTTATATACAAATAAAATTCTTAGCAAATCAGAAGTTGTCAATGTTTTAATAAATTATTTACCTTAAAGTATGATGCATCTCTTCACATGTTTACATAATTTCCAGCATCAACACAACTAGTGTATGAATTTATTGCAAAAAGTAATTGATAAGGGCAATTATTTAGTATGGTTTTGGAAGCAGTTTAGAAATTTAGATGACATCTATGACATAGTTTTAATTTGGAATATAATATATATGAATATTAATTAGGTCATTGAAGGAAGCAAAGATTTTCTGATTCTTTGTCATTGAAGTTGGTAATTTGTAGCATTTGCCAATGATACAACAATTGTTTTAATTATGTGCCTTAGTGAAGCTTTCTGATGAAGGCAACTTGAATAAATAAAATCAGTGACTGGCTGATCTATGAAATGTGTGAATCGGGATTGAGATGCTGAGCAATGATGACAATGTAAATTTGCTTGGAGGAAATAGCAGAAAAGGCAGGGGTGGGACGGAAAGACTTAGTAAAAATAAAAACTGAGTTCATGCAGAGCTGAGCTTAAACACTTGAGACCTGAGGTGATTAATAGGTTATTTCTTAGAGATTCGTGCTATGGCTGTGGGAAAGAAGAGTAAAGCCATTTTTGTGATGCAGTAGTATTTGCTGAAGTATTTGGAAAACAAAGATGACAGTTTGCTTGAAGTCTGACCATATTGCATGGACTTTGTTCCAGTCTTCAAGTGAAGGAGAGTTCAGTGACAACATTAATGAAATATTTTAATACTTTGGCTATTTAAAAAAAAAAGATTTGTGGTGTGTATCTATAAATTTATATTATATTTTACATTTCTAGATGTCTGCAGAATGGTAAATGCTTTCCCTTAAATTGTAGGTAACTTAATACTATTTCTGTCACATCTGACTAGTCACCTTTTATTCTGGTTAATTGACAATCGACTATTCTTTATCTCTCTTTTTTTCTGATTCTCTCCTTGACTTGTTCTAGAAAGGAATTAGACAGTTTCTAAAAATGTACATGATTTACAAAGTACATATAATAGATGTGGTGAGGAAATTGGGTAAGACAAAAACAAAGGTAGGAAGAAGACTATGAAGTCAAGAGTGAGAGCAATTAAAAGATTCCTATTTGGGGGCGCCTGGGTGGCCCAGTCGGTTAAGCATCCAACTTCGGCTCAGGACATGATCTCACAGTCCGTGAGTTTGAGCCCCACATCAGGCTCTGTGCTGACAGCTCAGAGCCTGGAGCCTGCTTCAGATTCTGTGTCTCCCTCTGTCTCTGCCCCTCCCCTGCTCATGCTGTCTCTTTCTGTCTCTGAAAAATAAATAAACATTAAAAAAAAAAAGATTCCTATTTGAAGGCCTATACATTTTGTAAAGGAGGTAGGCCATCACTTTGGCTCTGGGCTTTCCAGCAACTAGTGCAAAAAAGAGACATGCGCTGTTATTTGAGTTATGGTGTTGTAAAATTAAAAAGTAGTTACTTAAGGAGAAGCACAGCTATTCTTGGTTCTGAGTAAGACCAGAGAACTGTTTCTCCCATATGTCCTCACAAAGAAGGCCCTGTATAATGTAACTTTAATATCCATATAGTAAATGCAGCAATATGTGACAGGCTGTTTCTTATATTGTCCTTTAGTGAAAGCATATGGCATAACCAAAATACAATTTAGTAAAGGCAGATCTGCAGGGAGCCAAAAGAATTCAGTTCACTGCTGGTCTTGGCTTAATAAAGGCACAGAGTTTTAATATCTATAGTGGAAGTTGAAAGTGCATTATCCAGCCCCCCCACTTTTATTTTTTGATCATTGATCACTTTGAGAAAGTTATGAGCTCTATCTCCCTTTCCTTAGTAAGATGCATATGTATCCAGTTTCCATGATTTCTGATATGGAAGAGTATATGCATTGCATGTATGTTGGTTAATTCTTCATAAATACTATTTTTAATAGTCAAGTTTTTTGATAATTAAAGAGTATCAGTAAGTACAAAGTTATGTATTTTTTTTTTTGCCCATTTTTCTGAATAATCACTTGCCTATATTAAGTACAGAGCTATATATGCTTTAGAAGTAAATAAACGAGGGGTGCCTGGGTGGCTCAGTCGGTTAAGGATCTGACTCTTGATCTCAGCTCAGGTCTTGAACTCAGGGTCGTGAGTTCAAGCCCTGCATTGGGCTCTGTGTTGGGCATGAAGCCTACTTCAAACAAACAAACAAGCAAATAAATAAATGTAAATAAAGCAGCTGAAGGTTGGATCAGTACCTTTTTATAAAAGTTGAAGAGGCTGACGTAAGCCCCCTTATTCCTACAGAAGAAGTAGAGTGAGAGTATCCTATGATAGGGCTAAGATTCTTCCTTAGAAATAATTTAGGATGTTTTCTAGCACTGAAATAAATGCTGTTATATCCACAATGATTTTTTACATGCTACTTTTAAAAAAATTAATGATTTTAATTAAAGAAATTTTTTTTAATGTTTATTTATTTTTGAGAGACAGAGTGCGAGTGGGTGAGGGGCATAGAGAGAGGAAGACACAGAATTTGAAGCAGGCTCCAGGCTCTGAGCTGTCAGCACATAGCCCGACACAGGGCTTGAATTCACGAGCCTTGAGTTCATGACCTGAGCTGAAGTCAGACACTTAACTGACTGAGCCACCCAGATGCCCCTTAAGTTTATTTATTTTGAGAGAGAGAGAGACAGAGAGAGAGAGAGCGTGCACATGCACGCACAGATGAGAGCGGAGGAAGGGCAGAGAGAGAGGGAGAGAGAGACAATCCCAAGCAGCCTCTGCACTGTCAGTGTGGAGCCTGATGCAGGGCGCAATCCCACGCCTCTGGGATCATGACTGAGCTGAAATCAAGAGTCGGACACTTAACTGACTGAGCCACCCAGGCGCCCTAAGTCCATGATGATTTTATTTAGAACAATCTTAAATTTGATGCTAAAAATAACCAACCTGCTTTGGCTATTTAAAAAATTACCAATGAATAAAGTAACCATAGATGTTTGCCTTAAGCTATATAATTTGGAATATACTGTCTGGAAAATGTATGCATTATTAAGGAGGCTATTTACCTAGAATGTATGGAACCTACCGTTCTAGATTTATAAATTAAAAAAAATTGAGATATGTAACTCCAAGAGCACAATGATTGATAAAAAAGATATTTAAGCATGTAGTATGTATTTGTATAACTGTAATTTAGAACTTTAAAACATGCATTACCCAGTGAAATATCCAGGTTAATAAGAATTCTCACAGTGCAACCAACTAGATTACCTTAATGTGATTTTTGATGATACATGTGGCTTGGAACTCTGTTAAAATACCTGCCTGCTGTTCACAGTCTTGAGGATAATCACGTTAACATATACCTTGCACTGTAGTGAAATTACCTTCAGTCACTACTGTGGTTTGATAATCAGATTGATCAATAGATAAAAACAAAAGTAAAGTAAAAACAATGACAATAATGAAAATTATTTTTAGAGCAGTCCTATCATTTTTTGAGTATTTAGATGCTTCCAGTGTTTAGTATGCTAGATAAATGTTCTGTTGTATGTTAGATAAATGATAAAGACCATTTGCCAAAAATGATGATTTGGATTAAAATACAGGCTCTTTTGCTATATTTGTTTTTGATTAAAAAGCTGCGGAGTAGCACAGGCTTTTAATTTGATTGTGCTTTTATATACTGGAACATGACAAACTCTGTGATGAAAGCACATCTTTTGGCACCATGATGTTGTCTAGTGGGGCACTGACATCTTGTGTGTGCAAGCCAGGTGTCTTTGCTTCTATTGTTCTCAATCTCTGTTTTCGAAACTTGCTTCCTTATGTTTTTCTCTTTGCTAATTGTACTTTTGTTTCTTTCCTCATATTTGTGCTTGCTTTTTTGTTTTTGTACCGCCCTTCTATTTCCTGTAATTTAGAACTTTGAAAACACACATTATTCAGTGCAACATCTAAGCAGGCAAGAATCGTCACAGTGCAACTAACTTTCATTTACTGGAATAGCTCTAGTGCCAATAAACAATAGAACTCTAAAAGGATTGATATGAAATGTGATCTTATCAAGCAAAATGAGTAAATAAAAACAGCAGATACTGAGCTTGACTGAATCTATGTTATAAAACACTTTTAGTATGGAGTTTGATTTTGGGAAGGACATAACATATTAAAACAAAAAAAAAAGGAAAGAAAGAAATAGGGAGCTAGCTAAGCAATTTGTTTTTGATGAGGTAAAAGAATTTCTTGACATGTGAAAGGAAGAAGGGTACAATGAAGGTCTTTTGGCATTAGAGTAGCAAAAGTAAGAGGAAAATGAAATGAGAAGAACTCTTGAAATCTAAAGAAAAATAGGTTATTAGAAGCATTTTATTTTATTTATTTTTAGTGTTTATTTATATTTGAGAGAGAGAGAGAGAGAGAGAGACAGAGCCAGAGCGTGAGTGGGGGTGGGTCAGAGAGAGACAGGGATACACAGAATCCCAAGCAGGCTCCAGGCTGTGAGTGCAGAGCCCAACGTGGGGCTTGAACTGAAGAACTGCAAGGTAATGACCTGAGCCAAAGTCAGATGCTTAACTGACTGAGCCACCCAGGTGCCCCTATTAGAAGCATTTTAAATGGTAGATGTGGATGTGACTATATATATTATTAGCTTTTTTAAAAATTAAACTTTTAATTTTGAGATAATGTAGATTCACATGTAGTCATTAGAAATAATACACAGATCCCTTGTACCTTTACCCAGTTTCCTGCAGTGGTAACATCTGGCAAAACTGTAGTACACTAACTATATCATGACCAAGATGTTGATATTGTGTCTTCAAGGTCAAGTTTTAGAATACTTCCATCACTATAGAGCCCTCACATTGCCTTTTTTACAGACACAACCACTTTCTGTCTCCATCCCCTCTTTAGCCCCGGACAATCACTAATCTGTCCTCCATTTTTATAATTTTGTCATTTCAAGAATGCTATATAAATGAAATCATATAGTATATAACTTTTTGGAACTGGTGCTTCTCACTCAGCGTTAATTCCCTGGAGATTCATCCAAGCTGGTGTATCTGTAGTGTGTTCTTTTTTATTGCTGGGGGGTATTCCATAGTATAGCTGTCCCACAGTTTGTTTAGTCATTCACCCAGTGAAGAAGATCTGGGTGGTTTCTAGTTTTTGACTATTAAAAGTAAAGCTGTTACAAACAATTGTGTAAAGGTTTTTGTGTGCACATAGGTTTTCATTTCCTTTGGGTATATACCTAGCTCTGGAATTGTTGGAGCATATGGTCACTCTATGTTTAACTTTTTGAAGAACTGTGAAACTTATTTTCCAAAGTGCCTGCACCATTTTACATTCCCCCTTAGCAGTGTGAGGATTTGAGTGTCTTTAGATCCTTGCTTGCATTTGGTATTGTCACTGCTTTATTTTAGCTATTCTGATAATGTGTACAGTAATATCTCATTGTGCTTTTAATTTGCATTTCCCTAATTGCTAGTTATGTTGAACATCTTTTCATATGCCTGTTTGCCATGTGTATATCCACTTTGTTGAACTGCTTCTTCATTTCTTTCGCCCATCTTCGAATTAGGTATTTTTTTTATTTTTTATTTTTTTTATTATTTACAAAACTTTTAAGCGTTTATTCATTGTTGAGAGACAGAGGGAGACAGAGCGTGAGTGGGGGAGGGGCAGAGAGACAGGGAGACACAGAATCTGAAGCAGGCTCCAGGCTTTGAGCTGTCAGCACAGAGCCTGACGGGGGGCCCGAACTCACAGAAGGCTTGATCATGACCTGAACCGAAAGTTGGACGTTTAATCGCCCGAGCCACCCAGGCGCCCCTAGGTATTTTTTTTAATGTTGAGTTTTGAGAATTCTTGAGATACTAGTCTTTTGTTGGGTATGTGGTTTGCAGGCAGTTTATTCCACTCTGTAGCTTGTCTTATCACCCTCTTAATAGGGTCTTTTGCAGATCAGAAGTTTTTAATTTTGATGAAGTCTAATTTATCAGTTTTTCCTTGTATGGATCATGCTTTTGGTGTCAATTATAACCACTCTTTGCATAGCCCTAGATCTGTTTGTTTTTTCCCCTAAAAGTTTAATAGTTTTACTAAAATGTACAGTCTGTGATCCATTTTGAGTTAATTTTTGTAATTTTGTAATTTTTTGTATAAGGAGTGAGATTTACCTCAAAGATTTTTGTTTTTATTTTTGCCTATGGATGTCCAGTTGCTCTAGTATCATTTATTGAAAGGTTAGAACTATTTGTTGAAAAGGCTGTTTTTCCCCTACCAGGCTGCTTTTGCACCTTTGTCAAAAATTTCTCAGGTATATTGGTATGGGTCTTTTTCTAGGTTCTCTTTTTTTGTGTTGATCTTTGTGTGTTTTCAAAGAACCAGAATTTTTTCATTGATTTTTTTTTCTATTTTTCTGTTTTTAATTTTATTGGTATCTACCTTTGTTTTTATTATTTCTTTCCTGGTGCTTGTCTTTTTTTTTTTTTTTTCTTTTTTTTAATGTTTATGTGTTTATTTTTGAAAGGGAGAGAACACGGAGGGGAGAGGGACACAGAATCCAAAGCAGGCTCCATGCTGTCAGCACAGAGCCCGATGCGGGGCTTGAATTCACCAACCCTGATGTCATGACTCTAGCTGAAATTAAGAGTCAGATGCTTAATTGACTGAGCCATGCAGGCGCCCATCCTTCCTGCTGCTTGTCTTATATTTATTTTTGCTCTTTAGGTTCTTGAGGCATAGGAGCTGTGAATTTCCCTCTCAGCATTACCTGTGTCCTGTAAATTTTGATATATTGTATTTTAATTTTCATTCAGGTTAGCGTATTTTTCTTTTTTTTTTTTAAATTTATTTTTTGAGAGAGTGGGCGAGGGGCAGAGAAAGAGGGAGAGAGTGAATCCCAGGCAGGCTCTACACTGTCAGCATGTAGCCCGATGTGGGTCTCGAACCCATGAACCCTGAGATCATGACCTGAGATGAAGTTGGACACTAAACCAACTGAGCTACCCAGGTGCCCCAGTTTAGTGTGTTTTTCAATTACTCTTTAGACTTCCTGTTTGACCTATGAATTATTTAGAAGCGTGTTGTTTTCTTTCCAAGGGTTTGAACATTTCTTGTTATCTCATTATTGATTTCTAGGTTGATTCCATTTTGGTTGGAGAACATACTATGTTTGATTTCAGTTCTTTTGAATTTGTTGAGTTTGTTTTATGGCCCACAGTATGGTTTTTCTTGGTATATATTCTGTGTATACTTTAAGAGAATGTGCATTCTGCTGCTGTTAGAGTGTTTTACAAATGTTGATTAGATCCCATTGGTTGGTGGTGTTGTTATGTTGTATATCTTTGGTGATCATCTGTTTCTGTCAGTTGTTGAGAGTGATGTTGAAGTCTCTAAGTATAATTGTGGAATTGTCTATTTCTCCTTTGAAATATGTCATTTTTTCCCTCACATATTTAGCAGCTCTGTTGTATGGTACATACACACTTAGGATTGCTATATCTTCTTAGTGGATTCAGCATTTCATTATATAATGGTCTTCTCTGTCCCTGATAATTTTCTTTGCTATGAAGTCTACTTTATCTAATGATAATTTAGTTAAAATTAATGTTCGTTTTTATTTAAATCAGTCTTTTTAAAGAAAAATTTTTTAAGTTTTTATTTATTTTCGAGAGAGAGAGAGAGAGTGCGTGCGTGCATGCTCATGCGCGGCAAGAGGGGGAGGGGCAGGGAGAGAGAGAGAGAGAGAGCGCGAGAGAGAGAGACACACACACAGAAACTGAAGCAGGCTCTAGGCTCTGAGCTGTCAGCACAGAGCCTGACGTGGTGCTTGAATCCACGAACCGTGAGATCATGACCTGAGCCGAAAGCAGATGCTTAACTTGACTGAGCCACCCAGGTGCCCCAATATTTGGACGATGTATTATTTTTCGTCCTTTAACTTTTAACCTACTTCTATCATTATATTTGAAGTGAATTTCTTATTGATAGTGTATAGTTGTGTTATGTTTTTTAATTCACTCTATCAGTCTCTGTCTGGCACATTTAGAACATTTACATTTTATGTATTACTGATATGGTAAGGCTTTAATGTTTTGTTGTTTTCTGTTCTCTCCTTTTTTGTTTCTGTTTTTCATGTCTTCCTTTGAGTTACTTGAATATTTTTATAGAATTCCACTTTGATTTATCAGTAGTGTTTTTGAGTGTACCTTTTTGTAGTTTTGTAGTTTTTTTTTGGTGGCTTCTCTAGGTGATGACATTATTGATTCGTAACTTATCACAATTTACTAGTGACATTGTGTTACTAGTTTAAGTGAAGTATAGAAATCTTACCTCCCTTTTATGTCCCTTTGTCTTTCTTTATTTATACTTCTCTTAAACATTTCCTCTGTAAACATTTAGACCCATCAGTTTTTAAATTTGCTTCAAGCAGGAAACCTAATTTAGAAAAGTTAACAGAAGTAAAGCCTATTGTTTTTACTCATATTTTTGTTTACTGTTTTATATTTTCTTTACTGATGTTCCAAGATTTTTTTTTTTTTTAAATCATTTCCTTTCTGTTTAGAGCATTTCCTATAGACATTCTTTTGCAGTAGGCCTGCTGGCAACAAATTCTCTTTACATGAGAATGGCTTAGCTTTCCTTCACAAGAGAATGTCTTGATTTCCCCTTTAGAATATCCTGAAGGATATATCTGCTGGGTGTAGGATACTAGTTTGACAGTTCTTTTATTTCAGCAAGTGTTGTGTGTTTTTTCTGGCCTCCATGGTTTCTGATGAGAATGTGCTATCATTTAAGTTGTGTTTCCTCTATAGGAAAGGTATCATTTTTCTATGGCTAATTATAATATTTTTTCTTGGTCTTCAGTTTTCAGGAGTTTAATTATGATGTGTTTAAACTGGCATGGGCTTCTCTGGGTTTATTCTGTTTGGGATTCACTGACCTTCTTGAGTCTGTTGGTTTATGTCCCTTGCCAATTTGGACTGTTCAGTCATTATTTCTTCAAGTACTTTATTGCCCCACTTTCTTTCTATTCTCCTTCTGGGACTCTGGTGACACAGATGTTAGATCTTTTGTTACAGTCCAACAGCCCCTGAGGTTCTGTTCATTTCTTTCAGTTTTTTTTCCCCCCCACATGTTGTTCAGATAATATAATTTCTACTGTTCTGTGTTTTGGTTCACTGATTCTTTCCTCTGTTCCATCCACTCTGCTCTTGAGCCCATCCACTGAGTTGGTTTTTTCTTTTTCTTTTTTATTTATGTTGTTGTATTTTTCAGTTCTAAACTCTCCATTTGGTATTATCATTATTATTATTATTATTATTATTTATTTTTTTTTTTAATTTTTTTTTTCAATGTTTATTTATTTTTTTGGGACAGAGAGAGACAGAGCATGAACGGGGGAGGGGCAGAGAGAGAGGGAGACACAGAATCGGAAACAGGCTCCAGGCTCCGAGCCATCAGCCCGGAGCCTGACGCGGGGCTCGAACTCACGGACCGCGAGATTGTGACCTGGCTGAAGTCGGACGCTCAACCGACTGCGCCACCCAGGCGCCCCTATTATTATTTTTTTTTGCTGAAGCTCTCAATCTTTGTGTTTCAAGTGTGTTCCTAATTGTTTTTTGAAACATTTTTATTATGACTGCTTTAAAATTTTTGTCAGATAATTATAACATCACTGTCAGCTCGGTTGGCATCTAATGACTGCCCTTTTTCATTAGTTTGACAACTTCCTGGTTCTTGGTATAAAGAATGATTTTTCATTGAAACCTGTACATTTTCATATTATGTTACGAGATTCAGGCTCTCATTTAAAAAACATTTTTTTTTTAACATTTATTTATTTTTGAGACAGAGAGAGATAGAGCATGAATGGGGGAGGGTCAGAGACAGAGGGAGACACAGAATCTGAAGCAGGCTCCAGGCTCTGAGCTGTCAGCACAGAGCCCGACGCGGGGCTTGAACTCACGGATTGTGAGATCATGACCTGAGCCGAAGTCGGACGCTTAACCGACTGAGCCACCCAGGCGCCCCCCAATTTTTTTTTTAACGTTTATTTATTTTTGAGACAGAGACAGAGCATGAACGGGGGAGAGGCAGAGAGAGAGGGAGACACAGAATCGGAAGCAGGTTCCAGGCTCTGAGCCATCAGCCCAGAGCCCGACGCGGGGCTCGAACTCACGGACCGTGAGATCGTGACCTGAGCTGAAGTTGGACACCTAACCGACTGAGCCACCCAGGCTCCCCTTCAGGCTCTCATTTAAACCTACTCTTTCATCTGGCTTTCTTTGACACTACCCTGGCATGAAGATGTGTGGGTTACTGCTTCACCAATGCTAGGTGGGGGTGGATGTCCATGTTTCCCACTTGGCCTCTGTTGACACCTGAGAGGTGCTGCTAATAACTTGCAGATGGGAGTTCTGGCTCCATACATGGTCTGTGCTGACACCATGGTGTGGGAGAGAGGGTTGTAAACATTTGGTGGTGAAGAAAGCCCCAGCTCCTTTCTTGGCCTTCTCTGACACCCTGACTGGAATGTTGAGTGCTTTCTTAATCACCTTGCAAAGGTGCAAGCCTAGACTGCCTCTCTGCCTGTGTTGGTGTGAGTGTGGCCATAGTTCTTTTCTGTGGTGTTTGTCTGGAATAGAACAGTGACTGTGAACATTTTCTGTCTTTGTAGGCTACCCCTTTTGGCTAGAGAGAGCAGGCTTTTGTTGAGACTTTTTTGTTTGTTTGTTTGCACTTGTTTGTGTTTCTGAATTGCTGCTCTCTTTAGTTTGAAGTCTGGGTTATGAGGCCAAAAAGAAAACCTAGGAAATTTACCCTTGTGTTGTTCCTTTGGTCCTGAAGTTCCAAGCCAATCTGCCTTTTTCTTTCCATCTCTCAGATTTTTTAAAAAATGCATTATTTGTTCTTTTCTTTTCTTTTCTTTTCTTTTCTTTTCTTTTCTTTTCTTTCATTTTATTTTAGAGAGAGAGTGTGAGCAGGGGAGAGGGGCAGAGGGAGAGAGAGAGAATCTTAAGTAGACTCCACGTTTAGTGTGGATCGACGTGGAGCTTGATCCCATAACCCTGGGATCATGACCTGAGTCCAAATCAAGAGTTGGAGGCTCAACTGGGTAAACCACCCTGGCACCCCATCTTTCAAATTAAAAAAAATTTTTTTTAATGTTTATTTTTGAGAGAGAGAGAAAGAGAGAGAGAGAGTGAGAGCGAGAGCGAGAGAGAGAGAGAGAGAGAGAGAAAGAGTGCAAGCTGGGGAGGGGCAGAGAGAGAGGGAGACAGAGCATCTGAAGCAGGCTCCAGGCTCTGAGCTGTCAGCACAGAGCCTGATGCAGGGCTCTAACTCATGAACTGTGAGATCACCACCTGAGCCGAAGTTGGATGCTTAACCGACTGAGCCACCCAGGCGCCCCTTAAATGTTTGTTTTATATATAATGTTTGGAGTTTTTACTTATGCTTAGTAGGAGGAGTAGGAAAAACTACATTTGCTCCATCTTCTAGGAAGTGGAAGTTTCATTATACGTTTATAAATTTTATTTTTTAATTTTTAAAGTTTATTTATTTATTTTGAGAGAGAAAGAAAATGCCTGAGAATGTGCAGGAGGGGCGGGGTGGGGGGCAGAGAATCCCAAGTAGGCCTTGCAGTGCCAACACAGAGCCCGATGAGGGGCTCGAACTACAACCTCGAGATCATGACCTGAGCTGAAATCAAGATAGGGACACTTAACCAATGGAGCCACCCATGTGCCCCTTGTCTTTAAATTTTCAAATTACTTTTCTTTTTATAAGTATCGTGTATATTTATTAGTAAAAATAAAGTCAAGCAGTGTAGAAGAGTGAAGATGTAAAGATGACATAAATACACCAGGAAAAAAATCTGTTTCTGAGAAATAACCATCATTAACTTTAGGTGATCATCATTCCAGATCAACATCATTTCACACAAACATACAAACAGGAGGGGGAGTATAAGAAAATAATTTTCATAAAAAGTGGTTGTATTATAATGTTATTTCTAATAAAAAGTATTAAATGTAATCTTAATTGAAGAAGAAACTTATGCAGTTACTGAATTTCAGGTAAATGCTTTTTTTTTCATCACAAATGATGTTCATTTTTAAACATCTTTTCAATGTAAGGTAAAAAGGCAGTTTCTGTATTTGTAATGAAAAAACTCACATTCTAGGGGCACATTTCGGCTCAGGTCGTGATCTCGCAGTTTGTGGGATTGAGCCCCGTGTGGGGCTCTGTGCTGACAGTGTGGAGCCTGCTTGGGATTCTCTCTCCCCTTCTCTCTCTGCCCCTCCCCTGCTCGTGCATGCTCTTTCTCTCTCTCTCTCAAATAAATAAATAGACGTTTCATAAAAACCCTCACCTTTGGGGCACCTGGGTGGCTCACCTGGTTAAGCATCTTGATTTTGGCTCAGGTCACGATCCCAGGGTGGTGGGATTGAGGCTCATGTCCAGCTCCACGATGAGCATGAAGCCTTCTTGAGATTCTTTCTCTCCTTCTGCCCCTCTCTCCTGCTTGTGTGTTCTCTCTCTAAAATTAAACAAAACAAAACAAAATAACACAACTCATGTTCAATTTTAGGCAATATTAATTGATTTCCCACTGTGGAAGCAGAGGAAAATTAGATATAATTCACATAGCATATAATCCACCCACTTGAAGTGTACAATTCTATGGCTTTTAGTATATTCTCAGGCTACATCATTTCTCCAGAGCAAGTTCCTCTGTTACCTTGCCGAGGGTTAAGTATTTGGCTGCTGGAATGAATATCCATTCGTGGGTGCATGTGTAAGGGTTTGACTATTATGTATTTAATCTTCAACTAATCTGTTTGTTTTCAGCGCTTCCGTTATTCTTGGCATTCTGAATCCTAACCTTCTCCGTGGTTATAGCTGGTCCTTGGACTCCCTTTTGGATTTCATTCCTTTGGCAAATACTCTAGGCACTTTTCTGTACTGCTCTATTTCATCCTTACTGCTGTTACCAGCTTTCATCTTCCAGAAATTTGTTCCTATTTCTTGTTAGCTGTAGGCTCTTTTATGTTCTTCTTGGAGTAATGCAGTTTATTATGCCTTTTCCTTTTATGGGATCTCAGGAGGGAGGAAGATAAATGTACATGGTTGTCTCATTACATTGTAATGGAAGTCTGGAAGCCAGACTGCCTTGTTTACACTGTAGGGTGAAGCCAGTATACATGAAATAGTTGATATTCAATAGATTTTTTTTTTAAGTGAAGGAAAAGTAAAGATTTTTCCGTAGCTACTAACTGCACTGTCCCATCTTCCACGCCCCATTTTTTCAATACGATTCATACAGTGTGAAGTCTTATGTGACTCTAACTTTCTCCTCATTTTTTTCTCACATATTTTTTTCTTGGTCTCTCTCCCCTCCACTTTTTTTTACCCGGCCAGTCATTTCTCACCTGGACTGCCGCAGTTTTCTCTATCCATGACCCTTCTTAGCAGCAGTCTTGTAGACTTATTCATATATGTGTCCCAGTTTGCATTTTTTTCTTTCATATTTTGTAAAAAGTATGTTGATTTACATGATTTGCCTTTAAACTTTATTATTTTCTATTTTATGTGAAATTATTTTATGTCATACTTGTTAATCTGTGACAATCCCTAGCAGATTCATTTAGCATTTCCTTTTGTTAATTAAGTAATCTTTATGTACCAGGTACTTTATTTTTAAACTGTAATGGCTTTTAAATATTTCACAGTTTTTTTGGTTTATTGTAAAAAAAAAAAACAATTTCAAAGTATATGAGTAAAATTCCCTCCCTTCCCTGTTTCAAATTTACCTCTTCAAAGCATTATTAGTAGTTTGATGTGTAATTTTCTAGGCTTTTTCCCTGTGCTTATATAAGCATGTTTATATATGTACTCACATACAGTTTTATGGTTTTCTTTTTAAATGGGTATTACCATATACATATATATACACATAAATATATATAAACAGTCTTACATATATAATAATATACACAGTCTTATAGTTTTCTTCTTAAATGGGTATTACAATATGTATTTTGATATACATTTGTTTTTTCCTACTTAATATGTAAGTAGTCATATCTTTATAAGTGGAAACTTCTAGCTCTACTTCATTCTTTGTAATGACTGCAGAGTATTCTGTTATATGGAATTACATGCTTCTCTGTTGATGGACATTTAGATGGTCTCCTTTTCCCTACCAACACCGTTCTTACAAACAATTCTGTATTCTGATAAATATTTTTTTACATAATGATCGATACTGGTATTTCTGTAGGGTAGATACTTAAATGTGGGATTCCTGAGAATCTTTGTAAATTTAACATTTCGATAAGTAGAGGGCCGCCAGGGTGGTTCAGTCGGTTGAATGTCCTACTCCTTGTTTAGACTCAGGTCATGATCTCACGGTTTGTGAGTTCGAGCCCAGCGTTGGGCTCTGTGCTGACAGTGTGGAGCTTGCTTGGGATTCTCCGTCTCCCTCTCTCTCTGCCCATCCCCTACTCATCCTCTCTTTCTCTTTCTCACAATAAATAAACATCAAAAAACGAAACAAACTTGGGGGGGGAACCAATTAATTCCCATCCCATTCTTTTTTCTCTCCAAGTTAGTTTCCTGTGGAAAATTTAAAGCACGAAAGATGAGAAAATAGCATACTAAACCCCTATGTTCCCATCTTACAGTCTCTTTTTTTTTGAGAGAGAGAGCACAAAAGGGGGAGGAGCAGAGAGAGGTGGGGAGAGAGAGAATCCCAAGCAGGCTCCCCACTGTCAGTGCAGAGCGCAACGTGGGGCTTGAACTCACGAACTGTGAAATCATGACCTGAGCCGAAATCAAGAGTTGGATGCTTAACCAACTGAGCCACCTGGGCGCCCCCCTTCTTACAGTCTTAGCGGTTATCAACACATAACAAATCTTATTTCATCTAATTCTCTTACTGCCTACCCATTTCTCCCCTTGCCTACCTTGGCTAATTTTGAAGTAAGTACTAAATATCATATCATTTTATCCATAAACACTTCAGTATTACCCATATTACTTCTGGAAAATTTTGCTTTGACTTATGGATTTTTGCTTCATACATAGGCTCCCAGGAACTTAGTGAGTGAATCAAGGACTGTCTGTAGTTGGTTTGGAATTATTCATTTTGGCAATAATTAGGTAGGAAGAACAGTTTTCTAAGGTCATACCTAAAACCGTGTAATCAGCACATAGGTTATATAGCTTCTCTTTCCATTCTGTGTGGGGATGGTGGAAGGGAGGGAAAGAGGAGGGGAAGAAGGGCGTACATTCAGTCAACCAAAATAGTTATCAAATCCTCAGAGTGTAAGGGTGAAAGAACAACAACAAAAATTCTTGTTTGTCTCACTGAAAATGATCATCTGATTTTTCGGAAGACTGCCTACAGTTCCCAACTGTTATGCCAAATTTAAAGAATAGGCTATAAGTATCAGGAAAAGGCTTTTTTTTTCTTTCTTTTTTTTAGGTTATAAAATGTTTACCCAGAGTCTTAAGCTGAATAATGGTCAATAAAAGCCTCATGCAATTGATACTTTTTCTAATGATTTATTTTTTTTTAATGTTTATTTTTGAGAGAGAGAGAGAGAGAGAGAGAGTGAGGGAGGGGATTAGGAGAGGGAGACACAGAACCTGAAGCAGGCTTCAGACTCTGAGCTGTCAGCACAGAGCCTGATGTGGGGTTTGAACTCAGGAACTGTGAGATCATGACCTGAGCTGAAGTCGGATCCTTAACCGACTGAGTCACCCAGGTGCCCCTCTAATGATTTCTTATGATCAATGTTAGAATAGCTATGCCTTAAGTTTGCCAGGTCCTTATATAATGCTGACTGGAGAAGCCCAAGACAGCTTTTATTGAGGATGCTGGCCTATAATTGTAATGGATTATTTAATAAGGTACTATGTTTTTTATTGAGGACGAGCAAAATGTTGTCCTTTAAGATAATGACTCAGGCTCTTCTCCAATCAGAGAACACCATTCATGTGGAGTATGTAAATTGGCAAAGTGGTTTTTGAATAGCTCTGGAGGAAAAAATCTTTCTAAGGGCTTTATTAACTTGAACTTTTAAGTCGGTTGTGTAGTATGGAAACCTGTGACCAGAACTTAGAAAGTGACCTCTTTTCAATATACAAAGTTCTGGGAGTATATAAAGCTGGGAAAACAGTCTCCCAAAGGTATACCAGCTTTAAACTGTCATTGTCTCAATTATCAACTTTGGACAGCATGGCCCAGAATTTGCCCTTGTTAACCAGACTTACTAAAAAAAAGTCAGAAGCTTATAATAAATTAATTCTAAACACACACACACACACACACACACACACACACACACACACCACAAAAACTCAGGTGTCCTTTTTGGGTTTTATTTCCCATGTCACTAAACAAAGTTGGTCATGAGTTTTATTTTTGGATCCCGGCAGTCTTTGACAAACTAGGAGGACAAACAAGTCCCACGTAATTTAGAATCAGTTCTAAATTACAATAGTTCATTGATAGGAGAAGCCGAGAGAAATTTCTCAAGTTACTTGAAGCAGAGTTGTAAAGGTTTCATTTCACAACAAGAAGTTACTAGAAAGACTTTGAAATTCCTCGATCCTCCTACTTGTTTCCCTGTTTACTAGTGTACTAGAGCCAATCATACGTGGAGATTGCCTCTAGAATAGCTCTTTTCTTCTTCGTCATCATCGTCATCGTCTTCATCTTCGCCTTCATTTTCTTCTTCTTTTTAGAACAGCTCTTTTAGGAGGTAAATGAAGGAGAAATGATTATCTGTTCCAGAAGTGAAGAGGGGCTGCAAATCTAGGTTGCTGTATACCTGAGCAGATTTATTTCTGGTGCTCCCATTTTGCACCATTAGGTTCTGTTCATCAAATACAAATTAAAAAAAAATTTTTTTTAAACATTTATTCATTTTTGAAAGGCAGAGGGACACAGAGCGTGAACGGGGGAGGGGCAGAGAGAGAGGGAGACACAGAAATAGAAGCAGGCTCCAGGCTCTGAGCTATCAGCACAGAACCCGACACGGGGCTCGAACTCACGGAGCGTGAGATCATGACCTGAGCCGAAGTTGGCCACTACTGACTGAGCCACACAGGTGCCCCTCAAATACAAATTTTAAAGAATCTTTCATTCAGATCAGTATGTTGTCAGTAAAATGATTATTTACTAGTAATCAAACCACTCATTTCTCCATGGCTCTAGGATGGGCTGCACCAGACCCCTGTGTAGTGTTCTTGTCCACAGAGTTACAACACACAAAATACACAGCCAAACCTTTTGAAAACAAGTAAATAAAGATTAAACTGACTTGGAAGCAAATGAAGAGAATGAGTCCAGAAAAATTCTCAAACTAGTTTTGGAAGCAAATGAAGAGAATGAGTCCAGAAAAATTCTCAAGTAGTTTTGTTTTCCTATATACTAGAATTGGTAGTCAAAGCAGCTTCATCCTGTTGATGGAAAGCCAAGGGTCAGAGAACAACCTGCTATTCTTTATCTACTTGAAGTTGGAACCCCAGAGCTAGATAGAGCTTTATCATTAACTACTCGGAAAGAGTAGGTTATAAGTTATGTACGTAGCTGGGAGGTTCCGGTCAGCCTAACCTCTATGAATTTGTATAGTCTGATGTCTTTTTAAAGACTTCTAATTCACTATGGAGGTTCAGGTATGGTCTAAATTAGGTTTTAATTCTTAAGAATGGTTGCTTTGTACAGTTGTGCCAGTTGTATAGTGCATAGCTGGGCTACATTTAAGGTGGTGCCAGTTACAGCATAGATAGGGTAGATTTACATATTTATTAGGGACAGTTTTCCAGTAGATGGCAGGTAGGTATCTTATAGAAGGGACAGATGCAATATGGACAAGTGTAGACCCTACAAGACTGTAAATAAGAACTCTTTTTAAAGTTGTATGTATAGATGCAATGATTTTAAGTCCACTATCCATATATTTACCCCATTTCCTCTATGTATTATTTCTCTCACATTTTCCTTACTTTAATAGTGACAGGTTTTTTTCTTTTTATCGAGAAATGAGCTCTTGAGTGGATTTGCTTTGAAAGTGTTTTAGATTTTTATTTTTGGTGTGTTCACAATTTAGCAACTCTGAGGCCTTAGTATGGATGTTCCTACCAAGTTGAGATGACCTAATACTTGGACCCAGTTAATAGCTCCATTGTATGTTGAATAAACCTCACATCTTTGCCAGAGTTTTGGGTATTACTCAGTTGTGATTCTATCAGTATGTGGTCAGCTGGGATTCCAAGTTCATTTGTTATTTCTCCGAGTTTCCAGAAGGTTGCCCTGAGTAGCACCGGGCTTTTGATAGTATTCACCATGTGGTGCTTTTGTTTCTAAAGTTGGGTTTGGGAGTCTTGTTATTTGTTCTTTTTGCATCAAGATTAGTCACAGTTGCTGTTTTACTTCTGACATTTCAAATAGTTTTTGAGGTCTGTATCCTCAAAGATTATCAGCAAGCAAACTCTCCTGGTAGGGACATCACCTACATTTGTTTGGATTTATGTGGCACACAATACCAAAAGGAGTTGAAATTAGCCTGTGAGGTCACTAGGTTTTAAGTTCATCTAAAACAGTGGTTCTCAAACTGGAACGTAGATCAGAATCACCTGGATGACTTAATACAGACTTGGGTAGGTCTAAGTTTCTGATTCAGTAGGCCTGGAGTGGGGCCTGAGAATTTGCATTTCTAACTAATTTCAGTTGACATTGATACTGCTGGTTTGGGTACCACTGCCCTAAGATAAACTTGCCTTACTCTTCTCTACTGTCAGAGTCTTAGAATTCTTTTTTTCCTAAGATGAGAAGGTATTATTTTTCCTGACTTTAAAAATAATATATGTATAGGGTAAAAAATTCAAAACATAAAGCAAAGCTTAAAGATAAAAGTAAACGTTACTTAAAATCCCATTGTCAATACGGTAAGCCAGTTTTGGTGAACTTCATTCCAGATGTTTTTATATGCATTTATATAAATTTATAATCTCATCCCAAACGATTTCGTTTATACTTGATATTTTGTAATTATACTTGCAATTTTGTAATAATTTGTACTTCTAAAATTCAACAATATACAATAGAGATATATATCAAATTAGTATTCTGTTATATTGCACAATTTATTCAGCCAATGATAATGGTAAATATTTAGATGGTTTCCAATTTTCTAGCAGTCACAAGCTCTTATACTATATCTTTTGTATATATCTCTAATCATTTTATTGTGAATTCCAAGAAATGGTATTGCTAGGTCAAAGGAGACGTACATTTAAAATTTTGATAAATATTGCCAGATTGCCTCCAGAAAGGGAATGTTAAGTAACACTTCCACTAACAGTGCCCAAACTTTGTCTGTAAACTGCAGTCATTTTTAAGATAGCAAATTTCTTTTATCTTCTTATGTTAGAAATGTTAGAAAATGTTTTAGCTAAGATGGACGCATCAAAATTCTCTTAGTTCTGGGATAGAAACTCATTAGCTCTACCCCCTCAAATTTCATCAAGGTTCTGATAAGATTGTTTAGATTGGTAAGCCTCAAAACAGTTTCTCAGACACATCTTTATATTCATGATGCCGAAAGGACTTCAAAAGACAACTCTGTCATTTGTCCTTCATTTAAGCTTTGTGGAAAGTGTCTGAAAAGGGCCTATCACAGGATAGAAACAGTCAACATGGTGCTTTAGGATTTAGGAATCATCTGGTGACCAGTGAAACAACTACAAATATCCTGAAACTTTAGGGTGTAAAAGGAAACCTTTAAAATAAGAGCCAAACAATCTTTTCAGTCATGTAAATTTTTTGTTTGATTTTTGCTAGTTGTCTGTTTTTTTTTTGACAATGTATTTATATCAGTAAACAGAACACTCATCCTCTTAAAGTGTATTTATTTATAATTTATAAATGCAAGTACTAAAATATTATCAAACACACACAGGAAAATAGAAATTTAAAAGGGTAAGAGTAGGATATTGATAGTAAAGATGCTAATTTTCTTTCTGTACCTCAGAAACTGCCATTCTTGCAAGGTTTCTTTCTTTTTTTTTTTTTAATATTTTTTTAACGTTTATTTATTATTGAGAGACAGAGAGACAGAGCATGAGCAGGGGAGGGGCAGAGAGAGGAGATACAGAATCTGAACAGGCTTCAGGCTCCGAGCTGTTAGTACAGAGCCTGACGCGGGGCTCGAACTCAGAAACCATGGGATCATGACTGAGCCGAAGTCGGGCGCTCTACCGACTGAGCCACCCAGGCACCCCTCAAGGTTTATTTCTTAAGCATCATCTTCTATAGAGGCATATACCTGAACTGAACTTTTATACTGTGTGTAGTGTAGACACAGTATATCCCAAACACCATTTTGATTGTTTGTTCCTGAGCCTCATAATGTACGTTACGTGTATCAGCTTCAGAAAAACTAAAGTTCGTTGTAATCACCACAGTGGAGAATAAGAAGGAAGAAGGTATTATTCGTTCCTTTAGGTGGTTGGTAAAATTGTACATAATGTCATTGATAGAGCATGTGTTACTTTGACTTTAGATTCAGTTCTGTTTGGAACCATACTGCAGGGGCACCTGCAAAGCTTAAAGATAAAAGTAAACAGTACTTAAAATCCCATTGTCAATACAGTAAACCAGTTTTGGTGAACTTCATTCCAGATGTTTTTATATGCATTTATATAAATGTATAATCTCATCCAAAATGGTTTCATTTATACCTGATATTTTGTAACCTACTTCTAAAATTCAACAATATACAATAGACACAGATATATATCAAATTACTATTCCGTTATATAGATTGCGGTTAAGTGTCTGACTTTGGCTCGGGTCATGATCTCATGGTTCATGAGTTTGAGCCCCGTCTTGGGCTTTCTGTTGTCAGTACACAGCCTGCTTCAGATCCTCCTCTCTCTCTGCCCCTCTCTCTCTGCTCCCACCCTCTCTCTCAAAAATAAACATTAAAAAAAAAAAAGGTATAGTGGAAATCATTTTGTCTCATTTGTCTTTATTACCTAAATTTTAGTAGTGGTTAACAGCCCAATCCCAAACTCTGGGGTTAGACTACTTGAATTCAGTTTCTGGCTCTGTTACCTATTCACTGTGTGATCTTTGGTGAGTTACTTTCCCTTTCTGTGCCTTACTTGCCTCATCTGCAGAATGGGGCTCATAAGAGCATCCGTCTTATGGGGCTCTTGTGAGAAATGATCTATGTTGTAGTCAATGCTTTTACTAAATGTTTGCTGTTATTAGTACTGTTCATTATTATGAAGTTAATGTCAAAGTAATATTAAAAGGAAAATTTAAATTAAATTAGAACTTAACAAGTGTAAAATTCTCTTATACATCTACCAACAGATACTTTGATATTTTATGACAAGCAGAATGGCATATCTTTCTGGAGTCCTACTGCTTGGGTTTGAATACTGGCTTTATAGTCACCTCGGTCAAGTCAACTTAGATTTGCCTTGGGTTACTCAGCATTTAAATGAGTGATAATAACAGTACATATCCCATTAAATTGTTATGAAAATTAAATGGATTATTACATGTATAGTGCTTAGAAAAATGCCTGGGTGTTATGAGTGATCAATAAAAACTGCTTATTCTTTACAGATACTCAAAAATAAAATTCTAAATTTTTACTTTTCAAATACATTTCATAAATTTTTTTCATGTTATTTGGCTATATTAATAATTTTTTAAATTTAAGTTTATTTATTTATTTATTTAAAATCTTTATTTATTTTTGAGAGAGAGACATATACAGAGTGTGACTGGGGGAGGAACAGAGAGAGGGAGACACAGAATGCAAAGCAGGCTTCAGACTCTGAGCTGTCAACACAGAGCCCAATGCGGGGCTCGAACTCACAAACCATGAGATCATGACCTAAGCCAAAGTTGGACGCTTAACCCACTGAGCCACCCAGGTGCCCCTAAGTTTATTTATTTTTGACACAGAGTGCGAGCATGAGCTGGGGAGGTGCAGAGAGAGGGAGACACAGAATCTGAAGCAGGCTCCAGGCTCCAAGCTGTCAGCACAGAGCCTGATGCGGGGCTCGAACTCACGAACCGTGAGATCATGACGTTGTCCGAAGTCGGACGCTTAACCGACTGAGCCACCCAGGCGTCCCAATATATTACTAATTTTTTAACGTCTATGTAATGTCCTATTGTGTTGAGATACTGTAAACCCTAAATTATAATTATCTCACTTCTCTGTTAGAAATAAGATGTTTTAGGGGCACCTGGGTGGCTCAGTGGGTTAAGCGTCCGACTTCAGCCCAGGTCATGATCTCATGGTTCGTGAGTTCAAGCCCCGCATCAGGCTCTGTGCTGACAGCTCGGAGCCTGGAGCCTGCTTCGGATTCTGTGTCTCCCTCTCTCTCTGCTCCTCCTCGCTCATGCTCTGTCTCTCTCTCTCTCCTTCAAAAATAAATAAAAACATTAAAAAAAAAAAGAAGATGTTTTGCTTGTCCTTTATTTTTTTTTTTTTGGTCCCATTTCTTCAAAAAGAAAAGTTTATTCTTTTTGTAAACATTTCAAAAATGCAATTTCTTTTGCATACATTTTGAAATTAAAATACAATTTTAAACTTTAATTTAGAACCCATTTTAAACAATATTTAACTTTAGGCCAAATGACCACATAAGTTATACCTGGCAATAAATCTATCACTATTATTATCTCATACAGCTGTCAGCTTTTTCTTTTTCTTGTTTACCCAGTTGCTTTTGTGTTACTGTGCTGTTCGTGAACTTTGTAAGTACATGTACATGCTATAGACTCGTCATCTACATGTTTTCATGAGGATCATCATGAATCCTTATGATCATGTTGCTTTGGCCTGTGTTCTCTATTTTTTGTGGCCCAGCATTTGAAACTTAAAAATATATGTGATGGGAACTATTTTATTTGGTTACTATTTGCTGAGATACTGGGATTTGTTGTGGTTTATGGGAACCCTTGAGACCAAATATGTTAAAATGGCAAAGTGAGAAAATCTAAACTCTGCGATCATTGTATATATACTTCTTTAAATGTTAGAACCTGTTTTGGTAGATCATAAATGTGTGCTATTTAGCAGATTGGGGCCCCAGGTAGTGCATTTTGATTAGTGGTTATAAATATCTAGTATGTCACTATTTTAAGTCAACATGTTACAGGTCTTTAAAAAAAATGTATTCAATTTTTCATAGTTTTTCAATTTGAATTTGGGTAAGGTTAATATAAGTTTGTGGTAAAGCTGAAGAATTGTAAAAATCAGATGTAATTATTTTTCTTTTCTCCATAGAGTTACAAAAAATAGATTTTCACCTTTTGTGTTTATCTCATAACAAGTAAATGTTTGGGATAGAAAATGGCTAAATTTACTTTTACTGTCTCTAGAGATGTTCTTTTTCATTTAATTGTTTGGTTTATAAACATTTCTTAAATATCTACTCTGTGAATTACTGTATTAGTCCCAAGGGAATATAAAGATAAAATTAGGAGAATATAGTTCATTGAGAATTTCTTTGGCAATATACTCAGATGCTTAAATTGATAAACCATGCCTGTTTGACTAATTTCTCCATAATATCAGATGTTTTATGGGAAGTGAAATTAGTTGTATCATTCTTTTTTGTGAGTAGTTTTTTTCTCTTAGGGGTGGGGGTAGGGATGAAACAAAATTCTCCATATACTGATATAATTAAAAAAAATTTTTTTTAATGTTTATTTTTGAGAGAGAGAGAGAGGAGGGGCAGAGAGAGAGAGAGGTGCGGAATCTGAGGCAGTCTCCAAGCTCTGAGCTGTCCACATAGAGCCTGACGCAGGGCTTGAACTCATGAACGGTGAGATCATGACCTGAGCCAAAGTCGGACGCTCAACCGACTGAGCCACCCAGGCGCCCTTCCATATACTGATATAATTATTGAAGCTGTATGATAGGTACACAGTAGGAGATTCAGTTTCTCTAGAACTTAAATGAAATACTATTTTGGCAGATACTTTGATCCAGTTTAGTATTTCTAGAAAACATACAGGTCTAATTTGTGGTAATTTCTTTCTTTTTGATTTAGCATTTGATTCAGTTTGTGTTTCAGTAAAATTAATATTTAGTCTAGATTCACTGCATACCAAAGTGGGAAAATCAATTACTAAGAACCAATGTAGAAATAATGTATTTCTTATAATTAAGCATGTTTTCCTTAAAAAATTTTTTTTTCAATGTTTATTTTTGAGAGAAAGAGATACAGTGTGAGTGGCAAAGGGGCAGAGAGAGAGGGAGACACAGAATCCAAAGTAGGCTCCAGGCTCCAAGCTGGCAGCACAGAGCCTGACATGGGGCTCGAACTCACGAGCCATGAGATCATGACCTGAGCTGAAGTCAGGAATTTAACTGACTGAGCCACCAAGGCGCCCCACGTATTTTCTTTTTAAGACACAGAATATATTAAGATTTTTCTGCTGTTTTCTAGGTAACCAGTTTTCCATTGTGGAAAATTTTAAACATGCACAAAAGTAGAGAGACTAGTATAATAAATCCCCACCAAGTCTTTACCATCTATTTAGCTAATAAAAGAAGGGTGAAGAGGGTCTGGCTTAATTTTGCTAGACTGCAAATATTCAGGGAGGATTTAATGCAGGCCATCAACTTGATGACCTTATTGATTCATACATAAGTGGTAAGAGGACTGTCTAGAGACATTTTAAAACTTAATAAAGGCAAAGGTGGACTGTAGTATCCTTGAAGCTCATTTCAAACTCTGCATTTCATATAAGAGTGTAAATGGAGGCCCAGAGAGGTGAAGTGAATTGCTTGAGATTATAAAATTTAATGGGAGAGTTTGGATTTAAGTTAGATTCTCTAACCCAAATGTGGTGACTTTTCTCCTTTGTTGGTAAAGTATATTGTTTTGGCTGTACTTTGTATGGCTTTGAGTTTATGATAATTTTTCCTATGATGCTGTATTGGACTGATTCCCTGAGAGAGTCCTTAAATTGTTGTTTTTTTTACTTAGTCTCTTCCCTCTGATCCACCTTCAGCTTAGTTGCTCCTCCTCTTAGAAAAGATCCAGATACTAGGGGCACCTGGGGGTGGCTCATTTAGTTGAGTGTCCGACTCTTGATTTTGGCTCAGGTCATGATTCCAGGGTCCTGGGATTGAGCCCTGCATTGGGCTCCGTGCTGAGCATGGAACCTGCTTACCAGTCTCTCTCTCCCTCTGCCCCTCTCCCCCACTTGCATTCTCTGTCTCTCTCTTAAAAAAAAAAAGAAAGAAAGAAACAAAGAAAGAGAAAAAAAATCCAAATTCTAGGTCATTTCATCCTTATCCTGCTTTTGTATTCTTCTATATAGAGGCTTCTTAGCTTTTTGTTAGCTACCACCTCCCCCCCCCCCAATATTAGACTAAAAAGTAGAAATTCTTCTTCATGTCTAGCTAGAGTATCTTCCATTTCTGAGGAGTCACTGAAAAAAGGGACATTTTTGTCAGGACCAGGCAGAGGTATAACAAGAAACAGAGACATAATTTATAAATAGCTCTTCCCTTGTCCCTTCAGAACACCACCCTTGCTGAGTAAGAGTACCAGACTAATGCTCCTTGGGTAGTGTCAGAAAGGATGGTCCAAAAAAAAGATGGAGAGGTCAGTGGTGCTATTGGCCTCAGGCATCATGATCCCAGTTTTGGGATTTCTGGGGGGAGCTATTCCTTTGACTCTCACTTCACTCCTCCTGTTCCTTCTATCTAAAGTCTCCTCCCTCCATTAGAAGTCTTCCCAGAAATTTAATTTATCTACTCTGTACCTCCCCTCTTGAGAAGTATGGTAGCCTGAGGTGTATTTGCATAGAATTATACTCTTTGGTAAGTTTACTTTGCAAAATAACCTTATTCCCTCTTGGCAAATTATTTCTTCTTTTATGGGTGCTCTCCTCTTGTGGTCTAAGTGAAATTGCTTCTGGTTGCAAATTGAGTTAGTTGTCTCCTGTGTCAGTAGAGACCAGTGAGGATGCCTGGGAGATCTCTTCCTTCAAATCTTTTTTTTTTTTTTTTTTTTAATTTATTTATTTGGAGGACCTGGGTGGCTCAGTTGGTTGAGTGTCCGACTTTGGCTCAAGTCATGATCTCACAGTTCAGGAGTTTGAGCCCCACATGGGCTCGCTGCTATCAGTGCAGAACCTGCTTTGGATCCTCTGTCCCCCTCTCTCTGTTCCTCCCCTGCTCATGCGCTCTCTCTCTCAAAAATAAACAAAAAACATAAAAAAAAAAAGACTTAAAGTTTATTTTGAGAGAGAGAGAGAGAGAGAGAGAGAGAGAGAGAGAGACAGCCTGTGCAAGTGAGGGCAGAGAAAGAGAGCGAGACAGAGAATCCCAAACAGGCTCTGCACTGTCAGCACAGAGCCTGATGTGGAGTTCAAGCTCATGAACTCTGAGATCATGACCTGAGCCGAAATCAAGAGTCTGATGTTTAACCGACTGAGGGATGCATGAACCTCTGTCCTTTCCCACTTTCAAAACTCTTGTGATTGCATTGGGTCCATCTAGATAATCCAGATTAATCACCCTATCTCACAGCTGAGTAGCAACTTTAATTCCACCTTTAATTAAAGTACAGCTTTAATTGCACTTTGCCATATAACCTAATATATTAATAAATTCTGGGGATTAGCACATGGGCATCTTTGGTGGGGTCATTGTTCTGCCTACCACAGGAAAGGGTAGTTTTTATGCCATTCCACTGTTTAAAAACTTGGTTAGCTTATTGCTTACAAAAAGGGATTCTTATTTTTGGGGGTCGGGGAGTGGGACCAGAATCCAAATGCAATGATATGTATGATTTCTTTCACCACAATAAAGGTCACACAGAAATTCTGTAATAGTTTTGGGAGGGCCTCTTCTTCTCCTTCTTCTCTTTTTTCTTTTCCTCCTTCTTCTTCCTCCTTTTTTTTTTTTTTTTTTAAATTTTATTTAAGTAGTCTCTATACCCAGTATGGGGCTCGAACTCACAACCCTGAGATCAAGAATCTTCTGCTCCTCCAACTGAGCCAGTCAGGTGCCCCTTGGCAGGGCTTCTTAAGGCCTATCTTTTAAGGCCTTTCAGTCTAGCCCTAGCTTAGCCTCTAGCTCTCCTCTTTCCCTGGCCCCGTCTCCCAACCCCAGTAATCTGGTTTTCTAGCTGAATGTTTCTCCAACCTGGCTTTACCTCAGAAACATCTATGAGACGGTATAAAATTATGTAATTAAGACTGCCCCTTTCCAACCAGGATTGAGAACTTCTGATGTAGCCACACTGGACTGTTATTCCTAGAGATTTTCATCTCTCTTCTCCTCCCCTCCCCTCCACTGTGTAAATTTCTTCAAGGTCCTTGTGAGATGGCATCTCTCCTATGATGTTTTCCTGACTCAATTCCTATTAGAACTTCTCTGTTACTTCTTTTCTACTTACATCTCACACTTTTTATGTTTCTTTTATAGCAGTTAGTTTATAATATTTAGTTGTTCACATTTGTTTCCTGAACAGGTTATGAATTCCTTATTTCTAGCACCTACTGCAGTAAATGAGTCATGGTAGGTACTCAGTGTTCATTTTGGTCATTTATCAAATAGCAGTTACTAAAGTTATTCATATACTTATGATTAGACCATAAACTGTCAGCACTTTCTCTAGGGAGTAAACAAAGGAAGTAGAAATTTATAAAGTGGTAGGAATGCATTAAAGTGTTTTTGATTATTAGTGGAGTTTATATGAATAAACTTTCTTTTCTGGTTTGTTGCTCCACATCTCCCTAAAATGTCTGGGTGATAGTCATCAAATTTCAAGATTATCTTTATGATTATATTTAGGACGTTGACTTTGGAGACCTCTGGAGGGAGGGTCACTTCAAAACTAGTTAGTTATCTATCATTCCAGAGCAGTTGATACTGAGTTAGGTTAGGTGGTCCATGTGACTGCAAGTTTGGAGAGTCATGTCATATATAAGATGCCCTAGACAGAGAAACAGTGGTTTCAAATATGGGCTCCAAATCAAAAGTCAAATGGCAGGTTATCTGTGTTTGATCAAGATTGAGCTGCTTCTAACAAGGACAGCTTTCTGTAACATGTGATTTGATATGATGCTTACTGAGTTTACTGAGGAACATGGCAGTGGTTCATGGGAGGGCAGTTAGTTGCTCATGATTTGAGTTCACCTCTCATCCCTAATGCCGAGGAAGTCTTTACCAGTGGACACCTCCCTTTTGGAATGGGGTTTCAGGCAGCTCTTGCTGGCTCCAGTGGAGGTATCGAGCCCGAGTTTTAGTTTCCCCAGCACTTTCTTCACTTCTATTTTATCAGTATGTCTTATGTACTGTCTATATAAGTAGACAATATGCCCATGTGATGTTTGTAATTATAGGTACAGATTATTCTGGCATCTTCTTATATACCTTATTCTTTCTAGTTCAAAGTTTAGCTTCTCAGTGCTAAAAGAGGCTCATCTTCCAGTTGAATTATCTTCTTTTAATAGTTTTTTTTTCTTAAGCTCTACCTAGCAGCTTCTTCTTATATCTCATTTTCCTGTTTGCAAAGATTGTCTTTACAACCATTTTCCACCTGACAGCCATACCCACTCTCCAAGGCTTACGTCATTTGTCATCTCTTTTTTCTTGACTCCTACAGGTGGCTAAGTAATTCATTGTCTTCACTTCTGAAGAACATTGTTCATACCTCTATTATAGAACTTATCACGTTGTTCTTACTTGTCAATTTTCCTTCCCCTCAAGACTAAACATTTTGCCTTCCTGTGAGTTTTGTATTTAGAACCAGTGCTTTGTAGTAATAATTTGGGATGGCGAAGGTAGGTCTTTATTTGCAAAAAATTACTGTATTATAAGTGCAACCTGTTTTTAGGCAGATTGGTTTTAGGAAAGAGTCTATATCGAGGTCATGGGGCTGAATTCTTTAGATACTATATGCCTCTTTACCATTTGGAAAGTTTTTGTGTACCTTTTGTGTAGGTCTGTGTCTGTCTGACCTAGATCACTGCCCTAAAGAAATTCTTGTGCATTTACATTAGGTTACATATAAAGGAAATGGTCACCGTAACTGATATTCATAATAGCTAAAACATGGACACAATTCAGATGTCCAAAAATAATAGAATTGATAAATAAATCATTGTATGTTCATATGGTAGAATATTATACAATAATGAAAATGGATGTTAACTATACTGGAATTAAAAAACTGAATAAAAAAATGTATTAACCATAGGTAAGATAGAACAACATGGATTCATCTTTTGTTCATATACTATTGAAAGAAACAGGGCAGGTAAGAATACAGTTCTGTATTTCCTTTGTATAATATTCAAGAATAGTGAAAACTAAGCAGTATTGTTTATAGATGCATACATATATTGTAAAATATAAAGAAGAGCAAGGAAATGTTATCATAAACTCAGGCTCATGGTGACCTCTGGGGGAAGGAATGAGGTAGTGATTGGGGAGGGATGCTATGTAGGGCAAAAGTAATAATGATTGTGGTAACCAAGTGATTTGAGGCCAATTATCGAACCTCTTAGCTTCACTGTCTTTGGCTATCAACTCAAATAATGTAATCACCTTATGAAAGTGGTAAGGATTAAATGAAATAAACTATATAAAGTAGTTAGCTCAGTGTAGCTCAGTGTTTGGCTAATAGTAGACAGTAAAAACTAAATGATAATGTTTTCTTATTATATTGTGTCTCTCACTGATTTGAAGTAGATGCTGTTGGCTTCTGGCAGGGAGGATAAAATTCAAAAGAATTGGATAAAATTCAAATAAGAAAATATAGAAATAATGATAAAGACAAGGAAGCTGTATTTGAATTTTTTTTTTTTTCAACGTTTATTTATTTTTGGGACAGAGAGAGACAGAGCATGGATGGGGGAGGGACAGAGAGAGAGGGAGACACAGAATCGGAAACAGGCTCCAGGCTCTGAGCCATCAGCCCAGAGCCTGACGCGGGGCTCGAACTCACGGACCGCGAGATCGTGACCTGGCTGAAGTCGGACGCTTAACCGACTGCGCCACCCAGGCGCCCCAAGGAAGCTGTATTTGGATGCTATCACTACTTTGTGTAAATACCTTGCTAGTTGGGCATACTATTTTGTGTAATCTTCAAAATAACCCTGAGACCAGATTCAATTATAATAGAGTTAACCCATGTGTCATTTTTACCATCTTACAATAGGTCAGTTAATTTTTTTCAGTGTTCTATAGCTAATAAATGGTAGAGCTGAGATTTGAATCAAGATTTTTTTTCATTGTGCTGTTACTAATGACTAAATATGACTTGAAAGTTACCATAAAATAGCATTGCACATGTAAATACTCTTAGAAGTATTTAGTCAAGTTACACCCTGGGAAAGTTCTACTGAAGACCATTAGCTTATATTCATTTCCAGGGAGGGACTCCCATTTTCCATGGCTATGCAATGGAAGCTAATTGCTTAAACTAATTTAGTTTATTCCAGGCCAGGCCTCCAGGATTAAAAAAAAAAAAAATATTTTTTAACGTTTTATTTATTTTTGAGGGGGGGGAAGGGGCAGAGAGAGAGAGAGAGAGAGTGGGGGAGGGGCAGAGAGAGAGGGAGACACAGAATCTGAAGCAGGCTCCAGGCTCTGAGCTGTCAGCACAGAGCCTGACGTGGGGCTTGAACCCATAAACAGTGAGATCATGACCTGAGCCAAAGTCAGGCGCTTAACTGACTGAGCCACCCAGGCACCCCTAGGCCTCCCAGATTAATACTAATTTTACAGGGTCTAATCTGAAAGGCTGAAGCTGGGATTTGGGAAATTATTTGGAATCTAAATTTCAGTGAATTTAAGATTGCAAGCAAAAATTTACAGGGTTGTTTGTTGTAATACATTGCATGTTGATTTATTGTGTGCTTACTGCCTTTGACGTTTACTGTGAAGCTTGCTTAGATTTACAGTATACTCCATACTCCAAGGCTTAAAAAGGTGACTTCATGAAGGATTGCTTATCCACTAGATGTTGAAGATATATATATATATCCTTTGGGTATTGGCTCCTTCCCAGCTGTATTTGTTCTCTCATCATTATTATTTAATAAACATTTATGTAGCCCTTGGTTTTAAGTTTATTTTTAATAGGCCTATTTTCGGTTCAGAAAGTACGGTTAGTGCTGCTTTCAGTTTAAGCGTAAGATAAAATTAAATAGCTTTTAAATATCACCCAGAGAGGTTGTAGTGGTATCGAGATGTATATTCTCAGCTCCAGATTGCTTGTTAGTGCTAATAGTAATCCTCTAGTCTAATTTGCTAGACGCTTATTTTTTCTACTGAGCAATTTTGGATTAAAATGGACTGCTTTTGTCTTGCCTCCTACATCACTTAAGAAAGGAGCTATGAACAGTTTGTTCACTATATTTAGCTTTAAAATTTTAGGAAGCCAGAGTAAGCTGAAAGCGTAGCTTTTTGTGGGACTGCTTTAGGTCCCAGAAACTATGTGAGTGACCTTTTAATAAGCTAATTACTGAGCCTTTGAAAAGGCCCGTTTTTACATAATTATTATTTATAAAATTTACTTTATATTATTATATATATTTTAAATGTCCACTTATTTATTTTTTTTCAACGTTTATTTATTTTTGGGACAGAGAGAGACAGAGCATGAACGGGGGAGGGGCAGAGAGAGAGGGAGACACAGAATCGGAAACAGGCTCCAGGCTCTGAGCCATCAGCCCAGAGCCCGACGCGGGGCTCGAACTCATGGACCGCGAGATCGTGACCTGGCTGAAGTCGGACGCTTAACCGACTGCGCCACCCAGGCGCCCCTCCACTTATTTATTTTGAGAGAGAGTGAGCACACATGAACAGGGGAAGGGCAGAGAGAGAGGGAGAGAGAATCCCAGGTACGCTCTGTGCTGTCATCACAGAGCCTGGCATGGAACTCAGTCCCACAAAATGTGAGATCATGACCTAAGCCAGAATCAAGAGTTGGACGCTTAACTGATTGAACCAATCAGGTACCCCATATTATATTTTATTTTATTTGTTCTCAGTATTTAATTTTGAGAGAGAGAGAGAGAGAGAGAGAGAGAGAGAGAGAGACTGAGCGTGAATAGGGGAGGGGCAGAGACAGAGGGAGACACAGATTCAGAGGCAGGCTCCAGGGTCTGAGTTGTCAGCACAGAGCCTGGCACGGGGCTCGAACTCACGAACCATGAGATCATGACGTGAGCTGAAGTTGGACGTTTAACCAAGTGAGCCACCCAGGCACCCCTATTTTATATCCTATATAATTATTTTCATTTTTTATTTTATTATTTTATACTATTATGTTTATTATATATTATGCTTATAAATTATAAGTATTTATTTTATATTACATTTTTACATTATTGTTACATTATTACATATTAAAGAGCATATTGTAGGTTAGGCCCCCCTACAGTTGAAGTACTGATGGGATACTAAATATACAGTTCTTTTCTTATTTCTATTTCGGTGGGGAAAAAAACCCCTTTTTTGCTACTTAGATTGTAGGAACTTGTTGCCTAAACTCCTTTAACTCCATTTTGTTTTTCTTAGATTTATTTGATTGTGCTCAATATTTGCCTTCTTGGATTTAAAATTTAAAAAAACTATCTCAGTAAAGGTTTCTAATGCTCCCTTGGAATGGAGCTGTTATTCATTTAGAATACACTCATCGGGAATACACTCAACAGACCAATCCATTTCAGTTGACCATGTTAGAGAGCAAGGAGATTATGGCTATAATTTATGGCTAATGCCTTTTCCAAATTAGCCCAGTGCCATTCCTCTGAGTGTGGCAGCCCTAAGGGAGTCTGTGAACATCTAGGTAGTTTGGTGTAAGACCTGGTAAAATTTATAAAGAGAGGACAAAATCAGACTTTGCTTTCTATTAATTAGGTGGTGTAAACAGTAATTATTTTTACTGGCCTCTAGGAATGTTAGTATATGAGTGTGTCAAGTTCTGTCACCCAATCCTTTGCTGCCCCAACTTTTTATTAAGCAAAATTCCAGATTTACAGAAAAAGGGAAAGAAGAACCACCTAGGGTCAATAATTAATTATATACATTTGCCATATTTACTTTATATACATTTTCCCATTTAAGTATCAAATTGGCTTTTTAATATTTTTTTAAAATTTATTTTTGAGACAGAGAGAGACAGAGCATGAGCAGGGGAGGGGCAGAGAGAGAGGGAGACACAGAATCCGAAGCAGGCTCCAGGCTCTGAGCTGTCAGCACAGCTCAGAACTCACAGACTGTGAGGTCATGACCTGAGCTGAAGTTGGATGGTTAACCGACTGAGCCATCCAGGCACCCCACAAATTGGCTTTTTATTATATAGTTGAAATAAAATTAGGTTTGGTATCATCAGTACTGATTTTCACATTTTCACTTCTGAGTCATAAAATGAAGCTGTTTTCTTTCTGATATTAATGTCAGTTAATCATACAAACATTAAACATGCAGTCACACCCACCTTTTAGGAACTTGGGAGGCATAGCTAAAATGAAGAATTAGGACACTGATATTAATTCCTATTTAGCTCAGAAGACGCTGAGTTGTTGTCAAGAACCGGAGTGGCTCCAAGTTGTTCCCCAACAAGCTAATCACACACCCATCCTAGTCTCTCTTCTAAACTTTTCCATCCTATATTATCTGGCAGTGGGGATGATGTAGGAAGAAAAAGGTTGGAAAGAAACTAGCATTTATTAAATTTTCTTTTAACATTTATTTTTGAGAGAGACACAGCACAAGCAGGGGAGGGGAAGAGAGAGAGTCAGCCCAGACCCTGATGCTGGGCTTGAACTCACAAAGTGTGATATCATGACCTGAGCTGAAATTGGACACTTAACCGACTAAGCCACCCAGGTGCTCCAAGAAACTAGCATTTATTGATGGGAACTAGATGAATTACATGTTATCTCATATACTACTACTACTAATAATGTTATAGGGGCGCCAGAGTGGCTCAGTTGGTTAAGCATGCGACTCTTGATTTCAACTCAGGTCATGATCTCATGGTTCATGGGATCGAGCCCCTCATCAGGCTCTGTGCTGACAGGTGAAGCCTGCTTTGGATCTTCTGTCCACCTTTCTGCCCCTTCCCCCCCACCCCTCTTTTTCTCTCTCAAAAATAAATAAACGTTAAAAAAATTCTAAAAAACCCAAGTCTGTTATTTTCAGGTCACTGTGAGGACAGTACATTGAGTGCATTTGAATTAGAGATCTCAGGTGAAAAATGGTTCTTTTAACAATTTATGGTTGGGTAAACTAAGTCTCACATGATTGGCAATCTGGGTGCGACTTGTCAATACTGCTTCTTAGAGGAGAGTTGATAAAGGACTTAGTTCCTTTGGAATTTCAGGGGGCTTGATAGTGCTAAGTGATAGTTAGGTTTTGTGCTTTTGCTCATCCTGGTAAAGAAACAGTGGAAAATTACAAGGTAAACCAGCCTAAACGCAGCTGAATTTCACCACATCAGCATTCTCAGGAGGGATTGGTGCCAAACATGGCACCACACCCAGAATCAGTCAGGCACAGGCCATAAAAGAGCCTAAATAAGGAATTCAGTGGAGAGGTTGTGACTCATCTCAGGATCCTGGAGAAAAAGCTGATATGAAGATCTAAGGAGGAAACTAAGCAAAGAATGGGGTCATCATTTCCTCAGGATTCTGCCAGTAGTAACACTGGGAATATGGGGGATTTTTTTATATTCTTGAAGGATACATGCTGTTAAGAATCTTCAGTTCTAGAACATTCCCAGTTGAAATGTTGATGCATGGTAGTTTGCTAGGCACATGCACTAGCTAAATGACTAGAATTCACTTTCAACCCAGTACCTATATTTGTACCAGGTATTATTTTTGATAATATGAGCAGTTAAGATTTACTGAATACCTACTTTGTGCCAGGCCCTATTCTAAGGAGTTTTATGCATATTAACTCATTTTATATTCACAACAACCTTATGAGGTAGATGAGGAAACAAGCACAGAGAGGTTGAATAATGCTGAGGTCATGGTTAGGCAAAGGAACTAGAACTTGAAACTAGGGAGTCTGAATCTAGTGTCTCCACTCTTGACTGCTATGTTGTATCAAAACCATTATGCTATATTAGAAAAATACTGTAAGGTAGGTATTATCTCATCCCTTTTGTAATTTTTTTTTTTTTTTTAAGTAGGCTTCACACCCAGTGTAGAGCCCATTGTGGGGCTTGAATTTACGACCCTGAGATTGAGACCTGAGCTGAGATTAAAGAGTTGGATGCTTGGGATGTCTTTGTGGCTCAGTCAGTTAAGTGTCCAGCTTTTGATCTCAGCTCAGGTCTTGATCTCAGGTGGTGAGTTTAAGCCCCACATGTGCTTCACGCTGGGCCTGAAACCTACTTAAAGAAAAAAGAAAAATAGAGTCCGACACTTAACTGATTGAGCCACCCAGGCACCCCTATAAACTATTTTTTTAACATCGTGCTTCAACATGAAACAGGTGAATATCAAGTATCAGAAAACTCTTTTAGTTATGTCTCTTTTCTCTAGCTCAGATGACTTGATGGGTCTTCTTTTTAGTCTTTTGAATTTGTAGTGCCATGTTACAGAAATTAGACTGGTACTGTCTTTCTGGGTCTTAACTAGAACCTTTTTGAAGTTTGTGTTAGAATTAAAAGTAAATTATAATCTCTAACTTTCCTTAAAACTATCTCTTACAGAGAATATGAAAAAAGAGAAACCTGAAGATTGAGGCATATAGGCTTTTTTTTTTTTTTTTTTTAATTTTTTTTTTGAGTTTATTTTTGTGAGAGAGAGAGACAGAGTGTGAACACGGCAGGGGCAGAGAGCGAGGAAGACAGAATCTGAAGCAGGCTCCAGGCTCTGAGCGATCAGAATAGATCCTGATGCGGGGCTTGAACTCACAAACAGTGAAATCATGACCTGAGCCAACGTCGGACACCTAACCGACTGAGCCACCCAGGTGCCCCGAGGCATATAGGCTTTTTAAAGATCTTCTGAGATGAATTCACACTGGTTGAAAGTCTCACTTTCTAATAATATGTAATATATTTTAGGTTGTCAGATAGTTCTGATTTAGAGGTCTTTGTGAGGTTTCTTTCTGGACCAAATTCCTTCTCTAGTCTCTATAGCTGTTTTCTCTAGCATTTTAATAAAGACTTAACTCAGTGTTGGTGTTGTCCCTACTTCCACCTGTCATTGGCCTAATTCAGGCCCTTTTGTTTTGCTTGGACAATAGTTTCCTTAATGGTGTCTCCATTTCATTCTTTTCGATTTTTTCAACAACTCTATACTCAACAAGGTCTACTGTGTGTGAGACGCTGTGCTCTGCACTAAGGGTGTCAACAGTAAACAAGACAGACATGGTGTTGCCCTAGCAAAGTGTATAGTCAGCATGTCTGTCCATTTCCCACACCACTGCCATAAACTTTTTATGAAATCCACATCACATCTTTGCCTGCTGTAGACTCTTCATAGTCAAGTTACAGCATACCTTACCCATTCAAGGGACTTTTCCAGTGAAGCCATCTTCGATTTCTTCTTAGCAGCAGAAGCATTTTTTTAAATACTGGTTTCCCTAATACTTTATAAGATCTTCACCAGAGTATTCATTATATTGTATTATAGTTGATTGTATTAGTCTCCTCTGATTGTGAGTTTCTTGAAATTAGGGATAATATTTTATTCATGATTATTTTATCTTCAGTCTAATACAGGGTCTGGGATGTAAGTGCTCCATAAATGATTGAATTATGGCATAATCTTAGTACTTGCTGTCATATCATGTATGTATATTTTGTTTCCCCAACTACCAGGTCTTATAATTTCCTTTTTATTCCTTCTGACGTGCAGGCTGGTGCAAAGGACATAATATATTTTTATTTTATTTTTTAGTTTATTATATTTAATGTTTATTTATTTTTGAAAGAGAGAGATAGTTAGAGCAAGAGCAGGGGAGGGGCAGAGAGAGAGGGAGACACAGAATCCAAAGCAGGCTCCAGGCTCTGAGCTGTCAGCACAGAGCCTGATGCGGGGCTCGAACTCAGGGACTGTGGAATCATGACCTGAGCTGAAGTCGGACGCTCAACCGACTGAGCCACCCAGGTGCCCCGTGTTTTTTTTTAATTGAAAAAGTTGCAGTGACTTAGATTCTTATCCTGTTTAAAGCTTAGTAGCAACCTCAGATTTTTGGCAATTTGAGCAGTTACACAGGTGAGGAAAATCATTGTCAAGGGAGTTGTGATAGCTGAGGGCCAGTATCTTCCTTCTTCTTTCTTTGATTTCCTCTTTAAAAAAAGTTTTTTTTTAATTTTAAAGTTTATATATTTATTTTAAGAGAGACAGAGACAGCACAAGTTGGGGAGGGGCAGAGAGAGAGGGAGACACAAAAATCTGAAGCAGGCTCCAGGCTCCCAGCTGTTAGCAAAGAGCCTGATGCGGGGCTCGAACCCACGAACCATGAGATTGTGACCTCAGCTGAAACCAAGAGTTGGACGCTTAAAGACTGAGCCACCTAGGCACTCCTCATTTCCTCTTTTTTAAATGAAGCAAATAACGTCAATTATTCAGTGAAATTTGGTGTCAGATGGCTTAAGGTAGTTTAAAGCGAAAAACAGTCAGAATTAGGCTTAACTCCATCCCATTGCTTAATCTGGTATATATATGTGGAAGGAAAATTTTGTCAGTTTGCCAGCTAAGAGTATACAGCTGCTCCTTAAGGTTAAAATATAGTATTTTAGCATACGGAATCCTTCAGGTTTCCTAAAGCAGCTTCATCATACATATGCTGCACTGAAGATATACAGAAGGAAAAAACATAGAATAACAACAACAAAAAATGCTATAGAAAATCCCTGTATAATCAGGTTATTTTGTAATGTGGTGGAAGAACTATGTTCTTTCAATCCTGCTTTGCTCTAGTGAAATAAATGATTTTTTTACTTGTTTTGATTATACTGGAGTAGGGGCATTTGGGAATTTAGGAAATTCAGTATATTGCCGGCATGTTTTTGTTGTTTATTAAGCTATTATTCTTTTTCTCTTAGAGTTTATATTCTAATAATACAACATGTTACATATAGACCACTTAAAAATAAATAGTTTAAAAATATTTTCTGCTTTTCTTCTGATTATGAAAATAATACGTGTTTACATTGATTGGGACTCTGGTTGTAAGTGACAGAAACTCAGCGTGAATTAACTTCGGCAAAACCATGAGCAAGCATTTGAAGACAAGGTGAAGCTGGGGTTAGGTTTAAGACTGTGACACAGGGCTCTTGTGCTGACCTGTTGGCAACGTGTTTTACATTATTAACAGCTTTTTTTCTAGGTAGTTGAAATACACACACATATATGTAAATATGCAATAAGATTTTTTGTGTATATGTAACATGTATATTTATAACATTATATAATGTTACGTATATTTTATGTAGGTACAGCAAACTATAATATGTACATTATATATTTGTGTATATACACACATACATGCACACATTTTTATGGGCAGAAAGAAATAGATGAGTGTGGGATTCTGTGTCAGTGTACTTACTTACACCTTTAATTACAGCTCTGTGACTTGGCAAACATCTGTGGCTTAGTTTCTTTGTATGTAAAATGAAGGTAATACTGTTACACTGTATCATGGGATGGTTTCAGGTTAATTAAGGTAATACATAAAAAGTGTTTAGAATAATGTAATAAACATTATTATTTTTATTTTAAAGATCTTATTTTTTTTTAAGTAATCTCTACACCCAATATGGGGCTCCAATTTACAATCCTGAGATCAAGAGTTACGTGCTGTACTGGCTGAGCCAGCCAGGCACCCCTGAATATTTTTATTATAAATACTGTTATGTTTGTATTATACTATTTATGGACATATATACTGTATGTATTTATATTTCATTAATATCCGTACAGGTGTCATGGATTTTGTATCCTGCTTTTTTCACTAACGTGTTTTTTGTAATGTTTTGAACTTCCAACACTTTCTAGAAGCCTCACAAACTTAAACTTTGGAGTTTTTTGGTGATCTTAACTTCCTTCTGAAACATGGCATTTTGGGAAAGACATTGAGTATGATAGCCGTTAACTCAAAGGTGTGATGTGTTCTGAAGGAACATGAGATGACTAAAGGCAAATCTTAGTCATGGTTTACAGTTCTTGGCCTGAATGTTTTGGTTAGTACACTTAGTATATCCCTTTCCTGAACTGAAAAGATGACTGGCATAAACAGGCTAAAGATTAACCAGAGACTCACTATCAATATAAAAAAATGATAGTTTTTTCATTTTTAGTATGTTAATTCCTATTAAGGTACTAAAAGGTTGATTCTGTTTCTACTGTAGACAGTACATTATTGTAGAAAGAACGTCTGCAGACTAGTGTTTGGATACTAGTTTTCTGAACCTGTAAAATAGAGATGACAATGCTACCACTATTACGCTGTTTATCTAAAAATTATCACATCATCTTGATGGATTGGCCATTTTACCATTATGTAATGTCTTCTTTCTTTTGCAACTGTTTTTATCTTCAGGTTTATTTTGTCTAAATTTAACTCTTTTGGTTTGTCCTGTGAATCTTTTGGTTACTCTTTGCGTGGAATATCTTTTTCTATCCATTAGTTTTCAACCTATTTGTGTCTTTGGATCTAAGATGAGTCTCTTTCTTTTTAAAAAATGTTTACTTATTTATTTTAAGAAAGAGAGAGTATGTGTGCAAGTGGGGGAGGGGCAGAGAGAGAGAGAGAGAGAGAGAGAGAGAGAGAGAGAGAATCCCAAGCAGGCTCTGTGCTATTAGCACAGAACCTGATGCAGGGCTCGATCCTACCAACTGTGTAATCAGAACCTGAGCTGAAATCAAGAGTTGGATGATTAACCAACTGAGACACTCTGGTGTCCCTAAAATGAGTCTCTTAAAGACAGTATATACTTGGATCATGTTTATTCTGTTTTGTTTGTTTGTTTGTTTTTTTTCTTTTTTTTTCTTTTTTTTTTTAATTTTTTTTTTCAACGTTTATTTATTTTTGGGACAGAGAGAGACAGAGCATGAACGGGGGAGGGGCAGAGAGAGAGGGAGACACGGAATCGGAAACAGGCTCCAGGCTCTGAGCCATCAGCCCAGAGCCCAACGCGGGGCTCGAACTCACGGACCGCGAGATCGTGACCTGGCTGAAGTCGGACGCTTAACCGACTGCGCCACCCAGGCGCCCCTGTTTTGTTTGTTTTTGTTTCGTTTTAAATCCATTTCATCAATCTCTGCCATTTAATTTAAAAGACAAATCTGTTTTCATTTATTGTAATTATTGATATGGAAGGATTTACTTTTGCCGTTTTCCTGTTTGTTTTGTATATCTTATATTTTTTCTGTTCCTAAATTTCTCCATTATGTATTTTTTATATTTATATCTATTATAAATAAATAAATATTAATATTATATTATCATATTTATATTTTTATATATTTATATTATTATATTGTATTTATATAAATATATTTCTATAAAATAAATATTTATTATATTAGGTATTTTCTAGTTTTATTTATTTTTTTTTTTAGGAAAATGCAAATTTATTTTTTATTTTTATTTTTATTTTTTTTTTAATTTTTTTTATGTATATATATATATATATGAAATTTATTGACAAATTGGTTTCCATACAACACCCAGTGCTCATCCCAAAAGGTGCCCTCCTCAATACCCATCACCCACCCGCCCCTCCCTCCCACCCCCCATCAACCCTCAGTTTGTTCTCAGTTTTTAACAGTCTCTTATGCTTTGGCTCTCTCCCACTCTAACCTCTTTTTTTTTTTTTTTTTTTTCCTTCCCCTCCCCCATGGGTTCCTGTTAAGTTTCTCAGGATCCACATAAGAGTGAAACCATATGGTATCTGTCTTTCTCTGTATGGCTTATTTCACTTAGCATTACACTCTCCAGTTCCATCCACGTTGCTACAAAAGGCCATATTTCATTTTTTCTCATTGCCACGTAGTATTCCATTGTGTATATATACCACAATTTCTTTATCCATTCATCAGTTGATGGACATTTAGGCTCTTTCCATAATTTGGCTATTGTTGAGAGTGCTGCTATGAACATTGGGGTACAAGTGCCCCTATGCATCAGTACTCCTGTATCCCTTGGATAAATTCCTAGCAGTGCTACTGCTGGGTCATAGGGTAGGTCTATTTTTAATTTTCTGAGGATCCTCCACACTGCTTTCCAGAGCGGCTGCACCAATTTGCATTCCCACCAACAGTGCAAGAGGGTTCCCGTTTCTCCACATCCTCTCCAGCATCTATAGTCTCCTGATTTGTTCATTTTGACCACTCTGACTGGCGTGAGGTGATACCTGAGTGTGGTTTTGATTTGTATTTCCCTGATAAGGAGCGATGCTGAACATCTTTTCATGTGCCTGTTGGCCATCTGGATGTCTTCTTTAGAGAAGTGTCTATTCATGTTTTCTGCCCATTTCTTCACTGGGTTATTTGTTTTTTGGGTGTGGAGTTTGGTGAGCTCTTTATAGATTTTAGATACTGGCCCTTTGTCCGATATGTCATTTGCAAATATCTTTTCCCATTCTGTTGGTTGCCTTTTAGTTTTGTTGGTTGTTTCCTTTGCTGTGCAGAAGCTTTTTATCTTCATAAGGTCCCAGTAATTCACTTTTGCTTTTAATTCCCTTGCCTTTGGGGATGTGTCGAGTAAGAGATTGCTACGGCTGAGGTCAGAGAGGTCTTTTCCTGCTTTCTCCTCTAAGGTTTTGATGGTTTCCTGTCTCACATTTAGGTCCTTTATCCATTTTGAGTTTATTTTTGTAAATGGTGTGAGAAAGTGCTCTAGTTTCAACCTTCTGCATGTTGCTGTCCAGTTCTCCCAGCACCATTTGTTAAAGAGGCTGTCTTTTTTCCATTGGATGTTCTTTCCTGCTTTGTCAAAGATGAGTTGGCCATACGTTTGTGGGTCTAGTTCTGGGGTTTCTATTCTATTCCATTGGTCTGTGTGTCTGTTTTTGTGCCAATACCATGCTGTCTTGATGATTACAGCTTTGTAGTAGAGGCTAAAGTCTGGGATTGTGATGCCTCCTGCTTTGGTCTTCTTCAAAATTCCTTTGGCTATTTGGGGCCTTTTGTGGTTCCATATGAATTTTAGGATTGCTTGTTCTAGTTTTGAGAAGAATGCTGGTGCAATTTTGATTGGGATTGCATTGAATGTGTAGATAGCTTTGGGTAGTATTGACATTTTGACAATATTTATTTTTCCAATCCATGAGCAGGGAATGTCTTTCCATTTCTTTAAATCTTCTTCAATTACCTTCATAAGCTTTCTATAGTTTTCAGCATACAGATCCTTTACATCTTTGGTTAGATTTATTCCTAGGTATTTTATGCTTCTTGGTGCAATTGTGAATGGGATCAGTTTCTTTATTTGTCTTTCTGTTGCTTCATTGTTAGTGTATAAGAATGCAACTGATTTCTGTACATTGATTTTGTATCCTGCAACTTTGCTGAATTCATGTATCAGTTCTAGCAGGCTTTTGGTGGAGTCTATCGGATTTTCCATGTATAATATCATGTCATCTGCAAAAAGCGAAAGCTTGACTTCATCTTTGCCAATTTTGATGCCTTTGATTTCCTTTTGTTGTCTGATTGCTGATGCTAGAACTTCCAGCACTATGTTAAACAACAGCGGTGAGAGTGGGCATCCCTGTCGTGTTCCTGATCTCAGGGAAAAAGCTCTCAGTTTTTCCCCATTGAGGATGATGTTAGCTGTGGGCTTTTCATAAATGGCTTTTATGATCTTTAAGTATGTTCCTTCTATCCCGACTTTCTCAAGGGTTTTTATTAAGAAAGGGTGCTGGATTTTGTCAAAGGCCTTTTCTGCATCGATTGACAGGATCATATGGTTCTTCTCTTTTTTTTTTGTTAATGTGATGTATCACGTTGATTGATTTGCGAATGTTGAACCAGCCCTGCGTCCCAGGAATGAATCCCACTTGATCATGGTGAATAATTCTTTTTATATGCTGTTGAATTCGATTTGCTAGTATCTTATTGAGAATTTTTGCATCCATATTCATCAGGGATATTGGCCTGTAGTTCTCTTTTTTTACTGGGTCTCTGTCTGGTTTAGGAATCAAAGTAATACTGGCTTCATAGAATGAGTCTGGAAGTTTTCCTTCCCTTTCTATTTCTTGGAGCTTGAGAAGGATAGGTATTATCTCTGCTTTAAACGTCTGGTAGAACTCCCCTGGGAAGCCATCTGGTCCTGGACTCTTATTTGTTGGGAGATTTTTGATAACCGATTCAATTTCTTCGCTGGTGATGGGTCTGTTCAAGCTTTCTATTTCCTCCTGATTGAGTTTTGGAAGAGTGTGGGTGTTCAGGAATTTGTCCATTTCTTCCAGGTTGTCCAATTTGTTGGCATATAATTTTTCATAGTATTCCCTGATAATTGTTTGTATCTCTGAGGGATTGGTTGTAATAATTCCATTTTCATTCATGATTTTATCTATTTGGGTCATCTCCCTTTTCTTTTTGAGAAGCCTGGCTAGAGGTTTGTCAATTTTGTTTATTTTTTCAAAAAACCAACTCTTGGTTTCGTTGATCTGCTCTACAGTTTTTTTAGATTCTATATTGTTTATTTCTGCTCTGATCTTTATTATTTCTCTTCTTCTGCTGGGTTTAGGCTGCCTTTGCTGTTCTGCTTCTATTTCCTTTAGGTGTGCTGTTAGATTTTGTATTTGGGATTTTTCTTGTTTCTTGAGATAGGCCTGGATTGCAATGTATTTTCCTCTCAGGACTGCCTTCGCTGCGTCCCAAAGCGTTTGGATTGTTGTATTTTCATTTTCATTTGTTTCCATATATTTTTTGATTTCTTCTCTAATTGCCTGGTTGACCCACTCATTCGTGAGTAGGGTGTTCTTTAACCTCCATGCTTTTGGAGGTTTTCCAGACTTTTTCCTGTGGTTGATTTCAAGCTTCATAGCATTGTGGTCTGAAAGTATGCATGGTATAATTTCAATTCTTGTAAACTTATGAAGGGCTGTTTTGTGACCCAGTATATGATCTATCTTGGAGAAGGTTCCATGTGCACTCGAGAAGAAAGTATATTCTGTTGCTTTGGGATGCCGAGTTCTAAATATATCTGTCAAGTCCATCTGATCCAATGTCTCATTCAGGGCCCTTGTTTCTTTATTGACCGTGTGTCTAGATGATCTATCCATTTCTGTAAGTGGGGTGTTAAAGTCCCCAGCAATTACCACATTCTTATCAATAAGGTTGCTTCTGTTTATGAGTAATTGTTTTATATATTTGGGGGCTCCAGTATTCGGCGCATAGACATTTATAATTGTTAGCTCTTCCTGATGGATAGACCCTGTAACTATTACATAATGTCCTTCTTCATCTCTTGTTACAGCCTTTAATTTAAAGTCTAGTTTGTCTGATATAAGTATGGCTACTCCAGCTTTCTTTTGGCTTCCAGTAGCATGATAAATAGTTCTCCATCCCCTCACTCTGAATCTAAAGGTGTCCTCAGGTCTAAAATGAGTCTCTTGTAGACAGCAAATAGATGGGTCTTGTTTTTTTATCCATTCTGATACCCTATGTCTTTTGGTTGGCGCATTTAATCCATTTACATTCAGTGTTATTATAGAAAGATACGGGTTTAGAGTCATTGTGATGTCTGTATGTTTTATGCTTGTAGTGATGTCTCTGGTACTTTGTCTTACAGGGTCCCCCTTAGGATCTCTTGTAGGGCTGGTTTATTGGTGACAAATTCCTTCAGTTTTTGTTTGTTTGGGAAGACCTTTATCTCTCCTTCTATTCTAAATGACAGACTTGCTGGATAAAGGATTCTCGGCTGCATATTTTTTCTGTCTAGCACCCTGAAAATCTCGTGCCAATTCTTTCTGGCCTGCCAAGTTTCAAAAGAGAGATCAGTCACGAGTCTTACAGGTCTCCCTTTATATGTGAGGGCACGTTTACCCCTTGCTGCTTTCAGAATTTTCTCTTTATCCTTGTATTTTGCCAGTTTCACTATGATATGTCGTGCAGAAGATCGGTTCAATTTACGTCTGAAGGGAGTTCTCTGTGCCTCTTGGATTTCAATGCCTTTTTCCTTCCCCAGTTCAGGGAAGTTCTCAGCTATTATTTCTTCAAGTACCCCTTCAGTACCTTTCCCTCTCTCTTCCTCCTCTGGGATACCAATATGCGTATATTATTTCTTTTTAGTGTATCACTTAGTTCTCTAATTTTCCCCTCATACTCCTGGATTTTTTTATCTCTCTTTTTCTCAGCTTCCTCTTTTTCCATAACTTTATCTTCTAGTTCACCTATTCTCTCCTCTGCCTCTTCCATCCGAGCCGTGGTGGTTTCCATTTTGTTTTGCATTTCATTTAAAGCGTTTTTCAGCTCCTCGTGTCTGTTCCTTAGTCCCTTGATCTCTGTAGCAAGAGATTCTCTGCTGTCCTGTATACTGTTTTCAAGCCCAGCGATTAATTTTATGACTATTATTCTAAATTCACTTTCTGTTATATTATTTAAATCCTTTTTGATCAGCTCATTAGCTGTTGTTATTTCCTGGAGATTCTTCTGAGGGGAATTCTTCCGCTTGGTCATTTTGGATAGTCCCTGGTGTGGTGAGGACCTGCAGGGCACTTCCCCTGTGCTGTGGTGTATAACTGGAGTTGGTGGGCAGGGCCACAGTCAGTCCTAATGTCTGCCCCCAGCCCACCGCTGGGGCCACAGTCAGACTGGTGTGTGCCTTCTCTTCCCCTCTCCTAGGGGCGGGATTCACTGTGGGGTGGTGTGGCCCGTCTGGGCTACTTGCACAATGCCAGGCTTGTGATGCTGGGGATCTGGCGTATTAGCTGGGGTGGGTAGGCAAGGTGCACGGCGGCAGGGGGGCAGGCTTAGCTCGCTTCTCCTTAGGTGATCCACTTCAGGAGGGGCCCTGTGGCAGCCGGAGGGAGTCAGATCCGCTGCCAGAGGTTTGGCTCCGCAGAAGCACAGAATTGGGTGTTTGTGCGGAGCGAGCAATTTCCCTGGCAGGAACCGGTTCCCTTTGGGATTTTGGCTGGGGGATGGGCGGGGGAGATGGCGCTGGCGAGCGCCTTTGTTCCCCACCAAACTGAGCTCTGTCGTCCGGGGGCTCAGCAGCTCTCCCTCCCTTTGTCCTCCAGCTTTCCCGCTTTCCGAGCAGAGCTGTTAACTTATGACCTCCCAGACGCTAAGTCGCGCTTGCTGTCGGAACACAGTCCGTCAGGCCCCTCCGCTTTTGCAAGCCAGACTCGGGGGCTCTGCCTGGCCGGCGAGCCGCCCCTCCGCCCCGGCTCCCTCCCGCCAGTCCGTGGAGCGCGCACCGCCTCGCCGCCCTTCCTACCCTCTTCCGTGGGCCTCTCGTCTGCCCTTGGGTCTGGCGACTCCGTTCTGCTAATCCTCTGGCGGTTTTCTGGGTTATTTAGGCAGGTGTAGGTGGAATCTAAGTGATCAGCAGGACGTGCGGTGAGCCCAGCGTCCTCCTACGCCGCCATCTTCCCCTCCTCCCTCTAGTTTTAATACTTTGGTTTCATTCTCTTTTCTTTTACTATATATTTTACGCTTATTTTGTTAGTGGTTGTCCTTGGGGATTACAATTAACATCTTAATTTATGGCATTCTACCAATTTGAATTCAACAGTATACAAAAACTTTGCTCCTACAGAATTCCCTCTTGTCTTTCTGTTGTCATAAATTATATCTTTATACACTGTGTGCCCACCAGAACAGATTAGAGTTATTGTTTTCTACAGTTGTTTAAAAAAATGTTTATTTATTTATTCTGAGGGGGTGAGGGGGAGAAAGAGAAGGAGAGAGAAAATCCCAAGCAGGCTTTGTGCTGTCAGCGCAAAGCCCGAACCGTGAGATTATGACCTCAGCCAAAATCAAGAGTTGGACACTCGACTGAGCCATCCTGGTGCCCCTGTACAGTTGTTTTTAAATCAGATAGGAAAAATGAGGAGTTATAGGCCAAGAGTACATTAATACTATTATATTTACCTGTGTAGTTAACCTTTATTGATGTTATTTCCTCATGTGGATTTGAGTTACTGTGTTTTCATTTCAGCCTGAAGAATTCTCTTTAGTTTTCTTATAAGACAATTTATTAATGATGGACTCTTTCCAGTTTTTATTTAGCCAAGAATGTCTTAATTTCTCCTCAATTTTGAAGGATAGTTTTGCCAGATAATTAATTCTTGGTTAACAGTTTTGTCTCTTAGCACTTGAATATGTCATCTCATTACCTTCTGGACTCCATGGTTTCTGATGAAAAATCAGCTGCTAATCTTACTGAGACTTCTCGGTACATGACAAATCATTTTTCTTGCTACTTTCAAGATTCTGTCTTTTAAAGTTTTATTATAATGTGCGTTAGTATGGATCTCTTTTAAGTTTTCCATACTTGGAGTTTGTTGATCTTCTTAGATGCGTATATTCATGTCTTTCATCAAGTTTTGGAAATTTTTGTCCATTATTTCTTTCAAATATTCTTTCTGTTCCTTTTTCTCTCTCCTTTCTGCCTAGACTTTCATAATGTGTATGTTGGTACACATTTTTCATTTTTCTTTTTTCTTTCTGCTCCTCAGAATGTTTTTGCTTTCTGTTCCTCAGACTGGATAATTTCAATTGATCTGTCATCAAGTTAGTTGATTATTTCTTTGTTTACTTAAATCTCCTAGTAAACCCATATCATAAATTTTTTATTTCAGTTATTGCATCTTTCAACTCCAGAATTCCCATTTTATTTTTTTTTGTAATTTTTATCTCTTTATTGACATTCTTTATTTGGTGAGACATTATTCTCATAGTTTCCTTTAAGTCTTGTCTTTCCTTTAAGTCTTTTTCCTATTTCCTTTTTTTTTCCTGTGTATGGTCCATACTTTATTATTTCCTTGCATGCCTCATAATTTTTTTGTTGAAAACCAGACATTTTGAATATCATAACCCTTTCCAGGGTTGGTTGTTGCTGCTTGTTGTAGTTGTTTGTTTGTTTAGTGAATTTTCTGAACTAATTTTGTTGTCTGTATTATTTATTGGGTGTGGCCATGGAAGCATATGTTCCTTTAACTTAGTGGTCAGCTAATCATTTGATGGAGATTTTCTCAAACACTGAGATTCAGCTGTTTTTTTCTTGATTAATCATTCCCTTGGTTTCAGCAAGCTTTTGATTAGTATCAAGAGTTCTGAGAGAGTTGATTTTGACCATTCTTGCCAATTTATTCATTATTTTTATGGACTTTTGGATGGACTTTTGGTTTCCTACCCTGACATTTTTACCTCTGACTTTTGAGGAATCACATTAATTTCTTCACTCAGTAAATATTTATTGAGTCCCTGCTATGTTCCAGACACTGCTGGACATACTTACATGCAGCATTCAGAATACTGAGCTTCCTGGGAAGGCCTGAAGGCAAGAGGGGTTGGAAGCTAACATTCACTGGTGCTGGTGAACACTATTGTATAGTATTTGATTTTTGTTTTTATTCACAATTCCTAATGATCAGAGGAGTTGAGCATCTTTTGTGTGTATTGACCAGTTTTATTTCTGCTATCAGTTGGAAACTCATAAACTTTGTCCATTTTATTTTCTATTGGGTTGTTTGCTTTTATTTACTGATTTGTAGGACTCTTTATATATCATGTATATTAACCTTTTGTTACATGTTTTATAAATACATTTTCTCATTTTGTTTTTTGACCTAATTTATGTTGCAAGTTTTTAAAAAAAAAAATTTTTTTTAATGTTTATTTTTGAGACAGAGAGAGACAGAGCATGAGCATGGGAGGGACAGGGAAAGGGGGAGACACAGAATCTGAAGCAGGCTCCAGGCTCTGAGCTGTCAGCACAGAGCCCGACGCGGGGCTTGAACTCATGGACCGCGAGATCATGACCTGAGCCGAAGTTGGACGCTTAGCAGACTGAGCCACCCAGGCGCCCCGTTGCAAGCTTTTAAAAATTTTTTTGTTTTTAATTTATTTTTTTTTATTAAAAAATGTTTTTAAATGTTTATTTTTGAGAGACAGAGAGAAACAGAGTGTGAGTGGGAGAGGAGCAGAGAGGGAGACCCAGAATCTGAAGCAGGCTCCAGGCTCGGAGCTGTCAGCATAGAGAACCTGACGTGGGGCTTCAACTCACAGACTGCAAGATCATGACCTGAGCTGAAGTCGGACATGTGACTTTTTTTTTTTTTAAAGTAATCTCACACCCAATGTGGGGCTTGAACTCACAACCCTGAGATAAAGAGTTGTATGCTCCTCTGATTGAGCTAGCTAGGTGCCCCTATATTGCAAGTTTTTATAGAGAACTTTAACATATTATTGTAGTAAAATCTACCAGTCTTTTCCTTTGTGGCTTCTGAGTTTTATGTTAAATTATAAAAACAATATTCAGATTTTCTTTAGGTATACTGATTTTTTAATTGATATTTCTGTTGAGATCATTGTAGGTTCACATACAGTTGTAAGGCATAACAGAGAAATCCCAGGTACTCTTTATCCAATTTCCTGCCAGTAGTAACATTCTGTAAAATAGTAGTACAACATTAAAATTAAGATACTGACATGATACAGTCTGCCAGTGTTAGTCATATTTCTATGTCTAACTTGTAGTCATCTATGTATGTGTATTTAGTTTTGTACAATTTTATTTCATGTAAGTTGGTGTATTTCCCAACACAGTCAATATACTGAACAGTTTCATCACCATAAGGATCCCTTGCATTACCCTTTTATTATCATTTTCACCTCCCTGCTGCCCCACCTCATAACTACTAACTACTGATCTCTCTCCATTTTTGAAATTTTGTAATTTCAAAATTGTTGTATAAATGGGATCATACAGTATGTATTAGTTACCTTTTGGGATTAGACTTTTCTTTTCACTCAGGGTAATTCTCTGGAGATTCATCCAAGTAGTTCTGTGTATTAATAACTTAATCTTTTGTGTTGCTGAATAGTATTCCATGTTATGAATGTAGCACAATTTAACCACTTGTTGGAAGTCATCTAGCCTGTTTCCAGTTTCTTAGCTGTGGTATAATATGAAATCTATATTAGGTCTTTTTCTCTGGTTCCTGGCTCACAGCTCCTAAAACTCTTGGCATTGCTTGAATGATAGGAGCATCTTTTGTTATTTCTAACATACCCCTTTCAACCATACCTCAGTTTATGCTAACGAAGTGACTCTTGGGGGACGCTTAGGTGGCTTTAGAATGGGGGCTAGTCAGCAGAAAGACCTCTTTGATTAGAGGGTTAGAACTTTTAGCCCCCTACCCCAGCCTCTGGGGAGGAGAAAGAGGCTGGAGATGGAATCCAGTCACCGATGACCAGTGATTTAATCAATCATAAAATTCCCTAAAGAATGGGATTTGGAAAGATTCTAAGGTGATGAACACATCAAAGAGCTTGGGAAGATGATGTGCCTGGAGAGAGCATGGAAGCTACCCATACCCCTTTTTCCCATGTCAGCTTTATAGATCTCTTCCATTGGCTCTTCCTGATTTGTATCCTTTATAATAAACCAGTAGTGGTAAGTGCTTTCCTGAGTTCTGTGAGTTGTTCTTGTGACTTATTGAACCTGACCTGGAAGAGGGGCATAGGAACCCCTGAATTTGTAGTTGATCAAGCATAAATCTGAGTGGCTTGGGTACCCTGTTTGTGGCTGGTGTCTGAAGTGGGGGCATTCTTATGGAGCTAAGCCCTTAACTTGTGGGGTCTGACATTAACTCCAGTAGTAAGTGTCAGAATTGGTGTCAGAGAATCAGACAATTGGTGTTGGTAAAGATGGCACATATTTGATACCAAGAAGACAAAGAACCTTTCACTTATTATTATGGATAAAGCTGCTATGAATGTTTGTGTACAAATTTTTGTATTTTTTGGTCAACATAGGTGGTCATTTTTCTGGAATAAATACCCAGGAGTGCGGTTGTTGAATTTTATGATAAGCGTATGTTTAGTTTTTTAAGAAACTGCCAAACTATTTTTCTGAATGGCTGTACTGTTCTATGCCTTCCCACCAATAATGCATGAGAGATCCAGTTTCTCTGCATCCTCACCAGCATTTTGGTGTTGTCGCCACTTTTTATTTCAGCAATTCTGATGTACAGTGATACTGTAATATTGTTTACTGTGATTAAAGTCCATTTTTTAGTTTACTTATTTTTAAGTTTATTTATTTTTGAGAGAGAGAGAGAGAGAGAGTACGTGTGAATGGGGGAAAGGCAGATAGAGAGGAAGAGAGCGAGAGAGAGCCCAATGCAGGACTTGATCTCACAAACCCAATCTCATGAACCCATGAGATCATAACCTGAGGCAAAATCAAGAATCGGGTGCTTAACTGACTGAGCCTCCCAGGTGCCCCAAGTCCATCTTTATTGCTGTGTTGTATAGAATGACCAATTTATTATTTGCACTATTTGTGTGGGATTTACTATTGTTCCAAGTTTATGTTTTCGTAGATGTGGCCTGTTGCCCTTCTAAAGGTTGACGGTACTTAGAAACTTATGAGACTGGATGGTGATACTGATTAATGTGAGTTTTTGAGGGTGTATAATGAAATATGTCAATATTTGAAAGACTTAACAAAATCAAGTGGACCAGTATTTTTCAGATGACCAATGCCCTATCATATGGGTAAAAGATTCATTCAAAGTGTAAGACAAATGGATTTTATTCTGAAACTCATAAAGTTTTGAGGTTGTAACATAAATTTGTGTATATGTATATATATAAAAATACATGGAAAAGCTTTAAAAATACATTGTCGTTTTTCCAACTGCATGTGTATGAGGATTTTCCTCCTATCCTTCAGCCAAAACTCTGCACTGCAGTAGATTGAATGTAGGAGTGATTATGGAATCCAGATGTATTCTGTTAAGCCAGCCATTAAAGAGATTTGCATGACTGTAAAACAAGGTGTTCTATTTTTTGTTTTAGAATGTATAAGTATTTTTCATAAAATATATTCTTTAACATTTTTTAAAAAATTTATTTCTGAGAGACAGAGACAAAGCATGAGCAGTGGATGGGCAGATAGAGGGAGACACAGAATCTGAAGCAGGCTTCAGGCTCTGAGCTGTCAGACACAGAACCCGACGCGGGGCTTGAACCCACGAACCATGAGATTTGACGTTTAACCGACTGAGCCACCCAGGCGCCCCAACATAAAACATATTCTTTAACATGTTTAATGGGTTGTTAATTTTAAATGAATTAATTTTTTACTTTCTCAGTTTTAATTTCTAATGATAATATGTATGTATATTCATATGTTCATATGAATTCATATGAAAAGTTCTTTGGAGTCCTCAATTGTTAATAATGTAAAGGGCTTCTGTATCTAAAAAGTCTGAGAACTGCTAGTTTAGATGAAAGGAGATTGAAGAGGCACGACAACTGAAGGGAATAGATGATCCTGGATGGGACACCCTCCAGAAAGAAATGAAAATGCTCTAACGAATATTATTGGGACGGTTGACAAAATTGGGATGTGGACTATGACTTAGCTTATGATTGTATCAATGTAAGTTTCTTGAATTTGATAACTGTACTGTCGTTAGGTAAGAGAAGAAATATACACTGCGGTTTTAAGGGCGCAGTATATGCAACATATGCTCAAATGGTTTAGGAAAATAAAAATGTATATATACATACAAGGAATGATAAAACAAATGTGGCAAACTTACACATTGGTGAATTCTGCGTAAAGGCTATTACAGGAGTTCTCAGTATTACTCATGCAGTGTGAAATTATTTAAAAATAAAAACTAAAAAATAATGAAGGATATAATGAAGTTTTAGCAGATTTTACAGGTTAATCGGTAAGTCTTTTATTGTGTTAGTGAATGAAATGTTTCCAGCAGTTGGTACTCTAGCTATGTAAGTACTTTGCCAGTTTCACCACTTTTCCGGGGACACTCCTTGTGCTCTGCTGCCCCCTAGTGACTTGTATGTTCATCAGCAATTTACTCTGCAAGTACCACCACTTGGAAATTTAGAGCACCGTAGTCCTTTAACAATAACTTAGTATTAAGTAAAAGAGGTGTTTTGGGGAGGGGGCATGGAGGAAGTTACTACTGTAAGCCATATCTCATAGTGTCTTTTTTCTTTGAATTAAAAAAAATTGTATTTTTGATCTTGTGGTTCCTTTGTATTGAATTTGTAGTTCAAAAATCCAAAGGCCCTGAAAACATTTGTTGTCCAAGCTTGTCTAAATTCATCTGGCAACAAAACCTGACAAGCATTGACCTGAGGTAGTGATAGCCTTTTCTTTTTTTGAAAAAAATTTTTTAACGTTTATTTATTATTGAAAGAGAGTCAGAGCGTGAGCAGGGGAGGGGCAGAGGGAGAGGGAGACACAGAATCTGAAGCAGGCTCCAGGTTCTGAGCTGTCAGCACAGAGCCTGACGCGGGCTCGAACTCGCAAACCATGAGATCATGACCTGAGCTGAAGTTGGACACTTAATTAACTGACTGAGCCACCCAGGCGCCCCAGTGATAGTCTTTATATTTACTGTTGTATAAATATTCCTACATTTTGCTGCAGAAATACTAATGTGATAGATGAGGGGAATGCTTCTTAAGACCTCACTGGGGATGTTATGAAATGTATGAAATATGCACCCTACTTGCTTTTTAAAATCTGGAAAATTCTGAATTCTGAAACATTTCTGTTTCAGGGATTTTTAGGTTAGGGATTGGAGATGTGTACCTGATTTGCTTAGCTTTGACTCCCAGTTATTAGGTATGAAGCAGTCTACTAGCTTATGCTGCTTTCTATTTTTTCTTTTCTCTTTTTAGTTGTGTAATTTTTACATACTATATTTATATACTATGTTTTGTGACTTTTAACCTGATCTTGTTTTTTGTCTTAGAGTTGCAGTTAAATATACTCTGCCCTGTTATGGAAAGACTAGAGCCCTGCCAGTCTTTCTGGTTGAAGTTTCTCCTGTCATTTAGTTTGGTTGGAGTTCTTTCTCTAGTAGTTGCCTTAAGAAGGACTTAGGTGAACACATTTTTCAGTTAACTGTATATTCAGAATGGCTGCTCTGTAGACGTTATACCGAAAAGAGAGCTTCGTTGAACTTAAAAATCTTGGATTTTCTTTTCATGATAGTTGACTTTTTCTTTTCCTGTTCATTGGCTCTTCTTTTAATCTTTAGGAATTACTCTAAGGATTACAATATGCATCTTTGACTCATAGATTGTAGTATAAATTATTACTTGTGTCACTTCCATGACAGTGCTAGGATCATTGAACACTTGATTTTCATTTATCCTCTCCTACCTCTTAAGCTATTGCTGTCATGAATTTTAATTTTGCATGTCATTTAGTGCCCATAAGACGTTATCCTTATTATTTTTTAGAGTCAGCATTCATTACTGTTTACCCTTTTGGGTTAATTTTCATTTCCTCCACCATTCTGTGCTTCTTTCTGAGATTGCTTTGTTTTTGCACGACGAACTCTCTGCAGCATTTGTTTGTTTGTTTATTTATTATTTATTCATTTATTTAAATGTTTATTCATTAAATTTTTTTTAATGTTTATCTTTTTTTGAGAGAGAGAGAGAGAGAGAGAGAGACAGAGCACAAGCGGGGGAGGGGCAGAGAAAGAGGGAGTCAGATTTCGAAGCAGGCTCCAGGCTCTGAGCTGTCAGTGCAGAGCCCGATGTGGGGCTCGAATTCATGAAACACAAAATCATGACCTGAGCCAAAGTTGGATGCCTAACCAACTGAGCCATTCCTGTTTATTCATTTTTGAGAGAGAGAGAGAGAGCGAGCATGAGCACGGGAGGGCAGAGAGAGAGGGGACAGAGGATGACAGCAGCGAACCTGCTGCGGGGAACTGTGAGATTATGACCTGAGCTGAAGTTGGACGCCCAGCCAGCTGAGTCACCCAGGCACCCCTGCAGCATTTCTTTTAATGCAAGTCTACTACTGACCCGTTCTCTTAACCATTTTCAACTATACAGATTATTGGCATTAAGTATATTCACATTGTTGTACAGCCATGGCCATCATCCATCTCCAGAACCTTCTTAATGTTTCCAAACTGTACCTATTGAACAATGACTCCCCATTCTCCCCTTTCCCCTGCCCCTGGCAGCCACCATTCTACTTTCTGTGTCTCTGAATCTGACTATTGTAGGTACTTTCATGTAAGTGGAATCATACAGTACTTGTTCTTTTATGACTGGTGTCTTTCACTTAGCATAATGTCTTCAGGGTTCATTCATGTTGTAATATGTGCCAGAATTTCCTTCATTTTTAAGGCTGAATAAATAATATTTTATCTTAGGTGTACCTCCTTTTGTTTATCCATTCATCTGTCAGTGAACACTTGGGTTGCTTCTTCCTTTTGGCTTTTGTGAATAATGCTGCTATGAACATAGATGTAGAAATATTTCTTTGAGTCCCTGCTTTCAGTTGTTTTGGGTGTATACCTACAGGTGGGATTGCTGGATCACATGGTAACTTTATTTTTAATTTTTTGAGGAACTGCCAAGGTATCATTCAGTTGTTGTTTGACATATCTTTTCTGTTTAATGTTATTGTTGTTCCTTTAATATTTTCTCCTTTCTTTTCGGTTTTCTGTAGTTTTACTCTGATGTATTTAGGTATAGTTTTCTTTGTATTCACCCTGCTCGGGGTTTGCTGGGCTTGTAACTGTGGATTGATGTCTTTTTTTAGTTTTGGGTAAGAAATAGTTGACCATGGTGTCTTTAGATGTTGTTTCTGCCCTGTTACGGAAAGACTAAACCCCTTTCATGGGAGTCACAAATTCAAAACGATTTTCGTAATACCACTAACTTCTACTCACATTTCTGCAGGAGAGTATATAGTATAGTATCCTAGAGACTACATGATATATGAAAACATCACTGTTTCAAAGGCTAATGTGATACATGCTTATGTTTTTCTTATGCTTAAATTCTTTTGTTAGTTTAATTTTTAATGTGACAAATGTTGATAAATATAACCATATATACAGAAGCACTTGGGGACCTTAGTATTTTTTAAAAGCATGAAGATATCTTAAGGTGAAAAAGTTTGAGAACTGCTGGGGTGGGCCTTTGGACTGTGTGCCGTATGCTTCATGTTTTGAATAGTCTTCTATATTTTACATCTTTTTGTTTTCCTTTTCATGCTTCAATCTAGACATTTTCTATTGATTTATCGTCACTAATCCTCTCTTGCTGATAAACCATCTATGCAGTTCTTAACTTTAAAAATCATATTTTTTGCTTCTGATTTTTTTCCCCTCCATTTTAAAATAATACAGATTAAAAAAAATTTTTTTTTAAATATTTATTTTTGAGACAGAGAAAGACAGAGCATGAACGGGGGAGGGTCAGAGAGAGGGAGACACAGAATCTGAAGCAGGCTCCAGGCTCCGAGCTGTCAGCACAGAGCCTGACGCGGGGCTCAAACTCACGGACTGTGAGATCGTGACCTGAGCCGAAGTCAGATGCTTAACCAACTGAGCCACCCAGGCTCAGCCCAGCCACCTAGCCCCTAAAATAATATAGATTTTAAGGCTCTGGTGAAATTTTCTGTCTTTTCATCAATATTGTTAATCTTTCCTCCCTTTTTTTCTTGTCTTATTAATCATAACCGTTTTAAAGTCCTTTCATGATGATGTCAACATCTGGATCATCTGTGGATCTTGACCTTCAGTCATGTGATCCTCTCCTTTAGCCTGCCTGGTAATTTTGGCCTGAATGGGGATAAAAATTGTGGAGGTTCTGGATGACCTTATCTTCTCTAAGAAGAGGTTAACCCCTCCACCCTCTTTTTTGTAAGTCAGATAGAGTGGCAGTGATCTTTGTCCCGTCAGAGCTTGCTAGATTCAGGGTTCAGTGCTGGCAAGGCTGTGGCTGTCTGTGGTGCACTACTGCCTTATGGTATCCTATCACAAAGATGTATAGCCTTGGAGTGATGATTAGGGCCCCTTCTTTGAGGTGGACACTGAATTCTAATCTTTATTTCCTCTATATCTCAAAACTTCTTAACACCCTGTTCTGCATCTTAGAGGCGTTTTGCTTGTCTTCTTAGCCTCTTGTCCATGTAGCTTAAGAATTCAGCAAGTTGTGTTGAGGGAAGGAGAGAGCAGTATTCTGTTTCCTTCCCATTTTTCCTCTCCAGGATCTTTACTTCTTAAGTCTCTAATTTATGTCACTTCAGCTCCACAAAACTGTCAAAAACTGATTTCTCTTCCTCTTAGTCATGGCCTTCTGCTCAGTTTCTTTACTGGAAACTTAGCTTTACTTGTGCACAGATTTAGCAAATGCCTCGAGGGGAAAAAGTGACTAAAGAATGTTGGCTCAGCTCTTCTCATTTTTCCCCTGGCCTCCAGCATCTTGTTCCTTTAATTTCTGATTGCCTTAGTGGTACAAGTATATGGAGAAGAGAGGGAGAGAAGTGATATGGAATGAGGTAAGTCTGATCTAATTATAGCAGGACAGAGATGATATATGAAACTGATAAAAAGAAAGCAGCAATATTATCATATTTCTTACAGATATGGGCTTACCTCCAGAAATTAAAACCAGAAACATTTAAAAACAGTTTAAAGTGATTTTTTTTTTCTGGAAAATTAGAATAGAAATCCAAGAAGCTTAAAGATCTTCAAGCAGGATAAACGTAAGCAACAAAATTACACCAAGGCACTTCACAAAGGGATGACAACAATAGCTCAAAAGATGGGAAGGAGGAAAATGGAGGTATACTCAATTAGTTAAAAAGAAAGCAGGGAAAGGAAACCATTCACATTAATATCATTACATATTTGATTAAATTTGAACCTATTATCTTGCTATTTAGTTTTCATTTGCCCCATTTTTTGGGTCCCTTTTTTCTTACTTTCTTTAACTGAGTGAGATTAACTTAATATTTAGCATTCTGGTGTATTCCATTGTAGGCTTTTTAGATATACCTTTTTTTTAAGTTATTGCTGTAAGGATTGTAATATGCATCTTTAAATTATCACAGTTGCTGTGGCCTCAATGTTTTGTGTCCCTTCAAAACTTGTATGTTAATATTGTAACCCCCAAAGTGAGCCTTTGGAAGGTACTTAGGACAGGAAGGTGGAGCCCTCATGAATGGGATTTGTACCCTTATAAGAAGAAGCATGAGAGCTTGTTCTTTCTCTCTGCTGTTTACAGTGTGAGGATACAATGAGAAGACGGCTGTCTGGTAAACCAGGAAGCGAGCCCTTACTCAACACTGGATTTGCCAGTGTTTTGATCTTGGGCTTCTTAGTTTGCTGAACTGTGAGAAACAAATGTTTGTTGTTTAAGCCATCCAGTCTATGATAATTTGTTATAGTAGCCTAAACTGATTAAGACAACAGTCTATCTTCAAATGATATCATCCCTATTCTTGTGTAACATAAGAGCCTGGGTGGTTCAGTCGGTTAAGTGTCTGACTCTTGATTTCACCTCAGGTCGTGATCTTGCAGTTTGTGAGTTCGAGCCCCACATCGGGGTTCTGTGCTGATGGCATGGAGCCTGCTTGGGATTCTCTCTTTCCTTTCTCTCTCTGCACCTACCATGCTCACACTCTCTCTCAAAACTAAACTAAAAAAAAAAAAAGATCCTTTCAACGGTATATTTTCATTTCCCCCAATGACTTTAAGTTATTGCTAACATTTTTATGTCTATATATGTTACAAATTCTACAATTTGTAGCTAATTATTTTTGGTTTAACATTGTTATAGTTTAAGGAAGTTTAAAAAATAATAACTTTTATGTTTACTATTTCCTGTGCTCTTTATTCCTTTGTGTAGATCCCTATTTTGACCTGATTTCACTTTCTTTCTGCCTAAATAACTTCCTCTAATGTTGTAGTGCAGGTCTGATGGTAACAAATTCTCTAAGATTTTGTTTGAAAAAAAAATCTTTATTTGTCCTTAAGTTTTGAAGAATGTGTTTGCTGCATAGAGAATTCAAGGTCTACAATTTGTCCTTTGGCACTTTATGGATATCTTTCCATTGTCTTCTTGCTTATATATTTTGGATGACTAGTCTGTAGTCATTTTATTTTATTTCTTTGCATCTATTGTGTCCTGTTTTCCTCCTCTGCTTTTAAAGCTCCCCTAGCCCCCTTATTCCTGGTCTTCTGCAAATTCAAGAAACTTTTTCTGACTAATCCAATTCCACACCAAACAGTATTTTACATTACTATAATGCAAAGTATACAGAGTTAAAGTATACAGATTTAAGTGTATAGATTTAAACATTATATTAATTTCTGTACAGGTTTATAATTGCCTTTCATTGTCTTTCATTCTGTCTTTCCTTACTAATTACAGTATTAGCTCCCTCAAAGGTAAACATTCTTGTCTTTTTCCTTTTAGTAAATGCTCAGTAAATATTTGTTAAATGAGCCCATGCTGGAAAAATGTCTAGCCCACCTAGAATGGTAAGTTTTCTTAAATTTCTGAGAAAACAGTTTCTATTTAGCCTGCTGTGGTCATTTTATTTTATTATTTAATTTCATTTAATAGTCAGATTTCTCCTGCCTTTTAAAACTTTATTTTTTGTAGTTTAGTGTATTGTGAACATTTTAAATAGTTGCCCCCATTTTTCCTCGTGAAGTAAATAATCAAGTTACTCTGTAGATTGGAGAACTGGGATGTGATATGAATAGTGATATTCATAGCTTTGGGAGAGTGACCTAAACACAACTCTTTGTTAGTAAGTAGTCTTTGTTTATTTAGTGATGTTTGGGCCTTATTAGATCATTATTTTGTTGACTTCAGAGTTAACTTGTGTAGGGTAGCAGATTTTTAAAGAAATTACAGGACCCAGACCAGATTGATTGACAATAGATGATACATAACCGATAATAGATGCATGGTGAAAATATGCACTAGACCTCAGGGAGATGTCTAACAAATTTTTAATTATAGGGTCATTTCTGATAGGAAGGCAGTTTACTTTCCCCACAGTTCCATTCCTTGTATTGAACCAATCATGTAGTTTTAATATTCTCTCTTTTCAGAAACATGTCTCTTAACATGTTAAGCTAGTCTTTATTTTATCATTTGAGTTGTGGTATCATTTGTTCTGTTAAATTTTATTTTTAGGGCCATTTTTCCAAATCTATACAGATCAAGGTTGTTTCAGATTTTGTTTTTGTTTTTTTCTTTTGGAGTATTAAAAACAAAATCATTTAAGTATCGTTTATGATAGTTGAACATATATTTGATTTCATGATCTAGGTGTAAAGTAAAATCATTGACCAGAGCGGACAGGACACTAAGATGACTCAGTGTAGAGTTAATGACAGGTGAGATCTTAATCAAAGACCATGACCATCACTCAACTAACACTGTTTTGGAAAACAAAGGGCCATACGGCAAGGCTAATTGTGATATGCCAGGGCATTGTTTTGGGAGTATGCACCAGATCATTGATTCTGGATGCTAACATTTGAAAATGATTTCTTGGTGGAGAATATGTGACTTTGGAATTAAGAATTCTCTTAGAATTTCTTTGCAAGGGAAGACACATATGAGAGAAAGGGTAAACAAAATATTTTGTTTATAATTTGCTGTAAAGATGATTTATTACAGTTTAATATTAAACAGCTCAGAAGGCCTAAAATTTATCTCACTTGGTGTTCTAGTTGGTGTTTCTCTCTGACACATGGTGTGAATCAACTGTCCTTCCAACTTGAAAGAGCAGAGAGCTCTCTGACGCAACTCCTTTGTTCTGGGGAATTGTTTCCACTGTGCCTTCAAAAGGGAGGGACATTAAAAGCTTTGGCTCATGACAGTTCTCTCCAAGTTGGACGCAGTTGGGGGGCTGAATGTTAGTTAAAGGAAGTGGGGTTGGAGACTTCTTCTATAACCTGGACTTATTATTTTTTTTTTTTAAAGACTGAACATTAACTTTTTCAAGCTTTCTATTTGACTTTATGAGATTGATGGTCTCTTCTTTCCCCTTAAAATAGAACCAGAAAATCACACAGTTTTATATGTTGGTGTTTTCCAGGGTTCTCTTGTCTTAGATTGTAGCGTTGCTTAGGTTTTTGCCTTCTCCATAGTAGAGTTTTCTTTTGTGAAAATACTCATGTGCCTACATGACAAAGGGAAACATAGAAATGGAAAGTTGAATGACAAAATTATTGTCTCAAAAGATCTCAGTAGACTGGAAAAATAGATTGTAATTGTGATAGGTAGTAAGTTAGAGATTAGGATATCAACTGAGTGAGTATAGCAGTATATAAAAGCAAATTAAAAGATTTTATGTGAGTTTAAGCTCAATATATGGCATGATATGATGGCCAAAACTGTTAAAGCATTATTGTAAGACTGTTTTAATAGAAGCTGAGTAAAAAAGTTAAAGGAGATGTGTCTTTTTTTCCCCCCTAGCTTGACCATGCTTGATTTTAAAATTGCTAATATTTATAGCATGCGTTCTGTGTGTCAGTCATTGTTTTGATGGTTTACGGATATTATGCCGTTTAATCTTCACACAATAACTGTATGAATTGGTTGCTATTATTATCTGCATATTACAGATGTGGAAACTTAAGTATAGAGAAGTTTAATAATTTGCCCAAGGTCACATAGTTAATAAGTACAGAACCAAACTTGAATCCAGGAAGCCTGGCTTTGAAGTCTGTGCTCTTGACCACTGTCCTATACTGCCTGTTTTATTATACTTTAAGAAGAATGTTGACTACTGGAACGTGTCCAGAGGGTAAAAACCTGAATTGAAAGGCTGTTTATATGTGGAATAGTTGAATAATTTGAGATTGTTTAGTCTGGAGAAAGGAAGCGGGGGAGCAAGGACCTGTTCTCAGTGGTCCTTTGAGGGCAAAAATAAGATAGATGGTGAAAATTATAGGAAGGCATATTTTATTTTTGTATAAGAGCTTTGCAACAGCCATTGAAATGGGATCAGTTGCTTCATAATGAGCTTTCTTTTACTACAGATGTTTCCACAAAAGCTGGACAAGTATGTGATAGAGATACCTAGAAAAAAATGAACTAGTGTCTGTGAGTTTGGGTTGGATCATGTCTGAAGTTCCTTTTTTCTGTACATTTTTTATATTAAAGAAAAATCTTTAAAATGAATTAGGCTGTAATATTCTTAAACAAATGCTTCTTTGAAACACACACACACACACACACACACACACACACACACACACACAGTATTGATTCCTAATGGAAGCATGGCACTTATGGTGGAGAGGAAGGGTGTGTCCTGATGTATTTTTGTCTAAACCATGAAGGTTTTTTTGTAAATAGCCTGATGATATTAGTAGGGAGTTCTTTGTATGTCCTGTTAGTGGAATAGGAAACAACAGAAAATGGCCTACTTTTCCAATTTACAAACCAAATTACTTAGTAGTAGAACAAGGTTCCATAATAACCATTGAGGCTCCTCTGTTCCCCTCCCATTTGAAAGCCCATGAAAGAACATTAATTGGTGCACTTCATAGTTGCAATTAAAGGGCCCTAGGAAACTGTTAACATCAGTTTTCAAATTGAGAATTTCAGGATATCATATATATTTATGTTTTAAATACATTTTGAGATTATGATCAATAAGAAGAGAAGGTTCGAATGTAGAAAAGATAGTGAATTAAAAAAATTCTTACCAGTGGGTGATTCCTTCTTGGGTTTGTAGGAGATAGATTGTGAGAAGAAATTCTCATTCTATTTTTTGCATTTATTCGATTTTTAGATAATTATTAAACATTAGACTCCAAGTAACCCTGACGTGGTTGTTTTTGTGTGGTTTTTATTTCAGTTAACATTTTATTGAGCCTTTATCTATTGTGAACCAGGTACTATTTTAGACTTTTAAAAATGCATTTCCTTTTTTTAATGATAGAAACAATACATGTTTATTTAAAGAAAATGTAAAGTTACAGAAAAGTAGAAAGAAAAAAGTCACAATTGCATTATCCAAACATTTGTATTATTTTGGTGTATTTTTCCACTACCTCCCTCTTGCCCTCATCCTATGTCTCATCTCCTCTTTGTACCCCTTCATCCTTTTCCTTTCATCTTACCCTTTATGTCATTGTAGCAACCTGGGAAAGGTAAATGTTTCTGTGTACTGACAATGTCAGAAAGGTCGCTTCATGTGTGAAATGATAGTGATTACTCCAGTAGGATTGTTTTTGAGCAATAAGTAAGGTAGTGTATATAAAATGTTCAACAGAGACCTTGGTATATATATATTTTTATTTATTTCTTTTTAGTTCATTTTTTAAGTTTATTTATTTTCAGAGAGAGAGAGGGAGAGAGAGAATCCCAAGCAGGCTCCGTGCTGTCAGCGTAGAGCCTGACGCAGGTCTCAATCCCATAAATCATGAGATCATGACCCGAGCCAAAATCAAGAGTTGGACGCTTAACTGACAAGCCACCCAGGCACCCTGGTATATATATATTTTTGAAAAGCTTACTTTTACTATTATAATTTTGAGCTGGATTTACCCTTTAATGTTATGGGTGATATTGGCATAGTAAAATTTTCTAGATTCAATTGCTGGGTGGTCAAGTGACTGGCCTGTAATTTTCTGTGCTTTTCTTAGGAGTTGTTGGTACTGTAGGTAACTTCCCCCTTCTGTTCTTGAGCCATCATTACAAACTCAGATGTGTACCTCAGACATTTTTCAGAACCATGATCAGGTGTAAATCGACTTAGCTGTCCCCCATGATGCGTGATAGGATTTCTCTGCATACTCGTATGATAATTGTCTAATAGAACACTTAATCCAGTTTGAAATGATGAAAAATTGCTAAATAACAGGACATTTAACATCGCTCTTTGTTCAGCTCTTCATGACTACATTACAGTGTCTAGTCTTGGTATGAGACTGATGGTTATCATTATGATACAGAGTTCTTGACTACTTTTATGTTCTCCCAAATACAAATCTTTAACAGACTGTACCCCCCTCTCCCCCTTATAAAAAAGGACTTTGCCAACATATTTTTTTCTCTCCTTTGAGAGTTAACTTGGTAATTTCGAGCATATAACCATGATGTTTGGGAGTTATCTAACTGTTTCCATTGTTGTAGCCTGATTGTCCATGGTTTAATCATCAGTAGTTAAGAAGGAAAGCAAAAAATGGCTCCAGGCTGCACAGTACCATAAAAAATTTCCACCTGGAAGCAATTTTTTCTAAAAGCCCTTAGGGACTGCTGTCACCCTCCCCCCTTTCTGTTGGCAAAAAAAGGGCCAGAAACACCAGTTCCCTTCAGAGTCAGGTCTTGTTGCTGTTTAATCATCTTTCTCCTAGCTTCCAGAGAAGGTTAGAGGAGAGCTGGGGAAATAACAAATTATTCCCAGACACTTCTCTTCTTCTACAATAGATTTCCTTGAACTTTCTAAGTTCCTTTTTTCTTTCTCCGATTCCTTCTTTTTCTATTTTGCATTTTAGCTGAAGTACAAACTATTTGTGCCGCTAGAACTTGAACGTACTTTTTTTAAGTAAGAATGTTTATTATTAACTCTAGGCTTGTCTTTGGAGAAAGTTTAAATGTTGAAACATATTTCAGGCACTGCTTTAGACCCTTTGTCACTCTATAATGCCTTCTCTGTGGGATACAGGCGTTGTTCCAGGAGTAAACCCTCAAGGAACGCAAGGTCCTATAGGGAAGATAGACAGATAAATAAACCATCATGATGTAGAGTGCTCAGTGTAGTACTCTCTCAAAAATATGAACAAATAAACATTTCAGAACAGAAGAGTATTGATTCAGCTTTCCATCAGTAAATGTTATTAGTGGCGGTGCCCATTCATTTCTAGAATAATACTAAGCATTTGTTGAAGAACTTTAAGGCAAAGCAAGATGATAGTACTTCTCAAACCACACATGGTTTCATAAGTTCAAGGCCAGTTTAAATTTACAGTGTCAAGGGGCGCCTGGGTGGCGCAGTCGGTTAAACGTCCGACTTCAGCCAGGTCACGATCTCGCGGTCCGTGAGTTTGAGCCCCGCGTCGGGCTCTGGGCTGATGGCTCAGAGGCTGGAGCCTGTTTCCGATTCTGTGTCTCCCTCTCTCTCTGCCCCTCCCCCGTTCATGCTCTGTCTCTCTCTGTCCCAAAAATAAATAAACGTTGAAAGAAAAAAAAAAATTAAAAAAAAAATAAATTTACAGTGTCAGAATAAGGGTGTAAATGGGGTGTTAAATGAGGATGCTGTGGCTATTAAGGAGTACTTCTTGTCCTGTATCAATTGATTATCAATGATAGGGCTAGGTGCTTCAACAGATTTTGTTTCTTCATAAAAAAAACAAAACAAAACATTTTTTAATGTTTGTTTATTTTTGGGAGGGGGAGGGGCAGAGAGAGAGAGGTAGACACAGAGGCTCCAGGCTCTGAGCTGTCAGCACAGAGCCCGAAACGGGGCTCGAACTCACGGGCTGTGAGATCATGATCTGAGTCAAAGTCAGATGCTTAACTGACTGAGCCACCCAGGTGCCCCATTTCTTCATTTTTATAAATATATTTATTTATTTATTTATTTATTTATTTATTTATTATTTGATTTATTTTTACAATTTATATCCAAGTTAGTGAGCATATAGTACAATAATGATTTCAGGAGTAGATTCCTCAATGCCCCTTACCCATTTAGCCCATCCCCCCTCCCACAATCCCTCCAGCAACCCTCTGTTTGTTCTCCATATTTAAGAATCTCTTATATTTTGTCCTCCTCCCTGTTTTTATATTATTTTTTGCTTTCCTTCCCTTCTGGTCATCTGTTTTGTATCTTAAAGTCCTCATATGATGAAGACAATATAAATAGATTTTTAAATGTATTCCTTAATAAACTGGATTATTACATACTGCAATGGATTTTTATTATAGAAGAAATTGACTTCTTGTGGGAAAAGATGCCTAATGTCAGCATATTGGTAAGTAGGAGAAAAGTAAAACCTTCAGTATGAATCTTCAAAGAATGAACTCACAATTCTGTTTGGTGTAAATGCCTCCTGACAGTGCAGGCTTAAATTTTCTCTTGTTTTATGAAAAGTTAGTTAGGTTCTACCTTGTTGGGAAGGAGGGAATCTTCTATGCCAGGTTATGGTAGTTGTAGTAAGGAAGGAGGTTTTATAGAAGTGAGTTTTGAGCTGAAGCTTGAAGGATGAGTAGGAGTTTGCCAGGTAAAGTGATGATAAGATTCTGGGCAGAGCGACTGCCGAGTACACTCAAGGAACTTCGAGTGGAGTTGTAGAGAGAATGTGGAGAGTGTTCAGAGATAAGTCTACACCTGGAGAGGGCTTATATATTATGTTACGGACTTGGACTTGATTTTGAGGCAGGTCTTAATTCTAAAAGGGAGTGAGTGTGTTTCATGATCACATTTCATTTAAAGAAGATTACTGCGAAAGAAGTATCAAACAAAGATTGTTAGGGAAATAAGGAGGGAGGTCAAAGGGTTGTTAAGAGAGATAATGAGGACATGAGCCGGGGCAGTAGCAGGGGGGGATAGGGAGGAAGAAAAGCATGGAAGTGATATTATGGAATCAGAATTAGTCTTGGTGATTGAGTAGTTGGAAGGAGGCGTGAGGTGGGGTGAGGAGTCCAGGTTAACTTACGTATTTCTAGTTTGGGTGGGTGGTGGTATCTTCAATTAGAGATGGTGACTGTAGGAGGGAATTGGAGGTTTGGGTGGCAAGCTAATGATTTCGACTTTTGACACGTGCAGTTTGAGATGTTTTTGAGGATGAATGGTGGTTGGATATTCGGGTTTACAGGATTTGACAGAGGTATGCCCTGGTGTTATTGCTTTGGGAGTCAAAGGTGTTTAATAGTGAAAACTGAAATATTTATGATATCTCTGAGTGAGTTTGTGCGAGAGTGAGAGGAGATGAAGCCCAAGCAGGTGTTGAGGTCCAGAAGGAAGAAGAATTAGTGGAGACTGAAAAGGGAAATGTCATGGAAGCCCTGAGAGTAGATCTTTAAGAGAGAGGGAGGGGCATGTGGCTGGCCGAGTCAGTAGAGCATGTGACTGTTGATCTCAGGATTGTAGGTTTGAGCCCTTTGTTGGGTGTAGAGATTACTTAAAAATAAAATCTTCAAAAAAAAAAAATAAGGGAGAGGGAATGGTTAGCGGTGGCACATACAAAAGAGGAGTCAAGTAAATGATGAACTGAAGAATGAATATTTTATTTGACAGGCTTTTTTTTTTTTTTTGATTTTAGCAAGAATCGGTTCATTAGGGTGATGTGGGTAAGAAAGAAGTTACAACTGGGTCAAAGAGCAAGTCCAGTTTGAGGAAATGGAGGCAGTGGGTATAGATTGGTCTTTTAAGAATCTTAGCTATGAGAGGAGAAAGAGTAAGAGAAAGGATGTCAGAAGGCAAATTATCAGAACAGAAATTTTAATTTAACAGTATTTGTTTAAAAAAGAGTAAAAAGGGGGCTATGCTGTTGTTGTTGTTTTTAAGTAGGCTCCATGCCCAGTGCAGAGCCCAGTGTGGGGCTTGAACTCATGGCCTTGAAATCAAGATCTGAACTGAGACTGAATCCAATGCCTGACCAGCTGAGCCACCCAGGTGCCATGGGGCTATGTTGGTTTAAGAGGGGGGGAATGTTTTAGAGAAAGAAGTCCATAGGGATGAAACATTTGAAAGTACAGAAATAAAAAGAAGTATTGATGGAGCATTCCTGGAGTGGAGGAGAAATGAGAGTTTTTAGAACAGAATTAGTCTTAGATTGAGCTGTGATATCTATTCCATTGAGATAGGAAGGTACATGTTTAAGGGTAGATAGAGATATAGATTGTCCTTAACAGTGTGGCTGTCACAGTAGCAGTTATGGTGGTCTCTGTTTCCTTGCTTTCATTAGTTTATTTTCCAATAGGCTGTTGTTGATTTGACAGATGTTTTGTGACAATTTCCCCTTCTCCACTTTGCCGTGCTATTTAGCCAATACCAGATTTTTAGTAAGCTCTTTAGCTAGGTGCTAGTTAACATTTCTCCACCCTGTTTTTATCTCTCTGAAAATACCATCAAAAAAGCCATCATGTGTGGGGTCCCCTTTCTGCCTTGAAGGAGATCTCCATCACAACATTCTTTTGGTTGCATGGACTGTTTTGGTGAAGCCAGTTGTATACCTTGGTATCTGTAGGGTGGAAGAAGGATTTAAATGTGTTTGATCTCCTGTGGCAGTGCAAGGACATTTGGGTGTAGTCTTCAGTTAAGACTTCCTTAACTAGTATGTGCTTCCCCTGTCCTTGATGATAATATACAGTGATCTACTTTCACCTTTATATACTCTGAGCATCCACATTACCATAGTAAAGGTCTGAATTAAAGTGATAGATGAACTGAAGAAGAGGAAGGAACTTTAAACTCCACTTGACCTTCTGTAGTTTCTCTTTCAACATCATGCTCAAATCTGTTTTTCCACTTTATTTTTAACTTTTGGAATAAACAAAAATACTAATGATGCTTTTATGGAGCTTAATGAGAAGAAAATGTTTCAAGACTAAAAACCATGACACAAGTTAAAAAAAAATATATGAAAAAGAAAAGACCAGAATAAATTCTGGATTTTTTTCTTGGATTAATCAAAACAAAAAGAAAAATGTTCAGTCTTTGTGTCTTAAAGTTCTCCTTGGTTCTGAAAACATTTCAACAGCTAAACTTTGTTTGATGTGATATTATTCAACTGTCTTTGAGATAATCAGAAACCCACATCTTATGGTCAACTAATCTTTGACAAAGCAGGAAATAATATCCAATGGAAAAAAGATGGTCTCTTCAACAAATGGTATTGGGAAGACTGGACAGCAATATGCAGAAGAATGAAACTGAGCCACTTTCTTACATCATACACAAAAATAAGTTCAAAGTGGATGAAAGACCTAAATGTGAGACAGGAAACAATCAAAATCCTGGGAGAACACAGGCAGCAACTTCTTTGACCTCGGCCATAGCAATTTCTTACTAGACACATCTCCAGAAGCAAGGGGAACAAAAGCAAAAATGAACTACTGAGACTTCATCAGGATAAAAACCTTCTGCACAGTGAAGGAAATAACAAAGCTAAAAGACAGCCTTCGAAATGGGAGAAGCTATTTGCAAATGGCATATCTGATAAAGGGTTAGTTAGTATCCAAAATCTATAAAGAACTTATCAAACTCAACACCCCAAAATAAACAATTCAGTTTAGAAATGGGCAGAAGACATGAACAGACATTTCTCCAAAGAAGATATCCAAATGGCTAATAGACACATGAAAAGATGCTCAACATTGCTCATCATCAGGGAAATACAAATCAAAACCATGATGAGACACCACCTTACTCACCTGTCAAAATGGCTAAAATGAAAAACGTAGGAAAAAACACATGTTGGTGAGGATGTGGAGAAAGGGGAAGCCTCCTACATTTTTGATGGGAGTGCAAATTGGTGTAGCCACTGTGGGAGACAGTATGGAGGTTCCTCAAGAAGTTAAAAATAGAACTAGCCTATGACCCAGCAATTGCACTTCTAGGTATTTATCCAAAGGATACAAAAATACTGATTCAGAGGGGCACATGCACCTGATGTGTATTGCAGGATTCTCAACAATAGCCAAATTATGGGAAGAGCCCAAATGTCCATTGACTGATAAATGGATAAAGAAGATGTGGTGTGTGTACACACACACACACACACACACACACACACACACACACACACACACTGAAATATTACTCAGCCATCAAAAAGAATGAAATCTTACCATTTGCAATAACATGGATGGAGCTAGAGTGTATTATGCTAAGCAAAGTAAGTTAATGAGGGGAAGACAAATACCATATGATTTCATTCATATGTGGAATTTAAGAAACAACGGATGAACATAGGGGAACGGGGAAAAAAAGAGAGGGAAGCAAACCATAGGAAACTTTTTTATTTTTATTTATATTTTTCAAGGTTTATTTATTTATTTTTGATGGCAGAGAGAAAGATTGAAAGAGAAAGAGCAAGCGAGCGAGCGAGAGAGAGAGAGAGAATCCCAAGCAGGCTCTCCACTGTCAGTGTGAAGCCTGGGGGGGCCTTGAACCCACAAACTGCGAGATCATGCCCTGAGCCGAAATCAAGAGTTGGACGCTTAAGTGAGCCACCCAGGTGCCCCCAAACTTTTTTTTTAGAGAGAACATGAGCAGGGGAGGGGGAGAGAGAGAAAGAGAAAGAGAGAATCTTAAGCAGGCTCCATGCTCAGTGTGGAGCCCAACACGGGTCTCAATTCCATGACCCTGGGATCGTGACCTGAGCTGAAATCAAGAGTCAGATGCTCAATTGACTGAGCCACCAAGGCACCCCAAGAGACTCTTAAATATATAGACCAAACTGAGGGGTGATGGAGGGAGGTGGGCTGGGGAATGGCTAAATGGGTGGTGGGTACTAAGGAGGGCACCATTTTGTAATGAGTACTGGATGTTATATGTAGGTGATGAATCATTCTGCACGTGAAACCAATTTTACCATTTATGTTAACTAACTAGAATTTAAATAAAAACTTGAAATAATAATAAAAGAAACCTACATCTTAGACTCCTACCATTCCTTCCATTTCTCCATCTTTAGCATACATGGAGGCTCTCCTCCGGGCCAGGCTCGGTGCTAGAAGCTGGAGATAAAATGGGCAAGACACAATCTCTGCCCACAGGAAATTAATGTTCTAGTGAGAACTAGTAAGAGAAATTGACAAGTGAATGGGCAATCAGAATATAGTTTAATAAATTCTGTGATGGCATTCATAAGAAAGGAGGAACACAGAGTCTCTGGAACTAGAGAAAGTTTCCTAGAAAAATTAAGGTGCGAGCTGAGATTTGAGGAGTGAAGGGAGTTAACTCTTAACTGGAAGAAAATGGGGAAAGCAGTCTAGCAGTCCTGGGAACAGGATTCCTTAGCATTGTGTAGACTTTGATTCACTGTTGGCTTTTTCTTTGATTTACCTACTACCTTTGAAGACTGAACAATGTTGTGCATTTAGGATACTCTCCTTTGCAAGTAATAGAATATTGAGGGAAAGTGGAAATAAGCAATTTCCTAAAAATTGGAAATTGCCCTTAAAATAGGAAATTTATTAACTCATGTACTCTGAAGTTGGGAAATAGGACTGTTTCAGCATTGGTTCATCATCAAGGACCCAGGTGTTTTTCATGGTTTCCCCCTTGCCATCCTCAGATTGTTGGGGCTGTCTCCTCTCACCTTGGGATGTTTGCTGCATCCCCACACATTGTATTGGACAGTGTCTGAAGTAGGAAAAGCAGTTTCTTTTCCTGCATCCTTCAGGAAAAAAACGTCTTCTTGGATCTTCACTTTGAGACTTTTCTTTATTTCTCATTGGTGCGAGTTGTGTCACCTATTAACTGGTCACTGACATGGGGAATGGAATAACCATGATTGGTTTACGGATTAGTTTGTACTTACCTCTTGGAGTAGGATGGGAAGGTGAAACACCAGAACAAATTGGGGCTCTTCCAACAGGAAGAAGAATGGAATAGCTTTTGTGTAGGCACAACTAATAGGCAACGGACTCATCCTGAAGTAGAAGTGTGTGTGAGAGAGAGAGAGAGAGAGAGCGCGCGCGCATGCATGTGTGTCTTTTTCTTTTTTTTTTTTTTTAATGTTGATCCATTTTTGAGAGGGAGAGACAGTGCAAGCGGAGGAGGGGCAGCAGAAGGGGGAGACACAGAATCCGAAGCAGGCTCTGGGCTCTGAGCTGTCAGCACAGAGCCTGTCGCTGGGTTTGAACCCAACCGCTAGATCATGACCTGAGCTGAAGTTGTTCGCTTAACTGGCCAAACCACCCACGCGCCCTGTGTCTTTGTTTTTATTTTTTATTTAAAAAAAATTTTTTTAAATGTTTTATTTATTTTGGGGACAGAGAGAGACAGAGCATGAACGGAGGAGGGGCAGAGAGAGAGGGAGACACAGAATCGGAAACAGGCTCCAGGCTCTGAGCCATCAGCCCAGAGCCTGATGCGGGCTCGAACTCCCGGACCGCGAGATCGTGACCTGGCTGAAGTCGGACGCTTAACCGACTGCGCCACCCAGGCGCCCCTGTGTCTTTGTTTTTAAACCCCTGAAGCATTGTGTCCAGCATGAGCTTTTCCTAATTGTGTTTTCTTTGGGAGTCAGTTCCAGATGTATCAGTAGCAAGCAATGCAATTTTCATTATGGCATTTTTACTTTCCTTAGCCTCAGTTTCCTCCATTGTACAATAATAGCTTTGTATTCTGTCTCTAAGACCTCTTTCAACTCTGAAATTTTAGAGGTTCATGGAACCATTTTACTTTCTTTGCTGGACAGACCAATGTACTACAGAGGACACTTCCTAGCTGTGTGAATTTGGCAAGTTGCTTCATCTCCTTGGGTTCAAGTTCTTCATTTATAAGATGGGAATTATGTCTAATTTATAAGGAGCAAAGGATTTAAATGAGATAACATATGCTCATAACATTATTTTCCTCTTTGGACAAACAGATTAGAGCTGATACAGGCTGTAGCAAATGATATAATCCTGTAATGATTTGTTACAGAGGAATGATAAGTATTTGTTGAATAGAATTCCTGAAGTGCCATTTTAGCAGTTAAAATCTGTCTCTTAAAATGCCCATGAAATCTAGGTGGGATGTTTGAAAGTATGCATCAGATATAGCCACTAGGATAAAACATGTTACTTTTTGCAAAAACCGGTGTGTGTGTGCACGTGTGTTTGTGTGTATGTGTTTATGTGGTTGTTTTTTGTGTATTGGGTACTTTTTTTGGTGAAATTAGACTCTACAAGGCAGCATTTATGTGGTTGACTCAAAATTTAGGCTATAAAAACTTGTTAATTCCTAAGCATTTCTTGTTTCTCTTTTACTAGGTACTAGAATATTCTTTGGCTTATGACAAATAATGCAGTGGTGCAGTTTGTTTATTTCATAGTCTTATTTAACTGTGGCACACCTGTGGCACCGATACGTTAAAAGCATATAGCTTTTCTGTAAATCCTGCTTTATATTAGAAATGGAAATTTAAATATTAAAGTGCTTTATATAAAGTATCATTTAATAACTAGTTATAAGTCATTGGCCAGGAGGTATTATAGAATACAGGTTTTAGATTTTTAAGCAGTCTCTTACTTGGACACAACAAGTCAAAAGTTTCAAGGAATATTAGAAATGGGTCATCACTAGATGGCAGTCTTTCTCTAGTTTAAGTCATTTATTTGGGGTTGGGGGGGTGGGGAAGCTACTCTTTGTTCAAGTGCACTGTTGACTGCAAATATTAGGTTAACTTTCGTAGGTCTATAATCTTTCCAGAATATAAGACTTGTTTATTTTTGCTTTTAACATTTTATATCTGATAGATAATGTTGGTTAGTACTGAGTAAGGCTCAGATACACTTGAAATGCTGGTAGAAATTGAATTGTTAAGTAGTGATCTATAATTGCCTTTTCCTGTGCTGGGCAATTTGAAGCAAAACCTTTAAATCAGTGATTTTTAACCTCTTTGTTAACCAGATGGAAGCTGTGGATCAGTTTCCCCCAAAATTACATATATGTGCTTCTCCCTATACACATATAAAATCTGGAAAATGTGGATTTCTTGAAACATACCCATTGAACACAAGTTTATTAAATATAGTTCAACACCCCTGTTTTAAATATGTGGGTTTTATGTTTATTTTAACTTTTTAAACTCTCAAGATACTCAAGGGATCCACTGTAAACCTTTGATGTTATTCAACATTATTATAATTAAAGAGAATAGTAGAATCATAAAGGCTGTAAAATAGGAGAAATAGGTAGGGGCTAAGTGATAAGGATGTAGGAAATTCATTAAATTGTTTTGAACCTGTTAACACTATTCTGGAAAATGTATGATCTTTACATTTTATTGACCTAACTTGAAAGTGGAAGTTAATTGTAGAAAGTAGGCTGATACTTAAGAGAATTTGTAATTGATTGCCTTCTATTTCCTAAATGAGAAAGCTGAGGGTCAGAGAAACTGAGTTGGCTGCTTAGTTGCATTGCTAAAACCAAGGCTACACAGTCAGGCAACGAAAATCTACCTTTCTTTCTTTGATTTATATTATTTTATAGGAAGTTCAGGGAACTAGGGAGGCATTATTGACATGTTATGAATTTCTTAATTTGGGGATTTTCTTCTCCTTGAGTTGTCTTTTGTGATATTAATATAGATACTGGAAAGGAAAAAAAAGAAGAGATTGTACATAGTAGAAGGAAGTAGATGTGCTACTTAACAGTATTACTAGGTCAAGCTGTAACTGAATTTGAAAACAAAGAGTAGTCTAATATTGAATACTTTCTGCTCATTTCATTTAGACTGATACATTTTTACTGGTTATTGCTTTTCTATGAGTGGCAAGGAATATTAGTATCTTCACATGGTAACCTTTCTTTTCTTTCCCTTTGGAAGGAGAAATTTATGTTTATTTGAAGTTAGTTGAAATGTCAATGGTAGATTATGTCTTGTGTTCATATTTCAAATAGCTCCTTCAGGCAAGTGGTTCTTCTATATTGTGTCTTTTTTTTTAATGTTTATTTATTTTTGAAGGAGAGAGAGAGACAGAGTGTGAGTGGGGGAGGGGCAGAGAGAGAGGGAGACACAGAATCCAAAACAGGCTGTCAGCACCGAGCGTGATGCGGGGCTCGAACTCACAGACTGCGAGATCAAAGTTGGACGCTCAGCCAACTGAGCCACCCAGGTGTCCCTCTATATTGTGTCTTAATTGTCAGCATGGGGATTGTTTATAATTTATTTGAAGATCTCTCCTCTTTATTTCAAAAGAAGGAGAATGAATATAGATTGCTCTGGGTTTTCTGCAGTAAGTGTTTAGAATTTTTAGTGGAAGCCAAACTTGTATATGTATTATCTGTAGTTACTGCTGAGTTTTGGGCAATGGAACTGATCTGCTGAGGAGAGTATGCAAGATGAGGGTCATGATCTGGCACCCACAAATGATTCTAGAATGTGAAAATGTTGGTAATGAACACACGTGTATTTGTTAAACAAATGTCAGATGTCGAAGAGGTTTTAGAGATAGTATTACTCATTCATTTAGTCAACAATGAATGAATGTTTACTCATTGCCTACCACCTATTTGGCACTGTTTGTAGAGGTACAGTGGTGAATATGGCAGACAAAGTTCTTGCCCTGGAGCTTATAATCTAATTGGGATGGGTTTGGGGGGAGAGATAGACAACAAACCATGGATGATGAGAATGAGAGAGTTGTTTGAAGATTCAGAGAATGAGCATTACTAACATGAGAACAGCAAAAACAAAATTCTTCAGGGAAGAAAAGCCTTAAAAACAACAAAAAAGGCCATTGTAGCTAGAACATAGGGGATGGAGGGAAGCTAGGGGTGGGAACTAGAGAGGAATGAGGTTGGAGAGATAATCAGAGTCTGGATTGTGTAGGATCTTATAGGTTGTGGTAAGGATTTAAGATTTTTATTCCTTTGGTAAAGAGAAGCCATTTTCTTTTTCTTTCTACAATTAACTTCCACTTTCAAGTTAAATCAATAAAATGTAAAGACCATACATTTTCCAGACTAGTGTTAACAGGTTCAAAACAATTTAATGAATTTTCCAAATTTTTATTTCTTTGGTAAAGCAGAAGGATAACATATGAATTACTGCTTTATAAAGATCACTTTAACTGCTGTGTGGAGGGTGTCTGAATACAGGCAGGCAGATGGGGAGATGGGGAGATGGAGACTTTTGGAAGGCTATTAGTAGTGTGCCAATGATATAGATTTGGACTAGAGTTTTAGTGGAAATAATGGGATGCAGTCCACTATTAAAATATGTTTTGGAGGTTGGATTGTTAGGACTTCTTGATCAATTGGATAGGGTGCGTGATAGAAAGAGGTGGATTGGGAGTAATTCCTGCGTTTGGATTTTGGACTTCGGTAACTGGAGAGTGCTATTAGTTGTGGTGAGGCGGGTGAATGGTGGGAAGATTTGGGGGAGGAACAGGTTGGAGAGTGGAGATAGTTTGGTGATAGATGATTTTTAAATTTGAGATGGTTTTTAAAAGTCCAGTTGTGATTGTTAAATGGTAGCCGGGTATTTGAGTCTAGTGCTCAGTGCAGTGGTCTGAATTACAGGTGTGGATTAGGAAGTCATTATTATGTACAGGGTATTTTAAAGCCATGGCATGGGATGACATTGCTTGGTAAAAGAGCATAGGTAGAAAAGATAAGTTGTTTTAGAATATTTAGAAAAAGAATAGAGAGGAGGAGTCCAGAAAGGAGATTGAGAAGGCATGTTAGTGAAAGGATAAAAAAAACCACACTATTGTGGTATCACGGAATTCTAGAGAAAAGATTGTTTCAAGAAGGGTGAGTGTATCACGTTACAGCAAATGCTGCTATTAAGTGGAGCATGATGAATGCTGACTATTGGGAGGTGAGGAAGGGGAAAGGAGTTTTACTGGAAGGGGAGCAGAGAAATAAGATGGAGAGAAATGTATAGGTAAGGACAGTTTCTTAAGGTCCTGTTTATATACCCACGAGAATGGTTTAGTAGAGTGGGGAAATGTATGGTGTAAGGGATGGATAAAAGGAAATAATTAAAGGTATAAAGTTCTTGATCAACAAAGATTGACAGATAAGAGCTGGAAACAGTTTTTCCTTTGTTACGGGAAAGTGGACAGAGTGAGAGGTAAGAAGGTTCGTTCATTTTAGTGGGAAAAAGAGAAATACTTCTCTCTTTTTCCTGTGAAGTGTGTGGTCAAGTCAGCAGCTGAGAGTGAGGGGATGGACATTTGAAGAGAGGGGAAAGTAAGTTTCTTACACATAGTTATTTTGGAGAATACAAAGTGATGTTGTGGTGGTGGTGGTGGTGGGGGGAATAGATTTAGGAGTATTATCTAGCAGCATGTATTGAGTGCCCAGTTTAGATTTGGGATTATATTGCTAACCTGAGTACCCAGCTCAGCTGTGTTTTTCTCCGGCGGCATCAGCTTCTTGGGTATAGTCGTGGAGTAATTGAATATTTGGCTTTACTCAAAATTGAGTTTTTCTAGGTAAGTTTCAGAAAGGAAAGTGCAAAGGAATTGCAATTCAGTTCTTTCACTTTATGATGATAATTCTGTGATGAATATTGTCACATTTAAATATTTTTCAATGAATAGGAAGCAGAATTTCTATTTTCCTTAAAAAACCGCTCATCTAGAATTGGGTCAATATTAATATAATTGGATTACTCTGTGGTTAATGTACCTTCAGTATGAAATTTCCACATAAATTTGCTTCTGGGTTTATAATTCTGTTTCTGTTTCTTAGAAGTAAATCTGGTGTAATCTTCATACAATTTTTTTTTTTTAAAGGTCTGTCTATGATGGTGAAGAACATGGACGATTCATGGAGAAGCTTGAAACTCGCATCCGTAATCATGACCGAGAAATTGAGAAAATGTGCAACTTTCATTACCAGGGCTTTGTGGACTCTATAACTGAACTGTTGAAAGTGAGAGGAGAAGCCCAGAAACTCAAAGTAAGGAGACTCTAAGAGAGACTAATTTTCTGTCCTATGCTGGGGTTTTGATTAGTGCTAAAGGAGTAGGGAGTACATTACAGGGTCCATGTTTGTAGTCAAGATACCAAGAAAAGGAATTTGTACTGAAATGTAGATAATTGGGACTATTTTAGCTAATAAGAATACAGTTAATACAGAATAATAATACAGAATAAAGTTAAACTTTATTTTGGATAACTATATGTGGGTGAGAACCAGCAACAGAATCAGTAACTGTTTCTTTCAAATAGAAACCCAGTTGACTCTTCGTGTCATCCATCTACTTCCTTGCTAGGTAAAAGCATCACTGTAGGATGAGAGGCTTGTAGAGTGTGGCTGCAGAAGTCTCTGCAGCATGGCAACCAAGGTCACAGGGAAAAAAAAAGTCAGTGGTAGCTGTGGTGTATCTTTTACCAAAGTGTGGGAGTTCATTCTTGATATGACAGATTCAAATATAGGAAGGAGATCAGCCATATTGGTCAGGTCCCTTATCTTGGATAACTGATTTTGCTTATTGATCTTAAATCTAACCACTTCACTAAACTCTTCCATTATTTCTAATAATCTGTGTGTGGATTTCTTTTGAATTTTCTGTGTAACACTCATATGCTCTGTAAGTATAACAGCTTTATTTCATTCTTTCCAGTCCTTATGTTTCTAATTTCCCTCCTTCCTTCCTTCCTTCCTTCCTTCCTTCCTTCCTTCCTTCCTCTCTTTTCTTTCTCTTTTTTTCTTTTCTTTTCTTTTTTTTCTTTTCTTTTCTCTCTTTTTTCTTTTCTCTTTCTTTCTTTCTTTCTTTCTTTCTTTTTTCTTCTTTCCTCCCCTCCCCTCCCCTCTCAACTCCTCCCTTCTCTTTCCTTCCTTCTTTCCTCTTGCCTTCTTCCTTTCCTTCCTTCCCTTCCCCTTCCCTTTCCCTCTCCTTTTCTTCCCCTCCCCTCTCCTTTTTCTCTTCTCCCCTGTTCTTCCTCTCCCCTCCCCTTCCTTCCCTCATTCCCTTCTTCTTTTTCTTCTTCTTCTTTTTCTCTTCCTCCTCCTCTTTCTCTTATTGGAATTTGGATTAAGATCCCAAAAAGATGAACTTGATAGTGAGTGTGAAATTCCTATAAAACAATACATTGGTAAGAAAAGCAAAGAAGCAACTTTATTGAGGGGAAAAGTGGGTTATTTAAAGCTACAGTGATTTATCAGCTAATTTGACTGTAAAACCTAACCTGCATGAAGCTGTCAAACTTTTAAATGTTTCATTTAATGTAAAATTTTGTATTTTGCTGCAGAATTATTAATGTGTTTGATGGTGGGATCTTGTCCTACTACCCATTGGGTAGAGGTTTTATGTAATGTACAATATGTGCCATATTATCTTTATAAAATCTCCAAATTTCTGGAGTCCAAAACACAGTGGGTCCCAAGGTTTCAAGTAAGAGCTTATGGAGCTGTACAACAGCTATCCAACCTTCTTAAGAAGTGTATTATTTCCAACACAATTAAATCTCTTTTGTATCCTTCTCAGTTGCTCTCTTTACTCTCCCCTCCAAAAGTAACAGCTCTTCTGTTTTGTTTTTTGTTGTTGTTGTTACTGTGCTTAATGCGTAACTATTTTAGTTCAAATTAAGTTTGATCTGTTTTTCATTCAATATATCAACATTAATTTCAGATGAACAAAACAGTTAAATAGAAAAGACAAAACCATAAAGAAACTAGTAGAAAGTACAGGTGAATATTTATGTGATTTGGGGACTGAGGAGTACATTTCTAAACAAAATTCGTAGAGCCAGAAAGAAAATATTTGATAGAAATGACAACATTAAAGTGAAAGAATCTTTTCTACATATAAGTTAAAAATATAAATAATAAATAAAAGCTATTTAAAAATACATTTGCCAAAAAAAGAAAAAAATACATTTGCTAAGTGATTAATATCCTTAACATAGAAAAAGTCTTTATAAGTTAAAAGGAAAAATATGAACAGTCTAATAAACTGAGAAATAGACATTAACATATGGTTCATATAAGAAGAAATATAAAGGAACTCTACAATTTAGAAAATTAAAGGAATGCTGACTTAAACAATAAAATGTCACTTAATTAAATGAAAAGATGAAAAAAAATGCTATTTAAGAGTAGAGATATGATACCAATCAAACAGGGAATGCCTGGTTGGAGTATAGATTGTTACGCTCTTCAAGGAGAGCAATTTTATTTATGAGTACTTAAAACTCCACGTAGTTTTTTTTTGTTTTGTTTTTGTTTTTGTTTTTGTTTTTTTTAAGATAGAGAGTGTGAGTGGGAGAGGGGCAGAGAGGGAGAGAGAAAGAGAGAGAGAGAGAATATCCCAAGCAGGCTTGTACCATCAGCACAGAGCCTGATGCAGGGCTCGAACTCAGTAACTGTGAGATCATGACCTGAGCCGAAATCAAGAGTCAGACACTTAACTGACTGAGCTACCCAGGAACCCCAGACTCCACATAGTTTTAAAGACTTATTCTAAGGCTATATAGGTGTATGTATAAGGATGTTCATATGATTTCTTTTTCATGTGTAAAACTTAATTTAATTTAATGTTTTTTAATGTTTATTTTTGAGAGAGGGAGACAGAGTGTGAAAGGGGAGGGCTGGGGAGCGGAGAAAGAGGGAGACACAGCATCCAAAGGAGGCTCCAGGCTCTGAGCTGTCAGCACAGAGCCTGTCGCGGTGTTTGAATCCATGAATCACAAGATCATGACCTGAGCCGGAGTTGGACTCTTAACCGACTGAGCGACCTACACCCCCTAAATTTAATTTAACTTAATTATTTTTCCCCTGCCCTGCCCTCTAATGTGTAAAACTTAAAGTCATTAAATGTCCTTAAAGTCATTTAGTAGAAGATTAGTAAAATAAATCTTGGTACATTCATTTAAAAGAATAATAAACTACAGTGTATTTTAGAAAAATATCTTACATGAGAAGGTATTACAAATGTTTACTTAATATAGTAAGCAATTAAAAAGTATGAACAATTTGACTATATTTGTCTTTTTTAAAGAATCTTTTTAAGTTTATTTATTTATTTTGAGAGAAAGAGAACGAAAATGCACTGGGGAGGGCAGAGACAAAGAGAGACAGAGAATCCCAAGTAGGCTCCATGCTGTCAGCTCAGAGCGTGATGTGGGACTCAAACTCACAAACCACGAGATCATGACCTTAGGAAGTTGGACATTTAACCAACTGAGCCACCTTGGCGCCCCGATTTGATTACATTTAAAATAAAAAGTTACAATGAAGTTTTGAAGGCTGAAATGGACAATTGAGGCTTCAGATGAACAGAAGTATCTGCAATGTCTAAAAACAAAGATATGGGGCTCTTGCCAGGAGCCATGTGTGCTATTTGTCCTCACTCAGCCATCCCAACTTTCCATTCTCACCTCAGGCTGTTCTTTTCTGTGTTTCTTGTATGTGTATATTCCAAACTTCTCCCTCTGCTCTCCAGGCCCCTTGTCTGTGAGGGACAGCATAAAGCTCTGCCTCTGGTCACTGAAGTAGCTATGGGGCAGAATACTTTCCTTGGCAGGACCACTGAACATTGCCCATAATGTTCACCAGTTGCTGGTATCACTGGCCGCTTGGTACTCATCTTCCCTTCCTCTTTCTTCCTCCAAATTGTTCCAGGTTGCAAATTCCTTCAGATTACTCAAGATGCCCCTGAGAGAAAGCATGACTGCCAGTTCAGGGTGTTTGACTGCTTCAGGCTCCACTCATTTCCTCTGAAACCTGAGGCTATTAAAGTCTAGCGGCACACCCGGGAGGTTTTGCTCTCGGAGGGATCCATTCAACCTGGCTTAAGAACCTATGAAAATTTGAGATTCTTGAACTCTAGAAAAAATGTTTAGAAAATGGACAAGGTTAAATGTTAACTATTGTCAGTATTATTTTAACATAACAATGAAGAGAAACTACACTTTCTAGAACACCCACTATTTCTTTTGATTCATAGTATATATATTATCTCTCTCTATGTTTATGTTTTCTACATGGAGTAGCATCCTGGATCAGCAGGATACTTTCTTCTCTCTCTCTCTCTCTGTTTTTTTTAAATAGACTCTATGCCCAGCATGGAGCCCAACGCAGGGCTCAAACTCAAGACCCTGAGATCAAGAGTTGGACACCTAACTGACTGAGCCACCCAGGCACCCCATTTCCTTTCATTTTTATGTTATAATAGTATTGAAATAGTAATTATCTTTATTAGAAGCATTGGTTAGGCTCCTCTGAATGTGTTTAAAAATTTTTTTCTAATGTTTTTATTTTATTTTTGAGAGAGAGACAGAGTGCGAGTTGGGGGAGAGGCAGAGAGAGAAGGAGATACAGAATCTGAAGCAGGCTCCAGGCTCTGAGCTGTCAGCAGAGAGCCTGATGTGGGGGCTGAAACTCATGGAGTATGAGATCATGCCCTGAGCTGAAGTCGGACATCCAACCGACTGAGCCACCCAGGCACCCCACCTCTGAATGTGTTTTAGAACTATCATTTGCATGAGATCAGTTTAGGGGGCCATAATCAGTATTGTTAATAAAAATTGAAAAGAAATAGAACAGAACAGAATAGAAAATAATAGCATGTATTACATGGAATTTTACTTCAGGCATGCATGTGTGTGTGTGTGTGTGTGTGTGTGTGTGTGTGTGTGTTTGCGTGTTTGCGTGTATTCCTTAAACTTGTGTACGGGTTGCAATGTAAAATGTTCTTGCAAAGAGTTTGAGGTTAAAAAAGTTTTAGAAATTGTGTCTTTATAAGGTAAATAGAGACCATGATTTTGAATTTAGGAGATTCATGGAAGGTGGAATTTCATGAGATATCTAGGATTAAAAAACAAATTACTCTTGAATAACTACTGTGAAGGGGGGGGATAGCAGTACAATTCAAGGCATCCCACCCCATTTTTATTCACATAGCTTGAAAGCTTTTTCTTATATTAAGCTGATATTTTTCCTATGTTCTAGTAACATCCATTTATTAGTTTGAGTAATAAGCACTATTTTTAGGGCAGCATCTTTCTTCTGATCGCCCTTCAGATACTTTAGCACCTTTATTGTGATAGCTTTTCAGATATTTGATGGATACCTGTTATTCAGGTATAGTGTATAGTGTCCAGGGATAGTATATAGTATCTCTAAATGAATATTTTACCCATCTTTGGGCTAAAATAACCTTTATTTTTCATGTGTGTAGCTTTGAGTTCTTCTCCAAACATACTCCCATCTAACCGTGTTTCAGTTGTCAGTGGCCTTGCTAAAACATGGCATCTTAATGTAATTCTTATCATGTGGTCTTAGAGTCTTACCATCTTACTGATTCCAGACGAAGGATCAGCAAACTGTGTCTTGCAGGCCAAATCCAGCTTGTCTCCTATTTTTGTAAATAAAGTTTTGCTGGAATGTAGCAATGCCCATTCATCTACGTTTTGTTTATGGCTGCATTTTTGCTATAGTGGCTGAGAGGAATAGTTACAACAGAGATTATCTACCTAGCCCTTTGCAAAAATAGTTTCTTGACCCCCGTAATTTAGACAATTTAGAAGCATTTAGAAGCATTTTAGAAGCATTTAGACAATGCTTCTATTAGTGTTGTCTTAGCTCTGCATTTGGGACAGCTACATTCTTAATTTTTAATTCATGTTGAGCTAATAGTCCAGTAAAACCAAGTGTTTCACATGTGGTACTATTAAATAGTAAAGAGGAGGTTTGAGGGTTTCTTCTTTTTCTGTTACTTCATAAAGACTTTCTGGAGAAGGTTGGGTTTTATTTTGTCTGTGAAAAAAGGAGGTGCTTGTGGTAATCTGCTCTGAAAATGATACTCCAGGTGTAGTATATAGTGTAGGGAAAAGTTTTCAGATGTGTATTCCTGAAAAACTAGTTTCTTAAGATGATCCTCAGTAAAAGGGTGTTATGTTAAATAAATGTGGAAAACATTCTGTATGATATCCCCCTTATTGGACATTCATGGTACATGCAGAATATTAAAGGCTTCAAGAAGTCCTGACTAAAGTAACCTGTTTAGTGGAATTTCCCACTGAATTTTAGTGGGATATTTGGTGTGTGTGTATGTATATGTGTGTGTGTATCTATCTGTGCACTGTGTGCACCTCTGGGTGCATGTGAAGAGTGCCTATTAACATTTCTTGGTGTTCTAAGGGACATAATAGGAAACACTCAGCTAAGGGAATGTCTTAAAAGTGTAAGGAGTGGCAGTTATTGGTGGAAGGGGGGTAGAAAGCCTCCATTAAAGAAAGCTTTAGAAGTTAATATTGCTCATGTTTGTTGTTGTTGCTTAGAGAGAGAGAGAGAGAGGCAGGGGGAGAGGGAGACAGAGAATCTCAAACAGGCTCATGACCATGAGATCATGACCTGAGCCAAAATCAAGAATTGGATGCTCAACTGACTGAGCCGCCCAGGTGCCCCTGCTCATGTTTTGATAATATCGACATGGTGAGGAAATTACTATTCTGTATACTTAATTTTTTTTATATCAGTTGAATCTCCAAAAGTGGATGTCAAAAAACTTGGTGCCAGCACCTTTAAATTATGAACTCTAGATAAATTTTAAGGCCTGTTTACATAGTTTTGACTATCTGATGAAGAGATTGATTAATTTCAAAAAAAAAATGAGAATACGGAAGTGTTAAGAACTATTTTGAATTAATGATCCAAAAGAGGCCTCTGGGTGGCTCAGTCGGTTAAGTGTTCAACTTCAGATCTGTCCATGGTCTTGCAGTTCACGAGTTCAAGCCCCACGTCAGGCTTTGTGCTGACAGCACAGAGCCTGGAGCCTGCTTCAGATTCTGTGTCTCCCTCTCTCTCTGCCTCTCCCCCAGTCGTGTTCTGTCTCTCTCTCTTTCTGTCAAAAATAACAGCACAGTTAAAAAATTTTCAAAAAGAAGATAAAATGTTTTCTAAAATTAGGATAATAGGGGCATCTGGGTGGCTCAGATGGTTAAGCATTCAATTCGTAATTTCGGCTCAGGTCATGAGCTTATGGTTTGTGAGACTGAGCCCCGTGTTGGGCTCTGCACTGACAGCACTGAGCCTGCTTGAGATTTTCTCTCTCCCTCTCTCTCTCTGTCCCTCCCCTGCTTGTGCTCTCTCTCTTTCTCAAAATAAATGAACTTAAAAAAAGAATAAAAAAATAAAATTAGGATAATAAACGGAAAATTTGACTGAGTTAAAAGTTCAGTTTACACCCAAGTTTTCCAGGAATACATTGGTGAAGTGAGGAATATCTATGGTAAAATTTGTTCTTTGTACATATAGTAGAGATGTGAAGGTTCTCTGGGTAATTTTTTCTATTTTGTTTTCTCTCTTTTCTTTCCAAAACTCAGGTGTGATCTTTAGTTGTTATAGTGTCTTAGTTTGGAATATTCTAAGCTGAACATGTCAGTCAGTAAATTTGTTTTCTTTGATTTTTAAAAATACCATGCAGTAGAAAACATTGAGTAGAAAAGTTGATAGAATTTAGACCCAAGAGAATGCCATTAAACCAAAACGTGTTGGGATCCTGAAAGTATCTGAATAACTGTTTTTAGTCTTTTCATTTAAAATGTTGATCTTGGGGTGCTTGGGTGGCTCAGTCGGTTGAGCGTCCGACTTCGGCTCAAGTCATGACCTCACAGTCCATGAGTTCGAGCCCCATGTCGGTCTCTGTGCTGTCAGCTCAGAGCCTGGAGCCTGCTTCGGATTCTGTGTCTCCCCCTCTCTCTGCCCCTCCCCCACTCACACTCTGTCTCTCTATCAAAAAATGAATAAACATTAAAAAGTTAAAAAAAAATGTTGATCTTACCCAACAATTGTCTAAATGTTTGTTTTTTTATGAGTTTAAATTGTCTTCTCTCCACAGAATCAAGTGACGGATACTAATAGAAAACTGCAACATGAGGGAAAGGAAGTAAGGCCGGTTTACCTTTTGAACAAATCTTCTCTGTTTCCTGTCATTCTCTTGTGATGACTGCATTCTTGATGGCTTAGAAGACCAAGAGCAGTGTGTTGGAGGAACTTGGACATTATCATTGCTTCTCCTAATGTTTTTCTGAATTAAATGAATATAGCCGCTAGAAAGTGGAATGAGAAAGGATGTAGCTTTTCTAGTATATGTGCTGCCAAAGTGAGCACAAGGATGTAGCTTTTCGTAGCTGTGGTTTTAAATCACTTGAGTGGCCACTGCTGTTCTCTCTGTCTGGAATGCTTTTTCCCCAATATTCTACTTCAGACTTTGCTCAGATGTTCCCTTCTTAATGATGCCTTTTATTTGAAATTGCAGACTCGCTCTCACTCCTGCATTCTTTTTAGTTTTACTTTTTGTGCTTTATTTTTCTCCACTGCACCTATCGTGCTCTACTATTACATATTTTTAGCGGTATGTTTGTTTTCTGTCTGTCTCCTTCCATTAGAAATTAAGCTCCGTGAAGTCGGGAATTTTTGTTTGTTTTATTCATTGCCATATTCCCTCTGCCTGCCTAAACAGTGACTGGCACAAGGTGGGTGCTCCATAAATATTTGTTAAAAAGTGAATCAGTGATTCTGTTAATTGATATAATTGCCATTTAAGCCATCAGAGTTTACAAGATTATTTTACATCCTTTTTCTCACTTGATTCCCATGACAGGCCTATGATAAATCAGGACAGGTATTATCGCCATTTTATTGGTGAGGAAACTAAAACAGATGATTTGCTAAAATTTACATAGCAATTATTTTCTGACTTGCAGACCATCACTGTTCTTTGTGTCATGTACTTTTATTACCGACTAGTACTTACTTAGTTTTAATAATTTTTAAGACTAGCTTTTGATTGTTTTATCAATGACTTAATCAGGGCTATTCTCTCTCTCTCTCTCTCTCTCTCTCTCTCTCTCTCTTTTTTGTATGGTATTACCTAAGCAGATAACGTTTTTTAGGTATAGGTTCGGGATGAGTACCACAAAAAGCTATGTAGATTACTGTTTTTTGAAAGTTTGTCTCACATATTTAAAATTACACAGAGAATGCAGTTTCTTCTAGTTGTAGTGTGGTATGACTTCAAATGGGAAGGAAAAGTGAGTTACTCTTCCCTAAACTGGAACTCTTGGAAAAGCCATAACTTCTAAGCATGTGGTTTATTTGTTAAAATAGAGATTTAGTTGAAGATTATGTTTAAAACCCAACTGAAGCAATATAGGGAGGACTGTTTCCCTCAAGGAGCCTCACACTGATGAGAGAAACATAGGATCTTCTCAGAAGATTTGATGAAACCAAGCATAATGAAGGGTCTGAGTAAGGCTTGGAGAAAATCTGCAAGTTTTTTCTTTTCTTCTGGATAGCCCCTGGATTTTAGGATTCCACTTTAGCTGGCCTTTTCCAGTATAGTATGTATCTTGGGGAGAAAATGGGAAACCACGCAGGAATGTTTTACTAGTTGAGAAAGGTAGTTTCTTAGTTCACTTGGCAGGTCTTTCTATGAAACTGTCTGGGATTTTCTGATGAATTGAACACAGGGTGGAAAAATGTGACTGAAAGCTTTTTATTTACAGCTACTGGCATAATTCAGTTTTTTTTCCTCTTGCCAAGCTGGTAATAGCAATGGAAGAGCTGAAGCAGTGTCGACTACAACAGAGAAATATTTCAGCCACTGTTGATAAATTAATGCTGTGTCTTCCAGGTGAGGAGCTGGAAATGGACTAGGATTCTTGATGTAATTCCTTTAGCTTTAATAAGTTTTCACTTGCTCTGAATAATACTTATATGCTCTTTTCCCCCTTTTCTTTCAAGTCCTAGAGATGTATAGCAAACTGAGGGACCAGATGAAAACTAAAAGGTAAGATTGTTTTATTGAATATTTTTTATTATCTAAAATTTCTGTTAATTAGGATAGTTTTAAGGTCCATATTTAGCCTAACCTTTCAAGAAACAATTAAGTCCGTATAACATCCTCTCTAGCCTTTTGTATATCTGTTGATTCATCCTGAGACTTACTTATATACACTGCTGGTATGCTGATGTATTTTGCCATATATCATGTTTAATAAGAAAAACACTACTCATAGTTTGGTTTTTAGAAGACCTGGTCTTTCAGGGATAAAACACGTAACTTTTAGTGGTAGTTTATTGGAGAAACATGCTTTGGTTTAGTATTGTAGTAGAAAAATGATTACTGGTTCTGGTGCAGGGGTGACTTAGGGTTCTTCCCTGAAACAGAATCAGTAGAGCGAGGGAGAGAGACAGGGAGGAAGTCTATGTGTACAGTGAGGGAGGGAGGGAGGTATTGACTGATTGATTTTAGGGAGCTGGTTCACATGATTATGGAGGCTGTTTTCTTCTGGTTTTATTCCAAAGGAATGTCTATAGTGACTCTTCCGCTCTTCTTCCCAAGCTAGAGTAAGCATCCCCACCCTCCCTACCCTGGAGTGTGCTGCAGTATGAGGGGGTATGTGAGGCTGTCTGATAAACAGGACACATCTTTCTGGAATGTTGATTTTTACCTAGGTTTCAAGGGAAAAAGTATAGAATTAAAATGTGATATTGAATAACAATAGAAATATTGTTAATAAAACCATTAAATCCTCAAGAATTTTAAAGCCTAAAAAGCATGAAGCATCAAAGTTTTTTGAATTTCTTAGACACCCATCTTTTTCCCAGGAGGATGTGTTCACATATGAGAATGTAGGTAAGATAATAGGAGAAGTTCTGTTCAGTGAGATATGAAAGTAGTGTTATTTTTCTGATAACCTCTTAGTAACATTCTAAAATTACAGAAGATTACAGAGAATAAAAAAAAACACTGTGTACCAGCTTCTCTGAATTAACAGATATTAATAATTTTCCAGTTTTGACTTATATATATATATAAATACACATAGACGTATATAGACATATCTGGACAGAGAGAGGTAAAGATAGACATTTTTTACAATTACAGATAAGATTTATGTCCCTTTCCTCAACCCTATTCCTTTCACTACTCCCCTGAGGAAACCAGTATCATAAATTTGGTGTCTTTCTAGTCCATGTTTTTAACGTCTGCAAATCATATATTGTATTATTTTGTGTTTTTAAAAACATGTACATGAATAGTTCTCAGTCGGGTTTTTTTGAGATTCATTCATTCATTCATTCATTCCACAAAAATGAATGGATTACTTACTATATGCTAGGCATTGTTCTTGGGGGTACAGCTCTGAAGAAAACAGACAAAAATATCTGCTGTTATGCGGCTTCCACACTAATGGAGAATTTATTTATGTATATAGATCTAGTTCACTTACTTTAATCCTTCATAATAGTCCATTATGTAAATAATTCACATTTCCCCTCTCATTTCCAGTAGTTGTTATAAGTGCTGTGCACCAATACTTCCAGCTCAGTCTTCTTCTGGCGCCATAGTAGGATTATGTTTCCTGGGCTCCATTGGGCTGTGTGACTGATAAGATGTGAGCAGAAGTGGTGAATGTTACTTTTGGGCTTAGCAGTTACTTTCTAGCACAAGGTCCTTCCAGAGGTCTGTTTTCCTTTGGGTGTGACCAATGGTAACTTTCAAGATGTTGGTTGAATCCCTTAGTAACTGCAGTGAACAGAACTTCTCTGCCAACCTGGTATGGGTGTATAGTATGAGTAAGTTATAAACCTTTGCTTTAAGACACTGAGATTTTTGGGATTGTTGTTGCTACAAGATAGCTGTCCTCACATACTGTGAAGGACATTCGATGTGTCTCCAGTTGTTTGCTATGCAGACGGTGGTTCAGTAAATATTCTTGTTTGTGTCTCTTTGTTCACACATTCAGGGTTTCTTGAGAACTATGTTCTTCAAATGTTGCTATATATACAAATCACATGGGGATTTGTTAAATGTAGATTCTTAATTCAGTAGGTCTGAGGCCATTCTGGAGATTAGGCATCTTCTACCAAGCTCCCAGGTAGTACCAGTTCTGCTGGTATATGGTTTATACCTAGAAAGAGATCAGCTGGATCAAAAAAAGGATTTTCATGTATTTGTTCTTACTAGATATTATTCTCCAAAGTGATTTATCAATTTAGTCTCCCGCTGTCATTTTTTGGGGAGGTCTGTTACTCCACCTTTAGGTAACATCTGTATTGTGAGACTTTGTGGTTTTTGCCAGTCTGATGATTATGAAATGATAGACCATTATTCTGCATTTTCATTTTTTTGATTACTAGTGAGATTGGTTTTTGGGCATTTGGATTTTCTTTCATTATTTTGCCCATTTTTCTCTCAGGTTTGTTCTTGTTGTTTTTTCATTTATTAGAATTCATTAATATGCTTTGGATACCTTTTCCTCTTATTAGGAATATCCTGCAAATATTTTCTTTCAATGCATGGCTTATCTAATAACTTTGTAAAGTTAGTGCTTTTTGTTGTTATAGTAGTTGTAAATTTTGTTATTATCATTTATTTTGTGGTCTTTAAAAAATTTTATTTTTAAACATTCTCAAGTACAGTATAAATTAACTGTGTTTTTTCTTGAATCAGTTTTAAGTTGCTAATGTGACACCCTCCCCAAATACTTTAGTGTGATTTCCGAGCAATAAAGACACTCTTCTGTGCAGCCACAATGCAACAGAGAATAGAAATTAACATTGATATTTTAGTAGCATCTAATCCTCATTCCCAATTCAGATTTTGGTAATTATCTCAATCATGTTCTTTACAGCAAAAGAATCCAGTTTAAAACGTGTGTTGCATTTAATGGTCATGTCTCTTTATTCTTCAGCCTGGAACTGTCCTCAGTCTTTCCTTGACTTCCATGACTTTGCCACTTTTGAATATTACAGGCCAATTTTTATGTAGAATGCTCCTCAGTTTGGAGTTGTCTGATACTTTCTCATGGTTAGATTCATGTTTTATGTCTTTGGCTGGAATATCACAAAGGGGGTGCTGTGTTCTCATTGCATCTTACAGGTGGCACATAAATTTTATTTGTCCTATCAACGATGATGTCCACTTTGATTACTTGATTAAGATGGTGTCTTTCAGACATTTGCATTGTAAGGTTGCTCTTTTTTACATTTGCAATTAAAAATTTTGTGGGGAGGTATTTTATAGTTATATAAGTTAATCATTTTTCATCAGATTTTCACTTTAATTTTTTTTTTTAATTTTTTTTAAAAATTTTTTTAACGTTTATTTACTTTTGAGACAGAGAGAGACAGAGCATGAATGGGGGAGGGTCAGAGAGAGAGAGGGAGACACAGAATCTGAAACAGGCTCCAGGCTCTGAGCTGTCAGCACAGAGCCCGACGCGGGGCTCGAACTCACGAACCGTGAGATCATGACCTGAGCCGAAGTTGGCCGCTTAACCGACTGAGCCACCCAGGCGCCCCTCACTTTAATTTTTTTTATGTCAGTATGGACTCACAGTTTCTTATTTTATTTGATGAGTCATGATTTGTTAGTATGATTTATCTTGTTCAAATTATGCTGAATGGCACCAGTGGTGCTTCTATGTCTGGCTTCTATGTCCTTTTAATATGTCCTCTCACTTTTTGGAGGACTTTGTTACGAAGGAGGTATTTTTCAGGTTCATCTTATACTCTGCCTGTTGCAGCCCTGGAATCAGGCAACTCTCCAAGTAACTATGGTTCTTTTGGTAGAGAATGTTATGTAGAAGCTGGGATATATGTGCTTGGTGTACTTATTAGTGAGTAACCTGGTTTTCATTGCTCTTAATACATTTACTTACTGAATCATTTCCTTGTGTGAAACTAATCACGTATCATTGCTGTCACTGCAACTCTTTACCTTCTCAACACTGCACACTGAGTTGCCCTCCTCTATGGTATCCTCCTTACTCCACTTGGGCTGTAATACTGTAAGTCCTGGCTGAATGCCCTTGTCATCTCTCCTGGGCTCTGACACTCCATGCCAGGCTGCCTTCGTATATGGACATCCTCCACACTCCACTAGGTCCCTTGCACACCATGCTGGTCCATCTCAAAGTTGTTCAGGATATTCTCTTATAATTTTAACACGTGTGGGCTCTGTAGTAATGCTTTCTCTTTCATTACTTAGTTGATAATTTGTGTCTTTTCTCTCTCGGTCTCTTTGATTATTCTAGCTAGAAATTTATCAGTTGCACTAATTTTTTTTCTGAAAAGCATCTTTAGGTTTTACTGTTATTTACTGATTTCTGCTATTATTTTTAGTATTTTCTTTCTCCTACTTACTTGAGGTTTCATTCCCTCTTTTCTAGCTTTATAAGGTAGATTTTGGTTTTTTATTTTCTAATGTAGCCATTTAAAGCTGTACATTTTACTCTTAGCAGTGCATTAACTGCTCTTACCTGTTTTATGATGATGTGTTTTTTTCCCCCTTTTATCTCAAATGTTTTAATTCCTTTGTGATTTTAGAAATTTAATCTCATTATTTTGAAATGAATTGGTTAATTTCCAAGTAGTAGATTTTTCAGGTTTAAAAAAATTGATTTGTAATTTTAGTTCACTGTGTTCATGAATGTAAGATGTATGATTTCAACTTTTTAAATGTTTGGTGAAACTTGTTTTAATGACCCAGCATATGGTCCGTTTTGGTGAAAATTTCATGTATACCTCAAAATTATGTATATTCTGTTGTTGAATAGGGCATTCTTTAACTGTTATTTAGATACCCTTGATTAACAGTGTTGTTCAGGTTTTCTACATCCTAGTGATTTTGTATTTGTCAATTGCTGACAGTAATGTTGAGATTGTCTGTTATGATTGTGGATTTGCAAATTTCTTTTTTCTGTTCTTTCAGTTCTTGCTGTTGTATTTTGAAGCTTTCTTGTTGGGTGCATATACATTTAGCATTGTTATATCTTCATTATATCTTCTTGATGAGATGACCAGTTTATTATTATGAAGGTTCCTTTTTATCCCTGGTAATATTCTTTTTTTTTTTTTTTTTAAATATATGTTGGGGTGCCTGGGTGGCTCTGTCACGTGAGCGGCCAACTCTTGATTTTGGCTCAGGTCATGATCCCAGAGTTGTGGGATTGAGCCGTGCAGCAGGGCCCGTGCTGAGTGTGGAGCCTGCTTGAGATTCTTTCTCTCTCCGACTCATGCTCGCTCTCTCTCTCTCTCAAATAAATAAAACAAAAAAAAATTAAAAAATGTTGTTTCGTATTAACATAGCCACTACTGCTTTTTGTTTAGTCTTTACATGGTCTATTTTTTAATATCCTTTTTGTTTAAAATATTTTAACAGCTTTTTTTGAGATATAGTTTCTACATTATTAATTCATCCATTTAAAATGTATAATTCAGTGGTTTTTATTGTATTCACAGAGTTGTGCAGCTATCACTACAATCAATTTTAGAATGCTTTTATTCTTTTCAAAAGAAACTCTGAGTCCCTTAGTTGTTACTACCCTCCCCCCAACCCCGAACACACACAGAAAACTTGCCAGCTACTGGGAACTACTAATTTACTTTCTGTCTCTATAGGTTTGCCTATTCTGGACATTTACTATAAATGGAATTCTACAATATGTGGTTCTTTGTGATTGGCTTCTTTCGTTTAACATAATATTGTCAAAACTCATCCATGTTATGCCATATTTCAGTATTTCGTTTCTTCTTATTGCTGAATAATATTCCATTGTATAGATATACCACATTTTATTTATCCATTCATCAGTTGATGAACATTTGGGTTGTTTCTACTTTTTGGCTTTTATGAATAATACTGCTATGAATTTTTGTTTCAAGTTTTTGTGTGGACATATGTTTTCATTTCTCTTGGCTGTATACCTAGGAATGGCATTGCTGGATCCCGTGGTAACTCTATGTTTAACCATTTGAGGAACTGTTTTCCAAATCAGACTGTTTTCCAAATCAGTTATGCCATTTTGCCTTCCACTAGCAGCATATGAAGATTTCAATTTCTGCAAATTCAGTATGTTGGTATTTATTATTGTCTGTCTTTTTGATTATGGCCATCTTGGTGAGTGACATAATATCTTATTGTTACCCTTTGTTTTTGAAAAATTTTTTCGAAGGGCATAGAATTCTAGGTGTAAAGATTCATTAGTTAAGATGGCATTTCTTTGTCTTCTTGTTTATGTGGTTTCTGAAGGAAAGGTATGTGAGCAGTCTTATCTTTGTCACTCTGTACTTAATGTGTCTTTCCTTAAGCTGTTTTAAAACTTTTATCTGTGTCATTTTTTCTTAGCAATTTGATTTTGATTCACTTTGGTGTCCATATGTGTGTATGCATGCATTTATGTGAATTTATCCTCCTGGTGGTTTGTCTAGCTTTTTGGATTGTAGGTTTATAATTTTCTTAAAATCTGGAAAATGTTCAGATACTGTTTTTCCAAACAATTTTTTCTGTCCTTTTCCCATCCTCATTCTAGGACTTCAGTTACATCTATGTTAGACAACTTTGAATAATCCCGTAGATGACTTGAAGATCTGTCTTTTCCCCAGTCTTTTTTCTCTCTTTGCCTCATATGCGACAGATTTTATTGCTGTGTTCAAGTGCACTGATCTCTCTCTTTTGTATTGTCTAATCTTCTTTTAATCCTATCCAGTGATATTTTCATTTCAGATAATATGTGTTTCATCTTTAGGAGTTCCATTGTTTTTTTTTTTTATGTTTAATTTCTCATTTTTGTGTCTTTCATTAATTACATGTATATGGCTCTGATATCTCTTTTCATGTACTTCTTTGCTAGTTCTGTCACTTCTGGCATTTTGGATCTCTTTCTGCAGACTGATTTTGTTTTTCCTAGTTGTAGATCAATTTGTTGGTTCTTACCATATCTAATAATTTTTGATTGGATGACGAACATTTTATTATGTTGCTGAGTGTCTGGAGTTTCGAGAGCCTTTTTTTCCCTTAGAGAGTGTTGCTCTTTGTTTTGGCAAACAGTTGAGTTGTTTGCAGATCTATTTGATCTCCTCAAACCCATTTTTAAAGTTAATTTTTTTATTTTTGAGAGAGAAAGAGAAAGAGTGCGTGAGCGTGCACATGGACAGGGGAGGGGCAGGGAGAGAATCCCAAGCAGACTCTGTGCCAGGAATGTGGAACCTGATGCGGGGCTTGAACCCATGAACTGTGAGATCATGACCTGAGAGGAGACCAAGAGTCTGATGCTTAAGCCACTGAGCCACCCAGGCATGCGCCCTCTGCCCCCTCTTTTTAATCTTTGGAGCTGCGCCTTCGTTTCAGGGGTAGTTCAGAGTAGTATTCATGTACTCTGAATAACTCAGGAATTTCTAGGGATTCTTCACCAAGGTTCCTCTGCATTGTCTGAGCTCTTTGAAGTGTTTATCGTACATCTTCCTGGTGTCTTTCTGTCTCTCCCTCCCTCCCCTCTTTCCCTTCCCTGCCCACCTTTCCTTCCTTCCCTTGTTTTTGCCTGTCTGTGTGGAATCCCACTTTTTCTATGACTGACTTAGTACTCGGCAAAGACTTAAGGGAACCCCTGTGTTGATTCTGCAGATTCTGCAGTCTTTTTTTCTGCATTGCTCCCTCTCCCTCTTTTTGTTTGGATTTCTGCTGTACAACCTCAAGTTGTGTCAGCTTTTCTGAACTTCTGTCTCTGACTCTAACTCTGCTAAGCTGCTGGGCTCTGTTTAGGTTTTCTTTGTGTCCATGATGTAGAAATCACATTCAGGTAGATAATCTGCATAATTAGTAAACGTACCTTTTTTGTCTCCCTTTTATCAGACGCCACTGAATGTCCACTATCTGAAAACAGATTTTATATGTTAGCCAGTATTCTGCTTTTTAAGATTGGGAGTTCGTGACTGTTCCTTGTTACTCCTTCATGGCTGGAAGCCTAGTTGTTGTTTTTGTTTTTGTTTTAAGCTGTAAATACTGATAATACTTCTAGGTTTTATGCTTCCTAAGGAAAGATATCTGACCATCTTTCTACTTGTTAATACGTTGAAAGGATTAAATATTTGTTAATGGTGCTTTTTGATTAGGAAAGGCACTAATATTTCCTGTGGTGAGAGCTTTCATTTCATATTCTTATCATACTCTGAATTTATAAAAATTTCTCATGGATAGTTGTGATCTGCTTTAAAAGATCACTTATTAGAATTTTAAAAATCATTATTGTGAAAGAGTTCTGTACCATGGCAAGAAAGGACCAAAATTTAATTTGCCTAGAATTAACATTCCTCTTCTCACAATAGCATTCAACTATGTCTAAATTATTCTGACCTTAGTTATCCAATTTACCGGATTATTTAAATGTCTTTCCCTTCCTTCTTCTTTTATATTCCCTGCTTCTGTTTCATTTACTTTCTTTCTGCTCACATTTCTATTAGGGAGCCTAATGAGGGGGAGACAGGGAAAACTAGCACACATGCAAGTGAAACTTAGGAATTTGACTTTTGATTCCTTTTTAATAATGTTTAGAGGTTGTCAAAAGTAATGTCAAAATCTGGTTTTAGATTTCCATGGCAGCTGGAAATAGAAATTTTTTCTTTTGGTGTCTGCTATACAGGTGTTTAATTGGCTATCATTCTTTAACCTGTCACAGATATTGAAATGCACTAGAAATTTGAATAATCTTATTGGACTGTTATATTTGGAGCATGAATATGCTAGGGAAAGGACGATGGGGAAATAAGGTGACATTCTTTGTTGCCAGGAATCACTGGGTTTTGTACTAATTAGCCTTGAAAAACGTGGAGTTATTTGACAGACCAGATGTTTTCAGCACGCAGCCATGTGTCTCATCAGTGAATGTGCCTGTGTCCGCAGGCAACACTGTTAGATTTTTCTCATTCTATAAACAATGTTCCAAAATATAACTAAACCCCAAAGTGTGTTTATCTTTTTGGCTTAATTTCTGGCTTTCTATCCTTTCTAAGGTTTCTCTCTAGAGGAATTGCATTTTATTGCACATAGCTCTTCATACCTAATTGTAGTATAAACACCATTCTGTTTACGCTAAACCATGTGAATTTTACTGTTTTTGAGTCTGTAAAATTGTAATAAATAAAAGCAACCATTTCACATTAACTCTATTTGTACTTTTATTTCTAAATGTAGGGGAAATAAATCTTTCTACCCTCTATTTATTTGTACTAAGATTTTGATTTTTGGAACATATGAGGGAAAAACAATAAAAAAATCAGTAAAACCAGTCTCTAGTCCTTAGTGTTTATGGTACTAAGTACATTGGAGTGAGACGAACTTAAGTATCTACCATGAAATTCATTCTTAAAATCTGAAACAGAGCTATCAGTTCTTTTATTTATAAGATCAGAACTGAGTTCTTCCTATACTAAATATATCATGGTAAGTATGGAAATTAGGAAATGAAAAACATGAGGAAAATTGTCACCCATAATGTTGCTATCCAAAGGAAAAAAAAATCACGGCTTAACGTTTTCGTGTATATCTTTCTAGACATTTTCTGTGTACTTATGTATGTGTGTATGCATGTAGTTAGTGATACATAGCTCATACATGCACATATATTCATAATTATACATGTATACATATTTATAATTTTGTAAGCATTATGATTATACCTGTAAGTTTTATTTTTGACATAACTTTTACTCAACAATCCTGTAAACATTTTGCTTTTAGTCTTTGACTACATTGATATATCATGATGTGTTTAACCAACTCATTGTTATTAGACACCTAGATTAGCTTTTTATTGGCTAATATAAATGGCTACAATTCAAGAGGCTTATATATTTTTGTAAACCTAATATTTCTTTTTGGAAATACAACTGGTTAGAATGCTTGTCATGGTAAAATTCTTCCCTGAAAACTTGTATCATTAATACAGATTTGTTTACCAGCAGGTAGTAAATTCTCATTTATTGAAACCTCTGATAATAATACCCATATCTTTTGAGAAATCTTTGGGAGTTTGCATGACAAAACTATGTTTTTGATTTGTATTTTTTTACATATCTGTTCAATTCTACACGCCCCCCCCCCCCCCCCCCCGCCAATATATTGGCCTTTTCAATGTTTGTGACTTTTCTTTGCTCATTGCTCTTTGTTCATTGCTTTTAAAAAAAACCTTAAGTTTTCTGTTGTCAATAATCTTTACCAAGTTTTTGTTTCTTTGTTATTCTTATTTTTTTAATGTATGACTTATTTTGATTTTACTTTGTCAACCTTATTAATTTTAGTTTTATTTGTTCTCTTATGCTTATGGAAGCTTTCCTACCTATCAGATAAATATTACTTTCTTTACTATTGCATTACCAGCAATATTTACTTCTACCTAACCAGCAATATTTCTTTTCTTAAAATCTATTGTATCTGATATAAATATAGCCACTTCAGCACTTTTATGATTACTTTTCCCATGGTATATTTTATTCCGTCTTTTACTTTAATAACCTACTGTTATCTCTGAATCTAAACTGTGTTTCTTGTACAGGACATATAGTTGGATCATTCTTTTTAAATCCTGTCTGACAATTTGCCTTTTTAAAAAAAGTTTATTTATTTATTATTTAAGAGAGACAGAGATAGCATGAGTTGGGAAGGGGCAGAGAGAGAGAGGGTGAGAGAGGGAATCCCAAGCAAGCTTCACTCTGCCAGCACGGAGAGCTCCGACACGGAGCTCAAATCCATGAAACCCCAAGATCATGACCTGAGCCGAAACCGAGTTGGATGCTCAGCTGACTGAGCCACCCAGGCGCCTCCTGTCTGACAATGTACCTTTTGACTGAAGTGTTTATTAGTCCATTTAGATTTAATGTAGTTATTGATGTGGTTGAGTTTTACTTTTTGTTTTCAGTTTTTCATGTCTTTTTGTTCTTACCCTTTTCTCTCTTTTTCTTGTATGAAGTATTTTATAGTATACTATTTTAATTCCTCTGTTGATTTTTTTAATGATACGTTTTTTGCGTTATTTTCTTAGAGGTTGCTCTGTGGATTATAATCTGTATCTTAATGTATCATAGCCTACTTTGACTTTAGGTCAATGCTGATGTAGTTTTGGTAGAATATATAGTAGTGGTTTTGCTTCAACTTAGCTCCATTTCTTTCCTCCTTTTTTGTGCTATTATTGTCATATATATATTATATCTCTATATTTTATAAACCCAATGATACAGTATTATAATCATTGCTTTTAAATTTTTTCTCTTAATGAAATTAAAATGAGAAAAGAAAAAATATATTATTTACTCTTTTGTATTTCACATATATTTACTATTTCCTATGCCCTTCATTTATTTCTGTGAATTAAAGTTAATTTCTGTTGTCATTTCTTTTCTGGCTTCCGTTAGTATTTTTTGTAAGGCAGATCAAGGAATTCTCTGTCTTTATTTTGGAATGTGTTTCATTTTTATTGTTAAAAGATAGTCATCAACTAAGGATTAGTCCAAGGTTTTCACTCAAACAAACTTGAGCCAATAAGGTTTTCACCCTTTGTCAGTGGATTTGTGTGTAAGCAACAGAATACATCAAAATTTCAGGCAGTTTTCAAATCAGCCTGAGCTTTTAGTTTCTGCCAGGCTTTCTACATGTGTGCCTGCTGCCTCCTTGTCAGCCAGGGTTGTGTGGAGTGCTTAGGCTTTTTTGGATGTCTTTCTGCATGTGTGCACAGCCTCAATCAGCTAGGATATACTAAGAGCTACCAGGCCCTTTCATGGGTCTCTTATTTACATACTTCTGTTAAATTTCTGGTTAGTCCTCCAATCTGCCCTTTATCCCAACCCAGACTAACTTCAGGCCAGGAGAGCGGGACCCATCCATCCTTCCTTCCTCCCTCCCTCCCTCCCTCCTGTCCTTCTTTCCTTCCTTCCTTCCTTCCTTCCTTCCTTCCTTCCTTCCTTCCTTCCTTCTATCCTTCCTTCCATTTATCCATCCATCCGTCTGGAGTTTGCTACTTTTCCTAATAATGCCACTCCTTATAAAGGCAGGGAAGCTGCTGGTTTTCATGACAAGCCAATATAACCAATGGGAGGGAGGGGGAATGGGGAGTGGGTAGAGTTGGAGGGTTGATGGAGGAAGCCCCAGGAGAGAGCACCACAAAGTTCCATTGTTCAACAGTTTTCATGAAAAAACACTTTTCAATTTGTTCTCCTTTGTCAATTTCCAGAGCCCTGAAAAGGTTTGATGATATTTGTTTTTTTGGGTAGAAGATTTTCTGAGTTCTTCCCTGTGCCATAGTTGGAAGTTTAAACTTAGGTACTTTATTTTATAGGATGATTGTTTTGGCATTGATATGATCATCTTGTATTTTCATTTATTTTTTGTATAATTTCATTGGTAGATTTTGTAAGTTTTCTATTTTCTTGGGGTACAATCTTTTTTGATTGGAATTTATTGAGTCCTTTAGTACGTATATTAATTTTTAATAATTTGACACTTTCCCATTGATGTTTTTATTGAAACTTAATACTGTATTTGTCTTTTTTTTTTTTTTTTAATTTTTTTTTTCAACGTTTATTTATTTTTGGGACAGAGAGAGACAGAGCATGAACGGGGGAGGGGCAGAGAGAGAGGGAGACACAGAATGGGAAACAGGCTCCAGGCTCTGAGCCATCAGCCCAGAGCCCGACGCGGGGCTCGAACTCGCGGACGGCGAGATCGTGACCTGGCTGAAGTCGGACGCTTAACCGACTGCGCCACCCAGGCGCCCCAATACTGTATTTGTCTTAATGTATAATCAAAACTAATTCAGGCCAGAAATTTTACCTGAGGAATATATCTGTGGCCCTAAAGAAGACTGAGTTGAGCTAAAGGTGATACAATTCCTTTTATAGGCATTATCCTGCACTGAAAACTCTGGAACATCTAGAGCATACCTATCTGCCTCAAGTAAGCCACTATCGATTCTGCAAGGTGATGGTGGACAACATTCCCAAGCTTCGAGAAGAAATTAAGGATGTTTCTATGTCTGATCTCAAAGACTTTTTGGAGAGTATCCGCAAACATTCAGACAAAATCGGAGAGACTGCCATGAAGCAAGTAGGTCTTGCGTTTATGATAGGTTGGCCAATGACTTTGCTAGTGTTCAGTTAAATACAGGTTTCTCTTTCTAAGTGTCTTAACTATTTCTTGTCATTTTAGGGAAGTCCTTCCTCTTTATGGGGACACATGATTAAAAATGTGTTTTGTTTTTTTAACAGAGCAGTGAATTATTTGCTAGTTTATTGTTTCGCTCTGTGGATGTTCAGTAAATATGCATTGATTGTGATGGTTTATATTGGGACTTTGAAGAGGTCTTTCTATTTTTTGAATATTTTCCTTCACTTTGGATATGATTTGAAGCCCAAGATTTTTAAAAGGTCTCTTTCTCGGTAATGAGCTAAATTGTGCTGCAGGTATCTTTGGTTGATTACTTACTATGTAAACAAGGTATTGTGTTGTTTATAAATATTTCTGTAATTGTTATTTCTGATATCAGTGGGTATCAATGAAACAAGGCCTTTTGGGAAATGCTGTGAATTATGATCACAGAAAGAGATTTCTTTATAGCTTATAAATTAACAAACATATTAGAATTTTCAGGTTTTTTCTGTCTTTTTTAAATTTTTTTTTATTGCAGTATCTTCATCTCCAAGTCATGAAAGCCACCAAGAAACATCTTTTCTTTTGTCATTTCTCTTTTCTCTTTTCTTTTCTTTTCTTTTCTTTTCTTTTCTTTTCTTTTCTCATTGTGAATAAAAGAGCAGTAATGATTTTCAGTGTTACTTGCTCTTCTGAAATTTAAATCACATGGATTTTATTGAAATATCTCAGTATACCTTATGATGTAGCTTACAACGATAAACAGAAGATTTGATTGTTTATGGAAAGTGTTGTTTGGTTCTACAAACAACTATGTTCTTGAATAAGTCATATATAGTTCTTATCATTCTGGGAGGAAAGAGGGAGCAGGTTATATTTTTGATCTCAACAAGTCTTGGTAATTTTTCAGATGTCTGATTTTGCAAAAGAGGTTTGCCTGTTGGAAATTCCTTTCCTAAGGCAACGCTGATATTCTTTACCCCTTCTTTTAAATTTTTCAATGCTACACTTTCTAATGTGGAAAGTTTAAAACTAGTTGATGATGATAAGCCTGATGGGAATAATACATCATGTTATTTTTTTAGTGGTGAAGAAACAAAATTAATCATTGAAAATATATCTGTGTTGCTGGGTGTATTTTTTGAGTACGGGAATGAAGGTATTCTGCAAGACAAGTCTCTGTTGTGTTTGACAGATTTTTTTCTAAACTTTCAAAATATAGGAGAGTATAGTACAAAGTCTCTGTGGAAGCATTCTTTAAAAAAATATTTTTTTAATGTTTATTTATTTTTGAGACAGAGACACACAGAGTGCGAGCAGCGGAGGGGCAGAAAGAGAGGGAGACACAGAATCTGAAGCAGGCTCCGGGCTCTGAGCTGTCAGCATAGAGCCCGATGCAGGGCTCAAACTCATGAACTGTGAGATCATGACCTGAGCTGAAGTCAGACACTTAACTGACTGAGCCACCCAGGCACCCCAGAAGCATTCTTTTTTAAACTTGCCTTTTCTTTTAGCCCTCTGCTTGAGAAATTAACTTCAATTCCTTTTTGGTGAAAGACACAATGTTATTATTTCATTTAATATAGATTATCTTGTCTCACCTCTTAATTATCTAAAGAAATTAAGGCCCAGGGCAGGGAAGTGTCTTGCTAAAGTTCAGACAGCTTGTAAAGGTCAGATCCTGTAGTAGAATTTAGGTTACACTGAGGCAAAATTTGTCTACTGTGGCACTCAGTCTGTGTAAACTATTAACTATTTGGTATATCTGTGCCATATAAAGAAATGGTGAAGAAAACTGTTGTAGATTCAGGACTTTTAATTAACTGATGACCCTTCATACTTCCTATAAAATTTATATCAAATATAGCTGTTACTGCATGCATGGCTATCCTATGCTATGTTAGTTAAGATCTTTGAATAAAAATATCTTAACACATTTTAAAATCTGTAGTACCTAAAAAGTAAGGAAAGTAGGAAAGAGAGAAATTACCACATACTTTGTACATAGTAGTTGTTCAATAAATATTTATTTGAATTCGTGGATGTTGGAAAAGAGGGATAGGGTGTGGTTTATTTTTCATTTATGTCAAGCCCAAAATGGTGTTTCTGACTTGTGATGGTTTTCTTCGCGTTGGTTATTTGGGGCATCTTTTCATCATGTGGCTCTGCTATTTTTAATGTGGGTTTGAAGATTGGTACAGAAGGGCCAGGGAATTTTGCACGTAGGATAATTTTTAAGGGCTAGTCATGGATGCAACATATTATTACTTCTACTCACGTTTCATTGGCCAGAATCTAATTACTTGGCTTTACCGACCTGCAAAGGAGGCTGAGAAAATATAATCTCACTCTATCATTAAGAGGAGAAAGATACGTGTTTGGTGAATAGTAGCTAGTTTCTGACACAGTCTACCCTTTGGTCATCAAATAACTCTTCAGTCTTCCTCTTGTCCATAGAATACACTTAACCCTTCCCAAGGAGGGTATTCTAGTATCCCATCTAGTTAGTACATCCATTTCAAAGTCTAGTATATTTCAGGGATGCTCACAACTCTTCATCAGATCCAGATATGTCTCCAGATCCAGATGGGCTGCTGACCAGGAAATCAGATGACAAGCTGTCTACACCTGTGTTCTCTCCCACCTCCAATGAAGAGGCTAGAATAGAATAACTACAACAAAAACTTACATATAGAAAAGGGAATAATGGGAGACACACAGTATTCCCTGCTTCTTATGCAAATCATGTAATCTTTTTGGGCCATCATTGGGAAATCTTTCTCGCTTGGTAATAGTGGATCTTTTTTGCTTAGACATTAACACTCTGAGAGGAATTCCTTTGCCTGTTCTTCCTGGCTCCTAGTTGCACTCTGTTTTTCTTTGTCTGTTTTTTTCTTTTTCAAAAAGAAGCAAGTGCTGTGGAATATACCTTTCTTAGACTATCTCTCTGTCTCATTCTCTCTTCTCTCTCTATTTCTAGATATATCCACATTAATATCTGTAAGTGTGTATATATTTATGCATATACCCCCTATATAGTTATAGGTATAAGTGTGTGTGTGTGTGTGTGTGTGTGTGTGTGTGTGTGTGTGTTTATCTTTGACTGTCTGCTTTCTGCTTCTTCAGGTGTAGGGGCCCAAAGGGTTGTTTTAAGGCTCTAAACAGTTAAAAGTTTATTTAGTCCAGATTTGTGGGCATTATAGTTACCTCAAAACTTAGTAAGCCTCTGATCTGTTTCTTTCCTATAGGTTCTCTGTGGACACCAGACCCGGTGCTCTTTTCTAACTAAAATTTTGAGGAATGATTTTTTTCTTTGCCCCTATTGGGAAGGTAGTGGAGTTGGGGGAGCATAGGCTTTGCCTTATGCCTTTCTTGCTTTAATGTCCCTACTTTGAGGCTATATGAAATAATGAGTAAGAGAACCATACCTGAATCTGATTTTGCTTTGGAATTGGGTCACTTTGTTCAACTAGAAGTATTCTTTGGATGTTATTACTCAGCCCTTTACCATTCTTTTTCTGTTGGGATTCTATATGTGTTCAGCTTTCTAACTCTCTGAGGCCCAAGTGTCTAGACTTCTTCTGTTTCCTATAATTTTATTTGCAAACCAGCAGACTCTTTTTATGCTCATCTCTTTTATGTAATACCTTGCTAAAAGCAGAAAGTAAATGCCGATGTATGTTATAACTCTGACTCTCCGTTGACTTATCAGGCTGCAGGCCTAATAGGCATGTGGTGTGCCTTCTCATTTATTTTAGGTTCCAGTTTTACTGGTTGTTTTGCCACAGTATTACAGGCTTCTCCAGGCTTTCAACTTGTTAAAGAGATATTTTTGCTGCCTGTTGCCTGACCTCTGAATCAATGCCATTTATTTTAGTTTTGTTGTTGTTGTCGTTGTTAAGGCAAAACCATTCTTTCAATACTAGTTTCTGTTTTCCTTAAAAAATTCTGCTTGTTGTAATAGCTAAGCTCTAAAATCTCACCGTAGAAGTTTCATTTTATGCTCACTGGAAGTCTGAAGTGGATCCTCCTTGTAGCATAGCTCTTCTTCAGGTGACCATCAAGGGATCCAGGACTTTTCTTAACTTGTGGCTCTATCACTTCAACACATGTCTTCTAACATTGTTTCAGAAGGAAAAAGAGTAAATAAGGCCTGGGGGATTTTTATGGACCAGGCTTATAAGTGATACAAATCACGCTGCCAATATTACATTGGCTATAGCTTGCACGCTGCATGTGAGGCTTGGAAATCTAGTCTATCTGTGTGACCAGGCGGAACAAGAAATAGGTTTGTTGAATAGCTAGCTAGCCTCTGATACAATCTGCTACCATATAGGTTTGAAAAAAAACATATCTTCCATTCTCTTGCCTTTTTTCTTTGCTATTTCATCTCTTTGACATTCCCCCCTGCCCTGCTATGTTTGCCTTCTGATTTACTAATTCAGTTTTTAGTAAATTCATTTTCATCATTGTCAATGATGCTATTTAGAACTTTGTCATCATTATTATTTTCAGTTTAGCAACCACAGGTTTGGCTATAGAAATATGTTCTTTTCCTTTAAAATTTTTTTTTCTAAGTAGGTTTCTTTGGAACCATATGACAAAATAGGTTTGAAAGTCTTACTTAATACTGGTTACTGGTTTGAGCTCTTCTAGAAATTAGGTAGATGATTGTGCTTTTTCATGGTCAACATCTCCCTTTGCCTTCTACCCACCATATCCTGAGTTGCTGCATTGATCTATGGGTGGACTCTGTCCTTGGTACTGTGAAATGATGGAGGCAGCTGGTAGATTGGTTTCTTTTCAGGATATACCAGCAAAAGCAAAGTACCTGAAGGCTCCACCCTGATTAAACTTTAATGACCAAATTAGGCTCCAAACTTTCTTTTTTTTTTCAACGTTTTTATTTATTTTTGGGACAGAGAGAGACAGAGCATGAACGGGGGAGGGGCAGAGAGAGAGGGAGACACAGAATCAGAAACAGGCTCCAGGCTCCGAGCCATCAGCCCAGAGCTTGACGCAGGGCTCGAACTCACGGACCGCGAGATCGTGACCTGGCTGAAGTCGAACGCTTAACCGACTGCGCCACCCAGGCGCCCTAGGCTCCAAACTTTCATCTGTTATTATAATCTCAAACTGTTGTCCAATTTTATCAAAAGATACGTTGCAAAAAATACTTTTTCAGGCAGATCTGAAGGATATGTGGTTTATCCATTCCTCTGTATTCAAAGTGTTATATTGTCTCTAGATAAAGCTTTATCATTAGGAAGCTTTTTGCTTTGATTGCATGTGGTAGGCAGAATTCCAAGATGGCCCCTAGATTCCTGCTCCCTTGGTACATGCGTCCTGTAAAATCCTCCTCCTTGATTATGTGGCCTGATCTAACCAGGCAAACTCCTTTAAAAGAGGGAGTGGAGATCAGATATAGAAGTTAGAGAGATTTAAAGCTGCAGCAGATGTGCTACTGTTGGTCTTGAAGAAGTAAATTGCTGTGTTTTGGAGGGGCCAGGTGGCATGGAACTGTAGGCAGCTTGAGGTGCTGAGAGCTATTGCTAACAGCTGGCAAGGAAATGGGGTCCAGAATCCTACAACCACACGGAACTGAATTCTGCCTATAATATAAATGAGTTTAGAAGAGGACCCTGAGTTCCAGATGAGACCATAGCTCTGACTGATGCCATGATTTCAGCCTGGTGAGATCCTGAGCAGAAGACCCAGCAAATGCTGAACTTCTAACCCATGGAGACTGAGATAACTGTGTGGTTTTAAGCTGCTAAGTTTATAGGAATTTATTACAGGAGTCGAAAATTAATATACTCCATTATTTTGGTCTTGAGTAGAATTGCTTTTTTACTAACCTGTACATTTTTATTTTGCTTTGGAGCTAGGAAAGAGTGGTATAATCTAGTTTAAAATGGTGTCTAGCTAAAAGTCTCTGAGTTTTTCATCTGTCTTCCCACGTACCTAAAAAGCTGCAGAAAAGTAAGAAAATGTGAAAGTATGAAAATTAGAAGTTCAACCATTTAGTAGAATCTGAGGAGGAATTTAAAAATTGTCCATTCTGCTATTTATTCCCTTGTTGAATTTTAAGTTAAGTAGTCATGTTTTTATTTTCAAAAAATCTTCAATATTCATTCATTCCCTACATATATATATATGTATATTTTAATATACATATTATATATATATTTATATTTATATATACATGTATATATAAATATGTATATATTTACTATATATATATATGTATATATATTTAACATGGTATTGGATTGATAGCATTTAGTGGACCCACCTGTGGCTTCTGCCATGGGAAATAGAGCCATCTGTAAAGTATGTAGAAAAACCCTACCTTTTATCCTGTCTTATTTTTTAAGTTGATTTTCTTCCTGTATGCTTCCAAAATACTACACATATCTTATTTTAGAACTTCATTTTGGCTTGAAGTGATTTTATAAAAAATGTCTAAAGACTTCTTTTTTGTTAATTGTCTGCTGTTTTCTAGTTTTCCTCTTGAAATTGATTTCTGTAATTCACTTGTTATGGAACTGATTTGTACAGGAGGGAAGTTCTGTATTTCTTATTTTGATTAGTTTGCCTTAGGCCTTGTGAGGCGAAGTAACATTTGTAATATAAACATTCTTGGCTAGGTTGATTTCTATGTGAAGCTGTTTAACAAAGGGAGGGATTTATTTACTTTTAAAATTCTAACTTGGCTTTGCCAAATTATATGGGTTGTATAACTGCTGCTTAGAAGAGGAACTGGTTGCCCATAAAAGAAATTGAAGGCTCCTAAGCAGTCTTCCTTTAGTAACTGGTTTTAAAGAAACTGCTCCTTGGGTGAGGTTAGTTGTCTCCATGGTTCTTTCAACCCTTGACTTTCTTTGGTTAAGTCTCGACTAGAGCAAAATGTGCTCTTTTATTTATTGTGTAGAACATCCTTTGACTTAGATCTGGCTCCATACTATGAACTGAGCTAACACAGGCCGTGTGATGACTGCCAAGGAAAAGCAGTAGTGCCCTTGAAACCTCTTTTGTGCTGGATTCTATGCAAAACTCCAACAGCATGTGACTTTTAGAGTCAGAGAATCTGGTGCTCAGTTGGTCTGGTATTCTTGGATTTACTTTATATTCTCTTTTCTTCTTGATTTCAGTATTTATATATTTGTACTGGTTTTTACTCCTTGGTCTTTAATGGTGTGGATGGCCTGAGGGTGGGGTAGGGGAATATGAGAGCTGTTTTATAGGGATTATTGAAATAAGCAGCAGTCAGAATGGCAATCAGAGTATGGTAGATAGTCTGATAGCAGGGATTGAATTTACTATTAGGTAATATGATAGTTAACGGAATAGACTTTGGAGTTTGGGTTAGACTCCTAGACTTGCCATTTGGTAGCTATATTACAATGAGTAGGTTGCTAAGCATCCCTGTCAGTCTGCACAATTCTATAAAGTTGGAATTTTTAATTCTCTTTTAAAGATGTGAAAAATTTTGGGAAACCAGGTATCTTAGCTCAGTCCCAGGGATATAATAAATGCTAAATTAAAAAAAAAAAAGAGAACTATTCTAGGTGAATAGTGACTACTAATAGACTCTTAACAGTTTGGAGGTGAAGATAATTAGAGGTTAAACTTGATGTGTTGAAATACTTTTTTTTCCTTCCTAAAATTAAATTTCCAGTGGCAGTTTTCGGCCTTGAATTAGATCTCGTTTTTAGACAGCTTTTTTCTCCTTGCCTTAAAAAAATTTATTTGTTATATATACTTCTGAAACATTTTGAACCTGATTTCAGTTAAAAATCATGTATATATTAGACGACTATGAAGTATAGAAGATCAATATCCTTGTACTGGTGTTGAGTTGGGATGAGAGAGGAAAGATTATTTTTTAAATCTGATTTGAAGATAGTATCACAGTTTGGTTTTGAACTTTCTGTTTTAACAGAAAAAGGGAAACTATGGCATATATATATGCGTGCATCTATAATAAACATAATATTTATTTGCTTTGACCAAGCAAAGCATATCAGCTTATTAGGAGAAATTTTTCTTTTATTAAACTTAAGAGAAAATTACCATATGGATTCTCAGTACAGCTTATGGTTTTGTGGTGTGCTCATCCTAAAATAAAACAGTGCTTAGAGAATCTAGAGGAGGAGCAGTTATTATGATACTTATATCATTGCTCACAAATATATATACCTATAGATTGTGTGTGTGTGTGTGTGTGTATGTATACGCATACACACACACATATTTCACTAATTTTAAGATTAATTTTTTTTGAGAATATTTCTTTTACTGAACCTTGGCTTTTGAGCAATAATAAAACATAGTATCATAAAAATAAACTAACAAGTAGAACGGAATACAAGTATAGAAATTGACCCAAATATAAGAATTTCATAAGTGACAAAGGTGGTCTCATGCAAGAAGCATAAACACAAACCAATGAGCATCACACTATACAGGTGTAAAGTAAGTATTCCCTCAGTAAACCTTATAGGCAGAAAAGTCAGCACAGTGCATGGGAACATCATTCTACTGTCATTTTCTGGAGGGGGCTGATGGGTTCAGCTTTGCTGTACAAACAGCAGGATGTGCCTCAGGAGAGGGACCCTGCCCTAGATCAGTTATAGGGAAGCTGGGAGGAAGCAGAAGACAGTCAATAGATATTAGGTGGATCCTTGCTGGTCAGAGGAATGTCTTGGTAAGGGGAATTGTCTTATCAATCCACTTATATCAGCTAAAGAGACCTAGTATTCTTCAGAAGAGCTAAGTCAGTTTTACTGAACTAGCTTGTTGCTAAGCTAGGAGAATGGTGAAGGTGGAGAGCCACAAGGGCCCTCCAAGGTGACATCTCATAGCAGTGGGGAACTCCATTAATGTGATTGCTGCTTTACTTATCTGTCTTCCCAACCAGTCTGTGGTCTGTATAAGGACAGAGGTACGGTTTTATTTTTATAGCTCCAGTACCTTACTAGCATAGTACTTAGGGATTGTAGATAGTTAATAAATAGTTAATCAATTAATGTCTATTGTGTTATTTAATTAAATTTAATGTAGCTACACCTTAACATTTTTCAGGAAAAGACATATTTAAAAACAATGTTCTAAGGTATATGCTCTTAGTCTCCAATTACATTCTTAAGTACGTGAAAATATCTGTAATTGCTTTTTGAATGGGTTTTGACCTTTTCTGTAAGTACTATGGAGGTACTAAGAGGTTATCAAATTGACTTCTTGTTAAAAATGGTGAATTCAACATATACACTTATATTTTCTACCTCTTCAAACTTGTAAAAACAATAGCCAAGGTTTTTTTGTTTTTGTTTTGTTTTGTTTTTACAGCATGAGCTCTCAAACGTAAAGAATATAGGAGGGTTAGATGATAGCAACATAATTTGGAAGCTGGAATGTAGGAAGGTGTGTTGTGTGTGATAATTGTCCTAGCATATCCAAGAAAATTCAGTCCTAAGCCAGTAGTAGAAAAAGCTTGGGACAATCCAATTTTTAGTGTTTTGCAGAACCCCCATGTCTAAGAAATTGCTAGCATTAGGTTCCTTTGGGAAAAGAGGGGTAAACTGATGTTTAGACAGAGGGATTGGTTGACTGTCTATTTCAAAAGCAGTTAGACAACCTGATTCCTTCCCCAGCTTTTTCCACCAGGTGACTGCCCTATCCCAGCTCTAGCAGAAGACCAGAGGACAATAGACACAAGCTGGGGGTATAAAAATAGTGAAAGTTTGTATACTGAGTATTGAGATTCAACTTGCATTTTATAGCCCTCTTCTCTGATTTGGTCTATAGGGCTCTAATAGCCAGGTTTATACCCTTCAGGTATGAGACTGGAAAGTACTGTGAATAATATGATTAGTGCAAAAGAACTGTCCTAAAGGTATGTCCACTCGGTAGTCCTCAACCAAATGGACCAGTCAGATCATTTTGAAATCCACAGTTGACTAGACTCATGCACATGCATAGACATTAGCTTTTAGTTTCCCAACTTGAAATATGAGCAGATCACTAAGGATCAGCAGACATTTGAGAAAATCCTCTAACATAACAGTTAGAGGTCAGAACAAGCACATATAAAGAAGCAACTTGGAGAAGATATTATGCAAGAACAGCAAAACGTAAAAGGCAAAACAATCAATAGAGCTAGAAGGATAAGAGAAAAAATTTTATATGTAAAAACAAGAAAGCTACACAAAAGGAGAAATTCAGAGAACAAAAAGAATGTTTGGCAATTAAAAATATGATAGCAAAAAAAAAACTGAAAGGAGGGTTTTGAAAATAAAGTGGAAAAAATCCCCCAAAGAGAAGAGTAAAGGGAAAAAGAGATGGAACATGGGAAATAGAAAAGATCTAAGAATATTAGGGGGTCAGTCTAGGATATCTGGCATTTGAGTACTAGGTGTTCTAGAAAAAGAAAGCAGAGAAAATGAAGGGAAGGAATTCATGGAAATAATAATGGGAAAATTTCCCAAAATTCTAAGACATGCACTTCCAGATTAAAAGATCAATCAAATGCCTAACAAAAGGGATCAAAATAGTCTTAGATCCAGGCATGTTGTGTGATATCAGAGGTCAGAGGTCAAATAGAAAATCCTAAATGTTTCTAGAGATAAAAAACAAGATTCAGTGTCAAAATGATTTTGGTTTATAGCAATACTGGAACGTAGACTGAAACAGAGCAATATCTTTAAAGTTCTAAGGGAAAATGATTACCCATCCATATTTCCCTATCTAGCTACAATATCAAGCAAGTGTAAGGATAGGATAAAGATGTTTGCAGTAATGAAAGTCCTCAAAAATTTGCTTCCTATGACCACTCCTCCCTCCCACCCCCAAAAAGGAAAGATATGGGATGTTGAGGGCATAGATAACCCAAGAGAGGAGAGGGACAAATGGAGTTTCTAAGATGATGATTAAAAGGGAGGGAGTTGGTTGACAGTGGGGAAGTAGGCAGAAAGTACAACCAGCACAATCTGGAGTGTTTTAGAAAGTTTAAAAGAGGTATTCTGAGAAGGTGAAAGTGGCAGAATATTGGATGTATTTGTACACACTGAGAGGAAATTCAGATAGTTGGGGAGAATTTGGGAATAAAGTAATGCTAAGTACTTAAAGAACTTAAGCAAACTTAAAAACAAGAAAACTTAACTCCAGAAAACCAAAATTGTGTAAGAAAGGAAAAGTGATCATAGTATCTGACATGGCTTGGCTGTGGATTGCATTTATATAATTTATCTAATGAATCTAATAGATTCATTTAGCACTTATAACTATATAAATATAGTTATCTATATCTATAGTTATCTATATCTATAAATTATATAAATTAGGGGATTTGTCCTGTTTTGGAGGAGTAGGTGAATGGACACTGCAGGCAGATATGTGGTGCTGGTGTGTTATGTATGTGAAAGAGACCTAAATCTTCCATGATGGAATGTCAATAGATAATGCTTAAAACTAACTAACACATAGCGAAAGGTAGAAGCAGCTGAAGGGTTCATTGACAGATGAATGGATAAACAAAATGTGGTGCATACATATAATGGAATATTATTCAGTCTTAAAAAACAAGAGAATTTTGACACATGCTACAACATGGATGAACTTTGAAGACATTATGCTAAGTGAAATAAGCCAGGCTCAAAAGGACAAATAACGTGTGGTTCCACCTTTTTTTTTTCAAAGTAGGCTTCCCGTGCAGTGTGGAGCCCAATGTAGGGCTTGCACTCATGACCCTGAGATCAAGACTTTAGCTGAGATCAAGAGTTGGACGCTTAACGGACTGAACCACTCAGGGGCCCCTGTATGATTCCATTTTTATGAGGTTCCTGAAGGAGTCAAATTTATAAAGACAAATAATAGAATGATGGTTTCCAGGGGCTGAGGTAGAGGAGATGATGGATTAGTCTTGAATGGCTACACAGTTTCAGTTGGGGAAGATGAAGAAGTTCTGAAGATGGATGGTGGTGATGGTTGTACACTAGGAAGGTACCTAATGTCACAGGACTTTACACTTAAAAATGGTTAACATATGAACTGCAAGCTGTATTACAAAGCTGTGATCATCAAGACAATATGGTACTGGCACCAAAACAGATACTCAGATCAATGGAACAGAATAGAGAACCCAGAAATGAACCCACAAACATATGGCCAACTAATCTTTGACAAAGCAGGAAAGAATATCCAATGGAATAAAGACAGTCTCTTCAGCAAATGGTGCTGGGAAAACTGGACAGCGATATGCAGCAAAATGAACCTGGACCATTTTCTGACACCTTACACAAAAATAAACTCAAAACGGATGAAAGACAGGAAGTCATCAAAATCCTCGAGGAGAAAGCAGGCAAAAACCTCTTTGACCTTGGCCACAGCAACTTCTTACTCAACACGTCTCCAGAGGCAAGGGAAATAAAAGCAAAAATGAACTATTGGGACCTCATCAAAATAAAAAGCTTCTACACAGTGAAGGAAACAATCAGCAAAACTAAAAGGCAACTGATGGAATGGGAGAAGATATTTGCAAATGACATATCAGATAAAGGGTTAGTATCCAAAATCTATAAAGAACTTCTCAAACTCAACACCCAAAAAACAAATAATCCAGTGAAGAAATGGGCAAAGGACATGAATAGACACTTCTCCAAAGAAGACATCCAGATGGCCAACCGACATATGAAAAAATGCTCAACATCAGTCATCATCAGGGAAATACAGATCAAAACCACGATGAGACAACCACCTCACCCCTGTCAGAATGGCTAACATTAACAACTCAGGCAATGACAGATGTTGGTGAAGATGCAGAGAAAGAGGATCTCTTGGGCACTTCTGGTAGGAATGCAAACTGGTGCGGCCACTCTGGAAAACAGTATGGGGGTTCCTCAAAAAATTAAAAATAGAACTACCCTACGACCTAGAAATTGCACTACTAGGTATTTATCCAAGGGATACAGGTATGTTGTTTCGAAGGGACACATGCACCCCAATGTTTATAGCAGCAACTATCAACAATAGCTTTCCAACAAAGTATGGAAAGAGCCCAAATGTCCATCGATGGATGAATGGATAAAGAAGATATGGTATATATATACAATGGAGTATTACTCGACAATCAGAAAGAACGAAATCTTGCCATTTGCAACTATGTGGATAGAACTAGAGGGCATTATGGTAAGCAAAATTAGTCAGAGAAAGACAAATATCATATGATTTCACTCATATGAGGACTTTAAGGTACAAAACAGATGAACATTAGGGAAGGGAAGCAAAAATAATATAAAAACAGGGAGGGTGACAAAACGTAAGAGACTCTTAAATATGAAGAACAAACAGAGGGTTGCTGGAGGGGTTATGGGAGGGGGGATGGGCCAAATGGGTAAGGGGCACTAAGGAATCTACTCCTGAAATAAGTGTTTCACTATATGCTAACTAACTTGGATGTAAATTAAAAAACTAAACTAAAAAAAAAAAAGTGACAAGTGGGAGATCAAATAAAAATAAAAATGGTTAATGTGGAAAATTGTATGTTATGTAAATTTTACCACAATTTAAACAATCAGAAAAAAAACAGGCTGGAGCACCCATAAGCATGCTATATAAAGGTAAAGAGGGTAAAGTAAATAAACATCAAAAGAGTGGTTGAGTCTGGGGAGCAGATTTAGGGGGAAAGAGGAAAGGAGGAAACTTGCTTTTCATAACAAACCCTATAGAATGATTTGACTGTGTACAACTTAGTTATGTATAGCCTTGTGTGTATAACTTAGATAAAATATATTGAACAAAAAAAATATGTCATCAGATTTGGAATACACGTAGATAGGATTTGTTGGTGGACTGGGTATGAGGTGGGAAAGTTTCAACTTTCAGGGTAGAGAGAAAGAGTTCCCCTTATTTAAGGGATTGCTTATCTTTATGATTATTGATTTTCTTTTCTCCTTTATGTGGGGTAATTGAGGAGTCTTTGTTTTTCAGGTTTCTTGTTAGCTGTGGCAAGATAGGATCGTGATTATGTGTTAGATGTAAGTTAAATTAAGGTCCATTTGGTTCTCTGTTATATTGTATGCCTTACTAAAGAAGAGAGCAGATTAAATAATATAATGGGCAACAAAGCAAATGTTTTTTATAAATATAAAAATCTTGAAGGTGATGATAGAGGTTGAAAATTTGTGATAATCAGAATGATCTCTTTCCCTTGCCTTGAATTCTTAAGATAAATATTTATCCCTGTTGAGAAGAGAATGTGTGTTCTTCAACACTTTCTTTTGGTTGAAAAATATCACACTCCCCACCCCTGCCACGACTGCAGGCCCACAAACTCATTTCGTTTGTCCTTGGGCATGTGTTCTGATGAGTGAGTGGTGCCTGTGTAGCCTCAGGAGAAGATGAGGAAGAGTGAATTAGAAGAACAGTGAAGAAAAATAGTGCTGATAGGCTGGCCTTCATATAATTAATTGGCTTGGCCTCAGAATCTTGTGGGAGAGAGCCAGTGGCCTCATTATTACTTCATTGGGAAACTAAACTTTCTGTTGAATTTAAAATAAAGGAACATGACCCACACTGTGAAGTTTTTCTTGGGTGGTTTGTACAATAACTGAACTTCATTCTATTGTAACACTCCTGGGATTTCCTACTCCCCCAAGTATCATGAATAAATGTACCACACTAATGTGGAAGTGCAGTTCAGTTCATTGAACTAACTTTTGACTTGAACTTGAGATCAGTACTGTAGATCTGTGTTATGGGGTAGAAATGAATTGAAATTATTAACAAGTAAGGTGCTATCTGGTTATGTTTTTATAATGTAATTTACCTTCTGACATATGCAGGAATATGAAAGAGGTTATTTAAAATGTAAATACAATATATAAATATACAGCCTAATTGCTATTCAACATTACTACAGAGAAGCCTGAGAACAACCACCTTATTATCAGATAAAGTTTAGACCTGGTCAGGGACAGCCTCTGTTTGCCTTTCTAAGAGATGACTGGAAGCAAGATGTATTTCTCTTGTCATCATTGGAATGGACTATTAAAGCTTATGTTTAAAGGTAGTGGTCTCACATTACAGGTCTGAATGAGCTAGTATTCTTGTGCTATATCTGTTTATGAAGTTACTATCTTACTTTGCTTGTGTATGAATGGTGTTTTTTCAAGTCAGATATAAAAACACCATGATTGAAATCTAGAATAATGGGGTGCCTGCGTGGCTCAGTCAGTTAAGTGTCTCTTAGTGTCAACTCAGATTGTGATTTCATGGTTTGTGATATGGTTCTTGGGTTCGAGCTCCATGTCGGGCTCTTCTCTGACAGCGTGGATGGAGCCCGCTTTGGATTCTCTCTCCCTCTCTCTGTGCCCCTCCCTTGCTCTCTCTCTTGCGTGCACTCTCTCTCTCTCAAAATAAATAAACTTAAAAAAAAAAAAGAAATACAGAATAAATACTTAAAATATAGAATAAATATTTAACCTTACCTGGTTAGGTGCCCTGTCTCCTTTTTTTCCTGTTCTTTTCTCCCTTCTCCTTCCTCACTTCCCTTTCTTTTTCCTCTCTAGTTCTAGAAATCCTGCTTGCAGGACCTGACTATTTAGGTTCTTCCTGTGCAGGCCTACATGCTGACAACCCCAACAGAGAATCTTTTATGTTTTAAAAATCAACCATGATATAAGATTTAAAACTATATATATATATATATATATATATATATATATATATATACACACACACACACACACACACATATATATATATATATATATATATATATATATATATATATTTAGCTGTGTAGATAATGTTTCTTGGTCTAAAGAAGAATTCCAAGTATAATGTTTTTAGAGTGTTTAAATTCAAGGATAAGGACTAATTAGTTCTGGTTATTCCCAGATCCCAGATTTTCCTGATATTCTGATATATCTTCACTACTAATTCTGATTAGATTAGATACATTCTAATATCTGATGCCAATACAGTGAAAAGTATACAAAGCAAACAAGAACAGCAAAGATATGTTTTAAAATGGTTGTAAATCTTGAGGTGCCTGGGTGGCTCCGTTGGTTGAGCATCTGACTTCGATTCAGGTCATGATTTCACGGCTCGTGGGTGAAAGCCCCTGTTGTTGGGCTCTGCACTGACAGCTCAGAGCCTGGAGCCTGCTTCGGATTCTACGTCTCCCTCTCTCTCTGCACCTCCCCCACTCGCCCTCTGTGTGTCTCTCTCTCAAAAATAAATAAACGTTAAAAAAAATTTTCAAAAAATGGTTGTAAATCTTGGCCATTTTTTACTTAAATGTGATTAAATTCTTGGACCCTGCTGGCAGATAGTAATTTATTCTATCTTAATTCCATGTTAAACTTGGTGAGTACTTTCTCACATTTAGTTTTTCTCCACCCTATGTTTAGATCTGTTTAATATAATTCTATAAAATAGATTTCATAGAGCATGATAGATATATTTTGTCATTTCATTTATCTTTCCTTAATACTTTCATTGGACTAGCAGGGATCATTATACCTAAGAAGATAGGTTTCTTATGTAAGTGACTATAGAAATCACTGTAACGTTATATAAATAGAGAAATTATGCATTATAAAATATAATGAAGGGAGTTAACACCAACCAAAGCTACTCTTACTTTAAAAAGATTGCATTTGAGGGGCGCCTGGGTGGCTCAGTTGGTTAAGCAGCCGACTTCAGCTCAGGTCATGATCTCACTCTTTGTGGGTTCAAGCCCTGCATCAGGCTCTGTGCTGACAGCTCAGAGCCTGGAGCCTGCTTGGGATTCTGTGTCTCCCTCTCTCTCTCTGCCATTCCCCTGCTCATGCTCTCTCTCTCTCTCTCTCTCTCTCTCTCAAAAATAAATGAAACATTAAAAAAATGTAAAAAAATATTGTGTTTGGTTACAGTGGTTATAAAAACACTTTGAGGGGGGCCTGGGTGGCTCAGTCGGTTGAGCATCCGACTTCAGCTCAGGTCACGATCTCGTGGTCCGTGAGTTCGAGCCCCGCGTCAGGCTCTGGGCTGATGGCTCGGAGCCTGGAGCCTGCTTCCGATTCTGTGTCTCCCTCTCTCTCTGTTCCTCCCCCATTCATGCTCTGTCTCTCTCTGTCTCAAAAATAAATAAATGTTAAAAAAAAAAAATTAAAAAAAAAAAAACACTTTGAGATAGTGGTCTGAGAATGTAGACCCTTTAGTAGATTTAGGTTTAGGAGAAAGGAGACGGGTTCCATTGCTGACACTCTCAAGGACAATAGGCATTTACTTTTATGAATTTGACTAGCACTATTGAAGACCAGGAGAGGTGATGCCCTTATCTTCGTCATGCAGTTTTACCGATAATACAGCCTACAGAATATCAATCAACCGTCTTTATAATAGTTTTTAGAGAAAGTAAGCTCATATCTATTCCTGATCAAGTCTTTCTTGTAGAAAAACTTTTGTAGTATCTTCAGTATTAAAGGCATAGATTTGGAGTCGGAAAAGCTGGGTTAAAACTTGGATCTATCACTTGGAACATGACTGAGCAAAAAGTCTTAGATTCTTCTTTTATTAATAAGGGTCAAGTAAGATGGTGTATACAAAGTACTTAGCACTGTTTCCAACACCCAGCACGTTCTTAATAAACATGGCATTTTGGGATGTTTGTGTTTTGAGAGCTATGTGATTTTATCAGATAATTGAAGTCTTCACTTGGGTGTAGCTTGGGTATTGATAGCCTGATACCAACTGGGTCTCCACCTCTCCATCTTCTCATTCAATGATTGCAACACCTTTTTTTCTATGTGTGTTTTTACTTTTTTATTTTATTCTTATTTTTAAAAAATGTTTATTTATTTTGAGAGAGAGAAAGAAAGAAAGAGAAAGAGAGAATCCCAAGCAGGCTCCATGCTATCAGCGCAGAGCCCAAAGCAGGGGGGCTGGTTTCCATGAACTATGAGATCATGATGTGAGCTGAAACCAAGAGTTGGACGCTTTACTGATTGAGCCACCCACTCATTGCGCTTCCATGAGTGTCTTTAAACAAACTGATCTGGGAAAGCATGAGCCACTACTTTTGGAGGGGAAATTTTCTTTTAACCTTAAGAGGTTTTCCTTATTATTTTCAGGCTTCAGTATTAATAAATGCAGGGTTTTATTTGCTTTTGTTTTTTACTATATTTGTAATGATCACTTTAATGTCATTGAGAAACCAAATGCTACTCTGTTTAAATAAGCAATTCAGGCCACTAAAATTAGTGAGGCTTAAATGGATCTTTATTTTGTTGGCAGTTGTCTTAGATTTTCTACAGTCTCCTCAAATAACTTCACTATGCATCTGGTGATTATATTTCTTAGTTACTAGATTGACCTGTATGTACACTGAGCTCAAAATATTTTATCTCCTTCTGTGTTGATATTCTTGGTATGAATAGGTCAGTTTACTGGTGCGCTATACTTTCTTTTCAGTATCCCTAGATACTGTGCAGAGCACTGTGCAGAGTGCAGTGGAGCCAAGCCTGAGGTTTGGATCTAGAGCCTTTCCTAAATCCCCATGGTGTGCCCTTTGACCTGACCCTGGAGAAACCCAGTTGAGAATTCCTGGGATTGTTGTGTTCTCAGCAAATGCTTTATTCTTGTCCTCTGCCAGATGTTTTCTTTACTGAGCACAAAAACTCCATCAAAATAAAGCTAAGGGAACTGATATGTGAGGGAAAAAAAAGAAAGGAAGAAAAAGAAATATTCAAACAGCTGGTCCAGATGAATAGACCTAAGGATGTTCTAGAACAAGAGGAATCTAGCTTAGTTATATAATCTTACATCCTTCTAGATCTCCCTAAAACTCCAAAAAGTTTTAGCAGGTATGCTAAAGTAGTTTAAAAAGTTTTAAAATTTATATACAGTAATTTTTTTGTGTACATGAATTTTGAAACATGCATAGATTCATGTAACTCCATCACAGACAGGGTACAGAACATTTCTATCACCTCCAGATTCTCCTGGGCTGCCCCTTTGTAGTTAAACCTTCTCTACCTGTAACCTCTGGCCATTGATCATGAAATGTATCAAAAGTGTAAGATAGGAAGCACATTGAACAAGTAATGAGGACTACCAGAAACTATAATTAATTATTGCTGTGCTCCTCACTGACCGGAAATGTGGCATTTCACTTATTGCCTTTTGTCTCAGATCTCAGTAGCGCAATAAACCTCAAACCAAAACAGAGAAAAGTTAATTTTCTCAATTAAATAGTGACAGATGATCACCTAAGTTATTGCTTTTTCTAGGCATGTGCAATTGTAAGCATTAGAGGCTCTGTGACCTTCGAACCTGATTTTATAGGGATGGATTCTTTCTGTCTTCATTGGAAGGTGAATAGATAAACAACAGCACCAAGATGGCCAGGGAAAGTAACACCTGGACTAGGAAGTATGAGAAGTGGTCAGATCATTAGAGTTGAATTTTTCACTCCTAGACTCTTTGTTCTTTGTGAGACACTAGTGAACAACACAATGAGCAAGAGTTTAACCCTGTGAGTTGAAAGTTTTCCATTGGCTACCTTTTGTTTTGAAAGCTTGCAAAAAAAAAAAAAGTTGTTGACAAATCCAGGCTACTTTACCTTCCTGACATACTTTTCTAATTGCACATCTATAGCAAATTTAGAACAGCTTTCAATTATTAGTTGCGTGTGTGCATGTGGAGGAGAAAATTCTCTGCAGATTAGGACATTTGTCTGGCAGGGTGGCGGGGGAAAGAAAAGACTTTGCCAGGTTGTGGTGCCTCCTTGCACGTGTGTGTGTTTGCTTAAAACTCAGAAGTCAGCCAACATTTGAGGCCTCTGAGTGTGGTTAGCCATTAAAAGCGAACAGTGATAATGGATGTTTAGATAAATTTGTAAGTATTTAGAAATTTCTAAAAATTGAAAAAATATTGTTTTAGAAATCAGAGTAGCCTTCCAGGGGAGATGATTTGCACTGTTTACCAATGAGATGTTAATGAGATTGGGAGAGAAGCAGGGAATTTAAGAGCCTTTATTTCTACAGCCTTGCACTGCCAGTGCCGAAGGCGTGTTCTGTCCTGAGCACACCACCTTGGGGAGAGTGGGCTGTAAACCACAGGGGGCCCACCTGCAGAATACTAGGCAATAAAAGGGATCTGAGGCCGGTGTTTGGAGGAGGGGGGACCTGGACCTATGACAGAGTTCCGGAAGTGGAACTAAGAGGAGAGTCATTTACTGGCATTTTTTGAGGGCGTATGTCTGATCTGGTTTCATCTTTTTGTCCCCAAAGAACCTAGCACACTGCTTTGTACGTACCAGGCATTCGGCAAATTCTTCTTATATCATACCTACATATACTTTTCTTTCCCCTTGGCAGAGCACTTTTGCAGTTAAGGACAGGGAATTTACATGGATATTATAATAAAAGTTTTAATATTTTCCTGTCTTCTTAGGCTATTAATGAGTATTCTATTCAGCATTGATATCTCAAGGTACAATTTCTCTTTGAAGTCCTAAGTGAAGTGTTTTCGCTTAGATACCATTTTATCTGGACTCCTCCAGTGAGTCTTTTTCCCTTCTATATACCAGTGAAATTTTGTTTATTGTAGTAAAATATGCTTAACATAAAATTTACCTTTTTCATCATTTTAAAATGTACAGTTTAAATACTAAATACATCACACTGTCGTGCAGTTGTCACCACCATCCATCTCCAGAACTTTTTCATCTTTCAAAAATGAAACCCTATAACCAGTGAATTTTAAGCTTGTAATTTGTGCTCCAGTACTGATTGAGCAAATACAGTCTTTAAAAAAAATTTGTTTGAAATGTTTATTTATTTATTCTGAGAAAAAGAGATCGGGGAAGGGGCAGAGAGAGGGAGGGAGAGAGAGAATCCCAGGCAGGCTCCACACTCAGTGTGGAGCCCGATGCAAGGCTCGATCTCATGACCATGAATGAGATCATGACCTGAGCCGAAATCAAGAGTCTGATGCTTAAACCTACTGAGCCATCCAGGCGCCCCGCAAATACTCTTTCGTATATATGTTGAGGAACTCATGATTGCTTTATAGAGAAGAAAAAGAGGCAAAGAACAAAACTGGAAATCACACAACAGCCTTTTAAAAAGGTTGTAATTCTCAAATTTTATAGATAGGGTTTTCTGTTCTTCAGTTTCCTTAAAGAATTTGTTCAGAAGCAACAATTGAGAGTAGCCCTTTCTCTCTTAAAGTCTTTCCAGTCTGCGCATGTGTATATTTCCATGGTCTTTGAATCTCACAAGATAAATAAAAATATATCTACCTTAGGTTTTGTTTAGTGCCGTTACTGGATAGCTTGAACCATGGTGGTCTTAATCTACTTTTGAGGGCTGTACTGTCCTTGAATATGGTAATTTTATCCTGGTGTCAGACAATTTAAGGATAAGGAAAGGAGCTGCTTCTTCTTCTTCTTTTTTTTTTCTCAGTACTATCATCTTATTTTTTTATTTAGGTTGAAGTCTGTTATTAATTTGTACCTTTCTTTTATTTCTAAACAAACCATTTAAGAAAACAAGCAAATGCCAAAAAATAGTATAGCCTACTTCTCAACAGAATTACTTTAGCTCATCTTAGTCAGCTAAACATATGGTCTTCCTGCTGCCCTGATGAAGAGGCCTTGGCCTAACTGGGCATGTGTTCTATTCGCCTTTTTTGGGAGGTCTTTAAGCAGAGTTGGTCTTTTAACACTGGAGAAGAGAGATATCAATAGTGATAGTTCATACATATTTTAGGGACATAAACTGTTTGAGAAACTAATGAAAGTCATGAATGCTGTTTTTAGAAAAATTGTCATGCGAATACGAATTTTTAAATAAAATTTCAAGGGATTTAGGCGCTCTCTGACATGTATTCAATTATATATCCCTTGTGGGAGCCATCTGTATTATTAAGGTACAGTATCAGTGTCAGATTCAGTAATACATTCAACAATGCTTCTTTTCTAGTTTAATTATGATTTGTGAAGATTACATAGTGTAAAGGGTTGACTAGAGTTTTGGCTGTCCCAGAATTTAATTTTATATCATTAGTAAAAATGGATGCCATATTCACTAACACATTGACAAGTAGGTTCAAGGTATTGGTAAACTTTTCTGAGTAGCCCAGTTTACATAAGATAGCTGTCAGAGAATAAGTTGACCTATATTGTATCTTGCTGCGTAAGATGGATAAGATTTTATTTCCAGATTGTGGTTTGGCTATGACTTCTCATGTGCTTTTGTCTCTCTCTCTGTACTCTCTCTTTTTTTCCCCCATCCTTATTTCTCTTGTGCAGGTAGTACAGAAGAAATAGAGAAGGGCAAAATAACAATGAAAAAATGTTCTAGTTTTGACTTGAAATAGCTAGAGATAGCATAAGATAGTAAACTTAAAATTGGTATTCATTTATTTTTTATTATTTATTTTTTTTATTTGAGAGAGAGAGAGCGTTCCTGTGTGCGCCGGAGGGTCAGAGGGAGAGAGAGAATCTTAAGTAGACTCCGCACTGAATGCTCAGTCCAGTGTGGGACTCGATCCCATGACACTGGGATCATGACCTGAGCCGAAATTAAGAGTCAGACACTCACATGACTGAGCCACCCAGGTGCCCCGAAATTGGTATTCATTTAAATATTTGGTATGACACAAAAAGGTGAAGACTTCATCTTTTTCTTCACAGAGTCGATAACTCTTTTCTTTGTGGGTGACCTTGCCTTTTAATCAACATCACAGAGAAACTGAAGACTGTCAGGCAAAAACTCCCTTGGCTTTCAGCACTCTTTTTCCTGAACTATCTGTGTGTCCATCATTCTTTATTGCTTCAGCTCCAGTCTCAGAAAACGGGCTGTGCCTCTTGTTTAAGGCCATTTCTTCCATTTCTACTCAGTCTCCTTTCTTTGTTTTGTCTTTGTTCTGTCTTTTGTTCTGTTACTCCCTCTTCTCCTCTTGTTTTCAGGCTTTCGTTTTCAGTGACTGTTTCCACTTTGCACTTGACAAAGGCTCCCTTTCATTGGCCATATCACCATAGATCCTCTTCCCATCACCAAACTATCCAGTGCTTTTCATCCACATTTCCTCTGTCATTGAATGATGTCACTGTGCATCCAAGATAAAAATCTGCCATGCTAGGAAATTTGGAGCTTGTGTTGTGATCTCAATGTAGTGAATAGTATAACAAATAAAATATTGCGGGATGGGGAGGAATGTAGGTACTGTAAGGTATAGGCATTGTATTAGTAAAAACAAAATATTAGAACTATGGAGATCCTTACTTCCTGGGATATTTGGAATTTGTAATGTCTGGAAATAGAGGTGGACTAGGTAGTCTGATTAGGCTGTTATATCAACTTTACTAAATGAACTAGTGTACTGCAGCTCACTAGAGATTGTCAAAAAATTTTGGCACCTTTGCTTCAAAAGAAACTGAACTTGGGGCGCCTGGGTGGCTCAGTGGGTTAAGCATCCAACTTCAGCTCAGGTCATGATCTCGTGGCTGGTGGGTTCATGTCCTGTGTGTCGGGCTCTGTGCTGACAACTCAGAGCCTGGAGCCTGCTTCGGATTCTGTGTCTTCCTCTCTCTTGACCCCTCCCCTGCTTGCGCGCTCTCTCTCTCTCTCTCTCTCTCTCTCTCTTTCTCTCTAAGATAAATAAACATTAAAAAAATTAAAATAAAAAAGAAAATGAACTTTTATACCTATATCTGTCTATTTGTATTTATAAATTATATATGTGTACTTCTTTCGTTAACTCAGTGGTTCTAAACTTTTGGGATTATGGACTGCCTTTAGAAAGCCATTTTTGTGTATAAATCTTCCAATATGTTTATATTATTTATTTAAAATGATAGACATATGTACTACTCTCACTAGCTACTATCTTAGAGCAGGAGATATATTTGGGGAAAGGTCCATTGTTAATAATGCATTTATATCTTATTTTCGAACAGTCTTCTAGATAATTTCAATTTGGGGGGGCTTTTTTTCTTTCAGATATACTTTGATCATCCTTATATTTACCACACGATGTATTTGACACAGGGCTTTTAACAGGCATATCAATTATCTATTGCAGTTTAACAAACCACCCAAAACTTAATGGCTTAGAATAATGCTGCCATGATTTCTTATGTTTCCATGGGTCAGCATTTGAGGCTAGGCATAGCTAGAGAGTTTGTCTGCTGGCCTCACCTGGCATCACTCATGTGGCTGGCAGTTGGTGCCAGCTGTTGTCTCGGTTCTCTGCATGGACTCTTATCCTCTAGTAGGCTGAACTGTGCTTCCTTATAGCATGGTGGTCTTAGGGTTTACACAGAGAGAGAGCTGAAGCTGCTAGGCCTCTTAGGACCCAGACTCCAGAGTTTGACAATGTTTGTCGCATTCTTTTAGCCAGAGAAAGTCACAGAGCCAGTCCAGATTCAAGAAGGTGGAGAAATGGTCTCCATCTCTTGATAGGAGAAGCAACAGGGCCACATTGCTAAGGGGCATGCCCACAAGGAGGCATGATTCATTGGAGACCAATATTGTAATGGTCTTACCACAGTAGGATGAAGACACGTATTAATTAATAATTAACCCTGCTATTTTCTTGTCATTTGCATGTACGGCATTATTTTTTTTTAAGTTTATTTATTTATTTTGAGAGAGAAAGAGCATGCATACAGGAAGGGCAGGGAGAGAGAGAGAAACTCTCCTTAACTGCCAGTGTGGAGACCCATGCTGGGCTCGAACTCATGAACCATGGGATTGTGACCTGGGCTGAAATCAAGAGTTGGACACTTAACTGACTGAGCCATCTAGGCACCACTGTACTAGCATTATTATTATTATTGTTATTGTTATTATTATTATTATTATTTTAAAACTACAGTTTCTTTCCAGGAATATGTTAAGACCATTTGTCCATTTTCTACAAGTTTAACGAAAACTAGAGATAGAATCTAATTTTAATTAAGCACATGTAATCCACAACATATCACAAAAAACTGAAGGAGAATCAACAAATGAGAGCATTACTATCAACCACTCTGCATTGTCTTTCTTCACTACAGTGTGTTCTGAATTCCATATATGATATGTGACCGTCTGACGTATAGAGAGTGAGGATGTCGGTGTCATTTCTTAAATCAAATGCTAGTGAAGCTTAGTTATTTTCCTGGTTTTTTTTTTTTTTTTTTTTTTTTTTTTTTTTTTAAAGATGAAAAGAAGTGTAAGTACTGATGGATTGTGATGCATAGCCTTGGGGGTAGACCTCCTCTACTTTGGAGACCATCGTGTGGAACAGTTATGTGCCACACCTCTGTGGCACTGGTATGCCCATTAGTGTCAACGCTGACAGAAGTCAGTGAGTGATTCAGCGTGGCGCTCTTATCCCTATACTAGCTAAGCCTTAGAGTCCTTCTCAAGTGACCTAGGCCAGCCTTCACAAATAGATCATAGATGGCACAGGAGATGAAATGTGTTTGTTATTCTGGTTTTAAGACATTAAGTGTACTTGTGGAAGAGGTAGAATGTTCATATATTTCATAGTTGGCATTTTTGGAAAGACTCATCAGTGGTGTGTGTGTGGGTATTTAGAGTTTGTATGAGGGAGCTGTAGGGAGTTGGGGAGATTATGGCCTTCCATCTTGGCTTTAGTAATTTTTTTAAATCATCAATGACAACTTTCTTTTGGTTTACATATTCAAAGGAAAACTTAACAATATTTTCATATAGTTTTAACTTGTGTTTAGGTGGGAGATGAAAACAAGTGTTTTTTTTTTTTTTAATTTTAATTTTTTTAGAGAGAGAGGGCACAAGTGAGCGAGGGGCAGGGAGAGGGAGAGAGACAGACAGACAGACAGAAGTGGGGCTCACCTGAAGTGGGGCACAAGCTCACCCGATGTGGGACTCGAACTTACAAACCATGAAATCATGACCTGAGCTGAAGTCACATGCTTAATGACTGAGCCACTCAGGTGCCCGGAAAACAGGTGTTTCTTTGCAGTGTATAAGGTTTGTTGTAATCCTCTTGTCTACAAAAGTCAGTTCATGATTGCAGTTTCCTGATGTATATGTGTTTACTTATATGAGTCCTTTCTTTAGTTTTTGATATATGCTTGTCTTGTTGTACTGTTGGAACATTGGGCTTTTACTAAGGGGTTTACTACTTGAAAAGCCTTGGTAAAATTCTAGTGTGCTCACTACTACTACTTCTCTGATAGCTGTGTTCTTCTGTGCCCTGAAGAATGCTTCTTCCATGCAGCCAGCAGGATTAGCACATAGCTGAGCCGAACCCCAAAGCATTCAGCCTTTTTTCCTGCTCTGACCCTATAACCTCTCCTTTGGTTGGCAGTGTGCTGGTGTTGACAGTTCTCCTGGTTCAGCCAAAGGTGAAAGATAATTGCTTGTGGAGTAGCGGCTGGGATTGTATGTGTTTTTGTAGCGAGCACCCCCACCCCCATCCTCAGGCAAAGCTTTGGATCTGGTGCACATTTCAAAGCATGTGTTAAACTTTATGTGATGCTGATTAAAATGGAGGGCTCCGGGGTGAATTGGCAGAGCCCCACAACTGCATCTGCCAAATGACATACAGAGAAATGTCTTGCTACAAATGGAAGGGCTGAATTCTATCTCAGCAATATGCAAGCCTGCAAGAGGAAAGGTGACTCTGGGCATCTGTACGTACACAGCCTGTGGAGCATCCAGGATTCTTTAGCAACTCCTTTGTTCCTCTGGCATTTTCACGGGAAAGAAAGCCTGTTCATTTTCCTTCTCCTTTAAACAACAACAACAGCAAAACCCATATGGAAATAATAGTTTGCATCCCACTGTCCTTCAGTGTGCCATTCCCGCTGAACATTTATTAAAAACCTAACTTGGACCGAAGACACAGAGATGGAAGACTTACCTGCCTTCTGAAGCTAGATTTATGGGTCATTGGGATGAGATCTGTGAAGCTCATTCTTGAAGGAAATGTGCTTTTACAAAGCGGATACGTTTGTATCCTGAGCTTTTTAGGTTCAAGGTTTCTTGATTTCTAGATTTCTCTCTAAAAAGATGTATTTTTATCATAAGCATAGATCACCTCTTCCTCAAAGACAGCATAGCCCACATTAGTATCTCAGGTCACATTTCCTTAGACATCTTGCCCTGCTTTTACGATAGGGTTAGGATAGATCATCCGTCAGTTCTCTAAAGGAATTTAGACATTTTTAAAGGCAATGTAAGGAATGTAGAGAAGTAGGAAGTATAAGCGGTTCGCGTGTTATGGCAGGGGGGAGCAGGAGAAGGGTTGAAGAAGTTGGTGGAAAGAGGAGGGTGAGTAGAGAAAGATGAGCTAGCTTTTTAATCATGGGTAAACCAGAGGGAACAGATAAAAGTAATTACAAAATGTACAGTGGATATGAAATATTAATAAAAAGTGGCCACTATTATATTGATTTATGGATTTAAATAACGTCACCATACATTGATGTATTTCATCACACTCATTCCCTGTTGAAGAGAATGAAGAATTGTTTGATCTTTTACAGTATTCTTTTGTTTTTCAAAATGGCCCAAAGGGCGGCTTTGGGGACTCACTACAGGACTTTGTTATTACCTAGATTATACTTCCCCACTTGAGGTGGGGAAGGCATAGAAACTTCACAGGCAAAGAAAAGCAGTATGTATAGCAGATCCTGGATTGGGAAAAACAAATACGTTTTACTGTTCAGAACTTGCTTTTATTAACTCTATGTTTAAAAAAAAAAAAAGCAAACTTTAGACATATGGATATATTCAGTTTTCCAGGTGAGACCATCAGATCTGTTCTGCTTTCAAGTGTTCTCTATGATTTTATCATATTTCTTTGTTAAGTCAGATTTCTTCCTTTCCTCCCCCTACTTCTCCATCTTTACCCTTTTGAAATGAGGGTGGAGAATGTGCAGGGAACAGAAAGAGAAAATGCTGCCTGTTTGCCTACCATTTTGGAGTTTTTATTAAATTTCACGGAGTTCCTTCCTTGCCCTCTGGTATTAAAGCTCCAGTGTTCCAGTCATGAAGATTCTTATTTCTAAAGAGTATTTTTGACTATAAATTTCTGTTAAGAGTGGTTTGGGATGAGAGGTTGATCATCTGGTTTTCTTTCTTCTAGAGTCCTGGTTGGGTCAAAATAGGATTTGCCCTGAGGATATTAGTATTGACTTCATGCAAAAGAAGTTTGAAACCTAAGATTCCACTTAGTTTCCTCTCCTGGGCTTTTGTAGAATAGTTTGCACAGAGAGGAAAATGCAACTGGAAGGTTGTCAGCCCCTGAATCTTAGTGAATGCCACTTACTTCCCAGGACCATCTTAGAGTTTCAAATGGGTCATTTACTGAATGGAAGCTTCACCTTATGCAAAGCAATCTTAATTGGTAAAGAATACTCTGACAAAAGAAGAGGATGATTCTCCCCCCTTCTTTGTGTAGTGAAAGTTGTAAAAGAGGGAAGAATAATAGAAAAGGACTTTGGAAGTGGGCAGTGATCGTGTAGCGTTCTCCCTATATAACACTTCACCGTACTAATTTATTTAGTGTGTGAAAGATTATCCTTGTTGAGTAATATCTCAAAATTTGAATACAGGTTTTTAAAAATGTCAAGATTAATGTCTTGATGTTTTATACTTCATTTATTATTTCAGTCAGCAGATGCCTGTTGAGTGTATTAAACCTAAGTCAGTATAGTATATGTCAGTGCTATTTGCTATGGAGAGAAATCAAGCAGGGGGTGGGGAGTTTTAGCTGTTTATTTGAGGTTGGGTAAGGTGTCTAATCCTTGGGTGTTCTATGGCTAGATACTTACAAATTAATTATATTTTCAAGGTTTGTTGTCTTCTCACATCAGCTGAGTCTCATCATTTTGTTAGACCTTAGGGTATCTTTGGGTGGCAGCGCTTCATGCTTCTGCCTCCTCAGTAGCCCAGATTCTGACTATAAACAACTATTTATTAGGTAAATGGGCATAGAATTTTGTATTTGTCCCTGTTTTTTTTTTTTTTTAAAGGTTTTGTTTATTTTTGAGAGAGAGAGAGAGCGAGCGAGCAAGCAAGCACAAGCCGGAGAGGGGCAGAGAGAGAGAAGGGGACAGAGGATCCGAAGCAGGCTCTGCGCTGACAGCCTGACGTGGGGTGCAAACTCACAAACTGTGAGATCATGACCTGAGCCGAAGTCAGATGCTTAAACCTCTGAGCCACCCAGGCGCCCCTTGTCCCCATTTTTTATAGTAGTTCTAGTGCAGAGCCAAGTACAATAGCAGATCCCCAGATAATAGTGTCTGATTTTTTCTTTTAAAGAAGCATTTGAAACTTCAAGATTAAAGAAGGTTTTATGCATTATAAATTTATATATTAAATCAAAAACAGATTTGGATGCTTTTCCTGTTTTTGTTGCAGTCGACAGCTTTGATGAGCTAACTTTAGCCAACCTGTCAGCCAGGTTGGTAGCACATTTGTGTTCTACTATTTCAGGGCTGGAAGGGTTCAGATTCTTCAGTCTTTTAGTTGACACTTGTAATTTTACTTATTTTACTCTATAATAGGGTTTTTGAGATGGATTTGTTGAATCCCTTGAAGTGTTTTCACATTTTGTCCCTGTGTATATGTGTGTGCACTTTGTCTTGGCTCACGGCTTTCATGGCCTCTCATGGTAGTTTCTGTGTCAGTCTGGGTTCAGTCAGGGGAGCAGAACCCCTAGCAGAGTGCTTACCCACTTCCCATAGTAGCGTTTGGCCACTCTCTTAAGCAGGGCTGTCGTCTTGGTGTCTGATGCTGGAGTTTGAAGTTGAATCGGAAGGTAGTCAGGAAGGGAAAGTGGATCTAGAATAAGGGAGAGCAAAGATGAGCCGGAACCCAGGAGGATGGACTGAAGCTTTTGGTACTTCTTACTGCCTCTGATGGTAATGATGTGAGTAAGCTGCAGGAGAAACTGGCACCCTGTATCTTGGAGCTGAATACACTCCTGGCCCAGGAGCAGCTGAAGGAGGTTCCAGGGGAAACTGGAATAACTGCAGGGCCGGCCACCGCCCCATGCCAACAAGCTTCACTAGAAGATACGTGCCACAAGTGTGAGTTGCAAAACAGCTGATGCTTCCTTGCCACTCTCTAAATCTTGCATGGGAATGTCTTTTCTGCCTCCCCCTAACTGTGCGGGGATGGTGGGAAATGTAGTTTGACCTAGGCAAGCTGACACATTACAACTATGTGTCTATGATTCCAGGATGATTAAGAACCATTACTCCATAGCAGGGGTTGGAACTGTAACCTGTGGGTAGACCACCTGTTTTTGTAAGTAATGTTTAATTGGAACACAGCCATACTAGTTTGTTTTCCTGTTGTCTACTTCTGTGCTGCGAAGGCAAAGTTCACTAGTTGTAATAGGCACTATATGGCCTACAAAGCCTGAATGATTTACTGTTTGGCCCTTTTAGAGCAAGTTTACTGATCCTTAATCTGCAGGAGCTAAGAGAGTCTTTGGATCCCCAAAGATTCCTATCTAGAAACACTTTTCAGAAGCTCTAGAACATTGTGTTTATCCTTAGGAAGCCTTGCTAGTTTATGTTTTCTTCAAGCATTCCTGTTAAATTTTTGTTTTTCTTTTCCTATGTATTTTATTAAAAAGTTTTTTGTAATGTTTATTTTTGAGAGAGAAAGAGAGAGTGCGTGCACGTGCACGAGTTGGGAAGGGCAGAGTGAGAGAGAGACACAGAATCCGAAGCAGGCTCCAGGCTCTGAGTTGTTAGCATATAGCCCGACACGGGGCTCGAACCCATGAACTGTGAGATTGTGAGCCATCCAGGCTTTTCCTATATATTTTAAAGTTTTCTGAAATATTAACCTAAAATAGAGTAAAAGTTATTTATAATATATTATAGATTGACCTTTTTAGAACTCCATAAATTTCATTGCCCATTTAGCTTGGCTTTTCCTATAAGCTTTATAGCTAAGTATGTTGTGAGTTAATTTTTTTCTTTTAAATTTGGTTCCTCAGTTTATTGTTTTTTTTTTTAAGTTTATTTATTTATTTTGAGAGAGGGAGGGACAGAGCGAGAGAGGGAAAGAATCCCAAGCGGGTTCCGCACTGTCAGTACAGAGCCCGATGCTGGGCTCTAACCCACGAACTGTGAGATTATGACCTGAGCCGAAATCAAGGGTCAGATGCTCAAATGACTGAGCCCCCAGGAGCCCCCTCTCAGTTTATTGTTAAACTTAAAGTGGATGTATTAGTTTCCTAGGGCTGCTGTACATAGTACCACAAATAAGGTAGCTTAAAAAAACAACAGACGTTCATTCTTTCGTGGTTCTGGAGGCTAGAAGTCTGAAATCAAGGTGTAGGCAGGATTGATAGCTTCTGGGGGCCCAGAGAGAGAATCTATTTCACGCCTTTCTCTTAGCTTCTGGTAGTTGCCAACAGTCCTTGGTGTTCCTGGTCTGTGGCAGCATAACTCCAGTTTCTGCCTCCTTTATCACATGATATTCTCCCTGTGTATCTGTGTCCCCTCTCCTTTTCTTATAAGGACACCAGTCGTATTGGATTAAAGCTCACACTGGTGATCTCATCCTAAGTTGATAATGTCTGCAAAGACACGATTTCCAAATAAGATTACATTTACAGGTTCTGGAAGTCAGAACTTTCAGGTATCTTTTTCTGATTATGGGGGGACACAATTTAACTCACTACAGTAGAATTTAAATTTAAGTTGACTGAGTGCCTGGCATGCCCTTCTTATCAACTTTCTCTATATTGTCGTACCACAAGGAAAATGAGAAATGAGCTCTAAATGCCCCAGAAATCTTTAGCATAAAAAAAATCTGTACTTTATAAAAAACTAATTAAAACTAAGTAGGTAAAATAGTCTCTATATTCAGAAACTCAGACTAATACTGTATGCACAGAGTTGCCAGCCTGATTAGGAAGACTGATCTGTGGTTGGTTATTAGTGTTTGTCAACAGGTTGTGCCTAGCTGCAGTCAACAAGTCAATAGTAGTGACATTTTTTTTTTTAATTTTTTTTTTTTTCAACGTTTATTTATTTTTGGGACAGAGAGAGACAGAGCATGAACGGGGGAGGGGCAGAGAGAGAGGGAGACACAGAGTCGGAAACAGGCTCCAGGCTCCGAGCCATCAGCCCAGAGCCCGACACGGGGCTCGAACTCACGGACCGCGAGATCGTGACCTGGCTGAAGTCGGTCGCTTAACCGACTGCGCCACCCAGGCGCCCCCGTGACATTTTTTTTTTTTAATGTGACCATTAAGTACAAGGAATTATATTAGATACTGCTAAAGGATTCAAAAGAAAAAATTCCTTGAGAACATTTTCAGGAAAGGTGAATTGACATGTTGTCATCTGATACTATAACTATTGAAGCAACTTGGGGATAAAGGAATAATTAGGTTAGTTTAATTTAGAAAATAAGACTGTCCTCTTTATTTCTTGTTCCATGGAAATGAGATAATTGGAATATGCCTACCCATGGGGATATGAAGAAAACCATCAGTCACTTGTTAATTATAATGTTGCTCTCCTTGGTTATCCTGTACTCAGGTGGTGCTTAAATGATGAAATGATGATTGATTACATGAAGCATCTGTTTAGAGGTTTTGGAGTTATTGTTGACATTTTTTTGTGAAGTAAGTCAGTGTTTTTTCCTCTCTACCTTATAGGCTAGAAAAGTAAGTGCTGTGAGAAACAACAACTTCTTTGGGCAGGCTGGGCATGGAAACTTGATGATAAACTTGTTGAAACTGAAGGTTTCAACAGACTTACTACCTCTGCTCTTCTGCTGTGAAGAGTTCAAACTCATGTAGCAGAATGTCTTGGTAGAGTCAAGGCTGGAATGAGAAGTTCAGTGATACTCCAGTGGATGTGTCTTACAGATGTTTTGGGCAGTCTCCTTAATTGTCCCAGGAATCTCAGGGACACTTAAGCAGCACCTAGCCGTGTCCTTCATTTGTCTGTTACATCATGGACACAGGGGAAAGAAGGTAAACACTGTGCACATTTATAAATACCTAAAAGCTGAGGTGAGGTGATCTGATTTCAAGGGCAGGCAGTGGAACCTCTAGGGGAAATTAACATGCAAGTAAGGATCCTTTGCTACAGGACCAGACTACTAGGAAGGAACATTGATCCATCCATTCTCACCTGGTCTTTTCCTCTAACCTCACTCGAGTGCCAAGCAATTGAATGCTTTAGGATAGGAAACTTTAAGATGGTATTAAGATCATTAGGAATTCTAATCCTTCTACTGTGGAGTACCCACCTTTAAACAGAGTAGGTATTAAAAAAGCAGGCATTTCTCTAAAGAAGAGAAAAACTCATACAAAATGGACTGTAAGTGAGACTACGATGAATGGAAAATGAAGTCCAGTCATTTTGATAAATGAAGTTTTTGAGCCAATGTGTTTGGAGACATAGACTAGCCTAACTGGGTATTCAGATTGATGGGCCTAGGGGACATTCAGGATGCATTTACCTTTCAGAGATTGAATGTCGCAGCCAGGTATAACTTTTAGTTTTGGTAACTTAATCATGAAATAAAGCAATGTACCTTTCTGGCCAGCTGCTCTGGACTAAAATTCTTAGAGCTGGGAATTGGCATAATTAATATGAATGTGAATGTGAGCAGGCAGTGTATTTTGAAAGTTGGAAATGGGAACCATGAGTTTAGCTTTTTTTTTTTTTTTTTTTTTTACCTCAATTTAAGTTTGGACCTAATGCATCACTTCAGTGCTTTGGAGTCATTTTCTCATTGGTGAAATAGGGGTGGTTAGAGTTTATCTCCAATAGAGAGTGATGAGGTTAGTGCCATTAACCAAAATGATGTACAGCTTTGGCTAGTAAAAGATAGGAAAGCACAGGATTCAAGAGTGAACCTATGAAACTGTTTTCTTACATTGGATAGGATAGTGATAAATGAGCTCAGTTATCATGATGGACATTAGTAGATGCTGTTGGTACTCTGTTTATATCCATTCAGCTCTTATCATTTCAGTGTATGCTGACCAAACCTCCAGTTGCCAGCATCTGCATTTTTTTGCCTAAGGGCTTTCGTTGGATGCCAGAAATGGGGAATTAATGCCGCTTTTCTGCCCATCCTCCTGTCCTAGTGGCTCTCAATCAATAACTGATGGAAGCTGGTTCGTAAATATCAGCTCCTTTGCCCATCAAGTGGGTGGGTGGTGGAGAATACTTCTGAGGTAAGCGTTCTATACTATTTCCGAGATCCCCCATAAAATTTTTAGTTGACCTAACTTACTTGATAACTTGCTTGATGCTCCTTAATGACTTCATTCTTTTTATTGTTTCACTTCCTCATGTCCCTACAAGTCCTTCTTGGGGTCCTCTCCCACATAAATTCCTCAGACTCACATCCTTTTCTCAGGTTCTCCTTCTAGGGGAACTGAAAATAAGAAAGTAGTCAATAGCAATGAAAAGTCTGGGTGGCTCAGTTGGTTGAACATCTCTGACTCTTGATTTCGGCTCAGGTCATGATCCCAGTGTCATGGGATTGAGTTCCATGTGGGCATGGAGGCTGTTTAAGATTCTTCCTCCTTCTCTCTCTCTCTTTCTCTCTCTCTCTCTCTCTCTCTCTCCCTCCCCCTCCCTCACTCCCTCTGCCCCCTCCTCTGTTATGCTGTCTCTAAGATGAAAGAAAGAAAGAAAAAAAGAAAGAGAAAGAAAAGTCTGGACTCTATTTCTATACATACTCAGCAATAAATGTGAGTTTTTAGTGGATCCAAGATGAAGCACACATACATAGCCACTTAACTCCAGCTTCTTTTAAACTTATTCCCCATCCCCTTCTCTCACCTGTAGGATGATTTGGATGGATGATTTCCTTGGGGAGAAATGTCCTTTGTCAGTATCTTTTGGTGATTTTTTTTTTTTTTTCTGGGATGATCAAATTACTTACTCCAAGTAGGACCTTCGGGAATCCTTCTTGCCTGTCCTCATTTTAAGGAGTCTAAGTGGGAAAAAGAGATTGGTGATCTCATTGGTACACTCTCATTACTTAATTCCTCATTTTCAGGATGATTCTTATCTTTTCACTAGTGACACTTCTCAAGTTGAGACCTTCTGTTTTATGTTTTCTGTAAAATAAATTCGTAGCCTTTTGCTGTGGTGAGGGAAGGATAGTGCTTATTAGAAAGGAGAATCCGAGGTCTGATTGCTTTGTAAGCAGACTCTCAGCTAAGCCCCTTCAGTTTGTGTTTTCTACCTTCCCTTCCAGTTGTCTCGTTCTGCCAGTGTGATGCAGGTGAGGCTGCCACTTGGCTTTTCCTACTCCTTGCTTTGTCTGGTTACCAACTGGGCCCTCTGCTTTCCCGTTTCCATCATTTTGTTGCTATTGGTTCTTCTGTAGTCTTTAATTTTGTGGGTTTATGCCTTTTTTAAAAAGGCCGTTTGGTTTTTATTTAAGTGGAGCTTTAAGGAGGGAGTTCAGCTCAGTGCACATGCTCAGTCTGCCATCTTTAACTTGAAATCATGTGAGTTAGTTTTCACCAAAGAAAACATAATAATAAAAGAAGCTTGGCTATCGTGTTCTGACTTCCCATCTCTCTTCCCTGGTCTAACTGGCATTTAACCTAATTTTCCCGCCTTCCCGTTTCCACCTGGCATTTGTCTGCTCACATTGTTCCGTGGCACAGCATTATCATCAGAACAAAATCTAAACGTCCCAGTTGGTCATTTGAATCTTGCTAGTTTGGCTCAAACCCACTCTTCCAGTGTCATCTCCAAAGCAGTCTTCTCCAAGACCCTTGTCAGATTAGTCTACCCAGTCATCCAGACACACCCTGTATGGTCTTTTTTTTCACATTAAAAAAAAAAAAAAAAAAAAATGGCGGCTGTACAGCCAGAGGTATTGAATAAAATGGTAGGTTGTGCATAGTGTCCTAATAAGTTAACAATTTATGTATTTTTGAGCATCTGAGAAAAAACATTTCAAACAATTATTTCTTTTCAGAGTATTCATAAAATACTGTTGAGTAAGAGAAACATAAAAGTGAAAGTTGAACTTAACGGTCAAAGAAGATCTTAACGATTTTAGTGTGCATGGGTATGTATTCTCAATTTGTGTTGGATATTTGTGCTGAATGTCATCATGTGGGAGTATAAGTACTATTTATGTGTCTTGTGTAGGACCTCTTCTTTTATAGTGGGAAGAAATAAGAACATAGCTTACTTATTATTGCTTATTTGAGAAGTTCGAAGTCTTTGAACATAAATAATTAAGGAAGTTTGGTTAATTTTATTGATGGGTAAATGAAGAATTCACATTCTTGCCTATGGTGACACCAGAGTTTCAAAGCAGAACACTAATCCTTCATTTCTGAAGCCTGGACTTTTCCAGATACTACTCCTTGACAAAAAAATCTGTGTCTTCTATATAACTTGTTTTGCTTTAAGGAAATATGTATTGAAAATAGCAATTTTTCTCTAAGAGATTATCTTTCACCTACCACCCACAGCATTGACTGGTTTATTCTGTCTTAAACTGTATTAACTCAGTGAATTTTGTGTACGGCATCTTTGTTAAATTACAGAATTCTGTGGGTGGTTTTCTATCATGACTCTTTTGCCTCTTAAACTTAGAAGGACTGCACCTACCTAAGGAAATGCACTTTCCAAAACCCCAGACTTCATGTGTGATGGAACTTAAAAGAAAAACCCTTGGCTGAGCTTGAATGCTGAGAACCAGCTAAGTGGTTTTCTCTGTCTGGAGAAAATTGGAAAAAGGGAATTATTAAGCCCAGCAAATGTAGTTGTTGATGGAAATGCTGACAGACTGGTTCTGCTTGGTGCCACTGTTGTGAAAAGTCAATCAATATTAAATATATTATAAGAGCTGCTGCTTATGTACAAGTTGTGTCTGGTAGACCTTGTCACAGATAAATAAACCCCTTCAAAAAATGTTAAGTGATTTCCATAAAAAACATTTATTTTGTTCTCCTTCTTAGGCCAAATTCTTGTTGTTTATGGCTTCCTGTGCCCAACAGTTCCTGATTTTCTGAAAAAGCAAAACATGTCCTGTGTGGATTAAGCTGCTGAAATGCCTTTCAGGCATTGTTTATGAGTCTGCGCTCTTTATTTTCAGAGAGAAAGCGAATACTTTAATGTCTTCCATATTCCATAAATCTGTCCCATGCTACGATTCAAAGCTGTGTGTGTTTTTGTTAGAAGGTACTTCTGGTTGTACTTAGGGAAGAAAAGCTGCCTAAGAATGTTAGTGAGTATTTGGGTGGTGGTGGCAGACTCCCCTAAAGGGGATTTGTCCTGGTTGAAAATGCTGTTGGTGTTTTAGCTCAAGAAAGTAGTCACCAAAGGTGCTGTTTGTTATAGTTAGGAGTCGTCTAGTTGCTCTTCGATCGCTTTGTACCAGTGAGTTTCCTGTTTGGCTCATCCTTTGGGACCAGTTTTCCCTCCAGGCAAGCTTGTTGATTTACCACTTCTGACTCCCCTGCTAAGTAGCACACCGAGTGTGCCTGCCTAGTGGTCTCAGTAGAGGGAAATTGGACTTTGCTTGACACAAAATGAGGTTGTCTATCTCTGGAGACTGAGCAAAAAATAACTTCAGTTGGAGATCAGAGATTACTTTTTTTCTATTTGATGTTTTATTTTGAAAAATTGCACACGTTACAGAAAAGTTAACACCAATGTTTATCCGCCACCTAGATTCTACAGTTAACATTCTATGATACTTGCTTTATTGTATTTCTCTCCATCTGTCATCCATCAACCCATCACATCCTTTTTATGCTTTTCAAAGTAAGTTTGAAACATCAGTACACTTCATCTCTAAATACTTTAGCATGCATGACATTAGTTAGAGTTTAATATTGGATTATTTTTTCTTTTGAGGTAAAGTTCAAATATGATGATATGTACAAATCCAAGTGAGTTTTTATCAGATGTATACACCTGTTTGACTTAAACACGTGTCGAGACGTAGAACACTACCGTCACCGCAGAAATTCTGTCTTGCTCCTTTCCACTCAGTCTGGTGCCTTCCCTCCCCAGAGGCAACCATTTTTTTCTACTGTAAATTAGTTTTGCCTGTTATAGAACTTCATATGAATTGAATCATATGGTAAGGCTTCTTTTACTCAGCACAGTGATTTTGGGATTCATCTATATTGTTACATGTTTCAGTAGCTCATTCCTTTTCATTGCTGAATTTTGTTCTCTTACATGAATTTACAGAGTTTGTTTATTCATTGTTCTATTGATGGACACTTGAGACATTTCACTTTTCATCTACTATGAATAAAACCACTGTAAACATCCTTGTATAAGTCTTTATGGACGTCTGTTTCATTTCTCTTACGTAAATATACCTGGAGTAGAATTCAGGGTCAGAATTTTATGAAATACTGCCCAACCTTTTTGTAAAGTGGTCATACCATTTGATATTCCTGCTATTAATATATGAAAGTTGCAATTGCTCTACCTCCTTGCCAACATTAGTTGTTCTCAGTCTTTTTAATTTTAGTCATTTTGGTGGGTATGTAACGGTGTCTCATTATGGTCAACGTTAATTTTTGGCTTAGTGTGGGAAATGAAGAGTAAGAGATGGAAGGGACATCAAAACAAATAGTAGTAGCCCAGATAGTGAATTTTCTGTCTTGTTGGATGTAGGTGAAGTGAGTGAAGAAAACACAAAGAAAAATAAGACAGAGAGGTGGAGTGAGAAGACAAGCGATGAGGGGGCTATGCCCTGAGGGATTCCAGGGCTGAAGTCACATCAGATATTTGGCAAGGAGAAGAATAGTAGTTGGCATAAAGAGTTAAATTTAGTTGACTTTTTTCCAGCATGAAAACATTTTTATTATTGTGGTATCTATGGGAGGCATTAATAGTCATTATTTAAACATTTCATGTACTATATAAAGGTGTATATAAATAGGCATGTGAGTATTATTTAAAGATCCCAAAGCTCACAGATAATCTTTCGATGACAAGATTTTAGATTTTTATCTGTGGATAAATGAAAGTCATTTATGTATATATGCATGTGAGCATTACATATTTGCAAAAATGGTCTTGAGCCATACATATAAACCATAGCCTTTTCGTTCATATCTAAGACATAGTTAATGTCCCAGAGTATAAATATACCAAATCATTTTTAGTAGTGTATTATATAAATAACATATTTTAGCCATTCCTCTATCTCTGGATATTAGGTTGTTTGTAATATTTTTTCAGTCCTTTTTGTGTGTAAAGCTCTATGCTAGGCACTGGGGTCATTCAAAGATGAAAAAGATGGAGTTCTGCCTTGTAGGCACTCATAATCCAGTGAAACTGAATCTGATGCTGAAAGCTTTCAAAGTTAAGTATTTTTCTTTGCAGAATGTGCGGAGTGTGTGGTGTTTTGTGCAAAAACTCTGTCAGACTTCTAGGACTCTTTTGCTGGTCCCTCCTTTGTCAGTGTACCCGGGCAGTGAGATTTGCCAAATTTCGATAGAGTTTGGTATTCTAAGAAGTATGGTAAACTAGTTGCACTTGGGAATAGAAACCTGTTCCTGCGGTTTTCAGTTGCCGTTCCACAGAACGCTAGAAGTGCATGAGAACTTTATGGGGGGTTCATTGGAAGAATCATTTTCATAGGGCTGTGTCTCTTCCAGTGTTTACAATGGGATTTGAAGATCTACTTTATAAAACAATGCCATGGAATAGATTCATGGTCTTTCTATTTCATATGGAATCAAGATAGATTTCTTCCTTATAGTTTCCCCCTTAGTTACATTTGGAAAATCAGAGGCAAATCATTTCATATATTAATAGATGGTTACTTTTTCACCAATGACTTGAATCTTTTTAGATTATCAAATGAGTGAATGGTTGGTGTTCTCCTGTGCTTTCTCCTCATCTCTTATGGTTACCCAGTGGTTTGTTTGCATTCTAGCTCCTCGTCTCTCCGTTTCAGAGTTACTCTAGAACATACTCTAGAATTACTTCCAAGAAGCTTCTTACTGAGTTTTCTTACTTACCGACAGGATAGTAAATGAGGTGGAGAATATAATATAAAGAGGAACACAATAAAATATGTCTGGGAGTTTGTACACTTTTTATCTTACTACTGTCTGAATTTTGTCTGACTTAAATTGTGATCTTCAACCCTGGGGATCTTGTTTCTTGGATGGAATAAATAATAAGTCAGTCTATCCATTTGTGGAAAGAGCTGAAGGTTGGAGCCATTGTGTTTCTTACCCAGCTGGGAAGGATACTGTTTTCAAGTGTTATTTCCATTGTGTTTAATACGGCTCAGGGGCCTGTTTCCAGCACCTTTTTTATTTGGCCATGTGTTTTGCCCAGCTCATGGTGTGAAAGGGAACTCTGGTCAGGACTTTAGCTACAGGAATTAACCAGGCACTGTGACTAGCAAGATTAAAAGCCTTCTCAGACAGATTGCATTAGTTCTTTTTTTCAGCTGCTCTGGTTAGAAATAACTTTATGAACTGAAATTAGGCCGTTCTATTTCATGGGTAGTGGAGAAAAGGACTAGAAGAGTTTTTATTTTATATGGAATGTATGGCTGCTCTGGCAGCGAAAATATTTTCAGTTATTAATATTGTGTTTAACAACTTAATGCCACAATATTGTCGTGACTGGTGTCTGTTAGGAAATCCATGAACATGTGTTCAGGGGAATCCCCTTTCTTACCAAACTGTACTGCCATCTATTTTTTCTAAACTCTGGAGGCATGGAGCTAGTTTTTCATGATTGGAACTTGCATGGCAGACATCTTACACACTTAGTTAAATCTATAGATTTGACTTATGCGTAACCCCTCTGCCTTTGACAAATGCTTTTATTTGCTACTGAATAGATTATTCTCTGTGTACACATGTATTGGAACTTCTTGTCAAGAGATTCTTGTTGAGATTCATTCACTCAACAGTAGTTGAAAGCCTATGTTATGTCAGGTTTTGTCCTTGGAATTCAAAGAATGATAAGATCTAGTACTTGCCTTGAAGAGGCTCAGAACCTAATAAGCACTATAGCCTAATCAGTAATTACAGTATGATCCTGTGGTAGAAGGGTGCATATAGGGTTTTATGTGCTCAAAGAGGCATATACATCATACTAAAATAAGTTTTGAGGGTGAATATGAGTTGGCTAGATGAATGAGGGTGAAATCCTGTTCTAGGCAGAGAGAATATTCTGTTTTGGGGGTTGAAGGTTGTATTCAGAGAACTACTGTAGTTCATTGAGGCCTGAGTAAAGGAATATTTCTAGAAATGCATTGACAGATGAGAACAAAGAGGAATGCTAAAAGCAAATTGTGATGGATTTTATATAGTAAATTAAAGGAATTGGAATTTTAATTCTATAGCTAATATTAAGGTGTTAAGGAAGGCATTGACTTTTCAGAGTTGTATATGTAAAAAACCCCCTTGATCGGGGCACCTAGTTGGTTCAGTAGGTAGAGCATGTGACTCTTGATCTAGGAATTGTGAGTTCAAGTCCCACGTTGGACATGGAGACTACTCAAAAAATGAAATAAAAAATAACCCCCCACTGACAGCAAACAGAATATGTTAAAGGATGACCAGTCTGGAAACAGGGTGCTGACACAGAAAATCGATAAACTCAAAGCTAAAGATGAAAAACCATGGCTTTTTTCATTGTTCATTTCTCTCCTTTTTTCTCTGTAATGGCTTGGTCTAAGACTGTTGGGATGAAAGGGAGGGGGAATAAGGATGGTATTTGGAAAGGATCAACAGTAATGACTAAGATTTGAGTGCTTATTTGTCAGCTGCTGGTCTAATAAACCCTTTACATGAATTATCATTTTTTTTTTCTTTATAACATTTTGGGGCTATACTGTATTATTCCTATTTCACAAATGAGGGGCTGTACTGTATTATTCCTATTTCACAAATGAGGAGACAGAGGCAGAGAGACATCACAGAACTTACTTGCCCAAGGCCAAATGGCTAATTAGTGCCAGAGCCAGGGTTTGAACCTAGGCAGCCATGCTGCAGAGCACATGATCAAAAAATTTTTTTGAAGTCATTTCAGATTTAAGAAAAAGTTGCAGAAGTGGTACAAACCAGTCCACATACATACACTTTATCCAGATTGCCCAAGTGTTAACATTGTACCATATTGGCTTATCCTTCTCTCTGTACATCTAATTGCTTATACCTATTATTAATTTTTTCAATTGATTTTAGGGTTAGCTGCAGATATAATGCCCCCTTTAAAAAATGCATTCTCTTATATAATCACTTTATCAAACTCAGGAAATTAATGTTCATATTATCCAATTTATAAACCTTGTTCATATTTTCTAAAAAAAAAAAAAAAAATTGTTCTGGTCCAGGATCCAATCCCAGATCACTGTTTGGATTTTGTGCTCTTAATTTCCATTCTGTGCAGGCTTCCTGTGGGCTGGTCCTATGGCAGGCTACCAGAATCATTGTCTTCAGCTAAACATTGGTTATATTTTATTTTATTTTTTTGAAATCTGTTGCTATGTCTGTCAGTTTCAATGATTTAATAATTTCAAAGTTTCTTTTTTCTCTCTTTTTCAGGAATTTTTATCCAATTATAATTGTACACTTTTTTCTGTTACTTCCTCCCAATTCATTTTATAATACCATCAGTGGAGTCCCAGAAAATCACCAGTTTTTAATATTAGAAAAGTGTTACCCTTTCTCCCAAACTTCTTTCTTCTCTCATTGAAAATACACTTCCAAAAACATAATCTGGTCAGATTGCAACTAAGAGACCCACATTTCCTTTGTTTACCTTAAAGGAATTTTTTAAAATGTTTATTTATTTTTGAGAGAGAAAGAGAGAGGCAGAGAGAAAGGGAGACACAGAATCTGAAGCAGGCTCCAGGCTCTGAGCTGTCAGCATAGAGCCCGATGGACAAGGGGCTTAAACTCAGGAACCTGGAGATCATGACCTGCGGCGAAGTTGGATGCTTAACTGACTGAGCCACCCAGGGGCCCCAAGGAATTTTTTTTTTTTAAACTGGAGTTCTTAATTGTGGCCCATGTTCTCTATATAGGTCCAAGAGGTCCATTAACCCTCTGAAATTAAATGCAATATGATGTGTATTTACATATATTTCTGGAGGGAGAGTCCATACCTTTCGTTAGGGTTTCAAGATTGATAGCACAGAATAATTTTAGGAATTACGCTGTTAGTTTGTTAACTTCTAGAGGAGAGAGAATGTATCTTGAAACATTTTTTTGTGTGCCTTCGGAAATCCTGGTAGGCAATAAAACAGTAAGTCCAAGCAAATTTTAATCAAATGCACTTATTGAAAATTTCCATTGCACACCAATCTGTTGTAGGCACATGTTAAGTATACCCATGTTCCTAATTTAAATAGACTCCTATCGTGTATGTTTTAGCTATTAGTCTGCTTCAGTTCCTTAATAAGCACCCATTTCTCCTCCCCACTGCCATCTCCTTCAGGGAACCAGTGCCAGTCCAACCACGCTGTTTCACTACTGGGCAGTGAAATCAGATCATACACCAGTGGTAGCAGCACATATAGCCATTGAAACAGAAATTGGTAGTCATGTTACAAATGTTCAGCAAGCCACACATTTCATGACCAGCTTTGCAAAAAAAGTTGAAAGTGTGAACAGCTGTTGGTGCATTGCATTTGCATTTCTGAAATTTCAAGTGAAGATAAAACATTAGCAGCTGTGATAGATTCCTGCATTTGACCTAGTGCCTTAGGGTATGCAATACATCGATGTTGTCAGGCTGTCAGGGTCCTGGTGAGAACTGTCGGGAGTGGAAGAATCTGAGATGAAAATAAGTTTGCTATTCTTGTAGGTTTTGTTCTTTTTTTTTTTTTTTTTTTTTTAAATCTAGACAGTTTCTACTGGAATCCATTAATTCCCGTAGTCACTAAAAGAGCTTTTGATATAGGAATTCCAGTGGTTGATTGTGCTCAGACTATGCATGCTTTAAAAAATATTAAAGTGGTTATCTCTGTCATGGATTGCCCATCTTTTTATTTTGTCTATTCTGAATTGTATGCCTTTATGAGATTTTAATTCTGCCTCTGAATGTGTTTGGGTTTCCTCCTCTGTCTTCACTTAAGGCACTGTTGAACTCTTTTATGAAATCCAAATGCTTGAGGGCAGAATTAAACTTTGTTGATGAAATTATTTTAAGCCCACTTCTCATAATGTTTATTAATAAATTATATTTTCTCTCTCCTCTAGGAGTTAAGAAGTAAACTGTCAAGGAATATCTCTGTTTGACTTTTGGGCCCACTGAAGCTCAGCTATAATGCTTTGGAGAGGGTCCAGATAAAAGTATTAAATAGGATTAAAAGTGTGAAGAGTAGACTTGGAGGTGTTGAGTGCCTGAAGCTGTAGAAGAAAGCACTGGGGAGGGGCTGGAAAGGATCAGACTGTGGCATTTTGAGCAACTATTTCTTTTAAGTTTGAAGGTACTTAGTTATTCTTTATTACTGTGCACTCACTCCCCCCACACTATCCAACCGCAGGAAGAAAGGTGTAGGATTTATGTCTGACAGCTGAGAATCAGGATAGAGATTAGGGTTTGAATAGATTCTGAAACACTGAAAAATATTCCAAGAGTTAGCTGATAGATTTTTGGTCAGCTGATCTTAATAGGAAAGGTAAATTAATGTTTTGTCTGGAATGCTTTTATTTTGGAAGACCCTTGAAGACCTTTTAGTCCAAGGTTCTATATATTTCAACATTCTGGTATTAAGCCTTAGTGGAACTTATTATAAGAGTAATAAGTCATTTGAGCTTTTTTGTTCATGGCTTAGTGAGGTGCAGAGTATCACTGTGCTGTGTCATAAGGTGGGTTAACCCAGAACTTCTTGTTTTTGGGGTTGTTTTTGTTTTTTGTATCACTTCCTTCCTTGTTTGAGAACCAAAATAGTTATGAGTCAGTTGTGGTATCTTGTTTAATTGCCTAGGGGGCAAGAAGATATTGTGGTCTGAGTCATTTCTCAAGAATACAATTGACATCTGATTAGATAGGCACTAATTTTTCTCGCCTTCTTTTAGTTACGGGTATTGCCTCAATTTTGGAAATAGCGTTTGGTGGTTCCCCCTCCACTCTCAACTGCTAGACCCGTTAATCTTATTGAAGACTTTGGATTTTATATGCAGTCTGTGCAGGTAGCCAGATGCCATATGCTGTTAATTTCTGATTCCATGAAGGCCAGATCATACAGCTGGAAATGATTGAAAGGAAAAGCATGTTCTTTTGTTTAACAAGACAAAGCCTATTGTGTACTCTGCTTCTGATGCTTAAAAGATGTATTTTTTTTTTCTTACTGCATAGTATGTAGGGCTAAAAGTTTTGAACTCTTCACTTCAGAAATTACTTTTCCAGACAAAAGAGCAAAACAATGTTTGTTTAAATTGTTCTCTGGAACATGACTGATAGTGTTTACAACATTTCTATGACATTTTGATCCAGTGGGGAGTACTTGGAGAGGTATTTAAAGTGCTTTTCACTAAATCAGATGCTCTGTAGTGTTTGAACCTTTTAAAAAAATCATTTGAAAGGTTGAGTTGAGAGACAGAAAATGGCCAGGGCATTCTCTAAAGACTAAGAATGACTTATCGTAAGCGAACCTGACTTTTTTCTCCCTCAAAAATTGAAAAACTACTTTCTAACCAAAATAAGATGCATACACATTGGTTCAGAGCTTTGTCTATTCATGTCAGCTCTTTCATAAGGGCTGTTCTCCAGAGTCTACCTTCTATTCAATGAAGGTAGTCATTGAGGGGCTGTGTATGTGTATTTTATTTGTGCATATTCTTTTTTTTTTTTAATTCTGTGGAGGAAGCTATGGCTTGATTTGGGTACAGTGGACACATTAATAGAACATAGAGGAAAACACCATATAATAGTGTAATCATCGAAGAATTTGTGTTTTGTGCATTGTTTTTCTAATCCTGATGTTAGACATGTGAATTTAAGGCATTTAGCTGCATGAAACTGCCTGAGGGAATCTTATGAGCCATAAAGATTCCTCAGTATAAGTATTTAAGTAACTGGTCCAGTTTGCAGGGTCAGTTACTTGCAGAGAATCCCATCTTTTAATGGTAGATTTTTTTTTTAAATTTTTTTTTCAACGTTTTTATTTATTTTTGGGACAGAGAGAGACAGAGCATGAACGGGGGAGGGGCAGAGAGAGAGGGAGACACAGAATCGGAAACAGGCTCCAGGCTCTGAGCCATCAGCCCAGAGCCTGACGCGGGGCTCGAACTCATGGACCGCGAGATCGTGACCTGGCTGAAGTCGGACGCTTAACCGACTGCACCCCCAGGCGCCCCCTAATGGTAGATTTTTAAAGGAGATTCTGTTTAATGACATCAGACTAATAGAATATTTTAAATGTTATCTTTAAACTGAGAGATCTTGTTCACTTTTTATGTCTGTTTTGAAAATAAGCTATGGAAAAGTTGCATTATAGAATTCCAGATATGAAAGTCAGTACAAAGTTAAAAGAACCAGTTAGTGATATGCCCTGATCACGTAGCATGTATCATTGCCTCTCCTCTCCTCTAAATTGTACTCTGTTGGGTGCAGACCTTTATAATGGTGGAGCAAGATAATTTTAGTTGTGCTTGTGTTGAGTGGTATGTAAAATACATGTCATCCTGATTTGGTAGAAGGGATATGCAACTGAGGTTGATGTTAACCTAAAGATAGGAAAACAGTATATTTAAGAAGCATTCAAGCATCATTATTAAACAAATTTATGTTGTGCACTGAGCAACTTAACACTGTTAATTGATACCATCTCTTCTCTAGGCCTTTGTAAGCTAAAATAGCTAAACATTGTTTATTGTTTTCCAGTCAGTTGCTCCACCTTTTAAAAGTATATGAATTGGGGCACCTGATTGGCTCAATCAGTTGAACATATGACTCTTGATTTTGACTCAGATCATGCTCCCAGGGTCATGGGATTGAGCTTCAGGCTTCGCACTGAGTATGGAGCCTGGTTAAGATTCTCTCTCTCTGGTCCCTTTGCCCCTCTCCCTACCTTGCGTGATCTCTTTTTCTCTAAAGTAAAAAAAAAAAAAAAAAAGTAAAATAAAAAAATAAAGGGTATATGAATCATTATATTGGATAGATATAAGTAGTTGAAATAGATGTATCTTGTATTATGTGTACAAAAGTGTGTAAAGTAAGTGAAGAACATTGAAAGTTGAGATAGCACTGGTTCCAAGACCATTAATTAAAAAAATACTTGGTATGAGAGATGGAACTCTGGATTTGAAAGAATACTGAAAAGTAGGGAGCTTGGTCATCTGTAAAAGATGGGACTTTCTTTAAAAATTTTTTTAAAATGTTTATTTATTTTTGACAGAGAGAGAGAGAGAGAGAGAGAGAGAGAGAGAGAGAGAGCGAGCATGAGTGGGGGAGGGGCAGGGAGAAAGAGAGACACAGAATCCAATGCAGGCTCCAGGCTCTGAGCTGCCAGCACAGAACCCAACGCAGAGCTCGAACTCACAGACTGTGAGATCATGACCTGAGCTGGAGTTGGATGCTCAACCAGCTGAGCCACCCAGGCACCCCGAGATGGGACTTTCTTAATCATACAGTGAGACCTGAGAGAAATCTCAGAAGGGTGGTGTCATTGAAGGGAGGTTGAGAGTATGCTTGATTGGCAGGGGCAAAAAGGATCAAACTGAGGACATAGGGAAGTGGGATATCTAGGACTTCCTAGTATATGTCACCAAAATAAAGAAATCATAGATTCATACAATTAAAATGTTAAAGGAAATATTTAAAGTCATATAATCTAACCTTTCTGCCAATGCAAAATCCTTCTTCAGTAGTACCTATAACTGAAGGGAGGTTTTAAATGTTAAAAAAACCCTTTTGGTCTCAGTCAGTAAATATTTATTGAGTTCCTACTATGCATCAGACAGTGTACTATTAATGCTGTGGATACAGGTATGAAGGAAATAGTCTTTCTGCTCATGGGTTTTACTGTCTAGTTGGGGGTTGATGGTAGAGAAAGAATAATCTTAAGAGATTCAAAAACTAAATACATACTTACAATTGTGGTAAGAATTCTTTTCTTTTCAGTGACAGAAACCCAAGTCTAATTACCTTCTCCAAAAAAGGAGGGAATTTACTGGTGCTCATAAATGAAAGTTCCAAGAATGGATTCACAGACGCATCTAATGTGCTAATTATTCTGCTTTTCTTTGTGATGATTTCAGTCTTTTTTTTAAATGTTTATTTATTTTTGAGAGAGAGAGAGAGAGAGAGAGAGAGAGGCAGAGAGAGAGGTAGACACAGAATCCGAAGCAGGCTCCAGGCTCCAAGCTGTCAGACCTGATGCGGGGCTCAAACCTATGAACTGTGAGATCATGACCTGAATCAAAGCCGGATGCTTAACTGACTGAGCCACCCAGGCGCCCCTGTGATGATTTCATTCTAAAGGAGACTTTTTCTACAGGGTGGCAAAAATGGCCCCTAGCGACTCTAGGCTTACATAATATTAAACATTAGCCATATATTTCTCCAGATAACATCAACAAAAGCTCAGGAAATGATTCACTTTGGGTCATATGCTCAACCCTGAACTAAAACCAGAAGAATGGGGTACTTTGGCTAACCCGGCTTGTATGGTCATTCCCAAGGCAGAGCATGTTATTGACAGTCACTGTCATTCGTTCCATAGATACCAATACCCTGCACTCCAGACCAATTGAATGTGAATCACTGAGGATGAGGCTCGAGTATTGGTAGATTTTAAAAGCTTCCCAAATGATTCCAGTATATATCCAGACTTGATGAATATTGATGTAGGCCTTGAGAGTTAGTATAGAGACTTATTTTTGAGTGAAAGGGAAGCCATTGGAGCATTTTGAATAGATCAAAAGAATAGATCACTTTTTTGACCCTATGGATACATTACTCTTATTGTTGTGTGAAATATGGACCAGAAGGGTGAAAGTGGAGTAAGAAGATCAGGTAGGAGGCAATTTTAGTGATAGAGGTATGAGAGGACTGAGTATAGCTTAGACCAGACTGTAGTGGTGGTGATGTTGACAAGGATTAGACACTGAAGTTAATAAATGTTGAGTATAGAACCAATAGGTGGATTAGTGGGTTGTAGGATAGGAGAGATCAAGAATGTCTCTGAAGGCTTTTGGTTCAAATAGCTCAAAGAATTGAATTGCTTTTCACCAAGATGGAGAAGAATGTGGGTGGAGTAGGTTTTGGTGAGGGAGAAGGGGCTACGAGAGGGAATCAAGCCAAGAAACAGACTTTTAACTATAGAGAACAAACTGATGGTTGCCAGAGGGGAGGTGGGTGGGGATGGGTTAAATAAGTGATGGAGATTAAGGAGGTCACTTGTGATGAGCACAGGCTGTTGTATGTAAGTGAAGAATCCCCAAGTTTTACACCTGAAACTAGTATTACACCGTATGTTAGCTAATTGAAATTTAAATACAAACTTGAAAAAAATAAACATATATGTAGAAGCATAAAAAAAGAAATACATAATTATTTTATATATGGAATTTTTGTGTTTATTCACGGAGAGATCTATAAACAACATGTTATACAAATCTTGAGCAATTCTTTTACAAACATGCCCAAGATTCATAATATTTTACGAAAACAAAATACAACAGACATAAACATATTAAGAATAGCATTCAGTAACCAAGTAGGGGAAACAGAAGAGAGAGGTGTTCTCAGTTCTTCCATAGAGAGGAAAGTTTTCAGTATGACCAGAAAATAAAGATTGTTGGGCAAGTAGTAGGATCTTATTACAGAGGGCCTTGAGTGCCATTTTCCTGTCAACCCTAATAAATGCTTATGGACAGCAGAAGGGCAAGACCAGGTTTGTGTTTTAGAAAGGCTTACCAGTAAGCAGTGTGATGACCAGATTAAACAAAAAGAGATCTGACTGAGAGACTATTGCAAAATTTCAGGGGAAAGATGAAATACTTTAATGTAGTGGTGTAACCCAGTCTGACCCAACACTGCCATTTTATAAGGAATGTTTTGTAATGCCCCCCTTATAGTCCTGAAATAAAATTCATGGATAATATAATCTATGTATATGTAAAATTCAGAAGCTAATATAATACCCTAATTGTAGTAACAAGGAGAAGTAAAATAAATTTATAATAAAATATTATCATGACATAAAACTTATAAGATGTTGACTTCTGTAGTATTGTTATTACAACCCATTCAGGTATGCATGAATGAATCAGAAGCAGACACTGTTTAAGACCAGTGCTGTATAACATAATGCCTGTAAATGTGGGCCCAGAAAATAGAACTGAGCCTATCTATATCTTTTTAAAAAGTTTGTTAAGCAGCTTTCCCCAGTGGGGCTTCTACCAGACATCTCCTGATTTGGTCTCTTCTGACACTCCAACCTTGAGGAAACAATGAGTAATTGGGAACTGAGTATACAGTGGGGGGTAGAAGGTATTATTGTGGTAGATACTGGCCATTCCTCTGTGAGGAAGTCTTTGCTTCAGGGTTAGGAGTCTTATTTTATCCCTGCAATCTGAAGCTGCTTCTTTTTCTTAGGTCTGTAGATGCACATATGCCCCCCCACCGCCCACCTCCCCTTCAGCAACCCTTAGTTTGTTCTCTATTAAGAGTCTGTTTCTTGGTTTGCCCTTCCCCCCAACCCCCACCATGTTCATTTGTTTTGTTTCTTAAATTCCACATACAAGTGAAATCATATGATATTTGTCCTTCTCTGACTGACTTATTTCACTTAGCATAATACCCTCCAGTTCTATTCAGGTCATTGCAAATGGCAAGATTTCCTTCTTTTTTTATGGCTGAATATTATTCCATTGTGTGATATATATACATATATCACATCTTTATCCGTTCATCAGTTGATGGGCAAAATAGAAGTCACAACTACAATGAGATATCACCTCACACCAGTAAGAATGGCTAAAATTAACAACATGGGAACAACAGGAGTTGGGGAGAGACAGGAACCCTCTTACACTGTTGGTGGGAATGCAAACTGGTACAGCCACTCTGGAAAACAGTATAGAGGTTCCTCAAAAAGTTAAAAATAGCAGTACCCTACCATTCAGCAATTGCACTACTAGGTATTTACCCAAAGGATACAAAAATGCTGACTTGAAGGGATACATTCACCATGATGTTTATAGCAAAATTATCAACAATAGCCAAATAGTTATGTATTCTATTTAAAAATACTTGAAGACATAATGGAATATATCAAAGGCATAATGAAAGAGTCAGGAATTTGTTAACTTTCTATATTAGAGATGTAATACAGACTCATACCAGCATGTTGTATTTGCAATTTAAATACCATAAGCAGCATTACCATTGGTGCTTGATTTTCTGCGTTAGAGAACAGCTCTTTGTAAAGTTCTGAACAAACCGCAGAATGCAATTTCCCCTCAATTAACATAGTCATTGCATTTCTGAAAGTTCAGTGTATATTAACGCTGTGCAGACAGAAGCTTTAAGTTATGGGTTCAGAGGTTTTTGGATTACGTGAATGTGCACTGGCGTATCAGATGGTTGAGAGTGATGTGGGACATTTCTTCCTTTTGTAGGACTATCCCACACATGGCAGGATTTCTAATATCCCTAGCATTGCCCACTAACTGCCCGTAGTGCCTCACTACCTACCAGTTAATGTGATAACCAGACCTCCACAATTTCTTAATTATCTCCTTTCTGACACAGAGTACAGATCCCTAGTTTAAGGCATAATAGCACATTGATCTCTTTGTTTTTGGTGCTTCTTCTTTTAAAGAATTTTGAGGAGAAACCTATGGTGGATTATAGTGTCATGTTGGAACTTTTTATGAATCATCAGGAAATGATACTGTTTGGTGTCTCTGTAATTGGATAGGTGTACATTCAAACAGTTTGTGGTCCTAGCCATAGTATCTTTATCTTTGTGTTAATTTCTCATATATATGTGTGTGTGTGTGTGTGTGTATATATATATATATTTTTTTTTTTTTTTTTTTGCTCTGAAGCATATAAATGCAATTTGATGAAAATAGTACCCGCTTCCTTATAAATCAGACTCACTTCTTTGACTTTGTTTTTCCCTTCTATTTTATAAAAAAATTATAAAAAGGCTACTGGTCTTTATTAGCTTAGATTACAGTTATGTTTTGGGTGAGGGAAGCTTGTAGTGAACCTCTCACTTGTTTCTTGGGAATTGTGAAAATTTCTTGGTCGCTTGTAGTGGCTGCTGCATTGTTCCTGGTGACTAATGTTCCCAAGATTTATAGCTACTTTTCCAGATTTGAATAATGAGTGTTTTTTTTTTGTCTTTTTAAAAAAATTAACAGATTTTTTAAAGAGCAGTTTCAAGTTTACTAAATTGAGAGGAAACTACAGAGAATTTCCATATACCACTTCATTCTATCTTTACATTAGTGTGGTTCATTTTTTATAATTGATGAGCCAAAATTGATATCTTATTATTAATATTACTAATAGTTTACATTACATAGGCTCACTCTTTGTGTTGTATATTCTATGGATTTTATAAGAATATAAATAGCAAATATATATGATAATAAATATGTAGTGACATGTGTCTATTATTCAGTATCATACAGAATAGTTCACTGCTCTAACAATCTCTTGTGCTCCACATGTCCATTTCTCCTCCACTCCCTTGTCTGCTCCCTGGCAACCACTGATCTTTTTACTATCTCCATAATTTTGCTTTTTCCATAATGTCAGATACTTGGAATCATGTTGCTTTAAATTTCCCTGTACACACTGCTTTTTGTTCATCACACAAATTTTGATAAGTTGTACTTTCATTTAGTACCAAATATCCTTAGGGCTCCGGGGTGGCTCAGTGGTATGAGCATTGCACTCTTGATCTCGGCTCAGGTCATGATCTCTTGGGGTGGGGTTGACCTCCGTATAGGAATTCTCTCTCTTCCTCTCTCTCTAGCCCCCCACCCCCACCCCTCGCTCATGCACATGCCTGCATGCTCATCTGTACACTTTCTCTCTCTCTCTCAAAATAAGTAAATAAACATTAAACCCCCTCCCAACCAGAATATCTTTACGTTTCTCTTGAGTCTTCTTTGATCCGTGTGTTACTTAGGTGTGTGTGTGTGTGTGTGTGTGTGTGTGTGTGTGTGTTATTCTCAAAGCATTTTGGGATTAGTAGCTATATTTATGCTATTCATTTCTAAAATTCCTTTGTGCTCTTCCCTTATAGTCCTGTCCTTATCCCTAACCCCTGACAACCACTGATATATTCTCCATCACTATAGTTTTGTCTCTTTGAGAATGTCACATAGATGGTATAAATGGTGTACATATGTACACTTTCGAGACTGGTGTATTTCATTCAGCGTGATGTCTTTGATATTCATCTAAATCATTGTATTAGTAATTCATTCCTAATTTTTGTTGAGTATTAGTCTGTTGTACGGATGTATCACAAGTTGTTTATCCAACCAACCATCAAAGGGACTTGGGTTGTTTCAGTTTTTAATAGAGCTACTATAAACAGTTGTACAGGATTTTGTGTGAACCTAAGTTTTCTTTTATGTAGGATAAATATAATGGAGTGAGATTGCTGGATTATAGGGTAGGTATATGTTTAACATATAAGGAAGTGCCTAGACTGCTCTCAGCATGCTCCACTAGCCGTGTTTGCGAGTTCCAGTTGCTCTATATCCTTACCAGCACTTGGTAGTTTTTTCCCTCTGAGTTTTAGATGTGTAGTGATGTTATCATGGTTTGAATTGATCTGTCTACACTGACTAATGATCTTGAGCATCTTTTTGTGCCATCCAGGTGTTCTTATTGGCGAAGTGTCTGCTCGAATATTTTGCCCATTTTTAAATTGGGCTTTTTGTTTTCTTATTTTGAATTTTGGGAGTTTTTTATATAGTCTGGATACAAGTTGTCTATCAGATATGTGATTTGCAGATATCTTTTCCTAGTCTGTAGCTTGTTAAAATTTTTTTAGACAGTATCTTTTACACAGCAAAAGCATTTAATATGGATGAAGCACAGTATATCAGATTATTAAAAAATGGATCATGGTCTTGGTGTCATGTCTGAGGACTTCATTGTCATGTCTAAGAATTCTTTGTTTCTCGGACATGTGGATGTCTAGTTGTTTGAACACCATATGATGAAAACACTGTCTTTTCTCATTGAATAATTTTTGTACCGTTGTCAAAGATCGAATGGCCACGTTTGTGTTGAGTCTGTTTCTGTCATTTCTGTTCTTTTGGTGTATGTGTCTATCCTTTCACCAATCGTATACTGTTTTGGTTACTGTAGCATTAAAGTAAGTCTTAAAAGTATGTAGTATGTTTCTTCCCACTTTATTCTTCTTTTTCCAAATTAAAAAAAAATTCTTGTTCCATTGCTTTTCCATATAAATTTTAGAACCAGCTTGTCAATATCTACAAAAAATTGTGCTGGGATTTTACTTATAATTTCATTGAATCTATGATTCAATTTGGGGAGAATTGACATCTTTATTAGGCTTAGTCTTCTAATCCACAGATACGGTATGTCTCTCCATTCATTTAGGTCTCCTTTGATATCTTTCATTAGCATTTTGTAATTTTCATCCTATATGTCCTGTGTATGTATGTTAGATTTCTACCAATTATTTCATATTTCGTTTGCTATTGTAAATGATACTAAATTTTTTTAGTTTTCAATTGTTATTGATAGTTTATAGAAGTACAGTTGATACTTGTATGTTGACTTTATATCTTGCAAGCTTGCCAAACTCAACTTTTCTACCGTAGGAGGATTTTTTTATAAAAAAGATTCTTTGGTATTTTTTTAGGTAGATAATCACATTGTGGGTGAATAGTGACAATTTTATTTTTTTTTCTTTCTAATCTGTATGCCTTTACTTTTTCATTCTTGTCTTATTGCATTGACCAGGTACTTTTCAGTTCCCTAGTTTTTTTTTTTTTTTTTTTTTAAATCTTCTGACTAGAAAACTGGGGCATTTGTTACTTTGCTTTGCTTTAGACTTCTCTACCTGCCCCCTCGTCCTGAGCCACAGAGTGAGTGAGAAGATAGAAAGAAAAAAGCATGCTGTTTGGCCCCACACTGTTAGGACCACAGCTCCACTATGTGGAGGGAAAAGTTCCTGCTTTCCCTTAGAGTTTTAGCTCCTGTGGACTCCCATTAGTGACCAGTGCCACTATTGCTTAGAGATTGCTTATAGATTGTGGTGGGATGGAGAAGAAAAAGAGAAGAAACGTGGGATATTCCTGTTCTCACTGAGCATTAGGTAGTACCTTTTCTGTTCCTTGGGCTAAAACTGAGGGATGGTCCTGAAGCTTCAAGGCCCACTTCCGGGTTTCTGGTACATTGAGTCCAAGCTTGGAGATAACAGAAGTTAAAAAAAAAAAAAAAAAAAAAAGATAATTGGTTAATTTACTGTTAGCTTGGTGGTACTTCAAATCCTGGTCTTCTTCCCTAGTCAGCCTGCTACTATTTACTTTTCAAAGTCCTTAAAATAGCTGCTCTCTGCCTTCTGCCCAGATTTTATAGCTATATTCAGTGGGAGTCATAGGTTTGAGTATGCTTACTCAGTTTTACTTGAAACTGGACTCCATCAATGGAATTTTATGGAGATTGAGCTGAACCATCTCTCTTATGCATAGTCTAAGTAATCAAGAGTGAATGAGCTCATGATGTTGCCATATTTATAATTGAAAATATTTTGTGATACAGCACTTAGCAGGCAAGTGCACTAATGAAGACAAAGTTGTTGTTAGGGGGCACTGAATCAAGATAGTGTTTGTGCACTACTCCTGAAGGAAATTCCAAGGTACCATAGGTTAGTTCTTTGTGCCATTAGAAAGAGCTTCATGTCTATAATATAAGGTCATTACAGTTGACCTTGAAAACAGGGGTTTGGACTCATGAGTCCACTTATAAATGGATTTTTTGATAGATACAGTGCAGTAAATGTTTTTTTTTTTGTATTTTCTCTTCCTTATGATTTTCTTAATAACATTTTCTTTTCTCTAGTTTCCTTTCTTGGAAGAATACAGTGTATAATACGTATGACATACGAAATGTGTTAATCAACTGTTTATGTTATTGGTAAGGCTTCTGGCCAACAGTAGGCTATTGTAGTTAAGTTTTTGGGGATTCAAGTTATATGTGGAGTTTTGACTATAGGGGATCGGCTCCCCCTCATCCTTGCATATTTAAAGGTTCAACTGTAACTTATTATAGGCTTTATTTCTTTCAACTTTTTGGTTAGGTGAATCATAGTTTTAAGACTTAGGGTAGAGCTGCCTATCTGCAAATGGAGTTTTAATAGCCAACTCTTCACTCCTCACTAATAAAAGTTTACTAAAGCAGAGAGTGAGATAGAGTAGTAAAGGAGAATATTGTATCACTTTATGATTTGATTCCTTATTTTGGGTTTTGTCCAGATTGATCTATATGGGATAGATCTTCTGCTGTTTTCAGATTGCTTGACTCTTTTGTTAGCTAAGGCCTTTAAGAGCTTAACATTACAAATACCTTAGGTTCATTGGCATATGCAGAACAAATGTGAATCAAACACAAAATGATTCTTTCAAGAATTTTATTTATTGATGTGGTAGCGAAATACTACACTGTTTACAATAGAGACCTAAGTGGGATTTGGGGTATGCTGAGAAGTTGACAGTTTGTGGGTCCTGAAGAAAATGCTGTCTTTTGTGGGATAAAAGAAGAAAAGATGTGTTCTTGAAATGATTATTTATAAATTATTTTAAATCTTGTTCTGCTTCCAGCTCAGGAGGCATTTGCCAGCATTGTGGTCACTGCAATAGTGAAATTTTGGATGCAAACAAAACAAAACAAAACAAAACAAAACAAAACAAAAACCTCACAGGAGTCTGTTAGCATTTGACTAACAAGATAAAGAACACTTAAGTAGGCTTGAGGAAATAAAATATGGATGTGCAGACAATTCTTTCACTTCCTTTCTCAGGACCAAATAAGAATTGTAGGAATTCCGTGTAACATGAAGCACGGGTAGGTGGGAAGGATTTTGCTTGTTAATACAGTTGGTAAAAGATCAGCAGTCACTTGAAGGATAGAGATCCTGTGGAGAGATTTGCTTTTGTGTGATTTTTATCTTCTTCAGTTGAGAGGATAATATCTCATTTTAGATCGTTTTTAGGAATTTGGGCTGTGGCCAAAAGATTGCATTATTTTCATATTGTATATATTCCAATTTGTGTATTAATTTATTATATGCTTCTACCTACTTCCTAAGATAATTTGAGGTACTCCTGGGAAAAGAGAGAGACCTACAAATAGTGGGGTTAAATGAGCAGTAATATCATAATGAAAATGATAGTGGATAGGACGCATAACTAAAAGGAAGAGGAAATAATTATACCAGGAAATTGATCTACTGAAAGTTACTACATTTCTGTTTGTAACCTTACCCTGAATTTTCTATCACCCAAGGTTAAAAAAAGACAACATGGGTAATTTTCATCTTTGTGTGATTAAAAGAAGTGTGATTTATCCCCCCTGGCAGTTTCTAAGAGAATGTAGAGTTTTGTTTTGTTTGTTAAAGATAACTCCTGATTTTTGGGGTGGGGTGGTACAACAGTAACCACGGCTAAAAACAAAGTATATTTGCAAAAGAAGAAAAAAAAAAAAGAAAATTACTATCTCTATAAAGATATATACACTTATTAGAAAATGTTTTTGTATTTCTCAGTCTGTTTTTCTCTCTTTCTTGTCAGTCAGACTTGTAACAATCAAATGGCCAGTCACTTAGGAAAAGCAAGCAAAAGCCCTTTGTTGGCTCCAGTACCACAATGTCAGGAATATGAAAGGGGCAGAATTCCATGACGGGGAAAAGGCAGTGGAGGGAGGGAGCATTGCTGTTGAAACTTCATGCTCTTCCCCAGGTCCATTATAATATTTGAAAAAAAAATGGGGTTCAGCCATGAAACTAACAATAATTACAAATTATTTTAACAGACAGATATCTGTGGTTCACTTGTTGCCATTAAGTGGTATTTGGCCTAAATTATTGAACTTTTATTGGTTTTAGATTTTTAAGTTAATTTTGTATTTTTAAAAAAAAATTTTTTTTTTTCAACGTTTACTTATTTTTGGGACAGAGAGAGACAGAGCATGAACGGGGGAGGGGCAGAGAGAGAGGGAGACACAGAATCGGAAACAGGCTCCAGGCTCCGAGCCATCAGCCCAGAGCCCGACGCGGGGCTCGAACTCACGGACTGCGAGATCATGACCTGGCTGAAGTCGGACGCTTAACCGACTGCGCCACCCAGGCGCCCCCAAAATATTTATTTTGAGAAAGAACGAGAGAGTTTGAGAGAGCGCATGTGTGCTAGCAGGGCAGGGGCAAAGAGAGAGAGAGAGGGAGAGAGAGAGAGGGAGAGAGGAAGAGAGCATTCCAAGCAGACTTCACTCTCAGCATTGAGCCCGATGCAGGTCTTGATCTCAGGAACTGTGAGGTCATGGCCTGAGCCGAAATTGAGTCAGATGTTTAATTGACTGAGCCACTCAGGTGCCCTGATTTTGTCTTTTTTTTAAACTAGTTTTTTCCCCCACTATTTTATAAATTCCTTTTGATTTCTTCCATCTCTGTTGTTTCTCTTTGACTGTCTCAGAATACATTGATCCTTTAAAGGACCAATGTCTATATTGGTTCCTTGAGGATGTTTTTGTGTGACCTTCAGTATAGTTATAGAGAAAGTTAGAACTAAAGAGCAGGACTGGATAGTTAACCTATTCTTTGGACTTTATTTTCCAATGTCTATTGCCTTATTTCAATTATCCATATAATTTTTCAAATTTCAAAAGTAGTGCTTGCTTAGTGCAGGACATCTGGGAAATAAATAACATGAAAATTGTGTTTTATAATTAGTGCTTAGAGGTGACCACTGATAATATTTTGGTGAATGTTCTTATGATTCTAGTTTTTAAAATCTAGTACTGTAGTGAATTGTGAACAATTTTTATGTGGGAATATATTCTTCAATAATGATTATAGCTAATATTAAATGGGTACTCTATTTTTCTTTTATGTAAAAACCTAAGGTAGCCTCTCCAAGACTCATTCACTGACTATTCCACAAAATCATGAGAGACCCAGACTTTTCTAACTTGTTGCTTTGCCATCTGTCAGTACTACCCAGGTCCAAGATGACTGAGTTCTATTTGTCCTATCCATATTTCAGCCAGGAGAATTTGGAGACAGAAAAAAAGAAGACCTAATATTGAAGAGTCATGGTTAAATAGTTAATAAAATAGATATTGATGATGTAATGTTAATTTAAAAAACCAAGTAACAGGTTATAAGATAATATGTATATATGTTTGTATATGTATATATGCAAATATGTTTGTACATGTGTACATATACCCACATACACGTTAAAAATGTCCGGAAGGACATATAACAAAATGGTAGTAGTCATCTCTGGACAGTTTTATGGGTTTTTTTAAATTGTTGGAAAATAGTTCTGTGATAAACATCCTGAAACAAAGATTTTTAGTTTCACCAGTACTGAATGAGTTTGGCTTTTTATTTATAGCTGGCAGATTGATTGATTGATTGATCGATTATTTTGATAGAGATATAGAGAGCAAGCAGGAGGGGCAGAAAGAGAGGGATATCGAATACCAAGTAGGCTCTGCACTGTCAACGCAGAGCTTGATGTGGGTCTTGAACTTAAGAACTGTGAGATTATGACCTGAGCCGAAATCAAGAGTTGATTGCTTAACTGACTGAGCCATGCAGGCACCCCCTTGTTTTTTTAAAAATAAACATTTTCTAGTATAAAAAGCAAAAATTGATATCTTGCTGTTTTGATTTGCAATTAAAAAATTTTATTTCTTCTTTGGTGAATTGCCCTTTTTTTGGTCCTTTGCATTTATGTGTAGGAATTTTAGTTTTATGTATTCATATCTAATGAGGTTTTCCTTTGTTTTCTGTTATGAAGTGTTTGTCCATTTCAAGAATAAGTAGTTTTTAAAAAAACTTTTAAAATGTTTATTTATTTTTGAGAGAGAGAGAGAGAGAGAGAGAGAGAATGAGTAGGGGAGGGATAGAGAGGGAGACACAGAATCTGAAGCAGGCTCCAGGCTCTGAGCTGTCAGCACAGTGCCCGGTGCAGGGCTCAAACCCATGAACTGTGAGATCCTGACCTGAGCTGAAGTCGGACGCTTAACCGACAGCTACCCAGGCGCCCCTCCTTTATTTTCTTATAGTATAGTTGTTTAGTATGAGATAGAAACCTGGCGTTTCATATTTTCACCAAAGGTTATTTATTTATCCCATTTATTAAATAATTAATCTTTCCTCACCAATTTGAAATGCTACCTTTACAAACTTAAGCGGTTTTTGGATTTTTCCATTCTATTCATTTTCTTCTATTGCATACTACTATTTCAGCTATCATCACTTTACACTATACTCTGATCTTTAGCTTCCCTTTCACTATTCTTTAGCTGAAAATGATTTGAGATGTTTTCATTTATTCCATCATTTCTAACATTTCCTTTGAAAATATAGTTATATTTCATAAGAATTTGTTAAATTTTGGAAAAAAAATTATATTTCTAACTTTTGGATGAATAGACATATTTATAATAGAGGCATCACGGCTATGAGCATGGTGTGTATCTTCATTTATTCTGGTCTTCTTTATGTCTATTAAGTTTCATAGACCAAGATATGCTCAGAAAATATGTACGTTTAAACTGGGAGCCTTTCCAAAATATCTCATCTCAGGGAAGGTTAACTAGTTTAATATTGCCAAATTAGAAAGGCACTTTCTACATATAAATGGAATTTTAAATTTTGGTCATCTTGCTTTCAACAATTATTTGAATCTGTTGTTTTGTTAAATATTTCAGTGCTCATTTCTAGGCACTGGACACTGGAGTTTCTCCATGTTTTGGTTTTTCTTTGATTCATTTTGTGTTTGACGTGCATCTTTGAATACTTTTTTCACTAAGTTTACATGCATTGGAATTTACATGGATGAAAATCTTGTGGAACTATCGTATAACTAAATAATTTTCTCCCCTCATTTTTTCTCCCACAAATAACCATTTTTTGGAATATAGAATTCTTGTGTCATGTGCTTTCCCCCTCAGAATTATTTTCCTCCATTGTCTTCTGACATTTATGGTAGAAGTCTGATGTCTGCTTGATTTTTCTGTTTAGTTTATCTTTAAAAAAATCTACAAGTTTGGGGAATTAAAAAATATTGATCACTTTGAATAAGTTAGTATACAGTTATTTATAATGCATGCTTGTAGTTTTTTTAATTGACCTTCATATTCCCCAGCTATTGAGGTGAGTGATCATAGTTACAATTGTTTCTACATAAACTTCGCTGCTCCTAACAGACATTTGTGTGGAGTGGTTACTCAGATCTTTTAGTTAATTGTTTGAATCATTCAGTAATTCTGGACACTGAGTATGTGGCCCATGTTAGTAAGAAAATCATATTTGTTCTCCTAAGGAAAATTGTTGGCAGAAGTATGTTTAACAATTGTAGAGTAGGATTTAGATTTAGACTTGGTTCTACATGGGCTAACAATTTTGAAAAGACAAGTATATGTGAATGAAAAGAATGAATTAATTCTATATTACTATTTATATATGGTATTATTTGTTTCCACTCAGTATCCTTGTGTCTTTCTTGGAACGTATTTAAGACAGTTCGTGTAGAGTAAAACCCAAGAAAACATGTTCAGCCTCTTTTCTGCTTAATTAACCTATAAAATCATACAGCCTGCTAACTTGCTGAGATATTTTTGTAGCTGGAGCATTTGTGGCAGTCTTGATGTGTGGGTGATAACAGCTGTTGAGCATTATATTTGGGGGCTTTGAATTTAAGATAACTCGGCTAGAAAGTTGTGTGGTCAAGAAATGCAAAAAAAAAAAAAAAAAAAAAAAAGAAGAAGAAGAGAGAACGAGAGAAAAAGAAATTACTTACCTGCAATGTCCAGTATGTAAGCAATTCATATATTCAGAAAATATGAAAAGGCACTTTGTTTAATTTACATCTCTAGAGAAGCCAAAAATAACAAGACAAAACCAGAGTTAAACTCTATATGTCAGTTTTAAAATCTAGTGTCCCCCTCAACCCAAGTGACTATTACTAATTTCCTTTGAGTTTTTCTTAGTTAACCCAGGTAATCATAAATGTGAAAGAAATAGGAGACTTACCTCAGGATTCAATATATACACCTTTTGGGGATAAGATAAGACTTCCTAGAAGACAGTTGTTAAAGACTTCTATGTAGGTTGAAAGCTGAAAGAAAATCTAATGTCTAAAAGTATGTTTTTAAAAAATTAAATGCAGGATGTTATGCAATGGTATGTTATCAAAGATTTATTGTAAACTAGTGTACTTTCACTAGCCCTATAGCCCTTTGATATTATTAATACTTAGTATCTTTAGATACTATAGATTTAGATTCTTTTCTAGCTATGCTACAATCATTACTTGTGGAAGCTTGGTATATCCCATTGAGGCATATATATGGGAATATTTATATTCGATAAAGCCTCTGCTAAATGTTACTCATAAATGTTAGGTATTAAGTCTATAACTTTGTCCAGTCAGTTGATATTATTCCTTCTTTAGAGTATATTTCTGTATTCAGGGTTAGTGGTAAAACTAGATGATTTTTTGTTTGTTTTTTATCTTTTTGGTGCACTAATTTTTTTTTTTAAGTTTTAATTTTAACTACAGTTAGCATATAGTATTATATTACTTTCGGGTATACAGTGTAGTGGTTCAGTACTTCTGTACTTCAGCTGGTCCTTATCACGATAAAAAAACTAGATGATTTTTCAAAGTCTCTTTCAACTCAGTATCAATTGAAAGATATTGCTGTAATATATTGCTTTCTAGAAAAAGGCATAATGTATTTTTTTCTTTTTTCTGTGGAATTATATATATGAAATATTTTATAATTATATATGAGGTATGCATAATATATGTGCATGTACATACATATGTATATATATAAAAATTTATATCTATTATTTAGATAAGGTGTGTGTGTGTGTGTGTGTGTGTGTGTGTGTGTGTGTGTGTATGGGGGGGTGTGTATGGCTTATTTTCATGGAATTTTTTTTTGCTCCAACAGGTAAGCAATAGAGACTGTAATTAGATCATTTTTAGCAACAAAGAAGAAAATCTCTGTCATTTGGTCATTGCTGATAGTTGCAAAGTTTCACTTGATTAATCACAAAAAATGATGGGAAGAATATTTTTTCTTTAGAAACGTTTACTCTGTTATTGGCTGAAAAAAGCAACATTATTTTGGTGAGTGATACGAATTATTTTTGAAGTCACTATGACATATTTTTAAGTTTATTTATATTTTGAAAGAGAGAGAAAGAGAAAGAGGGAGTGTGTAGGGGAGGGGCAGAGAGAGAGTGAGAGAGAGAGAGAGAGAGAATTCCAAGGAAGCTCTGAACTTTTAGCGCAGAGGCCAACATGGGCTCATTCCCATGAACCATAAGATCATGAACTGAGTCAAAATTAAGAGTTGGACGCTTAACTGAGCCACCCAGGAGCCCCACTATGACAGATTTTTGATGTGGTTTGTACTGTGGCAGTAAAATCTGTTGAAAAGTAGTATTTCTGTGTCTTCTCAGCTCAAAAGTTAATCAGCTTTTCCTATTCATAAAGTGGTTATCACATTTAATTTCCCTTCATCTTCTGACTTTAATATTTTGCAGAACAGGCTTTACCAAAGAGTTGGTAATGGTTCTGTGGTTGTTGGGTAGTTTTGTTACTGACCTGAATAAATGTAAAGAAGATGTCACATTGAAGAAGTTGGGAGATCATCACAGGATGATAGGATTTGGATTTACTATAAAGTCAGAGGAAACTAGAAAGACATGTAGATGCAAACTTAGTAAGAGTAGAGAGAAAAGAATGTGTATAAGCTAGGTATAAGCTATAAGGGAGATGGAGATTCAGTGGTTTATTAAAATATGATTTCATTATAACTAGGGCTTATTATGGAATACAAATTTTTAATATTATGAAATAAGACAGTGTACTCTTTACCATTATCACTGTTCAACATTTTGTTGTTAAAGTTTATTTTTGAGAGACACGTGCATATGTACACATGTGAGTGGGGGAGGGAGGGAGAGAGGGAGAGAGAGAGAGAGCGTGAATCCCAAGCAGGCTCCCACTTTCATGGTGGAACCCAACTCAGGGCTTCATCCCATGAACTGTCAGATCATGCCTGAGCTGAAATTAAGAGTTGGCCATTTGACTGACTGAGCCACCCAGGTGCCCCACTGTTCAATACTTGATAGAACTTCAATCATTGCAATGAAAGAAGAATATGAAATGAATTGTGCAAAAAATAAAGAGGAGAAGAATTATTTATTTTAACTTGCAATACAATGCCATTTATTGGATAAGCCCAAGAAAATCACTTGGAAAATGATTTGAACTAATGAGAGATTAGTGACTAGTCAATATATATAAAAGTCAATGCTTTACCATATGTAAGAAATTACAAGTAGAAAAAATGGGAAAAAAACCATACTATATACAAAAGCATTGACAACAACTACACATACTCAAATATATGTATACTTCCTAGGAAAAAATAAGACAATTAAAGAACTTAATGAAACTAACAAGGAAGATGTAGGATCTGTGTGAAAAAACGAGCAATCAACATTATTAAGGGACATGAAGTAAGACTTTAATAAATGAAGAGACTATGTTGATGAATGGGAAATCATAAATTTAACATAGTTCTAATGAAGGTCACAATGAAATGAAATTCTTTTGGGTAAAATGAAAAAGTGATTACAGAATTCACTTGGTGGAGTAGCTATAATCATAGTACCATGAATAATGGTGTGTGGCTTTTGTGGTATGTATTATTGATTTGCTGCTAACATATGAAAATATATAAAGTTACAGCATACAGTAATGATAGAACAATGGACTGGAATAGAAAGTACATAAACAAACCCTAGTACATTTAAGAAACTGATATATGATAGAGGCAGCATTTTAAATTACTAGTAAGAAGACTAAAGGGTTCACTGTGGCACATAAACAGTACAGGTGGATTAAAGAATTAATGTGAGAAATCATCAAAGTACTGGACAATATGATTGACTATTATTCTTGAAGTCAAGGAGGATTTCTAAACGTGATTATTGGAAGAAGTATAATGGTGTCTGGAAAAAATTTGGCAGATTTCATTTCAAATTTAAAAACCTATGTCTTATTATCAAAAGTGAAAGGTCAGTTGCAGACTGGGAGAGAATATTTCATCTGATAAAGGACCTGTATCCAAAATATACAAAGAATTTTTATAATTCAACAATAAGTTAAACAGCCCAATTATTAAAAATAGATCTACCCTATGACCCAGCAATAGCACTGCTAGGAATTTACCCAAGGGATACAGGAGTGCTGATGCATAGGGGCACTTGTACCCCAATGTTTATAGCAACACTTTCAACAGGAGGCAAATTGTGGAAAGAGCCTTAATGTCCATCAACTGATGAATGGATAAAGAAATTGTGGTTTATATACACAACGGAATACTATGTGGCAATGAGAAAAAATGAAATATGGCCTTTTGTAGCAACGTGGATGGAACTGGAGAGTGTGATGCTAAGTGAAATAAGCCATACAGAGAAAGACAGATACCATATGTTTTCACTCTTATGTGGATCCTGAGAAACTTACCAGAAGACCATGGGGGAGGGGAAGGAAAAAAAAGGTTAGAGAGGGAGGGAGCCAAACCATAAGAGACTCTTAAAAACTGAGAACAAACTGAGGGTTGATGGGGGGTGGGAGGGAGGGGGGGAGGGTGGGTGATGGGTATTGAGGAGGGCACCTGTTGGGATGACACTGGGTGTTGTATGGAAACCAATTTGACAATAAATTTCATATTTAAAAAAATAAAAAATTGGCAAAAGCGCTGAACACTTTGTCAGAGAAGATACTAACATTTGAAAATTAGCATATGAAAAGATGGCTGTGTGTCATATGTCAATTGGGAATTGCAAAAGACGATGAGATACCACACTACACACCTGGTAGAATGGCTAAAAAAATTTTTTTTAATGTTTTTTTTTTAACGTTTATTTATTTCTGAGACAGAGAGAGACAGAGCATGAATGCAGGAGGGTCAGAGAGAGAGAGGGAGACACAGAATCTGAAACAGGCTCCAGGCTCTGCACTGTCAGCACAGGGCCCGCCGCGGGGCTCGAACTCATGGACGTGAGATCATGACCTGAGCCGAAATCGGACGCTTAACCGACTGAGCCACCCAGGTGCCCCAGAATGGCTAAAATTTAAAACACTGACAGTACCAAATGCCATTGATGATATGAAGCAACAGGAACTTTCATTCATTGCTGGTAGGAATACAGAATGGTCCAGCCACTTTGGAAGCCAGTTTGGCAGTTTCTTAAAAAGCTAAATACACTCTTACCATATGGTCCAGCAGTCATGCTTCGAGGTTTTTACCCAAAATATGCGTTGGCACACAAAAACCCGCACCTGAATGTTTATAGCAACTTTATTCATCATTGACAAAATTTGGAAACAACCAAGGTGTCCTTCAGTAGGTGAATGTATAAACTGTGTTTTTTCCCCCCAGACAATGGGATACTGTTCAGCACCAAAAAAAAAAAATTGGTAAGCCATGAAAAGACATGGAAGAACCTTAAATACATATTGCTAAGGGAATGAAGCCAGTCTGAAAAGACTACATACATGTGGTATGATTCCAACTATATGACATTCTGGAAAAGGCAAAACTATGGGAGAACAGTAAAAAGATCAGGGGCTAGGCGTGCTAGTGTGGGGGGTGATAAGTAGGTAGAGCATAGGGGATTTTTAGAAGAATGAATTATTCTGTATGATACTATGATGGTAGATATACGACATTATACATTTGTCAAAACCCACAGAACTGTAGTATTAACTGTATTAGTTAAAAATAATTTGTCATTATTGGTTCATCAGTTGTAACACATGTACCACACCAATGCAAAATGTTAGTTTAAAAAAATCATGTCTGAAAAAATCCAGATAGGCAAAACAACTGGAAAGCATTTGTATTCTGGAACATAAATAAATAGTTAACATGTTTAGTTTTAGAGAACTCTAAAGACAAGAGCCCCATAAAAAATGGGCAAAAAGTATGAACAGATTGCTTACAAAAGAAGGCAACTTCCATAAAATATACTTTAAAACTCTAATATGATGTCATTTGTCACCTATGAAACTGGCAGGGATTTTCAAAAAGTGGTAATGCACTGTGACCAAGAATGTAGAGAGACAGTGATTCTCACATACTTCTGATTGGAGGAAGTATTAGTCAGTGAGAGGAAATTTGAGAACACACATTAAAAGCTTTTACCTAGAATTTCAAGGTTGAGCAATTAGCCCACTTAAAATCAAGGATGTGTCCAATGATCTAGATATAAGGATATATACTGCACTATGTCAGTAAAAATTGGAAACTACCTAAATGTCCACCATTAAATAAATTATTTCATGTTTAAACAGTGGGAGAATGTGCTGAATGGTGTTCTAGAACTGAGGCACATTCAGGTTTGAATGTTACTAGGTTGAAGGTTACTTGGTTACTAGGACCCTATTTTCAGAAATTCTGATTTGCCAGGTCTGAGGTGCCATGAAGTTGCTCTTGATCAGCACCTGGTGATGTTGACGTTGCTCGTCTGGGGACTGACCATATTTTGAGAACCACTTTTTTAGATAAATATTTAGGGAAAGAATGAAGATTATAAAACTGTTTATAATATGATTCTACTTTATAAGTGAGATGAATAAAATGGATTTGAAAAAAAAAAGTCGAAATAGTATTACACCAACATGTTTACTGTGGTTATTTTGTATAATGGAAATGTGGGTGATTTAAATGCTTTTTGTTAATCTGTGTTTTTAAAAACTTTCCATAATGAAAAGAGTTTTAAATGAAGGAACAAATTGAAACAATTTAAAAAACCAAATGATAAGGTAGAAGAAGTCTTAATTCTTTTCAGGTTTGGTGTGAGAACTAAAAATCTCAAGTATACATGATTCCTTTCTCCCCTATTACCTTTCACATGCAATCAGTTATAAAGATCAATTTTACTTTCTAAATATTTCTTTATCTTTCCTCAGCTTGCCATTCCTTCTGCTATTCCTTCAACCTAGTCTGTTATAATTTCATTGTTGAGTTCCTGGAATAGACTCTTTGTCTTGTTCCCTTACCTCCAGTCTTGTTCCTTTCCAATCCATTCTTTACACAGCAGCCAGAGTAATCTTTGTAAAAATCAAATTTGAAGCATTAAGCACTTAATGTGTCTTTAGCTGTCAGGATAAAATCCAGACTCTTTCCTCTCTTGCTTGTCTTTTATAATTCGCCCCTTCTACTTTACAGACATTCTAAGCTCCTTTTGTCTTAGTTCTTGTAAAATACATTTTAGTTTCCCCATTCAGGTCTGAGCACTTTTCCCCCCCACTGTTTGTGGGACTTACCCTGCTATTTCACCCCTGGCCTGGCTAACTCCTGGTGACTTCAACATAATATTGTTCCCTCTGGGGAAGTTTTTCCAAGATTCTTCTTCCCTGTACTACTTTCTAATTCTGTGTTAAGTACCCTTCCTGTGTATTTCCATGGCATTCTTTACTTTTCTTAACATCGGACCTTCCACATTGCTTTTTATTTGCCTCTTTCCTTGTCTATATTAACCCATTTGACTACATCCTCATAGGGATCAGTACCTAGTATAGAGTGGGAGCTTCAGAAATAATTGTTGATGACTGAGTGAATGAATGGATGAAAAATGAAACATGAAGATGAGATGTAGAGATGTACTGATGGATGGGTCCTAAGTATAATTCATGTAATGTGTTCTGATTAGACTGGAATTCTCTTTACTCTCTGTTCTACCAGAAGACAAACTTAGAAAAGATTTGGAAGAGAATTACCCTGATGATTAAAGAGCTAGAAAGTAGAACCAGTGAGGCAAAATTAAAGGAACTGAGAGGATTATAAGTAGCCTGAAAATTAGGATGATCTAATAACTATCTTTAAGTATATGCATGCACAGTTAATTTTCTAAGAATATTGATCAGCTGTCCACCATTTAAAGAGGAAAAATAATTTGGTTGATTCTATAGCAGAATTTAAATTCAATATCTGGGGGGAAATTTTAACAACTGCCAAGAAATTCTGGAATTACTTATTGTATGAGACCATGGGAAGGGCCAATTTTTTTTTTTGTTTTAATTTGCAAAAAAATCTTATAAGTAAGAAATATTGTAAAGAAATGGTGTTAATTTTGTTAGTGGATAAAATACAGATAATTGTAGTGCCTCAGATACTAAGGGGATTTGAAACTAAATTTTCTCTTCTGAAAGCACTGTTTAGAATTGAATATTGTTGATAAGTGAATAGTTTTCTGACTAATCTCTAGGTAGCCTCACCAGTTTCCTCTCAAGATTTAAGAAACTGTAGCCTTAATTTATGGAGAAAATACTGTCAAAATCTGAGATGTTAATAATCAATATACAGAGAGCTATTTTGGGGGTAACATGAGCCTAGTAATGTTGACTTGAATGAATGATGTGTATCCTATATAATCAGCAGAATGTAAGGTTTAGCTTTCTCTGCAGCTGCAGGAGACATATTTAATTAATACTGAAGCAATTATCTTGACAAGTAAATCAAACTCAATTAGATCTCAATTAGAACACTAACATTTTCTCAAATATTGTATGGTTGCCAGATGGTTACACTTTTTTTTTTTAACCCACTGTCTTGCACACCCCCTACCCCCTCCCCCCGCTTGTTTTTTTAAAGATTGACTTTCCAACTGCTGTGTTTATTAGGTATAATCACTCAGTTTTGTTTTCTTATTTTGGGGAGGAAATTTGAAATTTAATATGATGTATATCAGAATTCTGTTACCTGGCAATGTATGGTTTTGTTTTATAGAAATTTGGAAAAGTAACATATGGTGACTCATTTATAAAATGCATAAATTACAAAGTAGAAATTGTGGATCATTTAGAAGAGACTTTTAGAAGTTATTTAATTCATATCCTTGCCAGAGGCAGACCATATTATACCTGGATCTATATATTATTGTGTCATACTTATATTTTGTTTTCAAGTAGAATGAAAGCATTGATTTTTTTTAGGCTTAATAAGTGTAGGTATTCCAATTATAAACTTTAATGCTCACTAAATAAATTGTTGTAACATCTTCTAATCAATTAGTTATACTTAGAATAATTGTGTCTTCAGAGGTTTTCCTTTCAAGTGCCTTTTCAAAGGTCAATTAAATTTATATCCGTTTAGGTCCAGCTACTTCATTTTGGTATTAAATTTAATTTCCTGCATCTTGTTTGGTTGTTCACTCACAGATGAAGGTAGAGGATAGTGTAATAATGGCAGTGTTGCATCATGGATTAGGATTGAAGGTGGGGTGCCTGGGTGGCTCAGTGGGTTATGTATTTGGCTTTTAATTTCAGCTCAGTTCATGATCCCAGGGTTGTGAGATTGAGCCCTGTATGGTGGGGCTCAGTGTAGAGCCTGGTTAGGATTTTCTCTCTCTCTCTCTCTCTCTCTCTCTCTCTCTCTCTCTCTCCCTCTCCCCCAGCCCCTCTCCTCCTCCTCCTCCTCTCTCTCTCAAATTAAAAAGACAAAGAACTGAAGGCTTTGTGGGTCAGACTACTTGAATTTTGAATTCCTGTTCTACACTTTCTAATAGGCTTTGGGTGAGGAATTTAACTTTTGTAATTTACAGTTTAAGGTAATAAACCTAACTCAAAAGGTAGTTGAAGGTTTAAAACAGATTAAGTATTAGATAGTCCGTAGTGTAATTCCTCGTACACAGTAGCATTCAGTAAAAATTGGCAGTTGTTTTTGTCGTTATTCATTTGCTTAGTCATTCAGTGATTTTATTCAATTCACTTTTTCAGTGAATACTTGGATAATACTTATCTTTAGATGGCCATTATTCTTAAAGTTAAGGATTCAGAATTTTATTGCTTAGCATATGTATAGCATTTTCAGGAGAGATGAAATAGTCTCCTAGATTATTTTCTTGTTCCCATTTTTTTGTCAGTTTTCTCTCCAGTCCCAAATACTCTGCATCCGGTGCTGGCAAACATTTTGTATAAAGGTCAAGAGAGTAAATACAGATAGTAGATATTTTAGGCATTGGGGCTACATACAGTGTCTGTCATATGGTCTTTTTACAAAATGTTTTATTTTGAAATAATTATAGATTCACATTAAGTTGCAAAGATAATAGAGAGGTCTGATATACCCTTTATACACTTTCCCGAGTGGTTACGGCTTACATAATTATAGTACAATATTAAGACCAGGAAATTGAAGTGTGTGTGTTTGTGTGTTTCTATGTTATTTTATCACATATGTAGATTTCTGTAACTACCACCTCAGTCTGCAGTCAAGGTACGCAACTATTCCATTAAGTACAAAGAGTTCCTTCATGCTACCCATTCATAGTCACACCCACCTCCTCCTCTCACCCATCTTACCCATCCCCAGCCACTGGAAACCATTAATCTGTTTCTGTTTATTTATTTATTTTGAGAATGTTATGTGAATAGAATCATCCAGTGTATGACTTTTTGGGATTAGTTTTTTTTTTCAGTCCTTGAGATACATTGCTTCATGTTATGAATGTGCTACAGTTTGATTTTTGTGTGTAGTTTTCAAGGAGTCGATCCATTTCATCTATGTTGTCAAATTTATATGAAATTTGTATGTGTGGAGTTATTTGTAATGTTCCCTTATTAGTCTTTTCATGTTAGCACAGTTTGTGGTGATATCCCCTGGTTCATTCCTGACTTAATGCCTTTTTTTTTTTTTTTTCATTTTATTCTTAGAAGTCTGTGGATTGATATTTTCATCAAAGAAGCACCTTTTTGTTGCATTGGTTTTTTTTTCTCTGTTATTTTCCTGTTCTCAAGTTAATTGATTTTCGCTTTTATCCTTATTATTTCCTTTCTTCTGCTTTTTTGGGTTTATTTTGTTCTTCTTTTTGTTTCTTGAGGTGGGATTTTAGATTATCGATCTGAGATTTTTTCCCTCTTTCCTGATGTGTACAGTTAGTGCTATGAATTTCTCTACTGCTTTAGCTGTGTCCCACACATTTTGATGTACTTTAATTACATTTTCATTCAGGTCAGTGTATTTTTAAATTCCTTTGATACTTTCTCTTGATTCATGTGTTGTTTTGAAGTGTTTTGCTTAGTTTCTAAGTATGTGGGAGATACATTGTTTTCAGAGCTCACACTATATAATTTCAGTTCTTTTAAATTTGTTGACATGTGTTTTATGGCTCAGAATATGGTCTGTCTTAGTTCTGTGGATACTTGAAAGGAATGGATATTTTGCTGTTAATGAGGAATGTTCTGTAAATGTGCTCTTGTTGGTTGATGGCATGGTTGAGTTCTATATCCTTGCTGATTTCCTGTTCACTTGTTCTACCAGTTGTTGAGATAAGGGTGTGGAATCTCCAGCTATAACTGTGAATTTGTCTGTCTCTTTTCCATTCTATCACATGGACATCATGCAGAGGTTCCCCGTTACTGCCTGATAGGCATTAAAGGTCTGACTCCCTACTCTCCCTTTCCTGACAGCATCTCTTAAAGGGGGGAGGAATTAGAGCACATCATTGTAATCTGGAGGGGGTATAAATATCGACTCCTCATTAGGCCTTTGATGAGGTGGTGGTGGATGGGGCTGCAGTCTTTTTCTGTGGTGTGTGGCCAGAGCAGAGTCAAAGTTTTCTGACTTGGTAGACTGCCCCTTTCCTGGTCCTTTGGCTAGATACAGGGAAATTTTTGGTCCTTTTTTGGTCTGTTTTCGTTGACTTTTCCATGTTGCTGGCTTCCCTAGTATCCAGTGTGGTATATATGAGTCAAATAAAACTCAGGGAACTCACTTCATGTTGTTTGTTGGGTCCCAAGGTCCCTAGATGGTTTGCTGCCTTTTCTCCTACTCTCAGAATGTTTATGTAATGTCTAGGGTTCTTAGCTGTATTTAGGAAGAGTAGGAAAAAAATACATCTATTTTTCTGGATGTTGAAGTTTGCTTTTTGTTTTGTTTTTTATTGGTTTATTTTTCTAAAACCTTTTTTTAGAGCTGTTTTAGTTTACAGCAAAATTGAGAGCAAAGTACATCCCCCACACATACATAGCCACCCCCATTATCAGCATTCCCCATGAGAGTGGTACCTTTGATACAACTGATGAATGTATGTTAACACATCATAATCACCTAACGTCCATAGTTTACAGTGTGGTTCATTCTTGGTGGTGTATAGTTTGTGGGTTTGGGCAAATGTATAATGACATGTATCTACCGTTACAACGTATCATACAGAGTATTTTCATTGTCCTAGAAATCCTCTGTTCTCTGTTTATTTACCCCCACCCCACCCAACCCTTGGCAACCACTGATCTTTTTATTATCTCCATAGTCTACCTTTTCCAGAATGTCCTGAGGCTGTAGTCGTAGTAAAGTATGTAGTCTTTTGAGATTAGCTGCTTTAACTTAGTAATGTGCATTTAAGGTTCCTTCATGTTTTTTCATGGCTCAATAGCTCATTTCTTTTTAGTGCTGAATAATATTCCATTATCTAGAAGTACCACAGTTTGTTTACCTACTGAAGGACATCCTGGTTGCTTTCAAATCTTGGCAATGACGAATAAAGCTGCTGTAAACACTTATATGCAGGTTTTTGTGCAGACATAAATTTTCAGCTCCATTGCGTAGATACCAAGGAGCACAGTTCTGGATTGTATGGTAAAATTATGTTTCGTTTATAAGAAAAGGCCCAACTGTCTTGCAAAGTGGCTGTGCCATCTTGTATTCCCATTGGTAATGAATGAAAGTTCCTGTTGCTTTACATCCTTGTAAGTATTTGGTATTGTCAGTGTTTGGGATTTTGGCCATCCTGATAGGTGCGTAGTGGTATCTTGTTTTGTAGCGGGTTTTTTTGTTTGTTTGTTTGTTTTGTTTTTGTTTTTGTACAGTCCTTACAAATGTTAAAAACCATTCTTAGCTCAAAGACTGTGCCAAAACAGGCTGTGGAGTAGATATGGGTATATCTATAGTAGATATATCCTGTATATTTATAGTAGATATATACTATCTATAGTATAGTCTACTATAGTAGACTGTAGTTTTCCAATGTGATAGCTGCCTTCATCTTTTTAATCTCATCTTGAGTCCCTTGGTTGCTCAGTGTGCTATAGCCACTGGCTTTTTTTTTTTTTTTTTTAAACCATCCAACTCTTTTCTGTCTTTGGAACTTCACACATGCACTTCCTTTCATCTGTATCATTCTTCTCTCTATTGTCTCCCTAGATACGCTGTTTATCCATCAGGTTTCCGCTTATGTATTATGTCTTTTCAAAGGGAACCTCCTTGGCCCTTAGCAGTCTAAGTGAGATTCTCAATGCTGCTTCATAGCACTGTCAACTTTCCTTTTATCATACTTTTAACAATGTTATTCTAAATTTATAAGTGTGATATTGGTTTAAAGTTTATTTTTATTCTCACAAAAATGACAAGTTCTTTAATGGAACAAATTCTGTTTTATTTACTAGCTTCCAAAGCCCTAGAACAACATTTCAGTGTTTAACACAGTAGTTGACATTTCGGCAGTTTTATTAAGGGGAAGTTGAAACTTTAATTTGAATGAGTTCCAAGAGATTGTCTTAGGAGTTTTAACTATGTTTGCTAATTAAATATTAACATAAATCTTTAAGATGGATATTGTTCCTCCTTTTTATAGGTGAGGATGCTGAAGGTCTAAGGGCTAAAGTAATTTGTTTAAGGTTGGAGGGATAGAAAGGACCAGACTCAGGTGACAGTCTGAATCTAAACTCATTTTGTTTTAATTATACCAGTGGTTCTCACTGAGGCCCCAGAATCTTGTTGACAGTAGGGGATTGGGAAGTGATATTAAAGTAACAACAACAACCACAACATCAACACAAACACAAACACTATATGATCCTGCCTAGTTCCTTCCCCAGTTCAGGGGCGTGAAGATGAAGACAGGCAGATAGGAATATGCTCCTATGTTTAGAATCCCTGCACCTCCACCTGCTGGCAGATAGAGTACTTTTTGTTAAGGGCCTTAATATTTGGTGTGAGAGGCAAATTTTGTGTTTGGCCATTTGCTATTGAGCTAATAAACTAATAAGGCAAGCTAAATATATGGTGTAATATAAAATACAAAGAAGATATATCAATGGATATACTCAGGAGGGTACAGTTTATTCCAGCTGGACAGTTTAAAGAAGTTAGCTCATATCTCATTCTCATCATTGCGAAACCAATGTGTAAATTAAGAAGTTAGTATATGGGACTTAATTCTTGGGGGACAGTTATTGTAGTTTCTTATCAGATGTAATATTGGGTACTTAGAAGTTGAGGGTAAACTAAGTAGAATGTATGAGATTACCATTATTTAATTTTTGCTTATTTTTCTACAGAATTTTTCTATATTTTTTAAATATCCAAACAAAAAACAACATAGATATTCTAAAAAATTATCAATGGTGATACCTTGAAAAACATTCTTAATTGTTCTGTCTGTTCAATTGTGTATCTTATTTTATACATTTACTTATAAATATTTTCATGTTATATATTCTGTGTAAATTTCTCTTTTTAATTAGCCTGTTCTTCTAGAGAGTCATTATTCTATATGTTAATCAATTATTTTTACTAAATAATGGATATTTAGATTATTTCCAGGTTTAAAAAAATATTAAAACACCAACTATGTGCTCATAGTCTTGTCCATGTTAAGATAATTTAAGATAGAGTCTCTGAGAAAAGGAATTATTGAGGTAAAGGGTATAAATATGTTTAAGGCTCTTGCTACATATTAAAATATTGTTTTCCAAATTAATTTTTCACATTTTCCTGATACTTTCGGAGAATTTCTGTTTTTTTGTACTCTTGCCAGTAGATCCTATTATTATTTTCTTCAGTCTCTTAAAATTTAATAGGCACTGTTTTACTTTACATTTCTCTCATCACTGGTGATACTAAAAACTTTTAACATGTGTTTATCCACTATTTACATTTTTCTTCTGTGAATTGTGTGCTCATTTCCCTTGTTGATTCTTGTATTCTTTTGGGAGGTAATGCCTAGCTTTTTTCTTTCTTGCTTTCTTGCTGTCTTACTTTCTTGCTTTCTTGTTATCAATTTGTATCCACTCCCATAAAGTATATCTTCTGATCTTTTTTGTTTGTGATTTATTGTTTTTTGTTTGGATATTTATATTTGATCTTGGTTTTTTGTTTGTTTTTATTCTTATTTTTGTTTTTAATGGCTTGAGGTTTTTTTTCCCCCATAATTTGACTCTTTAATCAATCTGGAATTCATTTTGGCATATGGTGTGTTATAAAAATCTATATTGCTTTCCAAGTTGGCATCAACATGTATTGGCTAATCTGTGTATTCTGTTATGAATTTGACTCCTGTACATACTCTTGTGCTTGTACGTTATCTTTTACAGATTTGATGTCGTACTTAAACATTATGATTGGATGTAGTGATGGAATAGAATAGTCGGGGTCCTATATAGTAGTGATGTGGGATTATGGATGATTTATCTTTGACTCATTTAAGTTACATTGTTTTACACACACACACACACACACACACACACACGTGTATATACATTTATAAATACACACAAGTACAATTCTTTGCTCTAGAACTATGAAGTATTAACTATGCCATGTTGCCTGTTCACACTATGATATGTTTTCCTTTGTAAGTAAAAGTTAATTTTTGCAGGATGTTCTGATTAGTGATGGTAATGCAAAGTCATGATGAATGTGCTATTATGTAGTTTGCTATGTTAGAACATCACTTTGGGATTATTTAGTTTGGTGATTTGATACAGTGCCAGTGATTCTCCATTAGGGTTGACTACTGTGATGTTATTATTCATATTGCTACTTCCTCCTGAGATTTGCACTGGAGCATTAGAATTTTTTTTTCCAGGGCAAAATGCAGTTAATATTCTTCAGGATTGCTATTTCTCCTATTGTAATTATTTAATTAGCTAGCTTGGGAGTTCTTTTCTCTTATTTAACTTGAAAAATAATCCTATATTTCCTAACTTCTGGTAGCATTATTGCTTTCAAAAATATTAAAAGTTTTTTTTTTTCTGTTTGGAAAAATCTATACACATTTATTGTACAATATAGAAAGGTATGTAGAAGTTTGATCTCAGAATCAGATTCCAGAGGTCACAGTGGAAGGATTGGTGGAAGAGGTCATGAATGTGGATAGGACTAGGTTACATTTGGACTGATGTTGCCTATTCAGTTAACTCCAGGAATTAAGGTGGTATGTAAATGAGCATAGTAAAGACTATGCAAGTCTAAGGGGATTAGCTACTATTCAACTTTAGCTGATTATTTTTATATTTTTCATTATTTCCATTATTATCAGACCTTAATTTTTTCCCTTAAGAGGTGTTGGCAACCTGGATTTTGGTATGAATTCTCCTAATTTCTTTTTTTAAAAAAAAATTTTTTTTTTCAACGTTTATTTATTTTTGGGACAGAGAGAGACAGAGCATGAACGGGGGAGGGGCAGAGAGAGAGGGAGACACAGAATCGGAAACAGGCTCCAGCCTCTGAGCCATCAGCCCAGAGCCTGACGCGGGGCTCGAACTCACGGACCGCGAGATCGTGACCTGGCTGAAGTCGGATGCTTAACCGACTGCGCCACCCAGGCGCCCCTCTCCTAATTTCTTAATATTGGCAGGTCACACATTTGTGATTGCTTACTTAGGAGATCTAAAGAGTATGTGGGGATGAGTCTGGAAGGTGATGGATGATTAAAGAACGTTAGGCCCCAATCACTGATGGGAGGTATGATAGAATTAGTCCCTGAAGCTTATGAAAGGATGGTGAGTAAACAGATCTCTTGCTCTGGTTCTTGATATTTCTTTTCTGCATTTACTGTCTATTTGAGGCTTGGCGTGATGTAATGATGACCATGACTAATGATGTCTCCAAAGGCTTGCAATCTTTTGAGTATTAAAGAGAAGTAAAGAAGAAAGTATAATAAAGTACAGTGAATGCTATAATAGAGGAAGTACAGGGTTATTTTGAATCCTAGGAGAAGGTTATCTAACTCAGATTTGGGTGATTAAGGGAGGCGTCCTGTAAAAGTGGTATATCAGCTGAGTTTGAAGATGAGGTGGTAGTTGGGTTGTGTTGTGGGTAGAGAACAAAGTTTGCAAAGGTCTGAAGGCTAGAGAGGATGGTACATTGAGGAAATGGAAAATAATTTATTTCTTATAACTTTCTTATTTTTAACACTGTTTTATATCATTGACATCTTAGTCACTGTTTATATGTGGTGAAGGATGATGAATTGAGTAAAAAAGATGAATAAATAGATAACTGATCGAACATAAAGTGCAGTGATAAATGAATCTGTGAGAAGAGATGATTGCTGCCCTTGTGGTCTTGTGTAGTTGGGTCCTTTGTGTTGAGTCTTGGCTTTTTTATCAGAATAAAGATGTTAAGGGCATATGCCTATTATATTTCTGATTACTAGCTGGTGAATAGAATGAATGAATCAAGATTCCGAAGGGTCTCTACAGGGTAATGAATTGGCTTTATCCAATACAATTTAATCTTGAGTATATTGCACTGCTCTTAAATCTAAAATAATTGTTAAGTATAAGATGGGAAAAGTTTATAAATAGTGGTGTGTGTGTGTGTGTGTGTGTGTGTGTGTGTGTGTAGAAAGGCACTGCAATGTGGTCACTCTGAAAAACCAAGGATGTATGAATTTAGTTTAGTACTGGATGAAGGAGTTGATCATTCCATTCCTGTTTGGGACACACCTGGAATGCTATTTTCAGCTTTTGGAGCCACGGTTTAATAGGCTATAAGTGAAGCAGAACATCTTCAGTGGAAAGGAAATAGAGTAGCTGTCCAACAAAACATGACTGCTATGACGAGAGTTGAAGGACTAAAATATGTTTTTAATCTGGAAAACAGAGAACTTCTGGGGCTGTTGATATGGCTTTATATTTTAAGAGGGTTAACATGGAAAATTGGTTAGAATTGTAATGTTTTAGCCTGAGAGTAGCATTATATCAGGTGGGTAGAAGAAGCTTTGGGATTGGGTAAAGATTAGGGTGCAGGAAGAAGAAAACAAAGGGATGGGGAGCAACATTCCATATTCTACATGTGACTTCATATGTATTACATCATATAATCCTATAGCATCCAATACAGTAAATATTAATAATAATTTAATTTTCTATAAAAACATGGTTTTAAAAGTAGTAATATCTAAAAAAATTTGCTAATTCCATGTTTGCTTGAAACCACATTTAAAAGCTAATCCAAGGGGCGCCTGGGTGGCTCAGTTGGCTAAGTGCCTGACTTTGGCTGAGGTCATGATCGCATGGTTTGTGAGTTTGAGTCCTGCCTTGGGCTCTGTGCTGACAGCTAGGAGTCTGGAGCCTGCTTTGGTTTCTGTGTCTCCCTCTTTCTCTGCCACTCCCCCACTCATGCTCTGTCTCTCTCAAAAATAAATAAGCATCAAAAAAAAAATTAAAAAAAAATTTTTTTTAACGTTTATTTATTTTTGAGACAGAGAGAGACAGAGCATGAACGGGGGAGGGGCAGAGAGAGAGGGAGACACAGAATCGGAAGCAGGCTCCAGGCTCCGAGCCATCAGCCCAGAGCCCGACGCGGGGCTCGAACTCACGGACCGCGAGATCGTGACCTAAATCGAAGTCGGACGCTTAACCGACTGAGCCACCCAGGCGCCCCCCAAAAAATTTTTTTTAAGCTAATCTGATTATCTACTTTAAATGGCTCTGCATCCTGCATGTACAAAACTAGCAAAGACTAAAAAATGCATCTACAAGAATTCATATATCATAAAAATATCACAACAAAAAATGAGAAAAAAGGAACCTCAACCTTCTATATACTACTTTGTGTTTCTTGTGAGTGGATTTTCCAACCATGTTGGTTTCTGAATACAGGACCTAAAACATCAAGGATACACTATATCATCTTCTCTCCAGAGAGAGAGTGAGAGGGAAAGAGAAAGAGAGATTGCATGAGAAAGACAGGCTTATGCCAGGTCTCTGCAGAGTACTTGCTTCTAAGGTAGCCAAATTATGGATGACAATTGGTTAACATAAGCACAACCAATACTTCATTAATTCATGTAAGAGCTTTTATTAGTAATTTTGATTATTTTCCTTGAATATAAAAATATGTTATTTTCTACTTGAAGCTAATTCCGAAAAACTTTTCTGCTCAGGAACGATTTCTGTGGATGGAACGCTGGTTGCATAAGAAAGAGTGTACATCATAGTTTGTTGAATTACAAAGGTTCTGCTCTGTGAGCAGCAAGTTATTATACAATTGGGCAGGGATCTCTGATGTGGCACCAGTAAAGGGAGCACTGCTGAAATGGGGAGTGTTTTTAATATGTACATTTGCAGGGTCTTAGACTCAATTAGAGAAGGAATTTGGTTTGCAGTTTGCCCTGACTTTCAGTAACCTGAGAAGCAGAGATGAATAAAGGAACAATTTGCATGTAGAACAGCATTCAGACAGCTAAAGAAAAACAGTAAGACACTGATTTTCCATTTTGCTTACTAAAAGCCTGTGCATGAATTCTGCTTTCATTCCCTGTCTTCATGATAGCTCAGAGGGCAGTCTTTCCTGACTTAACTTACTCAGATATTCATTTGAACCTGCTCTCCTTAAATCTTCAACTAGTCTGCCCTCTGCAAAGGAATTCTCAGTCAGTCTTAGGAAATAGAAATTAAAGTTGCTTCTGAATACTAATATCTATCCAATATGACATAGATCAGATTAATCTTTTTTTTTTTTAATTTTAGAGAGAGGGCGCACACATGCACATAGCGTGAGGGGGATAAGAGGGGAGGGAGAGGAGCAGAGAGAGAGAGAGAGAGAGAGAGAGAGAGAGAGAAAGAGAGTAAATCCCAGGCAGTCTCCACGCTCAGCATGGAGCCCAATGCTGGGCAAGATCCCATGACCCTGGGATCATGACCCAAGCCGAATTCAAGAGTCAGACACTCAACCGACTGAGCCATCCAGGTGCCCCGATCAGAGTAATCTTAATTAAGATCATGCCCAGTAGGGATCAAACTTTAGCCCACAGCATAAGATTAGTACACCTTAGATTACTAATAAGCATATTTAGAAATAATATAAAAACCAAAAGGGATTTTCTCTCCCTTGTGTAGATTATGGGATACTGGGGAGGGAAACTGCTTTCCTCTCTCATACTCAACAATATTTAGTAGTATATATAAAGTATTGTGCCAGTTAGATGCCAAAAATTCATCTAAAAAGTCATGATGTTGTCTTTAATATTGTTATAATCTACATGGGAAGACAAAACTATTATACATAGAAACTACAGTGGTTATATAAACAGCAAATATTATAGGCATTGTATAGTAAAGGTTATCAGAACAGGGAGAGATCATTGTTGGTAGGATGGTCAAGGCCAGCTAAATAGAGAATTCACAGAGTCTCGCAGTTTGAAAGGATCTCGAAATCATCTTGTCATAACCCATTTAGGGATTGACTAGTCAACAGTCAGTTACCTCTAAAAATTGCACATTTAACATTTTTGGGTGAGACTAAATCATAAAATATTTATTAATTTAGACTTGGGAGCTTTTATGCTAGCTATTTATTGCCTTAAGAGGAACTCTAAATACTATTAGGAATCCTTGGTATTCTTCTTTTGATAACCATTTAGTGTGTATTCTCTTCTTGATAGCTCCAGCTGGATGAATGCTGAAGGAACCATTCATTTTTATTGTTGAATGTGAGTTGTCTACAAGAATAAATATAGGATAGTTTTTTATTTCATCATTTCTTATTCAAGTAAAAAAATGTGTGTTTTGGAATTTTTTAATTATTTTTTCTGGATTCAATGAGGTATTCTGGGAGATGGGAAAGTGTAACTTCAAATTCCTTTGATTTATGCAGTAGTCCTGAAAAAGGAAAGGAAAAGCTACTGTTAAATTCTGATGGAGGGTGAATTCAGAAGGGAGGGACAGATGAGTAGAAATTTTGAAGGATAGCCAGAACATATAAGTTTAGTTTCTTTGAAACCACGGAAAAGTTATAGTTTTGTAAAAGCCACAGTAAATTCAGTTGAAAACCATTGTTTAGTGTAAATGATGACCAAATGTGAATTGGAGGTGAAGTTCCTGAAGTTAGATTTGTAATGGACGTACTGTGGTGGCCTTGTAGCAGTGGAAGGAGAATAGAAATATCCTCAGATATTTATACAATTCAGTAAAAGACCAATAATCCCCAGAGAATGCATGACATTTGGGATCTTGAAGAATAGTGCAGGAATTTGGAGGTAATTGGTATGGCCTGGAGTCTTTCTTGGCGTATGCTAGCAAATTTTGGAAAAAAAAGTTCTCTTTCCAGATGTGTTACATGGGAGAATTTCTCATGAGTTGCTGGAATGAGGACAATAAGGAAAACTAGAAACTGATGTATCCTTACCATCATTATGGACAGGCAAGAGGGCCAGTTCTTCAGAGACTGGCAGTAAATTGTGTGAGAGAGAACTGAAAGCAGGAATCCTAGCAGAGCTGTCTTGAGGGCTCTAGATGTGTGTTTGACTATATAATTACAGACAAATATGAAAAGACTGTTTCAGTCGCACTTGGAATTTTATAATTGAACAAATATTACACAGTATCAAAAGTCTTTTTTATGTCTCTTTAAAAAAATTTTTTTTAACGTTGATTTACTTATGAGAGAGAGAGAGAGAGAGAGAGACAGAGTGTGAGCGGGCAAGGTGCAGAGAGAGAGGGAGACACAGAATCGGAAGCAGGCTCCAGGCTCTGAGCTGTCAACGGGGCTCAAACTCGTGAACCACGAGATCACGACCTGAGCCAAAATCAAACGCCAAACCAACTGAGCCACCCAGGTGCCCCATGTCTCTTTTTATATAAAATAAAAAAATGTATGTTCTTGAGCATGGAAAAAGGTACGGAAAGACAGACCACCAGGCTGTTACCATTGATTAGTAGAGGAAGAGTATAGACTGGTTCATTCCGTGTGGACTCTGCAGCAAGAGAGTCTGTTTCACTTACAATATGTGTGACTTTGGGGAGCTACCTAACCTCTTTGTGTCCATTTTTTCTTTCATAGAGTTGATAGGAAAATTAAATGAGGTAGTATGTGTAAAGTACATAGAATGGTGCCTGGAAAATGGCAGGTACTATATAAATGCCTTTTAGAATAAAATACAGTAAAATAAGATCCTCTAATCTTGAACTAGTGGAGAAAATTTAGGAAGTTACTCTTTAAATCTTCCTTCTTCATTTCTACTGAGGACTAAAAACAGCATAGAGATTAAACTTCTCTATTAGCATTATATTTGGTTATTGACTATAGAAGTGTAATGGGAAGTAGTTCCTTATATATTCAGAAATAGAACAATAAAATATGAGCAATATTCCAATCAAAAATTACAATCATTCACAGTTCATTTAGTCCTGTGTAGTTAGTTAATTCTTGTTCTGCTTCATCTTGGGTTACTCGTCTCATGAACTCATCTGCTTTCAACTGGTATTCTAGAAATCCTCACTTTACTAGTTTTGCCTCAAAGTGATGTATCAGAATCCTGTGCCCAAAAGGACCTGCCGAAGTCCTTATCCAAAGTTGGGTTCCAAGATTTGTTTTTGTAGATGAAGCATTCTAGCCTGTAGCTGATTGCACGTACTTTTAGGGAAACATCAGAAAAATATATGTAAATGACAAAAGATTTAAATTTGCTGTGTTTGATTTACTTTAAAAGTGGAAGATCTGGGGCGCCTGGTTGGCTCAGTTGGTTAAGCGTCCAACTTTGGCTCAGGTCATGATCTCATGGTTCATGGGTTTGAGCGCCACATCAGGCTCCCTGTGCTGTCGGCTGGAGCCTGGAGCCTGCTTCAGATTCTGTGTCTCCCTCTCTCTTTGTCCCTCTCCTGCTTGTGCTCTGTCTCTCTCCCTCTCCAAAATAAACATTAAAAACAATTTTAAAAGTGGAAGATCTAAGGAGAGTTTATTATGATAATAATATAAGTGAAATTTGGTTGTTTCTGTGGCATGGAAAATATAAAATTCGATTAAAATTTTTTAAATAAATATTTAGTCTAAAAACATAGATTAACCTTATTTCCAAAGAAGAGTATGTATTACTTCTAATTCATAAAAATGGACACCATCTTTACTGATAAAAATATCTTCAGCTATAACACAATAATCCTGACATATCACAAAATATATCAAGTATATCAAGTAAAGAGATTCTATATGTCTGGAGTAGGTTCTAAACATCTGTATATGAATAAAACTTAGTGGATAAGTGATGTGGATCCCTAGTTGAAAACCACTGTTCTGGAAGATTTAACTTAAGTAAAGTTGTGGTTAACACTTTAAACACTAACAAATTATGATGACACTCTACTATTATCTAATATCAGGCAAAGCAGCACCAAGACTCTGGTGTCCATATCATTGACAGTGAGGATATTACAGTTTTCTAGGATCTTCTCATGCAGCAAACGATTTCTGAAACACCACATTTTACAAATTTAATCTAGGGAAGGCTAAGCACCTCTTCCGATTTGCTAACTCAGTAATAGTAACCTATCAACTAAACTTAAATATTTCTAGCACTTCTCTTTTTACACGGTGAAAGAACAAGTCCTTTGTGATTGTCCAGGGTCTCTCTCAGAAATCTCAAGGACAGTTTGATGTGCAAAAGATATCATTTAGGATTCAATTTTAGGAAGTCAAAATATTGAAGATTGTTAAGAGATTTGAATATGTGGTTGAGATGGGTTCATGGTTATAGGGAAATAATACTTGGTTATCTATTTTTTTTAATGTTTATTTTGTTTATTTTTGATATGTAGAGAGAAGGTAGGAGAGGCAGAGAGAGGGAGACAGAGAGTCTGAAGCAGGCTCCCACCCTATCAGCACAGAGCCCAATGCGAAGCTTGAACTCCTGAACCATGAGGTCATGACCCGAGCTGAAGTCGGATGCTTAACCGACTGAGCCACCCAGGCACCCAATACTTGGTTATCTATTTAACCAAAGCAACAATAAACATGATTCTAAAGAAACCTCTTTCCTAGTGAGAGATTTTTTTTTTTAATAATCAAGGAGATAATAAAGTCAACATAAATCATAGAAGGTTTTTTGATTAAGACACAGAATCCTTACTATCTGGGCAGATACGAGGGTACAAGAGGGTAAAGAATAATATTTTACAACCTCTTATAAAAGCAGGCCAATATCCCCCCAAAATTTGCCATTAAAAAAATTTTAATTCTTATTTATTTTTGAGACATAGAGTGTGAGCAGGGGAGGGTCAGAGAGAGAGAGGGAGACACAGAATCTGAAGCAGGCTCCAGGCTCTGAGCTGTCAGCACAAAGCCTGGTGCGGGGCTTGAACCCACAAACCCATGAGATCATGACCTGAGCTGAAGTCGGATGCTGAACCGACTAAGCCACCTAGGTGACCCGAAAAATTTGCAATTTTTAACAGAGAACATAAATTATACTTTTGTGTCAATATAATATCTGTTACTAAAGTTCTTTATGAAAATCTTATAAATAAGCCCGTCAAATCTTAGTTAGCTTTGACCACGACAAATACAATTTTTTTTTCAAAACTTTGCCGAACATTTTTTATCCATACATATTTCAAAGTGGCAAAACTGAATTCATTCATTAACAGATTTAAGTGTATGTGGCTTCTCTGTAGCATATTAAAATAAGCAAAAAGTGTACAAATTTAAGTTGTGTTTAGTAATTAGTTGTTTCCGTATACCATCTTACTTAGAAATGGTCCAGGTATCTAATGACTGCCCACTAACTAACTAAATTTAGTATTGGTGCAAGATTTTAAGTTACCTAAAGATGTTGGAAACTGTCTTTAAACATTTTTTTTTTAATGTTTATTTATTTTTGAGAGACAGAGCATGCATGAGACAGGAAATGGCAGAGAGAGAGAGATAGAGAGAGAGAGAGAGAGAGAGAGAGAGAGACAGGGGATTCAAAATGGGCTTCATTCTGGCAGCAGAAAGCCCGATGTAGGACTCAAACTCCCGGAATTGAGAGATCATGACCTGAGTGGAAATCGGACGCTTAACTGACTGAGCCACCCAAGCACCCCTGGAAGTTGTCTTGAAGCTGACATAATTACTGTTGAAATAAAATGTGTCAGAATGAGTTTTCAATTTGGATAAATACAGATTTACATTTTTCACAATTTTAAACATTAAGTAGATACAGCACTAATTTATTTGATCAGTAAGGTAAAAGTTTAGGAAGAACATAGTAGAATTAAAAAATCTCTGCATATGTTATACTTAATAATGGTATTAGAGAATAAATAGCTGTTTTTAATGAACCAAAATAAATCGTCTTATTTGCCAAAGATTTACCAATATTGTGTGAACTTGAATTCATGGAATATTTTGGAGTTCCCATAAGAATACCTTTTTTTTTTTCCACACTGAAAGCATTAGATATTTAATTTCCTTAATTGCTAGGAGTTCAAGGACTGTTCTCTTTGTAGAAGTGCTTGTTTATCTCTGAGCCAATCAGAATAGAGCTACTTTAAGAGATTTATAATCTAATTTGGTTTTACCATCTGGAGATAGGCAAATATACAGTCACACAATGAGAAGTACATTTCTAAATTACAGACATGTAAACATAGACACTTAAAGAGAGGAGGCTGGTTTAATGATGTACCTGAACAACTTATATTCAGAAGTTTTGAAGAGTTGGATGGCAAGCCTAGAATTTTATGATAACAGCATTTGAACTGGAGTTGGTGTCCTGTGATGCTTTGTTACCAGTCTTTCTGCCCTACCCTACCTGGAAGGAATTCTGTTCAGTGAGTTCTGGAACAGGACTTAAGTCAGTGGTTTCCAAATCTTTTGATAGTACATCCCTGATAGTAAAAAATATATAAATTTATTGATTTAGGTATTAACTTATATATAATATAGTAATATGTTAATATATAATTATATATTTACTATACTATAATGTAAATATTATAATAAATATTTATTTAGAAATGAGTGCTACTATACTAATATACTATGACATTATAAAACATGCACACAAAGTAGAAGTTAAAAAATTATCATATAATGAAATGAATTTTTAAAATAATTTTCATTTACTAACTGGAAAGAGTTTCTTATAATTCTCATTAAGTCACTTTTTATTAGTATTTTTAAGGGAAAGCAATGGTAGAGAAAGGTGAACATTCTTTACTTTGGAAAATCTTGGTTTAACATTTTGTAATATAGCAAAGACCATATAATAGGTTTTCCTTCTGATACTTGGTTTTTATGATTTTCATAGCTGAAAAAGATAACCTCACAAATATATGCAGATGCAAATGGGAAAAGTGTGTGACTGGTTGTGCTTTTAAAATAATGACTTCCATTTTTCCACCTACCAGTTATGCAGATTGTTGTTGTTTTATTCATCCTGTATCTTTTGTGCCTAGGTAAGTGCCCTGGCACACAGAATAATATTTGTTGAATGATTGTTGTTTTTTCAAACCTAGTAAAATCTTAATGCTTAGGTTGGCTCTGTCTTCCTGCCTTCTCCCCCCCCCTTCCCTATTTGGAAAGAGCTTCCTATGGATTCATTTTTTGCATAATCAGGTATGCTTTTAAGTACTAATATAGATTGCTTACATTTTTTTATTGTAAGGAGAATAATGCTCATTTTAGAAAATATAGAAAATAACATGTAATTTCATCACATGGAATTTTGCAACCCACAGATAGCTTTGGCAATGTATATATTTTCAATATTTATTTATCTTGAGAGAGCGAGAGAGAGAGTGTGTGTGCAGAGGAGAGACAGAGAGAGGGAGAGAGAATCCCAAGCAGGCTCCTTGCTGTCAGTGCAGAGCCTGATTGTGGGGCTTGAACTCATGAATTGTGAGATCATGACCCAAACAAAATCAGGAGTCGGATGCTTAACTGACCGAGCCACCCAGGTGCCCCCAATATTGTTTTTTTTTAAACAATAATTTTTAAATAAATATGGGTTGTACAATGTGTATACTGTTTTGTATGTAGGTTTTTATCTTTAAAATATGTTAGAAGTATTTCTTCAGTTGACTAAATATTTTTTTGAAACCATTTTTAAGTGACTGTGTCATCATTATCTATGTGCCACAGTTTATTGAGCCATTTCTCTACTACTGGATATTTAAATTATCACCAATCCAGATATTAGGGCCAAATGGCAGCTCTTTCAAAGATCTTGTATATATTGCGTTGTTGTAAAAAACAGAATCTTAATCTCACTCTAAAGCTATGATTTTGATTTAAAATATCTCTGATGGCTCTAATTAAGATGGACTAAATAAAATCACTTTTTAAACCTTGAGACTATCTGCTTTTACTTTATTTTTATTAAAGTTTTTAAAGTTTATTTTTGAGAGAGAGAGAGAGAGAGAGAGAGAGCGCATTGAGTTGGGGAGGGGCAGAGAGAGGGGGACAGAAGATCCTAAGCGGGCTCCATGCTGACAGCAACGAGAATGATGTGGGACTCGAACTCACAAACTGTGAGATCATGACCTGAGCCAAAGTCTGACCCTTAACCAACTGAACCACCCATGGGTCCTTGATTTTACTTTATTATATTCTATTCTATTGAATTTATTCATAACCCAGAAATAAATCATGGGTTTTGAGAGAGCCAGTGAATTACAAACTTTGAAAAAATGGCAGTTACCTCCTGTTGAAATTTTATTTACCTTTTTCTGATTTGAACACTAATAAAGAAGATATATATGAAAATGTAGTGTTGTGCCTCCTTTCTGGACTGTATCCAAATATTTAAGCAGGTCATACTTAAATAGCAAATTATCGGGCACCTGAGTGGCTCAGCTAAGGTAAGTGTCTGACTCTTGATTTCAGCTCAGTTCAAGATCCCAGGGTTTCAGTTCATGGGATTAAAGCCCTGCAGAGGGCTCTGTGCTGACACAGTCTGCTCAGGATTCTCTCTTTCCTTCTCTCTCTCCCCCACTTGTGCTCTCTCTCTCTTTCTCAAAATAAATAAACATTTAAATAGCAAATTATTATCACTATTTACATTCCTATAATATGAGATAATAAGGTTAGAGCTTTTTCTAAAATTTTTGTTTTTCATTTATGAGCTAGAGGCAAATGAAAGGTAATTTAGCACATTAAACTCAACTCAAAGAACCTTGGTTACCCTGAATAATGCTTACTTTTTTATATTAATAAATATTTATTAAATATTGACAGATAATGTAGTCTTTAATGATCTCTAACTTAGACCTCCTTGGACTTTTGGCTTTTTAGAAAATTTTAAAATCACTCTAATTTTCTTTGGTTAACAAAGAGCTTTCACACTTGCTTTATTTCTTTTATCCCTTAAAAAATTTATGTGGTTAATATTTATATGATATGTGATCTAATATTTATTAGTTTTTTAAACAACTAAGATATAATATATGCAGATGAAAAATATTACAAGCCACTATTTCGTTCCTTTAACTGCTCTATACACAATCTCATTTAACTTTTACAGTAACCTTGTGAGGTTGGTATCAACTCATTTTTGTAAAGGTAAAAACTGATGCAGTGAAAGTTAAATTACTTAATCTAAGTCACATACCTAATAAGTGGTACAGCTAGAATTCAGACCCATGTTTAACTGATTTCCTGTACTTCTTTTACTATGTACTAAGTTCTCCAAATATCTAGTATTTATTACTATTTAAAAACCTATATTGTTTGCTGATATTTCTTCTCTGTGATTCTTGTTATTTGGACACTTACGGAGACATAAGGAGAAGACACATAGGGAAAAGATTGAGGCTACCTGCTTTCCAGGGATATTACTGCTTTAATAGTTAAACAGGCACTGCTTTATCCGATTATGAACGTTTCTTATGTTTTCTCAGTGTGGAGTCTATGCTTCTGTCAATCTTTAGTGCTTTTGGAGTGTGCCTAAAATATGTGATGTTTTGTTTTCTAGCCACATTAGTTATATTTCTTAAATTTAGGGTTATTTTGCTTTACTAAATCTAAGTCTTTATACTGTTAATGAAACTTTACTCATTCAAGTTTGGACTTATTTCTGAGATTTCCATTGACTGCAGAATAGTTACAAGTTACAGAGACCTGCCATCAAGGCTTTCCCCAGCCTATTCCAGCCTATCATCTCATTTTTATAAAGGTAAAATGAGCCTATCACTCTAATCTCGCCCTCTGCTCCTTTACTCAAATATTCTCTTCCTACCAAGGTTGTCCTATGAGCATATCAGGACCTTAGTTTACCTATATTTTTTCCTTGTACTTACAACCCAGCACTACATTTAAATCCCAGATCAACTGCCACCTTCTTTGTATAGGTTTTTGGTGTCTTCAGTTAGCTTTCTTTACAAGCTTTATTTTGAGGGGTGCCTGGGTGGCTCAGTTGGTTAAGCATCCGACTTTGGCTCAAGTCATGATCTCACAGTTTGCGGGTTTGAGCCCCACATTGGTTTCTGTGCTGACAGTTCTGAAGCCTGGAGCCAGCTTTGGATTCTGTGTCTCCCTCCCTCCACCCCTCCCCTGCTCATGTTCTGTCTCTCTCAAAAATAAATATTAAAAAAATTTTTTTAAGCTTTATTTTGAAATAATTATAGAATTAACAGAAAATTGCAAAGATAGTTTAAAAACTCCTGTGCACCCTTCATTCCAGTTTTCCCCAGCGGCCATATCTTACACAATTATGGTAAAATATCAAAACAAGGAAATTGACATTGATACAGTGTATTTGTGTGTGTATGTGTTACTTTAGCATTTGTGTAGTGGATTTCTGTTAAGTATTGTCACAGTCAATATATAGAATTATTCCATCACTGCAAAGATCTATTGGTATCACAGTTTACCAATTAAAGTGTAGAAATGTTACCTCTGTTGTCTCTTTACCCTCTTCTGTTGATAATATAATTGTCTTAATTTTTCCTATGTATATTGAAATCTACGCCACACAATATTATACTTTTGCTTTAATCATATAATTTAGAAACCTCAGGAGGAGTAAGAAAGCCTATTGTATTGGCTCATACTTTTTTCCTCTTTTTATTATTTCTTATTCCTTGCTGATGTTCTAAGATTCATTCATTTGTCATTTCCTTTCTATTTGGAGAACATCTTTTGAACATTCTTTAGGGTAGGTCTGTGGGTGACAAATTCTTTCAGTTTTCCTTCATCTTGGATGTCTTGAGACATTCTAATGAAGATATCTAAGATATGTTTTATTTCTCCTTTAGTCCTGAAGGATAATTTTGTTGGGTATAAAATTTGGGGTTGACAGTTCTTTTCTTCTAGCACTTGAAAGATATTGCATCATTTCCTTTGGTTTTCCATTGTCTCTGATGAAATAGCTACTATCACTTGAATTTATTCCGCCCTGTAAGTAAGATACCATTTTCCTCTGGGTGCTTTGAACACTGTTTTCATTGTCTTTAGTTTTCAGAAGTTTAATTATGATGTGTTTTGGTGTAGATTTCTTTGGGTTTATCTTGTTTGGAGTTGACTCAGCTTCTTGAATCTGACTTCCTACTGTGCCTTCTCTGACACTACCGTGGTCTCACTGCTACTTTATGGGGGTTGGAAGCCAGGATCCCCACATGATCTCCACTGACACCCTATTGAGGGGTTTTATTAGTTGCCTGATGAGGGTGGAAATCTGGGCTTCCCACCTAGCCTTTTCTGATGGCGTAGGGGTGGGGTTTACATTTTTTCCATATGATGTTTGGCTGGAGTGGGATGGTTACTATCTAAAAGTTTGCTGTACTGCTAGGTTGCCCCTTTCCAGTCTTTTGGCTGGAGAGAAGGTGCTTTTCTTTGACCTTGTCTGCTTTTGTTGGCTGTACCTGGGGGTTAGTCTTATACCTACTCTGGCATATAAAAAACCAAAAAGGAAAAACAAAACAAAACAACAACAACCCATCAGGCAACTCATCACCTGATGTTCCTTGGTTTCTGAGGTCCCTCTCCTCCCTTAGTGGGCTAGTGTGGTGCCCTGTCCATATCTCCATCACTGCACTTAGTCTGCAGTGCAGTGATTTGTTTTTGTTGGTCTTGCCCACCCAGTTGGGATCTTTGAGGGTAGAAACCATGTAACATTGATATTTATATAGAGCATTAATAAAGTGCCTGACACACAGTGGATGTTTGTAAGATGGAACTAATTGTTATATATTCATCTTTTTATTTCTAATATTAACCAATGTATGTGTAATATACTTGTTGCTGTCTAAATACATGTTAAATGAATTCATTTGTTAGTATGAAGCTGTGCAGTGTTTTTCATTGCATAATGAACAGAAGGATGTGGGAAAGTTCATTGCTAAACAGCCTATCTTTGAAATATTTTATTTATTCATCTAAATATCTGGAATCAGTAATTAGAAGGTAAGTAAAATGCTTTTTATAAAGTATTTCACTGGAAGCATGGTATGTTAGATGTAATGGTTCACATCTTGCTTCTGCTTTGCTGAGTGATACTGGACCAGTAATATATATGTGTATATATATATATATATACACATATATATACACACACATATATACATATATATATGTGTGTATATATATATATATATATATATATATATATATACATATACACACACACACAGACATACACATAACTTTGAATTTTGGTTTTCTCACCTGAAAATACTGGCAGTTAATGCTGATAGTCTCTATGGGCCATTGTGAATACATTGGAAGTCACTGGGCTATCATCAGTACTTTTATAAATGTTTACCTTTTGTCCTGATCCATTCTTGATATATTTTCCCAAACTCTGCTTTTTCTTATTTTTATTAAAATTTTTTTTTATAATCTTTATTCATTTTTGAGAGACAGCGAGAGACAGAGCACAAGCAGGGGTGGGGCAGAGAGAGAGGGAGACACAGAATCCAAAGCAGGCTCCAGGCTCTGACCTGTCAGCACAGAGCCTGACACGGAGCTTGAACTCATGAACTGTGAGATCATGACCTGAACTGAAGTTGAACGCCCAACTGACTGAGCCACCCAAGTACCCCTAAACTGCCTTTTTTCTTTTTTTTTTAATATGAAATTTATTGTCCAGTTGGTTTCCATACAACACCCAGTGCTCATCCCAATAGGTGCCCTCCTCAATACCCCTCACCCACCCTCCCCTCCCTCCCACCCCCCATCAACCCTCAGTTTGTTCTCAATTTTTAAGAGTCTCATGTTTTGTCTCCCTCCCTCTCTAACCTTTTTTTTCCCCTTCCCCTCCCCCATGGTTTTCTGTTAAGTTTCTCAGGATCCACATAGGAGCTGCTTTTTCTTATGGTGACTGGTTCATGTTACTGGGTTTATTTATGGTCTCTTGGGAATCACTTACCCTAGGTTTTTTGGTGATTCTTTCTGTTTTGTAAGTAGGCTAATTCTTGCCTCTGACCTTGTATTGGTTTTTGGATTTGAGGGGTGTGTGTGTGTGTGTGTGTGTGTGTGTGTGTGTGTGTGTGTGACTTTTCTCCCTCTGGCTTTGATGATGTCAGGACTTCTTATTCTTGTAGTCTTAATAGCACCCTTGCCATCATAATAGTCCTGCCAGATTGTGCTTTCTCACTCTTTAAATCTGGTAAAAAATGTGTACTTCGTTGTTGCACCCCCTGTATTTTTGAATACTTGGCGTGTAAAACCCTGAAAAAAAATCCTTACACATTTGTTACACAGCTGTAATCTACTAGTGTTATAAGTGCTTTGCACTGACTATTTAATCTCTGTCACATCTTTATGATTTCCATTGGGTAGGATGAAAAAATAAGAGGATTAGCTTTGCACTCCCCAAATTTCTCAGTAAGAAGGAAGAAAATGTGCTTAACTTTCCATTCTGTGCTTACTTTGTATTCTTTGCAAGTGACATTATCTAAGAGTGAATTTTTTACCATAGTAGTTCTGTTTTTGTTGACTGTCATTTCCATTTTTATTTATACTAAAATACATATGAATCAGTTTATAATAGAGATTATGGGTAGATTCAAGCAGCTTGTTCTAGCTCTAGCACATGAAGAAGAATGTTGTGGCTGTATTTGGTTCTAGTTTTGCTCCCGACTGGTCTATGACTTTAGTGAAGTCATTTAAACTTCGTGAATGTATTTTTCCAACCATCATCTGAAATGGTTACCTCCTAGAATAAATTGAAATTAGGAGAATGACTAGCAGGATCCACAATTCTGTGAATACTTGCTAAATACTTCGTAAGAAGTTAACTGACTTTTTAGATCTTTGATGGTAGATTCTAGTTATAAACCTTTAGACTCAGTCTTCTCCTACAGTTGACTTTGTATTCTATTTGCATTTTAACCTTATTCTTTACACTTATCTGCTTTTCCTTTAGCTTTATCTCAGCCCCACTCTTCTTCTCATGACACCAAAATGATTGCTTCTGTGATTTTCTCCCCTTCCACAATTGTGAGAGTATAAAAATCGAAGGGATAGAGAGAAAGAAGAGAGGATAGCAACCTCTGCCTCACCTTTTATCTTTTGAGAATACTTTAGCTGACTTAAGTTGCCTACCTGTTTGTTGACCTTTGTGGGTCTTGCATGGACATGATCAGTCTGTAGGCAGCTAATTATCAATTCACACAATATGTTTTTTGGGATCATATGTTTTTTTGTTTATCAGAAACAGAAGTAAAAGTTGAGAACATAGTTTTCTAAGTCCAATTTCAGTTGTCGGTATTTGGAATAGTTTGTTACCCACATCTTTGCTTTTGATGGTGCTCTTGGCCTGAGAACACTGTGACCATTTCAGTATTCCACTGTTTTTTAAAGTTTCCCAAGGGCTACATTATTGGGGACTTTCCTTATGTGAAACATAAAAGTGTTGTTGTTGTTGTTTAAATTGCGACCATATTTTTTTATTAAAATCTGTTGCAATTCCACTGAACACTAAGGCAGAGATTTTTCCAAACATTTGCCTTGAGCTGTTGTTTCTATTTTTAATTTTATGGAAACTAACTTTTTTTTTCTGATTATAAAAATAATATATGTTCATTCTAGAGAACTTAGAAAATGCTAAGAGGTACAATGAAGAAATATATATCATTAGTGATGTATCATCTAGGGACAAGTTGTTAGCACTTTAATACATATTATTTTTTAAGGATATACAAGCACATATATTTATTTATTAACAACATTGGCATCATATTTATAAATGGATTATTGGACATAGTTTAGTATTTATATTTTCCATTTGTTATTAAATACTTAATGCAGTCAAATATATAATGTATGTAAATTATAAAGCATGAAAATAAGATAAACATCTTTGTACTGCTTTCCAGGTTAAGGTAGATGTCATCAACAACTTTGAAACCCTTTGAGTTGCTCTGCTTCATTATATTCCTATTTCCTCCTTCATCAGAGATAACCAGTAACGCTACCTTTTGTATACATCATTTACTTCTGTTTTTTGTAGTTTTGTGTGTAACCACAGCTAATATATTATTTAGTTTTCCTTGTTATTTGGTCTTGATAAAAAAGGTAACAGATCTTGGGTTTGCATTTTACACTGAACACTATGTTACTACAAATCGTCCATTTCTTGGTGGCTCTTTTATTTTCATTGCTCTAGAAAAGTAGTAGGATGTACTTCACCATTCAACTAAAGGTGGATACTGGAAGATGGCAAGTTTGGTGACCTTGAAAGTAGTATAGTATGGTTTGGTATGTAAAATTATATATATAATGGTTATGCATGTGCATATTATATTGTACATATTATCACTGTTTTACTTAAATTGAAGCTGTGTTATTTTTGGTGTTTGATTCTAATTACAAGATTGTTTTTATCTCTAGTAATGCTTTTACTTGATATTTTGTGTAATATTTTAAAAAATTATACTAGCTTTTCTTGTTGTCAGTAGTATTTTCATGGTGCAATATTTATTTTTACTTTTTTTGAAAATAAGTTTTAGATTTGTCTCTTTAAATAGCATATCCTTTATCAGTATTTACTAACGGGCATTCAATCTACATTTTTCATCTGCTACTGATGGTATTTGAAATTTCATCTATCTTCTGAACTTGAGTTTTTAAAAATTATTCCACCCCCTATCTCTCAAACTCTCTTTCCTCTTTTGAGAGTTAAATACACTTTCTGTTCTTTGTGTAGTTAGCCTAGAAACACCCTTAACTTAGACAAGTCTGAAGTTAATCAAAAACCTTTCTCTCCACCTGGATAGGGACCTTACATTATCTAAATTCCATTCATCTCCCACCTGGTCTGTGATATCATTATTTTATACTTCATTAAAAAAATTTTTTTTTTAATGTTTATTCAGTTGAGAGAGACAGAGCACTAGCGGGGGAGGGGCAGAGAGAGGGTGACACAGAATCCAAAGCAGGCTACAGGCTCTGAGCTGCCAGCACAGACCCGACTTGGGGCTTGAACCCACCAACCATGAGATCATGACCTGAGCCACAGTCAGCCTCTCAACTGACTGAGCTACCCAGACACCCCAATACTTCATTCTCTTTTTAGTTGTACCAGACATTATTATTACATACAATCAATGCTAGTTTATATTTGCCACATTTTAGCTCTTTATTCCTTCTTTCCCTTGATCTCAGACCTTCCATTTGAGATTACTTCCCTTCTGCCTGAAGTATGTCCTTTATAATTTCCATTGATAGAAGTCTGTCTTTAACATTTTCAGTTTTTCCCCTTATTTAGTTTGAAAATTTTTTTTATTTCACCCTTATTCTTAAAAGTAGGTATGTAATTCTGGGCTTGCAGTTCTTTTCTTCAGTACATTACATATTATTTCACTGTCTTCTAGCTTCTATTTTTGATGCTTTTAAGTTAGCTGTCAGTCTGGGTGCCATTTTGAATTTAATTTATCCCTTCTCCCACCATGTGATTTTAAAATTTTCTCCAAGTCTTTGGTTTTCAGCAGCTTCATTGCGATTATATTTGTAAGTAGATTTTTTTTACAAATTTATACTATTGGTTTGTTGTATATCTTAAATCTATGGATTGGTGTCTTTAATCAATTCCAGAAAATTCTCATTCGTTCTTTAAATATTGCCTTTGCCTCAATCTCTCTGCATTCTCTTTATGGAACTTTAAACGTATATTAGATTCATTTCATACTAAACTGCTTGTTATTATCTGCTCTATATTTTTCACCCATTTCTCTCTGGCTTCATTCTGTATAATTTCTGATCTATTTTCCACTTAACATTCTTATTTCTACTGTGTTCCATCTATCAATGGTATTCATAAAATTTTGAATTTCAGTTTTTTTCTTTTCTAGTTTCCATTGTTTCCCTAAATCTGGAATCTCTCCTCTCTCTCTCTCTCTCTCTCTCTCTCTTTCTCCCTCTCTCTCTCTCTCTCTTTCTCTCTCCCTCTCTGTCCATCTCTGGCTCTCTCTGTCACTTGTTTCTTATTTCTGGGAGGTATTTTCAATAATTTTATTTTTTCAAACAGTGTAAGAAGAGTTGTAATGTCTGTGCTTGTTCATTATAAGACCTGAAGTCTTTATGGGTGTTTTTCTTTTTGTACACACTCATGGATCTTGATTTTCTTTTGTGCCTGCCTTTCTTTGACTCTGACTTGGCTAGTGTCCCTTGAGGCCTGGGATGAAAGTTCCTTTCTCCCAAGATATTTTGTTTATTTCTGTCAGGTACCTTAGAGCACTGCTAATAAGGGACTGTCTTAAACCAAACTCATGTGGTCCATCCAGGCCTGGGTTCCAAAGCCTTGTGAGCCTGAGACTTAACTTCTGCCCTCCTCACTCTTTCAGGTTTCCAAAATGAACCCAAGTTTGAAGTTTCTGGAATTGTAACTGGCAAATGCCCTCAGTTCACCTTTAGCTTTGGTGCTGTAAGTGTTCTTACTTCTTTGGGTGTAAGTTTTCTCCAGGAATTTGTCTCCATGGTTCACAGTAGCTTATTAGCATTTCAGTGCTTTTGACTTGACTTGATGTTTTTAATATTTTATCTAACATTTTTGTTTGTTTTAAGCAGAAATGTTGGTTTGAGTAACCTAGCTCTCCATTATTAGAATTTCTGTTGTGATTTGATGTTGTTAGTGCTGACTCAGTTTCTTTGGAACTTTATTTATGGGTTCTGTAGTCTTTCTGAGAAAAGTTGTAGTGGCTTCAGTCAGGTGCTTGTAGGGTGGGGGACACTGATCGCATGAGTCCAATTTTAACTAAATTTTCAACTTGGTATTTTTTGAGTCCCAGACCCATATGCAGGCTGTTCAGTGGCCACAAATGCTCAGGGTAACTCGCCTTCTTACCCCTGTCCCCTGCCCTGCTCTCCTCTTTATGAAGAGTCATTGTGGAAGCAGGCTTGTGTCTATGCCATGTGATTTTGTGGGATATGTATTTCTCTAGTTCAGTTTTTATTATGTGTCTAGCCCTTTGTTGTTACTGCTTTTTTACTGCATCTCTACTTTGATTCCTTGCCCTGCATGAGCCAGAGACTTTATTTCTTGTCCCCCTTGTGTATTCATTAAAAATGAAGTTGTAGGCCAAGTATTGGCAAACTTTTTCTGTAAAGGGCCAGATAGAAAATGTTTTAGATTTTGCAGGTCATACAGTGTTCTTTGCAACTACTCAGCTCTGCTGTTGTGATATGAAAGCAGTTGTAGATAGTTCTTAAATGATGAGCATGGCTGTTCAAAAAACTTTATTGACACTACAATTTGAATTTCACATAATTCCATTTGTTAAGGTTTTTCTTTTTTCTTTTCAACCACTAAAATTTTAAAAAATGTTCTTGCTTATGACTATAAGCTGGATTTGGCTTGTGGACCAAGTTTTTCCGACTCATGTTTTAGGTTATTAAGATATCTTTCCTCCTTGCTGCTGTCATTCTTGGCCCTTTTAGGATTTTTCTCACTTCCATGCAAGCTTAAGCTTAATATTCATTTTAATACAAGATTGAAAGAATATTTTTTGTTTTATCTAGGATTTTTAGGTGTTTTGCAATGTTAGGATTTCAGGATATAATATATATATATCTCCAGACTCATATTTACTTCATCATTTCATATTAAGTAATATATAGTAAAATATAAAAGAAATGACAGAACATTTCCTTTTTCAGATTTTATGATCCTTCCTGATCCATATTATATTCTTTGTTTTTACATAACTGTAAGAGTTTATGCATGCTGTTTTGTTCTATATTCTCATTTAACGTTCCTTGGATTTTTATGCATCCCTGCAATCTCCCTATTTATTACTTAATAAATATGTAATATTCTTTGTTTTTCTATTATAATTCTAGGTTACTTTAGTTTTTTCTTCAGCACTTAAACATGTCATTCCATTGTTTTCTGCTTCCATTGTTTCTGATAAGAGAGATCCATTGTATTCTAATTGTTCTTTGTCTGAATGTCATGCATATCATTTTTCTAGCTGTTCTCAATGTTTTTCTTTATTGTTGAGTTGTACAGTTTACAGGTGAGGGTTTGTGGGGTACTTGTATATCAGTTTTTAGCCTTCTTGGAGTTTACTGAGCTTCTTGGTCTGTGGTTTGAAATCTTTCATTAGTTTGGGGGAATTCTTATTCATATCTCTTAAATTTTTCCCCCTTATATTGTGTCTCTCTTCCTTCTAAGAATCCAGTTATACATCTGTCGTACTGTGAGAAATGGACTCATTAATCTCTGATCCTTTTTCTGTACTTTCATAGTTTGATTTCATTAATGCTTTCCTCTAGTTTATTCAGTCTGCTTCTAAGAACATCCAATAAATCCTCATTTCAGATACTGTATTTTTCAGTACTAGAATTTCTGTTTGATTATTTTTTGAATTTTTATTTCTCTGCTGAAATTGTCTACATGTTCTCTCTCATTTCTTCCAGTTTTATAAATTCTTTACATATTTATAGTAAGTATTTTAAAATTTTTGTCTGCTAATTTGGACAACTAGGTCATCTATGGGTCTACTTCTATTGCTGTTAGGTTCTCCTGATTCTGAGTTACATTGTTCTGCTTCTTTCCATGTCTCAATTTTTGATTCCTTTGCTCTTCCAACAGAGTTTTGAGAACTAAGCACTTAAGGCTGTAGATTTCCCTTTGTTTTCCAATACCCTTTCTGTCTTCCCATATGTTGCTTACTTGGTTATGGACCTGTGAACAGAGGTGGACTATGAGGGGGTGATCGGAAAGTAGGAATAACTAGGTTTGTGTTTGGACATCTCTAGATTTCAGTCTTCCATACCAGCCCAAGGGTTCGTATTAAATATTTGACTGGTTTCTCCTTGTTCCAACATTTTTTTTTTTTTAATCTATGGTAGGATTATTCCTTTCTCACCTGTGACCCAGACTTGACAGCTGTCTCCAGTGAAGATAATGGATGTCATTTTCTGTTAACATCGAGAAGGGCTTGTTTCCTTCTGGTACTTTGTTCATTTAGATTTTTGTTCCATTCGTACCTCATGTATAATAAGAAATATATTTACTTTTTGATATGTATTTTCATTGTTGTTATTGGTGTGGTGAGAGCAATGGTCTACTGTGATTTTCTACAGCATAATTAGAACCAAATATCCTTTTTCTTTGAATTTAGGGTTTTTAAAATTTAAAGTTTAGTTTTTAAAAATTTCTTTCAGCTTTTACATTCATTGCTGAAATATTAGCGTGGAGGGAAAGTAGGTTGAAATCTCATGGCTACTGTGTGTGTATGGGTAGGCAGTAAAAGAAATGATAAAGAATCTTTGTTTCAGTAATGCTTGTGTGCATGTATGACTATTTTGGGGCAGAGGGATGGGGTTGGATATAGGAGGAATAATTAGGCTACTGATGACCATTAACATTAAGACATACATAGGTCTTTTAGTTAGTTTAATAAACTACTCACTGATTTCTAAGATCAGGGATTTTTCACCCCTCACAAGAAAGACTTTCTGGAATTTAATTATCTTTAGTATCTGGAAGTCTTGCTAAACTTTATTGTTTGTCCCTTAATCTCTCCTTTTTACACCTACATCCTTTTAATATCTTCTTTGTGATGGTACTGAGTACCTTATTAAGTTCTCAAGGGGTTTTAAAGTTCCTTAAAGCTTTGAATCTTTATGTACTGAATATTAATACTCCATTCTGAGACCTGTAAAGCTAAGAGTTCAGGGTAGAATTGTTAGAATCTTGTATATTGTTTTCTGTTTTCATTTATTTAGCACTGTGCATTCTGGTCTAAACAGCATTGTTTAGTTCATTTAAACTTATTTTTGAAGATGACCTTTCATATTTGCTGAATTTATATGGAATGACCATTCCTTCAAACATTCCATTCATTGTGACTCATTTCCTTAATGTCTTTTTTTTTTTCCACTTTAAATTGGGATCATGTGCTGGCTTTTTGTTTTTTTAACATATGTATCCCTCTTTACAATGGGCACTTTTTCAGCCTTACTGAGGTATAATTGATAAATAAAACTATAAACCATTTAAGTGTACAGTGTGATGATTTGATATACGTATACTTTGCAAAATGATTTCCCCCATCAAGTTAATGAACACATCTGTCACCTCACAGATTTACCCTTTTTTTGTTGTTGGGAACATTTAAATTCTGTTTTTTGCTTAAAAGCAAATTTCAATTATACAATACACTGTATATAATCACCCTGTTATACATCAGATCCTCAAACTTTATCTTATAAATGAAGGTTGGTACCTTTTTAACAACCTCTCCCTATTTCCCTCATCCCCTACCCGCCATCCTCTGGCAGCTACTTTTCTACTCTGTTTCTTGAGTTTGACTTTCTTTGTTTTTAGATTATGCATATAAGTAATACTAACATGTGGGCATTTAATTGACTTAATGTGTTTCCCAACATCTTAGAAAAGTTATTTATATAAAAATTTTCTGAACTTAGAAGAAGATTTATCATGTTATTAATTGTCCAGTTACCATGTAAACCTCATTAAAAAGGGGGACTGATTTTTCTTATTTATAGATCAGGAAGTGTCTAACCGTCTGGATGCTAGAGTGTAACATATTTTTCCAAACATTGGCCCAAAGATTTGGGTTGAGCATTATACAGTATTTGTAAAAATGTTACTTCTTGAGAAGGAGAGAGTTTGTGAAACTTAGCTCTTTTTTAAAAATTGGGTACATACAGTTATATCTTCAATAAGTTATGAGAGGCAAGATTGTCCTAATTATTTGGGGAAAGAGCTTGAGATTTAGAGTTAGGTTTAGTTCAAATCTAACCATATCTGGGAAATACCTTTTTAAAAAAATATTACAGTCTCTGTTCACTGTCTTTCCTTAATGCTGTTTTAAGAATGGCAATATTTTTTAAATGCCCATGAAAAAATGATTTCACTGAAATAAATTTCTTGTTTGTTGTGTTATATGCATTAGCCATGAAGGTGTTTTTGTTAAGTTTGATACTTAGAATATGTGTTAGATTAAATCTTGGTAACATTAGGTTAGAAAGATTGTGAATGGACTGTATTTTATATTTCTGGGAAGTATTTATCTTCTAAAACTTATATTATAGAATTCTCATTAATATATGGTTTCTTATGGAAAGGGGATGGATAGAAAGTTTTGCTAATATGGAATAGTTTTTTAATGTTTACTTCATAGGCCTGTCCAGTAGTGTGTGTGTTTATTTATTTATGGCATATGTATATAGTAGTAGATAAATAGATCCTTTTATCTTTATAGGAAATTGAATTTAAATAAGCTTGATAAATGATCTCATTGGACCTGAGAAAGATTTTGCTTAAAGAGTTGGAAGCATGTAGAATATTTTGTCCGAAGTTTATTTGGTTGAAAATGAAAGCAATTTCTATTGACCTATCTAGAAAATAAAATTTTATTAGTGCATAATAACTGAATCTTTTGGAGAACTCTTTCTTTAGTTCTCTTTCTGATTCATTCCACTGATGGCCTGCAGAGGGCATTACATGTATGGTAAATACAGATAGCTTTGTGTTTTCAGTTTTCATCTAAAGTCCTTGTACGTGGTGAATAGTTTCTGAGTTATTATTCACATATTCTATGATATATCATAAATATGAGGATTATTATCTTTAGTGATATTGGGTTGAGGGAAAAGATAGTTACAAAACTATAAAATTAATTCAATTATAGTGAATTTTTTGTTACAATAATATTTTATTTTACTGTCGTTTCATTTTTTCTGAGGACTAAATGAAGGAACTAGGCTTAAAGGGATTTTAATAAATATAAATAAAACTTCCTAAGAATTGTTTGCCTGGGATGCATTAGTTTATGAATCAGGCTTTAATGTATGTGTGCTAGTCTGATCTTACATGAAATGCCATGGAAGTGATCCTTGCCATTGAACGACAACAACAAAAAGAATAAAGGTTTCTTCTTTTTTTTTTTTTTTTTTTTCAACGTTTATTTATTTTTGGGACAGAGAGAGACAGAGCATGAACGGGGGAGGGGCAGAGGGAGAGGGAGACACAGAATCGGAAACAGGCTCCAGGCTCTGAGCTATCAGCCCAGAGCCCGACGCGGGGCTCGAACTCACGGACCGCGAGATCGTGACCTGGCTGAAGTCGGACGCTTAACCGACTGCGCCACCCAGGCGCCCCAAAGGTTTCTTCTTAATTGCAGGCATTTTGGGACCTTAAAATGCAAAGAAAGCAGCTTAGTTCTTTTTATCTTTGAGACAAGTTAACATGATATAGTGAGAACTGTAGTAAAAACTTACAAAAGGCTTTTCCTTTGGGCTAAGAGGACGGTTATATAATCAAGACAAGAATGGGAAAAGCTGGACTGGGCCTTGCGAAACCCTCAGTGATGTCTCTTCACAGTATAAACTGATGGAAATGCCTTCTCATGCGGGGTTTTAGTGTTTCTGTCCCTAAGTTAGAGATTGTTAATCGTGACCTTTATAGGTACTGTTTTGCCTTCAGATTTTATGAGCTGCTTAAGTGAATGAGAGGTGCTTGTATTTTTGTGCACGCACCATTGAATTCAAGTACATCGGGCTTTCACTGTTTTTTGGGGGGGTTGTTTAGTTGTGAGTAGTCAGGAAATTGAGTAAATGAATGAGAAATAACTCTGAAGAATTAATTTGTATAAAATTTGAAAACTTTATTGATGAGAAAGCCCTTTTTTGTTTTGTTTTTTTGGCCAGGAATGTTTTATTTTATTAGTTTTTTTAAAGTTTATCTATTTATTTTGAGAGAGAGAGAGAGAGAGAGAGAGAGAGAGAACGCGCGCGCCAGAGCACCAGCAGGTGAGGGGCAGAGAGGAGAGACAGAATCCCAAGCAGGTTCCATTCCATCAGCTCAGAGCCTGATGCAGGGCTTGAACTCATGAACTGTGAGATCATTACCCGAGCCAAGATCAAGAGTTGGATGCTTAACCCATTGAGCCACCCAGGCACCCCTGGCCAGGAATGTTTTAATGCTGTCTCTCACTTTTTGGTATCACATAGACCAGACTTGGAAGTAAATAATTCAAATATAATCGGTGGTATGATATGATCAGTAAGAGAGTGTAATTATCATGCACATGAGAATACACTTGCAGTGATGGAGGGTATCGCCACTGTTGTTATTTTGGCCTTCACATCTTGGTTCTACCGCTCTCTGAGGTTTGTGACCTGTGGTCACTTAAAGCCACCCCTCTAAACTTTAGGTTCCTCTTGTCTAGAGTGGGAATAACAAAAGTAACTACTTTATAGTTGTTTGTGATGTAAATTAAAAAATTCAGATTATGTGCTTAGGATGGTACTTGGTGCATAAAGAGCACACAAAAACATTTTTATTGTTATTACAGGATTCCTTTTTGTAATTGTTTTTTAGACTAAAAAAATTATATGGTTTTCCTCATTTGAAGGGCAAAGGAAAAATTTTAAAAATATTTTTGAAGGACCTGAAACCAGATTTTGTTCACACATTTTTTTTCTATTTGGTTTAAGACTGTGAATAACACTAACTCTCAGGAGGAAATCTCCATGCATCTGTGAGATTTATTTCAATAACACTTACTTTGGGTTTGTATTCTTCTTCCTTAGGTGGTTAGAGCCACTAAATCATTTGGGGACTCCAGAAGATCAGTGTGACAGAAACTTCCATCAGCATCAAGTGACCAGGGACTAATAAATCTTAAGATTTTTTGTTCCCCCTGGCATAGTTCATGATTATTCAGAAACTACTTTGCTGGAACATATAAATGAAAAAACATTCTAACAGGTCGAGATCTAGTCTTGATATTAAGAAAACAACAACAACAACAACAACAACAACAAAAACAAACTCCAGGACCATAAAGGAAGAATGTGGTGGGTGGGGGAAGTCCTTGAAAAGATGTTAACTTGGGTAAGGGAAATACCAGTATCTCTGTGGTCTTTCAGGAACAAAAAACATTTTTTTTTGCAGAGGGCTAGTGTTTGAGCCAAGATACAAAGTGACCTTCATGGCTGGCTGGCTCAACCTCAAGTTTTCCTAGGGAGAGTCCGTCCGCATTGCTCCAGGGCTTGACAGTGGGGAGCAAGGAAATGATGGTTGAAGCAAGGAATGACTGTGATTTCTCACCAGCAGATAGGTACACATTACTTGCTGAAATGATTCAGCAGTTTAAAGTAGAGAGCCGTGAGACTCAGTGAGTTACACATAGGGAACAGAAGACCCAGGAGGGGCAGCTAGCTCCCTTGGAATACTTCTGGGATTGCTCTGTTCCCTTCTGCTTTGAATCACAGGCTGAGGTGTGCTTGTGCTTGTAGGCTTTTTCTTCTTTTTCTCCTCACTCCTAACCCTGCCCCCAAGGTTCCTTGATTGTTTATAATAGAGTGTTCTAGACAGCAGCAGGGAAAAATTTTCAGGGGGTGGGGGTGGTGGGCCAGGAAAGGATAGGAAGGGAAGGAAGGTGTTTCATCTATCTCATCAGTGTTTAAGGTACTACCATTTTTTTAAAAAATGACATTATTCTGTTCCACCCTCACTCCCTGGAAAAAAACAGGCCTCTTGTCTGGATCTTTTCGTTTTAATGATTTCCATGAAAAGGCTTTTACCCAGGCTCTGACATGACTGTCAGAACACACATTTAAATGCGAGACTGCTTAAAAGGCTATTGATATTCCCTGGTGGAAAAGAAAGTGCTTTAAAAAAATCCATCTGTCTGTACACAAGTTAACCCTGACTATTTTCTTTCTTCCTCCTCCTCTTCCTCCTCCTCCTCTTTTTTTTTTTTTTTTTCCTGGTGGAAGACTCAGGTTAAAGCCAGATCTTTGGTCTCACAAAAATTTGTGTGTCACCATCTTCCAGAAGCTGTCATTTTCATACAGTGATGGCTCTGATTAATTTAATCCAGATCCAAGGATATTGAGTGAGGAGGAAGAATGCTTAATTTTGATGTGAGGCTGCTGTTCAGTCTCAGACTGCTTCTTTTGAATCTGGGGCTCATTTCTGTTTGTATGTCTTGGATATGTTAGCAGAAGTCAATGGTCTGTGTAGGAATTAGGTATGGTATTTATAATCGAAGACACATTTGGCATGGAGTTACTAAGTGTTGGGAATTAAAGTTTGTATCAGTTGCTGTACTATAGAAGCAGTCTATTATGGCAAATGGGTTCTGAAGTAACAACCAGGTATTTGATAAGATTTTAATTAATTGTTGGGCATGTGAGTTGTCAGCATGGTTGGTCTGCTCTCATGTTGCTGAGAGAATATTCTGTTAACTGTTAGCCACTATGTTTTGTTCTCTTTCTCACATGAAGTGTGATGGTTTTACTGAACAAGCAAGAGATAGAGGCAGTAAAATCCATTAACAGGAAAAAAAAATTGCTGCTATTGAGAATTCATTCCTGGAAAAAGTAATATGATTATCCACATTTTATCCATTGTAATCATGCTACCTGAACTCACCTAAGCATTCAGGGCTACCTAATTATCTCATAAGTCCTGGTTTCTATTCTCAACTCTTCTCATGTTGCTCAATCCCACAACTTCTATTCTACATTTGAGCAGATGATTTTTTACCTAGAAAAGAAGGTCATTAGGTAGAAATCTAGGCCATTAGGATAATTTTCTCAAATTTCTTTTTTTCTATTTCAAATTTCCCCTAGGTCATCATCCTCCTTTGCCTATTTCAGAGGGAAAAAAAGGACCTGGCGCCCTTAATATAAGCTTTTTTTTGATGCTGTTTCTTCCTAATTTCTTTAAAATGTTTCAAGTAATCTCTTCTTTTACTTACATGTTCAGTCCTTGTTTGGTTTTCTTCTGCCCACAAACTTGGTCTTGTACTTTATAATAATAAATAATACTAATACTAATACTAATAGACTAAAAAAGAAAAAAGTATTCTTTTAGTCATACTCCCCTCTCGAATGGAACTTTAGCTTTATAGTTCTTTTTAATGCTGTAGCAGTCATACTTTTGAAGTTTTTCAGTTCAGTTCAGTATTTACTGAGGCCTTCTATGTGCCCAGCACAAAAATCAACCAGTTTACAGCCTCTGTCTTCTAAGAGTTTATGTGTATTTCAGTCTAGTAAAGAAGATTAGATCTAGTTATAATATTAAATGATAAATGCTCTTTTTTTTTTTTAGAGTTTATTTATTTTGAGAGAGAGAGGGAGAGAGAACAAGTAGAGGAGGGTCAGAGAGAGAAGGGGAGAGAGGATATGAAGTGGGCTCTGTGCTGACAGCAGAGAGCTTGATGCAGGGCTTGAACCCATGAACCGTGAGATCATGACCTGAGCCAAAGTTGGATGCTTAACCGACTGAGCCACCCAGGCACCTCATGATAGATGCTCCAATAGAGATATGTACTCAGTGCTGTGGGAGTTTACCCTGGCATTCACAGTGTGCCTTCAATTTGTCTTTTCATTCTTCATCTCTTTTTGAATGTCTGATGAGTCTCCTAATGGAGGATAAAGAAATTAATGCTTTTATATTCCTTTTCTTTTCATCTCTTTTATTCTTATCTTTTGTTGGGAGGGGTGAGATCTGGTTATAATTGTAAATGAGTTGTTCTTTTTATATAAAATGAAGTTTTTTATATGTCATAATTTTTATGTAATATCAAGCTTCTGCTAATTATAGAAGGTTCATGTTGTCTTATCAATATGTGGTAAGTTATTTAGCGCTAATTAAACTTTTTTTTTTAATTTGTTTTTCAACGTTTTTATTTATTTTTGGGACAGAGAGAGACAGAGCATGAACGGGGGAGGGGCAGAGAGAGAGGGAGACACAGAATCGGAAACAGGCTCCAGGCTGCGAGCCATCAGCCCAGAGCCTGACGCGGGGCTCGAACTCACAGACCGTGAGATCGTCACCTGGCTGAAGTCGGACGCTTAACCGACTGCGCCACCCAGGCGTCCCAAGCGCTAATTAAACTTTAAAATAATTGGTGTTCTTCCATTCATTGCCAACTTTCCCAGTCATGAATAATTTATTTTGAATCAAGCTTAGCTGCATTTCTAACTCCCGAGTTTTCAAGAAGGTTCATAAGATGCAGTTTTACTTAGGGATTTTTTAAATATATGAATATGTCTCCCTAATATTTGTTATTTTATTTATTTATTTATTTATTTTAACGTTTATTTATTTTTGAGATAAGGAGAGACAGAGCATGAACGGGGGAGGGTCAGAGAGAGGGAGACACAGAATCTGAAACGGGCTCCAGGCTCTGAGCTGTCAGCACAGAGCCCGACGCGGGGCTTGAACTCACGGACCGCGAGATCATGACCTGAGCGGAAGTCAGCTGCCCAACCGACTGAGCCACCCAGGCGCCCCGTAATATTTGTTATTTTAGAAGTTCTTCTTGGCTTTTTTCTAAATTAATAGGCTGTTTTGTTTTTTTTTAAGGAAAGTTTTAGGTTAAAGAAAAATTGAGCAGACAGTTCCCATATGCCTTTTTTCTTCCTAGCAATTTTCCTTATATTATCTTGCATTAGTGGAATATATTTGTTAGAACTGATGAACCAATACTGATATTAGTTTTAAAAATTGAGATATAATAGGGGCTCCTGTGTGGCTCAGTCGGTTGAGCGTCCGACTTCGCCTCAGGTCACGATCTCACAGTTGACGAGTTCAAGCCCCGCGTCGGGCTCTGTGCTGACTGCCCAGAGCCTGGAGCCTGCTTCCGATTCTGTGTCTCCCTCTCTCTCTGCCTCTCCCCCGCTCATGCTCTGTCTCTCTCTCAAAAGTAAAGATAAACATTATAAAAATTAAAAAAAAATTGAGATATAATTGACATATAACATCGTATAAATTTGTGCTGTACATTTAAGCTGTGTTGATTGATATATTTACATGTAGCAGTATGATTACCACCATAACATCTCTATCATGTCTCATAATTATCATTTCTTTTTTCTGGTGCGAACATTTAAGATGTAGTCTCCCAGCAGCTGTGAAGTTTATAATACAGTGTTTTGGGCCCTAATCACTATGCTGTGCTCGAGCACTTCTTTCTCGACTGGTGGCAAATTTGTGCTCTTAAACAACATCTCCATAATTATTCTACTGCCCAGCCCCTGCTAACCACCATTCTACCCTCTGTTTTTATGAATTTGGTTTTTTTTAGATTCCACATATGGCATATCATACTGTATTTGTCTTTCTCTGCCCAACTTAACTTGCTTAGCATAATGCCCTGAAAGTCCATCCATGTTGTCACAAGTGGGAGGATTTATGAAAGGAAATGAAAACAGGATATCAAAAAGATATTTGCACTGTTATGGTTATTGCAGCATTATTTACAGTAGCCAAGATAGGAAAACAACCTAAGTGTCTGTCAGTGAATGACTACATAAAGAAGATATGGGAGTTGTGTGTGTGTGTATTAGTGGCTTTATATCTGTATGTGTAGAATGAAATATTATTCAGCTATGAGAAAGAAGGAAATCCTGCTATTTGTGACAATATATTATTATTATTCTTGTCATTTTGTGACAACATAATATATCGTTAACCAAAGCTAATCATTTACACTAGGGTTTATTCTTTATGTTGTAAAGTTCTGTAAGTTTTGAGAAATGCATGATGTCATGTATTCATCATTGAAGTATCATGCAGAATAATTTCACCAGGCTGAAAATCCCCTGTTCTTCACAACTGTTTATGCCTTCCCCCACCCTCAAATCTCTGACAGCCAGTGATCTTTTTATTTCCTCATTAGTCTTGCTTTTTTCAAAATGTCATGTGGTTAGAATCATACAGTGTGTAGCCTTTCAGATTGGGGTTTTTTCACTTAGCAGTATGTATTTAAGGTTCCTCTCTTTTTTACGACATGGTAGCTCATTTTTCTTAATTTTAGAACAATATTCCATTGTATGTATGTACGTACCACAGTTTGTTCTCCATTCTGCTATCTCGGTTGCTTCCAGCTTTTGGGAATTCGGAATATAACTGCTATAATACATTTGTGTGCACATAGATTTTAAACTCATTTGGGTAAATACCTAGGAATGCACATGATGGTTCATGTGGTAAGGCTATATTTAGTTTTGTAGGAAACCACCAAACTGTCTTCCCAAGTAGCTGTGTCATTTTGCATTCCCACCATCAGTAAATGAGAGTTCCTGTTGCTCCACATCCTCACCAGCATTTGGTATCGGCAGTTGTTTTATTTGTTTTTAATTTTAGCCATAATAGATCTATACTGGTATCTAGTTGTTGTTTTAATTTGCAGCTCTCTAATAAGAGATGGTATTGAGCATCTTTTCATATGCTCATTTGCCACCTGTACATCTCCTTTGGGGAGGTGTCTATTCAGAATTTTTGCTAATTTTTAAATTGGGTTTTGTTTTTTGTTATGTTTGTTATTTTCCCAAGTATATTTTGGATACCAATTCTTTTATCAGATAAGCGTTCTGCAAAGATTTTACCACAGTCTGTGGGCTGTCTTTTTATTTTCCTAGTAGTGTCTTTCACAGAACAGATGTTTTTTAATTTCAGTGAATGAACTTCAACTTAAAAATTTTTCTTTCATGGATCATACATTTGGTATGGTTGCCTAAGATGTCTTCACCAAACCCAGAGTCACCTAGGTGTTCTCTAATGTTCTCCTCTGGTAGTTTACATTTTTGCATTCTACATTTAGGTCTATGATCCATTTTTAATTACTTTTTTGTTTTGTGAGTGGTATTAACATCTATGTCTAGCTTTATTTTATTGTATGTGATGTCCAGTTCTAGCACCATTCGTTGAAATGACTATCTTTTTTCCACTGAACTGCATTTGTTTTATTGTCAAAGATCAGCTGACTGTATTGGTGTGAGTCTGTTTATGTACTCTGTGTTCTGTTCCCATTGATCTATTTGTTCTTTTGCCAATACCACACTGTCTTAATGACTGTAGCTTTATACTAAGTCATGAAGTTGGATGCTATTAGTTATCTGATACTTTTTGCCATCAGTATTATGTTGACTATTCTGTGTCTTTTGTTTTTCCATATAAACTTTAGAATTAGCTTATCAATATCTACAAAGCAACTTGCTGGGATTTTATTGGTATTGTGTTGAATCTATACATCAAATTGGGAAGAACTGATATCTTAATATGGAGTCTTGTTATCAATCAACATGAGATTTTTCTCCATTTATTTAGATCTTCTTTGATTTTCATTGTAAGTTTGCAGTTATCTTCCTATAGATTTTGTACATACTTTGATAGATTTATACCTATGTATTTTATTTTACTTTTTAACTTTAATTTATTAGTTATTTAGAGAGCCCACAAGTGGGGGAGGGGCACTTGGGGGGGGCAGGAGGAGAGAGAGAGCGAGAGATAATCTTAAGCAGGCTCCATGCTGAGCTCCATGGAGCATGGAGCCTGACTTGCGGCTCAATCTCATGACCATGAGATCTTGACCTGAGCTGAAGTCAAGAGTGGGATGCTTAACTGACTGAGCCACCTAGGCACCCCCCTAAGTATTTCTTTTGGGTGCTAATGCAATTAGTGTTATGTTATACCTTTCTAATTCTGATTGTTCATTGCAGGAATTTAGTGAAATATTTGACTTTTGTGTATTCACCTCCATCCTGTAATCTTTTCTGTAATCACTTACTAGTTCTAGGAGCTTTTTTTGTTGATTCTTTGGAAATTTCTATATAGATAATCATGTCATCTTTAAACAAAGACAGTTTTATTTCTTCATTCCCAATGTATACATGTAATTTCCTCTTTTTTGCCATATTACTTTAGCTAGGGCTTCTGATGTGATGTTGAATTGCAGTGGTGGAGCGCACATGTTACCCTCTTCCTGATCTTAGGAGGAAAGCATGTAGTTTCGCACCATTAAGGATGATTTGCTTAAGATTTTTTTATAGGTGTTCTTCATCAAGTTTAGGAAATACATAATTAAGTAACACCCTTTTTTATTCCTGATAATTTTCTTTGTTCTGAAGTCTGCTTTGTGTGAAAAGGATGTATAGTTAAGTTCGTCTTTCTTTGGATTAGTGTTAGCATGGGGTAGCTTTCTTCATCCCTTTACTTTTTCAAATCTATCTGTGACTTTATATTTGAAATAGGTTTCTTGTGGGGAACAGATAATTGGGTCTTGTTTTTTGTTTTTTTTTTTATCAACTTTCAGTTTCTTCTAATTGTTGTATTTAGACCATTCACATTTAAAGTGATTATTGCTATAGATGGATTAATATATATCATATTTGTAATTTTCTTATTCATTGCATTTATTTGTGTTTTATCTTCTCTTTTTCTGCCTTGTCTGGTTTTAATTGAGTGTTTTATGATTTCATTTTCTTTCCTCTCAACAACTGATTACGCTTTATTGAAGTTTTCTTATACTGGTTGCTTTAGCATTTGCAACATACTTTTATAATTAATCTAAGTCCACTTTAAAAATTTTTTTTTCAACGTTTTTTATTTATTTTTGGGACAGAGAGAGACAGAGCATGAACGGGGGAGGGGCAGAGAGAGAGGGAGACACAGAATCGGAAACAGGCTCCAGGCTCCGAGCCATCAGCCCAGAGCCTGACGCGGGGCTCGAACTCACGGACCGTGAGATCGTGACCTGGCTGATGTCGGACGCTTAACTGACTGCGCCACCCAGGCGCCCCATAATCTAACTCCACTTTTATTTTTTATTTTTTATTTTTTTGTTTTGTTTTTTGTTTTTTTGGGACAGAGAGAGACAGAGCATGAACGGGGGAGGGGCAGAGAGAGAGGGAGACACAGAATCGGAAACAGGCTCCAGGCTCCGAGCCATCAGCCCAGAGCCTGACGCGGGGCTCGAACTCACGGACCGCGAGATCGTGACCTGGCTGAAGTCGGACGCTTAACCGACTGCGCCACCCAGGCGCCCCGACTAACTCCACTTTTAAATAATGCTGTACCACCTCACAGGTAGAATAGATACAACAGAGAATTCCCAGTTCCTCCTTCTGGTCCCTTATGTCATTACTGTTATATATTTCCCTTATCCATGAACTGTTACAACTGAATGCATTTAGCTTATTATTATTAAAATTTGTAAATTTTTTTCATTGAACTGAAATTCAGATAATATAAAATTGACTATTTTAAAGTGAACATTTTAGTGGCATTTAGTACGTTTTTGTTGTTGATTTAAAAAAAATGTTTGAAGATAATTTGGTAATTACATAACAGTTGTAAAAATAGTGTAGAGATTTCCCATATACCTTTACCAGTCTTCCTCTTAGTATCTTTCATAACTGTAGAACACTAACATTTACTAAAATTAAGAAATTAACTTGATACAGATCTATTAACTACTGTACTGAACTTATTTGAATTTCACCAGTTTTGCCACTAATATCCTTTCTTTGTTCCAGGTTCCAATCTAGGATCCCTTGTTGCGTTAAGTTTCTCTGTCTCATTATTATTATTTAATCTGTGACTGTTCCTCAGTCTTTTCTTTCTTTTATGACCTTCATATTGATCAGTTATGTTGTAGACTACCCCTAAGTTTGGGTTTGTCTGATTTTTTTTTTTTTTAAGATTAGATTGATGTTGTACATTATTAGGATGAATACCAAAGAGGTAATATGTCTTCAGTGCATCATTTTGGGGGTTACATGATACTGATATTTATTACTAACTTTGGTTTGTTAATAGGATGTTTGCCAAGGTTCTCCACTGTAAAGTTAGTTATTTTCCTTTTGTAATTAGTAAGTGTGAGTTGGCCATAAATGTCTATTCTGTTGTATTTATCTACATGTCTATCTTTATACCAATATATACCATTCTGTCTATAAACCATTGTAGTTTTATAAGACATTCTGAAATCAGGTTGTGTAGACTATGTATGCTTATTTTTCTTCTGCAAAATTATTTTGGCTATTTTATATCCTTTGCATCTCTATAAATTTTCAAATCAGCCTGTCAGTGATTGGGAGTTTTATTGCATTTATAGATCAACTTGGGGAGAAGTAACATCTTAACGATAATAAGTCTTATCCAGGGGAATTATGTACCTCTCCATTTATTTTAGTCTTTGTTGGTTTTTTGTCAGCAATACTTGCCATTTTTTACTGTACAGGTATTATACACTATTGGTTGTTCAGTTGTTTACCATTAAGTCTGATGTTATACACTTAATCCAAGTAGAAATCCTTTAATTTGAGGAGGTTTCCTTCTATTTGTAGGTTGCTGAAAGTTTTCGCTTGAAAGGATATTACAAGTTTTCACTTTTTTTTTTAATGTTTATTTTTGAGAGAGAGAGACACACAGAGTGTGAGTAGGGGAGGGGCAGAGAGAGAGAGAGAGAAGGAAGAGAGGGGCAGAGAGAGGGGAAGACACTGAATCTGAAATGGTCTCTAGGCTCTGAGCTGTCAGCACAGAACCTGACATGGGCTCGAACTCTGGAATGGTGAGATCGTGACCTAGGCCGAAGTTGGACACTTAACCGACTAAGCCACCCAGGCGCCCAGGTATTACAAGTTTTCAGTTGTTCTTTTGTGCATCTCTTGAGGTGATCATTGGTTTTTTATTTTATATATTTTATTTATGTATAGTGAATTACATGGTTAATTTTTTATTTTTTAAGTTTATTTATTTTTGAGAGAGAAAGAGGGAGACAGAGGATCTGAAGCCAGCTCTGCTCTGACAGCAGAGAGCCCGATGCAGGGCTTGAACCCATGAACTCTGAGATCATGACCTGAGCCAAAGTCGGATGTTTAACTGACTGAGCTACTCAGGTACCCATTTGTGGTTGATTTTTTAATGTGAACCTGTGTTGTACTGCAGTATAATAAAATGTACATATTTGATCTTCATCCTTGGTTCCTGGCAAAGAGCTGCTAAAATCCTTGGAATTTTTTGAGTTATAGGAGTGAGAGGAGCACCTTTTGTTATTCATAACTAACTTCTTTCAATCATAACTGAGTTTATGCTAATGAGATTACTCTATGTGGGTCCTTATTTAGCTCCTAGATGGATGCTGGTCACCAGGGGAGCCAACCTTGTGATTAAAGGGCTGCAACTTTTTTTCTTTCTTTTTTCTTTACATTTTTTTTTAACATTTATTCATTTTTGAGAGACAGAGACAAGAGTGTGGGTGGAGGAGGGTCAGAGAGAGAGTGAGACACAGAATCCAAAGCAAGCTCCAGGCTCCATGCTGTCAGCACAGAGCCCAATGCAGGGCTCAAACTCGCGAACCATGAGATCCTGACCTGAGCCAAAGTTGAATGCTTGACCGATTGAGCACCCAGGCCCCCCAGGAGCCCCAAGAGTTGCAACTTTCAACCCTACTCCTTTACTTTTGGGAAGGGGAAAGGAGGGAGGGACTAGAGATCACGTAAATCATCAGTGTCCAATGATTTAATCAACTGCGCCTATAAAAGTCTGTGAGCCATGGGATTTGGAAAGCTTCCAAGTTGGTGAACACATCAAGGTGCTGGGAAGGTGCTGTACCAGGACAAGGCATGGAATCTCTGGACACCAGTTCTCCTTCTGACTCCACTCCCTTATTTTACCTTATACATCTCTTTCATTTGGCTGTTCCTGAGTTTTATCCTTTATTATAAACTGGTATTAGTAAGTAAAGCACCTTCTTGAGTTCTATGAGCCACTCTAGCAAAATTTTGAACTTCTGAAAAGGGCATAGGAACTTTTCTAATTTATAGCCAAATTGGACAGAGGGGTGGGTACCTTGGCACCCAATATTTGTGGCTGGTGTCTGAAGTGATGGCAAAATTTTGGGGCTGAGACCATACACCTGTGGAGTCTAACACTAACTCTGGGTAATGTCAGAATTGAATTGAATGGTAGGACACCCAGTTGGTTTGGGTGGAAAAACCTGCACATTTGTGCATACAACAGATGTGTTGTATGTAAAAAAGATCTTAGCCCCAGATTGCATTCCTAAGATGAACCCCATCTTGTCATGAAGTATTAGCAACACACATACCCACACATACATTTCTACAGTTTGATTGGTTTAGTTTTTAGTTTGCTAAAAGTATTACATATGTTTATGTGTCTATTTTTACAAGGGATATAGGTCGTTTCCTTGTATAGTTTTTTTTTTTTTTTTAAATATCAGAGTGATCCTGGCCTCTTTTAAAAATTAATTAATTATTTTAAAATTTACATCCAAGTTAGTTAGCATATAGTGCATCAATGATTTCAGGAGTAGATTCCTTAATGCCCCTTACCCATTTAGCCCATCCCCCTCCCCCACAACCCCTCCAGCAACCCTCTGTTTGTTCTCTATATTTAAGAGTATCTTGTGTTTTGTCCCACTCCCTGTTTTTATATTATTTTTGCCTCCCTTCCCTTATGTTCCTCTGTTTTATATCTTAAAGTCCTCATATGAGTGAAGTCATATGGTATTTGTCTTTCTCTGACTAATGTCACTTAGCATAATACCCTCTAGCTCCATCCACGTAGTTGAAAATGGCAAGATTTCATTCTTTTTGATTGCCGAGCAATACTCCATTGTGTATTTATATACCACATCTTCTTTATCTACTCATCTGTTGATGGACATTTGGGCTCTTTCCATACTTTGGCTATTGTTGATAGCATTGCTATAAACATTGGGGTGCACATACCCCTCTGAAACAGCACACCTGTATCCCTTGGATAGATACCTAGTAGTACAATTGCTGGGTCATAGGGTAGTTCTATTTTTAACTTTTTGAGGAATCTCCATACTGTTTTCCACAGTGGCTGCACCAGTTTGGATACTGACCTCTTAAAATGAGTTTGGATATGTTCTTTTCTTTTCTATTTTCTGGAAGCATTGTGTGGAATAATTTTTATATATTTTAAAAATATGTATTTATTCCTTAAGTGTTTGATTGAATTTACTAGTGAATCATCTATGCTATTCAGATTATCTATTTATTCTTGCCCTTTAGTAGTTTATGTATTTCAAGGAATTTGTCTCTTTCACCTAAATTGTTGAATATGCAGATATACAGTTGTTAACAATATTCCCTAATCTTTTGAATGTATGTTGGGTCTGTAGTGATGTCCTAATTTTGAATCTTTGAAGTCCATATCTAATAATTATGAATTTTAGATCTCTGATGTATTTCCTTCACCTCCTCTTTCCCCCACTGGTTTCTGTGCATGTTGTCTTATCTCCTTTTGTGTTTGGTTACTTTTGGTTGTTGCTGGGTACTGTAATTTCAAAATTGTAGAAACAGTTTAAGTCTAGAATGATGGTATTCTTCCTTGGAAAAGAATTGTGCTTGCTATTATGAGATACTAGTAGACAGGATTATTCTAGGGGACTTTGGGATCACTTTGATCCAATTTAATGCATACTATGAATCTCTATAAGGGCCTGTATGATTCCTGGTTTACATGTGTCACAGGGTGCAACTATTCAGCGTTCCAACCCACAACGAATGGTTCACCAAAGTCTTTCCTTCCTGATGGAACTCAACTCTTATTCTGTTTTCTAATCCTTTGGCATTGAAAAAGGTGCTATTTAGTCAGTCTGTTACCCTTTTAGTATTGGCAAATGCCCTCAAAGGAAGAATAGCTTCAAATATTGCTATTTCTTACCCATGTCACTTCCCTTTCCTGCATTCTGGCCTAATAAGTTTCTACAATCTTGTTAGCTCTCTTGAAGCCTTTGAGCAGATGGCTTTTATATTTTATTCTGCTTTTCTTGTCTAAATTATTTAGTTCAATGTTGCCTGAAGAGAATATTCCTTTATAGTTATTTATATCCACATCTGTTTTATAAAATTTTGATCAAATTGTATATGTAAATTATATCTTAACTTTTTTAACTTAACATAATATTAATAGCTACTTCTTAGTGTAAATAAATATTCTTGAAAGTCATCGTTATTAATAAATTGAATAATATTTCTTCACATTATGTTGTATAATTTTCTATTCTTTTTTCTGGTTTAATTCCATATTACTAGACATTTACATTTCTTCTTTGTATTTCCTACATAATGATATTTCTAGATTCAAAATTATTTGCAGACCCTCTACTTTACACATTTTATAAATGTAAACTTGATCATTTTTACTGAACTAGATGCCTGCTGTGATAACAAAATTGAATTTTATTATGAGGATGCATAGAAACCTTTAATATCTTGAGAAACACCTGGCTTTTAAGTTAAAACTGGAAACAGAAGCTTGTGTTAGTGTATAGTTTTACACCTAGCAATAAGAGAACACATGTCCATCTGATCTTAGGAAGATTTTATAAGTTTCAAATGGGTCTTTGGCCCTGAGCCATTTTTGCTGTCATTTTTTATTAACTTTGTTCTCTTTTTCTTATAGAAAGCCTGCTTTTTATAATATTGTTTAAAAAAATATGATTCCATTCAAAAGGATATTGTAAAATGGTGTCTTAAAATCGTGTGTCTCAGTCCATTAAATAGACTCATAAAACATCATAACACAAAATATGCAGTAACTAGTCTGAACCACAGAGTTAGCCTTAACTCACTTCTAGTTCTGTGTCATAGTAAATCAGCTTGTAATGATCATCACAAGACAACAAATTAATTTTTCTTTTTGAAACGATCATCCCTAGCTTCTTTTGTGGATAAGAGTGAGGCATTTAAAATCACATTTGTAAATAGATATTCCTGATTGGAACTGAGATTAAATCTTATAGCTTAGTACTCAGTTTTTGTGTAACATTTATTATAGCCTTTTTATTTGTTTTTGTACAATAGTTCATATTTGTAATGATGGTCTTTCATAGATTGGTTAAATTGTAATTATTGGGTTTTTTTTCCTGTGGCATTTTTGAAGGAAGTAAAGACATGCTCTTTCTATTCTATAATACTCTTCTGTCTACTATGGTTCATCAAAGGTCAGTTTTGTGGGAATTTGGTTCAGTTTTTTATTATGAACTGGATAGTGGTTGTTATGTTGTCTTTTATAGGTTGATTAAACTGCAATTATGTTGTTCCTATGGCACTTCTTTTTTTTTTCTTTTCTTTCTTTTTTTTTTTTTTTTAAGTTTATTTATTTTTTGAGAGAGAGAGAGGAGGAGCAGAGGGAGGGAGAGAATCCCAAGCAGGCTCTGTACTGCCAGTGCAGAGCCTGAAGTAGGGCTCGAACTCACAAACCCTGAGATCATGACCTGAGCTGAAACCGAGTCAGATGCTTAACCAGTTGAGCCACCCAGGCACCCTCCTATGGCACTTCTCATAGGAGTGGGTAGTTAGAGATATGCTTTCCCTGTTCTGATACTCTTCTTATCCCTCTGGTGTGGTTCATGAAAAACATATCTTCTGTGTTGATAGGAAGCTAATGATAAAGCAAGAAAACATTAGATTATGGAAGGAAAAAAGAAACTGTCATTTTTCAAAAATTTATCCTGGGCCAATTATAGTGCTAGGCACTCTCACATAAAAGAGGAGAATGATTTGCTTAGAACTTTAATGTTTCTCAAGGTGAAAATTTCTCAAGGTGGTTGAAGTTAAGCTTTGGAAATCTTAAATATTTTAATTTTTTCTTTGTTATTTTTGCTATTTCCAGAGGATGTGAATCAAGCACAACATAGTAACACATGCTTTTTATGTAAATACTCGTATTTTTAATAGATTGGGTGTTCTGATAGCTTTTCTTCAGGCACTCTGTGTTAGAATGTGGACATAAGCTTAGTGTTTTCATAACTTTTCCATTTATATTTATAAACAACAATGTTATCCATATTATCTTTCCAGATATGCTTTGTTGTCAATAGTTTATACACTGTATGAATTTTACTAGGACCATAACCAAGTTTTTCCTTGTATGGAGATTTTCTTTGTGGGAAATTGTCTTCTATACATTTTGGATTCCCCATTCTTGGTCTCATTAGCACTCTCCATAGTCAATGACTTACATCCAGTAACTTTACTGCAGTCCTAAGATCATGCCCCAAAGTCAAGGTAATTTACAGGATAGGAAAAGCATACCCTGGCTTTCCTAGTTAAACCACACTAAAGGTACTGGTTTCTCCTGCTAAAAATTGGCTTCCTTCATCAGTCTCCCCTCTTTAGAGGGCAGTTTGGAGTATTGCCCTTCACTTTGATGTGGTCTTTAAATTTCTTCTCTCTTCATTGGACTTCTTACAGAAGCCTTTATTTGAAACAGAATGTTTAAATTCAGCTGTGGCTTTCTAACACATCATTTTTTTTTTTCATTCACTACCATGTCAAGTAAGTTATGTTGGATCTGTTATATTATTTTTTCGGTACAAAAACATAAGGAAAAGATAGTAAGATAGACATGGAGTAATTGTAGTGACTCAGTGTACATATAGTAACTTGTTTTTAGATTCCTCTTAATTCTGCTAGGGGAAAATCAAATTTTAGGCAGTTAATATGTCTCAGTGATCACTTGGGTACAAAGAAATTACAAATATACATTTGATATCCTGCTCCTTTGCAAAATTTAAAACTTATTCTATTGACAAAAAATTACTTTTCTTTTTCTGGACCATATGCTTAGTGTTTTTTCAACATTCAATATACTACTGAATATTTTCCATCTTGATAACGTTTAAGAAACTCAGAGCACTTTGTAACACTTTATTGAAGAAGATGGAAGAAGGAAAAGCAATTTGTTGTTTACATAGCACTAAAGTTATTATTTCCAGTCAAATTGTATGGATTTTAATTATTATAGGAATTGTAACTTTGTATCATCTGTCTAGTCAGAGTTATGGTACTTAAAAAATCAATTTTTTTAAAAAATTTTCAACATCTGATGAAAATTTATTCTATATTTTAAAACTGAGTTTATGTTGTTTCATGTGTTTAAATAATACATGTATAAATTTTAATGCTCGGATTGTCTTTAGCAATTCAAAATATTTGTTTTCAGCAAACAAACTAAAATTATACAAGGTTGTACAACTTACTAGTAGCAATTAGGACTACAAGTTTCATCTCATGATTCAGTGTCCAGTGTTTTTTCTTCTTAGCTCACACTGCTTGGTTGTTTTGTCACAGCCATTGCTTTAATATTAACTTCCTTGGGAAGAAGTCTGTCAGGAAAAAAGTCTTTCTGACAGACAGTTCCAAACTGAGCCCAATTGGATTCTTTTTGTTATGGTAGGTATTACAGAGAGAAAGCCTAACAGTACATTTGAGAAGAATTATACTGGATTGAAATCTTCAATACAATGTTGTTATTTTCGGAAGCATTTGCCCTTTGGGATTTATTAGTAGTGATACCTGGTTGTCATCTTCCTTGTCATCGTCTTCTCCTCCCCGTTCCTCTCCGCCTCCTCCTCTGTCCCCTTGTCCTCTTCTTTTCCTCCTTCTCCTTCTCCCCGCTCCTCCTCCTCCTCCTCCCCGTCCTCTCAAACCAATATAATAATCAGAGTTTGGAAGGAATGAGGAAATACATTAATAATGTAATAATATTTGCCTTGGGTAAAGTAACTTGTTTCTGAGATTTTGGAAAGACGGGAATCTCCTCTGCATCTGAGATTCTTGAGACCCTGGCTTTTATTAGGAATGCACTACAGAATTTAAAGGTCTGGGCAAAAGGCAAGCCTTACCTGGTTTCCTAGAAGGAAGATAATGGATAAATAAAGATTGATATATTAGAATTTTTATTTTGCTGAAAGGGTGAAATCAATAATTTATGTGATTATGGAATAATTCTTGTTGTTCAGGAATAGACACCAAGATGCTATTGATTTTACTTTCTATTACTCCAGTTCTTTGTTGTGTCTTTCTGGTTTTGTTGTTGTTGTTGCTGTTATTTGGTTTTTTTTTTTTTTTCTCAACTGCTTTTGATTGTAAATCTTGTAAATGGAATAGAAAAAAGAAGTTATTTCTCTTTGAGTTTGTTTTGTAAAGCAGAAATGGAAGGGACCCAAAGAGTAATAGCTCATTATCTAGTTTGGTGATTGATACACTATGACTGTGCTGTCCAGTAATACTTTTATTATAGATTTACTTTTGAGGTGCCATTTGGGTTCTGTTGACTGAGGGAAATGACTTAAAACCTTTGTGAATTGTTCAGCTGACCACAGAGTGTGTGTAGTTGGTGGATATATGCCTACTCTCTTTCTTCCCCCTAATTTTATCAGTTGTCTTCTGAGAAAGAATATGGCTTGGATAGTAGTTTAGTAAGATATTCTGTTGTTCTTTATGTAATTTTATTGTTCATTACAATGAAAACTTAGCTAAATTAGGATATTAAATTGGGATCTTTGTTGATACTGTAGTTATAGTTGAGACTACTGGTTTGAGTGAAATATTGACTGAACTGTTTTAATTATAACTTTTTCTGGCTCTTTTTGGGTGGGATTGGGTGGTCCTTGAGTGAAGCCTTGCTTATATAGGCCTTATCTTTTCTGGAAGAGTAGGTTAAAACATAAAATATTTTTTTTTCCTTTTTTTTTAATTTATTTTTGGGACAGAGAGACAGAGCATGAACGGGGGAGGGGCAGAGAGAGAGGGAGACACAGAATCGGAAACAGGCTCCAGGCTCCGAGCCATCAGCCCAGAGCCTGACGCGGGGCTCGAACTCACGGACCGCGAGATCGTGACCTGGCTGAAGTCGGACGCTTAACCGACTGCGCCACCCAGGCGCCCCTAAAACATAAAATATTAAGCACTTAGGGGAATACTACTCTGAGAGTAGTAATCAATAACCCTTGATTATTTTTCCTCCCAGTTTTACCTTTCCTTTGGGTATTTTGGGGTCATTTTCACCACCACCTAAAGATGACAATGATAAAAGATGTAAAACTCAAACTAATCTGTGGTAAAAAATTGTAGACAAGAGTTGATACTATTGTCAGAAATAATAAAGATTATATTGAAATTTAGTTCATTCATGAACCAGCCTATCTTAGAACCATGCATAAATGATTCTATGCATGAATGATCTATTAATGTGTTAGACATTAAGCATAAGCTACCATAATGCTCCTGTCTTTAGTAGTTGGCATTCATTTTGTATCTTAAAATGACTAAGAAATTCTTGAAATGTGATCAACATGGCTGACATTGTCCTTCTAGATATTAGAATGTAATGTTTATAATAGTTTAAATTCTGTGAGAGCTCAGGATTAAAGGGTTGACCCTATGTAGTTGTCTGTCTTTTCTTAGCCTGTACCAACACTAAATAAACTGTAAGGTCTGAAACACAAATGATATGTATAAAGGAGACTCTTCTTGATTACTCTGTATTTAAAAAGCAACCTTTCTTCCCTTCTTTTATATTTGCTCAACAATTTGCCATTTCTGATGCCATTAATTAATTAATTCATTCATTCATTCCTGAGGATTTGAGTTTCCATCTGGAACCATTTCCCTTCAGCTAAAGAACTTCCTTTAGCATTTTTTATAGTGCAGATGTGCTGGTCTTAAATTCCCTTAGTTTTCTTTTATCTAAAATGTTTTTCTTTTACTTTCATTCCTGTATTAGTTTCCTAGCACTGCCATAACAAAGTACCACAAATTGAGTGGCTTAAAATAAATTTACCATGTCACAGTTCTGGAGGCTAGAAGTTCAAAATCCAAGTGTCATCTAGGCCATGCTTCCTCTGATACCACTAGGGGAGAATCCTCCTTTGCCTTTTCCTGCTCATTTGCCAGCACTCTTGGCTTTCCTTCACACTTGCAGTTGTAGCACCTCAATCTCTGGCTTCCTCATCACCTGATATTGTTTTCTATGTCTTCTGTCTCTGTCTTGTCCTCTTCTTAGGAGGACACTAGTCATATTGCCTTAAAGGCCCACCTTGATGCAGTATGACTTCATCTTCAATACATCTGCATTGACCCTATTTCAAATAAGGTCACATTATGAGATGCCAGGGTTTCGGACTTCAATATATCTGTCTAGAAGGTGCAATTCATCACGTAATTCCTGAAGGATATTTGTTACATGTAGAATTTGGGTTGATTACATTTTTTCATTTCATTTTCTTTTCTTTGACTTGCTGGCCCCTGTAGTTCTCCTGAGAGATAATAGTCATTTATCATGTATTGTTTCTCCACCATATATAATGTAGAGTTTTTTCTTAACGCTTTCAGATTTTTCTCTTGATCTCTGATTTTCAGTGTTTTGACTCTGATGTGCATAAGCATGGTTTCTTTGCATTTATCTATGTTAGGATTCACTGAATTTCTTAACTCTGTTACTTTATCAAATGTAGGAAATTTTCCTCTATTATTTTTTCCAATATTTTTTACAAAATATTTTATTTCTCCTCTTTTTCAGGACTCTAGTTCTACTTACATTAGACCTTTTGCAGTATTATTCCCCATGTTCCTCTGGCTCTGGTTTGGTGTTTGTTTAATTTTTCATTTCTTTCCTTTATTTTCTGCTTGGATAATTTTTTTCATCTGTCTTCAAGTTCACTGACTTTTTCTTTTGTTATCTCTATTTAGTTTATAAGCCCATTAAATGGTAAATTATTTCAGGCATTGTATTTTTTAGTTCTAGAATTTCCCTTTGGCTCTTTTACATAGTTTCTATTTCTTGGCTGAGATTTACCATATTTTCTTTTTTTTTTTTAAATATTTGTTTTGAGAGAGAGAGAGAGTGTGAGTATGCATGTGTGAGCAAGTGGGGGAGGGAAAGAGAGAGAGAAAGAGAGAGAATCCCAAGCAGGCTCAGTGCCGTCAGCACAGAGTCTGACAGGGGGCTCGATCCCACCAACTGTGAGATCATGACCTGAGCCAAAATCAAGAGTTGGTGGCTTAACCAACTGAGCCACCCAGGTGCCCCAAGATTCACTGTATTTTATTCATTGTGAGCATATTTTTCTTTATCTCCTTAAGTGTAGTTATAATAACTGTTTAAAAATTCATCCAGTGAATGAATTGAATGAAAATGATAAAAAGGGCATAATACATCTTTGGAAGAATGAAAGTAAGGAGGTATACCCAACATTGGAGTACCTAAATATATTAAGCAAATACTAACAGATCTGAAGGGAGAAATAGACAACAGTACAATAATAGTAGGGGGACTTCTGTAACTCATTTTCAACAACAGATAGGGCAGTGGAACAGAAAATCAATAAGGAAGCATTGCACTTACACTATATCTTAGACCAAATAAATTTAACAAACATATACAAATTATTCCAACCAACAGCAGCAGAATACACATTCTCCTCAAGCATACATGGAACATTCTCCAGGATAGATTATATATTAGGTCACAAAACAAGCCTTAGCAAATGTAAGAAGATCGAAGTCATACCAAGTATGTTTTCCAACCACAAAGGTAAAAAACTAGAAGTCAATAATAGGATGAAAACTAGAATATTAATAAATATGTGGAAATTAACCAACAGACTCCTGAACAACCAGTGGGTCAAAGAAGAAATCAAAAGGGAATCAAAAAATATCTTTAAAGAAACAAAAATGGGAATACAACATACCAAAACTCGTGGGATGTACCAAAAGCAGTTCTTTGAGGTAAATTTATGGCAGTTAATATAAAGATGACAAACAAACAGCCTGACTTTACACCTTAAGGAACTAGGGGGGAAAAAGGCCAAACTAAACCTGAAGTTAAGAGAAGGAAAGAAATAACAAATATCAAAGCAGAAATAAATGAAAGACCAGAGAATCAATATAAAATATCGATGAAACTAAGACAGCTTTTTTTTTTTTTTTAAATGAACAAAATTGATACACCTTAAGCTAGACTCTAAGAAAACAATACAGGAGTCAACATCAGAAATGAAGGAGGGGACATTACAACTGACACCACAGAAATACTAAGGATCATAAGAAATCAGTAATTGCAAACAAATTGGATAACCTAGAAGAAACAGATAAATTTATAGGAACATACAACTTACCATGGCTGAATCGGGAAGAAATAAAAAATTTGAATAGACCAGTAATAAATGAGATTGAAGTAGTAATCACAAACCTCCCAACAAAGAAAAGTCTAAGACCAGATGGTTTCACTGGTGAATTCCACCAAACATCTAAAGAAGAATTAATGCTAATCCTTCTTAAAGTCTTCCAAAAATTTGAAGAGGAGGGAACACTCCCAAACTCATTTTATGGGGCCAGCATTACCCAGGTAAGGGCACTAGAAGAAAAGGGAACTACAGATGAATATACATATAGATGCAAAAACTGTCAAGAAAATACTAGCAAACAAATTCATCAGCACATTAAAGGGATCATACCATGATCAAGTATGATTTGTCCCTAGGATGCATGGATGGTTCAACATATTCAAATCAATAAGGGCGATACATCACATTAATAGAATGAAAGGTAAAAATCATATGATCATCTAAATAGATGCAGAAAAAAAGCACTTGACAAAATGAAACATCATTTCATCATAAAACTCTCCACAAATCGGATATAGAAGAAATGTACCTCAGTATAATAAAGGCCACATATGACAAACCCATAGCTAACAGCATACTCGACAGTGAAGGTTGAAAACTTTCTTGCTAAGATCAAGAAGAAGACAAGGGTGCTCACTCTCAATACTTCTGTTCAATATAGTACTGGAAATCCTAGCCAGAGAAGTTAGTCAAGAAAAATAAATAACAGTCGTCCAAATTAAAAAGCAGTAAAATTGTCTCTGTTTACAGGTGATATGATCTTATATGTAGAAAATCTTTATATGTTCCACCAAAAAACCATCAAAACTAATAAATTCAGTACAGTTTTAGGATACAATATCAATACTCCAAAATCAGTTTCATTTCTGTACACTAACCATAAACTATCTTTGAAAGAAATAAAGCAATTTTATTTATGGCAGCATCAAGCATCATAAAATACTTAGGAATAAATGTAACCATGGAGATGAAAGAGGTGAAATATCTATACTGGAAATTACAAGACATTGATGAAAGAAATTGGAGAAGACACAAATAAAGACACATCCCATGTTTACTGATTGGAGGAATTAATATTGTTAAAAAGACTTTAGTACCCAAAGTGATCTGCAGATTCAGTGCAGTTCCTATCAAAAGTCTAATGACATTTTCCAAAGAAATAGTTGAAAAAAAAAAAAAAAAAAACAGTCCTAAAATTTGTATGGAACTACAAAAGACCTTGAATAGCCAAAGCTATCCTGAGAAATAACAAAGCTGGAGACATTATTCATAATAGCCCAAACATGGAAACGACCTAAGTGTCTATCAGTGGATGAATGGATAAAGAAAATGTGGTGTATATATACTAGAGAGTATTGTTCAACCATAAAAAGAAGGAAATCCTGCCTCTTGTGACAAAATGGAATGACCTTGAGGACATTATTCTAATTTAGAAGTCAGATAGGGAAAGACCAGAACTGTATGGTGTCACTTATATGTGAAATGTAAAAAGCCAAATTTATAAAAATAGAGGATAAAATGGTGGTTTTCAGGGCCTGGGAGGTGAGTGGAATAAGAAGCTTTGGTCAAAGGGCACAAATTTCCAACTGTAAGATGAGTATGTTCTGGGGATCTAATGTACAGCATGATCACTATAATTAACAATATTATATACTTGAAAGTTGTTAGGAGAGCAGGTCATATATGTTATTGCCATGCACAAAAACGATAATTATGTGAGTGGATGGAGATGTTAGGTAACCTGTTGTAATCATTTTGCAATATATATGCGTATCAAAACAGCACATTGTCCACCTTGAACTTATGTAAATTATGTATCAATAATATCTCAGGAAAGCTGGAAGGAAAAAAAAGAAAGCACTAGGAAGAGTGATAACTAATATAGCAGGGTGTGTGAATCCACAAGTGAAAGTATAAACAGAGGTACGCGTGGAATGGAGAAGACAGTTCAGGACATATTGGTGCCTCCAGTGAAGCTGAGACTTTGGAGGTATGAGTTAATAATAGATGATGGGGTAAGATGAGGGACTTAAAAATAGTGTGATTTGTTGAATGTTAGTGTGCAAAACAGTGAATTCCTTTTCTTTCTTCTGCCTCATGCATGGAATATTTGCACTTAGATTCTTAGATGGAAGACTAGAAGATTCTTTTCTAGAGAAATTCATAAAAGACTGCCATGAAGTGCCATTGGATTTCACCAGTAAAGAGGTTATCTCCCTCCTAGAACTCCCTAAAGTGAAGCCTGCTGGTTCCTTCATCCTTACAGATCTTTCTGTCAACTCTTGAGTGACTTATTGTTAAATATAAATGGCCCCCAAGGATTAACAGACATTTCAGGGAAAAAAATTTCCAACTGGGAAGAGAGAGACCCAAATTTACCAATATGAGAAAACAAGTAATAACAATAAAAATTATCAGGAGGGAGCAGATAATGCAGAAACAGAGTAATATATTAAAAAATTAATTTGTATTCTCAAAAATTAAAACATTTTTTTCAATATAAAAGTGGTACAAAGATCATCAGGAGGTTTTATAGGAGAATTCACTGTCCATTAGGAATTCCAGACAAAGGAAGAAAATGATCAGGGCAGTAATATGAGAAAATCCCCTTTATTCTGTGGGACTCAAATATCCAGGTTCATGGATAAATTACTTACCTAGCATAATGAACAAATGACACAATGGCTAACACCAAGGTATGCCATTGTGAAATTTACAACAGATAGGGTAAAGAGGTTTGAAAAGCTTCTAGAGAGGAAATGTAATGTCTTATACAAAAGAATGAAGATCAAAATGACATTGTCTTTCTGGTTAGCAATAATGGGTACTAGAAGACAATGGAACAATGCTTTCAATAATCTGAGGAACCTTGAATTCTATACTCAGTTAAATGTTTTATCAGTTTATGTGAAGATGAGTCATTTTTTTATTGCAAGGACTCAGGAAATTTAACTCTCATATTTCATTTCTTAGGAATTACTTGAAGGTGTGCTCCAACAAAATGTGGGACTAAATTAATTGCAAGGTAGATATAGAGTTTATGAAACTATGTCTCTAACCCCAGTGAGACGTGAAAGTAAGTCCCCTCTAGAATGATATTTATGAAGCAGGGCGTATAGAACAATCAGCTCAGGTTACTTAAACCTGTAGGAAAAATAGGGTCTGGATAGGGTGCCTATTATGATAAGCTTTTTGAAGAAATAAAGATTATTATAGTTAGAATATTAGAGAATTTTAAAAAATTAGAGAATTTGAAACTCAAGGAACAACAAAAGCTATAATCAAAACAAAAACGTATAATCAAATATATATAGTCATCGTATAGATACATCCTGTGAGACAGGATGCTTACATGACATAATTATTAACACTGATTATTGCTTTAACTTGAAATACTATGCTGGGAAGATAATTGATGAAGCAGAAAGGTAAAAAGGTAAGGAGTCTAGATTTTTTAAAAATTAATTCATTTTGAGAGAGAGAGAGAGAGAGAGAGAGCTTGCGAGCAGGGGAAAGGCAGAGAGAGAGAGAGAGAGAGAGAGAGAGAGAGAGAGAGAGAGGAGAGAATCCCAAGCAGGCTCTCAGCCCAGAGCCCGAGGTGGGGCATGAACTCACTAACTGTGAGATCACAACCTGAGCTGAAACCAAGAGCTGGATGCTTAACCAACTGTCACCCAGGCACCCCTAAGTGAGCTAAGTTTTTACTCTAAAGTATAAGGGTATTATTTAGAAATGTGGGTATAAAATGTTAACTCTACAGAACAGAATTGGGGTGTAGGAAAAAGCATAAGGAGGTTCTACGTATTATCATAAAATAATATTAGTATTATTGGATTTTTAAAAAAACCATGAACTTATATTCATTTGGCAGACATTTCAAGTGAAATAAATTAATTGGGAAAAGATGAAGTTTTTTAAAAAATGGAGTTGGTGCAAAATAACCATTTGAATGAGTGGTTTTCTGTCTCTATGTAACATTCAAGGTAAGTTGTAGGAGGATTAAGCATATTAATGTAAAATAAATGATAAAAGTACTAGAGGAAAATAAATACTAATAAAATTGTAGAGTGGACATTAAATCTTTTTACATAGCCAAATCTAATTTATTTATTTTCAACATTTATCTTTTCGTCTAGATTTTCTACTTCTAGAAATTCCCCTAATAAAATAATTAACTATACACACAAACTTTTAGCTCTGGAGATAGTCTGTGCAGCATTATTAAACAGCAAAATATTGGAAGCAATATGAATCTCTTATAGTAGGTTATGTTTAAATAAATGTGTTCTTTTAGTCATTCATTTATTCATTCATTCATTCATTCATTCATTTATTAAAATTTATTTATTTTGAGAGAGAGAGAGAGCAGAAGAGCGAGGGTGGAGCAGAGAGAGACAAGGAGAGAGAATCCCAAGCAGGCTCTGCGCTGTCAGTGCAAAGCCCGACATGGGGCTTGAACTCATGAACAGTGAGATAGTGATCTGAGCCCAAATCAAATTGGACGCTTAACCAACTGAGCCACCCAGGCACCCCTAAATAAATGTGTTCTTTTAAATGCAATACAATGCAAATATTGTAATAGATGGTTTTATTTGTAGAGAAGTAGATTTGTGATATATTTTTGAGCAAAAAGAAAATTAAAAGAACTTTATTTAGTATGGTTCTTTTTTTGGCCTACCAGTATACATGGTAATTGCTCATAAATAGAAAATGCAGATAAGCAAGAAGAACAGTCTTTTACATGCACAGAAATCTTTATATGTGGGGTTGTCATTCATCAAAATAACTGATATTACTGAGTGGAGATTTTGATAGATTTTTTCCCCTTTACTTTTTTGTAATTTATTTTATAATTAATTGTAATTAACATATGTTTGTGTGTTGACAAAGGAAAATGATAGTGTTTAAAAAGAGCAGAGAATTCTAATTTACAAGAGAATTCTGTAATTTTACTATTGTGTCATACAAAACGTAACACCCTACATGTAGTACATCTTATTGCAGTGAATTTTGTTAATGCAAAAACATCCCCCTTGCCATTGAAATATAAAATATAGGTTTAAAAATTGTTTTTTAATGTTTATTTATTATTGAGAGTCAGAGAGAGACAGAGAGTGAGCAGGGGAGGAGCAGAGAGAGAGGGAGACACAGAATCTGAAGTAGGTTCCAGGCTCTGAGCTGTCAGTGTAGAGCCCAATGCAAGGCTTGAACTCATGAACCGTGAGATCATGACCTGAGCTGAAGTTGGAGGCTTAACTGACTGAGCCACCCAGGCGCCCCCTATAAAATATAGATTTAAATATGAACTGGAGACTTTCAAAGGGCTAAGGATCCCAGTTATAATTTAATTAATTAGAGAAAGTAAGAGACAGAGGAAGGGAAGAGAGAGAGAGAGAGCGGGAGCAAGACAGAGAGAGAGAGAGAGAGAGAGAGAGAGAGAGAGAGAGAATCTTAAGCAAGCTCCATTCCCAGCATGGAGCTTGATGCAGGGCTTGATCTCACAACTGTGAGATCATGACCTAAACTGAAATCAAGAGTAGGGTGCTTAACCGACTAAGCCACCCAGGCACCCCAGGATCCTGGTTATAATTTCAAAGGGAATGTAGTGAACACCTTCCTTAATTAAAAAACAAAAAGTTCCAATGGTATCATAATCCTAGATTTCTTATCTTACTGATGGAAATTTTTGGGGATCTGATTAAGTTACATGCAAAACTGTTTATCCCTCATTTGTTTATGTATTTATTTATAAAAATTTTTGGAGGGCTCCTGGGTGGCTCAGTCGGTTAAGCGTCTGACCTCTGCTGGGGTCATGATCTTGTGGTACGTGGGTTCGAGCCCCACGTGGGGCTCTGTGCTGACAGTTCAGAGCATGGATCCCGCTTCGGATTCTGTGTCTCCCTCTCTCTCTGTACCTCCCCCACTCATCTCTGTCTCTCTGTCTCTCTCTCAACAATAAAGAATAAAAAATTAAAAAAAAAAGAATAAAAAAAATTTTTTAATGTTTATTTATTGTTGAGAGAGAGAGAGAGAGAGAAAGAACATGAGAAGGGGAGGGGCAGACAGCAAAGGAGACACAGAATCTGAAGCAGGCTCCTGGCTCTGAGCTGTCAGCACAGAGCTGGATGTGGGACTCGAACCGCCAGATCACAACCTGAGCCGAACTCGGACGCTTAACAGGCTGAGGCACCCAGGTGCTCGTTTATCCCTCGTTAAAAGTATTATACAAAGTACACATACATGTATACATATATACACTCCTATGGACACTAATATGCAACAATAACTTTTAAAATATGATCTTTCATATGTTTCTTTTCCTTAATTTTGAATCACTATCTTGTTTTGTTTTCTGTTTGTTTCTTTGAATTGGATATTGGAGCTGGTTGCCAGAGCTAGTGCTGGTAAATGTGCAGAAACTCTGTTCTGATATTGCAGCTTTTTTGTACTTCTCTTGTTTGGTGAGATTCAAAGAGGCAACTTTAGATTTTTTATATCTTGATCTTGACAGTTATTTTCATGGTTATTATTTGGGCCTCAGACTTAAAACAGAGGTCATAGTCCTACTTCACTTTATTATTGTATGGGATATTATTTTAGCTTTGGTTTCTCTGAGGGAAGCTGGGAGGTTGTATTTGAGTGGTTTATTCAAGCACATGATCTGTCAGAGTAGGGGTCAGGAGGAGTGAGAAGAGAAGTTGGTGGAGTCCGTACAATGTTACATTTGTAGGGCAGTCTGGTTCTTTAATCCATGGGGCCTTCTGAGAAGCCATATGGAACTGATGGCAGTGGGAGAGACAGAATGGGGAAGCATTTATCTGTCAGCTCTTTGGTCAAGGCTGTCTCCCTTCTGGGTTAAGACTCATGAATGCTAAGTAGTTCTGATGGTGCTCAAAGCCCCAGGGCAGGAAGGAAGCTAGAGGTATGGTATAAGTGTGAGAGCTGGTTTCAGGTTCTACTCTGAGACACTGTCCAAGGCTGCCCACAACAGGTTGCTGATGCTCTACCTGGAATAAGCTGAGGCTGAGAGGATCTGAAGTAGAGCACAAGAGGTGTTTGGTACAGATATCTAGGCCTAAAAATGTAGTACGAATGCAAAATTGAGTGGCAGTGTGTAGCAATATTAGATGCCATTAATGATAATGCATCTAAATATTGCTAGCTCAGGTGCTTCCATAGCAGATGGTAAAACAAGGCTCCTATCTCATTTTCAGAAGGATGACAGGTGGAACTTAAAATTCTCAGTGTTGTTTTTGTTTTTGTTTTTGTTCTTTGTAGATAGGGATGTTACACAGAGAAGGAAAGAACTTACCCAAAGTTGTAGAATTACTGAGTTTAAGAGCTTAGATTTAAAGATGTGCCTTGCTCCAAGAAGCCTATACATATACAGATACACACACACACACACACACACACACACACACACACATACACACACACACCCTATAATTGAAGTTTATATATTTATGTCAGGTCTCCAAGCCTATAAGCCTAGACCTCTCTTCTGATTCTAAAGGTCATTTGTATGTGTTTCTTTAGTCCACTAGAGGTCAGTATTGGGTTGATAAAGACTGGAGACTGCTTTATTCACAGAATTTTAACTGAGTCTTACTGCTAGGTACCATTGGAAGTGGTATTTCACAATAAAACTTAACTTCTTAGGATAGGTAGGGTACCTCACAGACACGTTTTGACAGTTTTAAAAGTGTCAAAAGATACATTTTTAGGTTAATAGTCCAGATTAAGTCATTTGTATAGGCGTTCCTTCCCTCCACCCTTCTCTTTTTTGTTCCCTCTTTCATAGGTAGGAAAACATCCAAATTATCTCTTATTGAACTAGATTTCATTCTTACATATATTTCTTCTGTTGTCTATTGCCTTTATATAGTAAACATTTATATAAATTTACTCCGTATATATCACTGTGTCTGGGTTTGGAGGATTCTAAGAATGGTAAGATGTGTTTCCTATCCTCAAAGAGAGAAGAGTTACATGCTCAAGGGCTGTACTGGCCTGTTTGTTTTTTTTAACCTGTCTACCTGGCACGTTTACCAAGCTCATCTTCTCTGTCTTCTTTCAACTTATTATTTTTGTGGTTTTTATGATTTGCCACCATCTAGTCATCAAGACCAGGATCCTGGAGTTATTATTATTTCCTTCACCTCTTCCATATACTTCCATGTACAACAGAAATCAGTAAGTTCTGTTACTTCTACTAGTTATCTGTCTGCTGCCTACCTTTAATTCAAGTCCTCGTCATTGTTGTTTGGACTGTTACGGTGATCTATATTAGTTTTTCTGTTTCTAGTCTTTACCTTCTCCCAGTTGACCACTCTTCTGCTCCTGGAGAATTTGCCTGAATTAGAAAGCTGATGTTATTCTTTCCTGCTTATGTTCTTTCATTGTTTCTCCATACCTACTAGTGAACCTTGAAACTGCTTTGTATGGTTTCTTTATCTCTTGGTAGTTCATTATCACTTACGCTTTTATACAAGATTACTTATTCCTTGGGTGAATAATGTTATTTCACATGCGGTGATCTTTTCTCATGCTGTTTCCTTCCTTCTGGAATGCTTATCCTTTTTACCTATCTCCCTTTGTAAAAATCATATTTATCTTTTAAAACCACAGTTTGCTACCCCTTCCTCTGTGGAGTCCATTTTTAATCCCCTCCACACATATATGACTACTTTCTCCTATGTCCAATTATTGTACCTGTGTATCTGTTTTTCTGCTTATTACACTGAATTTCGGTCACTTATTTGCCTATCTATGCTTCCTGTAACAGTATGACATGAGGTTTGTGAGTCAGGGACTCCATCTTATTCTTTGTAGACCCAGTATGTAGCACAATGCCTGGTACCAATAGATATTCAGGACCTGTTTGACTGAAAGTAGGGATGCGGAGAGGATGTTCTGGGAATTAGCACAGTGAGAGGAGGCTTCCTAAAGGAAGAAGAATTCTAGTTGGGATTCAGAGTACAGGTTGGATTCAGGTGGGGAGAGGTCATCCGCTAGAGAAATGGCATAATATTCGTAGTATATTAAGTGGTAGAGTTTGATCCAAGTGGAAGACTCATGTTGGAGAGTACTGGGTAAGTACATTGGAAAATTAGGTTCAGCTTCCATTATGGTGGAGTCGAAGGGAAGTTGGGATCGAATTGGGATTTGTACTTTTTGAAATTTTTCCTCCCACTTCCCCTCACACTCAATTTGTGTGATGAATAATGTGGTTTAAGAAGAGCTTGGCTATAGTATGCAGGGGAATTCTAATGAGAAGGTGATGAGTTCCATTTTAGGCATGTTGGAAGTGAGGTGGAGAAACTCACAAGCAATATAGGCAATGTGCTACTGGAGATGTGCTGCTGGGTCATGGGAGACTGGTAAGAGAAGAGGGCTTGAGGGAGAAATCTTGCTTAATTTCTCTATATTAGGAAATCAGAGAAGAATATACATGAGGGAATCTTGAGGAAGAGGTAATTAATGTGTAAAAATTTGTCATGAAGAGAATGAACAATTAAGAAAAAGAAAATACCTCAATACTTTCTAATGTCTGCTTGTCTGCTTGGCACCTTCTCCCCCAACTCTAACATAGGAGGCAGAAATTGGTCAGCTGCTTCTTTCGCTCATGGTTATAAGGGTTGTCTTTGGAGGGACAGAATAAATGGTCCTGGTGAGATAGTTTAGCATGGTAGAAAAGAGCTTGAAGGGCTTTTGTTGTTGTTTTTTTTTTTCATGGACTTAGGATCCCATTTTAATTTTAGCATATATTACATGTATTTATATACTTACATCTGTATTTACTCTTTCCCACTTCATTCCAACCCCATAACGTATGGTTTGGATACATGGTAATTTTCATTTGCATTCATAATGAGTAATATCCTAGTATTTCATTGTTCTACCTGCGATTCTTTGTTTCTGACTTGGCCACTTCTGCTTAGCAGATCTGCTCTGACTGCTCTTTTATGGACTGAAGCCTTGATAATTTTGACAGGACCCCAAGTTCTGTTAAAGCCTTAGAATACAACTTGCAGTGCTTTGATTTCTAGCAGAGGGTTTGCTGTCTTAATTTGCCTATTTGGCTGAAACTGCATTCCTTCAAATTGATGGGAACACCAGACACCACCTGAAAAGAACAAATCATAGAAGACCTAAAATTACTTCGATAGGATACTTTCAGATTTGTATCATTTCAAGTTTAAATGGCAGTACTGAAGTGTGGCTTCTCTTGATTGCTTTTGATATACTGATAGTATTTTATTGATTATGAAGAAAAATAAATGACTTGGGATTGAATGGAATAAGACCACCTTATGAAAGCTTTTGGTTTTGTTATACTGAAGAAGATAGGCTTAAAGGACAAGTGATCACTGTAGTCCTGGGCTTGCTTTTTTAAATATGAAAACTCTAGGAAGTTCTTCCTTCCTTTGTGCCTTCCCAGAGACCTGGATCCCTTTTTGTGTGGTTTGCTTGAAAGTAGAAAAGAACTTATTACTTTTGAGAGAGATAGAAAGACTATGCTATCTAATTTAGGGGTCAAATGCTTGGAGGACAGGTATGTTTTATGTACATATGTAAATTAAATGTTTTTGGATACCCTCTCTATCTCAGTTTGTTACTGAAGCCATGTATATTTTATGTAAGTCAAATCAAAATATCAGTGAGTATTATGCATAGAAACAAGCTTGTCCATTGATTCAAATCTCTGGAATGTAGATTCTTTTCATTTTCTTGGCAGAAACTAGCTCACATAGTTCAAGTTTTTCTCTGTCCTATTATAATTGCCTCATTTAACCAGTGCCTGGACTAACATCTTATACTTAATATTTATCTTGAATTTTTAAAAAGTATTTATTTACTTAGAGAGAAAACAAACAGGGGAGAGGCAGAGAGAGAGAGAGAGAGAGAGAGAGAGAGGAGGACAGAGGATCTGAAGTGGGCTCCGCACTGATAGCAGAGAGCCGGATGTGGGGCTTGAACCCATGAAATATGAGTTCATGACCTGAGCTGAAGTCGGGCAGTTAACTGACTGAGACACCCCAATGCCCCTTATCTTGAATTTCTTAATGTCATTCAGAATATTTGGAGACTTTTATTTTCTCCAGAACTAATTTCTGCCTGTCACTGTGGAAAAATGTCATATATTGATTCAGAAATGTATATTTTGAGAGGCCATTCTTCATCTTCTTCTTCTTCTTCTTCTTCTTCTTCTTCTTCTTCTTCTTCTTCTTCTTTTTGGCATTGGAATGTGAAATTTCTTTATTTTTAAAAATTTTTTTAATGTTTATTTATTTATTTTTATTTTTCCAGTTTTATTGAGGTATACATGACCTATAAGTTCTTAAGCTTTGTATCTTGGGATGATACCAAGTATTATGAAAAAAAAAACTGGAAGTTCCATTATGAACTTTTGGAACATGCTCAGTTAAACCAAATTAAAGAAGTTTCCTTAAAAAGGATTTCTCTTACTTTTTATTCTGTTAATGTGCATTGTGGCTCCAAGAAGGCCCCAAGACAGCAGTGTTTCCCATTTATTTGACAACAGAACCTTTTGTGGGGGAAATATTTTGTCATGCTTTGAGGGACTGTGGGTAGAGTAGGAAGATCTCTGACCCGGAATTTGGGAAATCACACGTTGAACTTCTGATTTACCACCAACTAGCCTTGTGACCTCAAACGGATCCTTTGCCTTCTAGACTCAGTTTCCTAAGTAGTGACTAAGGTCATACAGCTCTAATACTGTGTGGATTACTACTTATGTTGTTGACTGCATCGTGACACTTTCCACCTCTTTGTATGTATTAAAACCACACCATCTGAATCTATTTTGTAAAGTTGAGGGGATTACGTTTCCTTTTTATGAAAGTTCAGAAGAAGAAACCCTTTAAAACTTTGTTTTCCACAGATAAAGGCCATGCAATCCTGAAGGATTAGTTAGTTCAAATTATTAAGATGTTTCATTCCCCTCATTACATTCTATTGGTCTCTTAATACCACAGAGATTATAACCACTGTTCTTAAGAGTTTGCTAAGCTAAAAAGTTCTTGTCTTTCTTCCCTCAACCACAATGATTCCACTATGGCATTTATCTCATAAGAGATACATATTTAGTCATTTGCACTAATCTCTTGGCTACTTATGTGAAAAAGGGTAGATTGTATTTTTGTGATTATTTACTGGGTATATTTGGAAAGTCTAATGATAATATTGATTATCTTTTTTCTTTCTGGGGAAAATGAATCAAGATGGGTAACATCATTGTTAAAAATGTATACACTGAGGGACACCTGAGTGGCTCAGTTGGTTAAGTGTCTCTTTGTTTCGACTCAGGTCATGATCTCACGGTTCATCAGTTCAAGCCCTTCATTGGGCTTTGCACTGCCAGCATGGGGTCTGCTTGGGATTCTCTCTCTCTCTGTCTGTCTCTGTTCCTACCCCATTTGCACTCCCTCTCTTTCTCTCTCAAAATAAATAAACTTAAAAAAAATTTTTTTTGATGTTTTTATTTATTTTTGAGACACAGAGAGACAGAGCATGAGCAGGGGAGGGGCAGAGAGAGAGGGAGACAGAGAATCTGAAGCAGGCTCCAGGCTCTGAATTGTTGGCACAGAGCCCGACGCGGGGCTTGAACTCACGAGCTGTGAGATCGTGACCCAAGCTGAAGTCGGATGCCCAACTGACTGAGCCGCCCAGGTGCCCCAATAAATAAACTTTTAAAAAACATTTTTAAAAATATATGTTAATATGTTTGATTTTATTTCTGGGACTAAAACTATGAATTAAGACATTTTGTTGTATTTTTCTTTAAGATACCAGTTTGTTCAATATTAGAAGTTCTTTGAATGCTTAATCAAATTTTGTTTCTTTTCTCTCTTTCTTTCTTTTTGTAATGTGTGCATATGTGTTTCTATCCTAGGCTCAGCAACAGAGAAACCTGGATAACATCGTCTTGCAACAACCCAGAATAGGTAGCAAGAGAAAATCTAAGAAAGATGCATACACAATTTTTGATACAGAGATAGAAAGCACTAGCCCCAAGTCTGAACAGGACTCAGGAATTCTGGATGTTGAAGATGAGGAAGATGATGAAGAGGTAACCAACATTTGAACTGGGGAAAGGGGACTGATTACTAGGTTTAAATGTAGTATATTTGAGATGTGATGAAGAATTTATCTATGTAATATAGCTTGTGTGATCTTCTGCATCACAATTATCCACAATTAAATTTAACCCACAATCAAATTATCATTTTAAATCCAGATGAGCCTCAACTTAAGGAAACTGAAGATGCACCATGATATCTTAGAATCTAATTTTTTAGATTTTGAATACAATCATCCACCTTTTTTTTTTTTTTAAGTTTCAAGGTTTTTGATTGTATACTGACTGGGCACTACATTAAGGAAAGAGTAGAGTTTATCTGACCTAGAGAAAGATCTAGATGACCTCCACTGAAACTGGAACATAGCTACTTGAGATAAAAGATATTATTTTATTTATTTTTTTAATAGTTTATTTAATTTTGAGAGAGAAAGCATAAGCACGGGAGGGGAAGGGAGAGAGGGGGACAGATGATCTGAAGCAGACTGACAGCAGAGAGCCTGATGTGGAAGCTTGAACCCACAAACCATGAGATCATGACCTGAACCAAAGTCGGATGCTCAACTGAGTCACCCAGGTGCCCCAAAAGATAGTATTTTAAACAGTGTGTGCAAATAAAGGGATCTTAGACTGAAAATATAAAGAGGCTTGAGAAAGTTGACAATACATTTCTGGAGGAAATAAATAGGAGTGCTTATAGAGAATTTGGGAATTTTGTGACATATCTGTAACCTCTTAAATTAGTTCTGTGTCACTTTCAGGTAAAGAATAAGATTGAGTGGCTTCAGTAGTACATATATTTATGTCCTGATTTGTTGTTAGAAGTACATTCAGTGGGTTTTTAAAAATAAAACTACTGTGACGCTTGAGAAATCTTGTTAACCTGTTTTTCTAAATACCATTTGCATAAACTGGATCAGTTTCTTTGTGAATGTAGTGGTTAGGAGCATGAACTTTGGAGTCATACAGATTTTATTCAGATTCTGGCTTTGCCTTTTAATTCAATTTTATTTTTTAAAATTCTCATTAAAACTCATATCATTTACTTTTTAAATGTCCACTGACATGTGTGAGGAACCATTTATGCCTGCACTCTGTAACCTGTTTGCCTTCAAGTGCTTGTCTGCTTTTCATTGTTTCATGTCTCCTGATGAAATTGGGTTCACTGTCTTCCCCACCCGTGTTCTTTGTTCTGTCCTCCTGCCCTTCTTATTCTTTATTTTCCTCTCCTCCCCAAAACTATACCCCCAAACTTGTCACTGTCTAATTTTGTAATCTTAGGTAATTGTTTAACCTGTTGGAACTTTAGTCTTCATCCATCAAGTAAAGACAGTAGTCTCTGCCCCGTAGAATTGCACAAGTGTCTGCTCCATAAAAGGTAGTCAGCAAATGTTAGTTCCTGTCCTGTTGTTACTCTTCTTTGCCGACTTCTGTTATGTTTCACTACCTCCATATTCTTCGTTGGGATATGTTTATTATGTAAATGAGGGACATTAGTAGGTAATGAGTGAAAGTTCCATCAAAATCCCTATTGTACGTGGATAAGAAATAGAGCGAAGAAAAGAATCAGGCATTTGCCTATACCTGTAGAAATAAAATGGGGCAGAGAAACTTGATCCCCCTGAGTGTTCGGCATTGTCTCTTCTGCCTGGAATGACTGATATGGTAGGATATGGGTCCATCCTGGAGAGCAGATTGTCAGGTATTAGGCCCATCACTGATGACAAGTTATAGTAGTACTACAATCAAGCATCAGAAGCAAGAAAGACCAGCTAATGCCTTTTATTTACATTTTGGGTGCCTGTTAAGGAAATTATATTCTATCAGGCACTATGACCTAAGGAAATAGAAGTTAGACGTAGTCTGTGCCTCTGCATAATACACGCCTCAAAGAGATGACTAGATGATAATATGAAAGAATAAAATATATGCATAGTGCTGACATATAGTGAGAACCTTATGGATGTAAGCCATTCTTTATTATAAACTCACTGAAGATCCTGGGCAAATCCTTTTTAATTTTTGTGCTCTATTTCTTTGTTTTGTCTTCTGAGGTCCAGAGAAGATAAAGAAAGTGGGACTAGTGAAATGTGTTGAGGGTTCCTCATAAATGAAATATTATAAGAATGTACTTGGAAGTTAACATTTTAAAATGGTCATGTATCCCAAATCAAACAGAATCCTGTTAGACTTGCTGATTGAGCTCTTACAACAAGAATTCAGCACTTCACTGTCATCTAATGGCATCCTATCTTAAAAAAAAATCCTACCTTCTATTTATTTACTTCTCAGTTTGAATCTTCTTCAAGTGCACATTCTTAATCTCAAACCTCATGTAGAGAATTATTTATTTAGATGTCTCCAAACTGGTTTCTTGGCATAGTTCTTGCATGGTGTGAATAAATTCTTCAGATAAGGTCTTTCGTGACCCACTGTGACGTTCTGACCTTCATTCTTGTCATTCTTCAACAGACCTCATTGAGAGCAGCGTAAATAGTTTTTGAAATATTTTGACTTCTAAACTGTGGCATACAATCCTGTAGGGCAGTGATTCTTAATCTATTTGGGGTCATATATTCCTTTGAGAGATTGATAAAAAAAATATGGAGTATTTTCCCAGTGAAATATGCATATATTCACTCATGAAAGGTTCTGTATGAAATTTCAGGGGATTCGTGAAACTCATGTTGCTCTTCAGGACCCCTGTTAGAACCCGTGTTATAGGTTAAGTGCTTCTTAAATTTTAATGTGCGTAGGAATCACTTTGGAGTCATATTAAAATGCAGATTTAGATTCTGCAGGTTGGGGGTGAAATCTGAGAATCTGCATTTTTCACAAGCTCCCAGGTAAGGATGATGCTTCTCTCTGCAGAGCACATTTTGAGTTGCAAGGCTATAGAGGACCTTGAGGAAGCATTTTTAGTGCCTAAAGAAAACAAAACCCCTGAATGTTTAGATGTCTTACTGAGTTTTCATTAAAATGTCTTAAATTTTTTCTAACAATGAATGCAGTACTTAAGAGAAAGTTATATTTTGCTTTCTAAAATCTGTTGCTTACAGATTACCAGCATTATTTTTCGTGAAATTTTATGATTCTGATTTAATGTATTTAAGTCTAGGTATTATTCTCTGAAAGTCTAGGTATTTTTCTCCTTCTTGTACTTTGAACAAAAGTATATTTAGTGCACTTTTAGTATTCTTTGAGTCAAGTGACATTTGTAGGCTATTAACTATGTCTTTAGTGTGGTGATACTTAATGGGAGACTACAGAATGAGATGGGTAGAAAAACCCGAACACCTAGAAAGTGCTTTGAACTTAGGAAACAGATATTTAATTTATTGTTGAACTGAAGTAAAGTTTGTGCCAGAGGTAGAAAAACTGAATAGCCTGGGAAATGAAGATGAAGTCACAGCAGTAAATTGTCATATTGGATGAAAGACCAGCTCACATGGAGAACCAACTGACAGAGTCAGTCTCTCTCTCTTTTTTTTTTTAATCATTTTTTTAAACATTTATTTTATTTATTTTTGATAGAGCTTGAGCTGGGAGGGGCAGAGAGAGGGAGACAGAGAATCAGGCTCCATGCTGTCAGCACAGAGCCTGATGTGGGGCTCAAACCCACGAAGTGTGAGATCATGACATGAGCTGAAATCCAGTTGGATGCTTAACTGACTGAGCCACCAGCGCGCCCTGACAGAGTCAGTCTCTTGATTGCTGAGAAGATGTTGTAGGAAAAGTATTCCTCTGTAAAATTCTCTATTTGTATCTAAGCTAATGAAAGAGTCACCTTAATTAATGTAAGGTTTTTTAAACTTGTCGTATATTAAAGTTGAACTATGTACACTACTGACACTTGATCATTTTTGACCTACAACTTAATTAAATTGATTTTCAGTGGAAATATGTATGATTTGGCACATACATACGTATGTATCATATAATACATAATATATCTCATCACAGTGCTTGGCACATACAATGCTACCATTATATATTAGTTAAGATGATGGCATTATGACTGTGTCTTTTTTGGGAAATAAAGGTGAAACACAAGTTGATACAGTTCTTGATAATGTATATTTGCGTGGACTGATAGAACACTATCTACTGTAAACAAAACAATCTGCTTGAAATAAAGCAGTATTGAGTAAGAAATAATTTGGAGAAGCAGGGCCTATGATTCTTTTTTTTGTTTCTGGGTTACTTCAGAACTTCTGCATTTTTTTTTTTTTTTTTGGTTTATTTATTTTGAGAGAGAGAGAGAGAGTGCAAGTTAGGGAGGGGCAAAGAGAGAAGGAGAGAGAGAATCCCAAGCAGGTTCTACACTCAATGTGAAGCCCAACATGGGGCTAAATCCCATGAACTGTGAGATCATGACCTGAGCTGAAACCAAGAGCTAGATGGACGGTCAACTGACTGAGCCACCCAGGCTCCCCAAAGACCTTTTGCATTTTTCCTTCTTTTTTCTTTTCTTTTCTTTTTTTTTTTTTTGAGAGAGAGAGAGCAAGCCAGAGCATGAGCAGGGGAGGGGAAGAGAGAGAGGGAGACACATAATCTGAAGCAGGCTCCAGGCTCTGAGCTGTCAGCAAAGAGCCTGATGTGGGGCTCAAACCCACGAACTGCGAGATCATGACCTGAAGTCAGACGCTTAACCGACTGAGCCACCCAGGCGCCCCAGAGCTTCTGCATTCTTAAAGCATTCCCTGGTACCATACTTCTGGCACATCTCATATTCTAGTTTGTATCTCTCTTAGTTATTTTTGTTGTTAGAGAACAGTAGGCATTACTTTATCCATATAACTGTTCATAGAGTATGGGTCAGATAAATGTTTGTTGACCAAATCCATGTCAGGTTTTCTCTCTCAAGATTTTGGTGTCTGTTTTGAAATATGAAGTTAACAGAATGGGATTGCTAATTTAAATACAAGTATCATGTAAAATATAAATAATGTCTGCTGAGATGTCTTTATGATTGTGGTACTGTACTAATTTTGAGGTAACAAGATTATTTGTTTGCTAGGGATGCCATAACAAAATACCATAGATTGCCTGGCTTAAACAACAGAGATTTATTTTCTCACAGTTCTGGAGGCTGGAAGTCCTAAGGTCAAGGTACCATCAGGGTTGATTTCTCCTTAGGATTCTTTCCTTTGCTTGCAGACAGTTACCTTCTTGCTGTGTCTTTACATGGCTTTTTCTCTGTGATTGTATGCCCCTGATGTGTCTTCCTCTTCTTATAAGGACATCAGTCCTGTTAGAGTCCCTACCTTTATGACTTTACTTCACCTTAATTACCTCCTTAAGGGCTCTATTTCGAAATACAGTCACATTGGGGTTCAGGGGTTCAACATATGAACTTTGGGGTAGACACAATTCACAGAGTGATTGGAAAGAATGCAAGATTTGTATTTAAAAAATACAAGTTTTGTCAGCCTTGTGTTATTGGAGCAAATCGTGTGATTTCTTGAGCATCTCTTTGTCACCTATAAAATAGTGACAGTGATTACTTAATGCTGAATTGCTTGTGAAAAATGGTGGTTATTATGATATTTTCCCAAATTTCAAAGTGCTTATTGCAATACTTTCTATTGATAGGAAGGTGACAAAATGAGTTGTTACTTATTTCTCAGTAAGTTAAATAAAGGATGCCATTAGAACTTTGGAGTTAAAATCAGAGGTTGCATATTGGCAGCCCATGGGCCAGAAATAGATTGCAAAATGGCTATTGGCTTGCATGGCACTTAAAAGTTTTTAAGTTATTTGCCAACTTTTAAGTAGCGAATTCATGTAGTAGGCTCTTTCCATGTATGGTAGTAGTAGAATTACCGTAAGCAGCAAGATTGCCACCAGGGATATATTTTTTTCACTAATCTACAATCCCTGTTGTGTCTGCACATTGGATATTGCCATTTATTATCACATTTGTGCTGTTATTGAGGGAAATACATGATTACTTATATCATGTCTGTATTTACAAATGGCAAACTGGAAGGTACACTGACAGGGCCACATGTTTGGGGGAAAAAATGATGAGAACAGAGTTCTTTGTAAAAATGAGTGATAGTTTTAGATATTTCACATACAAAGTATGCCTGTTAAAAGAATACAATATGAAAATCTGGCCTGATTCACTTATTCCCAGTAGCTACCCACCACTGTAGACTTTGTTTTTCACTTCTGTTCTTAATGACAACTGTTCTATTAAGAATATAAGCAGATGAAGAATAAATACCCATACTTAAAATCAAATAGCAATAAAAGCAATTTAGAAAGTTGAATGAAAACTAAACATGCATCAAATATTCTGTTTTGGTTTTCTTATTTGTTTGTCTTTTAGGTCTATCTGTTCATAAAGATATATTATGGTTCACATTGATTTAAGATCTTTAAAATCTTTTCATTGTACTGATAGTATAAAGGTCTTGTCATTTGGGAATTATTTACCTCAATTATAAACATCTACCTGCCTTTTCAGGGCTTTTAGAATTTTTCCTTTATATGCTCATTGCTTATTCAGTCACTCCCTTCACTCTGTACTAAATTGCTCATAACCCTAATTAGGGAATATACTCCTTTTCCCTTCATCCTTGTCTAAAATACTAACTTCTACTTTTCCCTGAGGACTGGCTCAATGTGACCTCTTCTGAACACCCATCATCCATCTGTCCATCTGTCTATCTATCTATCTATCTATCTATCATCTTTCTATTTATCTACCTATCTATTCATACATCTATTCTTTATTTCATTTATTTTTGATTTCTAATTTTTAAAATGTTTATTTATTTTTGAGAGAGAGAGAGAAAGAGTGAGCAAGAGCCTGTGCACGCAAGTGAGGAGGGGCAGACAGAGAGGGAGACAGAGGATCTGAAACAGGCTCTGCCCTGAGAGTGGAGAGCCCCAACGTGGGGCTCGAATTGATGATCTGAGAGATCATGACCTGAGCCGAAGTCAATGCTTAACCGACTGAGCCACCCAGGTGTCCCATCATTCTTTATTTTAAATTGAGATATAATTGATATATAACATTATGTTAATTTCAGGAGTACAGCATAATGATTCAATATTTGTATGTATTGCAAAATGGTCACCACAATAGTCTAGTTAACATCCATCAGAAAACATAGTTATAGGATTTTGTTTTCTTGTGATGAGAACTTTTAGATCTCTTAGAAACTTCCAAATATACAATGCAGTATTACTAACTGTAGTTACCATGCTGTACATTACATCTCCATGACTTATTTATTTTATTACTGGAGATTTGTACCTTTTGACCCCTTTCACCTATCTCACCAACCCCCCAAACTCCACCTTTGGAGTAGCACCTTCTTTATAAAAATTTATTAGTTTTTTGAAAAATTTTAAATCTTCAGAAAAGTTACAGGAGTAGTAAAATGAACATCCATGTACCTTCACTTAAGTACTCTGCTTATTAAAATTTGGCACTTTCTTTCTTAAAAATTTGACTTTGAAAGAATCTGTTTCATCAATCCTCCCCTTCCCCTGCCAAAGCTGAGCCATTTAAAAGAAAGTGGTGTATTTCATGCATTGTATTTTAAATCCCAATACCACAATCTGTGGTTTGCCAGGAATGACATTCTTCTACATAACTACAATGCAATGATCACACTCAGGAATTTTAACACTGATACAACACTACCACTTAACATACAACCAATGTGTGAATTTCCCCAGTTGTCTTAATAATGTCCTTTATAGCAAATTCTTTTATCATTTTTCCTGCAGCCACATCTAGTCAAGTATCACATGTTGCATTTAATTCTTGTGTCTCTTTATTCTCTTTTAATATCTCTCTATTTAGGTATATCTGATAATCCTCATGATTAAGTTCAGATTAATCATTTTTGACAGGAAAATCACAAAAGTAATACTAGGTCCTTTTTAGTGCATCATATCAGGAGGTACACCAGTAGTGAAGGTGGAGTCTACCAGATTTCTGTGCTGTAAAGGTACCCTTCTTCTTTTGTAATTAATAAGTGATCTGTGGAATGATACTTTAGATCCTGGGACTATCCTGTTCCCTGACAGTTTTTCTGATTTAGTGATTTAGAATTCATTGATGTTTTGTTCCTGAATCATGCAATTTATGGTGATTATAAAAGAGTGATTTTTCTATTTTTATCATTTCTTTCACATTGATTAGCTGGCATTCTTCTATAAAGAAGAACTTCCTTTTTGTCCCATTCCTTTTTTTTTTAGTGTCAGTATTGGCACATGAATTCTTACTTCATATACAATGGGTTATATTCTGTTCCTGTCTTTCATTTGGATTCTCTAATTGTTCCAAATTTGGCCAGTGGGAGTCTTACCCATTATCTTTTGACATGTTTCCATCAATTTTTGAGCACTTCCTTTTTTTCTGGCACAGGATGTTCTTGGTTCACTCCAAGTTCTGCCCTATCCCCAGAATCAGCTAGTTTGTCAAAGAGCTTTCCCTTTTACTGGAGAATGATATATAGAACTGAGATATGGGCATTAGGTATGCTCCTTCTGTGGAGAGAGCTAAGAAATACACACACTACACAAACACATAGACGGTTTTATAAATCCTGAGTTAAAGGTGATGCTTCTAATTTCACCTGAATATCATAGGTCTTCCTCTTCTCCTATTCTATATTTGTATCTCTAAGAATTCTGGTTCCCAGAGTATGAATATATTTACTCATCTGTCTACTCATATAACACAAAAAAGTTTCAGAGTTGCTATGCACATGTCACTAAAAGGAGTAAACTTAACTAGGTTCAAGATTCTTTTTGCAATTCTTTTTATCCTACAATATATCCCACTGGGGCTACAGTTCAGACTATTTTGTTCATTTTTTTTTTTTTTTTGCTTTTTCTTCTATGTGGTTGTTACCAAGCTGATATATAATTAGGTTCATTTGTTTCTTTTTGTATATTTTTTAGGGTTCCTCATCCTTATTAATTTAATTTTTTTGAGTATGTGAAACGTAAACATGTTTCAAAAAGCAAAATTAGGGGCATTTGGGTAGCTCAGTCGGTTAAGCAACCAACTTCAGCTCAGGTCATGATCTCGCAGTTTGTGAGTTCAAGCCCCACATCAGGCTCTGTGCTGACAGCTCAGAGCCTGGGGCCCGTTTCAGATTCTGTGTCTCCTTCTCTCTCTGCCCCTCCCCTGCTCATGCTCTGTCTCTCTTTCCTTCAAAAATAAATAAATGTTAAAAAAAAATTAAAAAAAGAAAGCAAAATTATATAAGAAGATTTTTTTCAGTGATATCCCATTTTCCTCTTTATCCCTTCCACCCTGGTCCTATGCACTCTTCCTAAGTAATCAGTATCATGAGTATGTGTGTATGTGTGTGTTTTCACATACCCTTCCCCATACCTTATACGACATGGCTGTTAATAACGTAATACATATATATTTTTGTACCTTATTCTTCCACATGAAAATATGTCCTATAAATTATTCCATATAAATTCATAGACATGTTTCTCATTCTATTTTTACTGCTAACTAGTACTCCATTATTTGAATGTATCAGTTTATTCAGCCAATCTCCTATATGTAGACATTTAATGATTTCCAAAATTTTCTTATTAAAATGTAGTGTTTCAGCTACACAGCTATTATAATTAGTGTTAAAAAAAACCTGACCATACCAAGTACTGGCAGGGTGCCTAGCAACTGTATATATTGCTCTTAGATATTGCTGCAAAAATGCAAAATAGTTTAGTCACCTTGGAAAACACTTTGGTGTAGTAGTGTATTATACAGTTGAACACACACCATCTGACTCAGCAATTTCACTCATAGGTATTTCCCCATCTGTTCACACAGAGACTTGCACCTGAATGTTTATAGCAACTTTATTCAGACATTGCCAGAAAGTAGAAACAACCCAACTGTCCTTCAGGGGAAGGGATAAATGACTGTGGTATATCCATAATTGGAGTTTCATTCTGAAATAAAAAGAAATGAACTACAGATACATGAAACAATACAGATGAACCGCAAATGTAGTATGCTAAATGAAAGAAGTCAGACTCAAAGGCTGCATACCGTTGGGGCTGAATAAATAATACTCCTGAAAAGGCAAAATTAGGGGCATAAACTGGGTCAGTGTTTGCCAAAGGCTGGGTGTCAGGGAATAATGGACTCCAGGGAGGCATGAGGGAATTTTTGGGGTGGTAAAGCTGTTGTGTATCTAGATTGTGATAATGATTACAGGCTTATATGGTTTTGTCCAAACTTAATGGATTGTTCTCTGGAAGGGTGAATTTTACCTTATATAAAAAATCTTAAAATTTAAAAAACAGTTTAAAAATCAACCCCGAAACCTGAGAGTTATTCTTCTTATAGTCAGATATATATCTTCAGGGTAAGTTCCTAGAAGGATTGTTGATTCAAGGAGTAAATTAATGCATGTGTAGTTTTGCTAGATAATATCAAATTCTGCTTCATTGAAGTCGTACCATTTTCTATACATCCCCCCTCTAGGTGTGTGTGATGTGTCTATTTCCTTACAGTTTCTTTAAGAGAGTGTTTTGTTAAGCTTTTGAATATTTACAAGTTGCATAGATGAGAAATGGTCTCTCTGTATAGTTTTAATTTGTATTCCTATGGCTATGGGTGAAATGTAGTATCTTATAAGTTTGAGAGCTGTTTGCATATTTTTTTAAAGTAAACTGCTCGTGTCCCTATTTTTCTAACGATTTTGGTTTTTTTCCCCCCTTCAGTCTTAGTGAGTTGTTTCTGTATTAGGAAAATTAATTCTTCATCTATAACATTTTTTTCTACCTACTTTGATCAGCTTAATTTTTCTTCCTCTCAAAACCTTTATATTTAATACCATATTTACGGCTAAAGGTCCTTTTTTGTGTAACAGTTTAGCATTTCTTAGCCTATAGTAGACCATTGTTAAATAAAGACCAGTTGAATTTTTACTGCCTTAGTGTTCAGCTTTAAGCAGAGAATTCTTGAGAGAGTAGCTTTTGATTCTGGCCACAAAGTTTTTTTTGCGGCGTCTCAGTATAGGGAGAATGGTGATTTTTCTTGATTTTCTTCTGCTTAGTGAAAACACTTGAGTAAATTATGTAGTAATTTGTTTAGGGATTTCTCAGGAAGAATCCTAGTCATTCGCGAGAAGCTCTTAGTAATATTATGCAGTTTTTAGGCTAGGGCTCTGTTCAGGGTATTCTTACAGGTTCAAAGGTTTAGAAAATTCTTTTATCCTTTTGCTAATTCGAGTCATTTAGAGTCCTAGGCCTTCGAGTTTGTTGGTGCCTCCATGGTGTTCAGTGCAGCTCTGTGGAAGATTATGTCCAAATGAATTCTACCTTTCTTTTCTCTGAAGCTTTGGAAGCAGAGTAGTATAGAAAAGCACATTGGTGAAGAATGTTTGCCAGGTATTTCCTGGCTTCCAGACACAATATGGGCCATCGAAATTGATCCTTTGAGTGCAAAGGTAGTGCTCTTTTCAGCTAATCATTTCTTGTTTTCTCCCTTCAGAAAGATGCCTGGTACATTTTAATGACTTGAGATCCAACTAATGCTCAGAAATGGGCACCAAGTCCCTGCATTCATTTACTAATCCCAACGAACTGTTTTGTGAAAAGTGGTAATCAAAAGTATTTTCAAGAAGGAGAATGACTCAGATGTTAGTGAGAAGAAACATCTCTAAATTCTTTGCAAATTTTTATCATACCCTTTTTGGATGTTTTACCGACTTTGAAAGGTTTCATAAGAGAAAAATAAGTGGCCTGTGTGGTATAGTGTATGTGTGTGTGTGTATCTCCTGGGACAGCTGTGAACAACACTAATGCATTTCTTTTTTTCAGGTACTATCTTTATCAGCAGCATAGGTAAATATTCTTGAGTGGAAGGAGGCAAGCAGTTGTGTACTCTATTCCCTTTTCTTAATGATATGCTTACCCGTTAGTAAAGCAGGTAGATCTATGATATTGTTACCTGCAGATTTTTTTCTTTCCTGCTTCCCTTCACTAGAAGTAGCTACTAACTTCCAACTCCCTTGTTGGGGGGAAAAGGTGGTATAAAAATGTTAAATAAATGTATCTGTTAAAGCTTGATGTCACTTATTTTAAAATAAAAATCTCCTTTTTCTTTAAGAAATACAATCATTTTTCCTTATTCTTTATGAAAAGAACTTAACCAGTAACCTTTCAATTTTCAATTGTCAGATCAAAGATGTGTTAGAGAAGAAAAACATCATAAAAGTCAGATCCTGCTGTTTTGCAAGAACTTTTATAATCAGAAATGTTTATTCTTCTTTTCTTTATGACCATCTAATATGTCCATTTCTACTCTGAATCTTTACATCATCTTCTCCAATACATGGTCTACAGAGTCTCATAAGACTTTTTTTCAGGGTGCCTTTCATTGATTCTAAGTCAGGGTGCCTTTCATTGATCCTATTCATGAATTTACTTTTCTTATTTTACAGCATCCTCTGCCTCCAGACTCTTTTTTGTCACTTATATAGTGGCACTGTGTGATAGCTAATATATCGATAGGATATGATGCTATTTAACAAAATCTACAGACAATAAGTAACAAAAACTACAGCTTTGATGGAAGCTATTAATATGTATCCTACAAATGTAAGAAGCATACTGAAACAGACTAGCCATGTATATTGGTATCTGGTGATACATGACCTCTAATGGGTGTGTGAATGCATAATTGTAGCGTATAACAGTTGTCTTCATGATATCTACTGGACTCTAGTCCAGTCACTCCTAAATTCTCTTGATAGCTTATTTATTTATGTTATTTTAATATCTTAACTTATATAATATTATAACACGTCCTGAGGCACAAATTTCTTAGTTACAGAATCTAAAATCTAACCTAGTATTTGCTTCTCTGATAATGAAGAGGTTTGAGTTGACAGAAGGCACTAATGCCCTCCATTCAGGAACTATATAGGGAATGAGGCAGCTGCTGTCCTTGGTGATGAAATTATTTCATGTGAATTCATAAGGAAAACAACTAGTTAAAAAGGCAGGATAATCTTGAGTATACTGTTTGTGGCTGCTGTTGGTATCTTCATAGATCTATTTGAACTAGAAAAATACAGACTCCAGTATCTTAATGTCTTGAGTTCCTGACTGCCAGGCAGAGGAAATGTTTAACTATTTTAATCATGTTTCTGTATCTCAGAAAGAAAGCCCTTATGAGAGGAAATGACAACGTCCTACCACAAAGTTATCTCTTATCAGTTATAGTCCCAGTCGATAATGATTTGTCAAACTTGGACATGTGTAAAATGCAAGGGCTGTGTTATTTACTTTGGAAAGGAAAAATTAGATGAAGCTGATAAAGACGGAGTCATGGCTTTTGTTAGGAGACAGAAACCATTAGGGACAGTCATTGTTAGCTTAGGAAAGTGTCCTTGGACTCCTCCCTCTGCCCCAGCTGAAATCTAAACCTGCTTGAATCATTCTTTGCACTTGAGGGGAGAGAAGGGCAAACAGGAGGGGAAGAAGAATGAAGACAACCTTGACAGAGATTTTGCATTTTAAATGGGGAGCAAAATGTGGACCTTAAAACAGACCCGTTTATGTGAGTCAGGAGAAACTGCCTTTTGTTCTCTTTCCCACTCCCATTTATTTAGTTTTGAAAGTTCATTTCTTATCCTTCCAAACGTATGGCATTCCTTCACGTACAGCGTATGTTGCCCTCTTCCTTTTGCCTTTCAGTAGATGTGATTCTTTTTCATTAGTGGAAGCAGAGAAAACACATCTAGCTCAAAGCAACATGAGTCAGTGCATGCTTTACATACCTTTCTCCTCACAGCACTCTTCTTGGTTCCTTGCAGTGTTCCTAGTGTTCTTCACAGAAGGGAGCATGGAGGAAAAATGATTTCTAAATAGTAGGCTATTTTGGGGGTGGAGGTAAAGTTTGTGAACCAAAGCCCCATTTTGCTCCTTTTCTTGTCTAGATTTGTGTACCGCTTTCAAAGCAGGCAGTCCTTGGCTGGGGAGGACTTAACTGGATTATGGTTGCAGAGGCTAAGAAATAGCAAAGCCAATACTTCCGGGTCAGGTCACTTCAAACTGTTTGAAGCTGAGGATGATGATGTCAAGACAGCCTCACAGAAGATAGGTTTGGTTGTAAATATTTGCTGGAGCTGACAGGAAAATCTTTCTGTCCTCTCTAAATATATGTATTTTTTGGTTGGCCCAGATAAACCATTCTTTTTAGCCCATTAGAAAGGGGCACCATTAGCTTACTCATCACAGATTTTTAGGGGAAACTGTCCCCTAATGTGGATGTTCATTCTATAAGGATGGGCCTGACATGTGAAGGGGCCAGGCCTCTGTCTGAGAAATGGCTTGGGAGCAGTTTCCTTTTGAATGAAACTAATGGTCCTGAGTGAAAGCAAAACAAAATAAATAAACTATGTAAAGATGAACATATGAACAAAGTTGTGATTGAAATTTATTTAAATTTCCTTAAGCTTTTTGTAAGTATATAATTTATTGTAAATAATTTTATAATCATTCAAATAAAAGTTTCATTTCTTATACAGATCAAAATTATTTTACATGTGTTCTTATCTCTTTTCATATGTATGTGTAATTTTTATGTAGTTTAAATATTAATATAATTTTATTTTTCATCTTTTGAGCTTGTGTTTTGCTTAGTTGTAGTTTTCATTAGTAGGCTCTGTTTTTCTGGCAAGATAAATTTCCTTCACATCTTTACTTTGCAATTCAAGAGAGGAGACTATAAAGATATTTTGATGTTGTGGCCATTTAAAATAAGACTGCCTAAAATGATCATCTGTTGCCTCTTTTTGTTTCATTAAGATGAAAACGAGTGTCCTTAATTTTTACATGCTTTTTAATCTTTTTGTTTTTAAATACGTGGTGCTTATCTGTCCATAAAATGTTTTTCTCAGTGATTTTTTAATGCTGACATTTCTAATTGCTTTTTTTTTTTTTTTAATAAATATATGCTTGGACCATGACGTAGATCTTATGATCAAACTTAGGATTCACAGGAGATTGTTTTGAGTGATTTCAGAGTATATACCCCTGAGAGATTCTTAAACATAGAGATTTAGTGTGCTATCATGGGTGCAAAGCAAATGAACAAAATAGTCAATAAATTTGAACCAATAAACGTAGAGAGATGATGATTTTGGAGAGACAAGAAAGTACTGGGCTGCTGAGTTGTAGAATGAGTAGATTTCTTTGGAAAAGCATCTTGGTGAAGAAAGCTATGCCACCAAAGAAGAAATGATCCTGCTTGATGAAATGAGGAAACAGACTTTGTATTCACAAGTCTGCTCAACCCAATTTAGTGCCTGCTGCTTATATTCTGATGAATCCTACAATTAGCAGTGTTACAGTAAAACCTGCAGCTAGGTCTTTATTTTGATTATTTTTAATGAACTTTTGTCTGTTTTGTTTTTGCTTTATTTTGTTTTGTTCAGTATTTACTTTGTGTCCTTTTATTCTTATTTAATTCCTATAGGTCAACAATATAGGCAATAGTTTCCTTTTTCAGTTGAGAAATTGAGGCCAAAGTAAATTGTGAGTTACTCATTGTCAGGTCACATAACCAAACAGTTTTAGCACTGTGACTATCTCCAGTTCTTACCTAATGTTGTTTGTTTTACTTTGCCTTTTGATGTCTAGATTTAATCTGTCTACATTGTTCGTACTATAATTTTCTGGTATTTTGATTGCATGCTGACGTAAATATTCACTAATTCTTATGTCCTTCAGAAGTTGGCTGGCAGGCCGTTTAATTCATCCTGTGCAGCAAGTTTTGGTTTTGACCACTGAAACTTAGTCTTTTTCTTTTTCTTTTTTTAATGTTTGTTTATTTTTGGGAGAGAGAGAAAGAGAGAGAGAGAAAGAGAAAGAGAGATTGAGAGAGAGCATGTGTGCGTGGGTAAGGGTATGGGTGGGAAAGGGGCAGAGAGAGATGGAGAGAGAGAATCCCAAGCAGGATCTGTGCCGTCAGCACAAAGCCCGACGCGGGTCTCTAACTCACCAACCATGAGATCATGACCTGAGCCAAAATCGAGAGTCAGACGTGTAACTGACCGAGCCACTCAGGCACTCCTGAAACTTAGTCTTTTATGTAGCCTACCATGTGTCCAAGAAGATACAGTCAAATTGTCAAAGTCATGTTACCATCTTCTCATCCCTTTTGGAGGCCCATAGCCTGAAATATATCTCTAAAAGCAGATGCAGGGCCAGCGACATCTTCTGTTACTCTTCTCTGTTTTCATCCTTCTGTTCTGTGTCCCAGCCTTGCTGCTATCTTCGGTTATTAATCTCATGGTTAAAATACCCAAACTGGGTTTATGAGAGCATGGTTTGTTTGTTTGTTTGTTTTGTGTTTTTCTCCTAGAAACTAGAGCTGACTTTTATTTTTTTTACACTCCAGTAATAAAAAAATAAATGCAGTTTAATGTTCCTAATAGCTTTGTTTGAATATTTTGTGACAATCTTGTTTGTTTTGCAGGTACCTGGAGCCCAAGATTTGGTGGATTTCTCTCCTGTTTATCGATGTCTACACATATATTCTGTCCTGGTGAGTCTTTATCTAGCTCTGCCTAATGAAGAGATATATTGAGTTCAAAACTCTTCTTTCTCATTTTTTATAGTTTTTCTGTTTATTATTAAGAGTAAGAAAAAAGAAACTATTATTTAAGGAGTATTAATTACAAAAAAGAATCCTTTCTTTTCTTCTTGAATCTTTTGTTTGCCATGTAATTGAGCTAAGCAAATAACATTAATTTCTATCAGTCATCAACAAATAATATTATACCTAGAAATAGTCACACACTCAGATTTCTATTCTTAATTTAATGATGTAGTTATTTAAATAACAATAACCTATCTTTATATATTAAAATAATATTTGTAAAAACTGTTTATCTTTTTATTCCTGATGACACTTACTCCTATGCAAAGAGAAACCTCTCTGGGGGGGGGGAATTATTATGGGTGTTAATGGTATTATAAGAAGTAGCCCTTTCTCTATCTTGGTAGTCACCTACGTGCAGACACACAGATATAAAGGTAATAAAAAAATTAAACTAGGAAGCCAAAGTATCATTAAAGACCAATTGATGAGAGAAGTCCATTATTGGTATTTTTTAATAACAAAGTTCTATAAAGATTCTATCAGGTTGTTTTATAATATGATGGAGTAAGTCTTACTTAAGTCTGTTACACATTTTCTTTCTTCATATATCTAATATAGTGTCACTTAGTTGTTACTCCAGACAGTTTGGGACACTGGTCTATGGACTTCATGGCTGGAGTATTTTGGGGTGATTTCCATTAGTTTGGGAAGACTTGGTAATTTTTTCTCCTCTCCTTCATCCTCCCACTTCTTGCTAATTTCCTTTTCCCCTCCCTTCTTTTCCCTTCTTTTCCCTCTCCACCCCTTGTCTCCATCTGTCATTCCTTGTTCTATAAAGATGGAGGAGGTCATAGATTGAGTTGTCTCAAGGCACCTAAAATAAGTAATTTTTTTTTCAATCTCATGTACCAATAATTAAATAAATCATATTCATCTTAGTTTGTGACACAACACGCTATTATCGTTATTTCCTATCAGTCCCCCTCTTGTATTTTTTTTATCTTGTTTGTTTCCATCCACAACTCTTATCTCCAAATATACAATCTCTAATATGTTTAATGTCTGGTAATGGTTGTGTTTGTATCCTTGAAAAATATAGAGTAATTTTGTATATGTAGGTGTTTTTAATTTACTCAAATGGTGTTATCTTATGGATGTAGTTTTTTCTTGTATTTTTTTATTCAGCCTATTTTTAATATCTAACCTTGTTATAGTCTATATATCTTACTCATGGCCTCCCACTTCTACATGATTATTAACAAATGGTTTGCATTTGCTGTGTTTTGTCTATTACTTCAGTGATCAACTCTTAAATTGCTTCTAACATTCTGCTGTAATAAGTAGGACCCCTGTATGGACTTGGGTGTAAGTTTCCAAGATTTCTATACCTAGGTTGGAATTGCTGGGTCAGAAGGTATATATATAATTTTAATTTTAATTTTTGATAACCTGATGGATATCAAATGATGTCTCTTTGTTTTAATTTGCATCTCTTTGATTACTGATAACATTGTGCTTTTTATAGACTCCCCAATCATTTAAGATCTTTTTTCTCTGAAATGCCTATTTTTTTTTTTAAATTTTTTTTTTCAACGTTTTTTATTTATTTTTGGGACAGAGAGAGACAGAGCATGAACGGGGGAGGGGCAGAGAGAGAGGGAGACACAGAATTGGAAACAGGCTCCAGGCTTCGAGCCATCAGCCCAGAGCCTGACGCGGGGCTCGAACTCACGGACCGCGAGATCGTGACCTGGCTGAAGTCGGACGCTTTACCGACTGCGCCACCCAGGCGCCCCTGAAATGCCTATTTTTGACCTTTGTTCAGTTTTGTTTTGCCTTCCTTGTTTTGTTTTTTTCTCTTTTCTGGAAAGAGAAATTTCAGAAATTCCTTTTATGTTGTACATATTGACAATGGAGGATGTTGCAAATGTCTTTTTTCCAGTTTGCCCATAGACTTTACACTATGGCCATAGTATCTTTCATTAACAGGAGTCCTTGATTTTGATATAATCAAGTCCATCAATTTAAACCTTGTAGTTTGTACTTTTTAAGTCTTGTTTAAAAAAGAAAAGCCCCTCTCTATTCCAATGTCATAGGGCATTCCCTTTATGTTAACTTTAACTTTTACCCATTACATTTTGATATTGATTCATCTTGGGTTCACTGTAGTTATAGTATGAGGTGTAGGAATCGAACTTAATTTTTTTTATTTGATGAACTCAGTTTTACCAGTCCTATCTACTACATAATCTGTATATGGCCCACTGATTCTTGGAATACCTTGGGCATATGCTAAGTATCTCTATATATATTTTGGGAAGAATTGACAACTTTCTACTGCTAATTCTTGGTATTCATGGAAGAAAAAAGTCTACTTTTAAATTATTTAGTTAAGCTTTGTTTCTATGTTAATGGTCTTGGGCATTTTTTAAGTAGTAGCAAAATACAGTGTTTTTTTTTTTTTTTTTTTTTTACAATATTCTACCTTACTTTTTAATTAGTAATTGCTGATATTGAGGAATGCTCTCGATTTTTGTAAGTTAACTTATATCTGGCAACCTTGCTCAACTCTTTTATTAGTTATTATGGTTTGTTTTTTGGTTTTTGGTAGATTTTCTGTGTGGTTGTTCATAATGTCTACAGATACTGACTTGCTTCTTTTCTTCCTATCCATATATCACGTTGTTTTTTTATTGTCGTTGTAGTGACCAGGATCATCATTACTTACTCTGTTGTTCAGGAAGGTGATAATAGGCATCCTTGTCTCATTTTTGATCTCTAACAGCATGTTTTAACTGATGTTTTAAATAAGTTTTTGGTAAATATTCTTTATCTAGTTATTCCTAGGCTCCTGTAAATTTTTTATAAGAATATAAATAAATGTTGAATATTATTGGATATTTTTCAAATATATTGATACAGTTCTGTGGTTTTTATACTTTAGCTCATGAATGTACTAATTAAGTTTCATTGATAGATTTTTGTGATCTTAAATGATTCCTGTATTCTTTAGATAAATCCAACTTAATGAGGACATATTACTGCTTTTTTAAAAAATACTGTGTGAAATTGAACTCCTTTTATTTTTTTATTTTTAATCTGTTTTGTATTTATATATGGTTTTTGTTAAGTCTCAGAATTGCAACGTCAAGTGTACTTTTCCTCTCAAATAGTGTAAAAGTATGAATATCAATTTGTTTAGTTTAATGTTATATCTTCAGTACCAACAACAGTACTTGGCATATAGTAGGCACTCAATAAATATTAGTGGAATGAATAAGTAAGTGGTAGCTAAAAGAAAATGCAGTACATTTGTTTGAGCATATGCTAGCTCAAACATTATTACTCATTTATTCACTAAACACTTACTGAATTTTTGTCCTGCATGAAATGGATATGGAGAGCAACGATGTATAAATAAATCAAGGACTTATGCTTTTAAAAAAATTACGATCTACCTACCAAGAAGTTATAATCTTTGAATGACTAGAATATAACAGCACTGTATCTCATCACTGTGTATCTGTTAGTTTTTTAAACTTTGTTAAGATTTTATGGTATAGAAAATGTGACAAGTTTTCTTCAAATGAGAACTCTAATAGTGGTTAATAAGAGTACTGAAGTAATTTATTTACACACTCACTAGCTGTGTGGTGTTAGGCAAGTTACCTAAACCGTAGCTTTCTCATATATGAGCTATGGTAATAACGATCTGCTTAGTGCACTTAAAGGTATGTTCCAATGGTGCCTCGCTCCGTCTTTGGTACATGATTGGAATTTAGTACATGGCTGTTAATCTGGCAGGAGTTATGTGTCTCTGATGCTGATTATTAGGCACATTATTGGTATTTTTTAAAGTATATGATGTAAAGTATAGACATATAGATAGAGGTTCTAGTCTCTGCCATCAACAGAGTTTATCAATTATTCTAAATGTACACGTTCTTAAATATACAAAGTCGATGTCATCCTAAACTAGAAGTTTAAAAATTTTTAAATAAATTCCACATGCTAATATTCTGTAGTGTTGCAATATTTGGTATTCATAAAGGTTTATAATAATTTGATAAGACATTGTTTATATGGCAGAAACAGGCTTCTTCCCTCTTTCATAGTGTTTCCTAATTTTGAAAAAGTACAACCAGTGGTAAGAGCTCAGCTCTGTTTCTGGAATACATGTTTATTTTTTGGACATTGCTGTTCCAGAGCTAGATGGACTTTAAGCACTAAAATGTCTCTTTTGTTAAAGGAAGGGCTAGACACATATGACTTCTAGAGTTGACCCTTTTCATAGCTTTTTGGGGGCCGTAATTTGTTACTTCTCTATATTTGTTTCTCATTCTCACAGCACTAATATGTATTACTATATAGTGAAGGACATCTCTTCATAATAATGATGACAAAGATATTTAAAAATGAATTGCTTAATATAAAGATTTGTAACATAAATATTTTTTTCAAATTTCCGGATGTAGTTAATATTAACATTTTGGCATATTCCACAGGCAGCACAAACTCTGTATGTTTCAAAATGAACTCATTATCTCACCCCTTCCCTAAAATCTACTGTTTTGGATTTACCATGATCTCAGGCAATAACAGCATTCTATAAGTTCCCCAGGCAGAAACCCAAACCTTTTCGTTTTTCTCAGTACCATATCTAAATCGCTATGCCTTGCAAATGTTACCTCCTAAATACAGTTTTACTCTCTTTCTCATCCTCCCCTATCCTAAAATGATTGTCCTAGACATCGGGATTATTGAAAACATTCTCCTAGCTGCTCTCCCTTCCTTATAGTATAAATCCCTGACTCCCTTCTCACTGTGATGATAGTGATCTGTGCATCATGCAAATCTGGGATATATGTTATCTGCTTAAGATTCTCTAATTGGTCATCTATTGAGTAAAATATAGAAGTATAGAAGAAAATATGGCATATCAAAAGACAGAAGGTTTTCCATGTCCTGTCTGCCATATTGTCTGCTGCTTACCACTTTGCTTTAATGAAACTGAAATGCTTCTAGTTCTTTGAATGTACCATGCTATTTCCTGCTTCTCATTCTTTCCTCATTCTGGTCCTTCTGCCTGAATGAGTATTCATTCCCACTTCTTTTTATTTTACGGACTCCTACTTATTTCATACTTGTGTCCTCCAGCAAATTTTCCTAATGTTTCACGTTGAGCTCAGTGGACCCCCTTCCCCTTTGCATTGTTATAGAACCCAGTACTGTTTCTGTTAGTGCTGACTGTATTCTATTATCTTATCCTAAATATGTGTTCTTTTTCCTCAATAGACTGTAAGCTCTTTTAGGGCAGGTACCATGTTTTATTCATCTTTTTTAGCCTTAGCACTTAGCACTTAGTATTAACAGTATATAATACTCAATAAATGTTTGTTTTTGATTTTGAGAGATAACTGCCCTCCTTTTGACCTGCAAATGAATCCAGTTTTCTAGCCTCAGGCAGTGTTATACAATATCAGGGCTGGGACTTATACGAGGGAAAACAGTTCTATTGGTGTCCAACGGAAGGATCATAACAGAAGTAACAAAAAGTTCTAATATTTTGTCATTTACAATAGTGTTTATCTGAACTTTTGGCCTGGAGGATAACAAGGCACACTTTGAATAAACATGGCAATATTTATTATTTTTAGTGAAACCGACCTTCCATTCACCCCCCTTTTATGGCTGTGCTGCTTATAAATTCCCAAAGGATTATTTGAAAAATCCTACTTATATCTGCCAGCCTTATCAGTAGGGCAGGAGTTCACGTATTGTAACAGGAGGTCAGATTTCGGTCATGGTCTTATAGATGGGGCCAAGCACCTGTAAATTCTTCCTTTGGTGACTAAAGTGAAGTACAATATCAAACAGGCAGTGAGACTTTTCTAGGAAGTGCTGAACTTTGGCAGGAAGGGCAAACTTTGGCAGGAGGAGGGGAGGGAAGAAAGTGAACAAGGGTCAGATAGTGGTTAATTGAGACTTGGTTCTTGGTATAGTAATGCAGTGGAAGTGTGCAGGGCAAATGTAGGTATATTTTATAGAATTGCTTTAAACAATTTATATTGTTTAAATCTTCATACACAGTTTAGAGATGGGCAGGCAAGGGGCAGGTATAAAACATCATTTTATAGTCATCAAGGCTGATGTTTTTGGAAGGGAGAAAGTAACAAACTAAAAATTTTACCGGAAGAGAAAGGAATAATAATAGTTTGAGATTTTTGTACATAGTGTAGTAGTAGTTAAAAAGATGCATGGGCTGTCTGTCTAATGAGGACAGAAGCCAGGCTACCTTACAGAGTTTTTGAAAACTCTACCAACCCAGCGATGTCTGCCATGTTTATGGACCCCAAGCCTTGAACCCAACTCAGTTTGGACAAAGATTTATATATACTGTTAGCTCCTCTGTGCCCTGGAACGTCTTTCTGACTCTTCTCCAAATTTTCTGCTCGCTCATCCTTCTATCACTGAAGGACTGTATATATGTCCCATATCAAGGAACTTGGATGTCATTAAGAGACTGGGGGGAGCAAACCTGTAAATACAACCATACTCCTAGTGTGTGGGTCTCATTTATGATCTTATCTTCCTGTGGTTTCTTGTTTCCAGTGATCTGCATTATCTGCTCATTAACAATTTAAAAAAATCCTAGGTGAAAGAATGTTACCCAGTGTATACCTTTAATTTATGTACTTTTTTGCATTTGTGTTATACTATAGTAAAAGCGCCCTTTCTAAAGATTTCTGACATCTTGGATCCAGGGATAGCATATATAGCAATATGTGGATTTTTTAAGTAAGCAGCAACCTCTCAGTATTACATGAATCATAAGAACCTCATTTTTATTTCATTCTCTTTCAATTACTAAAGGAGACTATAAAACAGCCTGAGGTATAAGGGAATGCAGAATGTCGTTGGGCGGTGAATTCATATTACAAAGGCTCTAGCAAGTGCAGTATTTCTTTTAAACTTCCTTGGGCAAGGGGCCTCTGAGAATTTGATGAAAGCTGTGAGCCCTTTCCCCAGACAAAATGCACATATGTACAGGCGTGTGGTATTTTGCTTAGAATTTCAGAGGCTTCTTCAACTCCTGAATCTTATTAGACCTAGAAAGAATCCTTCATGTCAAGGGAACTAGAGGCTGAGTTAGGCTTCAGACATCTACTGATTACAGACCTATGCCCCAGAATGGCTTACCCCAATTCCACTTGAGTATCCCCTTTTATAAGCCTCCTAAGGACTCTCTACCACTTGTCTTTCTCTTAGAGTTGGAAGCCTTGCCAAAATCTCAATTTAAAAGCATATTTCAAAGTGAACTTACTTCTGTGCCGTAAATCTTCATTCCCTGGGCAGTCATTAGGCATGGCAAGCTGGTGACCTGTTTTTCTATTAAGAAGTTAGCCTCAGCACCTAAACTAATAGCTTTGTCCCTTGAATTCTTTTACTAAGAAGATTCAAACAAAAGTTTAAAAGTAATTATGAGGACTATAGGTGATAATTTATCTCCCTGAACATAAGTAATTTTGTTAAGTTTCAGGATATTTTATCTCTTGCTTGCTTTAATAATATTCCTTTTTGGCTATAATTTGGAGAGATAGTCAGTAGCAGGGCGAGAATTTACCCACAATCTCTTTACAGTTCTTTGTGATCATTGCTAGTGCCAGGAATGGCATGGGGTGGGATGGGGTAAGCAGGAATCTTACTGGAATGTATCTCTCCCTTTCTAATCTGAGGATATCTACTTGTATGGTCTGCACTGGCACCGGAGGAAACTCCAAAATCCACGGTCCTGTGACTACTGATAACAGCAAGGAAAGTATTTGGAGAGTGGAAAAAGGAATGGATATGAGCAGTTTTAAGGGACATATTTTTTGAGATGTTAAAGGAATTACTTAATGAAATTACTTAACGAACTCTGGTAGCAACTGGCTGTTACATTAAAGCACTTGGGAAATACATAACATGAAGAGCCTAAGACATTACTGAGATTTTCAACTAAAAAAAAAAATGATTCGTTTTGGCATTCTAAGGTTAGACTTCAAGATACTTTCAAATAGTGGTAGTGGAATGGTTGTTGTTTATATGTGTATTTATGATAGTATTGTCTTGGTTTTTATATAACACTTTGTGCAACAGTCTCATAGTACTTCACAAGTTTGACTACATTAAATAAGTGACTTATTCACATGGCGAATATGAGAACACCTCACCTGGTAGAGACTGGCTTCACTCTGAATCATGCCATTAAATAGTTCTTTTGTTGGCACCTGAGGTAAGATATTATAGTTCTTACTCCTGTACCTTTATCAGAAGGCACTATTGCTATTTAATAATCAAGTAAATTTAACAGCAAGAATTGGAACACAGACTTAAGGCAGATCTGTCTGCAGGACTGGGTGTATTTTTGATGGCCAGATTCTTTTAATTGTTATTGACTTAAAAAAATAAGACTGCCTTAAAAAAATAGAAAAACTTTTCTGTTCCATTTAGGTATCAGGACAGTTGATTGGCAAATAAAAAGCGGATATTCAGACATCAACCTCAGGTAGTTTTCCTAGTGTTTCTCGTAGACCATTGACCTAACAGCAAATGCTGACTGGTTTTTTAATTTTCATTAAAATTGATTGTACTTTGCTATAGGCTATTTTTTGAAGACCTATCCTGATTCTACTTTAAACATTGAAACTATTGACTTGTATTTATTTTATGTAAGTGTGATAAAAATCCATTATTTAAACTCTTTAAATTTTTTACAGAGACACTTGAATGAACATTTAAATTTTTGCTTTGGGTGGAAGCAGAAGCAAGGTCATTTACAACTCCTGTGGTAGAAACGAAGACAAGTGAGAAAGGCCTATATGTAAAATTCTAGGGGCTTAGAGTTTGTAAGTTTTTATTCTCATTTGACATTTCCAAAGATGGTGTTACAGAGAGAGGGAAATATCACATTATTTCACTAGTCACATGAAACTGGAAATTGTGGATGTAGAATTCCAGCATTGCCAGAGACACATAGCTTAATGATCTAGATTCTCCTGAAGTTGTTTCTGGAGCTATATTTCTAGGGAACACCAGGCTCATCAGATGATCTGTTAAAAGGAGGAGGAGGAGGAGGGCTCCTGTTTCAGATGTCACCAGAACTTTGTATACTGTATTTCTCTGTCTTGGGTTTTTTACAGATCACAGTAGTATATTCAAATATGTTCTAAGAAGATCTACCAAAAAATAAATAAATAAACATGTTAAATTTTATTTAAGCCAGTATTTCTTAATAGAGTGAAAGAGGTAAGGAGGACCAGGATACTTTCTGCTCTTGAAAGTTCATAATTTAATGGGTCTAGGGAAAAGCCACTTTGTAGGAGACTCTGAAGATACCTATTTTTGTTTGTTTGTTTTTTAATCCATCATATTTATTTGGAATATATACATTGTCTTTGGGAAATAAGAAAAGAATATTGAACTTTTAATAGAAAAGCCTTCCTGAGAAGAGTAATATGAAATGAGTGGGCACCATTTTCAAATCTTTGGGATAGCAATGATATTAGCAAGGAATTCCGATGTTTCTGTACTTGACATTTATTTTTTAAGAACTTGAAGTGGCCAGCATTTCAGGCTCTGGTTTTTAGACATTATTCCTCGTGACCCTTTTGGTAAGTGTTGTTTTATTTTCACTTTAAATGGACTCTCTTTCCCATCTCAGAACTATTCATTTGCTTCCCCCCTCCTCTCTAAGACAAATGCAAGTTGTACTGTTTGAGGGGCCAACTTAACACTGTTAGAACAGAGCTGGGAGCTTTCTGGTTTGCTTCCATGGTGATCTTGAGTACTTCCAAGCAATAAGAGCACAGTTGGAGTATTTTCTTTAGAGATATTTTTTTTAATGTGGAAAGTTTTGCCCTGAAATATGTGGTGACTCCTAGTCCATCTCTGACACTTCGCAGATGGTCTCGTCACTCTCCTGCCATATCTCCCCACCCCGTAGTTGCACTGACCCACCAGTGCCTGGGGAGGTTAGATAGGCATAAACACTGCATAGATCATAGAGAAAAGCTGAGGGTGAGATTCTTTGTGTGCTGCATTGATAAGGACACAGGAAAAGCCATTTATAGCGATAACTTTCCTGTAGTATGGGCTAATGGGCCCTGGTTTGTAGTCGCTGTAATCTAACTGTTTATAATTGTCATATTGCTCTTTTCACCTGGTGACCTTATTACCCCCGAGCGTATCATTTGGCTTTGAATAAAAACAAGAGGCAAAAAAAGTGATTAAAAATTTTTTTTTCTACATATGCTCACATTTATATTTTATAATGTTTGTGTTGGGAAAGATTAAACTCAAGGTGCTTTTTTTTTTTTAACACTAATGTCTCACTTACACAGCTTTTGATACCACAATAACATAATTATTTTTTAAGCTTTGACAAAATGAACAAGAAATAAATCATTCTCCGTATCACACCCAGTAACACCCCTTCAAAACAGTTTAAATCATATAAAAACTGTGTTTCAAACACTTTAATTTCTCATTGTTCTCAGAATGAAGTAAACTTCTTAACTTGGTCTAAACAGTCTTCCATGTTCTATCCTGGGCTTGACTGTCTTACCTCCTTTCTGGTCACTCTCTTTTTCCTGCTCACAATCTATGCTCCAGATGTACTGACCCCATGTTCTCTCATAATGATGCCTTCGGACAGGCAGTTCTCTTTCCTGAAATAGAGTCCATATTTCCTGTCTTCCTTTTGATATTTTTTTCTATTCCATTATGCCAAATTTCTCCCATTTCTGAGATCTCTGGATTTGGCATTTATAATCTTCTCTCCCTCGTCTCATATATCCAGCCAGATCTCTTACATCTTTTTCTTCCTTTTCCTGTTTTGGTTGTGACTGCCAGGTTTTTGTTTGTTTATTTTCAGTTTTTAAATGTAAAAATTTTGGGTTCTTTTGCTTCCCTGAAATGCCTTCTTTACTGGATGCTTAGTTTAGTACATTGTCCCAGTAGTTTTGGATATTATGAGGTGTGGGGGGGGGCATGAATAATTGTGGCCAGAACCTCATGATTTGAACAAGAGGACATGGAGGGGAAGGGTTTCCTTTTGTTTTATAGAGGAAATTTGGTCATTCAGACAGTTATGTAAGTTGCATATACCAAAATGATCTAACCAGAAGCAAATGCCATAATTGGAGCTATGTATTAAATATGGCTGGTTGTAGCAGGTGTAATGAAGAGTTTGTTTTTAACCTATGAATAGAACTGATTTATTTTAAATTGTGAGAGATTTGGAAAAGCCGAGGTTGGGACTATAGTGGATTCTCTACTTTTTCAGATTCTTATAACTCAAACCACAATCTACAGGGGAAGTAATTTAGGACCTCAACACTGGAGTAGAAACTCAGACTCTTTGCCTGTAGCACTCGAGATTTCCTCAGGGAATGTTGGCAGAATTCTTCTTATTTCCTTAACTGAATGTCTTTAACTAGAGCTTCTGGAAATCTCAGACTACTGTGTTTCTCTCATGACACAGAAGGAACTTAACAAACAATTGTGAAACAAATGAATGAATGAATGTTCAGAATCCCTCCAGAAAGTACAATGTGAAAAATCGATGGAGACCTATAAAAGGGCTATTATGCCATAGTCAAAGAAGATTTTGTTGTTTTAGCTGAGGTCAATAAAGTTCATCGATCTATTATATGGGATATTGGTTTAGGTTTTGGATTTCCTTTTGCCCTGAAACAAAGTGTAAGATTTATTAACATATTTTTTAGATATGAAAATGAGGTCATTTATTATATTTAATGATGATATCTGTAGCAGTGTAGGTTGTGTTTGAGTACCTGTAACTCAGACCCAACTTTGACAGTTTAAACAAATACAGGGTTTTGGGGCACCTGGGTGGCTCAGTTGGTTAAGTGTCTGACTGTTGATTTCGGCTCAGGTCATGATCTCACGGGTCATGAGATAGAGCCCCACGTCGGGCTGGAGCCTGCTTGGAATTTCTCTCTCTATTTCTCTTTCTCTCTCTCTGTCCCTCCCCCACTTGTGCGCTCTCTCTCTCTCTCTCTCTCAAAATAAATAAACATTAAAAAATAAAACAAAAACAAATACAGAGTGTTTTTTTTTTTTTTTTTTATAATATGACAAGTAGTCCAGGTGTCAGCACTTCAGTGTGGTATGGTGGCACTACACTGTCCCCAGACACCTATGTTCTTTTAGCGGTTCCAGTTGTCCATCTTTAGTATGTAGTTTTTGCCTTTGTACTTGCAACATGGATGCCAGAACTTTAGGCATCTTTCTTGTATCTCAGAAAGAAAGCAGGTGGGAAGGCCACAGTGCAAGGGCTGCATTCCATCTGAGTCTGTTTCTGTTCATCAGGAAAGCAGTAGCTTCAAAGAATCCAATATTTCGTAAAAATGCTGAATCCTGTTGTAATTTTAAAAACAATTAAGATTAGAAACCAAGTGATTTCTAGTCAACATGGTGTTTACAAAAAAAATTACGGACAAACCAGATAAGCTTGAATCTATTCTAAATCTTAGGACATGTTACTTAATGTCTCACAGCCTCAATTTTTTCCATTTAAAAAATTCTCACAGTGTTTCTGTGAGAATGGAATGAAAGAATGGATGTAAAAGTACCTGGCATGTTACCTTTAAATCTTAAAGAAATATTTTGCTTTCTAGCTTGTACATAATCCTGCTCACTCCTACCCCATCCTTAAATGTTTATATTGTAAAAAGGACTCTTTAAGAATGCAGCGAGGAAGGAACAAGGGACTAGACTAATGCATGTGTAGATATAAATGCGCAGATACAGAAATAGTACAAGAACACCTGTGCTCTTCCTCCTACAACCCTCCCCCACTTAAGGTTACTTTTATAAAATAACGAATCTAGAAATTAAGAACTGTGAAATATCCGAGCAAGAAGGACTTTTGCCTACCCTTTCTTTTATTTATCTCTTTTCACAGAAGGGGAAACCTTGGCCTCAAGCAGTTAAATTACTCATCTAAAGTCATATAATCGGTAGGTAACCAAATTAGAACTAAAAGCTAGATATAGGGGCACCTGGGTGGCTCAGTCAGTTAAACGTCCATCTCTTGGTTTCAGCTCAGGTCATGATCTCATGGTTCATGAATTCCAGACCTGCATCCGACTCTGTGCTGTCAGTGCAGAGCCTGCTGGAGGAGCAAAAGAGAGAGAGAGAATCCCAAGTCCCCAACCCCCCCGGCCACTTGCTCTTGGTCTCTCTCTCTCTCTCTCTCTCTCTCTCAAGATAAATAAATAAACGTACAAGAAAAAAGCTACATATAAATTCTCTGCCTTGTGTTCTTTCCTCCGTCAGTTGTCAACATCATTAAAGTGGCTTATGTGTGGAGAGCTATTCTAAGCACGTTTATAAGCATTAAATTATTCATTATATTGTATTGCACCCTCATATGATACATAATCGGTACGTTAACTTTGTACACCTTATCAGCACATGGTTTTCTTTGTTCTACTATCAGTAAGAGACTGGACCTGGTTTCTTGTCCATAATGGTTGGAAGTAGGGATGGAGGTGGGAAGGCCGTCTACATCTTTTTGGTCTACCTTTTCAAAACATCTTTTCTCCTTCAGCTTTGCCTTTGGTACATACTTTAACAATTCTGTGACCACGTGAGTGTAACAATTTTATGTGAGTGTGTTTATCAAAAAAGTTTTGGTCTGGTTTTCTAGAACTGCCTTATAGGGAGGCCTGATTTATCATAGTCATACTTGGGAAAAGAATAGGATTTTCCTTTCTTAAACAGTAAGGTCAGTTACTTTCTATGAAAATGGTCTGTCTGCCTATTTTTTTTTCTTGTAACATAAAAAGATGCCATTGAAAGTAGTATCATTGAGGTAGTGAATAGTCCAGTCCAGACCACACTTGGCTTACAACTAGTTGTGGGCTTAAATGGTCAACAGTGACTATTTGTTAAGTTTGTTTAAGCTGTTATTCAATTTTTTGGGAGGGCCTTTAGGACACTTTCTCTAGGCTTTATTTGCAATTGACTTGTTGTCTTTCTAAATTTTCCCACATTATTCAGAAATTCAGAAGAATAATTTCTTCCTCTAGATTTTTCTCCATTATTCAGAAATTCAGATGTGTAATTCCTTCCACCAAATAATGTAGCAAAAAGTGGCTAGGCTTTAAAATCTTAATGGAAAACACAAAATTGGGAAAATTTCTGAGTAAGGGTATTTTCTTTGGGGAAAAAATAGGAAACCGTAAGTTGATATTAACAATAAACAGATAGGGGTTCTTGGGTGGCTCAGTTGGTTAAGCGTCCAACTTCAGTTCAGGTCATCCGATCTCACAGTTCGTGGGTTTGAGCCCCATGTCGGGCTCTGTGCTGACAGCTCAGAGCCTGGAGCCTGTTTTGGATTCAGTGTCTCCCTCTCTCTCTGCCTCTCCCCTGCTCATGCTGTCTCTCTCTCTCTCTCAAAAATAAATAATAAACATTAAAAAATTTTTAAAAAGAAAAAACAATACACAGATATATGAATGAATGAATGAACATGTAAAAATCTAAATACATCCCTATGTTAATAGGGAAGAAGGCTGTGGTCTTATTTCTTATAGTAGAATGTTGAGTGTTGACACTTATGGGTCTCTTGCATCCCTGTACCTCTTGTGAGCAGAGGCATTGTCTGTGTTTGTTCCAGATTATCTTTTCAGGGATGTTTGTGCAGCCAACAGCTTTGTAAGGTAGGGATAATGTCTCCTGCCAGAGAAAGAAGCAGGCATGTTTCCAGCTTTGGAAGATCAAGATCGTGTTTTTCTATGGAAAAAGATACTTGGGTCCCTATGCTCAGGGTTCCTTTCCTTTAAAGCAAACCGCTATATGTGCAGGTGTCTCCTGGACTTCTTCACATTGTCCTGTAGACATTGGGATTCTGGGAACTGATGCAAGCATAAATGCTGATACCCGAGCTGCTGCTATTGATACTAGTAATAAAGTCCTTTGTCTCTGATCCAGTTTCGTACCTGCCGCTAGCATTCATGAAAATGTGGCACACGCTGATTTGTTGGTGTGCAAGGTGATAAAATCTCAGACTCTTCGTGGTTTTTCAATTTGTAGTCATTAAAATAGAGATTTATTCGGGCACAAATCATTCATACTTACTAACTCTAGTGAGGAAATTTTGGTAGGTGGTAGTATATTTGTGTGGTCTTAAAGTGTCTCCCTAGGATTACTTATTAATAATGAGGCAAAAATATAATTGGGCACCCTCATCATTAGGTGATCAAAATTTACATCAAAACTTACATAAACATTGTGTGCCTCTGAGTGAGATTCCCTGAGAGTGATACCACATTACTTTATGTAGTATTCTGACCTGGAGTATATAACTTGAATCTAATTCATGAGGAAAAATTACAGACTCCAGATGAGAAGCATTCTGTTTGAAAGGAAGGAAGGAAACAAATATATACAAATATACATATTTACAAATACATATTTTATACAAATATAAAAATGTCAATCATAAGAAATAAAGAAAAGCTGAGGAACTGTTTTGAATTAAAGGAAGCTAACGAAGCATGACGGCTAAGTGCAATGCATTGTCCTAGGCCAGGATTGGCAAACATTTTCTCTGAAGGGCCCGACAGTTGTATTTTAGGCTTTGTGGACCAAAGGGTCTCTGTTACAACCACTTGAGTTTACGGGTTGGTTATACCTCAGAAGCATCCAGACACCATATGTACATGAATGGATGTGGTTGTATTCCAATAAAACTTTATTTACATAATAAGCAACAGGATGGATTTGACCCCGGGGGCTGTGGTTTGCTCATCCCTGTTCTAGATTGAATCTTGAGCTTGCAAGAAAATATGCTCTAAAGCACATTTTTTGGATTCATTGACAAAACTGGAATATGGACGGTAGATTAGGAAAATGTTAAATTTTCTGAAATTGGAAACTATTTTCTTGTTAAAGAAATTATTCTTATTTTCAGAAAATGCACAATGAGCTATTTCGGAGTAAAGAGATCTGATGTATGTAACAAAGTTTCAAATGGCTAAGGAAAAAATAAATATTTAGGAAGAGAGCAAATGATAAAGGATGTGGGGCAAAGTATGGATAGTAGGTGAATCTGAGTAAATAATACGTGGGTGTTTCCTCAAACTGTTCGTATAGTTTTTCTGTAAGTTAGAATTCTCTTGAAATAAAAGCTTAAAAGCATATGTATGTTGATATATGTGAATTTATACGTATGTACCTAGCCCATAGGGAAAAATATAAAAAATTTTGTAGATCTTCTCTCTGCACTCTCTTGATAGATACCTACAAAAAAAGAGAGATTAACCAAAACGTGAATTGGAAATGAAAATCTGTGATTGATGTAACAAGGGAAGCCAGCAGACATCATCCTTGGCCTAATCTGAATGCACTTAGTTACCACGCGGCTGTAGTCCAGGGGCCAGAGGTTTTAGCGCGGTCTGAAAATGACGGTGGGAGCCACATTTTCCAGACTGCGAAACACAGGGTACCTTGTTTAGTCAGCAGAGTTTAGGTCAAATGTGGTTATGAAAAACAGATGAATTCTGGTGATCAAGTTGTACTTTGACAAATATTCCATTGTTTGAACATGCAGTAATTTCTGAAAAATGTGAAGCAGCCTGGACTGCAGAGATTGAGTTCTCTCTTCTCAACTCCCTTGCCTACTCACAAAGGTCTCGTCGTCGTGGGGAGTAGAAATAACAGGGCAGAAGAAGTATGTTAGGTCCTCCCCTCCCCCTTCTTCATCCTCTTTTTCCCCCCCCTTTGCTCTACTGACAAATCAAGCCGTTCTGGGCAGGCTGTTTTGTCAGCTGGAGGTCTTGCACTACTCTGGGCTTTAGGGAGAGTTTTTGTGTTTCAGTGTTGTGGATAGTGGTGTGTTCCAGTGAATTAGATTCTTTGAGTTTATCCTGGTAATAGAAAAATGGTACTTGAGGTTTAGTGAGACATTGTTATATTCCACTGACTCCTCTGGCTGTGACCTGGGAGTCACAGTGTCTACTCCCACCGCAAGAGGCTCATCCATAGAACTCTCTTCCTAGAATTTAAGAACTATAGTAATGGCACGGCAGGCCAGAGATGCTTGATACCAGGACTCCATAGAGTCAGATCCTCTCTAATGACTTATTTTTCCACTTATATACTTGTGTTGTCCTTTGTGGTTGTTGCTTTAGGGTTTTGTCTCACTTTGTTCATTCATCCTTTCAGTAAATATTTATTGCATGTTTGTTGTATACAGAGGACACGGTCCATCCTTCTGCCTTTGGGTAGAATTTCTGTTCTGGATGATATAGGCGTGTGCCATTCAGTGTGATCAACACTAGCTACATGTGGCTTTTGAGCACTGGAAACATGGAGAGTCTTAAATGAGATACGCTGTAGGTATAAAATACACACCAGATTTCAAAGGCTTCGTACAAAAAAAGGAATGTAAGATATTTTACATCACCTCTTTCTTTACTTTTCTACTGTGGTTTCTGGAAAATGTTTAAATTGGGTATGTGACTCACATTTGTGGCTTGCATTATATTTCTGTAGAACATTGCTTCTTATCAAAATATGAAATAATACTTACAAACCCTGAGTATTTTCTCTCTGTCTCTTATCATGAAGCGATGGTGGTAATTTCTAGTATTACTATGTTTAATATTTTTCTGTGAATATCAGCCGTGATTATTACACTTTTTTTTTTTCCAGTTTTGATGGCGGTCAGTACATCTCAAAAATACCAATTCTTGTCCAATTGTTAAATTCTTGGTATACCATTACTGAATAAATTTGGAACCTTGGTGAATGTCTCTGGGCAACCAGATTCGTTTACAAGCTGACATTTGCAAAAGTGATTAGTGTGACCCATCTTGATGGTAGTATTTTCATGGTTTTGGTAGAACTTTTGTATAAGCTGCCAAAATGTTAAGGACAGGCTGTCTTGCTGCTTCTGCTTCTCCTTCTTCTTCCTCTTCCTCTTCCTCTTCCTCTTCCTCTTCCTCTTCCTCTTCTTCTTCTTCTTCTTCCTCTTCCTCTTCCTCTTCTTCCTCTTCTTAACTATTATAGCTACAAGGAGGTAAGATCATGGTAATTGCATGCTATAATGGGTTCTTAAATATGAAGGAAAAAATTCACCTCTAATTTTAAACATTTAGTCATTTATAAAATTATAGATCAGTGATGATAATATCAGTGATGACAAAATGTTATAAAAACTGTTTAATACTTATTTGTGAAGGTTCCCCTTTGTTGCTGCAGTCTACAGTGCACTCTGCTCTGAGGAGATTGGACTGTGAAAAAAGTTTTGATGGCTGCCTGGCTGTGTCTTTTGGAAATGTTGGTTCTTTCATGCCCCGGGAAGGCTGCCAAGACATAAGTATTGCAGTGCCCCTACAGATGGCTTTATTTTTTAGAAGCTTGAAGCTAAATCTTCATTGTATACATTACAATGTGTATACACTCTGCAAATGATTGTGGCAATCTTAACATCTTTTGTATCATAGTTGCATGGTTTTGATTTAGTTTGTCTTTCATTAGGTAGGTCATATTTGGTATTAGTGGCATGTATGAATTTGGGACAGTTTTTATTCTAAGTCTTAACCATGATATAGATAATTTTCAGGGCTATAGGAGCTTCTGTGACTTGAGGCCCCAGCAGGGAGCAGTGCTGATGAGGAACAAAGCTGTAGGCAACTTTCAGGGAGGGGAACAACAGACTTCCTGCTGTAGGGCTGCTTAAGCAGGAGGTAGAAGCATGGTTTTTAGCCAAGAAGAATCTTAGGCATGTAGACAAGCCCAGCTCCATAATGGGAAATATCATCCTGTTGTCTTTCTCTTCTTTACCTCCTCTTCCTCCCCCTCCTCCCCTACTCCTCCTCGTCTTCCGCCTCCCCCTCCTCCTTTTGTTACGTAGTGTTGACTCCTTCTTCTTCTGTCGTTACTTACTGTTGACATATTTTTGCGTTGGGCTTGTTAGAGTAAAGACCAGTCAGTCTGAGAGTATTGTTTCTACTGTGTCTTATATATTGAGGAGAGACAAAGAAGTATGAGTCTTATATATTGAGGAGAGACAAAGAAGTATGAGACATACTATTATATTCAAGAAAAATTGATATACCTATGAGATAACTACCAATATATATGGAAGTTTCATAATTTGGCAAAGGGCATCTATGAAAAGTCCCTAGCAAAGCTCATACATCATGAGTAAACTTTAGAAAGATTCCTAACAAATTAGGAAGAACTCAAAGACAAATACTCAAAGATGTCTACTACCACCCATTGTGTTCATTATTCCTAAGTCCTAGGCCAAGGGAAAAAAAAAAATGAAAAGGAGGGAAGATAGAATTTCAGAATTGTACAATAAAGCCTCTATTGTAAAAATTTCGAAATTCTATTAAAAAACATTTAGGAAGTAGTAGATAAATGAAGAGAGAGACACTCTTTGAATAGGATGTCTACACATTGTAAAACTGTCACTTTCTCCCTGACTTAATTTGTAAAATGAATGAAATTAAAATAAATCCAATAGGAAGTTTGTGGTAACCCTTTTCTGAATTTGTTCAAAAGTGCTGTAATGTAGAGGCTAGTGGCTTGCTCTGAAGACTTGAAGCCATGTTGTGATGGTGCATGCCCCACAAGAAGCTCCACTGTATTTCCACAAGAATACATGTATGAGGGTGTTAATTTTGACATTGTTTCTTGTCGAAAATAGTGGAAGCAATCTAGGTATTCATCACTGGGGGACTGATAAGTAACATTGGTGTTTACGTATGATTGATTGTAATATATGCAACATGTGCCAAGCTATTTAAATTTTTTTTTTAACATTTATTTATTTTTGAGAGAGAGAGAGGGAGAGAGAGAGAATGAGCAGGTGGGGCAGAGAGAGAGGGAGACAGAATCTGAAGAAGGCTCCAGGCTCTGAGCTGTCAGCACAGAGTCCGACGCCAGGCTCAAACTCACAAACTCCAAGATTGTGACCTGAGCCAAAGTCGGATGCTCAACCTACTGAGCCACCCAGGCGCCCCTATGCCAACCTATTTTAAATGATGAACAACCATTATATGTAACAATATATAAAGGTTTCAGAAATATAGTGCTGGGGGATCAAAGTAAAGAGCAATACAATTGATAGCTCAATATCATTTATATAAATTAACCCATAAAATAATACTATACATACTTATTTCAAAGGCACACTTATACATATATATATGTATATGTGTATATTTATGTGCATATGTATATATGTATGTATATAAAGAAAGAAAAAAAGAAATTTCATTTGAATGACATGTCTTTTTCTATATACTAGAGTGGGTGCCTGTGTTGATAAGGGGAATGGGACTGGGAATGGGGCATAAAAGAAAAAAATAAAAATGCATAATATTACATACTTCAACAGTGTTTCTTGAACTAGGGTAGTATTATAAAATCAAGTCTTTGCAAGTGATGCCTTAATAAAATGCTCTGAACTGTTGCTACTTGAATGTCATGGTATCAGAGAAATCCCATTAGCATTTGTCGAAGAGGCTTCTGGGAATTTTCTTTAGTACCACCTCTACCCTTAAAATGTAGGTAGAATAGTCACAAAACACAGGTGGAAGGTTTTATGTATTTCTTCTTTTTCTTCTGTGCTACTTGAAAACCTGTATTTCTTTTTAAGATCATTGATATACATGGTCGGGCCACCAACTAGTTTTCTCTATCTATTTTGGGGAACCAAAATAGAAAAGAATTTGATGTTTATGGCAAGGAGTATGTACACATCTAATATCATAAAGTGAATTTTAGTCACCATACATTCTTTAAAATTCACTCTTTGAAAGAAAAACAGCCGTATCAAGCAACTAAATAATACTCTATTCACGCAACAAGTATTTATTGCAGATATGTTTTATCCTATATGGGTAGGTGTCAAACCAATTAGCATTCTAGACTCTGAAGAGGTGCATCAGGGATTCCTTGCTTGAAAAAAAAAAAAAGAGTTCCTTACTGCAAGTCTCAGCACCTTTGTAAACATGAAAGAAAGACATTGAGATGGTTCTTGGTGTTAAAGAGGGAAAGAAATGTAAATGATATAATTAGCAAGTGTTCTGTTTTCATTTTAAGCTTTTCATCTGTGGTCCATGAGTGAAACACATTTCCTCATTAAAGCAATTTGGATGTAAGTTTCCTGAAACCACCTTAGGCTGTCCACCTCCCCTGAAGTTTAGTATGACTTAGTCTTGATTTGAGGGAGGGGAGAGATTCAGAAGGAAACCTTCACCCATTCTTGGAGAGGGGAGGGGGGGAAAGCTACTTTTGTCAGGTTGCTGGAAGGAGGCTCTTTGGAACTAGGCAGAAAAACCTGCCTAGGAAAAGGAGCGTGTAATAAAAATAACATGAGCTGGTATCAGACACATTTTTCTTGCTTTCAGTAAACTTGGTAACTTTGGCTTTCAGTTTGCTTACAGGGATAGGAAAATGTATTTTAAAAAGTTGTTGAGAAGAATACGTGAGATAATAAGAGTGTTTTTATAAAGCAGATATTAAAATATATTATTTTATAAAGCAGATAATTAAAAATATTTGTTTCCTTGTGGCTTCTGTGAAATATCCTTTATGAAAATGGCAAGCACAGAGGATCTTGTTTAATGTCTGGTGCTATATGTATCTCCTCTTCAACAGGTCTTCAAAGTATGAAAATAGAAAAGGATCAAACTATAATCCTCATTAGAAGGAAGGAGAGTTTTGTCTTTTTTCTCCACTCAGTAGTAGGTATAGCCTGAAGCTGTGCTGTAGTCAGCATACCACATTGCTGAGTCCTTTCAAGTTTAGGGGTTTTGTGTTTCTTCCATGGCATTTTCACACACACTTCATCTTACTTGAGCCTCGAGATACCAGTCTGACATAGGCAGGTTTTGTAGTGAACATCTTATACGGACCTGGTGGTTGAGGGAATTTGAGGTTCAGTGAGATTAATTGATCTGCCTGACGGAGCATAGAGCTAGTGATTGGCCAGACTGGGAGCCAAGTCTGATTTTATGAGTTGTATTTGAAAACCTCTTTTTACTTTCCTGTATTAATGTTTCTGTTGCGGAGGCAAGTGCTATAAAGTAAGTAAAGGGACTTTTTCCATGACGATACATTCTGAAAGTATCACTAAAAAGTAAACACGTTGGCATTGTTTTGCCTTAATATCTGGTCTTTGAAGTTTGAGAAGGAAGAACTGTTTAGAAAATTTTTAATTAAGAAAGCAATGCTCTTGGTGGTTTCTGGAAAAAAAAGAAAGTATTTAAAAATAAGAGTCATGACCTACCTTCTAATACTGGCAAAGACTTGGAAATCAGATATAAGGACCTGGAGAAAGACAGTCGCATAAACCACATTGGTTTTGGCTTAGAAAAATGACTGCAGTGGAGAGAGAAGATGGGCAAACTGTATTTCATAGTTTGCTCCTTAGATTGGGAATGTTGCCTTCTGGGGAACTCTAATAATGTGTTAGTATCGTCACACCAGGTCTCTTTGGTCCTGTCAGCGTTCTGTGACTGCTATGTAAAATTTCAGCCTTGCTGAGATAGCTCTCTATAGTTCATGCTAAAGATTTATTTTTAATTAAAACTTAGCCTGCACTCCCTCCCTGCTCTTCATTCTAGACCTGGCTTGGGAAAATCAGGAGGGGAGGGGTAGGTGCTAATAGTGCTGTTTTAAAAGGATCGCTGCCAGTGCTAAGTTAGGCAGAGCCAAACTTATTCTGGACTCATCTTCGGGTAGATCATCCTTCCTTGGCTTGCCAAATAGCCCTTCGTAATGCCAGGTTATTGTGCAGTTTGTTCCAGCATCAGGCTTCATTTGGGCCCTCCCATTCAGAAAAGAGCAAAACTTTCCCCTCTTTCCAGGCATAGCATTATTACTCTCTTAAGGGAGACTTTCAGATACTGGTCTGTTCCAAAGACCTTCTGTTAAAACTTTTCTGCTGTGCAGGGTGTCTTCTGTTGCCTGAAATCATCTCATACAATTATTGTAGAGTTGCATACTTGGCATTCATAGGGAGGAGTCCTCAGACAGCCAGCTAGCTACCTTGTCTGTAGTCAGAAGTGGTAGATGACAGGGTCACCAAAGTAGTAGTTTTATGGTCATCTTACTGCTACCAGGATGGTGAGTCCCCTTCTAGGGGCCAGCACTGTTACTTCTAGCCACTTCTATTCTCCCCTGTCCACTTCAGAGAGAGCACTTTTTTTTTTCTTCCCTTTCCTTGTGTCCTTTATTTTGGCATCTGGTAGTTTCTATACTAATTCCACCATTGTCTGCTCTAGGCTCTTTCTGCAACTGAGCTGGTAAGATCAGTTAATGGACACTGTAATGCCTTTGATAAAAGGGAACCAAGGAAATATCTTAATTTTTTTTTTCTAAATGTCATTCCCTGTTTTAAAAAAAATAGAAAAATATGAAGAAACCAAATTACAGTTCTACCATAGTTTTGGTCTGCTTCTTTGTAACATATTTGATATACTTTAATAAAAATTTAATTGTACTATGTGCATTTCTTTATGATTTAGATTTGCTCCTCTCCCTATTACATATACCATATCACAAATATCTGTTCATGTCAAATGTGGACCCAACATTATTGTTTTTATTTCCCTTGTATACATTTACTTAATCCAGTATAGTTAGAATTAATCATGTAATGATGATGATGATGGCAACTATTGAGTACTTACTACATACATACTAGGCATCATAATTGTATGATTTACATACGTTGTTTTATTTAAGTCTCATAGCAACCCTGAGAAGTATATATATTAATATCCTGATTTTGCAGGCAAGGCAATTGAGACTTAGTGTGTGTAAGTTGCTTAAGATCACAAAGTTAGAGGTAAACCAGGGTTCTAACCCATACTATTCAAATCTGAATACAAGTTCTTTCATCGGTGCATATTTTAGACATTTTTTTCATCACTTATCTGATTATCACTTTAGGTAAAATTGTTAAAGTGAATTAAAGGGCATATGCATTTTAAGCTTCCTGATACCTAAACTTTGAGAAAAGTCATGCCAATTTGCATTTCTTAACATAACAGTATAGAAGTGCAATTTTACCATATTTTCAGCAATATTGGGTGCTGTCTTTTTTCTTTTGCTAATTTTGTAGGTGAAAAAATGGTACATTGTGAATTACATTTGCATTTTAAAAATCACTCTTGTTTGTGGACATTTTTCTAATGTTTAGAAGCCACTCATTCCTTTTTGTGTGTGCACGGAATGTTTATATTTTATTTATTCAGATAAGTAGTTTTTTTTTTTCTGATGTGTATTTCTGATATTTTCTTAGTATGCTATTTGCTTTTTAATTGTTTCTTTTATTTTGATTTGTAGAAAAAAAAATTTTTAATGTTTATTTAAGTTTAGGAGAGAGAGAGCAGGGGAGAAGCAGAGGGAGAGGGCGACCAAGGATCTGAAGTGAGCTCTCTGCTGACAGAAGAGAGCACAATGTGGGGCTTGAACTCACAAACTGTGAGATCATGCCTTGAGCTAAAGTTGGTCGCTTAACTGACTGAGCCACCCAGGCGCCCTTGATTTGTAGAAATTTTAAAATTTGTGAATCAATCTGTCACTTTTCCCTACGTGTGTATGTGTGTTTATAAGTTTATTTATTTCTTTTGAGAGAGAGAGAGAGAACACGAGAGAGGGGTAGGGGCAGAGAAACAGAGGGTAAGAAAGTCCCAAGCAGGCTCCACACTGTCAGTGCAGAGCCTGATGCAGGGCTCTAACTCATGAACTGCAAGATCATGACTTGAGCTGAAACCAAGAGTCGGATGCTCAACCGACTGAGCCACCCAGACGCCCCATTCCCTTTGTGTTTTTTTAAAGTATAAGTTGCGTACATTAAAATGTGTGCAAATTTTGAGTGTGTAACTTAATGGATTTTAACACATGTATACACTTTTGTGTCACCCAGATCTGGAAATAGAACATTTCCACCTCTCAAGGAAGTTTCCTCTTACCTCTTTTTAGTTTTGGTTGCTCTTGAACTTCATACATAGGTAATCATATAACATATGCTCTTTTGTGTCTAGCTTCTTTTCCTCAACATAATGTTATTGAGATTCATGCATGTTGTTGCATGTATTGGTAGTTTATTCATTTTTATGGTGAGGTAGTTTTTCACTTTATGGATAGTGATGGACACTTGGGTTGTTTCTAGTTTGGGGCTTATAATGAATCAAGCTACTGTGACATCCTTTGGCAATATTAATATTAATGAAGTAGGGGCTCCTGGGTAGCTCAGTCAGTTAAGCATCCGATTTAAGCTCAGGTCATGATCTTGCAGTTCATGAGTTTGAGCCCCATGTTGGGCTCTGTGCTAACAGCTCGGAGCCTGGAGCCTGCTTCGGATTCTGTGTTTCCCTCTCTCTGCCCCTCCCCAGCTAGCACTCCGCACTCTGTCTGTCTGTCTGTCTGTCTCTCTCTCAAAAAATAAAATAAACATTAAAAAAAATCAATGAAGTAGACATTAGAACAAAAGAAATTACCAGAGACAAAGGTACTTTATATGATAAAAGGATTGATCCATCAAGAAGACCTATAATTCTAGATGAGTATATCCTAAACAACAGAGCCATTAAATTGTGAAGCATAAACTACTAGAACTGAGAGGAGAAACTGACAGATTCACAATGGAAGTTGGGGACTTCTAACCCCTTTCACAACTATTGAGAGAACAACTAGACTGAGAATCATCAAAGATAATAGAACTCAGCAACACCATCAACCAATAAAATGATACATGGACATTCATAGAACACAACAGTGGCAGAATACACATTCTTTTCAAGTGTCCACAAAACATGTATTAAGTTAGACTGTATCCTGGGCCATAAAATAAACCTCAACAAAATTTGGAATCATGTACAGACTTCAGTGATATCAGACTAGAAGCCACTAACAAAAATATAACAGGAAAATCTCCAAACACTTTGAAACTAAACAATATACTTCTATATAATGCTGGGTCAAAGAAGAAGTCTCAAAGTAAATAAAAATGTATATTGAGCTGAATGAAAATGAAAATTTGTGGGTGCAGCTATAGCAGTGTTGAGAGGGAAATTTATAGCACTAATTTGCATACATTAGAAAAGAGGAAAAGTCTCAAACTGATAGTATAAGCTTTCTACCTCAAAAACCTAGAAAAAAACAAAGACAAAATAAACCCAAAGCAAGCAGAATAAAGGAAATAATAATAATAATAATAATAATAATAATAATAGTAATGAAACCTTGAAAAGAAAAAAAACAATTGAGAAAATCAGTGATAGTGCTGGCTTTTTTTTAAAGGACTGATAAAATGGAAAAATCTCTAACAAGACTGATAAAGAAAAAAAGAAAGAAACAGATTGCCAATATCAGGGATAAAACAGGGGATATCAAGAATATATTGTTATTGATACTACAGATATTGAAAGGATAATTGAGCAGCTCTACACACATAAATTTGAGAACTTATAAAACTGACCAGTTTTTTGAAAAATGCGAACTGCCACAGTTCACATAAAATGAAATCTATAATTGGAATAGCCCTGTGACTATGAAGGAAACTGAATTTGTAATTTTAAAACTTCAGTGTTAAATCTCTAGGCTCAGGCAATTTCATTGGAGAATTCATACAAATAGTTATAGGAGGATTAATACCAAGTCAACATAGTGTCTTCATTATATGGAAATAGAAGGAGCACTTTACAGTTCATTTTATGAAGCTAGTAGTACTCTGATGCCAAAACAAGACAAAGATAACACAAAAACTGGGCTGCCTGGGGGGCTCAGTCAGCTGAGCATCTGACTTTGGCTCAGGTCATGATCTCTCAGCTCATGGGTTTGAGTTGCACGCCAATGCAGAGCCTGCTTCTGACTCTCTGTCTCCTTCTTTCTCTGCCCCTCCCCAGCTTACGCACGCTCTCTCTCTCAAAATTATTTAAAAAATGGTATTAAAAAGATAATACAAAAACTAAAAGTATAGACCGATATCCCTGATAAATATAGGCATAAAATTTATTAGCAAAGTATTATTAAGCAGAATTTAGTAATATATGGGGAGAATATGTGGCCAAGTAAGATTTATTTCAGGGTATGTAAGGCTGATTTAATATTTAAAAATCAGTCAATGTAATTTACCACATTAACAGTCCAAAGAAGATCACATAATCGTATCAATTGATGCAGAAGGAACATTTGACAAAATTCAAGCCCATTCATGCTTTATTTAAAAAAAAAAAAAATCAAAAAAACAAAACCTTTCTCAAATGGATACAAAACATACGCAAACGCCTATAGCTAAGGCTTGGGCTGCCTGGGCGGCTCAGTCAGTTGAGCATCCAATTTCGGCTCAGGTCTGATCTCACCGTTCATGAGTTTGAGCCCCGCATTGGGCTCTGTGCTGATAGCTTAGAGCCTGGAGCCTGCTTCAGATTCTATGTCTCCCTCCCTCTCTACCCCTCTCCCATTCACACTCTGTGTCTCTCTCAAAAATAAACATTAAAGAAAAAATTTTTTTAAAAAAGGCTAAACTAAAGCTTATAGCTAAATACTTAAGGGTGAAAGACTGTTTTCCCCTTAAGATCAGGAACAAAGCAAGGATGTCTGCTCTCACCATTTATATTTAACATAGAGTTAAATGTTGAGTAGACATTCTAGTCAGTGCAGTAAGACTGGGAAAGGCAATAAAGGGCATACAGATTGGAAAAGAAGAAATGTAGCTGACCCTTTTTGTAAGTAACATGATTGTTTCTGATGAAAACCCCAGAAAATCAAGGTAAAACCACGTAGTACCAATAACTGAATATAGCAAGGTCGCAGGATACAAGATCTACAAAAAACAATTGCATTCCTATACATTAGAAATGAATATATAGATACCAAAATTAAAAATACAGTACTATTTATGATCATTTAAGAAAAGATACACTTACATATAAATTTTTTTAAAGTGTGCAGGACTTGTGTGCTGAAAACTACAAAATGCTGATGGATGAAATCAACAAAGATGTAACAAATGGAAAGACATAGTATGTATATGGATTAGAAGACAACACCATAAAAATATCAATTTTTCCCCAAGTTGATACATAGATTTAGTGAAATTCCTTTCAAAATCCCAATAAGATTTTTGTTGCTATGGACAAGATTATTCTAAAATTTAGATGGAAAGACAAAGGAACTAGAACAACTGAAACAATTTTGAAAAAAATAATAAAGCGGGAGGAACCAGTATACTCCGTTTTAAGACTTATTATATGGTTACAGTAATCAAGCCTGTGCGGTATTGGCAGAAGTATAGACAGATTAGATCAGTGGGATAGAGTAGAGAATCCAGAGATAGACCCACAAAAGTATTTGAAAAAATTGCAAAAGCAATTCAACAAATGGTGCTGGAACAATTGGACATCCATAGGAAAGAAAAAGGTGAGCCTTGAACTATTTCTTACATTTTATACAAAAACTAACTCAAAACGGATCATGAGTTAAAGGTGAAGTGCAAAACTAAAACTTTTAGGAAAAAAACAGGAGAAAAATCCTTAGAATCTAGGAGTGGGCAGAGAGTTCTTAAACTATACTCCAAAAGTGCTCACCATAGAAGAAAAAAGTTGATAAAATTGGGCCATATGTAAATAGAACACTTTTGCCCTGCAAAGCACCCTGTTTGGAGGATGAAAAGACAAGGGACAGAGTGGGAGAAAATATCTGTAAACCACATATCCAACAAAGGAGTAGTATCTAGAAGATACAAAGGCTTTTTAAAAACTCAACAGTTTAAAACCAAACAAGCCAGTTAGAATATGGGCAAAAGACATGAAGACACAATTCACCGAGGCAGATATACAGATGGCAAATAAACACGCGAAAAGGTGTTCAACATCAGTAGTCACTAGAGGAATTCAAATTAAAGCCACAGTGAGCGATTGCTGTATTCCTATCAGAATAGTGGCGATACCAAATGGCAGTGAGGATGCTGGTGGGAATGTAAAATAGTGCAGTCCCTCTGGAAAACAGTTTGGCAGTTTCTTAAAAAATTAAACCTGGAATTATCATGGGACCCAGCAATTGCACTCCTGGGCATTTATCCCAGAGAAGTGCAGATTTAGTTCAGGTATTTGCTGTACATGAATGTCAGTAGCTTTATTCGTAGCAGCCCCAAACTGGAAGCAACCCTGATGTCCTTCAGTAGGTGAATGGTTAAACAAATGTGGTACATTTATACCTTCCCATGGAATATTACTCAGTAATATAAAGGAAAGAATTACTGATAGAGGCAACAAGCTGCAGGAATCTCTATATAGAGATTTATACTAAATGCAATAAGCTGATCTCAAAAGGTTACATACTATAAAATTCCATTTATGTAACATTCTTAAAGTGACAAAATTAAAGAAATGGAGAATAGATTAGTATTTATGAAAAGTTAAGTAGAGGGTAGGGATGGAGGCAAGTGGAGAAAGGAAGCTTTGAGGTATCTTTGTAGTTTTGGAAATGTGTACCTTGACTGTGTCAATGTCACTATCCTGGTCGTGATAGAGTACTATACTTTCCTAAGATGTTTACCATTGGAGAAATTGGGTAAAAGCACAAGGGATCTGTCTCTATTATTTCTTGTAACTGTGTATGAATCTATAATTCTCTAATAATAAAAAGTGTAATTTGAAAAAATGGTATTGAAGCATATTTTATTCAACTCTTAGTTTCCTTTTTTCTCTTAACCTGTTTTCTTCTTGTTATTCTTTCTTTCTTTCTTTCTTTCTTTCTTTCTTTCTTTCTTTCTTTCTTTCTTTCTTTCTTTCTTTCTCTTTTTACCAGGTATCAGCTTAATATTTGTCCACTTTGTTTATAGATATTCCACTTTGTTTATAGATATGTTTTTTTGAACATCTGAAGTTCAATATGATAGATTTCTGTATTCTTAGATTTTAAATTTGTCTGTTTCTTTACAGCATCTGTTAATGGGGAGGAAAGCATAGATTTATTTATACAAAATTTCCCCAGTCTTCACTTAACTATATAAAGGGCTGTTTTTTTCTGGGTGTGTGGCAAATTTGATTTTGAAATGCAGAGAGCAGCCATGTGTCTTTAATAAAACAGCCATTACATACATTTATATATCATAAAAATAATGTGTATAGCTCTTTCAATTTATAAAGTACTTCAACTGAACCTCAGAATTTTTTGCTTTTCCTGGTGTTGGCTTCCTTTATGTACATGAGAAGTCACTTCAAAGCTGTACGCCTAGTTCTTTTTATGTAAAATCTTACACCATACCTTCTTTTAGGCCAGTACTTCCATCATGAGGACAATTAACAGTGTCTCATGCGTAACCACTCTGACACGATGGTACTATTTTCATTTACGGTTTTAGACACCACATTTTCTTATTAGCACTTTAGTAATCGTTCATGTGGCAGCATGACACAGATTAAGAGATTTGTCTGGAAGTTTTAAACTTCCAAATTTTGGGGCACCTTAGCAGTTTAAAAGATTGACAGGTGTGAGTTAGAAAAGACTTTCGTTAAAAATTGGCAAGTGTGAAATTGGGCAGTTGAACAGTATGTTTGGAACACTACCAACTCTGAGGATTGTTCTTGGGAGAAAATGCAGACAACCTCATTACTTCACTCTAATTAAAGGAATCGCTCTCCTTGCTAGTCGTGGGTAGGTAACCAATTCTCCAAGAATTTTTGGTGTCTCATTGTTGAGTAGTTAATTTGGTTTATGTCTTTGCTCACATACTCTTAATGGTTCCTGGTATGAAGGTACTACTCAATAAAATGATGGAACTTGGGGGGGGATATAGTTTAAATTACAGTGTTTTGTTACAAAAAATAGTAAAATAAGTTGCATTTCAATTATTTTATATTAGAAGCTATGTCATTAAAATTTACTTGCTAATTGCCTACAATTGATTAAATCATATTATAATCTACAATAAGCACATTATGGTACAGAGTGATAGCAGGTAATTTTAGTTTGGGTTTCCCTAACAAAAAGGACACTTATCTTAAAAGTGAAATCCAAATCTTTTCCTGATCAATTACCTTAATCATGGAGGAAGTCTGGGTTTTTGTTCTAACCAGGTAGGTAGGTTGTAATTTTAAGCAGTTTGGTTTGCGAAGCATGATTAAGACACCGTTCCCTTTGAGGTTTACCCTTTCGCTTCTGAGGTACAACTGTTTATCATCTTGGGTCAAAGGTTATAAAAAGTAGTCATCAATTAAAGCTTTATTGGTTGTAATTGGTAATGCTATGAAAGGAGCCAGCCAAACTGAATCTGATAATAAAAGACTCTTTGTTAAAATATTTAATAAATTAACACTCTCTCTTGGAAGGGGGAAGCTAATTACAAAGCCCAAGATTGTTAATCATAATGTTTACTTTCTTCAAAAGCACAGACTCAACTACTCCATAATCATTAGACATCAGATTTCTTTCTTTTTCTTTTTTTAAATCCAGCAGACTCTGTCATTCCCGGAGGGGATGTTCTTTTCTATGGCTCAGGCTTGGGATATGGCAGAAGGAGGAAATGCCAAGACAAACATAAGTTATAAGGGCCATCTTAAAAATAAACAGGACTCTGTTAGAACGTCAGACTGCCTTTGCTCTCTTCAAAAAGGGTCAAAAGTTTATGTAGATTTATTTTGTAGGCTAATGAATGATATCAAGAATTGGGGCATTTGGAAAGTAATGTTTTTGTTTTGTTTTGTGTAATAATAAATTATCTACCAGAGCTATTATCCTATCTCTGTACATGTGTTGTTGGTGTTTTGTTTTTTTTTCTGAGGTGTTTTGACAGTTTTGTGGCTTTTGAATTTTAGACATTTCCAAAGCCCTAACGTAGGTAAATGGAACTGTGACACATACCACCTCTCCGACTCTTGAATGACCTTGCCGTGGGAACTCTCTGAATGGGCCTTTACATCTGGGAATCGAATGTTTCTAGATTTAAGCAATAGGGGGCATCTTGGGTTTGTTCTTTACACATGTTGCTGTAGTCTGATCTTTAGGGCAGTTCTAATGAAAGAAAATCCTGCTTTGGGCCTGCTGTGCAAATTAGCCATATGGCGAAGTGTAATATCCCGCTGAACGTCATTATGGGGCCCTATGAAAAGTGCTCCCCTTTTCACATGGAAGCAAATTAAAATGGCCCTTTCAGGTTTTTGGTTTTTTTTAAACTCTGAATAAACCTGTCTTCACTTGGATGCCGGGACAGTTGAAAGGGAGTTCTCCAGCTGCAGTCAGGGTGGTGAAATTACAGGCTTTGCCCAAGACCAAATGGAAATATTGCTTCCTGTAGGCAAAGCCGGAAGAACAATGGTGTGTGCTTCCATCCTTCCATTTCCCTCCCTTGTTCTTTGTGTACTTGCCCTTAGCTGCTTCTCAATCCAAGAGTGAGTTTTCTGTTATTGTGATGGATGAGAAGGGCTCAGCCCACTCTCCAGTAGACCCTGTATCAGTCTCTACGAGGAAAGGCCCACAGATGAAGAGCTGTTTACCCAAATAATGGCACAGTAAATATTTCATGAAGAAGATGGGCCTGTCCCATGTTGTCTGTTGTTTGGACATACTGCCCATATGAAATAATATCGTCCCAGCATAAGTTTTTATTTTTTTTTCTGCAACACTAGACATGTAGGTCCCACTAATGTTTGGAGACATGGGGTTCAGTAACTGTATGAAATGTTCAGGGTGTCTGTGTGCGTGGTATACATTGGCACCTTTTACGAAGAAAAAGAAATCCACGGAAAGGTCTTTCATCCCGTCTTCCCTTTCCCCCCTGCTCGAGGGAAAGGATCATACAGTCGTGACTTAGTTGATTACTAGTGTACATTTGTAAACTGACAGCAGCTAAAGTTTGACTTTGAGCTTTGTTAGCAATAAATTTCACCACTCTTACAGACAAAAACAAAAAAACCTCCCTCATTTGCCCACACAGAGTGGTAGTGCTGTGTGCCTCCTATGTTTATATCCAGGCAAGTGCCTAGACACATGGGGAATTCAAAGTTATCATTTGTGTATCTATTTTTGTTTTTAAGCATTTATTGAAAGCTCATGTTAGTTCCAGCATTTGTGTGATGACAATTTACAGCATGTGTTTGAAGAAAGAAAGTTGGCACAATGTTGTGCAATAAGAGTAGATCATACTAAATTACGATGTTTGAGAAAAGATTTTTGCATGCAAAATGAAAGGAATGAAAAGGGTATGTACCATATTGTCCTGTTTGTGTGTGTATGTGTACATATGTGAGTATGTGAAATACCTGTTAAGAATAGAGGAATGTTGGTAAGGGAGTACACCAAAAAGTAAACAGTAGTTATCTCCAGGTGATGGGATTATGAATGACTTTTATTTTCTCTCTTTGCCTTATCTGTATTGTCTGATTTTTCTAAAAGTCACAAATTTTACTTAGTTAGTAAGTAGTTAGTAATTGCAAAGAGACAATATTAAGAACACAGCTAAAAGCAAAAGATTGAAACAAAAGAAAATGAAACCAACCAAACAACCTTTTTCAGCATAGCCTGAAGAGAAGTGGGTTATTTCCTGGTTAATTCTGGTGCTAGGATTAATGATTAGACTTGAGAAATTGACAATGGCTTTGGGGACATTTGACCATTAGCACCCTTCTCCACTTTTATCTTAGGTTGTGATGTAATATTTAAATTAAATATGAATTTAGAAGATAAAGCACCTAGTGAATTGAAGAGGTTGATAGAACCTGGAGGATATTTCTTTGTTTTAGCATTAAGTAAAAATAGAGTATGTTCTGTGATCCTTTAGCTCTTATGTAGTTGCCCTATAAGTGAATGATGAGAAATTTATTGTGAGGAATACTTTATAATAGTATAAGCTCCTGTCTTTAGGTTAAATTTCAGATGGAATATATATACTTAACAGAAAAAATTAAGCAAAGTCTTGTTTGGCTTCTAAGCCTTTCTTAACTTCCACTAAAATTCTTTAAATGCATAAGCGTCTGAAAATTTGTAACACCATTGTTAAAGAAGACTTATAATTAACATTACATTGCCTGAATTTGAATAACATTTTCTCCAACTTTAAGGCTGATTGAATGGATTGAGAAATCTAGTTGTTGAGTGATGTGTGTTTTATTGCCATAAACAGAACAAACCTTAAGAGTCAGAAGGTACTTTATGCCTTTTCTACTCTGTGCCATCTGGCTTGAGAATACAGTACTGAATTGATGAATATATTGGTTTTCTATCCCCATTCTGTTTAGATTCTCCTTTATAAGGCTGTCAGCATGTGGGGTGGGTGGGGGGGGGACAGTGGGACTTCTGGTGGCAGCACAGTTTATCTTGTGCTGGAGAGTACTTAATAGTGCTGTACAAGAACACAAATAGGAAGACCCTGTATTGTGGTTTTCATTCACTTAAGAAGTTCAAGGAATTAAACACTGGGAACTGTATGGTAGGAGAATGTTTGACTGTATTTATGTGAACTTGGTAGGCCAGTTGTTTGCTAGACACTGGAATCAGTTTGTGGATTTACTTTGAAACAACTTTGGACCTGGGCACATCAACCTGCTGTGAATTGCAGCTTCCCTAAAGATATTAGATCTATAGCCAGATGATGGTGAGTGGGCCAAGGCAAACCACAAAACAAGCCTAGAAGCAAGCACTTGTCCAGAAAGAGCTCCTATTGTTCAAAACAGAGCAATTGGGAAAATGAAACAATACAAAACAAAATATGAGATCTGCAAAAACAGCCTGAATAAAATGGGACAAGGAACACCATCGTAAAAATTCAGAGGAAACATGATTCTAAGAATGATTTTCTGCAGGAACCAAAGGAAATTTTAGAAAATTGTTTGGCATGAAGAAGGCATAACTTCTATGAAACAGAAACAAAAATCTTCAAAAGAATAAATGGAGATAGAAAAACAGCAGGATGAGATAAGTAGGAATAATTACAAAGAAATGATTACTGCAATAGCAGATAAAGCGTAACTAGAAAAATGGAGCCTTGAAAGAAAATATTGATTAATATTCTATTTATACTTTTAATCATTTATTCAAGCCAATGTATATTGAGTGCCATTTATACCAGGCATTGTTCTAGGGGCTGGGAACATGACAGTAAATAAGACAAACAAGAACTTGTTCTTGTGGAGCTTACATTTCGAATGAGAAGAGCCAGACGATAAACAAACAGCGTAATATCAGATGGAGATATGTGCCATACAAAGAATTAAAAGCAGGTTATGTATTTGGCAAAACTTTCCATTTTAAATTGAGTAATAGAAAAGTCTTTTCTTAGTAGGTGACATTTAAATTTATATTTTAATTATTAGAAAGAGCCAGATATTTCCTAATTTTTGGTATCAAAAATTAGGTGCTAGGTCCTTTTGTACTTTCGTTCTACAGATATTCCTTACATTATCTTATTTTCTCCTAGGTTTAGATTACCATCTCTCTGCTAGTGATTCTTGATTCTGAAAACTATTGTCTTTAGCTTAGCCCTTTCTCCTGAGCTGCAGGCCCAAATACATCTGCTCCTGAACACTTAGCACTTGGAAGTCACTAATTAAACATGTTTGGTACAGAGGTCATTATCATCAGTTTCCTCAAATACAAACAATTCTAGTTACTCGTGGTAGTTATATTTTATAAAGTCACTGTAAATACTGAGTTCATGAATACTGAACCATTGCTCCTAGAAGAAATACAGGGTTAGGTTCCTGTGAGCTTCTGGTCACAACATTTCATCAGTCAGTTCACAGCCATGCTTTATGTGTGTTTCTCTTTAAAGATGTCTTATTTAATGTATTTTGTTGGCTTATTAACATTGAATTCATGGGCAACAGCATTATAACTCATGCCCAAACAAAGCTTATCTAAATGTTTTTTCTCTCAAAGGCACATTTTGTCTTCTTGAGCTTAGGTATACTAGACAGCACTTTGGCACTGTGTTTGGGGGTCTTTTTAAATAGCAAAATCACCAGGGGCACCTGGGTGGCTCAGTCAGTTAAACATCTGACTGTTGATTTCAGCTCGGGTCATGATCTCATGGTTTGTGAGATTGAGACTCTTCACTGACAGTGTGGAACCTGCCTGGGATCCTCTCACTCTCTCACTCTGCCCCTCTCCCACTTGTGTGCTCTCTCTCTCTCTCAAAATAAATAAATAATAAGCTTTAAATGGCAAAAATCACCAACACGAAGCACAAAAATGCAAGACATACAGATGGCCAACAGGTACATGAAAAGTTGCTCAACATCAATGACCATCAAGGAACTGCAAATCAAAACCACAATGAGGTATCACCTACATCTGTCAGAATGACTATTATCAAAAAGACAAGGAATAACAAGCGTTGGTGAGGATGTTGAGAAAGTAGAACCCTTGTTACTTGTTGGTGGGAATGTAACTTGATGTAGCCACTATGGAAAATAGTGTGGAGGTTTCTCAAAGAATTAAAAAAAGAACTGCTGTATGTTCCAGCAATTTCATTTCTGGGTTTTTATCTGAAGGAAATGAAAACACTAACTGAAAAAGATATGTGCACCCCTATGTTCATTGCAGCATAATTTACAATAGCCAAGACATGGAAACAACCTAAGTGTTCATTGGTGGATGAAGAATAAAGAAGATGTAGAATCTATATATACAAAGGAGTATTATTCAGCTATAAAAAAGAATGAAATCTTGCCATTTGCGACAACATTGTTGGACCTTGAGGGAACTGCTAAGTGAAATAGATACAGAAAGACAAATAATATATGATCTCACTTATATGTGGCATTTAAACAGACAAAAAACCCAACTGAATGCATTGATTTGTGGTTGCCAAAAGTGGGGGATGGGGAAATTGGGTGAAGGTGGTGAAAAGGAATAAACTTTCAGTTATAAAGTAAGTAAGTCCTGGGGCGCTTGGGTGGCTCAGTCGGTTAAGCATTTGACTTCGGCTCAGTGAACTTGTGGTTTGTGAGTTTGAGTCCCATGTTGGGCTCTGTGCTGACAGATCAGAGCATGGAGCCTCTTTCAGATTCTGTCTCTCCCTTTCTCTGTCTTCCTCCCTCGCTCGGACTGTCTGTCTCTCTCTCTCTCAAAGATAAATAAAGATGAAAAAGAATTTAAAATAAGTAATTCCTGGGGATGTAATATACAGCGTGGTGACTATAACAAATAATACTTTATTGGATAATTGAAATTTTCTGAGAGAGTAGGTCTTAAAAGTTCTCCTCACAAAGGAAAAACAATGCATGTGGTGATAGGTGTTACTGGACTTGTGGTGGTGGTCATTTTGCAATATATATCAATATTGAGCCATTATGTTGTACGCCTGAACATAATATGTTTTATGTCAATTATATCTCAATTTAAAAAAATCACAAAAATGCAAAAAATGGGGCACTGGTTGACTGTGAAGAGCATAATTGTTTGTAGTATGAGAACTGAAATAAGGAAGTAGAGTTTTGCCTTGTTTGACCTCAGCCGGGAACATGTGCGTTGGGCGCAGCTCAAATTTTTCAACACTCTGTGCTCATCTGTGAATGACTATGAAAGCAGCATGAGTATTGATTTTGAGGCTACAAGTAAATTTTGGCAAGTAGGCACATTTGCAAATACGGAATTCATGAATAAGAATCGAGTATATATCCCTGCTCTTATGTTTCCTCTCTCATTAAATGACACCACCATCAGACCAGTTACCCAGGTTAGAAACCTCATGTTAGCTTTCTTTCTTTTCTATCCTTTACCACCAACAACCAATCAACCATCGGCTTGTACCTCCTAAATATGTCAGGTTCAGACTGATCTTTTTGTATCTGACTTTCTCTGTTTTCATTCTACTTAGTACATGACAACGTACAAATATCTGAAGTTCTTACTGTCTCTGGAGTTCAAGTCCAAATATCTTAACATAATTTACAAAGCCCTCTAACCTTATTTCTTGTCATCCCTCTCTCTTACACTGTGAAGGTACTGCCATGAAGAACTTTTTTCAATTCATGGGATGTGTAATGCCATTTTTTTCCCTTGAACCTCTGTGTCTCTATGAGGAATATTTTTTCCTTTATATTTACCTGTCTTATTCTCACTCATTTGTCAATTATGAATATAAATGGCATTTTTTTTTTCTGGGAAGCTTTCTCTGACATTCCTCCCATCCACACCACACACACACACACACACACACACACACACACACACACACACACATCAATCTAACCCAGAGGATTCTATGGTGTTTTTTTGTTTTTTTAATTGCTAGTTTTCCACCATAGACTATAAATTCAGTGATGATGGGGACCATTCTTTATTGCATGTCAAGCACTTTATATACATTAACTGACTTGATTTTCTGTGATGTTATATGTATTAATTAATTAATTATTACAAAGCCTTTGGGCCACTGTAATACTAATGACATAAAATGAAAACAAACTAAAGCAACTTTTCACTTGGATACTATTTTATATTTGCTCTATACCTTCACTAGCTTTTGAGTTTTTTTTTTAATAAATATTAATGATTAGATGAGTTTGAGGCTGAAGTGGCTAACTTGATCTATTTGTGGAAAGACAGGCAGTCAGCTGCACTGGTCAGACATCTACTTCTGAAATTCCACCTGTAAGCATTGAGTTGACAAAATTGGCAGAGGAAATAGAATAATCAGAGGTGAATTTATTTAGCTGCCACCAGGGAAAATCTAATTTTTGTAAAGGGAGAAGCCAGATTTATTAGATAAATTGGTCTTTCCTTATGTTTTTATTTTATTGAATGAATATTTGAAAGGCAAAACTGTATCTAGTTAAGAATTAAGTATAGGTCTATGATAGGTTTTCATCTTGCTTATTTTCTACCATTTACAACAAATAATTAAATTATTATACAATGGTCTAATTTGAGAGAAGACTTTCCCTAAATTCTCAGCTAAGTGTACCTTGGCTCCAAAGCATGTTGAATGTGTAACGTCACGCAAGAATAATAAAGGGCCTTTAGGGCTGTTAACTTTAAAATGAAAAGCCCTTCAGTGTGTACAGAATGTAATTGACATTTAATAATACCACTATGCTGTGAAATGGTGGCAAGTGGGGAATAACTTTAACAAACCAATGCGCAGTTTCCACTTCTTATTTCTTAAATAGAATCATTTGCTACCTCATTAACTTATGGATTTAGAAATAAGAAAGCCTTGAAATAGCTGCCTTAGTGTTTGATTTCATTTTATGGCAGGAAAAACGCAGGTGTGTATGGTTATAATCACTTTAGCATTTAAAAACTTTTGTTTTTAAGCTACACCAGGGGTCAACAAACTGTGGGCCAGATCCACCCTGCTGCTTGTTTCTGTGTGACCTGTGACCGAAAAACAGCTTTTACACTTTTAGATGGTTGGTAAAAAGTAAAAAGAATATTTCATGGCAGATGAAAATTTTATGAAATTCTTATTTCTGTTTTCACAAATAACGTTTTATTGGAATTTGGCCACACGCATTTATGTACCGTCTATGACTGCTTTTGCATTTCAAACAGCATTTCAACTAGTCTCTTGACTAGTCGCAAGAGAGACTGTATGTCTCATCAAGCCTAAAATGTTTACTATCCTGCCCTTTAGAGGACATGTTTGCCAACCCCTGAGCTTACACTGTTGAATTAGTATGATTTAACACCTTAAATCAACTTCTCCTATTTAAGGACCTAGCAAAGAAGTCATGTCCAATAAAATTCTTCAGACTTTTGGGAAGGTGAAGGAAACTGAACTTAGGGATTGCATAGAGTTTATACTTTCTCCCATGGGCAAGGCTTTCATCTTCATCATTGATTTCATTGTTCTTTTTCAAAACATAAGCACTTGCATAGTGGTGATTATTTGTCAGATGCTGTTCTAAAAGCTTTCTGATTCATCTGGATCCTTGTGACTATGATGAGGGTGACCTCTCTACAAGTGAGAACACCATAGCACATCTATGAGTGAAAGTTAAATAGCTAAATGGTGGAAGTTAAATTAGTGAAAGTTCTGCAGCTGGTTGTACAGCTAGAAAGGAGCAGACTCATGATTTGAAAGAAGTCCTCTGGTTCTCAAATCAGTGCTCTTAACCACTGTGAGTGCTGTCTCTCCATTTCTACTCTTATTTATTTAGAAAAGTCTTGGATTAAGAGTAGAATTTAGTAATGGAGGGGGGGGCATGATGCTTTAAAAGCTTTGAGTTATATTGGTTTCCTAGGCTGCTGTAACAAAGTACCACACATTGGGTAGCCTACACAATAGAAATTTATTCCGACCCAGTTTTGGAGACTAGAAGTCCAAAATCAAGTGTCAGAAGGCCGTCCTCCCTCTGAGACAGTGAGTGGGAGACTTGTCTCTCCCTAGCTTCTGCTGGTGGCCATCCATCCATCCATCCATCCTTGGCTTGCAGCTGCATTGCTCCAATCTCTACCTGTGTCACCACATGATGTTCTCCCTGTGTGTCTGTGTCTTTTCTGCCCACCCCCCCTTTTTTTTCGTTTATTTATTTTGAGAGAGAGAGAGCACACATGAACCAGGGAGGGGCAGAGAGAGAGAGAGAGACAATCCCAAGCAGGTTCTGTGCTGTAAACACTGTGACATGGGGTTTGATCTACTGTGATACCATGACCTGAGCCAAAACTAACAGTTGGATGCTTAACCCATTGAGCTACCCAGGAGCCCTTTTCTTTTAAGGACACCAGTTATATCAGATTAAGGGTCACCCTACTCTAGTACAACTGCATCTCAATTAAAACAATTTTTTTTGATGTTTATTCATTTTTGAGAGAGAGAGAGAGACTGAATGTGAGTGGAGGAGGGGCAGAGAGAGAGGGAGACACAGAATCCGAAGCAGGCTCCAGGCTCTGAGCTGTCAGCACAGAGCCCGACGTGGGGCTTGAACCCATAAGCTGTGAGATCATGAACTGAGCCGAAGTCGGACACTCACGGACTCAACCGACTGAGCCACCCAGGCTTCCCTAAATGCATCTTAATTTAAATACATCTGCAGTGACCCTATTTCTAAATAAAGTCCTATTGTGACATCCCAGGAAGGACATGAATTTTGAAAGGATGCTGTTCAACCTAGTTATGGAGCTCATGAACCAGCTCTTGCTCTCTAGAGCACCTTTCATTTTAAGAAACTGTGTATCAAGAATTTCTAGGGGTTTGTTTCTTCTGTTTTGCTGTTAAACCTGTACTTGATTCTATTCTAGCTGGGAAGACTGATTTACTATTCTTTGCTCCTGCCTTTTTCCTGCCTTGCTCTGGCCCTTTGCTCATGATTCATTTGAGACTGGTTTTCATTCTGAACATTTTTCTTCTGGAATGTTCTGTGAGGTTTTTAAGGCCCATTTTCTCAACTGCTTTTAGGAGAATGTTGGTTTGTCTTCATGCTTGTGAATTTATGGTAGTTGATTCAGCAACCAGCTTTGGTGTGTTGGTGGTTGAGTTCTGGTAGTGTCCTCTTAAGAATCTTTTGTATCCATTCTTATGGGATTTGTAAGTAAGGTTCAATAAATGGTAATCGTTCTTTTTATTTTTTCTATGATTATTATCACTGTTAAAATAGCAGATTTTGAGAAATGTGGGGTTGCCTCAATTCCAAACCTGAGAGTTTCTCTTTTCCCACGAAATACTAGAATAATTGGTCAAATCGTGTCAACCCGTTTCCTTTTGTTTATTTTACAGGGTGCCCGTGAAACATTTGAGAACTACTACCGAAAACAGAGGCGAAAACAGGCCCGTTTGGTGCTCCAGCCTCCGTCTAACATGGTAGGATCTCCAACTTAACTTTTCTCTCTTTTTCACTTTTCTTCTCTGGCATCTTGTCATTATTTTGCATATATGCTGGGTTTTTTTTTGTTTTTTGTTTTTGTTTTTTTTTTTTAACTGTCACTCTGAGACCATTTTTGGTGGATTTGACTTACAGTAAGAAAATAGCAACTAACATCTATTGATTGCTATGTGTCAGGCATCGTTTTAAGTACTGGATATAAATTATCTAATTTCATCCTCCTTATAACTCTATAATGTAGGGAGGGTACTATTGTTATATTTACCTTAGAGTCTTGGGAACTGAGCCCTAAGAAAAGAAGTAACTGATTTTAACTTTGTCTTAAGGTATCAAAAGAGAAACAATAACTTTTTTCTTCTTTGCTTTGTTGCAGCATGAAACTTTAGATGGCTACAGGAAGTATTTTAATCAAATTGTAGGGTAGGTATATGTATGTGTGTGTATTTAAATGTATACACTTTCAATACCTAGACTCGTGAGACTTGGAAAGATAATTTTTCCTTGGGAAATTATTTTTCTTTTAAATTTTTGAGATTTATTTTTGACTTTCTGATAATTTCAAAGGAATGTCTAATTGGTTTCAGCATTATATTGTTGAAGAGTAGTTTTTAAGGATGAAAGAAGAAAACTTTTGAATTGTAATTTTATTGTATTTGATGTTTTGTTTCTCCATTCTCCGTACGGGGGAACCAAATAATCAGCAAAAGTTGGCAGACTTTTTCTAAAAGGGCCAGATAGTAAAGTATTTTAGGCTTCGCAGGCCATACGGTTTCCGTCACAACTATTCAGCTCTGTTGTTGCAGTGGGAAAGCAGCTATAGACAGTATATAAATGAGTGAGCGTGGCTGTGTTCCAATAAAACAATATTTATAAAAATAGGCAGTGGGCCAGATTCGTCCCACGGGCTATATAGTTTGCCACCATCATCTAGAGTATACATACTAGGATGGAATTGCATTTCCCAAATAAACACCATATAGACAGCTTATTCTAATTATGAAAGAATGACTTTGCAGTTAAAAGAAAGGGAAATGACTTGAATTGTTCTATGAAATTTCTTTTTATTTCAAATTGAGATTTCTTTAAATGTAATTGATAGTTTTGATTAAAATATATCATAAAAATTCCTTATTTAAAGAATTATTTTATTTAGTAGGAACATTTAGCCAGGGTAACTGAACATACATTTTAAATGTATAACAATAAAGCTACAGCAGAGTGTTAAAAAATAAGTTTGCATTTTTTTTTTTTTTTACCTTAAGGAGGAAGTCCACATAAAGGGAATTATTTTGGTATTTTGTATGTTGAGCTCTTAAAAAATGTGTATTGCAGCTTTCACTGTCTGTTTAAAATTGGTTAGCTTTTTAAAAATGTCTTAATGGCCTGGTATTTTTAATATAGTGAAATTAGCTTCCCTTACCTGTAAACATTTTCTTCCCTTTTACATGGCTGACTAATATGGTTAACATTTAATAGAAATGTACCTCCGATTTCTATAAGGTGGCTGGACAAAATTCCATGTCCAAGAAATATGATTTTGTTCATGACACCAGGTAGCTTTCTTTAAGAAAAAAATGACTATTAACTTCAGATTTGATGGCAGCTCTTGTTTGCCAGACCCTGGAGATAGCCAAACTGTAATTTCTGACAGTTGTACTTTCTTTTTTCCTCAATCTTAGCTTTTTTGTGGTTGAAGATCACATTTTACATACAACCCAGGGCTTAGTAAACCGAGCCTACATTGATGAACTCTGGGAAATGGCACTTTCAAAAACCATCGCGGCACTCCGCACCCACTCGGTATGTAAGAAGCCCGTGAGAAGTTCTCACTTATTGCTGATTATCTGTATACTAGTCAGTGTTGTACTGCTTTAAAATCATTTACGTGTTGCGTGGAATCACCTACCCGGAGCTATCTCTTTCAAAGACACGTGGAAGTAGCCACTTCAAATTGCCACATTCTCTAACACGGAGCCCACTTTTGTGGATGCTCCGTGCAGGAAGAAAAAACAAAAAGCAGCTGACATGTATTGGAATCCTCTCTCTGTGTCAGGCATTGTTATGTGTACTTTATATGTAGTTCATAAGGTAGTTATCATTATTATGTTTACCTTATATTCTGGGAACTGACCCTCAGAGAGGTTAAGTAACCAGCCTAGTGTTATGCAGTAAGTGGTAGAGCTTGGATTCAAATCCAGACAAGTGACTATATTCTTAGCCACTACTCAGTGTTGCCTGCTATAAGGCCATTAATATTGATGTGGCGTTCACAGTTTTATTCTTATTTTTTGAAAAAAATGTTTACAACATATCAATGTTAGTAAGTACGAGTTCCCACGATTTTGATATATTTTATCAAAGCATGAATTTTTAAATATTTTTTTTAAGTTTATTTATTTATTTTGAGAAAGAGAGAACATGAGCAGGGGAAGAGCAGAGAGAGAGGGAGACAGAGGATCTGAAGTGGGCTTTGTACTGACAGCAGAGAGCCTGATGCAGGGCTCAAACCCACGAACTGTGAGATCATCACCTGAGCTGAAGTCAGATGCTTAACCAACAGAGCCACCCAGGTGCCTCTCAGAAAGTTATATTTTAATTGGGAGGGGGTCCCAATAAATAAATAAGAATATCAGATCGTCATAATACAGTTAAATTACAGTTAAATACAGTTGAGTACAATTGAAACAGTGATAGATTAGGACAACACGGTGCCTGCTTTTGGTTAGTTGATCAGAAGTGGCATTCTTTATGCAGAGGAGTCATTATGTATGCAAAGATCAATTAAAGAGAATTCTAGGTATAAGGAATGGTAGTACAAGGGCTTTGGGTGTACTTTTCTATCTGAACTGTTCGAGGAATGATAGTGAGGACTTAATAATAGAAGATAATTTAGCATTTAGAATATTTCAGTAAGTGGCTTTGATATCCATGTAGTGCCAGCTAGAAACAAGATATCCACGACCCGCCAGCTTTCTTATCTCTTCATCGGCAAGTGTTCCAGAGTAAATACCATGTGTAAAATCTGTCATCGAAGAGATTGTAGCTGTTTTTGGGAACTGAAAAATGTTCAGAGTGGGTAGAACATAGAATGTAGAAAGTTAGCCAAGTGTGGTATGAAGTATAAAGAAAGAAGTAGATAGGTGTCATATTATCTAAGACCTATTTGATGCTTAAAGCACTGGGTTGAATGGAGTGTATGTGTTCATTGTGGGGGTAGGATAAATTAGAATGAGAAGGTCAATTTGGCTAAATTATGGATGAGGGATGAGAATAACGTGGGTAGAACAATTAGTAGGCTAGTCTAGTATTCAGGCAAGAGGTGATGATAGCTGAAACAAGGGGTAAGAGTATATGGAGAGATGTGGATTAATTGGAGAGATTTTTAGGAGGTAAGATTAACTGTATTTTTTGGTGGATTAGATATAAAAGGTAAGTTAAAAGCATATCAAGGTAATGCTTGGGTTTATGGTTTCTTTCCCTATGATGGTTTGAACATTTGGATATGATTACTTTGCCTTTGTGGCATCCAAGTAATAAGGTATAGGGGTTTGTTTAGTATATGTTTAGTATAGGAGTTTAGAATTTGAGGAGCATCTGGGTGGCTCAGTTGGTTAAGCGCCCAACTCTTTGATTTCAGCTCAGGTCATCATCTCATGGTTTGTGAGCCTGAGCCCTGCGTTAGGCTCTGTGCTGGCAGCCTGGAGCCTCCTTGGGATTCTCTCTCTCACTCTGTCTCTGACACCCCCCTGCTTGCTCTCTCTCTCTCTCTCTCTCAAAATAAATAAATAAATATGAATTTGAAATCAAAGAAGGTATGTCACTGAATGCATTGTAAAGATTTTCTCCTTTTATTTTTATTTACGGTTTCTTTTTTGGTATTTAGAAATGTTAAACGTTTGCCTGTTTATATATCTATCTTATTTTAAAATTTCCCTCATCGTTCATAAGTGGCATAGGACTTCATCTGACATTTTTACCATTTTATCTTTTTGTCATAATAAAGTTTGGCAAATTTAAAAATACTTTTTAAAAGTTTCTGCCTATTCTGAGACTAAAAAAAAGTCTCATAACTATGTTATGGCTTGAGTTTTACACATTTTTGTATGTACTACCACTTGTTATTTATTTTTATTTAAATAATGGTTATGGATTTCATTTTATTGTTTTGCAACAGTGTATCTGTTGTCCTAAGATCATTTTTTTAATGTCTTATCTTCTCCCTTAGCATGGTGTGTCGTTATATGTAAATGTTAACTTACAAAGTAATATTTATTCTAAGAAAATATGATTATCGATAGTAACAAATTTTGGTCATGATCCTTGGCATGATTATTATTAGCTTTCTAATATGTGAATTTAAAGATTCTTTTTCTGGGTGCTTGAGTGGCTTAGTCAGTTAAGCATCTGCTCAGGTCATGATCTCATGGTTTGTGGATTCGAGCCCTACATTGGACTCTGCACTGATAATGTGGAGCCTGCTTGGGATTCTCTGTCTCCCTCTCTCTGCCCTCTCCTCTCTCTCCCTCTCTCTAAAAAATAAATAAATAAATAAATAAATAAATAAATAAACATTAAAAAATGAGTATCTTAAAAAAATAAAGATTCTTGTGTATGAAAATATAATATACAATATATATTTTAAACAAAAACAAGCTGTATTTTTCACTTAATGTCTCATCAATCTATATTAATTTTAACATATACTTGCGTAATATTCCATTGTACATATGTATCTTTTTTAGCTCTTATAAACATTACAGTGAATATTTTTATAAAACTATTGATTTTTTTAATGTTTATTTATGTATTTTGAGAGACAGAGAGAGAGAGAGCAAGCAGGGGAGGGGCAGACAGAGAGGGAGACACAGAATCCCAAGCAGGCTCTGCACTGTCAGTGCAAAGCCCAATGCGGGGCTGAGACCCACAAACCATGAGATCATGACCTGAGCTGAAACTGAGTTGGACACTTAACCAACTTCTATAAAAATATTTTTTATATTTCTTATATTTTTATATTTCTTATATTATATAATATATAAAATATATTATAATATATTAAAATATATTATAAAATATAAAATATAAAAATATAAAATATAAAATATATTTCTTATATTTTTTATATTTTAATAAATTCTTAGATGTGACATTAGTGACTTAAAGGATCTGTACATTTCTTAACCTCTGGATACATATTGCTAGTTTGCTTTGCTAAAATATTGTACCATTTAGCACCACTCTGAGTATCATCTTTTAGAATGCCAACTTTCCTATTCTGTTTACTTCACAGAAAGTTATATTTAAAAACAAAAAATCATTCCTAATCTAATATGTCAGAAATTATATCTTAATTTAACATGTTTTTCTTTGATTAATACCGGTATTGAAAATTTTTTCAAATATTTTCTCTCTCAAAAATAATAAACATTAAAAAAAAAGGGGGGGGGGGCGCCTGGGTGGCTCAGTAGGTTGAATCAGTTGAGTGTCCAACTTCGGCTCAGGTCATGATCTCATAGCTCTTGGGTTTGAGCCTTGCATTAGGCTCTGTACTGGCAACTCTGAGCCTGAAGCCTGCTTTGGATTCTGTGTCTCCCTCTCACTCTGACCCTCCCCTGCTTGCTCTCTGTCTCTTTGTCAAAAATAATAAACATTAAAAAAAATTTTTAAAACTCTCTTCAGATGTTTTTAGTTATTTATATATCTTCTTAAAAATTTCCTGTTCATATGCATTGCATTTATATTTTAATAGCTTTATAATATTTTATTATGTATTATTTCTTTAAAATATGGATGCTAACCTTTAATCTGAATGTTAATCTCTAGTCTGATATATAGGTCGCAAATTTTTTTTTTTTTTTTAGTTTTATGTGTCTCTAACTTTGCTTTTCTTTTCCAAGGCATTATAGATATTTAAATTTTTGTGTAAATATATTGATTTTTAACTTTATAATTTGTCTTCCTTATTCGAAAGAATATTTAATTATTTGTTTATATGTGATCTTGGTATTTCTGTAGTTACTTTTTAAATATACGTATCACAAACAAATAAAAGTTTATTTTAGTATAGAGTGTGAAGTTGGATTTTATCTTTAATTATTTTTTAAAACTACACATCACTTCCAGTAACATTACAATAACATTATCATGTTAATCTTTTACTTTATTCAGCACAGATTGCCATAATCAAATGCCATAGACTGGTACCTTACACAACAGACATGTATTTTTTCACAGTTCTGGAGGCTGGAAGTCTGAGATCAGGATGCCAGCATGCTTCTGGTTGGGTTCTGGTGAGAACTCTTGCTGATTTGCAGATGGCTGTGTTCTCATCACGTCCTCACATGGCCTTTCCTCACATGGCATCCTACTGTCGCCTACTTCTTTTCTAAGGACACTGATCCCATCAGATCAGGACCTTTCCTCATTTAACCTTAATTATCTAAGTTTTATTTCCAGATATAGTTACACTGGGCGTTACGGCCTTAACATATGAATTTTGTGGGGACATAATTGTTCCTTAATATCCTTCTCTTCCCAACATATTTCGAAGGCTACTTTTATCATATAATAATATATTTTATAGGGGTGCCTGGGTGGCTCAGTCAGTTAAGCATTCAACTCTTGATTTCAGTTTAGGCCATGATCTCATGGTTCAGGAGATGGAATCCTGAGTCAGGCTCTGTGCTGACAGCAGGGAGCCTGCTTGGGATTGTCTTCCTCCCTCTCTCTCTCTGCCCCTCCCCTGCTCCTGTTCTCTCCCTGCCCCCCCAACCCATGTCAAAATAAATAAATAAACTTAAAAAATAATAGATTTTATAAATACTAAGATCTTTTGCTAGGCTCTATGATTCCCCACCCCCCTTTCCTCTCTGTCTTGAACCAATGTAACATTTTTTTGATTATTATATTTGACATAGTATGGTTTAATTTCGTATAGGACATGTACATTCTCTAAAATCCTCTTTTTAGGACATGCTAACTATTTATGTTCTCGTTCTTCCAGATTAATTTGATAATCAGTTTGTCGCATCCCTTTTACCACTTACAATATCCTCCCTCCCCCAAATTGAACTATAGTGTTGTTATGCAGTGAATCTGTAAATTAAAATGGAATTATTTTTTTTCAGTATTTGGTGTTTTTCACCAGGAATATATATATTTTTCTTAATTATTTGCCTTCATGTATTTTGGAAAGGTATTTTATATGCTTTCCATAAGTCCTATTTTTGGTGTTTTATGTTTTTTTTTCAAGGTAATGTTTTTAGGAAAGTTTTTTGCCCCCAATCATATTTATTAACTAATATTGCTGTATTCTAGGGAGAAGAGTCCTTGATTTTGTTTGTTTATTTTATATTTGTCCATGTCAATGATTTTACCAATTCGGTTATTTTCCTGGGAAAAGCTTTTTCTTTTAGAAAACTTAGATTCCTTGCAAGCAATTTCTTTTTTGTAAAGCAGGGGTTCTTAACTTTTTCTCTGTGACTGATACATTTGAGATGTGACGGATCTACACCACTCAGCAGGGAACTGCCCTCTCTTCTTCATGCAGTCGTATTTGGTATCATTAAGAGGAGGCCACTTTCCAAGCATACTGTTTGAAATGTGTATCTCTGGAGAACATTAATCTTAATGGAGTCTTTCTTTGTAGATATGCTGTATATTCTTTTGAATGGAAGAACAAATAACAAAATACCTTTTTTCTTTCCAGTAGATCAGCATCAATCTGTAGAGGCAGAAAGTAGATTAGTGGTTGCTTTGGGCTGGGAGTAGCTAGGAGGATAATTTAAATGACATAGGTTTTCTTTTTGAGATGAAAAAATGTTTTAAAATTGACTGTGATTATGTTTGCACATGTCTGTGAATATACAAAAACTAAAAACCATTAAATTATATACTTCAAATAGGTGAGTTGTATGGTATAGGGATTAGATCTCAACAAGGCTATTAAAACATATAAAACATTGATTAAAACATAGCACCTCTGCATCACATACATTTACAATCATTTTAATTATATATAGTTATATATCTATATATATCTTTCTAACTTTCTGTGTCATATTTCAAACTACTCTTTTTCTGATTCAATTATTAGTCAATACATAAATTGGAAACGTTTTGAAAGATACGATATTTCAGGTATTAATATGTGTAGTATTCTCAATGCTGATTTCAAAACATGATAGAGATCTGACCCGATCCATCTCACTTGGAATTCAAATTTAGCAATATATTAGAAAATTATATGCTAATACAACGGAGAGTTTGTATCAGGAATGGTTCCACATCAGATGATCTGCTAATATAGTTGTTAATAATATAAACAGATCATCTGATAAACCGAAAAGGTATTTTTTAAGATTCAAAATTATGGAACAATGTAATTAATTCCATGTGGCAAAAACCTCATGTTTCATAGATATTATATATAGTGAACATTTCAGTTTGTTATGGTAGGTGGACAAGGGTTGTACTGGGATAGTGTTTTTTTGTTTTTTGTTTTTTCGTTTATTCATTTTGAGAGAGAGAGAGTGAGAGACAGAGAATCCCAACCAGTCTCCATGTTGTCAGCCCAGGGCCTGATTTTTAAAAAGTGTAGTAAGGAGGAAAAGGAAGCACACAAGCCAAAGATAAACGTTGCTTTCTTAGGAATCTCTGATTATCTGAATACAGAAATTTAATTCATAGATTAAACAGGTAAAACTATCATTTTGTGATCACGAAGACAAAGTCAAATGTATATCCCCAAATATGGAGCAAATAAAGAGATGGAAGATATGAAAGGAAAGTTAAGAAACATGATGGATAGCTGATGCTCATTTTTTTTTAAATTTTTTTTAACGTTTATTTATTTTTGAGATAGACAGAGACAGAGCATGAATGGGGGAGGAGCAGAGAGAGAGGGAGACACAGAATCGGAACCAGGCTCCAGGCTCTGGGCCATCAGCCCAGAGCCCGATGCAGGGCTCGAACTCACGGACCGTGAGATCGTGACCTGAGCTGAAGTCGGACACTTAACCGACTGAGCCACCCAGGCGCCCCTGATGCTCATTTTTTATTGTATCTAACTGAGATTTAGAAAGGAAGGATAGACACAAAGGAGAGGACTTTAGTAATTAAATAATTAAAAGAAGGAAATTTCCAGATTCCCATAGTTGAAAGGCTGTATTGAGTATCAAGCAGGGTAAATGAAGGCAGACACTTCTTTCACATCAGAAATGCTGTATTTTAGTTTGAGGCCAAACGAAAGGCATTTTCAAACATGAAGATTCAGAGTTTATGCTTTACCTCTCCTGTTTTATTGGTATTGTACAAAAAATGAAAAATCCAAAATACAAGATGGGATAGGATTAAAATAAAATGTGTGCAAAAAAATGAGTAAAACTCATAGATAAATCTAAAAAGCTATTTGATTATTTGTAAAGTTTAATGCTATTAAGAATCCATATGGAAGGAGAGAGACTTAATGTTTAAAAAGTTTTTTAATGAAAACTCTAGATTATTTCATATAAACAGTGGGAAGAAAGTATATAACTTATTAATAACCACTGTAAGAAAATTAAAAAGAACTAGGATCCAATGAAAAACATGGAATAAAAAAGAAGCAATCATTGTAAATGGGAAACTTAAGATGGAATAGGTTTATGGGGAACCTGGGTGGCTCAGTCAGTTAAGCGTCCGACTTAGGCTTAGGTCGTGATCTTGCGGTTCGTGAGTTCGAGCCCCGTGTCAGGCTCTGTGCTGACAGGTGAGCCTGGAGCCTGCTTCGGATTTTGTGCCTCCCTCTGTCTCTACTCCTTGTCCGCTCCACTCTGTTTGTCTCTCTCAAAAATAAATAAACATTAAAATTTTTTTTTAAAAAAGATGGAGTAGGTTCAGATACGTCAGCAATCACAGGAAATGTCAAAGAATTAGGAAGTTTTATAGTCTGGTTACTGAGACATACTCATACATTATGGTGAGTATGAAAAAAGTGAAAATAAGGTAAGAGGAGCAGAAATGGCAATATTCTCAAAGGCAAATAGAATTGAATTTGAAGACCATTAAATGGGAAAGGAAAGGAATATTTTGTACTATTCTAGTTTTAACACACCAAAAAGAGAATAGCCTTTTTATAGAGGACAAGCAAGCATCAATATGTATAGAACAAAAACTGTTAGTAATAAGAGAAATTGATGAACTGTACTGTTATGGGTGAATTCAGTATGCCTCTTTCAGGAATTGAGAGTTCAGACAGGAAGTAACCAAATTGTAATTAAGAGAATTTGAATATCAAAATTACTGAACTTTCACGTAGTGACATGTGTACATCTTTGAATCGTGCCCACATAACCTACCTTCGATGTCATTTCAGTTTTCAGTTTTACTGATAAGAGATTATGTATGGACTTTATTTGTAACTTTTATTTTCCTCTTTATTTAGGTTTGTTTTCTCTTTGTATTCCTTGTGTTGTTGCTTAATTTCATTTTTTTGCTGTTTAATCAGACTTAACTAAGATTTGTCTGTTTTATTGATATTTTTAACGAGCTTTTGTTTTCATGGATCAAATTTTTCATGTCTCTATGTTATTTCTGCTTTTAATTTGATCAATTTTTATCTCTTGTACTTATGATTTATTTTGGCTTTTTGAGTTAGCTTTGTGGATTGAGTGCTTAGTTTATTTTCAGTCTTGTGTGTTTTCTGCTTGCATTTAAAAATATAAATTTTATTTTGAAATTGCTTTAGCCACATTGCATAGGCTTTGATATCAAGTATTACATTTTGTTCATTTAAAAATAATATGCAATATCAATTTTGATTTCTGTTTTGACTGAAGAATTATTTAGAAGTATGTTTTCAAATTTCCAACTGTTAAAAGTATAGATCATGGCTTACTGGAGTCTCTACTCAGCTCTTTCCTGGCTAAATCTGGTGTTACGTTGAGCCAGGAAAGGGTTAGACCCTTTCTGGAGAGGCTTTACCAGGCGAATCATCAAACAATTAAATAAATTAAAAATTTAGTTTTATTTTTAATAATTACAGTGTTTTTCCTCATTGTCTTTTGTTTCCTTTAGTCTTACTGCTCTGATCCAAACCTTGTGTTAGATTTGAAGAACCTCATTGTGCTTTTTGCTGACACACTTCAGGTTTGTGATTTCTGTTTACATAAACTTTTCTAGATTAGTATTCATCAGGAGTAAATCTTTTCATTGTCTACCTAAGCTTAAATGCCTTTTAGTTTTTAGTTGTGTTTCTTCTTTTCCTAGAGCTAGATCTTTTAATCTTTTTATAGCATTTCATTGTTATCACTTTGACCAATTTATATTCTCATAAATAGTTCCAATCCCCCCCTTTTTTTTTGCTCAGAGCAAGTCAATTAATTGAACCACTCACTACCTTAGTTTTTTTTAAATGTCCTTAATTCAGATACAGTGCCTGAGTGATTTTGGAGTTTTTTTGGTGTTTTTGTTTTTTTTTTTAAGTTTATTTATTTATTTTTGTGTGAGAGAGAGGCAGTGTGAGCAGGGGACGGGCAGAGAGAAAGGGGGACACAGAATCCCAAGCAGGCTCTGCGCTGTCAGCACAGAGCCAGATGCGGGGCGATCTATTACATTTCCCTCCCTACTCCTGAAATTTGCTAAGGGTACAGGATGAGTTGCAGGGAGGACTTAGCTGACATTGTACCAGTATATATTGATTTTAATTATCATCTGTTTATTTTTTTCTGACTAGCTTAAATATTTTGGTATGTATCTTTTGATTCTTGAGATAAACACTAGACATGAAGTGGGAATGAAACATGCTGCTGTCATGCTTTCATTTAAATCTTTGACCAGAATATGATAATATCTTTCAGTGCCTGATCTCTTTCATGTTGAAAAAAAAAATCACCTTATAAAATGAAGCTGTTTTCTTATTTTGTTTCAGGTGTATGGTTTTCCTGTGAATCAGCTTTTTGACATGCTGTTAGAAATCAGAGATCAGTATAGTGAAACTCTGCTAAAGAAGTGGGCAGGTATTTTCAGGTGAGAAATTATCTTTGTCGTGTGTGTGCACGTGCGTGTGCTAGTGTATGTACACACATGTTTATACATAAGGCTTCTCAATATTATAAGCAACAAGTATGTGTGGCTTATTTTATTATAGCTATGATCCAGGTTATGATTCAGAATTCAAGCAAATTGAAGAGATGTCCCAAATAAAGTTCCCAAGATAACTGATCTCAGTGTATCATGTCTATTATGTGGAGACTCCCCAGATCCCATTTTGGCTTTTTTTTTTCCCCCTTGAATACCATCCATATCATCTTGAGTCTTCTTAATATATTTGTTGGTTTCCTCTTTGAGGATCATGCCTACTATATAGCTCACTTGTAGGGTGGTAGCTATTGAACCCCTTTGAGTAATGTAGGCTTTTTTGGAACCTTTTTTGAAGACTTACTTATGTGGTTCCTCAAATTCTTCCTTCTCCACATATAGAGATGAGGTGTATTACAATCCAGTGTTTGAAACATGTTATTTAAATCGTTATTATATCATGTATACACTAATAAGACAGTTATTGCCCTGTTACACCTTGCATTCACAAATATCTCCTTAGACTATTTTCTTGGCACACAACTCATGTCATATCACTTGAGTTTCTTCTTCTTTTGAACTTTTATTCCCTTATTTAATGTGATCTTCCAGCTTATTGCAATAGCCTATCCCCAGATAAGCTTACCCTGTTTTTAAATTTTTCTAGCTATAAGATACTACATTTTTCCTTTAATATTACTAATGGTACAATTGTATTTAGGGGAGGATTATGTCTCTACGAACCTTGAAAATTCATAACATGATATATCCATGGTCTTAAAAGTGTCTGATCTGATCCCTTCAGTAAATTTGGTTTTGATTTTCGTAGTTTGGTCTCTGCTTTTAGAGAACCTCCAGTCTAGTTAATGAATCAGTTCCTCTGGATGAAGTTCATCCTTAATACAGAATAGGAGATGAAGTAAATGAACATAATTTGGGTTTATCATAGAAGTTACTTTTCTTCATCTGCCAGTTTTGAAAGTTAGAACAGAACTAATACAGTATTAAATAACATAATCAAATGTGTTTTCTTTAAAAAACAAAACAAAACAAATGAAACCTCTTTGCTTTTTTCTGGAGCACACACATCCTTTTGTTTTTACTACCCATTTGCCTTACAGCTTCTACATGTTGCTGTAAAATTTTGTCTCCTCTGTAAATCTCAAATACTGTGAGATCATGTTCATAATTGTGTTCCCTCTGTTTCAGAGTAGTTTTCTTTCTGTCTTCTGTCAAAGGTATTTTTACCTGCAATGAATAGTTTCATTGTAGAGGAATAGAATAGGAAGTAGAAAACACTCGTTTTGGTGGTTTGTATACACAACTGTTTGAGTTTACCTGAAAATTACTTGTAATCACTACAGTGATTAACCAGCCCACCCTTCCTTCATTTTATTTCTAGAAACATACTTGATTCTGACAACTACAGCCCTATACCAGTAACAAGTGAAGAGATGTATAAAAAGGTGGTAGGACAATTCCCATTCCAAGACATAGAGCTGGAAAAGGTGAGGAATACTGTAAAATAAAATTCTCTGTTTGATTTGGCATACTCTCAAAGCTTTCATTTTATCAGTTTCATTGAAGGCATTACCTCCAACTCAGTGCATTAGAGCTCTAGAACACCCCCAGAGAACGATTTTGGAGCTTAAAAGAACAGAAGTTCCTGTTTGAAAATCAGTATATGATTTCGGGGTTGAAGTGTTAAGGGTATTGCTGGGCATGTTCCAATTTGGTTTATACTTTGAAATACTTACTGTTATCATACTCTTAGGACATTTTCTCCCCCACACATACAGTAAAAATTACCCTGTGCTATATAATATATAATTCTATTGGTATATAATTAAACAGTGCATTGAGTCATATATGTACTGCCATAATAATGATACCAAAATAGTTCCATCATCCCCCAAATTCCCTCATGCTGCTCCTTTTTATTTTTTTATTAGATGTTTTTTTTTCTTAATGTTTATTTTTTTTGAGAGAGAGAGAGAGAGAGAGAGAGAGAAAGAGAAAGAGGGACTGAACGCCAGCTGGGTAGGAGCAGAAAGAGGGGAGACACAGAATCTGAAGCAGGCTCTGGGCTCTGAGTTGTCAGCACAGAGGCCCATGCAGGGTTCAAACCCATGGATCGTGAGATCATGACCTGAGCCAAAGTCAGACGCCTAACCAACTGAGCTACCCAGGTGTCTCGTGCTGCTCCTTTTTAAATCAGTTTCTCCCAACCCTAACCCCCAGACTTTGGCAACCAATCTGGTTGCTGTCTATCTACTTTTGCCTTTTCCAGATTGTCATATAAATGGAATCGTACAGTAGGTAACCTTTTGAGGCTGGCTTCTTTCACTCAGCGTGATGCTTTTGAGATGTGTCTAAGTTGGTATATGTAGCAATAATTCATTCCTTTTTATTGTTGGGTATTTACCACAGTTTTTTTTTTTATCCCTTCATGTGTGGAAAGACATTTGAATTATTATTTAGTTAAATTTATAGCTTATTTTTTTCGTGTCAGGAAACTTTTGGAAACACTTTCTTAAATTTGAGGTTGTTAAGTAGACACTTTGCAGTGTGGAAGAAAATTCCTTTTGCATTTTAATTAATTTCTAAGTATCTTCAGCATATGTTAGTTTGTGACTTACTTTCACTAATTCTTTGCATTTACAGCAGCCATTTCCAAAAAAGTTTCCTTTCTCTGAATTTGTGCCAAAAGTTTACAACCAAATTAAGGAATTTATCTATGCCTGCCTGAAGTTTTCAGAAGATCTTCACCTAAGGTATGTCTGAAACAGTGGAAATGCTGCAGATACTGAGACTGGGAGTCTTATGTGCAGAAATATTCTGAAAACCTTTGGATACTCTTTTCAGCTGATTATGAAAGTCGTAATATTAGCCCTTCACAGCACAGTACTGCTATATTGATAAAATCATGGTAAAAGTGAAAGTTGGAAACTTGTGAATAATGTTTTGCTTATATTACTTAGCTTATTTTCTATTTTCATTATAAATTTGCATTTCAACTTTTTTATTAGTAAGAATTTACTGGAAAATAGTATATTAATTTTTACATTCTACTTGATGAAATTTTAAGGCCACTAGGGGAGTAGCAAATAAAATCCTTTGGAAATATCCTTCTTTCCAAATATCCTCTGGACTTGTTAAAGGTATCCATATCTCCTTTAAATTATTTGACTAACATGTTCTGAGCCTATTTATGTAGCAGATACATCCTGTTTACTGAGACTGCAGAAGTAAAAGACACAGTTCTTTGCCCCCAGATATTGTCAGTATCTACTGAGGATATTAGGCATGAAAATATACGATGGCGAGTGTTGAAATATGTTTGATTTAGTTGCAGAACACCTAGAAGACTACTTAATTCATCTTAAAGAATTTGAGGGAGAATAATCATCATGATTGGCTTTCAAAGGAGTCCTCTCCCCTCAGTGAATGATACCACCATTCACCCAAGCCAGAAATCTAAGAATCATTCCAACTCCTTATTTTCTATTAATAACTTTTTATTAAAAACAAAGTTTTAAGCATTGGTCTAATTTTTGTAAACACTTTACAAATGTATTAAAATTGTCTGTAAAATTCAAAATAGTACTAATCTATGAGGTCCTAGAAAGTGTAATCCATTTTTCAGAGGAAGAAAGTGAGGCCGAGAGGTTAAATAACTTTATCAAGGTCACACAAGATTAAGTGTTTAAGCCAGGATTCAAATCTGATCAGCATCAGCCTCAACAAAACAATTACTGCAGTGTTTAGAATTCTTACACTTTGGCCTCACTGTGTTAGTATTTTACATGCATAATCTCAGATAATTGTCATAATGTTTCTTGCAGGTAAGTGTTAATTATTCCCATTTAACAAATGGCCCATTTGTAAATGAGCCTCTGGAAATCCAGTTGGTGACAAAATTATATTGGTTGGTGTTTGTTTGTTTTCAGTTCTTTTTTCTTTAAAGTTCTGTCTTCCCAGTGTGGCTGCTTTCATTCACATTGTAGTTATAATTGACTTGGGCCATTTTAATAGTCTCCTAATTGTCCTTATTTGTCTGACTTTGCTTTCCCAACCATTTACCCTTTCTCCTCATTCTATTCTGTATGTTCTCTAGAGTAATTTTTCTACAATCAAATCTTATCATTTAACTTTACATGCTCACCTTTCCAAGGATTCCTCATGGCCTACAGCATGAAGTTCAAACTCTAACCTGATGTACTTCTCTACCTGCCTGCTCCCTCACCCCTTGACCTAGTCTCCCTTGTAGCCTTCCTGGCTCATATCCCATGCTAATTTCCGTGTCAGTCCGTGCTTCAGTCCTAACAACCTATTTGGTATTTTCTGATCATAAGATGCTATTTTAGACTTGACTTTTCTCCTGACTCTATCTCTACTTAAAATCACTTTTTCCGTGTTTTTGCTCCTGTCTTCTACCGTCCTTCAAGGCTCATTATAAGCCTTTAATGAATGGAGGCTTTCTGACCACCTCCATCCCTAATGGAGTTGATCTACTGACTCCTTTGTGCTCTTTCTGTACCTTATGAATACTGTTGATCAAAGCTGCTCATAGATTTGATTGCTCTCCTTGTATCTGTGGTGTTTCTGTAGGCTCCTTTTATCTATGTGTTAGCCTGTAGGCTCCTTTGTTTATTTGCTGGTTTATTCACCTCACGTTATAGGTAGTCTGTCATTTGTCAGATTGTACTTGGTAGTGAGGACATTAAGATGCTGAAAATACAGTCCCTGTCTTCAAGGAGTGTGTAATCTGAGGAACTGAACGATTGGTGATAAGCGCTATCACGGAGAGAGAGAGCATCAACATAGGAACCAAATGTTGAGACAAATTAAGGATGTTAGAAAAGGCCTCTTGAAGGGTAGAAACATTTAATGTTTTGTTCAGCACAACATGTCCTGCACCAGCTCAGTCAATTAAGAAACAACAACAACAAAAAAGAATGAGTAGATGGAATGTATGGCATGCCAGGGAATTCTGAAAGTAAATATAATTGGAAAATAGTTTGAGTAACTTGTTTGATAATCATTCTTACTAATTAAAAAATGAAGCATGGTTTGTAGAGTTCATTTGTTCTTTTCTCTGAAAATGAGGTTGATTTCATGGAAATGAGATTATCTTTGGAAGTTATAAACCAAAAGTTGTTTACCCCTTAGGGCCCACCCTCTCTACCACTACCACCGAATGACTTAATAACTGAGAGTGATCTCTAGGGTACTGATACGTATGTTACCATGTAAAAAATATTACAAGTTCATTGCATCATGACTCTTTCTATCCTGTTTTGGAGGAAAGGTGATATGATAAAGGGATAATGTTGAGTAAATTGTTCAAAAGTCTTTTTTCTTGCTTGAATATATCAAGTTTTTGCCTGAAAACTACCTTTGTTATGTTTAACATTGACAATTAAAAATAAATATTCAGGGGTGCCTGGGTGGTGCGGTCAGTTGAGCATTCCACTCTTGATTTTGGCTCAGGTCATGATCCCTGGGTCATGGGATTGAACCCCATGTCAGGCTCAGTGCTGAGCATGGAGCCTGTTTGGGATTCTCTCTTTCTCTCCCTCTGCCCCTCTACCCCACTTGCATTCTCTCTACCTCTAAAATAATTAAAAAAAAAAATTTGATTTGGGAAGATTTTACAGGTGCCTTTATTCTTTGGTTTACAATTACCTTATTTTCTAGGCTATATTTACCTTCTAACTTGGAGTGACAGAGACCACTTTGACAATCATAGCTGTCTAATATGGGATATAAGATAACATATAGGGGCACCTGGGTGGCACAGTTGGTTAAGCATCTGACTCTTGATTTCGGCTCAGGTCATGATCTCACGGTTCATGGGATTGAGCCCTGTGTTAGGCTCTGTGCTGACAGTGCAGAGCTACTTGGGATTCTCTCTCTCTTTCTCTGACCCTCCCCCACTCATGCATGTGCATGCATGCTCTCTCTTTCTTTCTCTCTAAAAATAAATAAATAAACATTAAAAATAATATGTATAAAAACAATTAGTTCTCTTAAACACAAGACTCTTAAAATAAGAAAAACTGCTGTACTGACATTTTTATGAAGGCTTAAGGATAATTATTCTCTTAAGTCAAACTCTTTTTCTTATAAGACTTTTCCCTTTTACGTTGGACAGAGGATGCTGAATAACATGAGAAATATTGAATTATATGAATTCTGAGGACGCAAAACTCTGTTTGAAAGAAAATTCTTTTAAAAGTAAGCAAATAAATGGCCTTTCTTTGGTAAAATAATGTTCTAGCACTTGCGCTGGACTTAAAAAGTAGAATACACACACACACGCACACATACACACACACACACAGATTCTTTTAAGTTATAAAATTAGATCTATGTAAAGAATTTAGGAGATAGAGAATAGTCCAAAGAAGAAAAAATTTGAAAGACTCAAAATTTTAACACATAGTGATAACCACTCTTTATATATGGGAAATCTTTTTCTTTTAGTCGTTCTTGCATGTGAATACATGCACATGCATAGGACTTTTTTTTTTTTAAAGCAAATTACTGTGAGATACTTCTTCTGTTTACAATATAGAAAGCTGGAAAGAGTATTGCTTCCTCCTTAACAATGAACAAAACAAACAAAACAATTAAACTACAAAATGAAAACTTTTTAAAATTTTTTTTTTCAACGTTTATTTATTTTGGGGACAGAGAGAGACAGAGCATGAACGGGGGAGGGGCAGAGAGAGAGGGAGACACAGAATCGGAAACAGGCTCCAGGCTCTGAGCCATCAGCCCAGAGCCTGACGCGGGGCTCGAACTCGCGGACCGCGAGATCGCGACCTGGCTAAAGTCGGACGCCCAACCGACCGCGCCACCCAGGCGCCCCCAAAATGAAAACTTTTTTTGGAACCCATCAGACAGCTGAAGTTACAGGGTGACCAACTGCCCTGAAATCTAAGATGAGGCTGACCCCTCTAAGGAGAGTAGCATGATGCACAGATTCCCGTACCTGTGGCAGATCAAGAAAGAAAGGTGTAGATACTATACAAGTGAGAAGGAGGAAATCAATCAAAGCCTTAGGATTGCTAAAACCTTAGTTGGAACTGGCATGTTAGTAAGGAACCTCTAGTTGTGAGTCCGAGATCCAGAACATTCCCTCATATGTTCTTTTCCATGGACCTCTACTGGGTGCCCTTGAGAAAGATTGGGGGTTGAATAAGACAGCGGAAAGAACCCTCCATGATATTGCAGGTGTGTAGAAAGGGGATCAGCCACTGCTGTGAGAAAGGCATGAAGCCCCACCCCCATAGTTTGGACCCTTCACTTACACAGATCAAGAACTGCATCACTGGAGTAAGGACAGCAAACTCTGTCTCTCTGCAGGGTACAGGAAAAGACCCATTCTTTGTACAGGAAGCACTGAAGGAAAAACATCCTTTTACCCCTGGAACAAAGGCAGAAAACAGTCCTGTGCCTAGGATCATACCGATACTATTAAAGGTCTTCTAACACTGGGGGAGGGCAGAAAACTGTGGTAGACCCACTGGAGATATAAAGCAGAGTTGGCTGCCACTAAAAGGATGGCAGGGATGTTGAGCAAGCTCTGCTTCTGAGAACTGGGCACACAGGGCCTACCCAAGACTGAAGCTGGCCAGGACAACAGAGAAAGTCCATTGGTCTCCATTAATAGTTTCGCAGCAAGTAAATAACAAGTGGCTGCAATCTAGCACTGATTGATGGGCAAGAATGTAGAGAAAGATCCGTTCTATATCATAGGCACACAGGTATAACTGAGAGCTGTGGGTGGTACAGAAACTTTATGAAAAACCCTCTGGGATTCCAGCACCCACACCAGTCCCATGCAATTATTAGGAGAATTTGAAATCTGTGACACACTGAAGATAACCATGTGAACAACAAAACCCAAACCCAGCTCAACTCCTGCTTATGCAAATGGCCCAACAGGAGGAGAACATGGTCATTTCCAAGTATAAATACTGTTACCTCAGATTCTAATGTCTTACATATGAAATCCAATCTTCAATAAAAAATGTGAGACATGCAAACAAGCAATTAAATACAACTCTATTGTCAAGGGACAATGAAGTCAACAAACCAGACTCTGATGACCCAGATGATAGAACTTTTAAAGTTAGAGACTTTAAAATACCACTTACATGAATAGATAGGGACTTTTGGTAGAGAAACAGACATTTTTAGAAAGAGTCAAATGAAAATGCTTGAAATAAGAAACTGTTTTTAAGAGATGAAGACTTCCTTTGAGAGGCTCATCAGTAGACTTGCCACAGCTGAAGTAAGAAGTCAGGAACTTGAAGATAGGTCAATGAAAGTTTCCCAGACTGACACACAAAGAGAAAAAAAGGTGAAAGGAATAAAGTGCCCAAGATCTGTGGGGCAGTTACAAACAGTATAATTGAGGGGCCAAAAAGAAGATAAAGAGAACAGGGGAAAAATATTTTAAGAGAGAATAGCTAAGAGTATTCCAAAAATAATAAAAGACACCAAACCAGAGACTCCAGATTTTGAGAACCTCATTAAGATAAACAGCAAAGCAATAGCAACAAAGCAAGCAAAGAAAAATACTTAAGCACATCATTTTCAAATAAGTGAACATAAAAATTAACATAATGCCTTAAAGACATTTAGAAAAAAAAAAGATGCTATATGTAGGTGTAATGAAAAGCATTACAGGAGACTTGTCCAAAACTATGCAAGCCAGAGACAGTGGAGCCACATGCTTGAAGTAATCAGAAAATCAAATCAAGCAAGATTTCTATAGACAACAGAACTTTCAGAAATAAGTGAATTTTTTTTAGCCAAACAAAAGCTGAGATAATTAATTGCCAACAGACGTGTGTAGTCTTTCTGCAGGCATAAAATAAAAGGAAATTCTTTACATAGAAGGAGTATACAGGGTAGAAACTTATACACATGGAGAGATAAATGATGAAATAAAGGGCTTTGGGAACGGTTAAAACTAATTTTTTTTCCTTTGTTTTTAATTGCTCGGTGTTTTGTTTTTGTTTTTTTTGTTTTTTTTTTTAGGTTGTACAACATGATTTTTTTAAGGCAAAGAAGTGTGGTGATTTAATATACACATACATTAAGAAACAATACAATTACTTTTAATTAACATATTTACCACTTTACGTAGTTACCATTTTTTGTGTGTTTGCTTTGTTACTCCTTCTCTCCCCCATCTGTCTCTCTCTCCCTCCTTCCCTCCCTAGTTGTTTCTCTCTATATATGTATCTGTGTGTGTATGTGTGTGTGTGTGTGTGTGTGTGTGTGTGTGTAATATTATAAGTCCTATGGTTTATATTAATTTTGATTACTTGGTTAACATATTGTGTGTTCTCCCTCTATAATTATCATTATCATTTTCTTTTTATAATAAGTTATGTTTGTATTTTTGTTGAAATACTTTGAGACTATGTATTCTGTTAGTTGTCAGATGTTCTTCACCTTTCTCCCTCTTACAGTATCCATTCTTGCCTGGAGGCATGCCTGGGTGGCTTAGTCAGCTGGGCATCTGACTTCAGCTTAGGTCACGATCTCACTGCTCCTGAGTGCACGCCCCGCATCTGGCTCTGTGCCGACAGCTCAGAGTCTGGAACCTGCTTCCAATTCTGTGTCTCCCTCTCTCTCTGCCCCTCTGCTACTCCCACTCTGTCTCTTTCTCTCAAAAATCAATGCTAAAAAAATTTGTTTTAATAAAAAAAAAATTCTTGTCTGAATCAGTTTTTACTCTGATAATTACTGGTTTATGATTTTTCATTAATTTTGATTTTTTAATTCCTTGTATAAATATTACTTGGCATTCTATTTTAAGGGGTTCTTCCTTGCTATTGATCTTCTATCTGTCTGTCTGTCTGTCTACCTGTTTATCATCTATCATCAGCTAAAACACACGGATTCTTAATTCAATTGGTTCGTTCCTTTACTATCTTCATTCCTTTTGATGCCAGACTGTCCCAGATGTAGGGAGTGTTAACCTTTCAGACTAGCTCCTATGCCTTCTTGGTGCATTCCTGTCACATTTTGGGACATTTCCTTACTTAACCATGGTATCATTGATTTCTCCAAGGGCCCACTTCCCTTTAGTGTTGAGTGGTATCTTGAAAATAAGATCTGGGCATGTGTCTTTATTTTAAAATGTTTCATTTTGAATCAACAAATAGGTGCTTCTTGGCTCTTGATACAATCTGTGTAATTGGAGTGTACCTTAATGAATTTAGTGATGTGGTTGAATTTAAGCCTGCATGCTGGCTATTGTTTTTCTGTTTGTCTCCTTCATTTTTTGCTCATCTTTTCATGTTTTCCTTCCTTCTTCTTGACCGAATTTTTTTAGTATTGTGATTTATTTCCCTACTGGCTTTACTTGAGTATAGCTTTTCCCCCCCAATTGTTTGTTTGTGTGGTTGCTGTGGGGCTACAGTGTACATTGTTGATGTATCACAGTTTACCCTGAATAATATATCATTTTGTATGTAATTTAAGAATCTTACCACAGCATAAAATAGTTTATTTTCTCTTTTTTTTTTTGATGTTGTTGCCACATAGTTCACTTATACACCTGTTTTAACCCTAAAATAGTTTATTGTGTGTTTGAACATTTAATAATATTTTAAAGTTCAAGAAACAAAATTGTATTATTTTTACCCACTATGTAGTTACCATTTTCAGGCCTTCTCATTCTTTTCTACATATCGAGGTTACCCTTTGGCATCATCTTCCTTCAGCATGAAAAATTTTCTTTCAGCATTTCCTTAGGGTATATCTGCTGGTGTGGCATTTTCTTGGCTTTTAAAAATATTTCTAAAATACTTTAAAATAGTTTTAAAATTATTCTAAAAGTATTTTTATCACCTGTGTTTTCAAAATATATTTTCTAAGACATGGACTTCTAGGTTGATAGTCTAAAGATGTCATACCACTGTCTGCCTCCATTGTTTGCTGAAGAGAAATAAGCCATTATTATTCTTGTTCCTCTGAATGTATTGTCTTCTTTCCATGGTTGTTTTTAAGATTTTCTTTTTATCTTTGGACTTTACAATTTGATCTAATATTCTTTTTTTTAAACCTTATTCATTATTATTTCTGAGAGGGAGAGACAGAGTCTAAGCGGGGGAGGGACACAGAGAGAGGGAGACAGAATCTGAAACAGACTTTAGGCTCTGAGCTGTCAGCACAGAGCCCGACGCGGGGGCCGAACTCACCAACTGTGAGAGCATGACATGAGCCAAAGTTGGACGCTTAACTGACTCAATCACCCAGGCACCCCATGACTCTGATGTTGTTAAATGTGTGTGTTAATTTTGTGTGGGAGGTACTAAAGCTCTTGGATATGTGGGTTGAAATATTTTGTCATGTTTGGAGATGATTTTGCCAGTATGTCTTTCAATATGCCTCCTTTCTCATTCTTTTTCTTCTTCTGCAACTCCTAGTTGCTTGATAGATCATTCAGATTTCTTGAGTGAGCTGAATGTGAGTCTCAGTTTTAATTAGCTTCAAATTACTTCTGATTTCAAATGATACTGCAGAATCTCTTTGTCCAGAAGACCAACTCTAAAATTCCAGAACTTTTATCCAGGAGCTTATCTCCGATCTTAACAGGATTTGAGCTGGGCTGGTTTCATCATTAGTTTCTTTTTCTTTTTGGATTGAGCTTCTGTAGCCCCGAAAACAAAACCCCTTGCAGAATTTGCAAGATCTGTCTCTGTTTTCTAGCATTGTCTTCACCATTTCTTTCTTTCTTTCTTTCTTTCTTTCTTTCTTTCTTTCTTTCTTTCTTTCTTCTTTCTTTTTATAACTGCTTATTTATTTTTGGGGGGAGGGGTGGAGATTGAGTGCAGGAGGGGCGGAGACAGAGAAGGAGAGAGAGAATCCCAAGCAGGATCCATGCTCAGTGTGAAGCCGATAGGGGCCTGGATCTCACAATTATGAGATAATGACCTGAGCCCAAATCAAGAGTGGGATGCTTAACTGACTAAGCTGCCCAGTTGCCCTGCCCTCACCTTTGTGTGTGTGTGTGTGTGTGTGTGTGTGTGTGTGTGTGTGTGTTTTAATTTATTTTGAGAGAGAGAGAGAGCACACATGTGCACAAGCAGGGGAGGGGCAGAGAGAAGTGGGGGAGAGAGAGAATCCCAAGCAGGCCCCTCACCATCAGTGCGGAGCCTTACATGGGGACCAAACCCATGAACTGTGAGACCATTACCTGAGCTGAAATCAAGAGTCAGAAGCGCAACTGACCAAGCCACTCAGGCACCCCCCTCACCATTTCTTATGGAGCAGAATTCTTGTAGGGGAGAATTATTGCATCAATTCATTTATTTTTGTTTCGGGGTTCTCCAGGGTTCCAAACTGTCATAGCAGCCCATACTGTTAATGGTTTGGCTAATTTCTCTCCATCTCACCAAAGCCTTTCAGCCTCTGACTGTTTCAGTCTTGTATCCATCTGTACCCAGAGTAGTAAACAGCCTCAGGTATGAAAGTGACTGCTACCCTTTGGTCACCTTTCAAAGGCTTGTCATGGTGCGCAATTCAGGTATACATTTATGTATGTGTGCTAATTATACTTTGTGGACATTGAAGGAAAATATAGCTTTTATTTATTTATTTATTTATTTATTTTTATTTTTAATTTTTTTTTTAATTTTTTTTTTCAACGTTTATTTATTTTTGGGACAGAGAGAGACAGAGCATGAACGGGGGAGGGGCAGAGAGAGAGGGAGACACAGAATCGGAAACAGGCTCCAGGCTCTGAGCCATCAGCCCAGAGCCCGACGCGGGGCTCGAACTCACGGACCGCGAGATCATGACCTGGCTGAAGTCGGACGCTTAACTGACTGCGCCACCCAGGTGCCCCGAAAATATAGCTTTTAGATTAGACCTGACTTTTTTGTTGTGATGAAGATAGCGGTGGTCTTTCTTAATCTTCTATATCACATCCGAATGTGGAACTTCTGCTAGATCTTCTTTTTTTTTGTAATGTTTATTTATCAGAGAGAAAGAGAGAGAGAGAGAGAGAGAGAGAGAGAGAGAGAGAAAACACAAGTGGGGGAGGGGCAGAGAGAGAGGGAGATACAGAATCTGAAGCATGCTTCAGGCTCTAAGCTGTCAGTGCAGAGTCCAACGCAAGGCTTGAACTCACTAACTATGAGATCATGACCTGAGCGGAAGTCAGGTGCTGATCTGACTGAGCCACCCAGGCGCCCCAGTCTTCTTAAACCATAACAGAGATATGTAATAAGTACAGGATATCATGAGAGTGATTAATATCAGGGGAACCAGATTCTTTAGATACCTGTGTTAATAATTTTTATAGCAACCTATACTTATTTGTAGCTCATATTACAATTGACCTGGTATAATTATTAGTTTAATATATGAAAGCAGGAACCATGACTATTTTGTTCATTCACCATTTTGATCTCATTATTCTACCCACATAATGCCCAGCACCTCATATATTTGTGGAATGAAGTATTTCAGTTCAGTAATAATTTTGGAAAGGTTAGCAGTGGGCAGAGAGTATTGGTCAATTAAATGTATCCTTACATGGACGTTGTGAAAATATTTTGATGTATCATTTCTTCCTGATTATGTCCTTGCATTCTGTAGTCATATTTAGTTTTGATATTTTTCTGTTTTCCACATAGCCTGATAATATACCTTGCCTATATATTTAGAATTGTAAGATTTTTAATCTGACTATACTAAGCCTCTGATTTTCTTCTCTAGAAAGAGAAATGGATGAGATTAAATTTGTGACCATCATCCACAAGCAATAAATTTACAAAGAACTCACAAATCTCTATTTACAGTTATTTCTTGATGTTTGTAAACTAGAATTTCTATAACATTAACCTTATCATTGAAGAAATATTTGTCTTAAAAGCATATCTTTTATAGAAAGCCATCTTGGGTTATACTTTCAGGGGCTCATGGAGGATGTATAGGTCTAGAATTTAGTTTATTGGTTACAGGGCTGTTTTTCTTTTTCAAACTTGGCATATAAATATAGATAGCTATTGAATCATTTTCTTTATGTTTAGTTTCCTTTACTGTATAGAAAATGCCATTATTGGGGTGCCTGGTGGCTCAATTGTTAGAGCATGCAACTCTTGATTTCGGGGTGGTGAGTTTACCTGAAAAAAAAATGATTACACAATAAGGGTTTAATAATGTTCACTGGATTAAAAATGAGGGAATAAATTCAAAAAGGAAAATGTCTTTATTCGTCATTTTTGGGATAGTAAGGATTACAAGACATTTATGCATTATCAAACTACCAGCCTAAAACACTTATTTTGGAATCAGAGCTAAACAGACATTCTATGAAAGAAGACAATACAGAGGTAACTTTTCTTAGGGGTCGTTACCAGCAGTTAGCTGTACACAATTAGCGGTAGGAAGCCGACAGAGAGACCAGGTTGGAAAATTATTAATATTAACAATCTGTGAAGGAACTTGGAAGTATGGGAGAAATAATGGTTTCAGGATGAGGAATCATGCTGGGTAACTGTTTATGTGCTCTGAGAGACAGTTTATCATAGTGTTTAAATGCTATGGGCTTTAGCGCTGGATGGCCTTGTTCAAAGCCTTTTTTTGCTGTTTACTTAATGTATGACCTTGAAGAAGTTACTTAACTTCTCTGCGCCTTCATTTCCTCATCTGTAAAGTAGAAATAATAATAAAAGTACTTTGTATCATTGGTGTGAAGTTTAAATGAATTTTATTTATTTTATATGTTTATTTATTTATTTTTGAGAGAGAGAGGGAGAGAACATGAATGGGGGAGGGGCAGAGAGAGAGAATCTCAAGCAGACTCCATGCTGTCAACACAAAGCCCGACGAGGAGCTCAGTCTCATGAACTGTGAGATCATGACCCGAGCTGAAATCAAGGGTCGGATGCTTAACCGACTGTGCCACCCAGGACCACTAAATGAATTTTAGTATATTAAAGTACTTAGAATAATTTCTGGCACAAAATAAATGTTATTCGCTGCTGCCATTATCATTAACATCATCAGAAGTACCACTGGTGGTGCCTTGTTTGTTTCAAGAGTAATCCTGCTCCCTGGTATGACTCACTCTTGATAATTCTTTTTCAGCTCAACCGAAGTCGATGACATGATTCGTAAATCTACAAACCTGTTGCTAACCAGGACTCTGAGCAACTCTCTGCAGAATGTCATTAAAAGGAAGAATATTGGACTTACTGAGGTAAAGCTGCTCTTAATGGAGGCAGCCAAGGCAATATGTGAACAGATGCCCTAAGCTCTGGGGCCTGTTTGTAAGTTAATTATAACTTTCTATATGGTCCGTCATGTTCTTACTGATGGATTCCTAATGGTGAAAGTGCAAAACAAATCATTTGTTTTTTTCTTTTGTCCTCTTGGAGACATTTATTACATTTTGAAAAGTCACTTTCTCTCTCTCTCTCTCTCTCTCTCTCTCTCATTATTTTCAGTACCTAACTGGTTTTCCTTTCTGAGGTTGTTGGGATACATTTGTATTATTTGCCATCAATTATATAAAAACAAAATTGTTGGTTGGAGAATATAGTCAACATCAGGTTCCTATCCAAACGAATGACAGTTCAAATACAACATACAATATGAAACCACATGTGTGTGCGTAAATCATGGATGCCAAGGATATTGGCACTTGTAGTCCTTGGTTTGTGTTAGACTCAGCTTTTGGTTTTGAGATACCTCTTGTATGTGAATGGTGAATTACTCTTTATCAGCATGTGAGTCTGGGGATCTGGGATTGAGGAAATGTGGGAGAAAGGCGATCGTCACATTTCTGTGGAAGCTTACAGAATCTCACAAAGCAAGAAGGGATATTACACACGTGTTGCGAACAGTATCTTGGCAAACTGAAGATTTGGCACGTTGGCGTGGAGTCCTAAAATTTAGAAAGATGTGAAGTTTCCTTTCTCTTGGAAACCCAGGATTGCATGGGAGAGTCGACCTGCCATTTTATGGAAATTATATTGCCAAAAGTGAGAGCTTGGAGGAATTTTTTTTCACAGGGAAAGGGAAAGGCTGTTGGCCATATGTTTTACTTGTAGAGGTGGTGTAGTTTGGAAGTCCGTTGCTCTAGGAAAAATTGACGTTTTCAGATATACACTGTCAGAGATCATGGTGAAATTCAGCAAATGGTTAATGAATCTGACTCATAGGTAAAGACAGCTGGAAGCCAGGTGAACATCTCCTTCTGATTTTGGAGTGCTAGCTTCTTTCCCTGGGTGAAGATTTTAAACTATTATAATGTGGAACTTTGGCAGTGTTTGAGTTCCGTGTATAACAAACTTTTTTTATGATTGAAAGTTACATTTGACATTATTTAGGACAGTTCCCTCATTTTGCAGAGCTTCCTTTCTGTTGCTGGGTATAGAAATCTTAGGTATTATCTTTATGTCTGAGAATAGGTTAAGTTCTTTTCATCGTCAGGAAGGCTGAGCAAAAGAAAAGTGGAATGAAGTGGAGTGAAAAGTAGGAAGTCCTCCTCCTTCTGTTACAGTGCACTGTTCTCCTTATGTGGATCCCAGGTAGGACAGGAAGTCTGTTATTTAGTTTTTGAACTATCTCTGTATTATAACTTTTGATACAGGTTTTCTTATGCCATTCAACAGTCTCTTAAAACATTTTAAAGAGGTAGCTTAGAAGGAACATGGTGTGATAGAAACAGCTTTGGCCTCAGAAGTCTCTTGAGTTTAGTTGTGACTTTGCATGTCATTGATTTACTGTGACATCTTAAGAGAAAGACCTAACTTCTCAGTTCTTCAGTTTTCCTGACACCATTGTCCTTTGCAAGGGCCCTGCACATATCAGGTCAGGACAGGAGAAGCGGTAGAAGCTTATCAAAAGAACTATATTTTAGTTCTTGGCACTATTTCAGTGAATGCTAAATATTATTCCTAAGTCATTGGATCTTTCTAGGTAATAATGTACTTTCAGTATCAATATCCTTGCATATGAATGAAGGAACATCTACACACATTTATTTATTTTGGCTTTTATGGTGGTTTGTACACATACAGACAAATACATACCCAGTGATTTTTATCGCCAACCAGTAAATCTTAGAATAATTATATTGCTCACCTTTGGAAAGACATTATATCCTCCTTTACAGGTAACTAGCGTCAGTTCACATCTGCACGCATCATCATACTAGGTAACATTTGTCGAACAGTTTGTATTCTTCATAGTCTATTCACAAATACCATCTCATTTAGTACAATGACATTTGAAGCTGGCTACGCATGTGTTATTATTCCTATTTTATAGAAAGCGTAATTAAAGTTCGGCGAGATTGCCTGAGGTCATATAGTTAACAAAATGATAGAAACGAGACCTAAGTCTGGGTTGTTTTTTTCCCAAACTTAATTCACTTTTACTATAATGTACTGATTTCCATATTGATTTAATTATTTCATCATAACAAAGGGGCTTTTACAAGAAGTCCATAGTACTGTGGAAATTGTTCTAGGTAGAGATGATTTTGTGTCAGCGAGCACATATCCATTCAAGCAGTAGAAGTATTATAAAACCACAAAACTAATTGAACCCTATTTCAGGTTGGCAGACAGTTCCTTCACGTCTTAAGAGTTCCTGTAAGCTAATGTCTGTCTGCCTGTCTTGTTCGAATTTATGTTACCGCATTTCTTCTTTTTTCTGTCTATATGCTCTATCCTTCTATCTTTTCCTCTTCATACACTGGTTTTCTTGCTTTTGTCCTTGCTTCTTGGCTTCCCCACGTTGACTCCGCTCGACATTACCTTTTAGTTCTCGCTTACTGTAACTTGAATGCTTCGCACTCTCAGACCTTACCTGACTGTCCCTGTTCAGTCAGCAGGTCTAGCTGGTTTCCTCAGGTTGCTTTTTCCAGGTCTGTGGGAAGAAAGTCAGCAGAGCAGTGGTTAAGAGTGTGTGTCCTTAAGCAGACTGCCTGGGTTCCAATTCTGCCTAGGTTCTCTTCCCTTAATAAATGTGTTCTTGGGAGCGTGTAGTTCATAGGGTTGTTGTGGGGATTGAATGAACATAGGAAGTACTTAGAACAGTACCCAGTATGTAGTAAATACTCCATGTATGTTACCTGGTGTTGTTGAAAAAGAGGTCTGGGTAGGTAAGCAGTGACTGTCAAGTTTAGTACGGGGTGAAGTTTTTACAACCAAGAAAAGTTAGAAGATTACAACAAATGTCCTGTTAAGATAAATAACTTGCTTGTTGACTTTATAATATTTATTGCATACCTACTGTGTTTAACAGGCACTGATCTAGGCTGTTTGGATAAATAAGTGAACAACAACAAGAATAACAACAACAGAGATCCTTGCCTACATTCTAGTGGCAGAAAACATGATAAATAACAGCAAAATAAATAGTAAATCCTCTAGTATGATAGAAGGAAGTGAATTTGATGAAGACAAAGGAAGGAACCCATGTTAAGGAAATCAGGAGTCTGGTGGAGGTTCAAAGTTGGTCTTATTAAAAAGAGTAGCATCTTCTCAACATCACTCCTCATCAGGGAAATACAAATCAAAACCACACTCAGGTATCACCTCATGCCAGTCAGAGTGGCCAAAATGAACAAATCAGGAGACTATAGATGCTGGCGAGGATGTGGAGAAACAGGAACCCTCTTGCACTGTTGGTGGGAGTGCAAACTGGTGCAGCCGCTCTGGAAAACAGTGTGGAGGTTCCTCAAAAAATTAAAAATAGACCTACCCTATGACCCAGCAGTAGCACTGCTGGGAATTTACCCAAGGGATACAGGAGTACTGATGCATAGGGGCACTTGTACCCCAATGTTCATAGCAGCACTCTCAACAATAGCCAAATTATGGAAAGAGCCTAAATGTCCATCAACTGATGAATGGATAAAGAAATTGTGGTTTATATACCCAATGGAGTACTACGTGGCAATGAGAAAGAATGAAATATGGCCCTTTGTAGCAACGTGGATGGAACTGGAGAGTGTGATGCTAAGTGAAATAAGCCATACAGAGAAAGACAGATACCATATGTTTTCACTCTTATGTGGATCCTGAGAAACTTAACAGAAACCCATGGGGGAGGGGAAGGAAAAAAAAAAAAAAAGAGGTTAGAGTGGGAGAGAGCCAAAGCATAAGAGACTCTTAAAAACTGAGAACAAACTGAGGGTTGATGGGGGGGTGGGAGGGAGGGGAGGGTAGGTGATGGGCATTAAAGAGGGCATCTTTTGGGATGAGCAGTGGGTGTTGTATGGAAACCAATTTGACAATAAATTTCATATATTAAAAAAAAAGAGTAGCATCTTGATGTTGAGTTATTGTTTTAAGGGCAAAGAGCATATCTTGGCAGAGGTTAGAGCAAAGGTCTAAAGATATTTAAGTTCCTGGTTAGTTCAGGGAACAATAAGGAAGCTGGGAAGGCTAGAGTGGAGTGAGAAAGGGGAAGAGAAGCAGGAGATTAGATTACAAAAGTGCCAGGGGGTTGTGGTAGGGCCACTGTAAAGTGTTTGGTTTTTATTTTGAGTGAAGAGGGAAGTCATCATTGCAGGAATTTGATTAGTGGTACTATGTGCCATATTTCAAAGGAATCACATTGTTGTATTGGGTATCCCCAATACTGCAGGGTGTAAACAGGGAGACTGGTTAGGAAGCTAGGACAGTAATGCAGCGAGATTTGATGGCCACATGGGTGGCAGCCATGGAGGCAGTAACAGGTGACCAGATTTGGAGTTTAGAGTCAGCATGCTTTCCTGATGATTGGATCTGAAGGGAGAGAGAAAGCGAGGAAGGAGTTGAAGATAAGTCCATGATGTTTTGATTTGAGCAGATAGAAGGTTGTATATACCATGCACTATGATGGCAAAAACTTTAGGTAGAGCTGGTGTTGGGGTAGAGGATATTGGGAATTTGGTTTTGGAGAAATTTAATATGTAGTGTTTATTACATATACAGTTTGTGATATTGAATAAGCGGTTGTATATATGAGTTTGGCATTTGAAAAAGAGGTTTGACCTGGAGATGAAAAATTGGGAGAATATAGATAATGTTTGTAACCACTTGATTGGATAAATTACTAAAGGAATTTGTAAAGATGGAGAAGAGAAGATGAAGGACTGAACCCTTGGGCACTCCATTATTAAGGAGTCAGGAGAAAGAGAAACGCACAGAGGAGAGTGAGAAGGAGTCACTAGAGAATTAGAGGGAAAACAAAACAAAACAAGAACAGTAACAGGAGTATGGTGTCTTGGAAGCCAAATGAAAAAAGTGTATCAAGAAGGAGGGAGTGGTCAGTTATGACAAATACTGATAATAGATCAGGGTAGATGCAAATTAAGAATTACTATGGGACTTAGCAACTTGGAGTATGTCGGTGACCTCAATAAGATCATTTTTAATAGAATGATGATAGAAGGCTCCTGATGGAGCAGGTTGAAAAGAGAATGGGTCCTGTGCAGAAGAGTTTCAAATAACGTATATAGATATTACCCCTTCGAGAAGGTGAGACTTAGCTCCCACCCCTTGCATGTAGGTTGTACTTAAGACTTCATGTAAAAAGTAGGGTATGGAAGGAGAGAAAACGTTACTTTACAGTGAAGGAACCTGGCAGATACTACCTCAGTCAGGTGATCAAGGTTAAAATCATCATTGATAAGTGATATTGATAGCATGTACCTTTGATAGGATGTGATGAGAAGGCACTTGTGATCTTTCTTCCAAAACCCATGACCCCAGTCTAACTGTGAAAAAAAGATTAAACAAACCCAAACTGAAGGACATTCTACAAAATACCTGACCAGTACTTCTCAAAACTTGTAGGGTCGTCAAAAACAAGTAAAGTCTTAAGAAACTGTCACAGACCAGAAGAGGCTAAGGAGATATGACAGCTAAATGTAATGTGGTATCTTAGACGAGATCCTGAAAAAGATAAAACATTAGGGAGAAACTAGTGAAATCTGAATAAAGCGTGTTGCTCAGTTAACAGTAATATACCAATGTTGGTTGCTTAGTTGTGGCATATATACCATAGTAATGGAAGATGTTAACAATAGGAAGAACTGGGTGTGGCACACTTGGGAACTTTTTGAAACTATTTTGTAAATATAAAACCATTTTAAAATAAGGTGTTGACTTGAATTACACAATTTAATGTATGAGAAGAGTGAGAATGACAAGAGTGACTTTGGAGACAGCAAGGAGAAGACAACTCTTTCAGGGAATTTTATTAGAAAGGTAAGCCAATGAGGTGGTAATTGGCAGGGGAAGTGAATTAAGCAAAAGGTTTTTTTTTTTTTTTTTTTTAATTTTTTTTAAATTTTTTTTTTTTCAAAAAGGTTTTTTTTTTTAATGTTTATTTATTTTTGAGACAGAAAGAGAGAGCACGAGTGGGCGAAGGGCAGAGAGAGAGGGAGACACAGAATCGAAAGCAGGCTCCAGGCTCCAAGCTCTCAGCACAGACCCCGATGCAGGGCTTGAACCCACAAACTGTGAGATCATGACCTGAGCTGGAGTCGGACGCTTAACTGACTGAGCCACCCAGGCGCCCCTTGTTTTGTTTTTTAACAGGAGATGTAATAGCCTGTTATTTCTGATGAGAATGTTGCAATGGAAAGCAGAAAGTTGACGATGTAGGAGAAAGGGGGAATCTTTGGAGTAATGCCCTCGAGTAGGAGAGAGGATGTAGGCTGCAATGCACAAGCAGAGGGATTGGCTTTAGATGGTGTAAAGTTCATCTCTGGTAACAGATGAGACTCAGTGTATGTGGACGCAGATGGTGGTGGCTGGGCATATTTTGTGGTGGAATACTCCAAATGCTCTGTTTTCTCAGTGAAAGATAGATCTTCAGCTGAAAGTAGAGATCCAGAGCAAATGTTGGGGTTGAAGCAGAGAGAAAGTACATCAGGGGGTATGGAAAAGAGATTGGTTGGTGCTGGATAATGTGGTTATTTTGTAGCATTAAGTGCCCACTCTGGCTAATGGATAGGAATTAAAGTGAGACTAGTCAGAATGGTTGTAGATTTTCTTAAGCCATATTTAACGGGAGATATGTTAAGTAAGTCCATATCAATAATAGCTTTCACGAATTTGGTATATATTACATTCAGTACTTTATCATTTATATAATATTTATATGTGATAATTTGTAATATATTGATTATTTCTTTGGTATGACATTGATGCTGTTATCTCAATTTTAAGATGATGAGAGATCTTAACTTTGCCTAAGGCCACACAACCAGTAAGTAGTTTGGAAATAACATTTAAGACAAGTTTTGAAATACAAAATTTTCTTTTAGAAATAAGATTTGAAATAACGTTTAAAATAAGATTTCCTTTGTTCTGAACCTTTACTCTTGCACTACATTAATTTAAAAACATCAGTACCATGGAGAGGAAGGAAATAAACCACCAGTTAATATTAATCTCAGAATATCAGAGAATTAGTTACATTTGAAAGAAAATTTTGAGATGAATCAAAACACATCTTACTTCTTTATGAAGAATGAGTTGATAGAAAGGTTTAATGTATAAATTGGATTAAATTGTATTTATTATAGATAATAGAAATAATATAACTTCACTTTATTTAAGTCTCCACTCAAATGTCATTTCCTTAAGGAGCCCTTCCTCGACCACCTATCTGAGCCCTACCATCAGCGTGCTTATTACTACTTGATATTATGCTGTATGTTTTTATGAGTTTGTGGTTACTCTCATCTCCACAAGGCCAGGGGCCTTGTCTGTCGTGTGTGTAATTATGTACAGCTGTATTCTCATTCCTTGGCACAGAGGAGTTCTTAATTGATGAAGAGAAGAAAGAAAAAAGAAAGATAGGTGGGTTCCTACGGTTAAGTTAAAGAAATTAAGATTTCCTATTGGTGATACCACATTGAATATTTATATATATATTTAAATTATATTTATAACAGTGCCCCAGGAGACCCAAATAAATGACCAATGCTTTGCATTCCACCTTTTATTTATTTATTTATTTATTTATTTACTTTTTTAACATTTATTTATTATTGAGAGACAGAGAGAGACAGAGCATGAGCATGGGAGGGGCAGAGAGGTGGAGACACAGAACTGGAAGCAGGATCCAAGCTCTGAGCTGTCAGCAGAGAGCCCGACATGTGGCTCAAACTCCCAAACCGCGAGATTATGACCTGAGCCAAAGTCCGACGCTTAACCGACTGAGCCACCCCAGGCGCCCCTCCACCTTTCTTTTTAATATCATTTAAATTGATGACCCTGTAGCTCTATCCTGTTGTATATCTCCCACATATCACTGTTTGCCATCCCCTGTTGTTAACAGCACTGATATCGCTAATATCACTTATTTTGTAAGTAAGTCTTGTCAAATATAAGCTTTGTACTAGATTTTGAATTTGGAACCACTAGCTCCAAGTACTTCAGTATTTTAGGTATTTGCTTTGGAGATGGTAAAAAATTGGTAGTCGAACCAGCTTTTTTTTTTCTTTGCTGGGTGAAACAGAGAAAAAAATCCTTGAAATCTTAGGTCGAGTTTATTTTTGCGAATGAGAACCAAGGCCGCTATTTAGTTCTTCATCTTCTTGCCAATCCAACAGTTGAGAAGCACTGGCAGTGTGGAGGGTGGGGTGACTTCTCATTTTCTTGCTTTGGGTCAGTCCTTGTGGAGCTTCAGTGTCCTGAATTCTCTGCTTTGGGAAACAGAGGATGTGAGAAGGTAAAAGGTGACTTCCACACTCTGCTCTGTGCTTTCCTCATCATTGTCTCTGCTACGGGAATGAGAGACAGAAATATTTTCTGCTTCTTAATGGTTTTTAACCTAAGTGACTCATGTCATTCATGTGTGAGAGGTGGTTGTTTGCTTTATAGTATTTTCTTTCTTTTTTTTCCAGGCAATCCTCAGAGAACTCTGCTTTATATAAGCTATAACCAATACTTAATCTATTGCTAATACCATGTCCTTGAAACAATATTAAGGACAGTTTGGATTGCTACAGTGATATATTTATGGAAGAGAGTGGGAAGTGGGGGTTAAAAATATCAAAGGAGCTCAAACTCTGATGGAAGTTGATATCTGAAATTGCTTCATTTCATCTTTAAGTTCAGAATTACCCCTAAAGTATCTGGCTTCACATTTGTAAATGCCCTTGTAAAGATTTTGGTTAGCTGTCATTCAGAAGTAGAGATCATTTAGGCCTCATGAACAGACAATATTCCTTTTGAAAATGACATGGTATCTAATGTAATCGTAGAGTGTTTTAATAGTCTATTCTGTGCTAGGCAATGAAACATTTCAAAAGTGACTGACAGCCAGTTGATGTAATTCATGGTGATCTTTTGTGTTGACAGATCTTTAAAAAGTCAAGGGAAATTACTACTGTACCCAGTGAAGCCGCCTCCTTTTTTTTTTTTTTAACTGCCAATATCCTGCAAAACAGGACAATTTTCTCTTTGACTGCCACTATTTTTTATTTCGATAACATGACATGATTCCTCCTTATTATTAGGATTTCTTTTGATAGATGGAATATGTTCCCTCTAGGTAATGCCGACTTTAAAATAGAAATTCTTCAGTTCTCCAAATTAGCTCTCTGACTTTCTAACTTATACATCAAGACAACCTTGCCGTAGCCACCCTCCCACTCAGGAAGAAGAGTGATTTAATTTAGACAATTAAAAATTTTTAAACGATTTTAGCCTTTCTTTGAGGGAGAAACATGTTGAAAGGAAGAGGGTGATGAACTGCTTATTTTGGTAGGTTTTCTTTCCTAGAGCACTCTACGCATAAAAGTCTAATGTTTTTGGTAATTTTGTAGGAGATCATATCTGTGTCCAAGGCTCAGAGTCTCCAAATTCAAACTGTAGAATGAAGGGAAGGGTGATGAATATGAACTTGTCTGATAGGCTGTGGGGAATAATACAGAGATCAAGTCCCAATGTTGCCCTAGCATTTCATTTGTTTGGAATTGCATCTCTGGGTCTCTGCCCTTTGTCTTCATGTTTCAAAAGTAGATATTTCCCTCACATTTTCCAGCTGATCCTTGGGGAATAGATCCTTGAGTACCTTTTTCCTTAGTCCAATCCATTACGAAAGCATTGTCATTATGATTTGACATGGATTCTTTGAGAATGAACTGTGCTTTAGCCCTGTGCTGGTTGCTGTTGGGGAGATAAGAGTGTACTTTCTGATTATAATCCTATTAATATTTTTGTGTCATATTCCACAGTATAATACAATGGCTTCTACTGAGGTGTAATTCAACTTTTAAACATTGTTTTGAAGTACCATTTGATTGTAAAATGTATGTTACCCCCCCGCCCCCCTTCATCTTCAGTTCTGATTTCCCTTTGTGTTATCTACCCACTCTGCCCCGGCTCACTCTCTCACTGGACTAAAAGGTACACCTAAGTTCATCCGTAACCTTATACACCCAAACTTCCCCTACCTTCCACAGCCCTGCCACCACACACAGTCTTGTGGAAACAAAAAGTTAAACATGTAGAAAAGAGAGACAAAAAAAGATTCTATTCCATTTTCTTTTCAAATTTCTTTTAGACTGCGAAATGTCAATACTTTTCATAGTTAGAATAAGTAATAGGTACCTCTCCTTTTTTCAGTTTAAACTTATTTTTTACAAGAGTGGAATCAAAGCATTTCGAGGTCTCGTTGGTGACAGACCCAGAAACTATTATTTTAGCCTAATGTATGGTAAATGTGCACCTCCCCCCGCCATCTTATGCTTATGCTAAAAGGCAACATCAGAAGTCATTTCGATGAGTCCATAATTTGAAGGTAGAGGACTTGGATTTGAGTCCTAATTCCATTTAGGTTATGTGAGCTGGAGAAAATCACTTCATTCTGTTTCTGTTTAGTAAAATAGAAGCAATAATTATGCCCACTTAACTTACTTTTCCAGGTCGCTGGGAATACAGTGTAAGAAAATGAATTGTGAAGTAACTTTACAAACTTTAATTCTATACAGACAGTAAGAGCCATTCTTTCTCATCCTCCTCTCAAAGTTATTTATAAATGACTTTTTATCTTACCAATACTGTCGTTTCTAAGGATCTCTCCTGTTAGAAAAGGAAAATAGTATTAACAAAAGGATACTTAATCCTCAAAGTAACTATGTGAGTTAGAAATTCTTTTTGGCAGTTTACAGATAAAAAAGCAGCCATTAGAGAAGTTAAAAAACTTTCTCCAGATTATTAATTTGAAAGAAGTTAATCCACTTGTTTCTCTGACTGTAATGTCCATGTTATTTCTTCTAGAAACTAATGTAGTTTGTTAATATACTGCAGTCTATTCCAACATCTCTGTGTTCATTATGATTCATTTTGAAACTTCTTGCCATTTCAGTTATTCTTGTTCTTTCAGTGGGAGTTCATTTATTTAATTCATTTAGCAGTCATTTATTGCCAGACACTCTGCTAAACACTAGCAGTTTTTGTTCTTAGTCTAATCTCTTAAACAGAAGATATACATTTAAAATAGAATGACAAGTGCTTTTATAGTAGGGGAAATACAAGATGCTTTGGGAAGTCAAGGAAGGCTTCATAGAGGAAGTACAACCTAAGACCATGCTCTTACAAGCCCTTTGTAGAATATAGATGGCCGCTGCTATTATGACTTTTGTTTTTCTTCTATCAGTAGATTCCTATTGAGTATTCATTGTGGGGTGAATAGTCAAATGACTCTTACATGTGCTTGTTATTTTCTAGCTTGTCCAGATTATTATCAATACGACACACTTGGAGAAGTCCTGTAAGTACTTGGAAGAATTCATTACCAACATCACTAATGTGCTTCCAGAGACAGTCCACACCACCAAGCTCTATGGCACCACAACTTTTAAGGTGAGAAGGCTCTATAGTACGGTAAAACTGCCTGCGAGATACAGAGTCTGGGCCATTCTACCCAAGATGGCTTTGTTTCTCCCAGGATGCCTAGTAACATGATTCATAATATGGTTTTGAGAATAAGTACTTATAATTTCCTTAGAAAAACAAATACCAATGCTAATTTCTGGATTTTTTGACTTAAAAATGTCTACATCTCTATCCACTAAATCTTCCTTGTATTTTGTACTTGAAAATGACTGTTTCCTCAGTTGGCCCTCGTTTTAGTCAAGAATTCTTAAGGATGGTCTAGCTAATAGTCGTTGTAACTAAAATCAACATCAATTAATTTTATTTTAATAAGCTGTCCTTGCTTCTTTGTGTTCTGTGTCCAGATTTTTTTCACTTTTTTAGTGAGGAATTTCTGCCCCTTACTATTGTAGTTAACAATTTTATAATCATTTCACAAGGCCACAGCACTAGTTTTGATCCTGAGTTTGATCAAATGAGAAGAATGACACTCTTGTAGAGCAGAAAATAGATTGATGGAGAATTTCTGGAGAGTGAATGACTTATTAAAAAGGCCTTAAGAAATTCCTTTATATTGCCTTGTGACCTTTAAATAAATATTAAGCAGAAAAAGTAGTCTAACATCTTAAACACTACAATGGTAGACTCTGACATAAAAGCCAACCTGTTGTTTGGGTTTTTGTTATTATTGTTATTATTTGATTATTTTAGTTTGGAATCAAATCTGTTTCATCCTTTTGAGGTTGGTATTAATTAGATACAAAGTTGTAGATTGCAATCATGATATATGTCCACTGGTGTCAACTTTTTCCTATCCTTTTATCCTCTTTCCCTATTTATTGGCACCTTCCCTTGAGAATAGATTTAAGTAAGTAAGAATAGATTTAAGTAAGATTTTAGTAAGATCTCTTTTTGTGTTATAAGAAAAGGAATGAGAAAGAACCTGAATAGGCAAAGCAATCTTGAGAAAGAAAAACAAAGCTGGAAGCATCACATGTCCTGATTTTAAATAATATTACAAAGTTTTAGTAATCAAAATAGTATGGTATTAGCATAAACACATATGCATAGGTCAATGGAACAGAACAGACAGGCCAGAAATAAACTCATGTATATATATGGTCAAATAATTTACAACAAAGGTGTAAACACAGGAACACACAGTGAGGAAAGAATAGTCTCTTCAATAAATGGACAGCCACATGCAAAAGAGTGAAACTGGACCCCCATGTTTACACTGTATACAAAAATCAACTCAAACTAAGGAGTTGAATGTAAGATCTGAAATTACAAAACTTCTAGAAGAAAACAATGGGTTAGCTTCTTGACACTGGTCTTAGCACTGATTTTTTAAATTTAATACCAAAGCAAAGGCGACAAAAGCAAAAATAAATAAGTGGGACTACATTAATCTAAAAGGCTTCTGAGCAGCAAAGGACAGAACACAAAGGCAAAACACAAAAACACCTGATGGATTGAGAGAAAATACTTCCACATCATATAGCTGATAAGGCATTAAATATCCAAAATATGTAAATTACTCATACACCCCAATAGCAAAACCCCAAATAATCCAATTAAAAGGGGGCAGAGGAACTGAATAGACATTTTTCTAAAGAAGATATACAAATGGCTAATATGTACATGAAAAGATTACTGTTGGTGAGATACTACCTCATGCCTGTTAATATAGCTAGCATCAAAAAGACAAGAGAGAACAAATGCCTGCAAGGAGGTAGAGAAAAGGGAACCCTTGTGTGCTGTAGTCAGGCATGTAAACCAGTATATCCGCAATGGATAAAAGTAAGGAGATTACTCAAGAAATTAAAAATAGAACTACCATGTGATTTGGCAGTCCCACTTCTGAGTATATATCCAAAGAAATAAAAATGATTATCTTGAAGAGATATCTATACCCCCTTGTTTATTGCAGCATTATTCACAACAGTCAAGCTATGCAAACAACCTAAGTGTTTATCATTGGATGAATGAATAGGTAAAGGAAATGTGGTACATACATATGATAGAACATTATTCAACCAAGAAAAATGAGGAAATTCTGCCATCCATCCAACATCGATGGACCTTACGGGCATTATGTTAAATGGAATAAACCAGACAGAGAAGGACAAATGCTGCATGCTATCACTTTTATGTGGAATCTTAAAAACAAACAAACAAACAAGTCAAACTCACAGAAACAGAGAGGAGAAAAGTGGTTGCCAGGGCATGGGGAGGCAGGTAGAGGAAATAGAAATTGGTAAAGGGGTATAAATTTTTAGCTGTAAGATGAAAAAGATTTGAGGATCTAATGTAAAACATGGTAACTATAGTTGATAATACTATATTGTATAACTGAAATTTTCTAAGAGAATATAGCTTAAGTGTTCTCACCAAAAATAAATAAATAAATATTTAAGATAATGAATGTGTTAATAACTAAATGATGGGAATCCTTTCACAGTATATACACATATTAAATCATCATAATGAACATGTTAAATATAATTTTATTTTCTGAGGCACCTGGGTGGCTCAGTTGGTTAAGCATCTACCTTTGGTCATGATCTCATGGTTCACGAATTCAAGCCCTGTGTCAGGCTGATGCTGACAGCCAGAGCATAGAGCCTTCTTCAGATTCTGTGTCTCCCTCTGTCTCTGCCCCTCCCCCGTTCATACTCTTGTCTCTGTCTCTCTCAAAAAACATTTTTTTTTAAATTTTCAATTATACTCCAGTAAATCTGAAAAAAAAAAAAAAAAGAGATGTTCACAAAATATTCTTTGTATGTATGTGACCATGGGTCATTCATTTCAAATTACCTAAAAAAAAATTCTGTTATACATTGTCTTATATTGGTATCATTACTTGCAAACTTTCAATAATGTTTCATTATATTATTGTTGAAACTCTTATAGCGAAGAAAAGATTTATCTGATAAAGAGGACCCAAAAATGAGTATGGAAAGAGCTTTAAGAACTTTAGAATCACCTTAGACAGTGTAATAAAAATTATGATTACTGTTAAATATTAGCATTATTAAGGAGGATGGGCAATACTTTCATCAAAAATATTTCCACTTAATTTACTGTGGAAGCCAAGACTTCTTGGGAAAGAAAATGTGGGAGGGACTGTAGTTGAATGTTCACCAGAGAAGAGGGAGTTAGGGAGTTAGAGTGTGAGGTTCATTTATACTCGTCTCTCATATGGGGAATATGTAGAATGTACTGCTATTCTTCCCTTAATCCACCTCAATTTTCTTATTTCAAGAGCTTTTCAAATTATGGTCAGAAATCCTCCCAAAGGATGGCTTGTGTAGTTTGTTGTTGTTCCAGCATTAAAATTGCTGAGGGAAAATTAAGGGCAGACAGGAAGCCATAGGAGTTGAGTAGCCAGTTAAATACTTAGTAAAGGAGAAGTTCTGGAGACCACTAAAGGTCATGTTGACAAGTGCTTATTGGAAACACTGATTGCTTAAAACACATTGAAAGTTTATTTTTACCAGGACTGTTTCAGACCAACTAACCCAGAACTCAGTATAAACACAGCAATTATAGCAGCTACATGTTGTGTATTTTCCTAAGCTACTGTTTCCAGAAAACTTTCCCTTGCAGATGGAAACCTTTATGCTGAAAAAGGGGCAAAAATAATCAGAAGGTCTTCAAGGTATTTTCCTGCAGAATTGCCCCTTGTTCCTGCCATGTGTGACATAATTAAGCTGGCATTCTTAGCTTTCCTTGTTCATAAGAATTTCCTTACTCTCTTACAAAATAGAATGAGGCTATTTATTAATTTACCCCACCACAAATATTGTTCGTGTACCTACTATGTGACAATCTGGTATGTTCTTGGGTAGAAAGAGAAATAATACTTAATCCTTGGATTTAGAGTTTGTAATCTACAGGGAGCACAGACACTGTAACTTGTGTAAAGAACTATGTGAGAACTACCAGAATAATACAATAAATACATTGTCTCTTGTCAATTCTACAAGTTTTTATGAAGCATCTACTACATACCAGGCAATTTACGGGTATAAACATAATCAACAGGTCTCCTGACTTTAGAGAGTTTATATTGTGGTGGGGATGATAATGATAAACAAACAAACAAACAAAAATCTCATTTGATCTCAGTTGATGACAAGAACTAAGAAGAAAAATAAATGACTTGATTGAAATGAGAAATAGAATCCTTTAGATTTCTGATAGATAAATATTGCACTCAGAGGGAACAGTACAATAGTAGATATTCAAGTAGGTGTGTTCAAGGAATAACAAGGAATTCATTCTGGCAGTGATATATCTATCATTAGAGGTAGAGGTGGTAAGAAATGAGATGGTCGGGAGTTAGATGTTTTCTGGCCTTGTAGTAAATACCTTGGGTTTTATTCTGAAATGAAACGTGAGGCCATTAGAAAGTGGGAGTGGTGGTGATAATCTGATTTATATATTAATGGGTAACACTGGTTGCCATGTGGAAAATAAATGTGTTGTAGGTTAGGAAGAGTGGAAGAAGAAAATTCAATTTGGAAGTCCTTGCAGTGGTCTAAGTAAGAGATAATGGTGTTTTTTTTGGACAATAGTGGTAGGATGAAAGTGGTAAGAAATATTTTTAAAGGTTGAGATGGCAAGTTTTACTGCTAGACGAGGTATGGGGTTATAAGAGAGAGTGGAGTCCGGATAATTCCAAGATTTTTGAATGAAGCAAACTGTATGAATAGTGGTGGTATTCACTGAGATAGGGAACAGTGAAGAATAACAGGCCAGGGGAGAGGCAGTAGAATCAAGACTTCCATTTTTGACACATTAAGCTTCAGATATCTAGTAGTCATCTGCCTAGAGATACTAAATTGACAGGGCAACGTCAGAGCTGGGCATAAAAATTCAGAATCCTTCTGTATAAAGATGGTATTTAATGCTGTGGGGCTGGCTTTCTTTTGGGAATTGAATATAGATAGAGAAAAGGTGAGAGGATTGGGCTTCAAGGGAAATTAATAGTTACAGGTCTAGAAGAATAGGATGAGGATACTTATGTTAGGTTTGAGACCTTCAAGGAAGACTTCCCAGAAAGGGTACAAGATGGAATGGGTCTTGGGACCAGCAGGAGGTATCCAGATGGACAAAAGATGAGGAGGGAATAAGGGACATTTTTAGGAGAGGGAACTTCATGTACAAAGATGAAAGAATAAATAAAATCAGACACGTTCAGTGTAGAGTAAGGGCAGCACTGAGATAAAGGAGTAGTTAAATGCCAACTTGTGAAGCACTTTGTTTTGTATTGATACATCATTTGGATTTTATCTTACTGAGGTCTTTGAGACACTTCAAGCAAGGATATGTTGCACTTTGAAAATAATCATTTTACCTTGCCTAATTAAAAAGAAGGGTGGATGGATTGAAAGGAGGGTGGGAGGAAGGAAGGGAAGGAGAAAAGAAAGAAGGAAGGAAGGAAAAAATAAATCACAATTACTTGAAATTCACAATCAGAGGAAATTAAATACCTAGAATATTTTGTGTAACTGTGCTAATAAATTTGGGGATCTATAGGAAAACATAGAATAAAAAATGATTCAAGGTAATAACTATGAAAGAAATGAAAAAGTTATTAAAGACTTCTTAAATTTGGGCAAGATCCATATGATTTTGTCTGTGAATTCATTTGGGTCTTCATGAAACAGATAATTTCTGTATAATTTAAACTATTCCAGATTGGTAGAGAAAAAAGGGAAACTATCTCAATTCATTTTCACAAAGTCACCATAATAATGATTCAAAAACCAGAGAGGGGCACCTGGGTGGCTCAGTCAGTTAAGTGTCCGACTTCAACTCAGGTCATGATCTCACAGTCCGTGAGTTTGAGCCCTACGTCCGGCTCTGTGCTGACAGCTCAGAGCCTGGAGCCCGCTTCCGATTCTGTGTCTCCCTCGCTCTCTGCCCCTCCCCTGTTCATGCTCTGTCTCTGTCTGTCTCAAAAATAAATAAAAACATTTAAAAAAAATAAAATCTTAAAAAAACAAAAACAAAACCCAGAGAAACCCCAAAAATAATCTGAACAATTGAATTTCAATTTTGATGTAAAAATCATAAATATTAGACTATCAAATATCATCTAGGTCATAGAAAGTAGAAATAAAAGTAACATTAAGAATCCAAGAATGATTAGTATTAGAAAATTGTTTAAAATTATCCACTTCTTTAATAGATCAAATGAGAAAAAAATACATAAGTATTTAAAAGATACTGAAAAGGTATTTTATGTAAGTCATTATCTCTTCCTGCTTACATGTCCTAGTAAACCCATCTATCAGCAATTGACAAATCCAGGAGCCAGAAATTGATAGCTTGAGGAGGAGAATATCCAAATATAGTCTAACAGAATGGTACTGTCAATCAACTGGATTAAATTGACAATTGTAGAATAGTTCATCCAACAGCAGTAGAATACACATACTTCTCAAACTCATAAGAGTATTCACCAAAACAGACCATGTTCTGGCTGGTAAACACATCTTAGCAAATTTTAAAGAACAGAGATCATACAAAACTTGCTCTCAGGCCACATAGAATTCATCTATGGAAATAAGTTAATAGAAAGATAGCTTAAAAATCCCCAAATATTTGCAGATTAACCAGCAAACTTCAAAATAATACATGGGTCAAAGAAAGAGTCTCATGAGAAATTAAAAAGTAGTTCAAATAAAATGAAAATAAAATACACCTTTTCAAAATTTGTGCCATCTAAGCAGAGCTTAGAAGGAAATTTATAGTATTAATTGTATGTGTTAGAAAATAAGAAATTTCTTAAAATAAATAATCTAAGCTTCTATCTTAAGCTAGAAAAAGAACAGCAAATTAAATCCAAAGTAATCAGAAGAAGAGAATAAAAATTAGAGCAGAAATGAATGGTTTTGATGTAGAAAATCAAAAGAGAAAAATCAATGAAACCAAAGGCTGGTTCTTAGAAAGATCAATAAAATTATAAACTTTGAGCCAGGCTAACCAAGACCAAAAGAGGGAACACTCAAATTGTTAATATCATAAATGAAAAAGGGTTAATTGCTGGAGGGATGGCAGTGGGGGGATGGGCTCAATGGGTGATGGGCCTTAAGGAGCGCATTTGTTGGAAGGAGCACTGGGTGTTATATGTAAGTGATGAATCAGCAAATTCTACTCCTGAAACCAATACTACACTATATGTTAACTAACTTGAATTTAAGTTTAAAAAAAAAAATGAAAGAGGGATTATCACTACTGATTCCATGGACATTAAAAAAATAATAGAGGAATATTATGAACAAGTCTGTACCCAGAGTTTGATAACCTACTTGAAATGGATCAATTCTTTGAAAGACATAGTTTACCAAAACCCAAGCAAGGAGAAATAGATCTCCTGAATAACCTTATATCTATTGAAGAAATTGAATCAGTAATTAATAGCCTTCTAAAACAGGGACAGATTTGGTGTGAGCTCTAGGAATTGATGAAATCACCCAGTGAAATTGAGAGGATTAGAGACCAGAAAAGTAAAAATAAAACCAGGAGAAAACCATTCATGAAAGCCAAAGGAGAACAGAGTTCTAGAAGAGAATGTTTGACAGAGCAAGTAAGATCAGACTGAAAAATGAATATTGCATGTTGTGGGATGGAGGTCTTGGGTTACCGTGGACCAATCCATGTTGATGGATTGTTAGCATTGGAATCCTGATTGCCCTAATGCAAGTACATCCTTTGGTCCTGAAAATAATTTTCTTGGAACATTAGTCCCATATACTTCTTAGAGCCTTTTATATGCTAGTGTACATCATGAGTCTCTTAAACATGGTTTCTCAAACTTATTTGATCTAGGAGCTCTTCTGCTGTTGTGTTAGCATTTTTCAGATCTGTCGTTCCTTAGAACACATTTCAAGAAACATTGGCGTATACCAATCTTTGAAGGAGCCTGATGACAAAGACACCAGAGAGGTAGGGTAGTAGCTACTGGGAATTTTTATAGCATGAAGCTGAAACTTATAATAAGCAATGTGAGGAGACTAGGAGATCTAGAGAGGTTGGTATTACAGGAAAGGAGGTTCTTGGAGTCCTAGAAGAGATAAATGGGAATAAGACCTGAGAGTGAGTATAGGTTTGAAGAAATGTAAGAAAGTAAAAAAAGGACGCAGATAGTTGAGGGAAGTAAAGACAGATTCTCTATCTGGTGACGCAAAACAATAGCTTGTCTTGCAGATACAGAATGAAGAGACTCTACTATACTTTTGAAAAGGAAAAATTAATGGAGACTGTGATAGTCTTGATATCCCCAATTCCGTTACTTAGTGGATATAAGTATGAGATGTCTCCAAGTAGAAATTTCTGATTATACTGGAAGTCTGAATGAGTTTTAAAATTCCATATTTCACAGGATGCCAGACATGCAGCTGAAGAAGAAATTTATACCAATTTAAACCAGAAGATTGACCAGTTTCTACAGCTGGCTGACTATGACTGGATGACTGGAGATTTGGGCAACAAAGCTAGTGATTACCTAGTAGACCTCATTGCCTTTCTACGAAGCACTTTTGCTGTATTCACACACCTTCCTGTAAGTGACAATTGCTCTTACTTTGCTCATCATATAGAAGAAAATTTTGTTAAAATCTATCTTGGTGAAAGATGTCTGTTTCTGTTTTAACTAGCCAGGAGGCTCTTCAGGATATAAAAACTCACACTATAATTATTGCCCCTTGATGAGATTTAGAGATCTCTTCCATCATTTTCTCACTGAGTTTTGCAGTTTTTTTATTTTGTTGAAAATGGTCCCTAATATCATGTGTATTTCTGTTCCTCCCAGCTTCACCTGAAGTAATTAGTGCAAACACATAGTGCATGCTATGGTAGAAATAGAAGAAAAACTTAGGAGTTAGAATTTCAGGCATGTATCTTTAATCCTAGAGTATCCACTTAATTTTTTTTTTTATAACAAATATCTGGTGAAATTCTCCATCTTTTAATCTAATTTATCTATTATTTCTCTATTTTCTTTAGCATATTAATTAGTAATTTTAAAGTTATTTTTTTATGTTTATTAATGGTAATATGTAGTTTATCTACATATGGGTAGAATTATTTTTGATCCTTTTTTTGGTTCTCGGTCATATGGTCCTGTCTCTTTCTGTTAATTTTTGGTTGATGTTAGACATTGCATTTATTTAAAACATGTAGAGGTTCCAGGTGAGGACATTTCCAACTAAAATCAGTTTATCCCTTTTTTTACTAAGTAGGTAGTATGGGAAGATGGGTTATGGTTTGAGCCTCATCACCTACTCCCTTCATGCGCAGATCTGGGTCAAGCTTGGATTGTAGATGCAGCATACCTTTCGTTTGCCCCTGTTATTAGTATGTGGTTCTGTAGAGCTTTTAATGAGAGCCTGACACATCACTGTCTCTTCAGGACCAAGAGGACTATGGATATTTCCATTTTTCAGAGGAACCTTATCTCTTTCAGCCTCTTGCCTTTTTTAATTTTAGAATTTGGCAAATGTCTTAAGAAGGAGGATTACCCAGATCAACAGTTGCCAACAGGAAAAAAGTGGTTGGAGATTGTCAGTGTCAATTTACCACTCCCTCAAGATTTTTCAGCTCCCAACTGAAATTCTCATGAATCCTCCCACTAGTGAATCTTTTTCTGTGAAACACTGTAAGACTGGGGGAAGATCTTACTTTGCTTTTCAAAAGTTTTGCCTTAGACCCTTATTTTCCTCTGCTGTGTAGCTTTAGAATTCAGAAAATGTCTTGAGGAGAAAGCTGGCCCTCAAATCTCCAATTTTGGCACTTCAGCCCCGTGGAAACAACAAAAATTCAGTGATTTTTTTTTCACCCCAGTAGTTACTCCCTGCCTGCACCTAACCCAAATTCTTGGTCTGTTCCTATGCCTACATTTGGCAGATGCCTCCAGGGATGGCTGCAGAGCCTCAGCTCACCTTTAAAAGGTCTGCCCTCTTTGCAGCGTTATTCCCTTTAGTCCTCATTGCTTCATAGTCTTCTCGTGTGTCCGTTTTTTACTGCCTTTTATACTGCTCGGTGGGAGCACTGGCCTGCAGAAAACTAGGTCATTTCATCTAGCTTCATCTTGATACTGAAGCCAGGCATAAGTAGCACAAAGGAGAACATGATGAACCAATCTCACAATTATGAATAAGAAAATAGACTGAATCAAATTTTAGCAAAGCAGTTCCACGGTGTTTGAAGAAAGTAATTTCCCACTGCTATGTAGGACTTATTCTGGAAATGCAAGGATGGTTTGATATTTAAAAAATCTGTGAATATAATTTATCACATTACTAGGTAAAAGAGACAAAGATCATAATTGTGTATTCTAAAAAGGCATTGTACAACATCCAGCCTGCACTCCTGATTACAAAAAATACTTAGTAAAATTCAACCAATATAATATTTCAGTAACATGATAGGGAGCACCTATGTGAAATTCAGCAACCACCATGGATTTAACAGTGGAACACTAAAAACATTTATTTGCATTTATATCAGAAGTATGGTGGGGCTTCTGGGTAGCTCAGTTGGTTAAGCAACTGACTTCAGCTCAGGTCATGATCTCACAGTTCATGAGTTCCAGCCCCTCATTGGGCTTACTACTGCTTTTATTCTATCAAATAAGGTTAAAAAAAAAAAAGAAATAAATAATACATATTCTCATTGTTCATAGATTATTACTGTGTGGTTGGATAACCCCCTCTCCCCGCAAATAAATTAAAAAATAATTAGGACCAGTAAGACTTTAGTTGGTTAGATGGTCCACTTAGAAAACAAATTTAAAAAAATGCTGTATTCATTATTGGATTACAAGATCCCTGTAAATATACTTAACAAGTTATATGTAGGACCAATGTGAAGAACATTTCACAGAGTAATTTAAGAGAGACTTTATTATGTACAAATATATGCAGTATTTTAGATGGGAATATTTCATATTGCAGAGAATTTTTCCAAAATTAATCTAATTGCAGTGATATGAATTTAGTGGTGGGGGGTCATCTTAACAAAATGATTCTAGAATTTATTTGGAGACAAAAATGGACAGTATTTGCCAGAAGATATGAACAAGTAAATTGAGTGTGGTCTTTTCCTAGAAATGTTCATTATACACTGAAAATTCAATTAAATACCCTTCTCCCATTGGAATAAACTGATAGATTAAAGAAAGAGAACATAAAATATGGAAGTAGTTCAAAGTACATGTAAGAATTTAGTATATGGGGAAGGTGGCGTTCAGCAATGGCTGTTGCCGCTACTGTCTGCTAATGTGGATAAAAAGATGTTAAGTCCAAACTTCACTTACCAAAATAAGTTCTAGATCCAATGCCTGTTTACATTTTTAAAAAGAAAGAAATTAGGGGAGAATCAATAAAAATATTAGCAAGTATTTATTTGTCTAAAATATTAGCAAATATTTCTGTAATCTGTGAGTCACCATCCTAAGGGTGATACCAGGGGCACCTGGGCCTGTTATGGGCTTAGTCTGTTATGCTTCCAACTCTTGATTTCGGCTCAGGTCATGATCTTCCAGTTTGTGAGATGGAGCCTCGTGTCTGGCTCTGTGCTGAGCATGGAGCCTGCTTAGGATTCTCTCCCCCCGCCCCATCTCGCTCTTTCTGTCTCTCTCTCTCTCTGACCCTCCCCCTCCACTTGCATGTACATACTCTCTCTCTCAATAAATAAATAAAATAAAATAAGGATGACACCAAAGAGTGAAATCATTAAGGAAAAGGTTAATAATTTGGCTGCATAGAATGTTTTGTAAGAAAACAGATGAACGTAAGGGAAGGGAAACAAAAATAATACAAAACAGGGAGGGAGATGAAACATAAGAGACTCTTAAATATAGAGAAAAACTGAGGGTTCCTGGAGGGGTTCTGCGTGGAGCAGATGAGCTAAATGGGCAAGGGGCATTAAGGAGGACACTTGTTGGGATGAGCACTGGTTGTTACATGTAGGGGATGAATCACTGGATTCTACTCCTAAAATCGTTAGTGGTCTATATGATAACTAACTTGGATGTAAATGAAAAATAAAAATAAAAATAACTGTTTTGTAAGATACCTAAAAAGAATTAATAAAGAAAATGGAATGTAAACATGTCAAAAAAAGTACTTAACAAGTATTCCAAAAGGTTAAAATCTGTACTATATAACAATATAACAACATTGTTTCAAATTTAGTAAGAAAATAACACACAGCTTGGGAAAGTTTGTAAATGTTGTATTTTAGGCAGTCAGAAAAGAAGAAAAATATAAGATAACATGAACAAAATATGCAACTCTGGTAATAAGACAAACATATTGGGGCGCCTGGGTGGCGCAGTCGGTTAAGCGTCCGACTTCAGCCAGGTCACGATCTCGCGGTCCGTGAGTTCGAGCCCCGCGTCGGGCTCTGGGCTGATGGCTCAGAGCCTGGAGCCTGTTTCCGATTCTGTGTCTCCCTCTCTCTCTGCCCCTCACCCGTTCATGCTCTGTCTCTCTCTGTCCCAAAAATAAATAAATGTTGAAAAAAAAATTAAAAAAAAATAAGACAAACATATTAATGTTGTAGGATATTTTTGCCTATAAACTTGCCAAAAGTAAATAAGAAAATGATGATGTTCAATATTTATGAGAAACATTTCCAAAAATCGGTATTCTGATACATTGCTGGAAGGTGTGTAAATTGGTATATCCTTCTTGGTGGTCAGTTTTTCAATATGCCTCAAAAAACTCATAAAATTTGCTTACCTTTGACCCTGCAATCCAATCCCACTTTTAGCATTCTAATTTAATGAAATAATCATGGGTATATTATACAATTCAGATGTGAGTATGTTCAACATAGTATTTATTGTCTTTTGCATAGTGGAGTAGAGAATAAGTTAAAAGCCAGTAATAGATGTGTTAGCTCAATAAATTATTATATATTCACATAATGTGATGTCAGTCAGTCATTAAATTAATGGAGATAGATATTTATTGGTTTAAGATATGTTAATTATTTCTTGATTAGAAAAGTGGATTGCAAAATCATTTTATATAATATGATCTCACTTTTATTAATATAGATATAGACACATTAACCATTTATACTATATACAATAAAAAATCTAGAATTATGCACTCCCTGGTTTAACTATACTAATCTCTATATAGCTTTTAATTTTTTTCTTTTTGTTTATCTGTGTTTAAAAATATTTTTTCTGTCATGAAACATTTGCTACCTTTATAACTGTGGAGTGGGGGGAGGCGATTTTAGAATTTTTATTCTCTGTTTCAAGATTATTCTGTCTTTGATAATTAATTTATATTAAAAAACACTTTTATTGAAGAAAGATGTTTACAAATGTGTTTCATTTTTTGAAAGGAAAATGGCTAATAGTATTTTGGCCGTAATGTCTCCTCCAGCATTGTACAGGTGCTTGGATGAGAAAGATTTTGGAATGTGATGAGAAATAAAATGTAGTAGTTCACAGTCGAAGCCATTCTAAACAGGTGTTCCCTATATTCGTCTTCCTTGCTTTTTTTCTGTTCTTAAAAAAATAAAATGACACCCTCATGAGCATGACTGTTTTACATGTCATATAATACAGAGTTCCTATGTATTCGGTAGTTATCATAGGTCAGCTCCATACTTACTTGAATGTCCAGGCCATTTAGAAATAGCACTGTTAATCAGACTCATGTTTGTCTAACACAAAGTACATGCTTTTTCTATCAGTAGGGTTGTGACCTTTCTTGCAGGTCTATACTGTAAATAATTCGTTGAGGAGTTTTCCTTTTATTTTGTTTATTCTGAGCTGTCATTGCTATCTAAATACTATAACCTCTCAGCGTGGATCAGGATGATCGTGCTGTTCAGAATCAAAGTGGGTGGTGACTCAGCCCTAAATCCTCAATATTCTGCAAATACCATGTTTCTGTGTAGTCTAGTATAGAGATCTTCTTTCTGAAGCCACTGTTAAAAAAAAGTATCTGCATTCACCAACCATTGTATTCTCTAGAATCAAATTAGTATGGGTTCTAAAACGATCCCTTCTTCTGGGTTTACACAGAGCAGAATAGACCACCCAGCACTTGTGTTTATGTTCGCCAACGTGCTGGATAATTTCTGCATGGAACCTTGTATTTATAAACTGTATTAGCCAAACAGAACTGTGTCTGAGATTTTCTCTTGTGCACTAATAGTGGAAGATGAGAGAGGAAAGAGCTATTTCTGAGGAAAAAACAAAAACAAAATCATTTGTCTTTTAATTAATATGAATATTTCTTTTCATATTTTCAACTCCCGAGCAAGCGTGGCTCTCTTCTCAAAGAGTGACTGAATAATAGGAAATATGTATATGGAAAGAACTGTAAAGAAAAAGCCAAAGACTGTATTGTTCTATTACATTTTGAAATCTCCAGGTTTTCTTAGTTCTCAGGGACGTTTTGTCACTACATAAGCAACATAACCCAGAGTATAGGGCGGTGTGCAGGTTTGTGTGTGTGAGAGAAAGACAGGGAGGGAGGCAGAATGGAGAGGGAAAGAGAGTGTTTGGGTGGAAGTGGATGTCTTAGAATTTACTTCATCGAACACTGAATGGTTGGGGGCGGGTAATTGTTGAGATTTGCAACTGTTTCCCTCTTGAAGTTTTCATGCCCAAGGTGGCCTACCTATTTTCACGAGGCACCCAGAAATGATTGTAATAATAACGTTTTCCACGGTTAGAATTCAAAATTGTTGCCACGTCCTTAAAGAGATGAGGTAAGTACACAAGCATGTTGGCAGACTCCAGTTGTGTGATTTAGAATTTCAGGCACAGCTACCCAGTTTGCATGCTCAGCATAAGAGCATACTTTTGAGAATTTATCCTGGTTATCCTAATAATGATCTCTCAGAAATGCATGAGAGAAAGGAAATGCTGTCTCAAGTAACGGACCCAGAGGAGGGAATCCTGACTTTGTTTTCTCTGTCTGCTCTTAATGTTAATTTATATGACCCGGGTCAAGATCTCTCTTAACCCATTTTGGTTTGCCTTAGTTTCTTGGTTTCTTAGTTTTCACAGTGTTACCTCTTCTTGGCCTTTCTTCCTGGGCGGTTATTTGATGGGCCATCTTTAAGGGAAGGTCATTTTCTATATAAAGGTTCCTGACATTTTTCCTGCCTAAAGCCCTTCTAAAATGACATTTCTCTTAGTACCGCATTTAATTCTGTGAACTGCTGCCATCTCAGGACCAACCAAATGATACTGCGAGTTAGGAAACTGTCAGTGCCTCCCATTAAGTACAAAATCTCTGTGACCATCAAGACTGTCCATAATATGACCTCCCAACTACCATTTTGTCCTGTCTCTCTCCATTTTCTATTTGCCCAAGATGCTCCTTCCAAACTGAAGTAATGCTCTTTGTCAAACACATCAAACTATTTTCCACCCTTGTTGTTGTTCATACCTTTTTGTGTACTTTAACTGTGTGTATTGAAATTGAAATCTTTCCCATCCTTCAAGGCTCCTTTCAAATCCCACAGCTTCCATGAAGCCTTCTCCTGTTCTCCCAACCAGGTATGACATCTTTCTTTTTCGTTTGGCACTTATTATATGGCACTAACCTAATTCTGTCCTGGGTGGGATGTGTGTCATTGACCTATGTGCTTATTTCAGGAAAGGGGAGCGTGGTAAGTTAGAAGTACCTACTATCTTCCAGACGCTTTACGTGTGTTATATGTCATCCCAATTAATGAAGATGCAAAATGCCTTAGGCAGATGAGTATGATCCCAGTTTCAATGATGACAGTGTGAACTCAGGGAAGTTACATACTTTGTAAGAGATACCAGAAATAGGCGGCAGTGTCAGGATTTAAACAGATGTATTTGACTTTATAACTTTTCCTCTGTACCATTGTGCCTATTAAATTGATTGCCAGCCATAGGACTGTAAACTGTGGCCACACAGAGACCTTGTTTGATTCATGTCTGTCTGTGTGTACTGTGCAGTTCCTTGCATGAAGTGGTGCACAATAAGTTTTTGTGGAGTTTTCTTATTTTGTGTAATAAATTAAGTGAATTCCTACCTAAGGATCGAAAACCATTTTGGGATCATGTGTATCATTAAAAGTACTCATTTAATTATTAAAAAGAAAAGTCACAACGTGTTATTCTGAGACAAGGACCAAAAGTTTGGGTTAGAATTCTTTGTTTTTAAATTTTATTTTATAGAGGGAGAGAGAGCGTGTGCTGCAGTGGGCAGAGAGGCAGAGGTGGAGGAGGGGGGAAGAGGGAGAGAGAATGATAATCTCAAGCAGGCTCTATGCTCAGCCCCGAGCCTGACGAAGACCTCCATCCCATGACCCTGGGATCATGACCAGAGCTGAAATCAAGAGTTGGATGCTGAAGGGACTGAGCCACCCAGGCACCCCTCTTTGGCTTAAAATTCCAAACTGGACTTTCTCCTTCCATATCTCCTTAAATGTACCCAAATTAAAAAAGATCATTGTGGTTCAAGTGACAGAGTCATAATTTAAACATAACTTGCATTTATGTTTCACTTTATGATATTCAAACTTCTTTTATATATTCTCATTATTTCATTTGGATTTTTAAACAAACTTTATGATATATAAACAGTTATTATTTTCCCCATTTGACAAATGTGAAAACTGAGGCCTAAAGTGGTCTTGCTCAGGGTCAGAAAATGAATCAATAGTGGGGCAGATCCTAGGTTTTTTTTTTTTTTTTTTTTTTTTTTACTCTGGGTCATGCTTTCTCCACTGTATAAAACCATCTCTTCATATTTAATAATAGCTACTATTTTTTGAGTACATACTGTGTATCACAGTTACTGTGTTTGGCTCTTTTTCTTTCTCTGCCTGTCTCTGTCTCTGTGTGTGTGTGTGTGTGTGTGTGTGTGTGAATTTTGTTGCAAGGAATAAATGAGAATATATATGTTAAAATTATATTCTCATATATATGTTCTCATTTATTCCTTGCAAGAAATTGGCAAAAAGGTGTTATTATCTCATTTTACAGATAAGAAAAGTAAATCATGGAGAGGCTTATGTATCAAAAATTAATGATCTAAGAGCCGTGGAGCTGGGCTGTGAACTGCCTCCAAAGCCCATGTTCTCTTCTCTCTTGGCTCTGCTATTTCTAAACTCTGCAGGGGGTACACGAGGCTTCGTTTCACAGAGCCAGCATTTAAATGTCTATCCTCTGTGAGATTCTTATTCAGTATTTTTGTTAGTGTATAAAATTGTATTCATTATGAACAGAACAGTTCCCAGCAGGAGAGGTAAATTGTGATAATATGTACAGAAACTGGAAACTCTGGTAATGGGAAGGATACTAGTTAAGTGGGTTGCCTGTTTCTAACCTAACCTAGTTCCCTTAGCTGACATCTCATGTGGAAATTCTCCTGTCTAATGGTAATAATGATTCTCTAAATCAGCTCAGTCTCTGTGGTTTTCACTTGAACAAAACGTAGGCGTGGCTTGGAGATATTGTGGGTTTGGTTCCAGACCACAGCAATAAATTGAATTTTGCAATAAAGCAAGTCAAGTGAATGTTTTTACTTTTTCCGTTCATGTAAATTATGTTTACACTATACTGTAGTCTATTAAGTATTCAGTAGCATTATGTTTAACAATCCAATATATATACCTTAGTTGAAAAATGCTTTATTGCTAAAAAATGCTAACCATCATCTCTGAGCTTTTAATGTGTTGTAGTTTTTTTTTTTGTGATGGAGGGTCTTTCCTTGATGTTGATGGCTGCTGACTGATCAGGGTGATGGTTACTGAAGGTTGGGGTGGCCGTGGCAATTTTCTTGAAAATAAGACAGTGAAGGGGCACCTGGGTGGCTCAGTTGGTTAAGTATCTGACTGTGGCTCAGGTCGTGATCTTACAGCTCATGAGTTCGAGCCCTGCGTTGGGCTCTGTGCTGACAACTCAGAGCCTGGAGTCTGCTTCAGATTCTGTCTCCCTCTCTCTCAGCCCCTCCCCCACTTGCACTCTGCCTCTGTCTCTCTGTGTCTTTCTCTCAAATATAAATAAACTTTTAAAATATTACAAAAAAAAAAAAAAAGACAGCAAAGTTTGTTCTATCGATCGGCTTTTCTTTCCAGGAATGATTTCTCCGTAGCATGTGATGCCATTCGATCACATTTTACTGGCAACAAAACTTCTTTCAAGATTGGAATCAGTCCTCTCCAGCTGTGCCACTCTTTGTCAACTGAGTTTACGTGGTGTTCTACTAAGTCACTTGGTATCATTCCAACCGTCCTCACAGCATCTTCACCAAGAGTAGATGCCATCTCAAGAAACCCCTTTCTTTATGCATCCATAAGAAACGATTCCTCATTGGTTCAAATTGTATCCTGAGATTGCAGCAATTCAGTCTTATCTTCAGGCTCTGCTTCTACTTCTGTTTCTCTTGCTCTTTCCACTACATCTGCAGTCATTCCCTCCACTGCCCAGCACCTCCTATTTATAAAAAACAAAATATCTACGAAGCGAAATAGAGTGAAGTGCAATAAAATGAGGTATGCCTGTAAGGAAGTTCCAGGTGTTCTTAAGGAACCAGAGGAATCAAACCTTCAGGATATCTATCAAATTCTTGTTCAGATTAATTATATAGGTAGAGACAGTGTCCAAGGAATTTTTTTTCTTTTTTTGTGTTTTTCCCTCCTGTGATACAACAAATTACAGATTTGCTGATAATTTCTCTGTCTACTGAGACATCAGTATTCCCTGATGATATGCTGTTAAGATTTTGATTATTTGAGTTACATAGAGTACATAGAAATCAACCGGTTAGCTCCTTATTAGTGTGGTACTGAGGTTGTGAGTTTAGTTTGGGACTTAAATCCTTCAGGAGTTTTGTATTTCTTTAGAGACATCTTTGTGTGTTGAGCTATTACTTGGCGCTTTTCCTCCAGAAAACTGTTACCAAAGGCCATGGCCATTCTTTGGTAGTTATCAGCTGGTAGTCCTTTGCCTCTTTAATGATATCGGTCTTTACATTGTCTCCTGCTCTTATAATTGTTAAATAAAAGATTAAGAAAGTTTAAATGCTAAGAAACATTTACTTCTAATCTTGTTTTTGGTGCTGAGATAAGGTAGAAAGTAAGGAGAATCTAGTGCTTAAAGGAGCACAAAATCTACAACTCTCCGTATCTAATACACTGTTTAGAGTCAGAGATACCAGTGAGACCATCTTGGACACTGCTCTGTCTGGTCACTTTAATATCTCACATGCCTTTATAAAATGGGAAGGAGGCAGCTCTGAGTCTTTCTCATTGTTGCTGAGGTAGTGAGAAACTTGAAATTCTCTGAGGACAAAACAATTATTTCAACATTGCTTATGAGGAGATCAAAGAATTAAAAATATCCCTAACTGTGTAATAATAGGTAAATGGCTATATAAACGATAATACTATTGATCAAGGAACTATTATGCGTTTGTTAAAACTAATATTATGAATATCAATTAATAACATTGCACTGCAAAGTGTTTATAATATAATATTAGATGAAAAAAGCAGAGTGAAAATTTTACAAACATGATTACAAGTATGTGAAAACTGTAAAAGCATGTTAGTGGGAAGAACGTTCAGTGAGGAAATATGTGAATTGTAAGTAATTGTGTTTGTGGTGTGGCTTTGTAATCTTATTCAAAATTGCCACTTTATAATTTCTTTGTTATTGGCATTTTTAAAATATAATTTATTGTCAAATTGGTTTCCATACAACACCCAGTGCTCATCCCAACAGGTGCCCTCCTCAGTGCCCATCACCCACTTTCCCCTCTCCCCCACCCCCCATCAACCCTCAGTCTGTTCTCAGTATTTAAGAGTCTCTTGTGGTTTGCCTCCTCCATCTCTGAAACTTTTTCCCCCCCTTTCTCTCCCCCATGGTCTTCTGTTAAGTTTCTCAAGATCCACATAAGAGTGAAAACATATGGTATCTGTCTTTCTCTGCCTGACTTATTTCACTTAGCATAATACTCTTCAGTTCCATCCACGTTGCTACAAATGGCCAGATTTCATTCTTTCTCATTGCCAAGTAGTATTCCATTGTATATATAAACCACAACTTCTTTATCCATTCGTCAGTTAATGGACATTTAGGCTCTTTCCATAATTTGGCTATTGTTGAAAGTGCTGCTGTAAACACTGGGGTACAAGTGCCCCTATGCATCAGCACTCCTGTATCCCTTGGGTATTGGCATTTTAAAACTATTTAAGCAGGGGTGCCTGGTGGCTCAGTTGGTTAAGCATCCAACTTCTGTTCAGGTCACGATCTCGTGATTTGTGAGTTCAAGCCCCCCTCGGGCTCTCTGCTATCAGCACAGAGCCTGTTTTGGATCCTCTGTCCCCCTCTCTCTGCCCCACCCCTGCTCTTGCTCTCTCTCTCTCTCTCTCTCAAAAATAATAAGTAAACATTAAAAAAAACCTAAAAGTATTTAAGCATTTGCTTTATTAAAACGTTTTTAGATCTTTGTGGCTTTTTCCAGGTCAGACTTGCCTTTGCTCATAAATTACAATAGTGAAAGATTTCAGTCTTCTTCATTTAGCTCATTCCATTCTTCAGAGTAACACGTTTTACAGATTAAATTTAGGCAAAGGTAGGTAAATTATTGTCCAAGATCATACAAGTCAGTATATGGTAGAATAGAGATTTAGATTGAGGCCTCCCATGCTGAAGCCCAAGATCTTTTTGCTATAGTAAACAAGTTGCTTTTTTCCCTAAAATTTTGAAGACTAAAGGAATAAGTTTGGTTTGGAATTTGTGGAGGTTCTGTCGAATTGAGGTGTCCTAGCAAAGTTCTAGGGAAGGGGACTGAGAAACATCATCAGGATTAGATCAGGAATAATAGGTCACCATTGAGGGCAACTAAGGGTGTGTGGTCATTACAGGAAGACCATAATGCACTTTATCTTTATGCCACTTTATTTTCAGATGTGTATTTCAAAAACACCTGTGTGTCTGTCATGCCCTCTGCTTAGAAATTTTTAATGATTTGTACTTTTTCTAGTATAACTCTTAGTCACATTACCTATATTCCCTGTAATTCCTCTACATAAACCCTTGACTTCAGCCAAGTAGATCTGTTCACTGTTATCAAACATACTATGCTTATTTCTGGTTGTAAACTTTTGTTCATGGTTTTCTTTCTCCTTGGAAGGACTTATCATCTCACTTTCAAATCTTTCCTTCCTTTAAAATACAACTCAAAGCCTGTTTTCCCAGTGAAGTCTTTCTGGACTGTGCACCCCGCCCCCCGCCCCCCAGCTGAAGTCATATCCCAAGGGCTTGACTTTCTTATAAACTTATATAGATCTTAATGATTTCATTCTCTATTTAAAACATAAGGTATGTTATCTTAAATTACTGCTTTTTTAAAAAAATATAGTCCCTTTATCATCTCTCAGGTTACAAGTTCTTTGAAGGAAAATGTCTTACACTTTTTAATATATCCTCCAACGCTAAGTAGGTATCCAGTGAATGTCATCATGAGATTGGATGTGTCTGATAGCAACATTATGCATGGAGCAGTGACTTCCGACTCACATGACTGTTTGCTATCACATGACATCTTTTCTATTACAAACTCTCTAATATAAACTTATTTTGCTTTACAATTCCATCTCTTCGAGAATGAAGTTGGGAAAACACTGCAAAGGTAATTTATCCAAGTTCCCAAGAAAGAAAATAATTGCTGCTTGGGAATATTGCAGTTAGGTCATTCTAAAGTACGTTTTTACTTCTTTGACACGATGGCAAATTTGAGCCTGCCATTGGTGCCAAGATACTGTAGCACGTTTAGTGCACATGTTGTGGGGTGAGGAGTTCACAGTTAAATGAACAGGAATCTGGTACATGCCACTGTTCTGCAATACTTTCATGGTGGTTTATAGCCACAGTTTTAATATGGCTTAGTAAGTGCTTGAACTTCTCTAAACAAATAACACACATTACTGGGAATCAGACACAGTGCATACTTGCCCCTGGGGACTCCTCCTACTTTGAATTAGCAACTACAGGCTTGTTGCTCTTTAGCTCCCTGGCTGTAGATGAGGTCCAGACCCTGATTAAGGAAAAACTACTTTCTTAAAAAGTGATTAGAGTCTCTCTCTCTCTCTCACAGACACACACACGCAGCCAAAAATGAATTTTCTACCTTGAAATGCTTCCCTGATATTTTTAAAAAGAGTTTGTGTTTACAACATACACTTGTTATTTTTATTTCATTTAGGGTAATTTGCCTTTACAGTGTTCCTGCAAATGAATGATTTACTCTCTCTTTAACTGTTCCAGGATGGAGACTTTTGCCAGTACTTACAGTGATTGTCACACTAAAGAAGCAAAGCAGCTTTAAGTTCTGTGTTTGTATATGTGTGTTTTGTTCTGTTTGGGTAGATTGCTATTTTTTGTTTTTCTTGGAAGTTTCCTTTAATCATTGTGTATCTTGGTAATTCCTTTGGGAGATAGTGTTAGGATCAAGAAAGAGGTGACAAGGACCTGAAAATGGGAGGCCGTCTTTCAGTAGACAAATGGGTCCTAACTCTGCAGTTTCAAGAAGTCTGACATGAACCCCTTGAGTTTTCTTTAGAACTCTATTTTTGGTGCCATGTTGACCATATCTGTATTTCTGCTGTTGTAAAACAGATATGGTGACCCCTATGGCTCCTTGTTTTAGTTAAGAGTCCCCTGGAAAAATGTGTTTTTTAAAAAATAGTCCATCTTTTAGAGAAAGGAATAACTTCATTTGCTATTTGTTTTTTAAACTGAAGAATAACGAACATAGAAAAGTGAACAAATCATATAGTTTGAAGAATGTTCACAAAGTAGGTCGTCCTGTGTTTTCAGCAAGAAGATCAGGAAACAGAACATTATCAACTTCCCCATCAAATCTCTACCTTTCTTCCTGAGGGTAATCACTATCTATACTTTTAGTACCTGTAGCTTGGTTTTGCTTGGTTGGTAGAATGATGCAGCATGTACTCTTTTGTGTCATTTCTTAGGCTCAGCCTTACAATCATGAGGTATATCCATTGCATGTAGAAGCAATATAGGTTACTCAATGTCATCTCAAGGGTCCTTATAAAAGGGAGGTAGGAGTGTCACAGAAAAGGAGATATAATGATGGAAACAAAGGTCAGATTGATGTAGACAGGAGCCAAGGAAGGTGGGAAGCCTCTAGAAGCTGAAAAAAAGCAAGGAACAGATTTTCGCCTTAAGCTTTTATAAGGAATGTTGCCTTAGTTTTATAAGACCTATTTTGGACTCCTAACCACCAGAACTGTAAGATAATAAATCTGCATTGTTTTAAGTCACTAAATTTAGGGTAATTTGTTACAGGAGCAATAGGAAGCTCATATAACTGTACTATAACTTGTTGGTCTTCAGACTCTTTACACTATTAAAAGTTATTAAGGAATTCAAAGATCTTTTGTTTATGCTATTTATAGCTGTTAATATTTAACATATTTGAAGTTGAGACTGAGAAATTTAAAAATATTTATTATTTTTTAAGTTTTTAATGTTTAGTTTTGAGAGAGAGACAGCGTGAATGGGGTAGGGCAGAGACAGAGGGAAACACAGAATCTGAAGCAGACTCCAGGCTCTGAGCTGTCTGCACAGAGCCTGACGTAGGGCTCAAACCCACGAACTGTGAGATCATGACCTGAGCCGAAGTTGGACACTTAACCGACTGAGCCACCCAGGCGCCCCATAAAAATATTTGCTTATTTTAAATAATAACAATAATATACTTATTATTTGTTAACCTGAATAATATATTTTTCAAGAAAAACAACCATATTTTCCAAAACAAAAGAAATGTAGTGAAAAGAATGGCATTATTTTATGGTTTATACAGCTTTAATGTCTGGCTTAATAGAAGAAAGTCAGATATCTCAAATCTGCTTTTGTAACAGTCTGTTGTAATCAATTGTTTTGTTTAAAGTATATGATAAAATCTGGTCTCACAGGTATGTTGCATAAAGGAGGAGTTCTTTAATAGTCTGTTCAGATTATTGTTGATATTCTTTGACATTACAGCAAAACTTGACGTGATAGTTTCGTAAAGGTTAGTTGTAATGTGGAATCTGAAATCTTATCAGTGAATGTTTCATATTCTGTTACCTTAATGTTCATTGGTCTGTTTTGTGTTTTGAATAGATCTTTTACCCATGTGTGATTTTGTAGCATTATGCATATATCATTTAGAAAATGTTGGTTTACTCAGTTATGCAGATCTTCACAATGTTGGCATATTTTATTATATAATACCAGAAAAACACAATCCACATTCAGTAATATTACCACCAGTCTCATTCAAAAAGTCTTTTAAGAGGGGGCCTGGGTGGTTCAGTTGCGTAAATGTCCAACTCTTGATTTCAGCTCAGGTCATGATCTCACAGTTGTGGGATTGAGCCCCACATCTGGCTCCGCACTGAGCATGAGCCTGCTTGGGATTCTCTCTCCCTCTCTCGCTGCCCCTCTCCCCCTCAAGCATTCTTTCTCTCTCTATCAAAATAAATAGACATAAAAAAAAATAAGGTCTTTTAAGTATTGGGAAACTATATCATGGTGGCAGATACTAGTTTTCCAAAATTCATATTTTTGCTTCTAGGCTTGACTTGTGTCATTGGCAACTAATACTGTCAGATGTTTTCTTTAAAGTGGCAGGATCATTTCAATCATTTTTAAGAAAATGCCTACCAAAACCCCAGGTCTGAATAACCATAATTTGTCTGTCAGCTGTTCTTTCAGGTGAAAAGGGTGTTCCATGAAAAAGAGGCTAGTTCAGCTTGCACCCAAACAATTACACAAATGTTTCCCTTGAGACGGTTATCATACTTTGCTATGCAACATAAATGTTTTATGCATATGTCCCGATTTGTCACACAGAGCCGACCCAGGGCTTGAATCCATGGAGTGCGAGATCATGACCTGAGCTGAAGTTGGACACTTAACCAACTGAGCCACCCAGGCGCCCCTGCGACATAAATGTTTTATGCATACTTCCCAATTTGTGACACAGAATATAAAAAAGTCAAACTGAAGAGTTGGGATTTAATCAAATGAATAATTTTTACTGCTTCAACAAAGACATTCTTAAATGAAACTGGCATTTTGTTTTATTGTGAGTACATGGTGTTGAAGAATACAAAGGTTACTAGTACAGTTGGGTACCATAGGGTTAATTCATGCTAAGGTACCAGTGGTTTTGCCAGTCATTGCTTTTGCAAATATCAGCGCAAGTGAAATGTCATCCGTGTGAATGTCAACACAGTGAAAAAAGACAACGTCTTAGTGTTGTTATGAAAGTTGTTTTGACTTTGTGGACACCTTGAGGGGTGTCCAGAATACTCTTTGGCATCTGCAGACTACACTTTGAGAACTAATCTGCTGATTATGAGTTCATTATAGGATATACGTATCACGAACAATTGTTCCCTAGAAAATGGCTTGCCTTTTCACTCTCTTAATGGTGTCTTTGGTGCGTATTGCCCTTTGAGAAGTATAAATTTATTTTGTGGTACAATTTTTCAAAATTAAACCTTTCCCCCCCCCTAAGGAATTGACATATTGGTCATGACAAGTTGGTCACATTACCATTTTTCTATTCTACTTCTCTGTGCCGCACTTCTGATTTCCAGTCCTTCTATTTTCTTCCTTAGTAGGTTGGAATTGTCCATTCTCTAGTGTTGGTGTATGTGATCTCTGCTCCTTACAAGCCTGCATTCTTTAATTACATAGCTTCAATATACTTTGTTTTATGGTTCAAACATTGCAGGTAACTTGAAGCATTCATGATATTAACTGGTAGGTTGGAGAGGAAAAGGGAAAGATTATAAAAGTGAATCTCAATTACACGAAGGTAGAATTTTCTAGATCACAGATATTTTTTCATGAACAGTTTTAAGTCTAGAAGATTTTTATTTCAGGAAGTGAGTTATTCAATATTATCTTAAAATCATGAACCTTTAAATGTAGTAAATAACAATATAGTCTACCATGTAGTAAGCATTTAATAAATATCAGCTACAAAATTTATAGCAGATAATATTAAATCTTATATTATAGGTATTGTTATTATTAAAACTTGAAAATCCTTCTGTAATATATACAAGAGACATCAGTTATTTCATTATTAAAGGAAAAGTATTGATTTGCTGCCTTGTAGGTGGTAAAGGAAATATGAGATGTCAGTTCCCGAGGGGACATTTAATTGTTCTCTTTCTTTAGGGTTTCCCTTTCCTTTAACAGTGGCCCATAGGGATCCTTCCAGTGTTTTTTGTTTATCTCTTTACCTTCCTGGTGGAACCTGGCTCCCAAGTGTAGGGCACAGACTGAGTCTAATGAGCATGAGCTTTATAGCATGTTGAGTTTCAATAATAATGCTTAAAACTTCAGTCCTAGTTCAGCTCTGAAGTTAGTGCAAGGCACCAGACTACTGCAAATAATATGGCTATGATTAGACCTGATAATACCTATTTTATGGTATTGGGAGAAGCTTGCTTGCTAGACCTGGCACAATTGTATTACTGATGCTAACTGTAGAAAATCATGAGGACTGCCTGGGGACAGTTGTCTGATTCAGTGAATTCCTCTAATTATGTTATATAGTATTTGATCTGCTTTTGATGAACAGCTACTACTACCCAAGACTACCAAACTGTAATGTCTTTATGGATAACTTGTCTGTGACTCACCTTGATTCTGTTTTGCCATGAGTTAACAAGTAACCTCTTCCATTGTTTAAATCTTCTGCTATTTTTAATCATGTGGAAATCATGTGATTAATTTTTAATGGACCTATAACCTCTGCAATATATGGCCTTTGCCTTTCAGGGCCCTCTGGTAAATTTGCCAGTCTGTCTCTGATGTCTCTTTGGAGATTGAGCAGATATTTGGCTTATTAAATGCTTCTAGTCCAAAAACCTGGAAGACACTCTGAGAATGTGATCTTATCCAAATACCAGAGTTTAGCTTTTTTTTCCTCTTTCCTTCTTATCTTGTCTACATTAACAGGGTATGTCTACATTAACAGGAATGCTGAGGACCCTGGCACAGTTTTCTGGAGACCTCATTTTTGTCTATTTATTTATTATTTTTCTAAAGGATAGACATCCCATCATGGAAAGGAAGCAATTTATAGCTGGCTGCTGTGAGCATTGTTACTGGCTCTTACCATTAATTTGCTACCTTTTATTTAGAGTAAAATCTGGATACCCAACAGCCCTCTGTCTCTTCTTCTAGAAATGGGAAAGCCAAATGCTGGAAAACTTGGTTGCATAGAATATGGATTTGATCTGTTTTGAATGGATCTAACAAGTAGAAGTTAGAGAGAGGAAAATTAAATAGAGCATGAACTAGTTAATTTATGGTCAACATTAGAACAGAGAATAGATGATTTTTAATGGAATGTTATAAAGGTAATACACACATAGGTTAGACTGTTACAAAGGTAATACATACATAATGTTAGACCAGCACTGTGTCTCCAACCCTGAGATTCCTGTGCTTCTTCCTCTGTGTGCTGGAATCACATATGAAGAATAACTTGGTGTCTAATTTGATATGATTTGATACAGTATGTGTGTAATGTTTATAGGTCATCCAGCACAGTAACTATGAAAACATATTAAAATTTATATAGTTAAGATAATTTTAAACCAAGGCCTTAATTTGAGGTAATTTTCACCTTATATTTCTTAATTTGCTCTTATGTAGTTATTAAATACTTGTGTTTGACCCAATATAGTTAGTTGTAGAACTTAATTGGGAGGGATCTGTTCTAAAAGTTTATCACTCTGTCTCCAATAACTGCAGCGGGGGGAAAAAAAGATAATGCTGTAAGACAGCTTAGAAAGTGGAATTAGGAACATAAGTAGCAAAGGTAAAGGATTTATTTCATTTTATTTTTTATTTTAATTCCAATATAGTTAAATCCAGTATTATATTGGTTTCAGGTGTACAATACAGTGATGTAATGATTCTACACATTACTCAGTGCTTATGGTGATAAGTGTCCTCTTTAATCCCCTTCACCTATTTCACCCATCCCCCCACCCACCTTTCCTCTGGTATCTGTCAGTTTGTTCCCTATAGTTAAGAATCTGTGTTTTGATTTGTCTCCTTTTTTCTTTGTTCGTTTGTTTTGTTTCTTAAATCCCACATATGAGTGAAATCTTATGGTATTTGCCTTTCTCTGACTGACTGACTTCATTTAGCATTAAACTCTCTAGACCCATCCATTTTGTTGCAGATGGCAAGATTTCATTCTTTTTTGTGGCTGAGTAATATTACAGTGTGTGTGTGTGTGTGTGTGTGTGTGTGTGTGTGTGTGTATACATGCCACATTTATCCATTCATCTATGGATGGACACTTGGGTTGCTTCCATAATTTGGCTGTTGTAAATAATACTGCAGTAAACAAAGGGGTGCATATATCTTTTTGAATTAGTGCTTTTTGTATTCTTTGGGTAGTACTACAATACCCAGTAGCACAATTACTGGATTATATGGTAATTCTATTTTGAATTTTTTGAGGAACCTCCATTCTGTTTTCTGCAGTAGCTGCACCAGTTTGCATCTCTACCAATAGTGCAGGAGGGTTCCTTTTTCTCCACATCCTCACCAACCTTCATTGTTTCTTGTATTTTTTATTTTAGCCATTCTGACAGGTGTGAGGTAGTGTCTCATTGTGGTTTTGATTTGCGTTTCCCTGATGATGAGTGATGTTGAACACCTTTTCGTGTATCTGTTGGCCATCTCTATGTCTTCTTTGGAGAAATGTCTGTTCATGTCTTCCGCCCATTTTTTAATTGGATTATTTGGTTTTTGGGGTGTTGAATTTATCAGTTCTTTACAGAGTTTGGAAACTAGCCCTTTATCAAATATGTCATTTAGAAATATCTTCTTCCATTCAGTAGGTGCCTTTTAGTTTTCTTGGTTTCCTTTGCTGTACAGAAGCTTTTTATTTTGATATAGTCTCAATAGTTTATTTTTGCTGTTGTTTCCCTTGCCTCAGGAGACATACCTAGGAAAATGTTGCTGTGGCCGATGTCAGAGAAATTACTGCCTGTGCTCTCTTCTAGGATTTTTATAGTTTCAGGTTTCACATTTAGGTGTTTAATCCGTTTTGAGTTTATTTTTGTGTATGGCCTGAGAAAGTGGTCCAGTTTAATTCTTTTGCATGTAGCTGTCCAGTTTGCCCAGCAATCACTTGTTGAAGAGACTATCTTTTTCCTATTGCATATTCTTTCCTGCTGTGTCAAAGATTAATTGATCATATAAGCATGGGTTTATTTCTGGGCTCTCTATTCTGTTCCACTGATCTTTGGTCTGTTTTTGTGCCAGTACCATACTGTTTTGGTTACTACAGCTTTGTAGTATGTCTTGAAATCAGGGATTGTGATACCTCCAATTTTTTTTTTTTTTTAAGTTTGCTTTGGCTATTCTGGATCTTTTGTGGTTCCATACAAATTTTAGGATTATTTGTTCTAGTTCTATGAAATATGCTATTGGTATTTTGAGAAGGATTGCATTAAATCTGTAGGTTCCTTTGGTAGTATGGACATTTAACAATATTTGTTCTTCCAATCCATGAAATGGAATATCTTTCCATATGTTTGTGTTGTCTTCAATTTCTTTCATCATTGTTTTATAGTTTTCAGAGTACCGGTCTTTCACCTTGCAAAGGTAAAGGATTAGAACGTAATTTCTAGCTTAGTGCTCTGGCGTAAGACTTCCAAAGTCTACATAATATGAGCTGTGGATTATTTTCCTTATAGGCTTAAATATAAGTGAAACAACAGATTGGCAATTATGTACTTTTATTTTGCTTTCTGGCACTATGGAATCTCATATGACTGTTTTTAATTTGTGAATATATAAAAGAATGCTAGTGACACTGTATCTCTCCTCAGAGTCCTTAGCCATCTTCCCAGATGGAAACTGTGACAATTATAGTGTCCTCTCCATGACTGGACAGAGTTTCTATTGAAGTGACCTGATCCATGGCGAATCTCCTGTCCAGATGTTCTAAGACAACATTGTACTCCCTATTTATAAAGAACTCTGGCTTGAAATTTGAATATATTATTGATTTAAGCAGATGCTCCAAACCAAGGGACTTTTTTTTTTTTAATAGCACAACATATGGTCATTTTTGCTAATTTTTATAGTTTACTTTCATGTTCTATATAGCCACTATTTTAGTTGTCTAGGTGGTATGTTTAGTTTATCATTTAGTTCATCTATTCAATGTTCCCATGTTAAAATCGTTTTGTTAATTGAGAGACAATGATAATGGATATCTGGACTTTCCTCCCACCTTAGATTATTATTTCAGGTACACCTTAGGTGAGAATGCATGAAGAAAAATATCAAAAAAACCTTATTTTCCTCTATGTAAGCTGTTACTTAGATTATCGTTAAGTTGATTTTGTAAACAGTTGCCTAATCACGTATATCAGTCACTTAAATTAATAGAGGATGGAGTGTATTCTTTTGAGATAGACTCCTATCTAGAGTTAGATAACATAACTGTGTTTTTCAAAAAGATGAGAATTCAAAAAATTATATAACAGTTTGGTATACTACATAATCTGGTAGAAGAGAAAAGAAAAGACAATTTTAGTTTTATGCTGAGCATGGAGAATGCAGCAAACCAGTAATGTTTTCTGCTAATATGGCAGCCTGTGTCTTTTCATATTACCATATAGTGTCTACCCTGATGCCTAATATACTTCAGCCCACACAGGTTAGGGAAATGAATTTCAGAGGCCTTTAGTGACTTATCTAAGCTTATTACAACTACTTAATAGAAAAACAAAATAAAATAAAATAAAACCCAGATCCCTCGATTCCTTGTCCAACACTCTTTTCAGATACCATAGTACTTTCCAGATTCTTTTCTGCTGTACTATGTGTATGTATGTTTGTGTGTGTGTGTGTGTATACATACAGATAATATATATGTAGTATATGTATATATGTATATGTATGTATATATGCATATATACACATGCATGATAGATTGATGGATTGACAGGTAGATAGTCTAGGTGGAAGAAAAATACGGTATGGTATATGGTAATTCCCCCTGCCAGGAAACTCAGTGTGATCTTGGAGTGGTAGCTTCAAAACCTTTTATCTCCATTTCCTCATACAAAAATAGTTTTTATGTTCAGCAGTCATTCAAATGAGTTCATTGAACCCATACTATGTGAAAAGCACTAGACAGGTATTTGAATGATGACCGGTCAGTGTAAAATATGGTCAGTGCTCTGAGAGTGATACAGATAAAGCACAGTGGATGTTCAAGCAGGAGTTCTGAGAGAGAGGAAGTTTGGAATGATTTTATGAAGAAAGTAAGAAAGAAAGGAATGATTTTATGAAGAAAGTAAGAAAGTTACTTTGAAGAATTTTTAGGAAAGATCTTTTAAGACAGAAGTAACCCTATTTAAAAAAAAAGGCAGTAAAGCTCGAAAGCTTGGTGGGGCAGGGGTGGGGTGTGGGAAATAATGAGTAGTGTGATATTTCCTGAGCTTAAGATATTTAAAGAAAAATAGCAGGGCAAAGTAAATCGGAAAAGGTAATAGTTGGGGCCAGACTGTGGGAATCCCAACTAGCAAGTTAAGGGAAAATGGAGAATCACTGATAGATTTTGAACAAGGAAGTGTGAATGAAAATCATAGCTTTCTTTCTGGAAAATAAATTTGATTGCAGGAAATTGGATCGGGGATGGAACAAATTATAGATAGGAAAACAAATTAGCAACTGCAAAATTTCTTCTAGTACATCTAGTTCAGATTAAAAAATGTTTGAATTGACAGAATAGAGATGAAGAGAGAATTACTAAGAGAGATATTATGGAGGTAGAATCAATATAAGTGGATAATGAGTGGATGTTTGGAGCAAGGGGAGAGTTACAGATGACTGAGAGCTTTGAGCCAGGAGTTGAGAGGGTGAAAATATCAAGAAGATAGATAGCCTGTAAAGAAGAGATGTTTTAGGAAGGCGTGATGAATTTAAATTTGAACATGACTTTGGGGTCATTTAATGTGTACTTATTCTTAGGATTGGAGTGTTATGCATATGACATTGTATAAAATATTTGGTATAAATGGACCTCAATGTTTCCTTTTATTGATGTGATTCTGTCTTTCGACTTTGTCCTTTTATAGAAATTTTAAGGAGAAGTTATTGTCCTGTATTTAATGAAAGCATATTTCTGATATTGAAGTATCTTAAATGTGTTAACTCAGTGCATGTAGCTTCTATATTGTATGTATTGTTAGTGGTAAGTTATATAGCAAGAAATACTTAACTCTGTTATTATGATTCTGGGGATTTATTCTTTTTCACTACAAGAGATAGAATAGGATGTTAGCTCAGGATAACACTCAAGGCTTCATTTTTACTTTAGAAAAAAAGAAATGTCTTAAAAAATTTTTATGTTTATTTAATTTTGAGAGAGAGAGAGAGAGGGAGGGAGAGGGAGAACCGCAGGAGAGGGGCAGAGAGAGAGGGAGATAGAATCTGAAGCAGGCACCAGGCTCCGAGTTGTCAGCACAGAGCCTGACACAGGGCTTGAACCCATGAACTGTGAGATCGTGACCTGAGCTGAAGTCGGACGCTTAACCTACTGAGCCAACCCAGGCACTCTGAAAAAAGAAATGTCTTAAATATGGCCAAATGTAAAAACATAAAGAATTATGTTTAAATGTTTTAATTTATGGCTTTTACAATAATCTTTATATTTCTGTATCTGCAAAATAAGCCTGCTGAAGTTGTTTCTACCAAAATAGATCTTATTTGTTTAACAAAAACTATACACTATTAGTATACACAAACTGTTCTAAGTTACTTTACAAATATTAATTATTTAAGAATCCTGTGAGATTGGTAGTATTTTGCTCATTTAACAGGTGAGGAAACTCAAGGACCGAGAACTTAATTAAGTTGCCCAGGATCACACAGCTCATAAGTGGCAGAGGTAGGGATTTTATTGTCTCTAGATCCTGAGTAAAAGCAACATCAGCCTTTTACAGAATCAGTGTGGTGGTTTTTTGACACCTGATGTTTCTCTGGACAACGTGCCGGAAAGTAAATTAAATTAGGCTTTAGGAAAAGTTTCAAAAGGAAATTCTGGTCCAGTGCCTCAGCACGTGAGTATCTTGCTTTAGACATCCATGTAGCAAGACTCTAAACTGGGTTCTGAAGTGTTAATGAAAAGAGAATGCATTAAATGTGAGTTGAAGATGATTTCTGAAAGTGTTGGGAAAAACTGTATGCACTGGGCTGTAAGAGTGCTTCTTTATAAGGTTGAGAATTATAGGCCCAAGTTTCAGAATCACCGGATTTTCTCTGTGATGTGTTCCTGATCAAGTGTCAACGTAACTTCATAGTCTAATGCCTTAGATAAATTGGTGGTGATGCACTTGTAATTCAATGACATTTCCTTCTCATTGTTCAATTTATTTTATTTTTATTTCCGTAACTTTAGAATAACTTGAGCTCCTAGAATTTGAGGTTCACTGCTTTCAATTTAATTAAGACTTATTTATTGAGTACCTACTATGTGCTCAATGATGCATTGTGCTGCTTGGTAAGGTTATAAGGATGAAATATCCTCTCCATGAAAGAATATAGTTTAATGATTTAGAGTATTGATGATTTAACTGCGTGGGATGTGTTTGGAATCCAGCTGTCCTGAAGATGCCTTTTAAGAATAATTCATCATGAAATAATAGATAGAGATTTACTCCAGATTTAATTCTTCATTCTCACTAAAGATCTAGATAAGAGCACAACCTGATCCTTCTGTTCTTAATTCAGGGTCCAGTATTGGTGGAGGTAATGTGCAGTAAAATTTAAATAAATAAGCTCATCAAAATAATTGTTTAAAATTCATTATGAAGTTGTTGGTGAATTTTATTTGAAGCTATGATACCAATTCTGAAAAAGTATGTGTAGAGTGAGGTTTTCTATACTACGTAAGTATTTTCTGTACTAGATATTCTATACTGCTGTACTTAAAAATGATTCTGTGGTCTTTTTAATGCTTTTAAGAAATTAAATCAGGTAGGCTGAATTATCTGATCTTTTTTGGTCTCTATAAATAAATTATAATAATTTATGATAGTAATAGCATACCTTTGAGAAGATAAATTTTAGTATCCACATTTTACAATGGAGGAACTCAGGATCCTTATGGTTAAGCATCTTGTCTGTGTTCCCATAGCCATGAATTTTTTTGGCCCCCAAATCTATGTCAAAGGTCCAGCTCCAAAGTTTGTTCTTTTTAATGTACAGAGTGTTACAGTTCTCACTGGCAGGATTGACAGTTCGGTTTCTTTGAATAGTCACCGAAATAGAGAAATTCAGGATTTTTTTTCTGCCTTTTTATTTCCCTTTAATTAATTTTATCTGCTACTTTCAATGGAACTTGGTTGTGAAATGATATATTGAGTTATAAAGTTAAAATTTCCATCTGGTATAACTTTTCAAGCTACTAGAGTTTTTATAGGTTCTGTTTTCCTTTATATCTTTTTTTCCTCAGACTATCATGATGAGTTTTTAAGACTTATAGGGAGAAACATGTATTCCATCCATATTCTTGGAAGCAAAGACCAATTTTAGAAATGAGCAGAAGATGCTGGCTACATCAGTAGTTTGTTTTTGCTTTCTTATGAAACTCTGCGGGTAATAAGATGAGGAAATGTAACTTTCTCAGTTATGTTAGGTCTTTAGTTGTATGAGTGTGTGTGTGGTTTTTAAAACAGTCCTAACACATTTCTAGATAAATTTGTCCTTTGATATAGTCTTGTTGGAAAGCAATACAGTTTTCCCCAAAGCAATGTATTTTGAGCCATTTTATGGATCTTAATTGTTTTATAATTATTATTTATTATCCCAAAGAGTGTCATTCAATTTAATTATTTCTTCATCCAAGAAATATTTGTTAAACGCTTATAGAATGCAAGAAACCATACTTAAGCAATCTACCCTTTTATTCCTTAGTCTTGGCTATTAAGCAAGGATTCGCGGTCATAGCACTATCGACATTTGGGGCTGGATCATTCTTTGTTGTGGGGGCTGTGTACTGTAGGATGTTTAGCAACATCCCTGGCCTGTACCCATTAAATGTCAGGGAACCACTCTGCCTTCTCCCTGAATTGTGAAAACCAAAATGTTTCCAAGACATTGTCAAATGTCCCCTGGAAAACAAAATCGTCACTGCTCCAATGTCTGAATTAAAAATCTAAAAAATATATTACTCAGGTGATGAGTAATTGCTTCCACTGAAAACAATATAGTAATGGTCATGAAAGCTGTTCTAAAAGAGAAGTTTCAAAAATATTCAGAGCGTGATTAGCACTACTGTATAGCCTCCCGTGGTTACCTAAGTTAGGAAATGTCTGTTTAAAAAATTAAACCACTCTATGCTTATATCTTATATCATTACTTGCCCTTGGTACTTTATTCATTTCTCCTAATATGGTCTGCTTGCTTTTAATTAGACTTTTTTAATCATATCAAATAATCTTCAATTTAAAAAATGTTTCCATTAGGGGCACCTGGGTGGCTCAGTCGGTTAAACCTCCATCTTCAGCTCGGGTCATGATCTCATGGTTCGTGAGTTGAAGCCCTGCATCTGGTCTCTGCTGTCAGCACAGAGCCTGCTTGAGATACTCTGTCCCCCCTTTTTCTGCCCCTCCCCCACTCATGCACGCCCTCTCTCTGAGAAATAAATTTAAAAAATTGTTTCCATTATCTTCTAACATCTTCATCTTTTTATCTGCCTTTTCCATTTTGGGAAAGTGCAAGAATAGTCTTTTGGAAACAGTTGGGTGCTCATTTGACAGAAAGTGCCAGAATATTCGTAGAGGTCAAATGCAAATATCAAGATATATGACTCCCACAGTGATTTTCAGAAAAGTTATTGGAATAGTGACCGTGTCATTGGAACCAGACAAAAGCTAACAGTAACTTTTTATTTTGTCCACTTATCTCTTAAAGGGACTAAATTAGTGAAAGTATCTTAGAATACTAAGTTCAGGGTAAAAATCAAATATAATTATTGTTAATTACAAAGGCCTATTATTTGATATCCCTAAATTTAATTTCATCAACTCTTATGTGAAATTATCTGAAATTTATGTGACATTTTCTGGGAAAGATGGCTAATTGAGCAGATTGCCTACCTGAAATACTATCCAAAAATGGACAAAATGAAGCAAAAATAGAGTTGTAAGCTTCAGCCCTAAGTAAAACCATAGGAGTGACCCTAGCCCCATTCCAATTATCAAAGACAATTTTCTTGATATTAATAACATTTGAACCAAATCAAAGTTGAATGTCAAAGGCTGATACATAGGTCCCCAATTTCAAGCAGGTTCTAGGTTCTGCAAAGTAAGTGAGAAAGTTCGGAAATATCTTATTGATAATGCTTAACTTAGAAGCACGGGGGATACAAATGGCAAATACCAAATTGGGGCTAATTTTCAGACTACAGAATAGAGGATGACAGAGGAGGTAGGGTTGAGAGAGGGGTGGCTTATACTCTTTATTTTTCTCAACCTGACTTCCTATTGTGGAAAAATCTTTCCAATTGTGTTGTTGGTTCTGAAGTGGATAATTGCTAAAATCTAAAAGAATTACCCTCATGAATCTTAACATTAACTCAGGACAAGAGAATCCTCCGGTTTGATAGGAGTGTTTGCAGACGATGTATTTGAGTTTAGGTCATCTCTGCTACATTCACTATTCTCTATCATCCTCTCCCCACTTCCCAAAGCATCTGAAATAATAAACAGATGTTATATCCAGCCAATTTCTACACTTCCAGCTTAGATTATAAAGTGTGTTTTTAAAGCATACTTTGGTTAGAGGTAACCAAATTGTTCTTCTCAGCTAAATGATGGAGAAAGAACCTGTATATGAGGGCTACTAAAAAATAAGTGAAATAAATAGGAACATAAAAGGCAATGGACGAATATATTTTGAAAGAAGAATTACTTCAGGAAACTGAAGAACACTTTAAGAAAAAATAATTCTGAGAAAAAGGAGGAAGATGGCGGCGTAGGAGGACGCTGGGCTCACCGCGCGTCCTGCTGATCACTTAGATTCCACCTACACCTGCCTAAATAACCCAGAAAACCGCCAGAGGATTAGCAGAACAGAGTCACCGGACCCAAGTGCAGACGAGAGGCCCACGGAAGAGGGTAGGAAGGGCGGCGAGGCGGTGCGCGCTCCACGGACTGGCGGGAGGGAGCCGGGGCGGAGGGGCGGCTCGCCGGCCAAGCAGAGCCCCCGAGTCCGGCTTGCAAAAGCGGAGGGGCCTGACGGACTGTGTTCCGACAGCAAGCGCGACTTAGCGTCTGGGAGGTCATAAGTTAACAGCTCTGCTCGGAAAGCGGGAAGGCTGGAGGACAAAGGGAGGGTGAGCTGCGGAGCCCCCGGACGACAGAGCTCAGTTGGGCGGGGAACAAAGGCGCTCTCCAGCGCCATCTCCCCCGCCCATCCCCCAGCCAAAATCCCAAAGGGAACCGACTCCGGCCAGGGAAATTGCTCGCTCCGCGCGAACACCCAACTCTGTGCTTCTGCGGAGCCAAACCTCCGGCAGCGATCTGACTCCCTCCGGCTGCACAGGGCCCCTCCTGAAGTGGATCACCTAAGGAGAAGCGAGCTAAGCCTGCCCCCCCTGCCGCCGTGCACCTTGCCTTCCCACCCCAGCTAATACGCCAGATCCCCAGCATCACAAGCCTGGCAGTGTGCAAGTAGCCCAGACGGGCCACGCCACCCCACAGTGAATCCCGCCCCTAGGAGAGGGGAAGAGAAGGCACACACCAGTCTGACTGTGGCCCCAGCGGTGGGCTGGGGGCAGACATCAGGTCGGACTGCGGCCCCGCCCACCAACTCCAGTTATACACCACAGCACAGGGGAAGTGCCCTGCAGGCCCTCACCACACCAGGGACTATCCAAAATGACCAAGCGGAAGAATTCCCCCCAGAAGAATCTCCAGGAAATAACAACAGCTAATGAGCTGATCAAAAAGGATTTAAATAATATAACAGAAAGTGAATTTAGAATAATAGTCATAAAATTAATCGCTGGGCTGGAAAACAGCATACAGGACAGCAGAGAATCTCTTGCTACAGACATCAGGGGACTAATGAACAGGCACGAGGAGCTGAAAAACGCTTTAAAGGAAATGGAAAACAAAATGCAAACCGCCACAGCTCGGATGGAAGAGGCAGAGGAGAGAATAGGTGAACTAGAAGATAAAGTTATGGAAAAAGAGGAAGCTGAGAAAAAGAGAGATAAAAAAATCCAGGAGTATGAGGGGAAAATTAGAGAACTAAGTGATACACTAAAAAGAAATAATTTACGCATAATTGGTATCCCAGAGGAGGAAGAGAGAGGGAAAGGTGCTGAAGGGGTACTTGAAGAAATCATAGCTGAGAACTTCCCTGAACTGGGGAAGGAAAAAGGCATTGAAATCCAAGAGGCACAGAGAACTCCCTTCAGACGTAACTTGAATCGATCTTCTGCACGACATATCATAGTGAAACTGGCAAAATACAAGGATAAAGAGAAAATTCTGAAAGCAGCAAGGGGTAAACGTGCCCTGACATATAAAGGGAGACCTATAAGACTCGTGACTGATCTCTCTTTTGAAACTTGGCAGGCCAGAAAGAATTGGCACGAGATTTTCAGGGTGCTAGACAGCAAAAATATGCAGCCAAGAATCCTTTATCCAGCAAGTCTGTCATTTAGAATAGAAGGAGAGATAAAGGTCTTCCCAAACAAACAAAAACTGAAGGAATTTGTCACCACTAAACCAGCCCTACAAGAGATCCTAAGGGGGACCCTGTGAGACAAAGTACCAGAGACATCACTACAAGCATAAAACATACAGACATCACAATGACTCTAAACCCGTATCTTTCTATAATAACACTGAATGTAAATGGATTAAATGCGCCAACCAAAAGACATAGGGTATCAGAATGGATAAAAAAACAAGACCCATCTATTTGCTGTCTACAAGAGACTCATTTTAGACCTGAGGACACCTTTAGATTGAGAGTGAGGGGATGGAGAACTATTTATCATGCTACTGGAAGCCAGAAGAAAGCTGGAGTAGCCATACTTATATCAGACAAACTAGACTTTAAATTAAAGGCTGTAACAAGAGATGAAGAAGGACATTATATAATAGTTACAGGGTCTATCCATCAGGAAGAGCTAACAATTATAAATGTCTATGCGCCGAATACCGGAGCCCCCAAATATATAAAACAATTACTCATAAACATAAGCAACCTTATTGATAAGAATGTGGTAATTGCTGGGGACTTTAACACCCCACTTACAGAAATGGATAGATCATCTAGACACACGGTCAATAAAGAAACAAGGGCCCTGAATGAGACACTGGATCAGATGGACTTGACAGATATATTTAGAACTCTGCATCCCAAAGCAACAGAATATACTTTCTTCTCGAGTGCACATGGAACATTCTCCAAGATAGATCATATACTGGGTCACAAATCAGCCCTTCATAAGTTTACAAGAATTGAAATTATACCATGCATACTTTCAGACCACAATGCTATGAAGCTTGAAGTCAACCACAGGAAAAAGTCTGGAAAACCTCCAAAAGCATGGAGGTTAAAGAACACCCTACTCACGAATGAGTGGGTCAACCAGGCAATTAGAGAAGAAATCAAAAAATATATGGAAACAAACGAAAATGAAAATACAACAATCCAAACGCTTTGGGACGCAGCGAAGGCAGTCCTGAGAGGAAAATACATCGCAATCCAGGCCTATCTCAAGAAACAAGAAAAAGCCCAAATACAAAATCTAACAGCACACCTAAAGGAAATAGAAGCAGAACAGCAAAGGCAGCCTAAACCCAGCAGAAGAAGAGAAATAATAAAGATCAGAGCAGAAATAAACAATATAGAATCTAAAAAAACTGTAGAGCAGATCAACGAAACCAAGAGTTGGTTTTTTGAAAAAATAAACAAAATTGACAAACCTCTAGCCAGGCTTCTCAAAAAGAAAAGGGAGATGACCCAAATAGATAAAATCATGAATGAAAATGGAATTATTACAACCAATCCCTCAGAGATACAAACAATTATCAGGGAATACTATGAAAAATTATATGCCAACAAATTGGACAACCTGGAAGAAATGGACAAATTCCTGAACACCCACACTCTTCCAAAACTCAATCAGGAGGAAATAGAAAGCTTGAACAGACCCATAACCAGCGAAGAAATTGAATCGGTTATCAAAAATCTCCCAACAAATAAGAGTCCAGGACCAGATGGCTTCCCAGGGGAGTTCTACCAGACGTTTAAAGCAGAGATAATACCTATCCTTCTCAAGCTATTCCAAGAAATAGAAAGGGAAGGAAAACTTCCAGACTCATTCTATGAAGCCAGTATTACTTTGATTCCTAAACCAGACAGAGACCCAGTAAAAAAAGAGAACTACAGGCCAATATCCCTGATGAATATGGATGCAAAAATTCTCAATAAGATACTAGCAAATCGAATTCAACAGCATATAAAAAGAATTATTCACCATGATCAAGTGGGATTCATTCCTGGGATGCAGGGCTGGTTCAACATTCGCAAATCAATCAACGTGATACATCACATTAACAAAAAAAAAGAGAAGAACCATATGATCCTGTCAATCGATGCAGAAAAGGCCTTTGATAAAATCCAGCACCCTTTCTTAATAAAAACCCTTGAGAAAGTCGGGATAGAAGGAACATACTTAAAGATCATAAAAGCCATTTATGAAAAGCCCACAGCTAACATCATCCTCAACGGGGAAAAACTGAGAGCTTTTTCCCTGAGATCAGGAACACGACAGGGATGCCCACTCTCACCGTTGTTATTTAACATAGTGCTGGAAGTTCTAGCATCAGCAATCAGACAACAAAAGGAAATCAAAGGCATCAAAATTGGCAAAGATGAAGTCAAGCTTTCGCTTTTTGCAGATGACATGATATTATACATGGAAAATCCGATAGACTCCACCAAAAGTCTGCTAGAACTGATACATGAATTCAGCAAAGTTGCAGGATACAAAATCAATGTACAGAAATCAGTTGCATTCTTATACACTAACAATGAAGCAACAGAAAGACAAATAAAGAAACTGATCCCATTCACAATTGCACCAAAAAGCATAAAATACCTAGGAATAAATCTAACCAAAGATGTAAAGGATCTGTATGCTGAAAATTATAGAAAGCTTATGAAGGTAATTGAAGAAGATTTAAAGAAATGGAAAGACATTCCCTGCTCATGGATTGGAAAAATAAATATTGTCAAAATGTCAATACTACCCAAAGCTATCTACACATTCAATGCAATCCCAATCAAAATTGCACCAGCATTCTTCTCGAAACTAGAACAAGCAATCCTAAAATTCATATGGAACCACAAAAGGCCCCGAATAGCCAAAGGAATTTTGAAGAAGAAGACCAAAGCAGGAGGCATCACAATCCCAGACTTCAGCCTCTACTACAAAGCTGTCATCATCAAGACAGCATGGTATTGGCACAAAAACAGACACACAGACCAATGGAATAGAATAGAAACCCCAGAACTAGACCCACAAACATATGGCCAACTCATCTTTGACAAAGCAGGAAAGAACATCCAATGGAAAAAAGACAGCCTCTTTAACAAATGGTGCTGGGAGAACTGGACAGCAACATGCAGAAGGTTGAAACTAGACCACTTTCTCACACCATTTACAAAAATAAACTCAAAATGGATAAAGGACCTAAATGTGAGACAGGAAACCATCAGAACCTTAGAGGAGAAAGCAGGAAAAGACCTCTCTGACCTCAGCCGTAGCAATCTCTTACTCGACACATCCCCAAAGGCAAGGGAATTAAAAGCAAAAGTGAATTACTGGGACCTTATGAAGATAAAAAGCTTCTGCACAGCAAAGGAAACAACCAACAAAACTAAAAGACAACCAACGGAATGGGAAAAGATATTTGCAAATGACATATCGGACAAAGGGCTAGTATCTAAAATCTATAAAGAGCTCACCAAACTCCACACCCGAAAAACAAATAACCCAGTGAAGAAATGGGCAGAAAACATGAATAGACACTTCTCTAAAGAAGACATCCAGATGGCCAACAGGCACATGAAAAGATGTTCAGCGTCGCTCCTTATCAGGGAAATACAAATCAAAACCACACTCAGGTATCACCTCACGCCAGTCAGAGTGGCCAAAATGAACAAATCAGGAGACTATAGATGCTGGAGAGGATGTGGAGAAACGGGAACCCTCTTGCACTGTTGGTGGGAATGCAAATTGGTGCAGCCGCTCTGGAAAACAGTGTGGAGGTTCCTCAGAAAATTAAAAATAGACCTACCCTATGACCCAGCAATAGCACTGCTAGGAATCTACCCAAGGGATACAGGAGTACTGATGCATAGGGGCACTTGTACCCCAATGTTCATAGCAGCACTCTCAACAATAGCCAAATTATGGAAAGAGCCTAAATGTCCATCAACTGATGAATGGATAAAGAAATTGTGGTTTATATACACAATGGAATACTACGTGGCAATGAGAAAAAATGAAATATGGCCTTTTGTAGCAACGTGGATGGAACTGGAGAGTGTGATGCTAAGTGAAATAAGCCATACAGAGAAAGACAGATACCATATGGTTTCACTCTTATGTGGATCCTGAGAAACTCAACAGGAACCCATGGGGGAGGGGAAGGGAGAAAAAAAAAGACGTTAGAGTGGGAGAGAGCCAAAGCATAAGAGACTGTTAAAAACTGAGAACAAACTGAGGGTTGATGGGGGGTGGGAGGGAGGGGCGGGTGGGTGATGGGTATTGAGGAGGGCACCTTTTGGGATGAGCACTGGGTGTTGTATGGAAACCAGTTTGTCAATAAACTTCATAAAAAAAAAAAAAAAAAAAAAAAAAAAAAAAAAAAAGAAAAAATAATTCTCAACACTCTCATGGAGATAAAAGTGACCACAGACTGTATGATAAGAGATCAAAGAAGAGTTTAAGAGATTAAGATATACAGAAAAGAACTATAGTACTTTTATAGAACTAAAGTACAATTAAAAAAGAGTTGGCAGGGGTGGGGGGGCGCATGAGTAAAACTATTAAAATAATTAAAACCACATTAGATACAGGGAGATGTGGAGTGAATGATGCCGCAGATGGGACTTATGACTTAGGCGCAATTCTTGAGAAAAATCACATAAAATGCAGTTAAGAGAGATGAAAAACTGTTAGTGGAAATTTGTTGCTACAGAAGGAAAAAACTCATCCCTGGAGTAAAAGACTTTAATCTACAGATTGAAAAGAGTTTACTAAATACTAGGAAAAAGTAAGGAAGACTTAGAATTCTGGTAACTTTTAAGATTAAAAAATTTCCATAAGTATTACTAGAGTAAGAAAAAAGTCACCTACAAAGTTAAACAAAATTAAATTGGCCCCATATTTTTTTCTCAGACCCCAGATGACACTGTAATAATGTCTATAGAATGTTGAAGGAAAACAAAATAGGTTACTTAGGTTAAAAAGTATAAAATTATTTTAAAAACAAAAATTAAAAAATATTTTTTAAAAGTAAGAAATTATAGCCTCTATGAACCCTGTGTAAAAAAATGCTTAGAAAGAAGAGGAGTCAAAAGAAATCCATAAATGGTAAAATTACCATGTGGAAACATTGGTGATGAGCAGATTAAATACAGAATAAAGCAGACTAGGGAAAAAGTATGTAATCAAATTTTCAAATAGAAAATATATCATTTAGAAATAGTAATTTGATGCTAGTTAGCTAGGATAAAAAGTTAAAGAGCCAGCAAAATGTAGTGTTCTGGTGGGGGTGGGGGGGTGCGTGGGAGGGACTATCATATTAACGTGCTAATTGCTTCATCCTCCTTAAAGGAGTTTATTTTTGAAGTATATAAATGGAAAAATATGGCTTCAGCATACTAGTGTATTTCATCAGTTGCAAACATTTCTTTTCACATTTTAACATCTCTGGACTTGGAATTTGTCTTGTAATCAACTGTGGCTTACTGATATAATTGGCACCATGTTTTCTTTCCTGATCATTTAAAAATAACAACGCATCTTATAATTATTTGCATTTTAAAGTGCATTAAATATAGATTTTAAACATATAAGGTCATAAAATACAAGCCATAAAGCAAAAGATTGAAAACAAAAGAAATGCTGAGAGAGGAGGCAATAGGAAATAGCAGTTGAGAGCTCAGACTGTGGCGTCGGACTGACTTGGGTTCACATGGCAATGCCAGCAAATGTGGAGATACAGTCAACTTATTTGTGTAACAGTAACACTGACAATTAGAAAATTTTCTATTGAACAATTCTGTGATCATAGAAGTAAAAACTCTAACTTCCGGAAAATTTTAGAATAATGGTAATAAAAGCAAAACATGTCATAACCTATAAGGTACAATTAAGAAGGATACCTAAGGAAAATTCATAACTTGGATGTTTCTAGTTTAAATCTATCAAGAATGAGAAAACAATTGTATGCATTTTTTAAAAAATCAGCAACTAAAGGATAGCAACAGGAACTAAGTAATAATGGCAAAGCCATTAATCAATGAATTCAGTATCAGTTGAACTGATAGATTTAAGAGCTTTTTCTTTGATAATGTAAAAGTCATTAGTCTTAAGTTGGGGAAAGGACAAAAGCCAGAAATATCCAAAATTAAAGATTTTGGAATATTAAAGGTTAAAGAATTGGGAGATGATTTAAGATACAAAATTGAATGCTACAGCTTTGCACAAATCTATACTATACATTTGAAATTTTAGATGAAATATATAGTTTTCTAGGAAATTTTAAGCAGATTTTAAAGGGGTTAGAAAAATCAAAAGTTAGAATAATAGAAGAATAAAACTGTTACAAAGAGCTTATCTATCCTTACCTCTTAATTAAAATGCCTTCTGGATGGCTTCATGGATGAATTCTGCTTAACTGTTAAGGAACAAGTAATATTAATGCCATTAAAAAGGTTCTTGACATTGGAGATAGAAGGCATAATTAACAATTACATTCATGAGACAACAAAATATTGGTATGAAACCTGACATCAAAAAGTAAAAGGGGCACCTAGGTGGCTCAATTGATTTAGTGTCCGACTCTTGATTTCAGCTCATGTCATGATCCCAGGATCGAGCCCCCAAGTCGGGTTCTGCACTGAACATGGAACCTGCTTAAGATTCTCTCTCTCTCTCTCTCTCTCTCTCTCTCTCTCTCTCTCTCTCTCTCTCTCCCCCCTCCCTTCCCCCCCCTTCTGCCCCTCTCCCTCACTTGTGCACTCTCTCTCCCTCTCTCAAAATGAAATAACTCTTTTAAAAAAAGTTGAAAAAAATCAACAAGTCAATCTTGCACAATATTGATGAAAATCATCTTTAAAAATTCAGCAAACACAATAGACCAATGTATTAAAAGAACATAAGCCATGATCAAATGAAATTCATCTAGGAACGCAGGGTTAGTTCAATGTAATTCTGAGATTATACTGAAATACAAAAGATTAAATTTTGAATACCTAAAAACATTTGGTGTATAATTGAACATTCCTATAGAAAATCTTTATAAACAACATTAATGTATAAACATTTTCTTAAAATAAACGCGCGTGTGTGTGTGTATGTGTTTAAAAGGTTTTCTAGCATCATTACTTAATGATTTTTCTCTGGAGGTGCTTGCTAAGGCAATTATGGAAGAGCAACAAATAATAAATGCAAACAAATAAAAGGGAAACAAATAAATACATAAATAAGGTAAAATTATTACTACTTGTCAATTATGTGGTCTAACATCTGGAATACCATCAAACCTAACTAAGGAACAATTGATTAGAAACAAAAAATATGTAATTTAATAATTACATTAATTTGTAGTTTTCCCATGTATAAACCAAAACCTGAAAAATGTAATGGGTATAAAAATCCCACTCATAATAGTTAAAAAAACATTAGAACATTTAGGAATAAACATGAAATATGTGAATACTGTATTGGGAAATTTATAAAACTCTACCAAGTATCATAAAATGACCTGTTCATGTGGTAAAATGTTTGTAAGATAACCTGTTCATATGGTAAAATGTTTGTCGATTATCCATTAATACAAAGCAACGCAATAAAAATCCCAGTGGGATTTGCATTGGATTTATTACAATTATGTACAGTTTATCTAGAAGAAAGAATGTGAGAAAAGGAATGATCAGTAAAATTCTAAAGAAAATTAGGGAGAACTTTTTTTTTTTTTTTTTTTACCTAGTTTGGAAGGTTACACTCCATGGAGTAGCCAAGACTATTTGGGAATTTAATATATAATAAATATATATCAGATCACTGGGAACCAGGATGGATTATGGGATAAATGTAACAACAGAGTTAAGATGGGGAAAAAGTAGATTCCTTTCACTGTCCTTACACAAAGATTTAAATATATGTGTTTAAAAAGTCACAAAGGTATTAGAAGAGGTTTTCTTATCATGGTACAAAACACAGGGGCCATAAAGGAGTAGTCTTAAATTTGATTGTGAAAACTCTTTATTTTTTTTATTATTAAAACTCTTAATACTTTCCTGTCAAAATCACTGTAAATGGTCCAAAGTCTAGTAAGAACAGATAGGGCTAATTTCATAATAAATATTAAAAGCATATAGCATGCTCTTAGATATTGAGTTAAAATACTACCAATTAAAAATGTATATGGTCAAGATAGACGAGGTACACATGTTCAAATATTCTTTAACTCTCCAATCCCATAAAATAATAGTGCAGATATATCTTTTAAGTGGAAATAACTTACTAGCAGTGAAAGGAAAGAGTGTAACTGGTGCCCTCTCTGTCTTCTCTGCACGGGGAGCCACTCTCAGCCACAGCCCCTCATCCTTTGAAGCTTTATGCCTGTGCAAAGTTCCTTCCATCCCCTGCTTGATGAGGAGAACCTGTCAGCTGTTGAGCCAATCATTGTCTGCAGTGGTGCCAAAACAGTAGCTGCCCCATGTACCCTGACCTCACTTATTCCTAGCTGCAGCTGCCAAACTGGTGCCATTTAAAGTGACATCCACACAGCAGCCAAGTTCTTAGGTCTGGGGCAGCCGTTATAGGGGTGGCCAGCTCTGGGGCTGGAATTGGGACTGTGTTTGGGAATTTCATCATTGGTTATGCCAGGAACCCTTCTCTGAAGCAACAGCTCTTCTCCTATGCCATTTTGGGCTATGTACTTTTGGAGACCATGGGTCTCTTTCGCCTGATGGTGGCCATTCTTCTTCACCATGGGAAGAAGCCGTCTTCACCTCCTTTGTCTTGTCTGCCCTGTATGGTCCTTTTCTTATACCTCCCCAGACAGGCTGGGGAAAATGGTTGGCTCAGGGGGTTGACAAAGAGAAGACAAATAAATACTGTATTAATAAGGAGAAGAAAAAGAATGCCATTGGCATACAAGATAAGGGAATTTTGAAATATAAACACACGCGCGCACGCGCGCGCGTGCGTGTGTGTGTGTGTGATTATTTGGGGAAAAATACCGGAGTAAACCATTCTCTAAAGGTCAAGTATGAAATCGCTCTTGTTCAAGTGTACCAAGCTGAGAGCCAGCATATTGGCTCCTCATTCTTTTATTTCCCTGCTGACTCGCTTAATTCTAGGATGATTAGGATAAGAGTACTGAGCAAAATGTAAGCAGAAGGGCTCTTGGATTTCTCCAGACTCTAGCCTACTTATATTGTACCCCAGGAGACAAAGTCCATGATTCCCTCTCTGCAGTGAGGTCAGTGAATAGAATTGGCAAGATAACACGGTATGTAACTCCATGGTAGCACTTCCCAGAAGCTATCTTGAGTTATCAGCATAAGCTTAACTCTTTTACAGATAAGTTATATTCTTCATGCCTTATTTTTTTCAGTGGCATAACTCCCTCTCAAACTCTTCACCAATACCCAAGGTGTAGTTAACAAGAGTATATTTGGCCCAGTTTTCACTTATTATTCATTTCAGGTTTTTTTCTTATGGTCATGGTGTGGGGTCCTATTACCAAGGCAACCGAGAGTGGATTATGTGCTATGCACCTTTTACTAACACTTTTAACTCCTTTTTGTATGATTATTTCTGTTTCTTTAGCTACCCTCATGCATAATAAAAAGGTTTCAAATCATTCTAAGGTTCTGTCTTTACTAGTAGCTATACTCTTGTCTTTTTCCAGGTCTGACTTTTTTCCTACAATGTTTGTCTTACCTCTATAGAGTTCTTCCAAATTTAGCGATGTTTTCTTAATGTCTTTCCCTTTTCCTATAATAAATATCTGTTCTGGTAATTCTTATTCAACACTATTGACACGAATAGAGAATTGACTCTGGGACAATTGTCAGTGTGATTTTTTTTTGGAAACAAGTTGACCCATTGGCTCTCTAACCCTCTCCTACTTCTTTTCAGTGGACAACTGAGAAGTGGCTCATGTGTCTAACAAAGTGTTTGGATATCACAGCTGACTTGATAAGGCAATCTCTATGTAGATAATGCCCTTTTAAGGAGAGATGGGAGTCACTCACAGCCTGAATATAAACTGTCAGTCCACTCTCCCCAGAAACATGTCCCATCCTACTGTAGATGTAACCAGCATTAATAGAAAGATAAATGGATTCCTAAATACAAAGATGAATAGACAAATCAAGCCAGTAATTGAGGAAACCAACAACATGAAGGGTAGGCACTCAATGACAAAGAGAAGAACTAACATCTGACTTAAAAGAACTTCCAAAAGTAAGTTTAATTAATATCCTCAGAGAAATTTAAAAGAATGGAAATGTAAAAATTAAAAATATGCTAAATGAATTTTTTAAAACTCAATATATTAGCTAAATAGAATAGAAACAGCTGAAGGATGCTCTAGTAAGCTTGGATAAATGAGTATTAGCAACATTGGATACTAGAAGAAAATGAGTATTGTTAAGTTTCTGAAGGGAAATCATTTTGGAATTAGACTTCTATTATGCCTGAACTGGTATTTAAAGCAGCATAGCAAAAGAAAGACATTGTAGGATGTGGAACTCAGAAACTTTCCATCATTCTGTGAAATCACTAAGGAATGTATGTTGGCAAAGTTTAACATAAATCCAGGCAAGAACAATGAGCATAGAAACTAGTAAATTCATAGTTAAAACTAAATGATATTCATGTGTATTGTAAATGACGAATCTCAGATAATGTCAACATGCAGTAGATACTAGTTTGGAGAAAAGTAAGAGAAAACATCCAAGATTTTTGTCTTATCCCACTGGAGACTCTCAGTGTTGATTATCTTTAGATAATAACTGAAATACACCTTTTAAATGTTTTAAAATTTCAGGGTAGCGACTAAAAATATTAAAACAGGGGCGCGTGGGTGGCTCAGTCATTTGAGTGACTGACCTTGGCTCAGGTCAGGATTGTGTGGTTCCTGGGTTCGAGCCCCACGTCAGGCTCTGTGCTGACAGCTCAGAGCCTGGAGCCTGCTTCAGATTCTGTGTCTCCCTGTCTTTCTGCCCCTCCCCTGCTTGCACTCTGTCTCTCTCAAAAATGAGTAAACATTAAACAAAATAAAAATATTAAAGCAAAAACGTATAGCAGCAGAGGGAGAAACATAAACAGGAAAATTTAACTGATCCAGATTAGGAGAAGTTAAAAACAAAGTGTGATTAGAGAGAAAATATGAAATAAGATGATGGTAGTAAGTCCAAATGTGTCAAAAACGACATTAATGTAAAAATAGTAAAATTGTCTTTTAAACATAGAGACTATGAGATTTGCCTTAAATAAAAATTTGACTTTGTGTTGTTTACAAGAAATACCACTCAAATAAAACAGGATAGAAAGATATAAAAGAAATGTGTGAGCAAATATTCCAGCCAGATTTAAGAAAAAGAAAGCAATATTAACATTATATAACATAGAACTTAAGGCAAACAACCTCAAAATTAGATAAGAAAGGTATATATCACATTGTTAAAATAAAATACACAGTACACAGGAAGATTAAAAGGGAAAAACTGTATGATCATCTCTCAAATATTGAAAACAATTTAATACTTTAACATGAAATCAACAGTTTAACATTTGATGTACTTTAACAGACATTCCTAATAGAAACTGAACAAGCTAATAATGAACAGAAACTTCATTAATTTGATAGATGCTGTTTACCAGGGATATGGAACAAACATCATGTTTAATGGTGAAACATTAGAAACATCCTATTATGCCAGAGGTAGAACAAACAAGCCCATTGTCACCACGGTCATTCAGTATTTTTCAGGAGGTCTGAGCCAGTGCAGTAAGACAGGAAAAATAATAAGCAGTGGGACTGTTGGAAAGGATGTGAGAAAGTTGTTTGTAGACCACGTAATTGTCCATTTGAAACAAGCCAAGACAACCAATTGCAAACATATTAGAATTAGTGAGAGTTTAGTAATAGTCCCCAATACAATGTTACATATCATGTTCTTCAGCTTTGTCTCTACCTTATACTATATAACAAAATGTGATGAAAATGGATTGCATTCACAACTGTAAGAAAAATGATAAAATACATAGAAATAAATATGACAAGAAGTATGTACAACATATAAGAGGAAACACTGAAATTTTATGAGGGACCTAGAAGAAAACCAAATTATTAGCAGAAAGAAAAAACAATAATCCTGTATAGAAAGATTCAGGGTATGAAATAATCAGTTTAAAACAATAACATCTAAAATAGTGAAGTGTAGCAATAGAAAAAGATAACAATGATGCAAAATAGACCAAAATTACATTTTTAAAGTGCTTGACCACATAAAAGTTGAAATTCATATATGATGCAAGATACTACAATTGAGAATTAAAGATAACTCTAGATAATTAAAGACAAACCAAGAGAATATTTATACATAACAAAGATTAAGATCTAGATCTTGTAAATTATTAAGAAGAAGCTCAATAGAAAAATGGGGAAAGAATATATGTGAATGTTTTACAAAAGAAGAACTAGAAATGACTGGTGAGTAAATGAAAAGATTTTCAGCCCTCATTAGTAATCAGAGAAATGAAGTTTAAAATCACAATAATATTTTTCTATCCTATGAGCATAACTGATAAAGACTGATAAAAGACAGGAAAATCAGTTCTCTCCTACATTTTCATGATAAAAAGCCCTTTTGGAACACACCCTACCAGTATCTAGTAAAACTTAAAAGTGCACGTTCATATAGTCCACAGTTTCATCTTGTACCCATTGAAAATCAATATACATAAATATTAATTGCAACATTGTTACATAAAAAATTGAAAACAATTCAGATGCCCATGAATAGGGGGCTTATAAGGTAAATTATAGTATATAGCATAGTAAGTACTTGGAATAATACTTAACCTTTTAAAAGAACACAGTGATGTGGTAAGTTCCTATTTGATAAGATTGAGTTATACAACAGGAAATTTATTATGATTTCATGTTTTAAGAAGAAATATATGCACTTGCGCATGTATGAAAATGCATACAAGCCAGACTGGAAGAATGTATTCCGTGCTGATAGGTAACCTCTGGAAGGGAGTTTGTCTGGTGAGTAAATGTGAAGAATTTTCACACTTTGCTCTATTAAATTCTTCATTATTTTGAATCTTTTATAATGACAGTGTAATTAAAAATTAGAAGAAAAATGTGCATATCGCAAAAAGAAATACAAAGGCCAATAAGTAAGTATCCTTGTGCTCATGATTATAGAAATGCAAATGAAAGTATCAGTGAGATTTTTCATATGTCATATGAGTAATGATCGAAAATACCCAGTCTTCGCAACGTTGTGACCAAAGAAAGCACTGTTTGTTAGAATATGAATTTTTGTTAGGCAGTTGACTTCATTTATTAAAATTCTGTATCTCCACCCTTTTACTTAAAATTTCATTGTCATATATTATTTTCAAGGCATCATCACAAATAGGCAACAATATATCTGTAAGGATGTTAAGATAGCATTTTTTAAAGTGGTGATATTGAAGCAGTCAGCACTTAAATAAATATTGATACATCCAAGTAATGAAATATATAGATCAGTACAAATGCACATTAAAATTTATTTAAGATACACATTAAATTTTTTAAAAGTATGTTACAAGTAAGTTTATCTAGTGTGATCTCATTTTTCCAGAATCTTTGTGTGTATGTGTGTTTGTGTATCTGCAGGGTATATTGGTTAGAAAAAAAATTCCAGAGGTAAATGCAAGGTTTGAAATCCATTATCTCTTCAATGTAGGATTATAAGGGACTTTGTTTTTCTTTGTTCAGTATTTCTATAATGTTTGAGGAGGTTTTTTTTTGTTTTTTTTGTTTTTTTTTACCACAGTGATGCATTGCTTTTGTCATCAGTGAGCCACTAATGTAACAGTTGATTTATACATTCCTTAGGAATTTTCCTTTTGTTAAAATAAAAAAATTGTTCTTTTGTGATTTAAGAGTTGAATATTGTATTTATGAAAGAATCTTCTCTTATTTTCATTGACTTTTCATCCCTTTAGTTCTTATCATTAGTAACAATAATATTTAATATTTAGTAAATGTGTACTCTGTGCCAGGCCCTGTGATTTTCAAACTGCATCTATTAAAAATTTTTTTTTAGTGTTTATTTATATTTGAGAGAGAGAGAGCGCACAAGCAGGGAGGGGCAGAGAGACAGGGAGACACAGAATCTGAAGCAGGCTCCAGGCTCTGAGCTGTCATCACAGAGCCCAACGCAGGTCTCCAACTCATGAGTTGTGAGACCATGACCTGAGCTGAAGTTGGACGCTTAACTGACTGAGCCACCCAGGTGCCCCATCAAACTGCATCTATTTTAATCCAACCAGTCCTTGGATTATTACTGTTGTTTGTCCTACAGAGCAGCAGTTCTTAAACTTTCTGGTTTGGGGAACTATTCATACTCCCCCATGTTACTGAGGACACCAAAGGACTTTTGTTTATTTGCATTACATCTATCGATATATGCTATATTAGGAATTGTCTTAGAAGTCTTTTAAGTATTTATTATTTTATTTTAAAGAGCAATAATAAATCCAATATGATAATGCGAAAAACATTTTAATGAAAAATGACTATTTTCTAAACAAAGTACTTTTTCAGAGCAGCATTGTTTTACATTTTTGCCAATCTCTTTCTTGTCTGGTTTAGTAGAAGACAGCTGAATTCTTAAACCTGCTTCCTCATTCAATCTGTTATGATAAATTATTTTAGTAGATTGTATCATTCACAGTTATTCAGTTCCCTGCCCTGTGTTAGGTTCAGCCATATGACTTGCTCTGGCTAGTGAAATGGAAGTTTTTCATATGCTACGTCTAAGAGGAAGCTTTAAGAGCCATTCTGTGCTTCTTCCAGCCTTCCCCTCTGCCATGTGCACTGAATGTCCCCAACGGTAGCTGCCCCATTTCCAACTTGGTTCTAGAATAAAAATGACAGTAAGTAGAGCAGCTGATCCCTAGCCAACAATAATTTGGGTGAGGAATAAGCCTTGCTTGTAAATCACTGAGATTTAGGGGTTGTTAATGTATCGTAACAGAGTGTAAGCTGACTGACACAGAAGTTGATAAGTAAATGGGATACTGCTGTAATACACAGACGTAGAAAAACACCTAAAATATATGACATTGACTGTGGAGCTAGGCAGAAGGTGGCTTCCATGATAGAACTTTTGGTGAAATTGTCACCTGAGGTAACTGGAAATCAGATAATATACCAGATTTAATATGTGGTATTAGGCATTAGGAGACTTTGGGAGAAAAAATGGACCAATGTTCTTTGGTTGCCACTGGCTTCATTTGTTTACAAATGGAGATAAACTCAGGAAAGAATTGGCCTGTTTATAAGCAGGGTATAAAGGGAATAGGGAGAATCTAGAAATTCCAGGAATTGAAGAGTCAACATATTTAACTCTTCCTCATTTTCAACTGATAAAATATATAACTGAAAATTATTTGGATCCACAGAAGCCCATTATATTTCAGGTGTCTCCTAAAGACCACATCAGAGCTAACACTCGCACAGTTTTGTTAAAACTTCAGATTCAATGAAAGTGAGTAGGCAGTGAGGATCAAGAAAAACGAATGACTTCCCAGAGGGCAGAGCCAGCAGCCTCAGAGTACAGTGAGTGAGGAAGCAGCTACAGGAAAGCAGATTAAGAAATGATTAAGGAATGTTCTCCACCCTGGGGGCAAGCGGCTCTTACATCTTCGGCCCAGCAGAGTTTCAGAATTCACACGGATAAGAGACGGCTGTATGTTTCCTGTCTTCCCCTTTCTGAATTGAAGGTTTATTCTAGTTGTAGTATTCCCATTCTACAATTATATGCTGGATGTTTGAGGGGCAGCTAACTTGTCATTTTAGTTTGTTGGTCTCCAGAGTAAAAGGTGCCAGATCTGGACTTGAAGTAGAGTCTGTTACAGGATTATGGACTTTTTTTGTGACTCTTTTGGCATGATTGGATAGGATTTTCAGGTTATCACCTCTGGGGAGTAGGGTGTGAGAAATCTAATTCTCCACCCAGTGATCTCAAGCTTGGCCGTGTGACTTGCTGTGTCCAATGAAATGTGAACAGAGGGATGGCTATCACCTCCAAGCAGAATCCCTAACAAACATTACATTGTTCTGCCGTGGCTGTCTTCCCTCTGCCAGGAAGCATGTGCTGCTTCCTCAGCCTGCCCTGGCTGACATGTAACGTGAAATAAATCTTTGTAGTTGTAAGCCACGAAGATTTGGGAATTATTTGTTACTGCAGCATAACCTAATGTAAGTTGTCTGATAAATCAATATTGCTCAGAGTTTTTGATTTCACCTCTAGAATCCTGAAAACGCTAAGACTCCAAAATCTCCTGGAAAAAAAAAATCACTTTTTCTCTGCACTTTGCTAATGAAAGATACAGAGTAAAAACGATTGTTGCTGTTTGGCAGTATTGCGTATGTACCATATATAGTGGTACTGTTTTTCACATTCCGGGATCCTAATTGCTTTGTTGTAAGGTCAGCGCCAGTAGTCAGAATTGCACTTTGTGCTACCTAGTGCTCCTCATTAGTGTAGTGAAGCAGTGTTCTGCAACGGTTTTATTCAATTGGTTTTCACCTTGGGATGGTTAATTCTAGAAGCTGGGATCTAAACTTGTTGGTCACACTTTGGACAGTGAGCTGTACCATCTGTCTGTGATTGAATACAGTCAAAAAATACATGGAAAGTCTTCCAGACATTTCAAACTATAGTGTCAGTACATTTTCAAGAGTTTTCAAGACACTTCAGACATAGTTTTTTGTTTTAACCTGAGAAAACTTTGCTTCTTTCCCCTACTGCCTTTTTTGTTGTTGTTGGTGGTGGTTTTTTTTTTTTTTTTTTTTTTTTTGCAACAAGCGCAGTGATTTGGGCTTTGATCACTGTATTCTTTGCAGGACCCCAGGCTCAGCATCTTTTCCTTTGTTTGTTCTTTGATTTGTAAACTTTCAGAACTCCATAGCTAAATTTAGAAGATTGGGCAAAAGCGATAGTCTGAAGACTTGCCTTCTTAAATTGAATAGAGAGCCTTAGGGCCCATTATCTTTCCTGACTTGATAATATGAGCGAGTACCGGAAACTTAAGGATCCCTCAGGGTTGCTATAGCAGTTGATTATGTTTCATAAAAGAAAGATACATAAAAACACAGCATGTTCATATCAATTCCAAAAAGATTTTCACCAGTTCAGTGACAGGAGAGTACTTATTACCAGGTTAATTCAGTCAAGGCAGTGGACATAGAGTCTTACATTAGGGAAAAAAAGAACTATCCTAAAAGTTATATTGTAATCTAGTAGTTGTCTTGACTGTTGATCCTCTGCGAAGCAAAGCATCTTGAATTGTGGTAAATGTGAGCAGAGCTGGGCAATTTCAGCAAACTGGTAAATTTTTATAGACTTGGGGATTGTATTCTTAGGATTTGTCTTAGGTCTGTCTGTCTGACTTGAATTGAACTGTGGTACTGAAGAAGTTGGCACAAAAAATAACTAAGCAAAGCTAGTGAAGGTCACTAATTTCTAAAGTTTAACCGATTGACACTGAGCGCATCTGTTCTCTGATAGGCTGTTCTCTCAGCATATTAATATATCCCTGCACAGAGGGCCTCTGTCCATGTCACGTGGAAATGGCAGGGTTCTTTGTCTTCTTGTCTCATTAGCTAACTGGAGTCAAGCACTCAAACTTGAAAGTGATTTTTTTTTTTCAGTTTCAGATGAGTATTTATAAAACTTTTTTTGGACAACTAGTAATTGGACAATTAGATAAACTATTCATATAGTTGAGGAGCCAACAGTTATTTTTTAAAAGTTTTTGGAAAGCATTATGTAGTTGATTCATTGTGTTTTTGTTTTTTGTTGTTTTTTTTTTTACATTCTTTACAATTCTGTTGTTATGGGATTAAAAAAAATAATTTGAAGAATACTCTGTGCAGACAGAGTCTTTGAGTTCTCTTAATGTCAGAGAAAGGACACCAAGAGATCTCAGAAACTGGCTCACTTATAAATTAGAGAAGACCACGGTCTGCAACTCTCTTTAGCTTGATGAGCTGAAGCTAAAATACGAAGAATAATATGCTGTCTTTCATAGATGAATATGTTATTAACGATCTACCATGTAGAACATGCTTTTTGTTGATGTTTTCAATACAGATAGAAAACAAGGAGTGGGAGTGTTTAGTAAGTTATTCAAATCAACAGTGCCTATAAAGACTTGAGAATTTGAGTGGACTGAGTTCAGGTTAAATAAGTAAGACGTTAGGTCTACCAAAAAGCTCAATTGATCTAAGGTATTGTAGAAGAATATTTCTTAACAGTTTTCAAAATGGGGTCCCTGGAAGACTGGTGTCAACATCATCATAGAACTTGTTGAAAAAATCCAAAATCTTGGGCCCCATCCCAGACATTACTGAATCAGAAACTCAAGCTTTTGCCCTAGCAATCTGTTTTAATAAGTCCTCCAGGGAATTCTGATGTATGCTGAAATTTAAGAATGTTACTGATCTAGAACTGTATCCTCTTCTACTCAACTCTGGTCAGAGCAATCCTAGATCAATTACTTTTAAATTTTATTTTAAAAATACTTATTAATAATAAAAAATAATTTATTATTTTGCTTCTGGTTGTTACCTTGATCACTGTTCTCAGACTTAAGTGATGGATGAGCCCCTCTTATCTGAAGTGTTCTTATTCTACCTCAGTTTTCATCTCTAGCTAGGGTTAGAACTCTGATTTAAACCTTATTTTCCTTCTGCTTTTTTTTTTTATGTCTCTATTTTGAAAGAGAGAGAGAAAGTGGGGGAAGAGCAGAGAGAGGGAAAGAGAGAGAATCCCAGACAGGTTGCACGCTGTCAGCACAAAGTCTGATGTGGGGCTCAAACTCACAAACCATAAGATCATGGACTGAGCCGAAATCAAGAATCTGATGCTTAACTGACAGCCACCCAGATGAGCCTTCCTTCTGCCTTTTGAAGATATTATTCTGTTATCTTCTAGCTTCTTCTTGTTGCTGTCAGCCTTATTTATTGTTCCTTTATAGGAAACTTGTCTTTTCTTTCTCACAACTTTGAAGATTTTTGTCTTTTTATATCTCTGTCTTATATTTTAGGTAATTCATCAGATCTGTCTTGTAGTCGAATCTGTTGTTTATATAATACATTGAATTTTAAATTTCAGTGTGTATTTTTCTAGAGGTCCTATTTGGTTTTTTTTTTTCCATATCTGTCTGTTCATAGTGTTCTATTATTTTGTGATTATTTAAATTCCTTTTCTCTTGTCATCTTAAATATATCTTTTATTTTAACTTTCAAAAAGTTCTTTTATCTCAGGTCTCTGCCTATGCTTTTTCCTCATTTTGTTGATCTTTAGACTCTACCTCATGAAAAATCATTTTTTTATGTAGTTTTAAATTTTTGATTATGAGTTTATTTTTTACAAGAATTGTTTTTCCATGGGAATGTATATTTCCTATATTAATAAAAATGCCCCTGTAGAGCTCTTTTACATTTGTTTTTCCTGATGGTCTCAGGAGTTTCACTGATCCAGGATCAGTTTTTGTTCATATTTCAGCTTAGGGATTCTTTGTAGTATGTGACGATTATAAATTCTGACAGCACACCAATATTTGGATTTTAACTTCTTGTGGAAGAATATTTTTTCCCCAACACCAAGTGGATAACTTTATATGCACTTAAAAACAAAGCTTCCATGTCACTTTAATATGATCTCTTCTCCCTGAAAGGGTAGCCTTTCGAGGTCTCAGAAGTAGGCAGGTGTTACGGACTTAATATTTGTGTCCCCCTAAAATTCATATATTGAAATCTAAATCTTAGTGCCTTTATAAGAAGAGGCTAGAGAGCTAGCTTGTTTTCTTCCCACCATGGGAGGATACGGTGTGAGGTTGTCAGTCTGCAACTCAGAAGAGTTTGCAACTCAGCAAAACCCAGTCGTGCTGGCATCCTGATCTTGGGTTTCTAGTCTCCAGAACTATGAGAAATAAATTTCTAATATTTATAAGCCACCCAGCCTATTGTACTTCGTTGTAACAGCTTGAGCTAAGACAGTGGGACACTGTCTAGTTTATATCTCCATTCCTCTGTGGAAGCTGAGGTCTATCCCCATATTGATATTAAAGCCCAATATGTAGCTGTTAGGTAATTCTGGCCTCATGTCCTCCTGAGATCTGAGCAAAATTTAGTTAGGTTTTGGGTTTGTTGTTGTTGTTGTTTTTCCTAGTACATGGATATTTCCTTTTCTTTCAAACTCAGTTTTTTAACTAAAACATGCTATGATATGGAATCCATAATTTCTATGTTTCGTGTCAGCTCAGTCTGCCATATTGCCAGAGTTAAAATTTCTTGGTCTCTTAAATTCTTCCCATTTTTTGGATAGTGCTACCTATATGTATGTAAACAAAGTAGAGATAAATACCTTATCCATACAATCCTTATATAATTATCACCTAAAACAGATTTACAACTTAAATATAAAAATTTATGATGAATAAAATTAAAATTAACAATATTACCTTAATAACGTCAATTTTATGGTTTTGCTAAAGCTAAGTCGCTACATACACCATGAATAGTACTAAGTGTCAATGCAGGATTTTCAGAGTCACGTGCAATGTATGACTTTTCTGCCAATTTTGTCTGGTTAACCTATTGTGAAACTTTTTTATACTGTGCGATAACCTAGTTTGACTTGATACAGTTGCATAAAGGTCCATGTCTGCCCTTTTGCTCATAGCAAAAATATCCTGTTACTTGATACCAAGGTAATTGTAAATACAAATGCAAGGCCAAACACTGAAATCATATAATGGTTTTCAGTTATAAAAACAAGCATTCAGATAAAACAAACCACAATTAACTTATGTTTTTAGACAGTCACAAAAGTGTGGAAAATGTCCCATCAAGAACCATGGAACCTGTCTCTGTAAACCAGTTTGGGGAACTCTCATCTGTGACATACAGTTGTGACATGGCTGCTTGAATTAAGAAGAGTCACCTCTGGGAGGGATATCAGGAAAATGGTGGAGTGGGCAGCTCCAAACTCTCATCCCACCACAAAAACATTGACCACATGAATGCTGAGTTAAGAAAAAGGCAGTCTGATAACAGGAAATCTGTGTGGTGTTTTTACTTGCCCTTTCCCCGCTTTCCCACCAAGCAAGTTGGTTGTCTTGAAGCAGCTGCAGCCCATTTCCCGAACGTGGGTCCCTGTTTACTGACTGCAGAGGGGTCAAAGCACATCTCCTACACAAAGTATTGTGTATGTTTCTTCTAACCTGTCTAAGGGCTACCTCATGCTCAAATTATCCCAGTTTTCTCAGCGGAAACTTTGGAGAACAGAAGGCAGTAGGTTTATATATTCAAAGAGCTGAAAGAAAAAAAAGAAAAGAAAGAAAACCTTATTAACCAAGAATTCTGTATTTGACAAACTGTCCTTCAAAAATGAAATTGAAAACATATCTAGATAAACTGACATATCTAGATAAAAGCTGAAGAAGTTCATCCCCTTTAAGAACAAGAAATGCTAAAGGGGTTCCTTTAGGTTTAAATGAAAGGGCACTAGCCAGTAACTTGAAGCTGTATAAAGAAGTGAAGATTTCCAGTAAAGGTAAATACATATAAGAGTCAGTATTATTGTATTTTTGATTTGTACCTCTACTTTGTATTACTACTTGATTTAAAACACAAATGCATAACAAGAATTACAAATCTGTCTTACTGGGTGCATAGTATGTATAAGTGTGTAAAAAATGTAATTTATGACAACATAAAGGTGACCTAGATGAAAAGAGCAAAATTATAGAAACACACTTTACCTAAACTGGTTCCAGAAGAAAGAAAATTATAATAGACCTATAATAAGTAAAGAGATTGAATTAGTAATCAAAAACCTCCCAAAAAAGTCCAGGACCAGGTGGTTTCACTGGTGAATTCTACCAAACATTTAAAACGAATTAATACCAATTCTTCTTAAACTCTTCCAAAAAATATAAGAGCAGGGAACACTTCCTCATTCTAGGACAGCAGCATTACCCTGATACCAAAGCCAAATAAAGACATCACTAGAAAAGAAAATTACAGGCCAGTATTCTACATCAATACATAACCACAAACCCTCAACAAATTACTAGTGAAGTGAATCCAACAGTATTGAAAGTATTATGCACCCTGACCAACTGGGATCTTACCTAGGAATATAATACTCGCCCACTGTCACAGAAGCAGTCAGGTAATACACTACATTAATGAGTGAAGGAAGAATACCATGTTATTGTTACAATTTTGCAGATAAATGATTTAAAAAAAATCCAACACTCTTGTGGCAAAAACACTCAGGCAACTAGGAATAGAAAGGAATGTTTTCTTTTTTCCTTTAATTTTCTTTATTTGTGTTAAAATGTTTCTAGATGTGGGACTCTTCTTGTTTATTTTATTTGACGTTCATAGAGCTTCTTGGATTTGGGGCTTAATGTCCTTCATTTGTTTTGAAAAATTCCCAGCCAGTATCTCATCAACTATTTCTTCTGTCCAGTTCTCTCTTCTTTTACTTTCTTCCTAGGACTTCAGTTACACTTTATTAGCTCTTTTACTTTGTTTCATATGTTTCTTAAAACACTTTGTTTTATACATCTAGTTTTCTTTCTTTGCCGGAGTCTGAATATTTTGTTGGACCTATCTTCTAGTATATAAATCCTTTCTTCTGCCATGTCTTATATGTCATTAAAAACATATTTTGGGTTCTCAGCTTCAGAAATTGTGTTTTTCAGTTTAGAATTCTTATCAATTTTCTATTGATAGATCTCAGATCTCTAGTAAAATTCTCTTATTACCAATTTTATAAACATTATTTCACACGGTAATTACAATATCTGAATTATCCAAGGGTTTGTTTTTGTTTTCTATTTTTTATCTTGTTTTGCCCCACCCCCTCTCATGATATATTTCTGTCTTTTGATACTTCTGATAATTTTTTTTTTAAGTTCTGGACCATGTATTCTCACTGCAAACTAGGCTATCCTTAAGGCTTTGTAAAGATTAGTCTGTTTCTGGTTTGCACGTAATCATAAGGTATGGTCCTGTTGGAATTTCAACCTGGATCTTGGCCTGTTTGCCAGTGCCCTTATTCCTTGGTGGATCTTGATCTCCAAACCTCTGTCTAGCCCCACGAGACTGCTTAAATTCTACTTAGCTTTCTCACCTCTTAGCTGATTCTTCCTGATTGTTGTGTTTCATGCCCCCTTACAGTTTAGGATCAAGTAAAAGGAAACAATAGAAGGAATGTCAATCTCTACAGTACGCTTTCCTCCAACATCATCTTATTCCCTAATTTTGACTGTCTTTGTGTCTGAGGACCTGAAGTAAGAGTGCTAAATCCATTATTATTTGACTCCACATCATTGAGCAGCTCCACTTTCCTTCTCAGCCTCCGAATTCTGTGTTGGGAATAAGCAAATGCCCCAAAGGGAAGAAACATGAGAGAAATTCCACCGTTTAACTTTTCTCTTTTGTTTCCTTAAATCTTTGCGTCCTTCATTGCTCTTTGATGCCTTCAAACAGCTGTTTTTATTTTGTTTTGTTTGTGTTATTTTATCAAGTTTTACAGTGGGTCTTGGTGGGAAGATTTGTTTTACATCAGCTGCGTTGTAATTGGAAGGCTCCTAAGTCTCTTTTTATCTGTACACACTCTACATTTTTTTTAATTCTTTGTCCATTATTTGTTAAAGAAAACCACCTACTTATTTTGCAGGGTGTCCCATGGTACATCACTATGATGTCACTTAACATGGTCCTCTGAGCTCCGTATTTTCTTTAAACCGGTGGTTAAATATAGATGTAACTTTGTCAAAAATACTTGATAAATACATACGTATATTTCTAATTGTGTTAAGTTGGGAAGCTCATAGTGTCTAATTTTCTCTATTTTTTTTGATGTTAAGAATGAATTCATGTGTTCAGTTTTATTTTAATTTGTAATTGGTGTCAAATGGTAAATAAATGTATGGTTTTAACGTTGTTAAGAAACTGCCAAGTGGTCTTTGATGGTAACCAGACCATTTTACGTCTCTAAAACCATAGTATGAGAGTTATGGTTACTCTAAATTCTTGCCAACATTTGGTATTGTCACTGGCATTTTTTGGTCTTTTATTGATCATTTCCCCATTACCTACCACTGGTGAGCCCCTTGAATTTGAATTTATCTGTTATCAATATATTACTGCCTCTTCATTTACATTTGCTTTTTCCTTATGTATATTTACCCATTATTTTTTTCAAATTGTTATTTAAATTCTAGTTAGTTAACATATAGTGTAATACCAGTTTCAAGAGTAGATTTAGTGATTCATCACTTACATATAATGCCCAGTGCTCATTATAGCAAGTGCGCTCCTTAATACCCATCACCCATTTAACCCACTTCCCTCCATCAACCCTCAGTTTGTTCTCTATCACTAAGAGTCTTATGGTTTGCTGGGGCGCCTGGGTGGCTCAGTCGGTTAAGTGTCCAACTTTGGCTCAGGTCATGATCTTGCAGTTCGTGGGTTTGAGCCCCATGTCAGGCTCTGTGCTGACATCTCAGAGCCTGGAGCCTGCTTCAGATTCTGTTTCTCCCCCTCTCTCTGCCCCTTCCCTGCTAGCATTCTGTCTCTCTTTCTCTCAAAAATAAATAAACATAAAAAAAGATTTAAAAAAAGTCTCTTATGAGACTTATGCTTCCCTCTCTCTCTTTACCCATTATTTTATCTGTCAGTTTCATCAATTTTTTGGTCTTGCCTTTGTCTTTTAATAAGATAATTTAAACAATATACAATTATTGTGTTATTTATTTGGTTATGAGTGTGTTGTTTTGTTCTTTCTCTTTTTAAATTTTCTTTTGTTTGTTTTGGTACATATGCCATATTTTATAGCTTTTGCACATCCCCAGAGCTTTGAAAAACATAAGTCCTTTCATTTTTTCCAAAATACTCTTAAATTTGTAATTCTCCAAGTGTTAGAATTAGTGTGAAAATTTTCATATGTGACATAATATAAGCGGTTTATCACACATTTGCATTATCTCCCTCTTCCTCTGCTATAGTTTTAATATGTTGCAGTGTTTTAGATCAAGATTAGTATTATTATTCCAGCATTTAAAAATGTTTATTTATTTATTTTGACAGAGAGAGGGGGAGAGAGAACACACATGCATGAATGCACAAATGGGGGAGGGGCAGAGAGAGAGGGAGAGAGAAAATCCCAACCAGGCTCCACACTGTCAACATGGAGCCAGACACAGGGCTCACTCCTACAAACTGCGAGATTGTGACCTGAGCCAAAATCAAGAGTCTGGTGCTTAACTGACTGAGCCACCCTGGTGCCCCTTGATTATTCTTGATGTTTCATTTTTTTTCTTGGCTCCCCGTTACAAACATCAGTTGACCTGAAGTTAACTTTATCTTCTTTGTTCAAACTGATCATCTTCTCTCTTATAATTTTTAGCTTTAGACCAGTTGTCCAAGTTCTGGGAGAGAAGGTCTCATGTTTGTTTTCCATATAACTTGGTTAATTTTCCTTAGTGCAAATCCTGCACTTATTCCCTCTCGTATGGAATTTAATTTAGTTACTGTGCTTTTGGTGTCCTTTTATCTTATCCATCTCTTTGTAATTCCTGCTGACTCTTGGATTTGTCATGTTATTTCACCTCACACTATTTTCTCCTTATTGCTTTATGCTCCTCTTTTATTGAAAATGATTTATTCCACCTTTTAGATGATGATATCAAAGAGTTTCTTGAAAGTTTTCTTTGTATCCTCTAATACATACTTTTCTGAGGTTTGAGAATTCTAGAAGTCTTTTGGATCCTGTATTAGTCAGGATTCTCCAGAGAAACAGAACCAATAGTGTGTGTGTGTGTGTGTGTGTGTGTGTGTGTGTGTGTGTGTATGAAAGGTTTATTGTAGGAATTGGCCCACATGATTATGGAGTCTGAGGAGTCCTGAGATCTGCAGTTGTTAAGCTGGAGACTCAGGAAGTTTGTGTAAATTCTGGATTGAAAGCCTGCAGGCTCAAGACCCAGTAAGAGCTGTTTTTTAGTTCAAGTCTGAAGTCTGGAAAAGACTGATGTCCCAGTTCAAGGCAGTTAGGCAGGAGTTCCTTCTTCCTCACAGGAGGATATGCCTTTTTGTTCTATTCAGGCCTTCTACTGATTGGATGAGGCCCATCCACATTAGGGAGGGGATTTGCTTTACTCAGTCTATTGACTTAAATGTTAATCTCATCTGAAAATACTGTCACAAATGCACCCAGTGTAATGTTTGACCATATATCTGAGCACCCCGTGGCCCAGTCAACTTGACACATGAAATATAATTAACACGTAAAATAACCACAGATGCTATGCCCTTTTTTTTTTTTTCTCTTCATTTTGTGGCATTCTTACTTGGGCCATGTGCTGGTATTTTATTCTCCTACTTGACCCCAGATGTAGTTCTTTACACATTGAATCCTTGTCAGAAAACAAGGGTAGTAGACAGCCTTTCATCCTTTTTTCTTCCCCATTTAATGGCAGTCTCATCCTTTCCCTAAACTATTTATGTATGTAATGATATGCACATCTCTCCTCTGATTTCCTGGTTCTCCTGGCTTTTAAGTTACCAGTTATTACAGCTAATCAACTTCAATGGCTTTCATACCTAAGATTGTATTTCCTTACATAATAACAGTTCCAGAAATTATAATCACACAGAGGCTCAGGAATGTCAGGGCTAAGGTATTTGTCATTTCTTAACCTTTTTCTCAAAGTTCTAAGGCAGAATTTTAGCCATCACATATTTAGATAGCAGAAAAAAGGAAGGATCGGGCAAAAGGGCTTCTGAAGACATTTCTGCTTTCAAATCATTTGCCTCCCATATCTGACGAGGCTGAGAAACGTCATATTCTGTTTATGTTGCCAAGGATTATTTTGTTAATGAAGAAGGGAGCAGGGATGATGAACAGGCAACTGACATAGTCTGCACATATATTCTGTTTTGAGTGGAGGTGGTGTCTTACTGTCACCATTGTCTGCATCTCTAAAAAGTTTCTAAACTTGTGGGATACAGTGCAAATGGTCAGTTTCTAGCATGTCCTGTCACAGAGATTCTTCCGTTCTTGTTCTTCCTTCACTCAAGGACTACGCCTCTGAGATTACATTATATTTCAACAGTTTGCCTTCAACTATAAGTTTAGGTCATCTCTTCAAGATGCACAGCTTCTACTTCGATTTAAGAAAGAAGCTAGGTGGCAGGAAGTAGTTGAGGGATGTACTAGGAATAGGGGAAGCCACATTCTAACTTAATGGCTCAGAGGAACAAGTATAGAGAGGAACAGCTGCCTAGTTCTGTATTATGTAATTCTCAGTGTCTCTGAGATCAAGGGATAGATTGTAGAAGACTTTTACAGAGTGTTTGATGTATTCTGAATGTAGAAAATGTAGGAACATTTTTCTTAATTCAGCTTCTGCCTTCTACTTTAGGATAACTTCATCTCTGTTTTTTCAGTCTTGGTTGTAGCATTATTGTGGCTTTTCATCTTTTTCTGGCTCTTTACTATTGAGAGTGTTTGTGAAAAACTATACTGAAGGGCTGTTAGCCAGGCAATCTTTATTCAGTGGGTATTTATTTTAATAGCCATTTGGTTTCATTACCTTTTAATGAGTTCTTTGATAGCGAGTTCCTTAATTAACAAGGCAGTCTTTCAGGTTTCCTCTTTTCTAATTGTTAACATATTTTGTTGCTTTCACACAGATACGCTGTGATGAAAAGTTTCCTCTTTACGGCTCCTGTAGGACCATTCAGAAGGGGAAAGATGGGGATGGGGAGAATATGCAGCATGTTTCCTTAGGCATAAATGGTTTAAGAGTATTTGCTCTCCCAAACTGAGACTGAGTGAAATATTCCTATTTCATGCTCAATTTCCTACAACATGATGAACTCAGAGTGGATTTCTACGTGTATGAAAGTTGATTGAATCCAGCTCACGTTAGAATTTGCATGTTATAGAATTTTTCTATAACCACTTTTCAGGAAATGTGGAATATTTAATTCAGCCTGGGACCCAAACAAGTTTTCATTTAAAAGTTTCCTCGATCCATATGCAGTACTCCTCGCAAAGATAAGAATATTTTATAATACACTGCCTGCCACTCATTGAGGCCCTAATATGTGCCAGATACTGTATAGGTCTCTACAGTCTGTTATCCCATTTATTGCATAAATTTCTGCAAGGTCGGTGTCATTATCTTCATTATACTGATGAACAAGCTAAGTCTAACCAAGATTAGACAACTTTCCTTAAAGGGCACAGAAGTGACAGGGCCAGGATTTGAACCTAATTTAGTATGAACCAAAGTCCTGGCTCTTTCTCTGTGTATCACATCCCCTCTAGTCCTGTCTTGCTTTCACTACGACTTGCCATAAAATGGACATGGTGGCTCATGCACTGTTCTCCCATAGTAAGATTAAGTACAGAGCTAATTAAATTGTTGTAAAGAAGATCTTAAATGATTTCCCTCAGAGAAAACCTAAGGGTTTAAATATTCTGAAATGAAGTATTTGTATTGGCAGAAAATAATGAACCAAAGCACCTACAGGATACGTTAGCTCAAAAAAGCAAAAAAGAAACTCAGGCTAATGAGGTGTTTGGGAGGAGAAATGCTCTTATTTAGGGTATTGACCAGTTAGGAACTGAGTAATAAGTTGTATGTGGAAGTTAAAAGCGACTGGCTGGCAGACAGTCAGGCGTCTGTACCATTGTGTTTTGTAAACTTTCTCCTATGGCTGTGGTGTGTTTTTTCCAAGCCCACTTAATTTTTTATGAGGTTTGTAAAGGTCTTGAATAAACAATTGAGATTATAGAGGTTTTCCTGGAAGCTTTGGTTAATATTTTAATACACTCTGCTTTGTCACATTATTAAATAGCTTATTGGAAAGTTTGAAAGAGAGTGTTTCTTTTTTCTTCTTCCTATTTTTCTTCCTTTTTTTTTTTTTTTGGTTCTGGTAGTTAAATATCAAAATTGAGTATAGTTTTTAGTTGATTCTCTCTCTTCTTTTTATTTTAACTCGATACCTCTATAGATCACCCTTGGATTAGAAATCAGCATCTGGGAGGCCTCCACTTAAAATGCACTTCAAGTGAAATTACAGTTTAGAGGGTATATCTTGAAATGAAGCCAGTGATTGTAAATGTATGTAGTAAGCGAGGACTGGAGAAGGAGAGGGGGATCGGACAGGGTCAGAAAACAGGAACTAATAGAACTTTGGAGATTACCTCATCGTGACCTTTTCCTCATTAATATTTGAATCTGATTCTTTGGCATCTTGGTTGCAGTCTGGTGAAATGTCAAGCATGGCAAGGACTGAATCCCTTCAAAGACATTTCTGTGTTAATGAGATGACTTGATGAAGTTGACCTTTAACCTGAACAGGAATTGAGGAAAGAGAAAGGAAGAGTTTTTATTTCTCATTTGAGGACTTCTTATTCTATGGAGGTTTGTGTAGTAATAATTGTTATTTGTAGAGTCCTTTATATGACCTCATTTCAGATTGGAAGCCACTTGAAAACATTTCCATGTTGTTGTTATTGGGATGTAACGAAGGTCACCCCGTAAGCCTTACCACTTTTGTGAAGCTTTCTCTGACTGTTTTGGCCTCATAACCGTTTCTTCTAAAATCATATAGCACTTAGAGTTTATTCTGCTCAGTTTAGCACTTAATTGCATGTTCTCCTTGATTTGCTTCAGAACGGGAAGTATACTTTCCACTTTTTGCGTGAACAGAATTTTTTGGTTAAAAAGAGGAAAATCATCTGACTCTATAAAAGGCGTAAATGGTTAGTAAAATATTATGAGCTCAAAAAATACTTACATTTTAAGCAGATATACCCAGTGTCTTTTCAGCTGTCTTCCATGCTCGGGATCAGAGGAATAAATATTATAATAATCAGAAGACATTTACTGAGTACTTACCAGTACCAGGTAGTGTGGTAAATACTCATAGGAATTGTTTCTATTTAACCATCATAACAATCCTACTTTACAGATGACAAAATTGAGGCAAAGGTTAAATTCAGTGTTCCATGGCACTGTATTTAATGTTTGTTTTCATTAAATCACATATTTAATATTTAATATTTACACTGGCAATTTCATATTTAACCCTGTTGTCGTCTATGTCAGTAGAACATACAAGTCAAGGTGTATTCGCTGGTATTTTTGTTGTTTTGTAATGGGAATGTACTGACTAACTGGCTATATATACTCTTAATCCTTTATTGTGAATTTGAGTTTATATGAATATATGAATGCCATATATGAATGCATTTTCATTATAAAGCAAAAACGTTTGCCAAACTGATAATGGAAATCAAGACAAGGGCACATAAAATTATTGGCCAGGGCAAAGTTCTTTAAATGGCTATTATAGTTTTTTTTTTTCTGGTTGGTATATATTGGTAAATTAAAAAGGTTCTTTGCGGGGCGCCTGGGTGGCGCAATCGGTTAAGCGTCCGACTTCAGCCAGGTCATGATCTCGCGGTCCGTGAGTTCGAGCCCCGCGTCAGGCTCTGGGCTGATGGCTCGGAGCCTGGAGCCTGTTTCCGATTCTGTGTCTCCCTCTCTCTCTGCCCCTCCCCCGTTCATGCTCTGTCTCTCTCTGTCCCAAAAATAAATAAACGTTGAAAAAAAAAAATTTAAAAAAATAAAAAAATAAATAAATAAAAAGGTTCTTTGGGTCCTGGGTATGATCTCATAGCTCAAATGAGGGAGTGAGACTTATTCTTTAGTCATAAATATTTTTATATTTATATTTTTATATCTGTATACTTATATACAAAATATAGAAAAAGAATTGTCCAAAAAAGGAAGGGATCAATTCTTGGGATGTAAATTACAACAGGTTTTAGAGGAACAGGGTACCAAAGAAAAAAGAAACACAGAGAAAGAGCCCCCCCCCCAATATCTTTATAAAATTCTCCTTCAGTCCCTGGCTAATTTCTAAGTTTCATAAATTAGGGCCTACTCTGGAGCTGTAGAAGACATCAGCTGCTGAAATATTGATAGCTGAGCAAATATTCTAAAAGTGCACAGCAGAGACATTGAAGATTGGACCCACACAGAGACCTGATGAACACATGGCCTTTGTGTTTAAACATTTGCATTTCTGTTTAAACATTCAGTAAGGCCATTTGCAGGGATTAGGGAGAAGGTCCTAAGATAAAGAATGAAATTAAAATAGACCCACTGTAACTTTAAAAACAAGCATGACAGAATGAGAGAGGATCCACTACCTGCCTGAACAAAACTCAAAACTCTGCTGAGGAAGATAACATAATCTAACCCCTCTGTAGCATCTTATCTGCAATGTGTGGTATGTGAAACAAAGTTTCTTAACATGATAATAAGCAGAAAAACTGACCTGCAATCAAAAGTTAAAACAGTCAATAGAAGCAGATCGTTAGATAATCCAGATATGCTAGTAGAGATTTCAAAATAACTGATACATATGTTAAAGAAAACAGAGGAAATAATGAACAAAACACAAAAAAAGATTATTTGAACAGATATTAGGAATCAAATGTGTTTTTTTAAAATTTTTTTTTACATTTATTTATTTTTGAGAGACAGAGAGAGACAGAGCATGAGCAGGGGAGGGGCAGAGAGAGAGGGAGACACAGAATCCGAAGCAGGCTCCAGGCTCTGAGCTGTCAGCACAGAGCCTGACGTGGGGCTCGAACCCACGAACCGTGAGATCATGACCTGAGCCGAAGTCGGACGCTTAATCGACTGAACCACCCAGGTGCCCCTCAAATGTGTGTTTAAGAATAGCAAAATACAGGGTTTGTAATGAAGAGCTCATTATGTGAGCTCTTAAAAATGGATTAAATGTGTTTAATAAGAGATTCAATGAAGCAGAAGTCAAGATAATTTAACTCAATGGTCTATAGACACCACCAAAATGTAAATGCATAGAAAAAAGAAAAAAAATGTACTTTTAATTTAAAAAAATGAAATAGGGCATAAAAGAGAGATAGAACACAGTTGAAAGGCGTAACACTTGGGGTGCCTGGGTGGCTCAGCCGGTTGAGTGTCCAACTCTGATTTCAGCTCAGGTCATGATCTCGCAGTTTTATTAGTTCCAACCCCACATCTGGCTCTGGTGGGCAGCACAGAGACTAGTTAAGATTCTCTCTCTTCTCTCTGTGCCCCTTCCCCACTCATGCTGTCTCTGTCTCTCTCAAAATAAATACATACATACACACATACATACATAAATGTATAACACTTATGTTCTTGGAGACCCAGAAGGAAAGGAGAGAATGAGCATGGTACAGAACCTTTAAGGTGTCTGCACTCAGTAACAGATCTTCAAACTGCATGAATAAAAACTGACAGAACTGGAAGGATAAATAGACAGATTCACAGGTACAGCTGATTATTTTAACACTCCTTCCATAACCAATAAAACAAGTAGACACAATGTCATTAAGGGTATAGAAGACTTGAACCACAGTAAAACAACTTGACTTAATTGGCATTCTACCACAACCAGCTGTTTTTTAGTGTACATGGAACATTCACTAAGTTAGAACATATTCTGGACCATAAAACATGTCTCAATAAATTTAAAAGGAGTAAAATCTAACCGACTATGTTTGCCATCTGCAACAGAAATAAATTAGAAATCATAAGACATGTTTATGTAATTACCCACTTAGACATAATATATCATTGATTTGCTAACGTGTTGAAATTGTGTATGTGTGTTTATGCAGGATGTTGGTATATAGTTTTCTGTTCTTGTATTGTCTTTGCCTTTGATTTTGCCACCAGTGTAATGTTGGTCTCATAAAATGAGTTTAGAAATGTTTTCTCTCTTTTGCAATAGATTTTGTCTAGAATTGGTTTAATTTCTTCAATTAATACTTGATAGAATTCACTGGCAAAATAATCCGAGTTTAGAGTCTCTTCATTGGAAGTTTATAAAATATAAATTTAATGTCTTTATCAGAAATAAGCTTATTTGGGGCACCTGGGTGGCTCAGTCAGTTAAACGTCTGACTCTTAATTTCAACTGAGGTCATGATCTCGTGGTTCATGAGCTTGAGCTCTGTGCTGGGCTCTGCACGCTGACAGCATGGAGCCTACTTTGAATTCTCTCACCTTGTGTCTCTGCCCCTCCCCTGCTCATGCTCACTCTCTCTCTTAAAAAAAAAAAAAGAAACTTATTTAGTGTGTGTGTGTGTGTGTGTGAGTGAGAGAGAGAGAGAAAGAGAGAATCTCAGGAGATGTAGAGAAAGCATTTAGCAAAAATGGACACCCTGTCAAAAAAAAAAACAAAAAACAAAACTTCTTAGCAGACCAATCTAGTCTTATTTAATCTAATAAAAGGGTATCTATGAAAACCTACAGCTAACATTTTACTTAATGGTAAAAGACTGAATGTTTGACCTCTAAGATCAGGAACAAGACAGGTATGTCTGCTCTCACCATTCCAATTCAACACACTATTGGAGCTAGTTAATGCAAAGTGACAAGTAAAAGAAATAAAAAGAGTGCTAATTGAAAGGGGGAGTGAATGAAATGTTTTTCTTTTTAAAAAGATAACACAATTGCTGATATAGAAAATCCTAAAGGATTTTTTATTTATTTATTTATTTTTTACTTTCTTCAGCACCGTATTTTCTTTTTTAATTTAAATTCAAGTTAGTTAATTGATGGTTTAGTATTGATTTCAGTAGTAGAATTTAGTGATTCGTCACTTACAGACAACACCCAGTGCTAATGCCAATAAGTGTCCTCCTTAATGCCCTTAATGCCCATTTAGCCCATACCCACCAACTTCCCCTCCAGCAACCCTGTTTGTTCTCTGTATTTAAGAATCTCTTATAGTTTGCCTCCCTCTCTGTTTTGATCTTATTTTATTTTTCCTTCCTTTCCCTATGTTCATCTGTTTTGTTTCTTAAATTACACATATGAGTGAAATCAAATGATACTTGACTTTCTCTGACTGACTTATTTGTCTTAGTGTAATACACACTAGTTCCATCCACATTGTTGCAAATGGCAAGATTTGATTCTTTTTGGTCGCCGAGTAATATTCCATTGTATATATAAACCACATCTTCTTTATCCCTTCATCAGTCGATGGACATTTGGGCTCTTTCCATACTTTGGCTATTGTTGATAGTGCTGCTATAAACATTGGGGTGCATGTGCCCCTTCAAATCAGCATTTTTGTATCCTTTGGATAAATACCTAGTAGTGCAATTGCTGGGTGGTAGGGTAGTTCTATTTTTAACTTTTTGAGGAACTTCTGTACTGTTTTCCAGAGTGGCTGCACCAGCTTTTTATCTTGATGAGGCTCCAATAGTTCATTTTTGCTTTTGTTTCCCTTGCCTCCTATGAGATCTTTAAAAAATGGTAGTGGAACTAAGTTTGCCATATCACAAGATACAAGGTCACTATGCAAAAAATAGGTCTGTTTCTTTGTGCTAATAAAGAGGAATTAGAATCTGAAATGAAAAATCAGTGTAGTATACGACATCAAAAAGCAGGAAATACTCTGTAACAAAATATGTGCTAAAGTTGTGCACTCAAAACATTAACCAAACAAAATTAAAGAAGATCTAGTTAAATAGAAAAGTTTACTGTATTTATGGACTCAGTATTATTAAAATGTCAATTCTCCCAAAGTTACTCTTTAGCAGCTCTTCTCTACCAGACTTCTGGGTGAGAATTAAACCTCAGTGCCCTAAGGCATCCATGATATATAATGAATTAACATTTCTTCTATGTATGTGGAATTGTAGTAGTTATACCAATCTTTTAATTTTTTTTTTTTAACGTTTATTTTTGAGACAGAGAGAGACAGAGCATGAATGGGGGAGGGTCAGAGAGAGGGAGACACAGAATCTGAAACAGGCTCCAGGCTCTGAGCTGTCAACACAGAGCTCGACGTGGGGCTCAAACTCACGGACCGTGAGATCATGACCTGAGCCGAAGTCGGACGCCCAACCGACTGAGCCATCCAGGCGCCTCTAGTCATACCAATCTTGAAGGAAATGAGTATCGATGTTAATAAGCTATCTTTAAAATTTATATAAAAATTCAAAAACCTAAAATAAAACTATTTTGAAAAAGAAGAATGTTAGAGAACTTTATACTGCCTAATTTCTATATTTACTATAAATATTTAGTAAGGAAGAGAGTGAAGTATTGGCATAAAGTTTGACTGAAAGATCAATGGAACAGAATAGAGAGTCCCAAAATAGACTCCCACACATGTGGTCCCTTGGTTTTCAACAAAGGTGCCTATCCTGAATCACTATGTTGTATACGTGTAACTAATATTACACCGTATGTTAGCTAACTGGAATTTAAATAAAAACTTTTTTAAACAATAAATAAAAATCTATTAGCTATTCCCCACCCGCACCCACTACCAACATGGACAATAAACTTGAACAGGTACTTTTTAGAAGAGGATATTCATTTGACCAGTACACATATGAAAATATGTTTTAATAGAATTACTCATGAAAGAATACAAATTGAAACTACAATGGTTACCTCTATAGACTGGCAAAATAGTATGAATTATAAAGACTTACAGTACCAAGTATTGGAGAGGCTGTGGAACAACTCCCATACATTGCTCCTGAGAGTGTGAAATGGCACAATCATTCTGAAAAACTGGCAGGTTTTTTTGGGGGGGGGATTTGTTTTTTTTTTTTGAGAGAGAGAGAGAGAGAGAGAGAGAGAGAGTGCAAACAAGTAGGGGAGAGGGGCAGAGGGAAAAAGCGAATCTTAAGCAGGCTCCACGCTCAGTTCAGAGACCCTGAGGAGGCTTGATACCATGACCCCGGGATCATGACCTGAGCTGAAATCAAGAGTCAGACGATCAACCGACTGAGCCACCCAGGCGCCCCAAAAGTTTGGCAGTTTCTAATAAAATTAAACATACAGCTACTCTGTAATCTAACAATCTCACTCCTGAATATCTTTCCAAGGAAAATGAATTTCCACTGAAAGACTTCATTCAGAATAGCTCCCAAATAGAAACAACCCCAAATATATACCAGTAGAAAAAATTAATAAACAACTTGTGATTTATTCATGCTCCTCAGCCATAAAAAAGAACAAACTATAGTTACATGCAGTCACATGGATGAATCTCAAAAATATGCTGAATTTAAAAAGCTAGGCACAAAAGAAGGTTATAGGGTTCTTTTTATATGAAGTTCAAGAACAGGCAAAACTGATCTATGTGGCTATAATCTATGAGGGTTTACTGATTTGAAAGGGCCATGAGGAACTTTCCAGTGTATGGAAGGGTTCTCTTATCTTGATCTTGATGGCAGCTTTATAGGTTTTTATATACGTAAAGATCATCAAGCTATGTTCTTAAGATTTGCACATGTACTGTTTGTAATTATACCTCAATAAAAGCACGCATAGCAAACAGTGTTGTTGTTCTTTTTAAAGGGTTCTTATGTTTCTTGAAAGGTGACTGAGGATAAGAAAGTGAAGCAAGTGGCTAGGTCTCAGAGCCAATAAATCCCTCCTCTCCTTCCATCCACATCCTGAGTAGTATATACTCCAAGTTCTGTTTGGACTATGCTTTTTTCTTTGGACTTCTTAATTGTTTCATGACAAGTAAGGTAGAGATTGTTTACCCTTTTTTTTTTTATGTTTTTCTTATTTTTGATTACTAGGGGCTCACCATCTCATTGTAGGCTCTACTGATGGCTCAAATGACACTATATATGTTGTGCAGGATACTTTGACTACCATCCTTGGGCTTCACTTCTTTTCTTTGTTTGTTTGTTTGTTTGTTTTAGCTGTTAGGAAACTTTTGTTTGTCTAGAATGGGGATTTGTGCATGATTTTAGTGAATGGATATTTATACAGATTTTCTGACTTGAAGAATGTTCTTTGGGCAGGATTGTAAAGACATGAATTCAGTTGTGGGAAAATCTACTTGGAGAGGATGTGTGATTTTTTTTTAAGTCTGTTTATTTATTTTGAGAGAGAGAGAGAAAGCATGAATCGGGGGATGAGCAGAGAGAGAGAGAGAGAGAGAGAGAGAAAGAGAGAGAGAATCCCAAGCAGGCTCCACGCTGTCAGTGCAGAGCCTGACTGGGAGCTTGATTTCAGGAACCGTGAGATCATGACCTGAGCCAAAATCAAGAGTCAGTTGCTTGACCAACTGGGCCACCCAGGCACCCAGATGTGTGATTTTTTTAGATGGTTTAAGTATAATGGTGAAGTAAAAATTTGTTCATGGAATTTCTGCAGCACATGGGAAACCAATGTTCCAGGCATGGGTCCCAGATGACAAAAACTTATGCGAAGACCCAGAGTTCTATTCCTCCAAATATAACTTAATGAATGTCCACCCTAAATAAATAGGAGACCCAGTGCTCTGGAATGAATTGGTCTTATCCATAGCTATGGGCTATTGAAGAAAAAGGAACAAGGTAGCTTTCTTATTCAATAAAGGAAAGCAAGTTAGCAATCAAAAATCAAGTTCCCTGGGGCAGGCAGAAATAAGACAAGGGTCCATATTAAAGGGAATGCCTACAGTAAAGGTCAGAATAGAAGGTTAAGGGAGCAGAGGCACCAGGTAAACAGAAAGGGAGCGCTTTATAGCGTGGCTTTACATTCTCTCTGCAGAGCTCTTACTTGCCTTGCTAGATCAGTTTCTGCATCTGAACTTTTCTCTGTTTCACAGTGAAATAACTCATTACATGACTTGAGAAAGAAAAATTTGACAAAACCAAAATGTAAGCAAGGGAGTGTTATTCAGGAAGCAAAAGCAAAAGAGAAAGTTGGTGTGAAAAAGACAGCTCTCTTTCACAGAACAGTTCCTGGCACTTTGCATTTGTCTTACTTTGAAACTTGCTAAGATTATCCAGAGAAAGAGAAATTTGGCTTTGGCCATTTGCAGTGACTAAGCCAAGATCCTTGGTGATCTTGGAGTCAGGGTCTGGTCCCAGTAAGCTGACAGAGAGCTGTGGTTGGAGTCCATTCTCAGTACCTACTGTGAACTGAGCTTTCTTTTGATGCTTCCTTAATGGAGAAGGGAGAAAAAACCTCTCGCTCAGTATCCTGGCCTTTTAGACTTGTGTGATTTTTCTTGTCCTCTCCATTCCCTTAACCCAAGTCATGGAGCAACAGAAACACATGGCAATTACCAAAGTCCCTTTACTGGGAAGCAGAATCAAATGATTATTAAGTCTTTGGTGTCTGACAGGGCTGGGTTCACATCCCAGCTTCACCACTTGCAAGATACACTGTATAGTTTAACTCCTCTGTACTCACATGTATAAATCAAGGGTTAAATACTTCATGGGGTTCTTGCAAGAATTATGTGAGAACATGTTCAAAACATTTGGACATAGTCAATGCTTAATAAATGAAGGCAGCCAGTCTGGCGATGGTAGAGATAGTGGTGGGATTGATGATGGCGATGCTTTCTCTAAGCTCCTCACCTCTATTCATTTGTGTTCTCTGACATAGAACTTAGTATCGTGTAATTGAAGTACATGGTAATTGAAAGTAATGAATACTGGGGTGCCTGGGTGGCTCAGTTGGTTAAGCGTCTGACTTCGGCTCACATCATGATCTCACCCTTCATGGGTTCGAGCCCCACGATGGGCCCTATGCTGACAGCTCAGAGCCTGGAGCCTGCTTCAAATTCTGTGTCTCCCTCTCTCTCTGCCCCTCCTCCACTCACACTCTGTCTCTCCCTGAAAAATAAATAAACATTAAAATTAAAAAAAGAGAAAGTAATGAATATTAAGCTTTCTGTATGTCTTTTAAGGAGTCTGTGAGATTTCTAAACATTTGTCTTAATTGTGTTTGTGTCTTTGTGTAAGAAACAATGGATATCTCCCTTTTTGTAAAGAGAATTAGATACCTCTAAGACATACAGTTACGTATCGGTGTGTACCTGCTTTGCAGTTTTGATGCCATAGTTTCTTTCCTTTCAGACCGTATGCTTTTTGAGAAAATGTACATGCATTATATGACAGTGCAGTATATCACTCTGTGTAAAGTATTGTGATACAAGGAAGACAGACAGTAAGTAGAGGCGGAGGTAGAGAGGATAATTTGAATTACAGAATATGAATCTGAGTATATTTTTTTTTAATTTTTTTTAACATTTATTTATTTTTGAGACAGAGAGAGACAGAGCATGAACGGGGGAGGGTCAGAGAGAGAGGGAGACACAGAATCCGAAACAGGCTCCAGGCTCTGAGCGATCAGCACAGAGCCCGACGCGGGGCTCAAACTCACGGACCGCGAGATCATGACCTGAGCCGAAGTCGGGCGCTTAACCGACTGAGCCACCCAGGCGCCCCAAGTCTGAGTATATTTTTGCAGTAAGTGAGTGAGTTGAGTTGGTTATCAAAGAGCTACATGGTGAAAACCAAAAAAGTATTTTCGTGGGTCTTGACTCACACCCAGTGGTGATGGTTCTCTCTACGGCCATAAGCCTGATTTTGAATTAACATTATGAACTTGTCACCAGTTTACTCCTCTCCCCTTCTTAAAACTTAAAAAAAAAAAAAATTGTACCTAGATTGAAAAATACTATGAACTAAAATGCTTTGGTAGTGGGTGGTAGTGGACTTTTAATTCATTTAGGTGATGTTTGTTGACTGTCTTGGAGTATGTAAATATTGTAGATGCATCGAGAGGCAGCATGATGTTGCCTGTTGAACTAGTTCTAAGACCCTGTGACTCAAACCACCCTGCACCCCAGGTTTCTTGTGTGTTCAAAATATGGCAATTCTGAGCTCATTTTTCATCTTGTCTGGCATTCTGCGTTTATTCTTGCAGGTTCTCCATACACGGACACTATTACAGCTTCATGAGATACAGCCTAGGTGTCATTAGGCTGATTTGAAAGTCTTCCTAGAGGTATCCAAAAGGCATTTTTATGGGCCATTTCATCAGTTTAGGTTTTCCTAGGTCCCAAATTCTTACCCTGTCCTAGAGACGTTGGCTGTATGTTCTTGGAAAGAATCTGCTTCGTAATAAGATTACTTAATGAAGAGGGTGAAAAAATTGGTGAAACCACCAATTTTTATATCATAGCGCGTTGCTTGTCATTGCCTGAGTCTGTGTTTATCCTTTCTTTGAACACCTATGGACAGTGTGGTGGTAATGGAAACTAGAAGTGAAAGAGAGAATGGATGGTGGGCTGTGAATTAGAAAAGTCCCAAAGTGCTTTCTAGAGTTAGAAAAATATTTGACAATGAAAACATGATTTTCTGCAATTATCATTTTGTTTGGAAATAATTAGCTTGAGGGGAAGTCGGGTGGAAAGTGATTGGAGGGCAGTTAAATAACTTTGTGTGTTAGAGTAGAATAAGGCATGATCATGTATAGGTGCATTTAGCGTCATTGATTGATATATGTTGATATGGACATGAAAGCCAAATTGTGTTTCTTGTGACTATGTTAAGATTAATAAGCTATTTACTATTTTGAGTTGAATAAGGAATCAGAAGTATCAACTAATTTACCCCAAATTACACAGCTAGGGGACTTTCTGACTCAGATCTATCTTATTTTCGTGTTACCAGTCTAGTTGTGCTTCTCCCTGGCAATCTGTTTTGGCCACTGAAGGAAGCCTTTCCAATGCTATCTTCTTCAGCCTCTGGCTTAATGGGGCTTGTAGCTGTTTGATTTTCACAACATCTCCATGTTCACCTTGTCGGGTCCTTTAAATATCTTGGCCTTGATAGTCATGTTGGGCTACAAGTTACAAAGTATGTCCCTGCTGCTACTCAGTATTTGAAGAGTTGGCTCCTGAGCTACCACTATCTTACCTGTTTGGGCCTAGTCTATGCCTTGGATAACCCATTAACCTTGTTAACATCTGGACCAGTTTTTGCTCAGTATTTCGGTGTAAGACAGTATAAGATTTACTACTGCTTTTTAGGTGATGGTTTAGTGGAAAGATACAGATTTAGGACTGGGTGGAAATACCCATAACTCTATGAATTTGTCTACATTTCTGAACTTCACAGAGAGCCTTAGTTTATTGATCTAAAAGAAAAAAATAATCCCAACTTCTTGCGGTAATTCTGAGAATTAAGTGAAATAGCACAAGATGCCAACTGTTTAGGCTGTAGCAAATCTTGGGCATAGAGTAATGGGCATAGAGTAATGCCCAAGAGATGACAGTTTCTTACCCTTTTTTCTGGCTTGTGATCTGCACTGCTGTCTCTGGGCATCTGCTGTAGTCTCATCTTCCTTCCTTCACTCCATTCCCGCTCTCTCATTGTTGAAAACCCACAGGGCTCCTCACAGCATTGATCCGCCCCCTCTGATTGTTCACCCAGGGCCTGTAAGTGTGTTGAACTCCATGGCTCTCCTTGGTGTGGTGTCTGTACCAGGTCTCCAGTGGGTTTAACTGAAAGCAAGCCTCTTATTGGGGATTTCATTCACAATATAACTCTTCTCTTTAGGATTCTGTGTACTTCCATTGCCTCTTTCTCACTCGGTCTGTGTAGTACTCCCTAACTTAGGTATTTCCATTTGTTGTCTTAAGTCATCCAGAGTGTGGATCTTCAGAACATACAAGCAGAAGCATATACATGAGGAACACTTCTAGTATGTATACAAAATAGGGCATTGCTTATCACCCTGTTATTTTTATGCCATAAAATAATATTGTAGTCAAATAAATGAAAATTTGGAAAACATTCAATCTCACAATCAAAAGACATAGAATCATAAAATATCTCCTATTTAATTAGGAGAGAAAAATTTATATAGTACTCAGTGCTAGTGACTATGCAATTGGTGATACTCTCATAAATATGTGGGGACATTATAAATCAGCACATACCTTAAGCAAAGCAGTTTATAGTGAGATATTTAGGGATCTAGTTTCCACCTATGTTTTTCTTCTCATATATGCATATGCATTATGAATCACAGTACTGATACCCTAATATGGTCCAAGGAAATAATCTTAAAGGAATTATCCAAAGTATATAAAAAGGTACACAAATTTCAAAATTCATTGTGGTATTGTTTATTATATTTTTTTTATTTAAAGCCTGCTACTTTTGAGGAAGGCCCTGGCCCAGTGAAACATAGGAGAAAAACGTTAAAGACATTGTAGTCAGAATCTGGCATTTTCATGACTTCTTACTAGACTTACATTACTCCATGACCTACTGCATTTATAATAGAATATAAATATATATGTATATATAGGTATATACATATATATATATATGTAAACATCCTAGATCTCCAACAACAGAAGGGTAGACATAGGCAAGTAAATTGTGGTATACTCCTAAAATGAAATACCGTGGGATAATTAAAAGAATAAACTGCAGCCACATGTATTACATTTAAAAAATTTCACATTTATAATATTGAACCAAAAAAGCAAGTTGCAGAGAGACATATTGTATGATATGATAGAAAGTTTCAAAATACATAAAATTTTTTTATTATATACTTATATGTAACTTTATAATAGTATTTTAAAAATTTAGCTGGTGTACCTAGCAACAATAATGGTTGTCTCTAGGGAGAGGAAAGAAAGTGATTAAGGAGGTCATACAAGGGCTGAAACTGTATTTATAATGTTTAATAGATACATAAGTATTCATCATATAATTCTGTATACCTTTCTGTATGATTGAAATATTTCATAATTTCAAAATAGAAGGATCCATTGACTAACTTGAGATCTCAGACTTTTTGAAACATTATCGTCCTGTTTTTTAGAATAGATGATAAATAACAAATAAAATGGATAAGTATCTGGAAAAAAGTGGATTTCTCTTCTCTGGTTTATAGCTTAGATCTGGGACTAAGATGCAAAGTGTTTGAATCCTTTAAAGAAGATAGTAAATATTAATTTTAATATCAATATTTTAAAAATTAGCTTAGGGACTCCTGGATGGCTCAGTGGGTTAAGCATCCGACTTCAGCTCAGGTCATGATCTCATGGTTCATGGGTTCGAGCCCCACATTGGCCTCTGTGCTGACAGTTCAGAGCCTAGAGCCTGCTTCAGATTCTGTGTCTCCCTCTCTCTCTGCCTTTTCCTTGCTTGCTCTGTTTCTGTCTCTCTCTCTCTCTCTCAAAAATAAACATTAAAAAATTAAAATAAAATAAAATTAGCTTACAGTTTATGTTTATAAACCTCAGTGTTCATTTTTTTTTTAAGATTTTATTTTATTTTTTTGAGTAATCTCAAAACCCAACATGGGCCTTGAACTTAGAACCCCAAGATCAAAAGTCACATGCTCCACCCAACTGAGCCAGCCAGGCACCCTTTCGTGTTCATTTTTTAAGAAAACAAAATTCATCCTCTTCATTTTTTTTTTTCAGGAAACCTTAATTGTTCTTTTCCTTTTTGTGTGTGTTAAATCCTAAAGCAGTAAACACTTTGGTTTCTAGATAAATTAGGGCATGTTGTTTACATTTGTCTTTTAAGAATTATAGTAATTTTGAATTTTTTTAACGTTTATTTACTTTTGAGACAGAGAGAGACAGAGCATGAACGGGGGACGGTCAGAGAGAGAGGGAGACACAGACTCTGAAACAGGCTCCAGGCTCTGAGCCGTCAGCCCAGAGCCCGACACGGGGCTCGAACTCACGGACCGCGAGCTCGTGACCTGAGCCGAATTCGGACGCTTAGCCGACGGAGCCACCCAGGCGCCCCAAGAATTATAGTAATTTTGGAAGGGACTTTTTAAAATTTATTTCTGTGGAAAAAATCCTTCTCTGTTTAATTAAAATTTTGAATATTGTTTATCTGTTGTTTAGGTAAAAGCGTTTGGATGTTAAACATCTGGGCTTTGTGAATTTTAGTTTAATGTTACAGCTGTATAACTCAGGGTGACGAAGCTAATATTTAAGATGTTGCCACCAGGTGCTATTAATCCAAGATTATTGAATGCCGAGGCTATCACGATGGAGAAAACCTTAAAGAAATCTCTAACTGAAAAATGACTTGTCATTTTTGTTGGAATTTCATTGTAATCCATTACCATGATTTACGCTCTTGTATTTCAGGGAAAAGTGGCCCAGACAGCATGTATGTCAGCTTGCAAGCATTTGGCCACATCCTTGATGCAGCTGTTGCTGGAAGCCGAAGTAAGACAGCTCACCTTGGGAGCATTGCAGCAGTTCAACTTGGATGTCAGAGAATGTGAACGTAAGATAGCGAACCACCCTTCACTTGTTTGTTTCACCTGTGTACTCACGTCTGTGAAAACCAAGAAGTTTAAGTCTGTGGGGTCTTTGTTACCGATGGGGTCGACAAATACGGGAGACAACTTGAAGGATGTGTAGAAATGGCCTATCATCAAGCAGATTTGAGCACCCAGAGTGCCTAGGCCCACATGTAGAACAGAGATCTCTGGCCACAAACGAATTTGCAATCTAGAGTGGGAGGTAAGGCAGACGTGCGTTTTATAGGCACCAAAGAAAACCTGATTAGTCTGAAGACTTCGGAAGAATGCAGTTCCCAGTCACGTTTTTTTATGTTATATTTTAAGGCTATTTTTACATCTTATCTGCAAACTCTTCTTAGTCTAAAGAACAAATGCGTGTGCATTTGTGAATCAGAAATGCTTTCTATTGCAGGTAAAAATAGAAAATGTTAGAGTGGTTTAAAAACATAGGTTTTATTTTTCTCGAGGCAGTGAGTTGCTGTGTTGATTTAGTTGCTCAGTGTTGTCATCAAGGACTCAAGTTTTATTTATTTATTTATTTATTTATTTATTTATTTATTTATTTATTTTTGAGTATAGTTGACACACAATGTTATATTCGCTTTAGGTGTATAACATAGTGATTCAGCTTCTATATACCTTGGGCTGTTTTCACCACAAGTGCAGCTGCCATCTGTCTCCATTGAAGGTTATTACAATATTATTGACTGTGTTCCCTATGCTGTGCCTTTTATTCCCATGACTTATTCATTCCTTAACTGGAAGCCTGCATTTCTCACTCTCCTTTACCCATTTTGCCCATCCCTCCACTCCTCCTCCCTCTGGCAACCAGCCGTTTGTTCTCTGTGTTTATAGGTCTGATTCTACTGTTTGTGTGTTTATTCATTTGTTTTGGTTTTTAGATTCCACATGTGAGTGAAATCATGTGGTATTTAGGGGACCCAGGCTCTTTTGTTCCCTCTCCTCTGCCACACTTAGAGTGTGGAATTTTCCTCCTCATGCATATTATTCCTTCTCATTTATGTATTGTATTATAATCAGGAGAGATTCACATTCCCTCAAAAAAACCCCAAAATGCCATATGACCCAGTGAGTCCACTTCTGAGTATTTACCCAAAGAAAACAAAAACACTAATTTGAAAAGATACACACAGCCCTATGTTTATTGCAGCATTACTTACAATAGTCAAAATATGGAAGCACCCTAAGTATCCATAGATAGATGAATGGATAAAGAAGATGTGGTATATATCTACAATGGAATTGTACTGAATTCAGCCATAAAAAAGAATGAAATCTTTCCATTCATGACAACACAGATAGACATAGAGAGTATTATGCTAAGAGAAAAAGACAGATACCGTATGTTCACTTAAATGTGGAATCTAAACAATAAAACAAATTAAAAAAAAAAAAGAAATAGACTCATAAATACAGAAAACAAACTGGTGGTTGCCAGAGGGAGAGTGGGGGATGGATAAATAGGTGATAGGGATTAAGAGGTACAAAATTCTAGTTATGAAATAGGGAAAGTCACAGAGGTGAAAATTAGAGCTTAGGGAGGATAGTCAATAATATTGTAATACCTTTGTATGGTGGCATGGTAACTACACTTGTGGTGAGCATTTTGCATTGCATGTAACTATTAAACCACTATGCCGTGCCATCGAGACTAATATAATATTGTATGTCAGCTATAGTTCAATAAAAAAAAGAAGAGGAGATTCATGTTCAAGACAGGAAAAAGAGCCCAGTGTCACTTATTCCTTTTATTAAGATAATTGAAACCTTTTCAGGAGATTCCTAACAGACTACTTTGTTGTATCTCATTGGTCATCATACAGTTGTACGGTCACCTCCGGCTCTAAGGGAGGCCAGAGACTGAGTATCTGGAAAAGTGATAGAGGACCATTGTAATTGGGACAGTTGGTTCATCATGAATCATGCCCTTGGAGTTGAACACAAAATTAGTTCTGGTTAGGAAGAAGAAGGAAGAAATAAAGAGCGTTCTGGTGTTCATTGTGCTGTCAGCAAGAAATGAAAATGAACAAAAATGATATGATGACTTGAAATTTTTTTTTGATTCTAAGAAAATTAAAATAGTGGAAAATACTAAAAATCTGCTAATACTTCTTCCCCACCTTTTTATTTTTACTTTGTTGGTTTCTCTCACTTGACTCTTGGTGGCTAGAAATTAAGGTTTTATTGGCTATGCTGTTTTTAATTACTTACTTAGTAGAGACTTCCAGTTTCAGTCACCACAGAGGAACAGGTTTCAAAGCTACTTTTCTGCTGTCAATAACTGTAAAACTGGATAAACTGTATAAAGCAGTTTATTTCACGCATTGGATAGCAGACAGCACAAAGCTGTGATCTTTCAGAAAGGGGAAATGCACAAGGTAAACTTGACATTCACTCTCGTTTTCTATCAGAGGGTACTATCCAAACAGCAGCACAGGAAAGTAGAGCCAAAATAAAAAGCAGTGTTTTACATCGAAAAAAACAAAACAAAACAAAATAAAAAAGAGATCGGCATATAGGGCTGGTGAGGCAGCTGGGATTTGTGGGGCAAGATACAAGAGAGCAAGGAGTTGTTTAGAGAAGTAACTCTAGAAGTTTGCTTCGGAGAGCCCTTGAGCCCTTGGTCAAAAACTAAATTGCCATGTGCAGGTTAAAATTCTGTGATTGGCAGAGAACAGCCTCTGAGGATCTGTGGGCTTAATAGGAATGCTAGAGGTCCCACAGTGCTATGAGACATTGGAATTCTGATCAGTCAGAGTTGAGAGACCAGCTAATTATCTTGTACATTCAGTAAGACCCCCAAAAGTTAGACCTTAAGAGTGCTCAAGTTCTAGAGTAAGAGCCAATCTTGATCCACCCTAACAAAGCCTAATTAAAAGAGGCCTGACAAGATAAAGGTAATCTACCAAAAAAATAATTGCCTGCCAAAACACAACTCATCTGTCTTTGAAGGAAGAGGAACACACAAAAAAATTCAGACTCTTAACCATATAGCATTGACAATTGCACAGCAAAAAGCTAAGATTGGACATGTAAAGAAACAGGAAAAAATGTGACCCATGAGAAGAAAAGACAGGCAATAGAAATAGACCCACTGATAACAGAAATGTTGAAAATAGCAGACAGAGCCTTTAAAAAACTGAATATAAACATACTCAATACTTCAATTTACAAAATTTTATATTTTGCAGAAAGAAAAACTTCTTTTTGAGGAATTTTCTTGGGGAAAAAGAAAAGTAGAAAAAGAAAATAAAAGTCACCATGATCTCATCATTCAGATATAAGTATAATTCCAGGGATTATATTCAGAAATGATAATATCCAGCAGCCACAGAACTTTTTCTAGAAATAGTCCGCCAGATTCCATGCATCTACTTAGCCAAAATTGTTTTACATGCCTCTGTTTTAACCAATTAGTTACTTGGAGGATGAAAACATAATGATTGGCTAGACGAATCAAGATTGGTTTTTGCTATTTAGCATGAAGTCATCCATTTCTGAGTTTTGAGAAAAGAGTAGAACTTCACTCTCTATATATAGAGTAGGAGTAGGCAACCAGCCAATGTCATTGGTTCAGCAACTAAGTCTGATGAATGACTGGGAAGGACTACATGACTGCATTTTGTCAGAACTAAAAGATAAAGAGGAATGGAGGTGATAAAGCTAAAATATAGGAGCCTTGAGGAAGAGGAGTGATGGTCTAGGAGAAGCACAGGGGAGGAAGGAAGATGCCTATGTTATGGCCTGATTCTGAAGTACGTTGTATGTCAAAGAAGGAGCATCTTCTACCTGAGGGAAGTAGAGGCAAATTGGTTTCCTTAGCAGAGAGCTAGCTTTCCATTAAGACTAAGAGGTGGAGAGATCACTTTACATACAGTATAATATTGTATTTATGAATGAAAGGGTGGAAACAGAGTTTGTTATCCATGCAAAAGCGGTTCCAGAGAGCCAGTATGGTATCTGAATAGCCATTTGATATATTGGTAATAGCCTTTCAGACTTAGGAATCAGCTTGAAGCCAGCATTTGTAGGGCATGACAGTACCTCCAATAACCATATTACCACTGAAATTTTTTTTGTCCATATATTGTGGAACCACTAAGTTTCATTGATTTAAGAAGTTTTAATGTTTCATTTCTGGTTGTCAGTAATTTGTCTGTCAAAAAACTTTCCACGGACATTTATTTTACTTTAAAAGAAAGAATTCTATTCTATGTCTTTTGCTATACCATCCCCCTAATTCTTTTTTTCTTTAGATGCTCAGTGGTCTATAAAAAATCTTAAAGAAATGATACATAAAATTCAAGTAACTATACAGAGGCGTATAAAAGCAGCCCCAAATGACAAGATAATTAACACTTACATCTTTCTACCCAGTGGTGTGTGCATGCGGTATTTTCTCTATTGTCTGTGAGTCCTTGGAAGAACTGTATAGGTCCTGAAAGAAATCAAACTCTGGACAAGGCAGAAAGTGAATGTACCTTGAGTGTTTGACTCTGAGGCCTGGGCTGCCATTTTCTTAGGTCCCAAGTGAAAAGAGGAATTGTATGCATTGCATGAGCCGGAGATATTCAGCTAGTGCCGTGTAGTCATTAAGAACATAGATTTCAGAGTCAGCTCAACCAAATGGATTCAAGACACCACTTATATTTAGTGTGACCGTGTGTAAATTATTTAACCTCTCACAGCCCCATTTATGAAATAGGAGTAATAATAGTAACTAATATTACAGGAATGGGGTCAGATTTAAATAAGAGAATGCATGAAAGGGTTTATTTCATGGCTGGCAAAACACTATGCATTAAGTAGTGGCTTCTCCTGTTATCATTAGCAGTAGCAGCAGCCTCAGCCGCAGCAGTTAATAAATATCCAGAACTCTCAGAAGGACTTTTGCAGGTCACTCAAACCTTTGTCTATAGTGTATGAATTAGGTAGGTTTGAAGATGCCCTTTTATTTGGGTTAAGAAATTCATTTTTGTTTTTGGTAGTTGTCTGTGAAACTTCTGTGGTTGTCCTGAAATGTCTGATCCAGAACCGATCATTTTCTGATTCTCAGGTTGATGCTCTTGTGAGATATCAGTCAGTCAGCTTGGCTGTTTACTAGAAATAGTAACTATGCTTAGGGCACCATTATCTAATAGGAATGTTGTTACATAATTTTTCCTGACAGGACACTAAACCAAATACGTTTATTTTAATTAATTTATTTTTTAATGTTTTATTTATTCTTGAGAGGGAGAGAGAGACAGAGCATGAGCAAGGGAGGGGCAGAGAGAGAGTGGGACAGAGAACCTGAAGCAGGCTCCAGGCTGTGAGCTGTCAGCACAGAGCCTGACGCGGGGCTCGAACTCCCAAGCGGTGACATCAGGACCTGAGCTGAAGTCGGATGCCTAACCGACTGAGCCACCCAGGCGCCCCTAAACCAAATACGTTTAAAGTGGAGGCTATTAGGAATTCAGGAGGTATGAAGAAAATATTCCTTTCCCTTTCAAAACTGGCAGTGGATATTTCTACTTTGTCTGGATTTCATCTTATACCTCCATATGTTTGTATGTCTTGTATTTGGTTTTAGATGTTGGAGCACTGGATCCTAGCAGAGAAACTGGATTTGAAATACTAACAAGTCTTAAGAGCCTACTACTTTACCTCCTTAACCAAACTTGGGCTCTATATCATACATGCACTTCTTAGTCAGTCTGGGTCTGGATTTGGAATTTCCTAAGCTTTCTCTTTGTGCCTTCTAAATAAAGAGGTCTAGGTTCATGGCCAAGCTCAACTACTTATTTACAGCATTAATTTAGTAATATGTTCACTTATTCAACAAATACATATGGAGCCCCTTCTTTGTGCAGAGTACCATGCTGGAGGCTGGAGATAAAATGGGAAACAGTGGATTTTAAATAGGAGAGTGACTGATTAGATTTGTATTTGTATTATTTTTTATTTTACTTTACTTTATTTCATTTTATTTTATTCTATTTTATTTTACTTCTATTCTATTCTATTCTAATCTATTCAATTCAATTCTATTCTATTCTATTCTATTCTTTTGGTTAGATTTATGTTTTTAAAAGGGACTCTGCAGTTTATCAGGAGCCTTCAAGACCAGTAATAGGTCTACATCAGGATAGAGATGAGTCGAGAGCCTCAGCCTATTTCTGCACAATAATTCAAGCTATGGAAATGAATGGATCAACTCATTTAACCTCCCTGAGTCCATCAATAAACTAGAAATACTAATCCCTGCCCTATTTGTCTCACAGTATTGTTAGGAAGTGAAATGAGATAATATATATAAAATCATTTACAAACATCCATGGAAATTTTACATATTACGTAATCATTTCTTTACCCCTATACTTTTATGTGTGTTTTTTCCTTTTCTTTCTCACTTCCACTGTTATATGGTTTATGGTGTTAAATATTTTCAGTTTTTAGTTATCTACTCAGGTCCCTAAATTATTCAAAAGACTGGTATATTAAAAGTATAATATAATTAACCTAAATCTGGGGCACATTTGTTTGCAAAGAGATACAGCAGGAATTGAATCTTTTAAAATTTAGAAGAGTCCATTTCCCAGGATCCATCAGTCTTTTGCACAGAATAAACTGGGCCTTAGAATAAGAAGGTAAGAGAGGATGCACCTTGTCGTACTCTCAGTTCTTTGGTGGTTGAGTAAATCTGTCCTTGGTTTACTGTTTGGGGAAGGGCTCCAGAGTCTTCCACTTTGCCATTCTTACCATAATAACCCTCACCACTTTACAAGTCAGGAATCCAATGTGGATCTGCCTAAACTTGGGATTTTGGAAAACAACTTCAGAGTAAATTCATGACCTCACTGAGCCTACTGTGATAGAACATAATGGCAGAACACCATTTGTCACTTACCCTCCATAAGTCCCTACTCTAACTGAAAGATCAGATAGCTTTCTGCATCCCTTAAAGAATTAGCTTTAGCTCAGAGACGCCTCGGTGACTCAGCTTCAACTCAGGTCATGATCTCACAGTTTGTGAGTTTGAGCCCCGCATCAGGCTCTGTACTGACAGCTCAGAGCCTGGAGCCTGCTTCAGATTCTGTGTCTTCATCTCTCTTTGCCCATCCTGCCACCCCCTCTCTCAGAAATAAATAAACATTAAAAAGAATTAATTTTAGTAGTTCCTAAAAAGTTTTAACATTTTAGTGTCTTTGTATATATTCACTAAAATAAATGGCTTCGAGTCCCCTTGTGGTATAGACTCAGGTGTGTTTTAGCTAAAGGTAATCAGGCAAACCTTTATAGGCTTGCTTAGGATTTTGCCACTGGGGCTTCAGAATCTTCATAAAGTGGTCTCTGTGAACCTTAAATGCAAGGCCCAAACAACTGCCAGTTGGGATAAATGTACTCACTTGTTTTGATTCTCTGTGCTACGTGAGTCCACCTATCCTTGACTTCCAATTCCATATAGTTCATTATCTACCTTCGGTCACTCACATATGAGTCTCTCTTAGAGCATTAGGCATTCCTTTACCTATCCCTTCTCGATGTGAGGGAGAGAGAACAGAGTCCTCAGGACCCTGGTGAGAAACATAAGGAAAGCATATGTGACAGATCCACACTGTATCATTCTTCCTTTGCGGCCTTTGAAGTTTATATTATGCGAACGCAGCCCTGGCCCTTAAATAACATCTAAGCCAGTGTTAAACCCAAATCTGCATCAGCCGACCAACCAAACTGTTAAAATAACTGCTAGCCAGTACATTCAAGCAAGCCTCTCCAGCGAGATGCCCTATAGTAATTAATTTGTCAGTCAAGATTATGTTTAGTTGTCCTTGAATAAGTAATGCAAAATGCATATGCATACAGTTTTCCCTGTTTTTGCAGAGATTCCCTAGAACACTCTTACATTTCCGTCTGGATATAATTTTTTTCTTCTTTACCTTTATTTTGCATATCACCCTTTGAGCCGTGTTTATTTAGATCTGAGTCACAGGACAAGATTCAATAAGGAGTGGGACATAGAGCAGGCTGCTATCTTCTCTGGCAAAGAGGATGCAATGGAAAGCCTTCTGGAGAAGGGGAGGGATCAAGGTTCCCCAATTTCTTGCAGTACTCTTGCATTTACCAAAGAAATATGGTGAGATTATGAAGACAGCTGGAATATCAGTACATAACTTAAAAGATCAATTTATGCACTTCATTTTCAACTCACTCAGCTATTCAGCTGCAGATAGAGGGGTACTGCAATAGAGCCTCACGATGGCTGTTTTCTTGGATGTTTGAGCTCCACGTTCTACCAGGGATCAGAGTTTGCCCCATTTTCTTGTTTGCCCAGTGTCGTTAAAAGATTTCACATGACTCATATTCTTCAATTTCTTTAACTTGATCGGTGACAGCACAGCTTTGTCCTCCAAAGCTTCACCCGCAGTGAGAACTTGTTCCCTGATGACTTAAGATAATACCTTAATTATGAGCTTGGCTGCCACATTCCTCAGACTGTTGACTTCCTGGGAAACCATGGGAGGTCTCAGTGCCCTTTTCCCTGCCATAACCTGCTAACCAATTTCAAACAGTCTACTTTTTTTCCAAAGTCTTTGTTTGCCAGCTCGATCCCTAATAATCTGTCTTAATTAAGAGTATGTTTATTTGCAAGGGACAGAAATCTCTTCAAACCAGTTCAAGAATAAAGGAAAGCTTATTTTAAATATATGCATTTCATAGAATCCAAGAAAAAGGTAAACAGTAAATCAGTTAAGTTAGGGATCCTGTTTACCCTGATTGTTCCTGTCTCCTTAGCACCTAGCACAGTGCCTGACATATGGTGCTTGCTTAATATTTATTGAATGAATAAAAATGATTCAGTTAGCAACTGCTTCCATTTCTGGAGCTCTTCGTCAGCTCTGAGGATGGGAGGGAGTATAAGTAGGAAGTCGCTCGGATGGATGGCATAGCAAGACAGCCTGGGATATAGTTGGAATCCTAAGGAATATTCTTTTAGGAGGATGTACAACTGGCAAGGCAATGATTAGCAACTTTAGTACACATATCCTACCACCAATTTCTATGGATTATAAAGCCATCTTGCCATCAACAATCAATTATCAATATATAAGCTGCGTAATACGTAGTGATTAAAATTGTAGGTGATAGATTGGTCTTTGAAACCTGGATCTTCATTTTAGTGGTCTGGGTATGCTTACCTCCCTTAGTTTCTTTATTTGTAAAATGAAATTACAATTGGTGTAAATCATAGACTTGTTATGATGATTAAGTTATTACTCATAGTAAATGCTCAATAACTGTCCTCATTGTCACTGTTATCATTATCATTAGAAAGACTAGTAGGCTGTAAGTCAGGAAACTTGTATTATAACCTCCCTGCTGCCACCAATTAGTTGTACGGTCTTGAAAATTCTTTAAACCTGTTTGGGCTTGAGGCTTCTCATTTATAAAATGAGAACGTTGGGCTGCATGATTTCTAAATTTCTGTTTAGTTTAAAGATAACATTATTTATTGTGGGAGGAAAGATCGTGTGGATATTTTTATGTCTGTAGAGAGTTGTTGTAAGGATTAAATGAAATAATGCACATGAAATGATTTACAGATCCTATATACGTGAATGTTTGTAAGCATTAGTAAGTATTACATGTTTATTAGAGCTTTCATTATTAGTTATGTACAATGCCATGGTCCCCAGGGGACTTATCCTCAGAGTATATGGAAGCAGAAAGCAGGTTTTGAGTGATTTCTGTCAGGGGCTCTTATAAATTCATTGACCCCTGGAATAGATCAATAATTGTTTCCTCAAAGACACTTTCTATATAATTCTTTAAGGCAGGATTGCTTCAGAGTCTGTTTTATACTATTTACCTTTGGATAACATTGGCTTAGGAAGAAGTCAAGCTGTATAGTCCAGACCTGAAGTACTACAGTCACCTGTGAAGATGTTAGTGTGGTCTTGGGTCAAATCGCAATTGCAACAATGAAACATATTAGTTAAGCAGTCCTGAATTTCAGAAGACACTAAAGAGTATGAACACATCTCTTGGAGACTCGGTTATCGGGACATGAATACTGGTAGAAATAGATTTAAAGAAGAGAAGTTGGCTCTCTACAACATTAAATGAATCTTGGAAATGTTAAATCATTGTAACAAATGGCACCATTTCATAAGGGATTCTTGTGAAAAGTTTAGAATTTTCTTCCTTTCCAATTCAAATATATTTTTTATACTTTATCGAAAGGACACTTTTCAGATTGTATCTTAAGCATTTGGTACCTCTTCAAATCTTAAAAAGAGAGCCATCCTAAGAATATAAGGTTTGAGGAGTGACAAAAGGAGGAAATTTGAGCTTAGTTAAGTTTTAAATCTGATCTCTCTGGGTTATATTAAAATAACAGATGCTTCTTTTCATATGGCCTGTATAGTGCTTGAAGATGCAAATGTCCTATGGGTAGGCTATTGAAGGACATTTTGTGTGTTTCAGTATCATTAATTTCAGATCCCTTAGCTTCTATCTTGAGCCTCATCTTTATGAATTATAATTTTAAAACAAGCTTTTGCGTTCTGCTCTCTTTCATCTGAGAAACATTAAGGTAAGAAGATTAATGATAGACTTTGGGTTCATATGCAGAAAAATAAACTTGTTTTTTTATAATTTGCAGTGCTGTGCACATGTGAAAATCTAAGGGTAATTAGTCATTAATGCTTTTAATATGATGGAGACAATAACTCATTCCATGAAGCAAACTCCGTGGCTAATGAATTTTGTCTTTTGGTTGATTGACTGGTTAATGGAATCAGAAAAATATTTTCTATCTCTTCTTTACAGTAATGCTTTCATTCTCTACTGGAAGTATATAGGAATTTGCGTAGCCAGTCTTAACAGAGTGTATTTTTGTTTATTCATTTTATCGTTTGTTTTCCCCTTTTCTCAGTTTCATTTTCTATTCCTATTTCTAATTCTCATTTTCATTCAGTATCTTCAGTGAAACTTACAGATTTGCGGGGGAAGATTCATTAAGTTGGCAATCGTGTATATATACATACACACACACACACACACACACACACACACACACACACACAGTAATCAAGAGTTCATTCTCTACATTCTTTGTTTTCTCTGCAAGACCTGGAACACTGTACATATTTTATACAAGGAGTCAGATTTAAAACTCAAGTATTTGGGCTGAAAATAGAGGCCATAGTCTGGAATCATTTTCTCAGGTACACAGCTCCCAATCAACGTATTGTGCAAAAGTTTCTTTGGGAACTTATGGATTATATGGCTTTGTCCCTCCCCCACTCCCAGATCCCTACCAGTTCTTCTTAATGCAGGATTGAGCTTGGATTTTCAGATCTAAAATAATGTGGGAAGAGCACACACTGCAAATATCTTCCTTCTATCCAAAATAGGCAGTACAAAAGCCATGCTTTGTTTGCTGTTGTTTTCCTATGACTATAATGCTTGTCATGCTAGGTGCTATGCTATTATGATGCGCCTTTCTGCTATGGAGTACCCAAACAGAAGTCTTCCCTGCCATTAAAATGGCAATATCACTTGTCTTTGACTGTGGATGATGGGCCCTGTACCTTCTGAGAGGACTCTTGTCAGACATGGGTCAGTGAGTAGTGCCCACTCAGCAGTTATTCTGGCTTATGGGCTGAAGTTCCTTGAATTCCAGAAGAGAAGGAAGTCATTGTCTCTCTGAGCCCATTGCCAGACACCTGGTCATTTGATAGTAGGTGCTGCCAACCTGAGCAGCGAGGGCAGGCGACCTGCTCTTCCTCACCATGGCCTCAGATACCATCCTTGTCAAGCAAATGGAGATGGATCCTTCTGCTCTAACCTTGTTATACATCACTGTCAAGCTCTGCTATTGGCTTCCAGAGATTGGCCAACACAGACAAAGTACTTTTCTGGTAGCAAATGTTACCTTGGGTTGTTTGTGGGGCATAACAGTGATGACGGAATACAAAAGACCTGCCACATGAGGGATCATAATTTTGAATTAAGGTTCTCTTTCTGTGGCAAACTCTCCCATACCCTAAGTTCTGTCTGACTGTTTGGAAAATTTGGTACTTATCCCATCTCTAAATAAGGACGGTGACTGATTCCTCTTTGAAATTGGTTTGAGTTTTCTTCCTGATTTTATTTTAAGGGATATTTTGGGGGGTGTGGGGATGGTGGCCAAGAGATTTACCTTGAACAGCTGGTAGTTTCCAAAAGGCTCTTTTCCTGCTGCATGGCTTTGGAAAGGAGAATACCAGATTTTTTTGTTGAAGTGATATTCCAAACTTAGTGCTCCTTCCCTCTTTCTCTACATTTTCCGTTTTAGCTGTTTCAGATTTTAGTCCTTATTTTTTTCTCAACTTTAAGACCTTCTACACTTTGGAAGTTTCAGGGACCAGAAAGATTAAGAAATGCCATTTCAAAGAAGGAAAATAATAAAATTATATTGTGGTTATTACTCTTTTCCTGTCACTTGACCCTGGTTCTGGACTTGGTAAAACAGGTTTTCTTACAGTAAAACGAGTATATCGTAGCAATTTCTTACTCTCCAAAGCCTTTTTACTATTTCTTCATTAGAAAGTTAGACAATTATTTAAAATGTTCATGAATCCCCGTGATTTGCTTCAAAACTCCCAGAAGCATTTCTAGGCAGAAATGAGCCAGTAGAAATAGTAGCTCATCTTAATTATTGCAAACCCAAGACCTCACCATTAGCCCCAGACCAGCGTATGGCCATCTCTTTCTGTTATATCAGCTAGCTCCAAAGAGCACCTCAGCTAAAAGTTATTTTATTTCTTTAGCATTGCTGCCTCCTTCCCTTAAGCCGTTTGTGCATCCCTTTTACTCACATGGGCCCAAATCTTAATGCTTGCAGTAAGCCGGAATCTGTCGAGAATATCTGATGCATTCACTGCTCCTGCTTGTCACCAAGTGTTTACACTGGGGCATTTTATACATTACATATTTTCTTTGGCCCTCACTTCATGTCTTTGGGGCTGAGGCCAGTAAACTGTTGGTTTTAATTGGGCCGTTTTATAGGGTGTAAACCAGGAAGACATATTAAATGCCATGTTTATTTAAAAATTATTTTAATTGTTGAAAGTTGACAGACTTCTACTCAGGTGTACAAGGAGTTCCCATAACATTCTAACCCATCTACTGTCTTTAGGTGGAACACACCTTATACATCTCAAAAAATTGATGAAAGTTCTAGATTTTATAAGACATTTTAAAAGAAAAAATCCCATGTCTTTTCAATCATTACATACTCTATCTAGCATTTCAGCATTTAACAAATTCTGGTTTGAGTTAATCTATCTAGTCTACTTTTAGCATTACAAATTGTAAAAATTTACCTTCTTTCTCTCTTCCTTTAGTTTATCTATTTGTTGGGGGGATGTTTGTGTGTGTGTGTGTGTGTGTGTGTGTGTGAATGAGAGAGAAAGGGGGAAAGAGAGAAGTTGAGGAGACCTACTACAATTTCTCCAAAAGATCACCTTAGCATTTCCAATTTTTATATTTCTAAGATTGGAATTTAGAAAATAGGAGGAAAATATCACTGCCAACACTTTCATTTAGAAAAGTGAAAAGTTTCCGGTGAGTCAATGTATGGAATTCATAAGTTTTGCCTATGAATTTCTGTTGATCTATATTTTTCTTCTATTTTCCACCCCTTTCCTGGGACGAGAAGCTTGTATGGTAGGGTCACTGGTGGGATAACACACACCTGAATGGGTGAATCGAGACCTGTGTCTTTGTGCTTGATCACTAAGTATCTGTGAATAATACACTAATGTCTTTTAAAATCTTTTTACTCATTTGTTATATGGGACTTGTTTGGACTAGGATATCCAATTGAACTACATGGGTAGGAATTAGCCACTCAAGTGGGATGAGGTAGGTTTGGAAGGATATTCTAACTAGTAAGGCAGGTGTTCGTATAAATTCTGGGAGGAAATTTAAAAGTGTGGCATATTAGAGAACTAAAACTAGTTCATTATGACTGGAGGAAAGGTGAAACGAAGTGGGGTAACCAAGAGGCAATGGTGAAAATATAATCCTTGTTAGGTGCTGGAAGACTTATTGAGAAGTATATACTTGATTATAGGTACCTAGGGAGCTGGTCATATGTTTTATGTATGAGAATGACATGGTCATTTTCTGCTTTAGGAAAATCACTGTGGCAAAATTGTGGAAAATGCAAGCCTAAATACAGAATCTTCAGTTAGGAGTAGGGTTGCCAGATAAAAAAACAGGACGCTCAGTTAAATGCGAATTTCAGATAAACAATGAATAATTTTATATAATACTGCATGGTACACGCAAATGTCAGGTAAGAGAAGGCCTGGATAAGTGTTGCTTTAATAAGAAGGAATCCAAAGTAAATTTTAGAGAAAGTACTTTTAGGGGAAGTAGGGGTGGTAGAAACCAGATTGCAGAGAATTCAGGAATGAGTGGAAGATAAAGAAGTTGAATCCGTGCTTGTAAATAGCTCTTTCAGAAATGGAGTTTGAAAGAGAAGAAAGCAGAAGTTATTTTATTGCCTCTGAGAACTTCAGTGGAGTGGTTATTTTTATGTTGCCACTGTTCAGCCTAATGATTTGGGACAGTTTAATAGCGAGTGACACCAAACATTTTCTATAATGTGACCAACAATAAAAGAAAAATAATTCTTCCTTAATTTTCTTCGTAGGTATCAGTAAAATTTGCCTCGTCATCTTTCTCTTCTTTTTGTCATTCTGAATGATGTACCTTTCTTCTGAATGATATGCCTTGCTGGAGAAATACCAAGTCTCCTCCGTTTTTCACCAAGTCCCAGCAGTCAGCCTGTTTAAGGCCTGCCCTTCCCCTCTGAGTCACTGGAATCTTTTTGTCAGCTGTCTGCCTGTCAGTGGATGGAAACAAGGTGTAGCCTAAGCCCTTGCCCAGACAGTTAACCAGGGAAAAGAGTGAGGTTCGCTATTCTTCCCTAGAAAAGCATTTCTGAGGGCTTTTCAACAAGGATCATTTTAAAGACAGGAGTGCTTTTAATACTTGAAATGTTCATTTATCTCCTATACCTTCTAGCACTTAAGATATTCCTTTAAAAGCACCAGTTTATCATGGAAAGAAGTGGCTCATGTGCCTTAAGAAACAACGATTTTCATTTCCTTTTCTTCCAGCCAACCTAAATTCTTTTTAAACACTAATCTCCCTCTCAGCAGTACCTAGGAGTTAAAATCCTTAATGCTTCCTCTAGAGCTCCTGAGTTGTGTCCGAAGTCCTTTCCTTGACCCTTTACCCAGTAAGTATCAGTCAAAGGGCTAGCGTTGCACTAACAAAGATTCTCTTCTCCTTTTGTCTTTGTTTGTTTGTTTGCTTTAGGGGAAAAGGAGAAAAGGGAAAACACATCCTAAACTGAGTTCTCAGTGGCACAGTTTATATTCTCTAAGTAAGATAGATCCTAAGTTTAGGTCTTGACTTCTTAGGTCTAGCCTATGTAACCAGAATGGGAGAATGGTATTTATGTTGATATTCATCTAATGCAAACATTTAACATGGCTGTTGGATCATTGTTTTAATATTTTACAATAAATTTCCATTTTAGGGGAAAAAGTTCCCAGCTGATAATTAGAACAATTTCATGAAACAAAGAATCAAAGCTAGTAAATATAGAAAATGTTCATTTTCTCTGGGCAAGATATACAGAACTTTTACTTTGTCATGTCAAAAATGATCTCTAATGTCAAAGACTTATTTTAATTCAGTATCTTTATTTTTTTGATTCATTGAAGAAGTGGCCATGTCAAGGGGAAAAGCATATTATTTTATATCCAAATCCAGTAATGTTCCCATTAATTATGCTGGGACATGTATGGCTCTAGCCTAGATATTTAAATGGACCCAATATCCTGTTTTATTGCACTTGATCTATATTGAACTTTGTGTTCCAACAACAATTCTCTGACATCAGTTGGGTGTCCTACAGTTCAATCCAATTCTACAACTAAGTTATTAGTCGTAGACTAATTGCAGACTCCACAAGTTAAGGGGTCGGTCCTGTAAGACTTCCCCTCTTCAGACATCAGCTGCAAGTCTGAGGTGTCCAAGCCACTCACTCCTCTTGCTAGCTGACTACAGATTCAGAACTCCCCAAACTCCCTTGCATTAAAGAATTCACTAGGAAACTCATAGAAATCACTGAAAGTCCTATACTTCTGATTACAGTTTTATTATAAAGGCTGTAACAGGAAGAGCCAAATGGAAGATATGTATAGATTAAGGTCCTGGGGAAGAGGGGGACAAGCACAGTTTTTATCCTGTCTCTTGGTTGGAGTCTAAGCATGTCACCATCCCAGCACATCAGAGTGTTCACTAATCTGATACTGAGTTTCAGTATCCAGAGGTTTTATATGGGCTTTCATTACATGGGCATGATTGAGTAAATAATTGGCCACATGAGTGAAACCAGCCTCCAGCCCCTTTACCCTCCCTGTAGACTGGGGGTGTGGCTGAAAATCATGAGCTTGGTCTTTCTGGCTTATCCAACCCCTCCCTTAAAACTCTCTAAGGTCCCACTTGAGCAACCTTGTTAGCATAAACCTAGGTATGGTCAAAAGAAGCTCATTGTGAATAGCAATTCCTATTGCTCAGGAACTTTCAAGGGTATTTGAAACTCTATTCTAGGAGCGGGGGCAAAGACCAGACATGTTCTTTATTGTATCATAGACATCAAGAATATATTTGATTTATTCCTGTAGCTTTAATTAAGTGAAATATTATTACCTTCATTTCACAGCAGAGACATTTAGTACTAAGAACTTATCTGATTGGCCAAAGGTCACATAAGTAAATTCTAGAAAGAACTAGAATCTCAGTTACCTTATCTAATGAGATATCTATCTTTGTGGACATCAGCTTACATTATGAGACTTAGTTTTCCTAGAAAATTGTAAGAACATCATGAAATATATATGCCAAAGAAATATTAACTACTCTCAGTTTGAAAAGAATGATATTGGTGCACTTTGCTGGCTCAGTTGGTAGAGCATGTGACTCTTGATCTCGGGGTCATGAGCTTGAGCCCCACATTGGGCATGAAGCCTACTTTTAAAAAGTTGTAAAAGAAAGAAAGAAAGAAAGAAAGAAAAAGAAAGAAAGAAAGAAAGAAAAGAATTATACTGATTTTTCTTAAAAAGTCTGTCTCCTTTAACTTAGGAAACTTCCCATGTGGAACGTACCTTAGTCATTTCTCTGACTTTCAGCATTTTTCATAGTGTGGTACAATATACCTCCACCCTGTTCCAGAGTCTTGATACTTTTCCCTTTAATGAGTCAGTATTTATTTTATGTTGCACCTTAAAAAACGTTTTGCAGTTATAGATCAGGATGGTTATTGTCATCACTGGCTAGGGAAACTGAGGCATAGCTCACTATGTCCCCAAATTTATATACTTATCAGCTGTCATCATTTAAAAACAATTATACCCTACTGCTTTTTCCAAAAATGATTTGAGGCCACTTTCAACAGGATAAATTGAAAAAATAAATAAGTTAGGTACCAAAGCCTCCAATTTTCTGCAGTTTCACTTTCTGTGGTTCCAGTTACCCAAGATCAACTGTGATCGGGAAGCAGGTGATGCTCCTTCTGATGTATCGTCAGTAGAAGACTAACACTTCATCACAATGCCTATGTAACAGGTCTCCTTTATCTTAGCACGCAGGTGTTTTATCTTCTCTCATCATCACAAGAAGGATGAGTACAGTCCAATAAATTATTTGAGAGAGAGAGACCACATTGACATTAACTTTCATTACAGTATATTGTTATAATTGTTCTATTTTATTCTTAGTTGTTGATTTCTTAGTGTGTCTAGTTTATAAATTAACATAGATATGCATGTATAGGAAAAACCATGGTATGTTTGGGGTTCAGTACCCTCTGTGGCTTTAGGCATCCACTGGTGTCTTGGTACATATCTCCCTGCAGATAGATAACAGGGGACACCTGCATAAGAAAGAGAAAATGGGTTGAAGAGAAGAAGGTAAGCATACAAATATAAGGATTAATGGAGAGGTAGTATAAAAATGTATTGACGGGCATGATGAAAAATATACAAAGTATATATATAGCTCTCTGAAGGCAACATACATTTCTAATACAAGTTGAATCAAAGCCATTGTGTAGTATCATGGACATTTGCTTCAATCCTAATTTCATAGCCGATGTAAAAATAGAATTCATAATGCTGTGAATTTTAGGAATGCTCTTTCTTGGTCATTTCAAAATCTAAGATCATTCTTGGCACATTTAATTTTAACTTAAGTTCATTACAGTCAACATCATCTAAAGCTGTGCTGTCCAGCGCTATAGCTATCAGCCTCAAGTGGCCATTTGAGCATTTGAGATATAGCTAGTCAGAAATGAGAGGTGCTGTAAATGTAAAATATATACTAAATTTTGGGAAAAAAAGGCATGAATCATTTTTTTTAAAGTAGACTCCATGCCCAACATGGGGCTTGAACTCACGACCCTGAGGTCAAGAGTCACATGCTCCTGACCTGGGTGGCTCAGTCAGTTGAGTGTCTGACTCTTGATGTTGGCTCAGGTCATGATCCCAGGGTTGTGGGATTGAGCCCCATGTTGGGCTCCATGCTGGGCATGGAACCTGCTTAAAATATTCTCTCTGTCTCTCTCTCTCTCTCTCCCCCTCTTTAGACCCTCCTTTCCCACCCTCTACTCCTCCACTCCTCTCCCCACTCACGCTTGCTCTCTCTCTCTCTCTCAAAAAAAAAAATACACACACACACACACACACACACATACATATATATATTTTAAAAAAAGAGCCACGTGTTTTACTGATGAGTCACCCATGTGCCCCCCAAATGAATAATTTTTAAAATATTAGTTTCATGTTGAAATTGAAATATTTTATGCATATTGAGTCAAACAAGATATGTTATTAATTTCAATATTAATTATTTTGTCTGTTTTTAGTGTATCTATTAGAAATTCTAAAATTACACATGGGGCTGGCATTTCTATTTGGACATTGCTTTTCTAGAAAATGGATTTTCACTGTTATGTTAAATGACCTACAGAATCCTTCTCAAAATCCTTCTGTAAAATGTCAGATAGCCGCAACTTTGTGTATATGTTCATACAGCAGGATAATCAGTGCTGAACAAATACATGGACAAAATTAAGTCCTTAAAAGCACAGTGAAAATTTCAAGGATATAAAGTCACTGCTTCTGAGCACTAGTTTTTCTCATCTCTCAGGAAGCCCACCCCTCTCATGGTGGACCCTCAGTTTTCCTAGAGATTGTACACAGAAGTACTGATTGGGAGAAGCTTCTTTTCACCATGATTTTAAAAGATATATTATGAAACTGGCACTTACTTTGCAAAATTGTGAAGCATTTGGGAACTTCTGAGGAAAATTATGACTTTGCACAGATCTGTGTATTTTTAGGATTTTATGATTCCTAACTAAATGTAAAGGAATACTTAATATGCCTATAAAGGAACATGCAAAGTGAATATTTGTTTTTAGACATTTGAGGGGGGGTGCCTGTTGAAATATTAGAAGGACAGACTTAGAGGGATCAGATTCTAACTAGGTCACTGACTTCACCTTTTGGGCCTTAATTTGCTCATCGGTAGAAGTCCTCAGTAGTTCCAAATGCTCCTTTCAGCTTTAGCAGCGTAAGTTGTAGCCTCAAGTCCGAGGTCATCTTTTGCTCTGTTTTTGCCTGTTATTTTTCTGTGGAATATTAAGGTAAAGTCCGCTGCCGTGCGGCATGACGTTGTTCTGCCACTCGTTATTGTCTTGACTTCCTCAACCCTTCTTCCTCTGCAAAGAATCACACAATGCAAAAGTCACTCTCTTTAGTTTAGTGAATATGGCTAAGTATTCTTACCCATCATTTAAAATATTATTTCTTCAGACAAAGATGAGCACTTTATTTCAATAAAGGCACCCAGTGCCCCTTGGACTCCATGAAATGGTGGGAACTTATATTATCTGTCTTCTAAACTTAAACAGAATTGTTTCTCTAGTTTGCTTTGCTAGATTCCGCTGACTAATTTCATTAAGCTGTTTACTGATTCTTCTTATATGTTAAATAAGATGTAGAAATCGACCTCTCTGATCTGCTAGGTTTATTCCTCATAAAACAGCTTTTCTGTCCGGGAGAATGTGTGCTGTCACTGACACCAGCCACTGAATGTGCCAGGACCCTCCTTTCCTCCCAGTGGTACAGTTAGAGGGGCAGCCAGGTGGAGATTGATTGTCTTGTTTACTGAGCAGCAGCATGGAACTTCCTTCATGCTGGTGTCCATTTTCTCACTTATGGGAGATTAATTCCTTATTAATTAAAATGCCGTGTCTGTCTGTCCTAGCTCTCAATGGTCTTTCAGAGCAAAAGGAGCTTGGAGAATTGAACTTAGAAAATCAAACTTTAAAAGTACTTTGCAAATCTGTATGCAGTCCTGGCTTGGCATTTGCAATCAGATTTCAGTGTCGTCAGTTTCCATCAGATTTCTCTCACAGAACTTTGAGAATGTGTTTGAGTTAGCCTGTGCTTCCCTCTGCCCTTTTTGGGATGGGAAATGTAGTGAGTTACATATTTAAGGTATGTAAAAACAGAGCGTGATGTGCGTCAGGGAGTCATACCCTGGCTAAATAAAGGTGCCTGTTTTTTATGATCACATGTCCATGCAAGCACACTTACACAAGTATGGTCAGTTTCATCTCCAAGGTGGTTTTTTTCTCCCCCTCACTCCCCAGCGTTTTCCTGTCTCCTTGGTATCTGTCTCCTTTGCTTACTTCTTTATGTTCTGGCCAACCTTTCTCTGACCAGCAGAGCCCCAAGTGGATTCCCTGTGGAGTCCATCAACTCCTGTCTGTAATGAGCTTAGTGGAGCCACTGTGAAGTGATGCAAGAAGAGGCTAGCTTCCCCAGAGCCACACTTGGTAGTCTGGCACACTCCTTGTCTATTGCTCCAGGGAGCTAGATACCAGGAAACCATTATGTTAATACAGCAACAGCAGCTCTTATTTTTTCAATCCCACAAGCACCACATGTGACCTGACATGATCTTAAGATGTAAACAAGAAGCCAACATACTTTGGGCCCCCCGGGTACTGCGTTTTCTTTCTCGCCTGGCACTTTCGCCCTAGCCAAACCTCAGGTCCCTTCAGTGAGGGCTGGTGATGCTATCTTGTCCATTTTCTGACCTGGAAGTTCAGTGAGAGCAGTAGTGAATGATGGTATCTAGGGACCTCTGGTCAAAATTTTATCCACTGTCTTTTCAACTTCCTCTTATTTAAACAAATTATGGTTTTCTCCGACAATTGCTATTTTACCTATTTTCCAGAGAAGGTACTAGTTTTGCTTTTCTGAAATAAATTTTATCTTGTTGCTCATCTGCTTTTGAAAATTATTCTTGTTCCATGAACAATTTGCATAAAGTAGATCTGTAATTTTGTGACTCGGTATACCCTTACAAACATGATTGTTCTCCTAGAGTCATTTCAGAAGAACTAGTTTTATTTTCTGTTTCTCACAACTTGCTTTTGATAAACTCTCAGAGGTCCTATCCAGATACACAGATTATAGACTAAGGCAGTCATTTTGATTTCTCAAAGCCCTTTCTAATCTGACTCTACCGTTTTATTCTAATTAGCATTCTATGGTGTTTATAAAAATGGTTTTTTTCTTCAGCCAAATGTGAATGTACCTGATAATTTTAAAGTTTATTTAAATTTTTTTTTCCTTCCCTCTCTAAGTGATAGTGTTAGTTAATTATAAGATCAGCCTTCAAGAAGTGTAGAAAGCATTTTGAAATTAGTGGAATCCCTTCTTTTTCTCTTTTGGTAATTTTATATCATTATAAATAAACCTACAGGATATTTTTGAGAAATTAATATTGTTTTTAGAAATGATTGCCGAACCACATAGATTTAAGTGTGTAGGAGAATATGAAAGAACGTTGAATATTTGGTAAGTAAAATACTTTTTTTGTGTGATTTTATTTCCCTGTTTATGCCTTCACTTAATAATATGCCTTGTTTTCTGTAACTTTTATACCTCCTTTTTATTTTCTTAAATGAAAATATTTCCTTCGTAAACTTTGATGAGTTGGCAGTTTCCTCACTAAAAGATTTTTCACATTTGCACATTGGGTCTTGGAGTGAAGCCCTGATACCAGCTTCAACTCTGAAGTCCCTACCATGATGGTACAAGGGCAGGAAAGAGCTGCTGGGGAGAGCCAGAGCTCTCTGGAAAATGCATCACTGGTAGGCTCTACTAATCTGAACACATTTTTGAAGAGGAAGCTTTCTTGCCAGCCTCACTGGAACCTTGACTCAGTCCCTAAGTAACACATGCTGGTCAAATGTTGGGTTTGGGTCTTTGTGAAATAAAGCAAGCACCTTATACAGTCTTGCGATGCCATCTACACTACAGAACCCAGGCTTTGGAAACACTTGGTGTTGGAAACACTTAGAGACTGAAAACCTACTACAGATCTTGGACTCAGAGACAAGTCCAGAAAGGGTCTTGTCCATTGTGCCCCATATGTACATTGGTTCCACTCAGTCATAATTGAATACTTTTACTTCTTTTGATGATTTCCAAAGAAGGAAGGTTTCCATTTGTGATGTTAAAGAGAGGCTTCTTGTGTGTGCATCTAATGAATTTGTGTATGCATCGGCCTGTTACACAGACTGGAGCTTTTTGTAGTTTTCTTCTTCTCTTTCTGTCAAGCAACATCTGGGAATTTGGGTGTGCAGACCAATCCCGGCTGCCTGTAATGCTAAATCTTGAAGAAGTCCTATCCCTTGTCACTAGAGAAAGTACTACTAAATCAGCACCACGAGGTAATTTTGGTGCACGTGTGCACATGTGTTCTATTTCCTATTTTTGATTATGAAAGTGGTCTCTACTCATTTTAAAAGTTTATAAAATATAAAAAAGAAGAAAATCCTTTTGTAATCTTTCCGTCTGCAACAGCCTCAGTTAACATTATGAAATGAGTGTTTACTATGCATATTATATTTTACAGAGTTGAAATCAGACTGCTTACAAATGTTCATTTATTTAAAATATTCACACTTTCTTATGCTGTTAACATTTTTTGTATATCTGAACAATTGACTCTAAGAGAACAACCGTGTTTTTAAGCGTATATTGAATCCAAACATTGCAAGAGATCTGTTTCATGCATTTTTTGAAATTCATAAATAACACCAATAAAAATTGCTGTGGCTAGCATTCTGTTAATTAGTCATCTCAGTTTCATTTAAGTGAAAGACTTAAATATTTGCCTGTAAACAAATTTGCAGTGCCAGCTCACTAACTCATCACTGAATGGTAGCTGAATAAATTCTCCTGTTTTGTCCTGGGTGTGTAACAGTGTTTCTTAACTTTTGTTTGGTCACCAGCCCTCTGAGAGTTCAGTGAAAGCTAGGAAGCTTCTTCCCAGAGAACTGTATATTCACACAGAAAACTAATTGTAATGATAATCAATTATGATATGCCAGGCCCTCTGCCAACTGCTCTATGTGTGTTATTTCATTTAATCCTCATGGTAGCACTATAAAGAATGCACTGTTTTCTTCATTTTTGAGAAAAAGACATTGAAGCTTTAAGGAGATTAAGTAATTTGCCTATGCCCGTAGACCTAGTATCCGAGCTCAAATTCTGATATTTATGACCTCAAAACCCATCTCTTCAATCATTGTGCACCAAATTTTAGGGAGCCCATACATTCCTAAAACCTGCTTATTGGTACTCATATTAATAAGGCCACGTTACCTATTGCAATCTAAAGATTTTCATTGGCAGTGAAGAGGATGTATGATTAATGAATCTCGCTGTTTTTGTAACTTATTTAATTAATATATGAGTATTTGTTGAATATCTAGTATTTTAAATACTTGTTAGGTTCAGTGATGTGGTCCTTATCCCTAAGGAGTTTACTATCTACACGAGAAGACAAGGATTATATATGTAAAACAATGAGGAAAAAATACAAACATGAAGTTGAATATACAGTAATGAGACATTTCCATAAACTATATGTGAAAACGAATCTCTTTACTCTGTCATACTTTGAAGCAATTATCACTCTTTGATTCCCTGATTTATAAATGGAAAAGCAAATCTAAAAGGCCACCATGTCCTCTGGGAACCTGGAAGATTCAGTGTGTCATAAAAATGAGGTCTATAAAGTGAGACTCTCGGTTTCCTGAGTGGTTTTGTCTGTGTCATCTGTCAGCCCCAGGGAGCATGCTCAACAAGGAGAGGTGAGAATGTGTAGGCAGCTCTCAAGCATTTCAACCTTGTGTCACGGGGTAATTCTATTGAGTTGGACATGTGTAGGTAAGCAGAACACCTTGACAGTTGCTATATTTTGACTCAAGAAAGGTTCCTACTGACAGAGAGGACTTTAGTACGTCAAGTGATGAAACATAGCCTTGAGTCATGCAGGAGCAGTGGGGGGAAACTAGCAACTTTGGATGAAACCATCAGGCATGGGAAGCCTATTGAAGCCGACCACTGACAATCAAGGCAGTCAAAAAGAGTGGCTGTGGCTATAATTCAAAGAACTGCTTTCTGTAGGAGCACAGTATGGGCGAGTTGTACATCTGACTTGAGCAGCTGCTGCGTATACAAGGTTAGCACAGATAATGGCTGTTGTAAGATATGAAGGATGGAGTATGTCAGGCTTTCCATTAACATGGCCCTCTTCAAGTATTTGTACAGTTGTAGGATTCTACTCTTTTGAAACTTGAATGATTTGGCCTATAATATGATGGAATTAATTTGCAAATAGCATTTGCGTTTTCTTTTCCTCGCAAATAGAAACCCAGTGCTGCTAATCATCCTATCTATAGTTTATCTCCTTTCACTTACAGTAGTTATTTTCTTGAAATATCTAAAATAATATTTTGTGTACAGTTGTAGAATATACGTGTGCTATATTTTGTTTAACAAATTTTGTTAAATTTCATTTCATGTGATGTTTCCATAATCCCTTTCAATTTTGTTTAGCATTATTTTTTTAAGTGGGGCAAGGATGTTATGAAAACCTATTCTGTCTAAGAAGCCCCAGATGGAAAATATTTTTTAAAAACAGGGATTCCCATAGTTGTTCACAAATCATCATTTAAATCTGTCCAGCTACTGGATGTTGGAAGTAATTTTCCAGGCATTTATGCAGGTATCTTGATGGATTTTATTTAATTTCAAAAAAAAAGTATGATACTAAGTCTGTATAATTTCTTAAATTCGTTCCTGGAATAAAACGTAATTGAAAACATTCCTTTTCATATTTGCTTTGAGCCAATACTGGAGTTGTTTTTGAGGTAAATGGTAGATTGATGTTAAATGTCCATCACACTTTGGCTTTATAGAGAGAATTCAAGACATAGTAACTGTCCAACTCTTGAATTTTCTCATTCTCTGTGTGTGGTGTGTGTGGTGTGGGTGTGTGTGTAGGGAGCTTAAACAAGACCTTTTGATTTCATAATAAGCAGGGCTTAGGGACGATAAAACTTGACATTCTTAACTGTTACTAGTGTCTGTCCCTATAGCCCGTGCAGTTATCTTCTTGTTAACGATGTAGAAGCCAGAGTCATAAACTGAGCATGGACCCAAGGCGCTACTGTAAATTGCAAATAGCATTCATGTGGTGTCTTTGACCTAAGACTAAATTGGGGTAGAGGGAAGAGAAAAAAAAGAGTTTTCGAGAGCGGAATAGAAGTAGAAGTCAAGGACAAAGAGTACACTAGTAGGATGGATATGTGCAAATGTTCCGTAAGCTTTTGCCATGAGATTTGTTTAGGTAGGCTTTTCATATCTGCAAGTACTCCTTTGCTCAGGAGCCAAGCAGTGGGTTGGGACAGCTTCTGCTTGTGTGTGTGTGTGTGTGTGTGTGTGTGTGTGTGTGTGTGTGTTGGCAATAATGCAGTCATGAGATAATACAAATAATCAGTGAGGGAATAATTAATGATGTGGCAGGGAATATTTTTTGATAAATGCTTGGGGAATGAGGTGACAGGCGTGAAATTAGAAAATTCCTTCAGCGATCTAAAATATAAATAGCTTTCGGAACTGAAAAGAGTTTCACAGCTGAAGATTTTATTGTGTTGAGAGGAAAAACTTTTTTCTCTCCCCCACTCCCTCCTCCTTTGCAAGTTGTTTGTCCATTCACAAAACAAATACTCTGAAGCCCAGCGCGGCTCATGGGAATAAATTTCAGGTCGAATTAGTACAGTTTCCTTGCTGTCAGGATGCTGGAATTAATGGTGTTTTGATGACACGAATTTTGAAGGGCAAACAAAGAAGCTGAAGGGAGAGAGACATGACTCCTTAGAAGCTTGGTCCTCCTCTCCCCCAGCCTCTCTTGTCTTCCCTGTCATCCGTCTGCCAATCTCCCTGTCCATGGTTAGTTAAAGGCGCTTTTTATCCTCTTTTCTTTCCCACAGAGTTTGCCAGATCCGGCCCGGTGCCTGGGTTCCAGGAGGACACGCTGCAGTTGGCCTTCATCGACTTGAGACAAGTAAGTCTTTGTGTTTTTGTTTTTTGTTTTTCTTTTAAGATGTGTGACTGAAGACCATCAGGTCTTAAGGAAAAGGGGAGGGGAGGGGGATTGGCGTTGGCGATTCACACTGGAGACCTAAGGGTTTTTCCCTGTGTTTGAGGCCACCTCTTTTATTTAGCTATCTGGGATCCTTAGCTATGGTGGAGTTAAAGGTTTTGTGGGTAGAAGGGAAGGCAGGAGGTGGGAGGAGGGACCCAGAGCGTAGAGGGACTCAAGTGACCCTCAAGTGATGTGACCCATTGTGCTATAGTTGGCTTCTGCAGACACAGCAGAAAGATAACTCCACAGACCAATGCTAAGCAGGTGCACTGATGCAGAGACAGCCTGCCTGGGGACTTTTGTTTGTAGATAATGAGGGCAGCAGCATTTAAGAAAAATGAAATATTTTACATTCTGGATGGTTGGTTTGGCTTGTTGACTTTTTTCCTGCTGCCTTCAGTCTTCCCATCCCCTCCTTTGTAGAATGTGGTCAGCCAAGAGTGACTAAGTGGTGGTTTTAGAAGATGATTAGCAAAGGCCCTGACCAGTCATGCTAACCTGACAGGCAACCCTGTTAAAGTAGTGTTGATGAAAGCCAGTCGTCAGGCATACCTGAGCTTTGCGAGCCCATCAGTTAGAAAGAGTCATTCTCTAGGGCTGTTGCTTGCAGATCAAAATGGGCAGGTTGGTAGGGCTCGGTGGTTTGGGTAGAGAGGAACAGGATGGGCGGGGGCCGAAAGAGGGAGAGAGTTAACCGGGCTCTGTCATCTCTTCACTCTGAAGATGGATGGCGTTGGATAGAAAGTGTGAATGAAGTAAGAATCAATGACTGATGCTTCTCTCCTATTAAAACAATCTTTTTTTTTTTTGTCTGTTTTAAAAAGGGGGCTGGCTTTGTTTCTCCTGCCATAATGATGCAGTGCCTCTTGTTTTCAGAGCTGACATAGTTTGCATTCTGAAAACTTTTAGATGCCCAGAGTATTTCTTAAAGCTATAGGACCCCTTGTATTGGTAGTCTCCTTACCACTGTGACTCGATTCATGCTGGAACAGCTTTTAACCCATAATGGATGGCCTGAGCTACCCCTGAATCCTTGTGGATGGGTGGTGTAATCTGTCATCTGATGACAATTCTGGAAAGCCCTGTTAAGCAGAAAACAGAAAATTGTGTCTCTATAGACCCGCCAAAGTTTGAGGATTCAAGCCGCGTCCCAGAAACGTGTGTCAACTTAATATTTGGGGGCCGAGGTGGGGGTTCTCGTACACATAAAGGCTTTCCCAGCATGGTCACAAATGGAGCCGAGTATCTCTTTCCACACTTATGACCTTCCACCTGTGGATTCAGCAACTCAACTGAGACATTCAGGTTTTAACCCCTTGGCTGATGTGAGACTGGGAGATTGGGATTTTGCCTTAGGGTTTTGTGGAGTGCTATCTGTTGGAATTTTCTCCCTTGTTTCTTCTCAGAAACTTCTGAGCCAATTGGCTTTTCTTGGAAAGCAGAAACTGAATTTCATTGGAGAGCCACATCCAAGGAAAAAATTTTTCCTTTCTCACTATTCATGAGAAGGAAGTGTGGTCATTCTCTCTAGTTTGTGGTTTTTGGTCCCTATGGAAAGCAACTGGTGTTCACAGAAAATGTTAACTAAGGGAGTAAGTTAGAAAACACAGCCAAAATAAGGTGGATCTGAGCCGGGGATGAATGCTCAAGTATTTGTGGGCTCTCAGTGAGCACTGGTGTTTATGCTTAAGTTCCTACTTGCTGTTACATTTCTGTTCTCAGACTTCCTTTTATGATATTTTAGCAGGAGAAACCAAAACTCCTAAATTTTACTAAGAAGAAGAGTATGTCTCTTCCTATTGAATCAATCACCTAATTTCCAGTTGTCTCTGTCTCTGTTAAAACAATAACTTTCCTTACCTAGACCATTTGAAAAACTTCCCCAGCTCTCAGGCTGTAGCTCTTTATTAGCAGCCTCCAGGTAGGTGGAATCATTGTGAGAAAAATTATCCCTCCCTGTTCTCTTCTGAAAATATTGATCTCTTTGCAGTCCATCTTCATTATTCTCACAACTTGTTTAAAATGAGCATCTTTTTAAAAGGGGACTTCTTCTGAACTATGGAGATGTTCAAACTATCAGGAGAAAACCTGGGAGTATGTTTCCAAAGGAGATATCTGGACCTCAAATGAAGCATGATTAAGTGCCTTTGAGTATGTTGTCCTTCTGCATGTTTCCTTCGGAATCCCATAATAGAATTATGGAATTTGGGGGTTGGGACTCATTTGAAAAATCATGCAGGATAACCTTTGACTTGATACTTGAAACCATGTGTAGCACCCAGACTGTGCCTGTGTATCCTCCTTGAAGAAAACTCGCCACCCCAAGACAGCAAGGGCCTCCTTATGACAACCTGATTATTAGAAAGATATTTCTTTTTTTTTTAATTTTTTTTAACGTTTTATTTATTTTTGAGACAGTGAGAGACAGAGCATGAACAGGGGAGGGTCAGAGAGAGGGAGACACAGAATCTGAAACAGGCTTCAGGCTCTGAGCTGTCAGCACAGAGCCCGATGCGGAGCTCGAACTCACGGACCGAGAGATCATGACCTGAGCCGACGTTGGCCGCTCAACCGACTGAGTCCCCCAGGCGCCCCTAGAAAGATATTTCTTAAGTTGGCTAAAATCTGTCTCGCTGAACTCTGACCCTCTGGTTCTTTATGTTTTTATTAATGCATCACAATTTCGGGGACAGGCTTCCTCTCCTGATTTATTGAGCATCCTCTCTGCTAGCAATTGAGTCTTTATCACATGTATAGCATTGAGACCCACTCCTCAAGGAGTCCTCACACATTCGATTTTACGGAACAGATTGGAGACTCTACTCTCTTCGGTCTATGTGTTTCTTTCACATTGTTAACAACACAGATTTTTATCATTCTAACCGGTCTAAACCTCATTAGATCCTGATTCAGTTTTCTAGCTTAGTGACTGACTTAATCATCATGTTCTTTCTGAGTCTGACGTAACAATATTAAGCAGGCATGGCAGAAGTTAAAGGAAGAAGTTAAAGTTAGGGCAAGTTCTGGGGTGTGCACCCATGCAAAGCACCACGGTTACAGTGCAGCAAGGGTGTTCTTTTACTGTCATTGACTGTATCTGCCTCACTGCTTTATGAGCATGTTCATTCTGATCGTACTTTTGTGTTGCCTTGCTTTAGAGTGTTTCAGACACTGTCAAGTGAATAATTTTAAAATAATCAAAACACAGAATATTTGATGAGATCATCTCTGCATAGAGTGTAATAGCACAGTGTCATTTAAAAGCTATAGAAATTCAATTAGGACTCAATTTAGATACGGATAGCAAAACGATTCATCCTTTCCCACCTGTCCTGTCTATTCTCAGTCTCCTACTTCTTAAGGAAGAGTGAAATGACATCTTGACTACACAAGCTTTCATGATATTTTATATGCGTACAGCACTTCATAGTTAATGTACATTTATGTGCAAATCTCATTTGTCAGACTGCTAGGCTTAGAAAACCTGCTGTTAATGATAATGTGAATTAGTGCAAATCAAAATCTCCTTTGCCACTAAATGTCCCAAGTCCATAAAAGGAGGATTGCAGTATGACTTCACATTCATGTGTTCAAATATGTGTGTGAATCGCTATCAAAATCCAACTTCGGGTTAATGTTAGATCTTGACAAGGACAACTTAAAGGGCCCACTTATTAGCTATCCTGAAGTGGCATATGCACTCCAAGTACTAGTAGCTGCCAGCCCTTAATGTTTCATCATTGGGAATTACCATACAAGGTCCATAGCAGATTCTCAGTAGTGACTGGATTCTCTACCAGTACTCTGGTTTGTGTTTTTCTTCTTTTGTTAAGCATTCAGTAGATAATACTAATGTATATTAGAATTTGAACTTCCGTTGATTTTCATTTCAGCTTATTTTGTCAAACTCTGAGTGCCTACCGTGAACAGAGCACAACCCCGGTGCTGTGGGAATACAGAAGTGAATATCATACAGTCTCTGACCTCCAGGAGCAAAGAAGTGATCAGCAAATACTTAATTTTAATATAAGTCAGTCTGTAGTGAGCATTACATTGGAAGGATGAAGCTATTACATATGTTTCAATTATTTCGTTGTGTTTTGCTGCATAACAAAGCACCCAAATGCCTTGTCTTAAAAGAAGAATCATTTATTTAACTCAAGTTTCTACAGATGAGCAATTAGGATAGGTTCTGTGGGCTCACTCACACCTTGAGGTCAGGTACTAGATTCACTAGGAACTGCCTGGTCTAGGGCGTCTTAGCTAGACTGACTCTTCTCTGCTCCATGTGGTCTCTCATCCACCAGCAGCCTAACCCAGGCGTAATCACATGGCGTATTGGTAGGTTTCAAGAGAGCAAGGGGAAATATGCAAACCCCTTAAGGTCTACACTTGGAACTGGCAAGCCATCGTTCCCACCACATCTTATGGGCTAGAGCTGGTCACAGGGCCAGCCCAAAATCAAAGAGCGGGGAAATCAACTTCAGTTTATTCTCCGGTTGGGATATAAGACCTTTATACAAACTATGCATCTATAATTGCAGAAAGAGGCCATGGAGTGGAGAGGTCTTCGGGAGCCTAAGTAGTTATAAAATACTGCATTAAAATAGTGGAAAGTTCAACTGATAGAAACCAGGCATTGGTGAGGGAGGAAAGTGTTTTAAGCATAGAGAATAGCCAGTTTTAAGTTTTGTTTAAAAACATATATGGAGTTGTTTTAACTAGGATCTAGACTATCTTTCCTTTTTTTTAAGTCTTAGACTAATCTTTTTAAAACCCCATTTCTTACTTTCTCTTCTTCATTTCTTACTTTTACTATTCAGCTTCCTCATGGACCTGTTTTTTTGTTTGTTTGGTTGGTTGGTTTTGTTTATGTCTTCTCCTTCTCAGCAAACACTGCTTATTGTAGGCTACCCTGAAACATTTCACATTTCTGTTACATTCACTGTGAGGGAATCGTAACTTCCCTAGATAATTAATTATTTATATTACTCATTTAATTCCCAGCTGTTCACCGTACATATTTGACCAACAGGAAAAGGTTTGAGTGGATTCTTTTCTTTAGTAGCATCACATTATTTTCTGTTCCTTGGCCCCAACTGTTGCTTACTTCCGATATACTAAGTTTTTATAGAGCTGAATGAACTAGGTTGTGACATTGCATCAGATCTCCTGAATGGAGCTTGTTGGCAACGACTCTCAAACAGCAAAGCCATCCCAAGATATCTGCGGCTTTTTTTAGATGGAGCTGGTGACATTCCCTCTAGGCCAGTTATTCCCCAATTTCTAAACCTTCTGACTAAAGTAAACACGGTGCATTTCCATTGCAGGCACTTAACTTGCCTTAACAACAAGTCTAGGACCTAAGAGAAATAGTTGTATATTTCTTTGGAGACGTTGAAAGAATTCTGATGTTCGTGTTAGAGGCGTAAAAGTGAAATCAGGACCGTCCGCTCCGTCAGGTATGAAACCTGGGAACAGCTCAGAAACTAACTATGCAGAACTGCCCTTCCTGTTTCCCAGCCTGTCTTCATTCTGTTCAGTAAACTTTTGGTTTTTGAATCATATTGCCTACTTTTCTTCTTTTTTCTGCTCCCAAGTCTAATGAACAACCACTCCCACTAAGAGGAACATCCCCCCTTTGCTCTACTGATCTAGGCTCATGTGGAAAGATCTTAACTTTGCTTAATAACCACTTACGTGTTAGCCTCAGTAGAATACCAATTGATAGAAAAACTGAATTTGTCTGATACCGCACATAACAAGATGATATATAGTCAATAGAATTTCTTTTTTTAAGGTTTCTCCCTAGCCAGTCTAAACAACCCCTAACTTTTAGGAAACTACAGAGGAGGCCTGCATCAGGGTAAGGCGGGCCTACATCTTAAAAAGGCCTCAGGTGGCAATCTTCTACATTTCGTCACAACGGTTAAGCCCTATTTAACAGGAAGAAAGTCATTTCCCACATGTACTTCTTAATACTGGTTTTTAACTTGCTGGGATGTAACCTGGAGGTTTTGGTGGGGGGCGGGGGATGGCCTATAGTTTTCCTAAATGTTTACTGAGCAGTTGCCAAGGAGTCATGGTGGAGAAAATGAGAGGTGTGGGGAGAGTTGGTAGGGGGATGTTTTTGTGAAAGGATGTTCTAGGTGGAGGAAAATAGAGTGGTGTGTAAATCCTCAAATCCTCTGGTAGTGAAGTATATGGGCCAGTAACGCTGGAGGTAGAACTACTCTCCCAAGTGCTCACCTGAAATATTCTGTTGACCTTCAGATTTGTATGATCTTGAATAAATAGTGGCCAGTAAAACTGGGAGTCATCTGCGCCAGGGTTCAGAAATCAAATAGCTCGATAACTCATGGAATTGGAAGATGCCATTACTATGACTAATGTGGATGGAGGGGTCAGAAGGAATGGTTTAAGCCATTAAGCACATTATCTTAGAAAAGATCATCTGCACTACTGGTGTGGTAGCATGTATATGTGGTTAAATGTCATTTCAGAAATGAAATCCAGAGTCATCCTATCCCAAAGGCATTGGTGGTTGGAAGAAGATAAAGTAATAATAACAGACTATCTGCACAAATCTCTTTGCTGAGACAGAGGTACTAAAAGTTCCTACAGACCCTAGTCCATGTTTTAACATAGATAAAGCAAGCAAACTTTATAGACCTCCCTAAATCAGAAGTATTCATTCATTCATTGGACACTGTCCCTAGCACTATTATAGTGACTCTAGTGGTGTAGTTGGGAATAAAACAACTGCATCCAAGGGGTTGCCAGTTGGTCTCGATTTTGATTCTTTTTTATATTGATGCTGTATTGGTCAGTTTTAGGGACAGCCGCAGAGCTTTCTGCAAATCCCCAGGGCCAGCCCAAGTCTGTTGTACACCGATACACAGGCTTTCAGAAAAGAACCTGTAGCTGTGATTTGGCAGCCTGGCATACATAAGATGGCCATCTTGAAACGCTTCAGAGGGTGGTCCTTTGGTTTTTGAAAGTAGGGTTTTCTGGTTGTTTTGACAAAATTGTTGTGCCCATGTTATTTTGACAGCACCAGGGTGATACCTTTAACCTCAAAGGAATCTCTGACCGCAAATGATTCCTGTTCCCGAGCTGGGGAAAGCTTATGCCTTTGGTCTGGTTCTGTAAAAAACAGAGATAGGAACGTTTCTGAGAATAGACTCCACCGAGCTAGACTTATGACCTCATGTAAGCCAAGGCTAGATCAGCACACACAGGATGGGGCACAGGTAGATAAGGTCTTCAGCCACTGAGATAGATGCTGCTGCTGCCACTGAAAATCAGGTATCTTTCCTTATGTAACTGGGCTGCCATGGAAAATTTATAGAAGGAATTGCCAGTAATATGTAACACATTCTGGGATTTACCCAATGCCCTTGGTTGATTGGAGGAAAGTCTATTCTAGAACTGCTGAAACTTTGTCTCACTTCATACTAACCTCTCAACTAGGGAAGGAGATGCACTCAGAAATTCTGTCTCAGGTTTTTTTGCTTGTATGTTTGTTTGTTTGTTTGTTTTGATTTAACATAGAATCCATTTTTTTTTCCAGACCAGGATCTCATGAAATAATATCTGAGCAGGTGCGACTCTTTGGTATAGAAAATCATGTAAGATGTTATTTAAATGCTAGGGAAAAAAAAAAAAACAGACATTTTAACAGTCCAAATGACATCATAGCATGTGGGGATGGCCATTTTCTATTCATTGTCCTCTCACTATGGAAATCATTATAGCAATTCAGAAGTCTAATTTCTTAAAGTCTCATGGAGTTGTTTCAAGAGGTTGGGAATCAGAGAAAAGGGAGCATGTATTAGTAGTGGATGCCAGCCACACTGAGATCATGATAGTTTATAAGAGATAGATTCCTCATTGATTTTTCACAGTGGAGAATAGTTGGGGTCCATGAAAGGAAGGTGAAAGGTCTGATGAACACCGCTTTGTATTTTCCAGGGGCTTTGCTTTTCCTCGGAGAGGAAGCTTAGCCATTTAGCACGAATGTAGGTGGGAGACACTCGGTTCTTTGCCCATTTGTACTTGGTAAAGTGGTAGCTTCTGAGCCTCTTTGAAGGCCCTCCCTCTTATAGACAGTTTGTGTGTCTGGAAATGCTGACTCGTGAATGACAGGCACTGTGGGCCCTGTCAGGGTCCTTAAGCTGTATTAATAGCAGTTATGTGGAAAGAAGTTATGTGGAAGGAACTTTAGCTAGCTAGGAGCAGTTGTGGATAATCTTTTGGGTAGTAGGAGACAAAACACCAGACGTTGGATGTGTTTTCCCATGAACAATACATTGGGTTTGGCCTTTGACTCATGGATCGCCCCAACCCCAGGTTAACATTATCCATTGTTGCCGTCAACCCATATTGGCACAGTCTCGGGTTAGATAGGAAGTCTAATCTAAAGCTCGCTCAACAGAGTTGTCTAGCACTTCCTACTTGGCAAAGCTGGGCCACTTAGGGGTTCCACCAGAGCATACAACAGCCTTTCCAGTGTATGCTAGACATACTTTTTCCAGAAGTGTGCATCTAGTCTGCAACTATCTTCTACCCCGTTGCTCCAATAGCATGATGGCCGCTTTTAAAGTGGGCACAGTGCCAGTGTCACTCTGGATAGCCTTATAGCCAAGTCTCTCAGTTCAGAGGCTAGAGTTTTGTTCCAAATCAAGCTCTTGTGGGAGGAGCTAATAAGCATAGTGTAGTGAAAGCTACCTGGTAGTTTCTCCCTTTGCTCAGGGACAGCGTTGGTGATCCTCTGACCGAGGTGACCTGTGAGGCATGCTGCCTGGGCTAGCGTGAAGTTCTGCACCGCTGTCTGCATCTCCCAACACGCCAAGCCTCAGGAACTTGGGAGGCTTCTCCCGTATCTCAACACACAGCCTGAATATGCAAACCCACACACGTGGAATTTGTGGATTTTCTGAGATAATCACATCTTCGGGAGAAAGGTCAAGTGAGTCATTACCAATGAATTTCCCTGGAAGTAGCAGTGGTATCAAAGTCTGTCGCAAGAGTACTGGCAGCATTAAATAAAACCTGATGGATTCTGAACACACATCTCATCTTCATTAACTGCACTGCCTTAGTGTCCTACTAGAGAACACTTACAAGCCTGGAAAGGGCCAAGAGCCAGGCCTCAATCTAGCTAACTACTGCATCTATTGACAGCCGCTGGAGGGCAGCAGAGAGTGACAACAAAGGTCCAGGTTTAGGGAATTGAGGCATATTTCAATTTGCCAAGGAAGAAGCCCCCTTAACTGTAAGAGAACTCACTACCTAGGAGCCACAGTTGCAAGCCTGGGCTCCTGGAGAACAAGGACCAAAAAGAGCATCTACAACCCTGATCTGAAAATTAAAACCCTCCTTCTAGGCAGGTTCCTAGGAATGCATAAAGAAATGAGATAAGACTGACTGGGAAAGGGCAACCAGACAACATCAGTAAAGTAGGGAACCAAAAGGATAGTCTAAAATGTTAAGTCTCAAGGGGGAAGCAAAGATGGAATAGGAACCAGATGAAAGAAAGCTACAGTGGAAGGCAATCCAGACTGAGCAAGTTGCAGAGGCAAAGATAGAGTCAGGAAAGACTGACTCCCTGAGACAGGTATACCTAGGAAGGAGCCTTGTGTAGGGCACATACCATGAGGCAGGGAGCTGCAAAGGGACCAATTTCAGACACAACTAAACAGTCAGATCTGTGAGAGTCTCATTTTTAAAGTAGCTCCTTCTTGATTAACCAGGATCATTTCTTTCTTAGTCTTTCTTGATTTCAAGAACAAAATGACTCATTGAGAATATGGCCAGAGAGAAGGATGATATGACTAAGGGATTCTTATGTGTGAAATAAAGTTGAACTTGGTCATGAAGCCCTTCTGGTAGCACTGGTGTAGAAGGACAGTTCACTTTCCTTGATTAGCTTCTGGTGTTCCCTTCTCACATTTTATTCTGTAACATTTGCTAAGAATATCCAGTGGAAAAGAAAAACTGGCTCTGGCAAACTAGTTACATAGGCAAGATCCTAGTCAATCCGGGGACTTAAGATCTGTTCCCAGTATGTTAGCAGAGAGCTGGTTAGTCTCTTCTAAATGCTGAACACTTAGCAATTTTCCAAACCCTGTAAGTGTGGAGAAACAAAACTCTCGGTTGGCCTCTTAAACTTCTAGTGTCTCCCTTCTATGTCTCAACCCCTTAAACATTGGGAAAATTAGGACTCTCCCATATCCACAAATTCCAGGAACCCTGTACTGGGTGTTAGGACAGCGTGAAGTTTGGAATTGGACAGACCCGGGTTACTAGCTGTGACATTTGCCAAATTATTTGACCTAAGATGCAGTTTCCCGCTATCTTTGATTATATGCTTACTAAATATTAAGTAACATGATTATGTTATCTTATTTAATGCTTACTCCAGCATTTTAAGCCTTATAAATTATTATAAAGTCTTCTTTTTTTATAGCCCAGGGTCTGTTTTCAGTACGTTAGTTCATAAATATAATGAATGACTAAATAAATTATGATATACCTAAGTGTCACTCATCAATAAAAAGGAACTATTTGATAATCCAATTCTAAAATTTATATAACGTTCTAGAAAATACAAACTAATCTATAGGGACAGAGAGTAGATCAGTGCTTGGGAACAAGGGGACAGGACTGATGAGAAAGAAAGACAAGGGAGCTTCTTGGCATGATAGAAATGTTCTTGGTGGTGGTGGTAGTTACATAGATGTATATATTTATCAAAACCCATGGAACTGTATGCTTAAAATAGGTTTATTTTTATTGTATATAAATTATATCTTAATAAAATTGATTTTAAAAAGTAAGTCAAAAAAAATGTAAAATAACATTGTATCTATAAAATTCTAGAATTTATATTCTTATTTTCATTCCGTGTAGTATTTTGAGCTTCCTCCATGGTATTGAATGTATCAGTAGCTCATTTTTTAATTGATGAGTGAGATTTCTCTATATGGATATATAATAATTTAGTTAGTCATTCACCTGTTGTATTTATTAATATTTTGTTGTTTCTAGTCTTGGAAGACTATGAACACGGCTGCTATGAGCATTCATGTACAAGTGCTTATGTGGATAAATGCTTTTATTTCTCTTGGGTAGTACATGCAGTGGAATTGCTGAGTCCATGGTATGTGTATGTTTAACTTTATTTTTAAAAATGTCAAACTCTTCCAAAGTGGCTGTGCCATATTCCACACCCACCAGCAGTGACTGAGAGAGCTCAGGTGTTTACATATTCTTCAACGCTTGGTGTGACGGTCTTTTGTCTGTTGGTTTATTGAGGCATAATTTACGTATAGTAAAATTAATCCTTCTTAGATATACAGCTCTGTAAATTTTTACAAACTTATGCAATTATATAACCGCCACAAAAACCAAGAATATTTCCATCCTCAGAAAATTCTTTACGCCTCTGCAATGAGTCTCCTCTTCCAATTCCCAGCTCCCGGCAATGACTGCCCTGATCTCTGACACTATAGTTTTGTCATATAAATGGAATCATACTTTTAATTTTGGCCTCTCACACTTAGCATAATGCTTTTGAGATTCATCCATATTGTTGCATTTATTAGTAGTCCATTCATTTTTATGGCAGAATGGTATTCCATTTTAGGGATTGTTTACTCATTCATCAGTTGATGAATATTTGAATTATTCCCAGTTAGAGCTTTCATGAATAAAGCCATTTGTGTAAAGGTTTTTGTGTGGACATGTGTTTTTATTTTTCTAGAGTAAATACTTAGGAGCGAGATAATTGGGTCATAGAGAAAGTATATGTTTAACTTGCAAGAAGCTATCAAGCTCTTTTCCAAAGTGCCTTTACCATTTTCCGTTTCCATCAGGAATATATGAGAGTTGCAGTTGCTCTTTACCCTGACTAGTATTTGATATTGTCGATTTTTTTTATTTGCACCATCCTATTAGGTATGTAGTAGGATCTTGGGGTGGTTTTAATGCATATTCCCATAGTGACTATTGATGCTGAATTTCATTTTGTATACTTATTTGGCATCCATCTCTCTCCTTTTGTGAAGTGTTTGTTTGAGTCTTTTGTCCAGTTTTTAAAATAATTCTTATTATTGGGGTGCCTGGATGGCTCAGTCGGTTGAGTGTCCAACTTCGGCTCAGGTCATGATCTCACGGTTCGTGAATTCGGGCCCCGCATCGGGCTCTTTGCTGACAGCTCAGAGCCTGGAGCCTGCTTCCGATTCTGTGTCTCCCCTGTCTCTGCTCCTCCCCCACATGCACTCTGTCTCTCTCTGCCTCTCAAAAATAGAAAACTAATAAAAAAAAATTTTTTTTAATTCTTATTATTGAGCTGTAAAAGAATTTTCTATATTCTGGTTAATGGTCCATTATCAGTTATGTGTTTGGCAGCTTTTTTCTCCCAGTCTGGCTTTTTGTTTTCTTAACAGTATCTTCTGAAAAGTTTGCATTTTTTATTTTAATAATACATAGTTAATAATGATATCATTTTTTTTCATTGCTTAGGACACATAGACTTATGTGTCCTATCTTAAGAAATGTTTACTTAACCCAAAGTTACAAAGATATCTCCTATGTTTTCTCCAAAGATTATAGTGTTAAGTTTTACATTTAGGTCTCTGATGATAATATTTTGAATTAATTTTTCAGTATAATATAAGATATGGTTATGTTTTGAATTTTTATGTAGAACCTATGGTTGTTCCAGCCCTGCTCATTCCAAAAGACTATGCTTTCACTGGTGATTTGCCCTGACACATTTAATAAAAAGTCAATTGACCATGTATGTATTGTGCTATTTCTGGACTTTATGTTCTGTGCCATTGATCTGTGTCTGTCCTTTTACTGTGTCTTGATCTTACTTTTCTATTAATCTTGAAATCAGATAGTATGTTATGAACTCCATCTTTTTTTTCAAAATTCTTCTGTTTATCCTAAGTCCTTTACACAGATATTTTAGAATCAACTTGTCGATTCCTACAAAAAAGCTTGCTGGAATTTTGACTAGGATTTTGCTGGATTCTTAGATCAGTTTGAGAATGGACATTCTGGCACTATTGAATCTTCTAATCCACGTATATAGTCTATCTCTCCATTTACTTACGTCTTTGGTTTCTCTCATCGGTGCTTTGTATTTTTCAGCAAACTTTGCGTGTGTTTTGTAAGATTTATCTCAAAGTATTTCATGTTTGTTGTAAATGGTGTTGTTCTTTTAATGCCAGTTTTTAATTGTTCATTGCTAGTGTATTGAAACACAATTGGGATTTGTATGTTGACCTTGAATTTCGAACTTGTTAAACTCACTTATTAGATCTAGTGGTATTTTATACATTTGGGGGCGTTCTCTAGGTGGACATTTATGACATCTTTGAATACAGTTTTACTTCTCCCTGTCCAAACTAGATGCCTTTTATTTCTTGCCTGATTGCACTGGGACCCCCACCACAATGTCAAATAGAAGTACTGAGAACAGATATCCTCGCCTTGTTCCTGATCTTACTGGGGAAGTATTCAGTTTTCACCATTAAATATAATGATAAGTGTAAGTTTTTAATGTCCTTCATCAGTTGAGCAAGTGTCTTTTAATTCTTAATTTGCGTAGAGTCTTTCTTACGAAGGGGTCATCAGTTTTATATATTCTGTCATTAGCCATTATTATTTTTGAACTTAGAAGTTATGTCTAATGTTTTGTTTTTACACTGAAGTCGTAAGATATATACTCATACTTTGAGGATTTTTTTATCTGAATTACTTCTAAAAGTAATTTATTTATACAAGAGTTATAAAAACATTTGTATGGCTTTTCAATGTATTGCTGGTTCCTACAACAAAGGGTTATACCAACTTACAGAACCCTAGCAGTGTGTTCGTGCACAAGTTTTACATTAGCCTCACCAACATTGAGTCTATAATATGTAAATTTTAAGTGTTTTGGTTAACTTAATAGGTACTAGAGGGCACCTTATTCTTTTCTTCCACACTGTTTTCTCTTTTTGTACACATGAAAAATACTGAGTGGCCCATGAACATCAGTGAGGGTATGACTTTACCAGCGTCCAATTTTCAGTTCTCACTGCCATGTCCTGTGGTATGTCTTTTGCAATCCAATTTGATGTATCCATCATTTAAATTTAGCTTATTACAATCTAATAAGAAAGGTGAGACTGATACTTCTAAAAAGTTAACTATCCGGAAGAAGCAGCGTATGATTTAAGTGCCAAATTCAATAGCATATAAGCATGCTATTGCATGACTTCAGAGGAGGGAGGTATGGCTGTGCCATTAGAAGTGATGATTCTTGCCTTTTTGGTTATTGTTGTTATAATAAGTCAGTAGGAGCTGATTTTCTTTCTTTTATTTGGGGTATTTATTTTTTCTAAAAGCATTCTGTGACAAAACATTTGAGATTTGCTATTCATGGTGTCTGTGAAAATTGTGGTCATCTGGAGAAATTTAATCCCATGGTAAGAATAAAAAGTATTCAAACTATTATTTCATCTCAGTGTTACTACAGAAAAAAGATCAAATTAGCCTTCTATTGGCTGGCAAAGTAAAGGTGTAACTTCTCTATTTTCTGGACAGTGCTAAAAAATACACTCTAGAGACTTAATCTGTAGACTGATATGTTCGTCTAAGCCAAACATCAATCATAGAGAGGCCTCCCAAATTCTCCCCAGAGCTCTATGCTTTGGGCCTGGTCGAGGTGAGCAGCAGGTTTTCTATGCAATGGTATGACCTCTTTATGAGCTACTACTTGTATAGTCTGTAGTATTCAGTGATGTCAGATCACAGGAGACTTGGAGAGACTGTGAGGACAAAGTGGTTCTCGGAAGCTACTGGTACACCAAGACTATATTAAAAAGAGCTACCTCAGACCATAGTAAGTTGATGATGTCATTAAAAGTGAATATGTGTTATGAGGTAAGGGGATATGTAATGATTCACTTCAGGGCATATACTGCTTATCATTTGTCACCACAGCATTTGTGCATGTGGTGCAGTGTGGTGGTGGTCATGCTGGTGTGTGTGTCTGTGTGTGTGTATTTGTCCATGCGTGCTTGTCTGCTCTAAATCCAAGTATGGTTAGAGTTCCATATGATGCTGTTAATTTTACCTTCCCTTCTCACGTCTGATAGAAATCATTAAAAGAGAGAAGGTGGTTTTCCATGTGATTTCTCTGGGATACCAGGGTCCCATATCTATCTTTCTATCTTTGTGGAGAAGCACTGCCCCCTTGATGAAGTGATAGTGAAAGGAGACAGTTAATTTCATTGGTGGGAGGTAGTGATAGGTTTGGGGGAAGCAGCACAGGAGTGGATATGTTCATGGTTCTTTCTGTTAAGTATGAAACTCTATTTTATTCTTCCTCCTTCTCTTGCTCTGTTTTATGTCTCTGCCATGGAGGATCTTTTATTTCTTTTCTTCGTTCTGCCACCTGCTATTTCTTTAAAACACAATTATGATCCTGTCATTTGCCTGCTTACAAAGCCTGAAAGCTCCCTGTTGCCTGAAGAACAAAGGACAGACCCCTAGCAAAGCAATTCTGATGCCTGCTTGTCTTTCTGGTCTCCTTTTCCTGTCACTCTTCCCCATGTGGAAACTCTTCCCCAGTTTCCACACCTCCCCGGTTCCAAAACTGGGTAAGCTTTAGGCCCCTTCTGCCTATCATACAGTGTGCTCTCTTGGTAGAGTGACAAACTCCTTCCCTTCCCTCACAGCTTGGCTCAAATGTCATCTCCTTTATAAATTCTTCCCAACCTCCTCAGACAGATTTAATTGTTCCCCCTTTGGGTCTCTGACATTTTGTATGTCCCTTCATTACTAATTCTCTTATAATTACTTGTTTAATCATCTCCCTTCTCCATTAGATTCTGTGTTCACCAAGGGCAGGAACCCTGTTTTATTTATCCTTGATTTCCCCCTCCCCCAGGGGGTAACATAGTCCTATTACATATAATGCTTTCGTAACTGCTTGCTGAATGCGTTGACCTAATATTGTTTGTGGCATTTCAGAAGTAAATGGAATTAGATGGAGTTTCTGAATAATATTTATCCCCAAACTCCCTTAAATAAATAGTACTCATCATTTTTCTCCCACCATGTGCTCTTAATTTTCACTTTAATCTCATTAAATGAAGTGCAGGAGTCACAGCCCTGGGGAAGGCAGGACTCAATACGGGGAAAGGATAGGCTCACTGGTAGTCTCCTGTACCTAGTGCGTGAGGTCTTCTCTAGTGAGAACCGTGAGGAAAGGCTATGTAGGAAGAGCATTGTGCAGCTAGATGCTTCGTGCTGTGAAGGAAAATAGCTCCTCACCTGATAAATTATTCTTACTGCTTCAACAGGAGATGACTTCTCAGATGAAACACTTGATCATATTCTTCCAACGCTGGTGAGCACCCGTGTCAGGTGTCAGGTGTTGCCTTTCTATTTCTATTCCCAAATGGGGGCCATTTTCTCAATGAAAATCCATCCTTGGAGTTCATCCAGAATTTCAGCCTTGTTGTATCCCTCTGAGATATATGTGGCCTACTAGTGGAGCTCCAAAATTAGGCCAGAATGTCAATTCAAACTCTGAAACCATTTCAAGATATTGAAATCTTTCTAGGATTGACATCCAGAGCAGTTTACAAGTAACTCCTGGTGAGAAAGTGAGGAAGGTTGAATGAAAGTGATTAAAGTGTTCAACATGTAACATGGCCTCATTCTTCATGCCAGAAATATGTTTATCTTCATCATGGATGATAATAAAAAACTCTTAATGTGTTGTATTTTATTATAGCTTAAAATGTTCTAATTTCAAATTTATTACAATGCTATGCTAATAAAAACAGGATTGCACTGGTATAAAAACAGGCACATAGATCAATGGAACAGAATAGAGAGCCCAGAAATAAGCCCCTGCATATATGGCCAATTAATTTACAACAAAGGAGCCAAGAATATACAATGGGGAAAGTATCTTTAATTAATAGTGTTGGGAAAGCTGGACAGCTACATGCACAAGAGTACAACTGGACCACTGTCACCATACACAAAAATTAACTCAAAATGGACTAAAGACTTGAACATAAGACCTGAAACCGTAAAACACCTAGAAGAAAACATAGTTGAGTGAACTTTGACATCAGTTTTTGCAATGATTTTTTTAATTCATCGCCAAAAGCAAAGGCAATTAAAACAAAAATAAACAAGTAGGAATACCTCAAGCTACAAAGCTTCTGCACAGCAGAGGAAACCATCAACAAAGTGATAAGACAAGCTACTCAATGGGAGAAAATATTTGCAAATTATATACCCAGTAAGGGGTTAATATCCAAAATTTATAAAGAATTTATACAACTCTATAGCAATAAAATCCCCAAACCAATTTAAAAATGGGCAGAGGTAGGGTGCCTACGTGGCTCAGTTGGTTGAGTGTCCAACTCTTGATTTTGGCTCAGGTCATGATCCCAGGGTCATGGGATCAAAGCCTGCATTGGGCTCTGCACTGAGTGTGGAGCCTGCTTAAGATTCTATCTCTCTCTCTCCTTCTGCCACTCGTGCACTCTCTCTCTCTGTCTCTCTCTCTCTCTCTCTTTCTCTAAAATAGAAAAATAAAAAAAATAAAAGAAATACTTTTTAAAAAATAGGCAAAAGATCTGGATGGACATTTTTCCAAAGAAGACATACAGATGGCCAACGGATACACAAAAAGATACTCAACATCACTAATCAGGGAAATGGAAATCAAAACCACAGTGAGATATCACCTCATACCTTTTAGAATGGCTGTTATCAAAAAGACAAGAAATACCAAGTGTTGTCAAGGATGTAGAAAAAAAGGGAACCCTCATTTCCTGTTGGAATATAAATTGGTGCAGCCACTATGGAAAGCAGTATGGAAGTTCCTCAAAAAAAATTTAAAACATAACTACCATAGGATTCAGCAATTCTACTTCTGGGTGTTTGTCCAAAGAAAACAAAAGCACTAACTCAAAAAGATATCTGCACCCCCATGTTCACTGCAGCATTATTTACAATAACCAAGATATGGAAACAATCTAAATATCTACTGACGGATGGAATGAGTAAAGAAGAACATTTTTCAGCCATTAGAAAGAATTAAATCTTACTATTTGTAACAACATGGATGGACCTTGAAAGCATTATGCTATGTAAAATAAGTCAGACAAAGACAAACACTGTATGATCTCCCTTATATGTGGAATCTAAAACAAGCAAATAACAATAAACCACAAGCTCATAGAAAGAGAGAACAGATTGGTGATTGCCAGAGCCTGAGGGTGGAGGGAGTGGGTGAAATGCATGAAGACGAGTCAAAAGGTACAAAATTCCAGTTATAAAATAAATAAATCATAGGGATGTAGTGTACATAATAAAAAAATTCTGTAACTATGTATGGTGATGATGTTACCTAGACTTATTGTGGTGATCATTTTGTAATATATACAAATATTTTATCATTATGTTGTACACCTGAAACTAATATAATGTACATCAATGATACCTTAATTTAAGCCTTCTAAAACTAAGTCCCTGATGTCCTCATCCCCCTCCCCTCCATGAACATCTGTTCTTTCTTCAGTCCTCCATATCTCAATGAAGAGCAATTCTGATCTTCTAGAAATAGAAACCTGGGAGTCATCCTTTACTCCTTTCTTTCTCTCATATCCCACACCCAGTCTCAGCAAGCTGTATTTTCTATCCCTTCAAAATATATCCAGAAACCAACCATTTATAACTATCATTTCCCCCTTCCGGACTCAAGTAACAGCTATTTCTCACTGTCTTCTTGCAATAGTTTCTTCATTGTTCTCCACGATTGTGCCTTTGCTCCTCTACAGACCATTCTCAATATGGCAGCAGCATGAAACAGTTAAAGCAAAAGTCAGATCATGTCACTTCTCTGTCTAAAACCTCACAGTGGTTTCCCATTTCATTCTAAGTAAAAGCCAAAGTGCTTTCAGTGACCTACAAGGTCCTATAGAATCTTTGCTCACACATATCCCTTAACTCTCTAACCTCCTCTCGTACTGCTTTTCTTCTCACTCTGCTAGCATCTATATTCTTTCTCAAACGTGGTACACTCCCATATCAAGGCCTGTGTACCTGATGTTGTCTCTTCCTAGAAGGCTCTTTTGCAGATATTTATATTGCTTACTCCTTTATCTTCCTCAGGTCTTTATTCAAGTCATCTCAAGTTCACCTTCTCATGGAGACCTTTGCTATTTAAGATTGTTGCTTTTCTCTCCCACTGCCTCTGCAACCCCACTACCCAGTCAAAAACCAGAGTAAAACTCTCTCTATTCCCTGCCTTATTTTTCTCTAACAAATTTATCATCTGGTATATTTTATACCTTACATATCTTGTTTAATTTGTTTTCTGTCCACTAGAAAATGATTCACGCAATCGTGGATTTTGCCTGTTTTGTGAGTGGTTTTTTGTTTAATTTTTTAAAACTTATTTATTTATTTATTTAGAGAGAGAGAGAGAGAGTGAGCAGGGGGAGGGGCAGAGAGAGGGAGAGAGAATCCCAAGAAGCCTCCACACTGTCAGTGAAGAGCCTGATATGTGGCTTGAACTCACGAACGACGAGATCATGACACAAGCCAAAACCAAGAGTCGGACCTTAACCGACTGAGTCACCCAGGCACCCCTGTTTTGTGAATGGTTTTATTTTTAGTGTTAGAACAATTCCTAGCACATGGTAGCCTTTCATTAAAGGGAAAAAGTTTAATCTCTATATGTTTGCCTTAGTTTTAAGTACCCAGAGGTTAATAGCCTTTTAGATATGAATTGTTCTGCAGAGTAACTGATGTACCATTAAAAGTAGAGATTTCAGAGAGTTTTTGATCCGTGGCTTAAAAATTGTGTTGTACATATTGGATATAAAGTGTATACCTTTCAACAAGATAGAGAAAGGATATTTCCTAAAAATATTCTTGGGTGTAGGTATCTTTATAACATAGATTGATGGAGACTTGCTGATAAATGTCCCTTCCTAAAAACATGTCATCCAGGATGATGATGTTGATGGGATTAAGTATGGAGACGAAAACTGTGAGCCAGTTGGGAAAGTCTGACCACAAGTTGCAGTAAAACTTAAGGCAACCCAACTTACCAAGAAATGCAGAAGTCACTTGAAAATGGTCAAAGTAACCCAACAGAGCAGTTGGGGAGGAATGTTTTGGTAAACTGAAAATTGACTCCTGATTGGAAAAGTGTGTTGTGACTTTTACAGAAGATTTTTAATGTTATATATGAATGGACTCACCTCTTTTCTTCCAGGAGAGTCAGTAGGGTATGATGATATACAGAAAGTTGGGGAAATCAAGGGATACCAGGTGATATGATAATGTGATAACCTGGGATGCTGAGTTCAGTAAACAAGAAGAGAGAGGCAGGAGAAGTCTTCCCTGCAACTGTGAGAGTTTAAGTACGGTATCTTGGATTAAAAAAACAAAGATACTAAAACTGTATAACCTAAAATTAGAGTCTACAAATTCAGTAGCCCATCCTGAGAAGTGGCAGAGAAATCTGAACTAAGATATCCAGGGCTAATTAGGCACCTTTTGTTGCTTTCCTTATGCCCTTCTCCTTCATCCCCTTTCTTGGTGTGGGCATCAGGCCCACAGAAACCCAGAGAACGGAGAATGATCTGTGGAGTACACAGCCTGCTGAAATCTCCCTCTGCTTTTACAGAGGGCAGCTGGCAACTGTGCACTATCCTTAAGTAGCAAATTGTCTGGAGAGGGATCATAGGACTTAATCTCTAAATCTGCAACTGGCTAATTGCATAGATGCTAGGGTTGGAAGGCTTAGATGGGCCAAACTGACTCCTTGAAATGTGGATTTCCTTTTCTTTTTTAACTTCCCAGTCTGGAACAGCATAAACTAGTTGTGGTTTTACGTTAGTCGTATCCTGTAATGTGCTGAGCGGCATAGGCTTCAGAGATTTCTTTATTGTGGCTCCTGCTTTTTATGAGTTTATGGTAATAGAACTAAAAACGTCTTGGCAAAAAGTCAGATGTGGCAGAGGTGAAGCCATTAACCTTTTTTTCCTACTTCATCTTTCCCATTTTCCCCCCCAGAATCCAGTAGTAATTATAAATATGCACATACTTCTAAAATCTCTTATGCACATACTGCATCTTGAGTTGTGTACTGTCTTAACCATCTTTTAGGTGCACGGACCTTTGGGAGAGAAGTAGAGCTCATTGCTTTTCAGGAGCCAACCCCTATTACTATTGAAGAGATCTTCTTAGGGCTCAGAGATGATAGAACAGAGTTTCCAGTAGAGCTGAGCCTAAAATTGCTTACAGTGGCAAAGATTGGCATTGTTTCACCCACACTTTTGTCCTCCTCTTGAGGCCCCAGAATAGAGTGCCTGACAGATTAGAATCCAATTTGGGGACTAATAGTAGAGCCACCTCCTGTTCACTACCCCAAGACAGAGAACGTTGAGGGGAAGTCAGAATATATGTGATGATGCCAGAAACTAGGTTATCCTGGGAAAGTCTCTTCCTTACATTTTAATTTCTCCAGTGTAAAATGAAAAAATTAGGTTAGATAATATTCATGTTCCCTTTGATGTCTTATGTTCTGTGATTATGGATCATCTTTACTGGCTTTAGACTGGCCCTTTTTCAAGATGGTTTCTTCCTTAATTTCTTATAGATACTTGCTTAGAATCCCTTTATTTCAGTTTTAGAAGATAACATGTATTTAATAGGAAGAGTTTTAGCTTTCCTATCACTGATGATCCTCAGTTTATAACACAGGATCTACCCAATTCCTTTAGTTAAATTAATATTTATCAATCCACATGTCTATGTCTCATAGAATTTATTTGACTCTGTTGGAAAAAAAAACAATATTGATGTCAGGAGTCTCCCTGCTTGCTTTCTTTTCTTGAAAACCTGAGGTAAGGATCTTGCTTATCCCCGTGGAACTGCCATCTAGCTGTTACAGCTTTCCACAGCTACCTTGCTTTAGGGAGTTCTAGCAATGACCTATTATTCTATTGCCTAGAGCAAGATGTTCCTGGAAAAGAAGTCTCTGAATGTTCAGCCAATTTAGCAATTCATTGGCTGAGTGTTCTGAGGTATTTCAGGATATTATGTGCAAAATTGACATTTGTGTGGTCACTGCCCAAGTAGAAGCACCATGAAAGATGACTGGATTAGGAGGATGTAAAAGACTAGGCAAAAGAGTTTTGAGAAAATTATTTCCAGGTTAAAAAGAGGAAATCAGTAAGTCATGAACAGGCAAAACTTCACATAAGCATCCTCAAGATCAGTGTCCCTTTGGATCTACCTCTTTGATTGCTTCTTCTCAGGCTCTTTTTTTTCCGGGGGAAGATGGGGAGGTGAGGAGAGGTTCTTTTTTTCTATCCATTTCTTGATATCGTACTTCAAGGTTCCCTCAGTTCAGTGAGTCCTCTGTTCTTCCTACTCTCCATATTCTGCCCAGCTCAGGAAAGAAAAATGTGTGTGTGTGTGAGAGAGAGAGAATAATGCCCTGCTCTCCCAGAGATGGCCACGTCTTAATCCCTGGCACCTGTGACTAATGCTACCTATAGGACAAAAGAGACTTCACAAATAGGATGTTGAGGACTTTGAGAGGAGGAGATAATCCTGGATTATCTGGGTAAATGCAGTCTAATCTCATGAGTCCTTAAAAGCAGAAGAGGGAGGCAGAAGAGTGGATCAGAGAGATGAGATGGAAGAAAAAGTGTGAGATGAGAGATGAGATTCAAAGTGTGAGAGGGGTTTGACATACCTTGCTGGTTTTGAAGCTAGAAGGAGGCCATGAGCCAAAGAGTATGGGTGGCCTCTAGAGGCTAGGAATGACCCTCAGCTGACAGCCAGCAAACAAATGGGGATCTCAGTCCTGTGCCCGCAAGAAACTGAATTGTCAACAACCTACGTGAACACAGAAACGAATCCTCCCCTAGAGCCTCCAGAAAGGAATGCAACCCTCCCAACACCTTGATTTTAGCCGGGTGGGGGGAGACCATGGTGTACTTCTGCTTTACAGAACTGTGAGACGATAAATGTGTGTTGCTTAAGTCACTAAATTTGTGGTGATTTGTAATGGACGTAATAGAAAACTAACACAACGTACATTTCGTGTTTTGTTGCCAAAGTCAAAAACTTTGCATATGCTATTCAATAATACATTGCAGTAGAGGGAAAAAAAGAGTGTGATCTGTATGTTTAGACAAAGCTGAGTTTGAATCTTGCCTCTATCATATCCTACTGAATGACTTTGAGAAAATAATCTTCTTGAACTTTTTTTTCTTCTGGAAAATAGCTATAATACCGGCTAGCTTGGAGTAGGGGGCAGAATGAGATAGCACATGTAAAGTGCCTGGCTTACTATACAATTCAATATATGATAGTGATTACTATTGTAAAAATTAAAGCCAACACTGATATATTTTAGCTGTCAAAAGAAGCACCATACTTGGCTACAACATCAAAGAAACAAGCAACAACAGAAAAAAAATAGATAAATTGGACTTCCATCACAATTAAGACTTTTTTGTTTCTAAAGACACTATCACGAAAGTGAAAGACAACGGATACAATAGGAGGTATTACCTTGGACATAATACAAGGGACTAGTATTCAGAAGAATACTATAAATTTATGTCTCAAAAATAAAAAGACAAATTACCCAGTTTAAAAGTGGGCAACGGATTTAAGTAGACATTTCCCCCAAAAGTGTATACAACATCTTCAGAAATGTAAATTAAAACCATAGTGCAATACCACTCTACATCCACTAGGATGGCTGTAATCAATAAAATGAAAAGAGAACAAACGTTGGTGCAGATGTAGAAAAATTAAAACCTTGCACCTTGCTGGCGGAAATGTAAAGTGGTGCTGCCTCTGTGGAAAACAGTTTGGTAATTCCTCAAAAAGTTAAACAGACTATCATATGACCCAGCAATCCCGTTTCTGGTACGTACTCAAACGAATTGAAAATAGGGATTCAAACAAAAACCTGTACTTGAATAGTCAAAGAATAACACTATTTACCATAGTCAAAAGGGGAAACGACCCAGATTCCATCAACTAATGAATGGATACACAAAAGGTGGTGTATACGTACAATGGAATATTGTTTGGCCCTAAAAAGGAATGGAGTAATAATACCGGGTACAACATGGATGAACTTTGACACGAAAGTAATCAGATGCAGTAGGCCACAGAGTCTGTAATTCCATTTATCTGAAATATCCAAAGTAAGTGAATTTATAGAGACAGAAAGCAGATTAGTGGTTGTCAGGGACAGGGGAATGAGGAGGGACTGCTTAATGGATGTGGGTTTTCCTTTGAGGTGACGAAAAAGTTTTATGACTAGATAGTCGTAGTTATTGTACAACATTGTGGAGGTACTTGGTACCATTAAATTGTACGCTTTAAAATAGTTGAAATGGTAAATTAAGTTTCGCTTTTGATGATCCAGAAATGCTAAGGAGTAGTCAGTGCGTGTGTGTGCGTGGAGGAGGCAGGGTGCATACACACCTACATGTGCACAAGCGGGTGCAGAACTAGGATCAAGGAGTGGAAGAATTTTGGAAGTCTTAGAATAAGTGATATTGTTAAAGATATTGGAATATACATGGGTGCAGATTTTATAGCATGTAGGGAAATACTCCAAGAATGGGATTTAACTTGGGTACTATCATGACATAGCATCTAGCTGCTTTTATTTAGAAGGTCGGATTAGGGAGTAAACTAGGCAGGAACCAAAAATATTTGTTAGGATGTGTGTTTAGACTAATTTTCCGTAAGTCCGTTTTAGTGAGGAGCATGTAAACAGAGATTAACTAGAAGACAAAGTGTCAGAAGAAATGAGAAGCATTTATCGTTAACTTGGCACCAAATGGTGGGAACCGAATGAATCCCCTGTAGTAGCCGGATCATTCTCTCCTCCATCCAAGTTCCCTTTCCTATCTGTTTCTTCTGTGTCTCTTTCCTCCTATAGAAAATTTTGTTGTGTGGCCATTTGCATCAGTCACAGAAATAGAGAAAAATGAAAGCAGGAAAGCTTCAGGGCAGTTTTGTGTTGCTGTAGAATGTAAACATCACCCCTTGGTCAGAGGGAGTCTTAGTCTGTTAGGGCTGCTATCACAAAAATACCACAGACTGGATGGCTTAACCAACAAACATTTATTTCTCACAGTTCTGAAGGCTGGGAAGTTCAAGATCAAGGCACTGGAAGATTTGATGTCTAGGGAGGGCCCACTTCCTGGCTCATTGATGGTCATCTTGCTGTGTCCTCACTTAGCCAAAGGGGTGAGAGAGCTCTCCCGAGTCTGCTTTATAAGGGCATTAATCCCATTCATTAGAGCTCCACCCTCATGACCCAATCACTCCCAACGGCTCCGCTTCCTAATACTATCACATTGAGGATCAGGATTTCAACATGTGAATCTGGGAGGGACGCAATTATTCAGTTCAGAGCATAAGGCTTTCCTTTAATTTTTCATAATTCTGCTTGAGAGGACTTATTTCCTAAGGTTTTTAATTACTCTCTTTTCCATCAGATTTACCATCTTTTAATGTTAGTAGAAATTATTTTTTGCTTATGATAATAAAAAATTGTTTTCAGTAATTTCCTAATGCATTTATAAGTCCTCATCTTCATTTATAGAAAACACCTTTCTTTTCCCGCTAATAAAAAGAAGAACTAGATATAAAAATCTATCTGAAGTAGTTTAGATATTGTGAAGAACTGTCTGCCTATTACAATAGAGGAAAGTAATAATGTTGGGATATCAGGAACCTCCCTAGAAGTGTACATATATGGAAACTGTCATCAGCCGTGAATAAACTAGGTCTCCTCTTGGCCCAGAATACCGACCGATTGTTTTCATTTACTTAAACCCTTAAGTTCCAGCAGCCTAATGAGAGATAGGAAAAAGAAAGCAATAATAGTTACATGCCCTAAGAGCTTTATGTGAATTAACTCACTTAATCCTTCCAACACCTCTGTGAGGTAGACACTACTTTTATTCTCTTTTATAGATGTCCTCTTAGAAGCAGACTCCGTTAGCAAGGTCATTGTACTTTAACGTGTTCCTTCTTACTTACCGCTTCTGCCGCCACTCCATCACTTGTTTATTGCATAGTTGTCCCTCTTCCACCTTTCTTAGGACTCTTGGCTTAGGCTCTCGGTATATCTACAGTAAACGAGTGTTGATTTTGAAAATTACTAATGCCATAAAACATGAGAAGCTAAGCCTGAGATGGCTCCAGAAGTGATCCACTATTGTAGAAAGGAGGTAGGGTTTGGGGTTGCTAGTTCTGGTTGGGCATATACAGGAGACACATGCGCATTTCCTTGAGGAAGTAAAAGGTAAAAGCAGAAGATATTTAGGTGTTGTGGTGTTTGTTGAATTTCCCTTCTTTGAGGTCTCTGCACAGGAGACTTTTTCACTTCAGAGTATTTTAAGGACTTTATGCATTCCGGTATATAAAGCTCTCAAATGAGTCGACTATTTTAACTCAGCAGTTTTGATGAATTTCAACAATGGACTCTGGGAGTCAGGATGACTATGTCTTTATGGTGGAAGATTTTCTCCTGTAGTTTATATTCTATTTTGTAAGCATACATGTTATGTTTTATATAATGTTTTATGTTAAAACATTAAGGAGTATTTGCCAGACACAAACTTTATTAAGTGTTATTAACTTTGTATTACTCCTCTAGTGTACATGTTGATATAAATACATTGAACTTAAAAAACAAATTTTTTTTAATGTTTGTTTATTTTTGAGAGAGAGAGAGAGAGAGAGAGAGAGAGACAAAGCATGAGCAGGGTGGGGGATTTCAGAGAGAGAGGAAGACACAGTATCTGAAGAAGGCTCCAGGCTCTGAGCTGCCAGCACAGAGCCCGACGCGGGGCTTGAACTCATGAATTGTGAGATCATGTCCTGAGCGGAAGTTGGACACTTAACTGAGCCACCCAGGCACCCCTAAATCCACTGAACTTTTAATTAAGCCCAAGGCACTGTGCCAAACTTTGGGTGGAAACATATAAAAGAACTGATCCTTATCCTTGGCATGTATTCTTTTTTTTTTAAAAATTTTTTTTTTCAACGTTTATTTATTTTCGGGACAGAGAGAGACAGAGCATGAACGGGGGGAGGGGCAGAGAGAGAGGGAGACACAGAATCAGAAACAGGCTCCAGGCTCTGAGCCATCAGCCCAGAGCCCGACGCGGGGCTCGAACTCCCGGACCGCGAGATCGTGACCTGGCTGAAGTCGGACGCTTAACCGACTGCGCCACCCAGGCGCCCCTTGGCATGTATTCTAATAGGAGAACAGTATATACAGCATCAGGCTCTTGAATTCCTAAGGTAAAGAATGCCTACTTACGTCTGGCCTGAAGAAAAAAACGGGGGTTGGGGGTTGCTCTTGCAGAGTTTTCTACACTTTCCCAGAGAGATCAGACATTGAATGAGTAATTTTGAATAAAGTGAGCCGGATAATGAGGGAGCTTTAACCTAGATGTTAGTGACATTTAAGAGTAGCTCAGTAAAATTTAGCTGGGGGAGGGAGTGGAAGTCCCATGGTAAATGCATGATGACTCCAAAGCAGAAGAGGGTGAGGCATGCATGGCCAGATGTTCCAGAACCATATAGACCAAGTTAGGGTTTTAGACTATATCGTAAAAGTAATGGAAGCCATTAAAGATTTTAAGAAAAGGATATGATGAGACTTGAGTTTTTAAAAGGTTATTCTAATTGTAATGTGGAGGGATTGAAGGAGGGCTATCACAGACTTGGGAACATAAACTAAGAGGCTCCTTTGTTTATTATGAGAGATAACTTCAATATGGTCCTGATCCTAAAATGTGCACTAAAGTGAGCACCTAAAACATGAAGTGATAGTAATCTCATTTATAAACACAGATGCAAATATCTTAAATAGAATTCAACTTTAATAGAATTATATTGAAATTCCTAGCTAGTAATTAGGAAATGTTAACATGTTTTCCCAGAATTGTAGAGATTGAGAGCAAATGGCAACTCACTACCAATTATAAGAGACAGAATTTTTGAACATGCAGGCTTAGATGTAACTGAACAAATTGCTAGTCTTTCTGGAGAAGAGTTTAGCAGTATACAACAAAGATCATAAAGCTAACCACTAAGTTTTTACCTAAAAATACTTTTTTATCTTTATAACATTACCCAAAGGGGCTAAAGGGGAGAGAAGAGGGGTTAAAACTTAAAGTATTGGTAGCTACTACTTTTGATTAAAAACAAAAACAAAACAAAAAACAGTACAAATATCTAACAGTTGAGAAGAGTTAAACTGTTTGTTGGATGTTAATCATAATGTTCTAATTAAAATCACGTATTTGTGGACCACGTTCATGCATGTAAGGAGCACAATACATACAAAAAGTACAACAAAGTAATGGTAAAAAATAGAAGATCAGAGGAACTGGTGGGCTCCGTCAGTAGAGCACGTGACTCTTGATCTCAGGGTCATTAGTTCAAGCCCCACGTTGGTCATGGAGCCTACTTAAAAAAAATAAAATAAAATAAATAGAAGAGCAGAAAAATGGCTTATCCATAATGATATTATTATATACAAATGTATTCTTGAGGGTTTTTTTTTTTTAATCTTTATTTATTTTTGAGAGAGAAACAGAGTGTGAACAGCGGAGGGGAAAGGAGAGAGGGAGACACAGAATCTGAAGCAGGCTCCAGGCTCTGAGCTATCAGCACAGAGCCTGATGCGGGACTCGAACCCACGAACCACGAGAACGTGACCTGAGCCGAAGTCAGACACCCAACCGGCTGAGCCACCCAGACACCCCTATAAATGTATTTTTGTAATGGTGAAGATAACAATGCAGATGTTATGAAGCACGTGTAGAGTTTGGGGAGTTATTTCAGGTGAAGTCACATATGACTCCGTTTTATCAACTGTGTAATGAGGATATTGGATTATAAAGGTATATGTTTTCATGATACATGAATTAGTTTAAATGGGTAATATACATGAATATATCTTGGGAGCTACCTTAATCTGGATCAGCCTATTAAGGGTGAAAAGGGTTTCTCCTTTCTTTCATCTCTCCCCAGGGAGAAAAATGTGTTCAGGAGTTTTAGGACTCTGGGACCATGCTGCTTGCTCCCCCTTTTGGAACAGGAGAACAAGACAGGACGGAGGCCCTAGTCGTGTGCTATCTAAACTAGAACAGAAGTTCTGAGCCCTGGAATTCTGATCCTTTTATTTCACTGGCTTCTTGGGATCGTTTGAATCAGCTAGTGTTCAGCTATTGAAAAGGCACCTATTTAATTTGGTCTATGGAAATAGTGGCACAGCTGTCCAAGGGCGTATGTACCATGGACTTTGTTACAGTGTTGTTTATAATGACCAGACTTTGGAGCAATTTGCTTAAATTTTTAATTAAATCAAATCTGAATTTGATATGTTTAATCTGATTAAGTAAATCATGATACACGCATGCCATATGGTATGCTGTGGTACGCACCCCAGATGTAATGAGGATTAAGTGAACTGGTATTTATAAAGCACCTAGAATAGTGCCTAGTACATAGTAATCACTGTGCTTTTAAAAAATGATGTATTCAAACCACAGACTATGATGAACTTGTTAAAAAATGACGATACACATCTGCGTTTATTTACAGTTCAGTTGGTCACAACGTATTGTTGACAGAAAGTAGGTCATAACACATCATCTGTGATATTACTAAAAGAAAGGTCAGGAAGGATATATTAAAAATTATTTTTTAATTAAATTTTCTTAAGAACACAGAGCCAGAAATACAGCCTAATTTTTCTAACATATGACTTCCCTGACAGTAAGTCAGAATTGGGTTGTGTATGACCTTGAGAGATTTCTTTAATGCTAAGGATTTTCAAGGATTTGCTCAGAGCAACTCTTGGTCCACGTGGCTGTGAAAGTCAAAGTAGATTCTTATGGGCCTTGTTTTTATTTTGATTAAGAGTGAGGTTTTCGGGCTCAAACTGATTGGTCCCGCTTACTTGGAAATGAAGGAGCTTTGGGGTTAAAGGACAAGTGGCACCCTGCTGAACTTGCCGTGGGTGGGGGTGTTTAGATATAACTAATAGATCACAAAGTTCCTTTGAGGGAAAACTGTCAGAATCTCTTTCCAACCAGAGTCCTATCTGGGGAGATTAATTCCAGTTATCCCTTATGAGGTTGTGAGGATTGAATAAGTCAACATATGTGTGTATATATATGTTATTTATATATATTTATATATATAATATAATTTATTGTCAAATTGGTTTCCATACAATACCCAGTGCTCATCCCAACAGGTGCCCTCTTCAATGCCCATCACCGACTTTCCCCTCTCCCCCACCCCCCCATCAACCCTCAGTCTGTTCTCAGTATTTAAGAGTCTCTTATGGTTTGTCTCCCTCCCTCTCTGTAACTTTTTTTTCCCCCTTCCCCTCCCCCATGGTCTTCTGTTAAGTTTCTCAGGATCCACATATGAGTGAAAACATATGAATAAGTCAATATATTTAAAGCACTTAGAAGAGTACGTAGCTGAGGTGCCTGGGTGGCTCAATCTAGGTTAAGTGTCTGACTCTTGGTTTCAGCTCAGCTCATGATCTCCACAGTGTGGAGCCTGCTTGGGATTCTCTTCCATCCCTCTCTCTCTCTGCCCCTCCCCAACACACATTCTCTCTCTCTCTTTCTCTCTCTCTCTCTCTCTTCTCTCTCTCCCCCCTTCTCTAAACAAACAAACAAACAAACATAAAAAAAAACACCTAGCATATAGTAAGCACTATGTATGTTTCTTATTGTTGTTTTTGTGTTTTTGTCTGAGCCATGCAGTATTAAATGGAGCAGAATTCTAGTGAAGTATCCATCACCCTGTGACTATTGCCACTCAACCAAAAGACAGGGAGAAATGACATTTTTTCCTCAGTGTTTTTGACTAATACCAAAAAATATTGGAAAGGAAGAAACGCAGCTGTCTTTATTAACAGATTGTATCATCCTCAGCCTAAAAACTTCAAGTAAATTGTCAGAAAAACAGTATAGGCATACATTGGAGATACTGCAGGGTCAGTTCCGGACCTCCATATAAAAGTAAATTTCTCAATAAAGCGAGTCAAATGAATTTTTTTGTTTCCCAGCACATATAAAAGTTATGTTCAGACTGTATCATAGTCTATTAAGTATGCAATAGCCTTGTCTAAAAAAAAGTATGTTAAAAGTATTTGTTAACCTTATTTAAAGAATACTTAATTGCTAAAAAAATGCTAACCATCATCTGAGCATTCAACCAGTCATAATCACTGATCACAGATCACCATAACAAATATAATAATGATGAAAAAGTTTGAAATAGTGCGAGAACTACCAAGATGAGACCTAGAGACATACAGTGAATAAATGCTTTGGAAAATGGTGCCTGTAGACTTGCTTGACACCAGGGTTGCCAAAAACGTTCAATTTGTAGGAAACACAATGTCTCTGAAGTGCAAGAAAGTGAAGCACAATAAAACAAGATATGCCTATGTACTGATAAAACATGGTCAGCAAGATGGCCAGACATAAAATTAATGTACTAAAACACATAGCTTTCCTACATAACAGTAAATATCAATAGAGGGAAAAAATCTCATTTATAATAAGAACAAAATCAATAGAATTCCTGGGAATAAACCTAACTAGAAATGTACAGCATCTATAGGAAAAAATTATGAAACTTTGTGAAAGAGTATAAAAGAAGTATAAATGGAGAGCTACACCATGTTCCTGGATTGGAAGATGAAGGAATTTTGGCAATATTTTCTCCTCGAAACTAATCCATGCAGTCAGTGGGATACCAGTCAAAGACCCTGTGGAACTGTTTTTATGAAAATTAATAGGCTGATTCTCAAACTTCTGTGGAAGATATAATATGTGAGAATAAAGAAGAAGATTTTTAAGAATAGCTATCGTATTAGAATCCTTACTATGTGTCGGGTAGTGGTTGAAGTACCTTACTTGTGTTTACTCATCTAATACTCCAAATAGTAAAATGTAGGAATGGGTAGTATCATCATTTTTCAGATCATGTCTACTAGAACAATACAGAGCGATTAAGTAACCTGCCCAAGGTTAGTAAATAACAAGGTTAGTAACACCCAACTAGTAAATAACGCAGCTGGGATCTTACCATAGTGTGATTTCAGCCCCCGTTCTTAACCACTGCAGTCCTGCCTGTATACCAAGGGGATATTTTCACCACTCAATATCAAACATCATATAAAGCTATAAATTAAAAATTATGATTTGGGTGCAAGAATAAAGTAGCACACTAGGAAAAAATAGACCCATGGGAATTTTGCTTATTTATGATAAAGGGGCAATTTCAAATCAGTCAGGAAAATATTAGTAAGTTGTGCAGAGACAATTTACTATCTCTTTGGGGAAAAACTTAAATTAGATCCCTGCTTTATACCATGCCCATAAATAAATTTCAAATGTATTAAAAACCTAAACATTAAAAGTATTAAAAGAAAAATAGGAGAATATTTTTATGCTCTCAGAGTAGGAAAAGACTTACTAACTAAAATACAAAATCTAAGGCCATAAAATAAGATTGACAAGATTTAAGACTTTAATATGATAGAAGACAGCATAAACAAAGTTAAATCACAGTCCGAGAGAATAATGGCAGTATCTGTAATGGAATAATGATTAATATCCAGAATATATAAAAAACTCTAAGGACTCAATAAGAAAAAAAACTAACAACCAGCAGAAAAATGATCAAAGCGTATCATATCAACAGATAGTTGGGAAAATAAAAACTAAAATTGCCCTTCCCCGAATAAAAAGATACTTACCTTCACTATTAAGGGAAATTAAAATAATAATGAGGTATCATTTTTCAACTATCAAATTAATAAAAAAATTTTGAATGTGTAATATCTAGTGTTGAAAAAAGAAGAGAAGAAACTGATACTATTTGAAGCTATCAAATGGGGTACAAATTGGTGCAGCGTGTTTGAGGACAGTTTGGCAATAACTATCAATATTTTAAATTACACCTTCCATTTTGTCTCTAATAATTTTACCTCTCACATGTGTACAAGAATACAAATATAAAATATTCATTATAGGAGTGCCTGGGTGGCTCAGTTGGTTAAGCGACCGACTTCAGCTCAGGTCATGATCTCACAGTTTGTGGGTTTGGGCCCTGCGTTGGGCTCTGTGCTGACAGCTCAGAGCCTGGAGCCTGCTTCAGATTCTGTGTCTCCCTCTCTCTGCCCTTCCCCTGCTTGTGCGCTCACTCTCTCCCTCCCACTCTATCTCTCAAAAACAAATAAACATTGGGGTGTCTGGGTGGCTCAGTCAGTTAAGCGTCCAACTTTGGCTCACATCATGATATCACGGTTTGTGAGTTAGAGCCCCATGTCAGGCTCTGTGCTGACAGCTCAGAACCTGGAGCCTGCTTTGAATACTGTCTCCCTCTCTCTCTGCCCCTCCCCAACCTGTGCTCTCTCTCTCTCTCTCTCTCTCTCTCTCTCTCACAAATAGACATCAAAACAAATTTTAAAAAATTCATTATACTACTATGTGTAACAGGGAGAAAGTAGAACAAACCTAAATATCCATTGGTAGGAGAATGACTAAATTATGGGCCATTCACACTTGGTATATTACACATCCCTTAAAAAGGGGGAGGGAGGGGTGCCTGGGTGGCTCAGTCAGTTAAGTGTCTGACTCTTGATTTTTGGCTCAGGTGTTGATCTCGCAGTTTGTGGGTTCGAGCCCCATGTTGGGCTCTGCACTCACAGTGTGGAGCCTGCTTGGGATCCTTTCTCTCTGTCCTCTCTCACTTGTGCTGTCTCTCCCTCAAAATAAATAAATAAACTTAAAAAAAGAAAAAAGGTGGAGACAGTATATATACCAGCATGTAAAGATCTCCAAGACATAGGAAGTTTAAAAAGATAAGTCACCAAACAATACTTAAAGTAAAACTTCCTATCTATATGCAGATATCTATCGATATTGTGCATGTTAACAATGAGATCACCCCTCCATCTTGAAGAAGAAAGAGTTTGCAGAAGGGAGAAACTTTTATTTGATTGCCTTCTTTCACTGAGAATGTGTTTTCGTATTACTTGCATACTTCTTCAAACTACAGTTAATTTTAGAGGATAAATTTAGAGGTAAAAAATCCCTCTTAGATAATTTGGTTCATCTCTTGTCTTTCTTTCTGCAGGTTTATCCTCTGTAGAATAGCACAAAAAGAACAGTCTCTTCACCTGACTGCAAACATTCTTCCTGGGGGAATTTAGTTCACAAGTAGAAACTTAGGAAAAATCAGAAAAACATTCTGTTTATAGTGAATTTTCCTTTGCCTAATTTCATCCCTTTACACCTAGTTAGTTTAAGTCTCTTGAGATGTTTACCTTTCTCTCCTCCTGGAAGTCACGTTCTTTAAATATCTAGAGAATAGTCATACGATTGTATTGTGTCTTTTCTATTTCCATATAGAAAACATTATTATACACATATCCTCTATCATGAAACCCCCAAAACACTTTTCGGGAGCAGGCGAAATAGAGAGGAAATGAATCTAATGAATGATGATATATCTATCCGCTTCTCTTATCTATACTATTGAAATGTATGTTATACCTATAAGAGGCCCTTAATAGATACTGCATGAATTATCTTCATCTAAATATTTAGGGGCTTCTTTAGAATTCCCTTTTTTCCCCCTCTGTGTGTGCTGTGAAAAGAACAGTGGCATTGTCATTAGAAAAGCCAGGGAAATTTGACCCTCTGGATTTTGGCAACTCAGAAAACTTTTCCACTTGAAGAATCTGAAAGACTCGTGTTTTCTTCTCTCCCAAGCATGTCAGGGTATCATTTCAGCTGGCTCAAACTGTATTACATTGGAAACTTCCTGTTTTATATTAGAAACTGCCAGGGTGGATATAATCTTATATTCAGCACTTCAGGATTACATACTAATTTCTTCAGAAGCCAATCTATTGTTTTTAATATATTATTATTTAATATCATGTAAAATTGAGACATACATGTTCAGGATTCTGTTCAAATTCTCTGTGCACCCTTAGACAAATCCATAACCACTCTTAACCTTCAGTTCTTCATCTTTAAGGGGATGTCTTCATATTTATTTTACAGACAATTACACAGTATGATTATTATTTGAAAGCCTCCTTCTAAATATTTAACTTTCACCTCTTTTGTACAGTCTCTTTCACTATATTCTGAAAAAAACAAATATAAAAGTTTTCTTTCTCTCTTCTTAACTTATTCTATGTGCAATCATCTAATCTGTTTAAAATAAATACATTAGAAGAGACTTCAAAATGTCATCTGGTCCAATAATCAGCCTCAGGGGAGCGGAAGCTTCAAGAACTTTAGGAGAGAATCAGCTTTTCTCTTCTTGAAAAATCTAGGAAAATACAAACTTCACATCTTCCTTTTTTAGTCATTCAGCATGAGACCCCTGATATTCAGGCAGTAGCATTCCAGCTCTTACTGTGTTATTAAACACCAACTGTGATGATCATTGAGCACAGAGAACAGTATCTACTCATATGAACACTCCTTAGACTTAATGAAGAATTTTCACTTACCCATTAATCATTTGTGTTAGTTATCTGCTATTGCATAACAAAGTACTTCAAAACTTGGTATAAAATGGCACATATTTATGATCTGACAGTCTCTGTGGGTCAAGAATGAGTGTGGCTTAGCTGTGTTCTCTGGCTCTGGGTCTCCCACAAAGCTGCTGTCACTTCAAGAAGGATTCATTTCCTTACTTACTCAGTGACTGTTGGAGGACCCAGTTCCTTACAGGTTGTACCCCAAGGCCTCCCTCAATTGTTCAAGAGCTACTGGCCACAGACAGACCTGTAGTTCCTTGCCTTCTGTGCCCCTCCATAGAGCGTCGCACAGCATGGTACCTTGTTTCATCAGAGCAAGCGAGTGGGAAACAGAGAGTATGATAGTAAGATGGAAGTCACAGTCTTCTGGAACTTCGTCACAGAAGTGACATACCATCACTTTTGTCATGTTCTATTCTTTCCTTCTAGTCTGGGCTTAAGGAAGTGCTAATCCTTTCCCTGCTGACATGTTCAGACTCATGCTAGCAAATATCTAATTGTTTTTTATCAAAATAAATTTCTCCTACAGGTAGCTGTAGAGAGTGAGGATCTACACCAATTTGTGGTCAGCAGAATTTACACCAGGACCAGGATTCAAACTAGGGATTGATTCAGCAAATCACTGAATCAGAATCTTGAAACCAAACATTCTCCATGTGATGAACTTCTCTCTGAATGCCTCTAAGGTTGGAATAAAAGGTAACTTGAGGCATATGTGTCTGAGAAGTTCTGGCTTATATGGATGATGAAACATCTTCACTGTAAACTACATGTATACATATTTGAAGCTAGACTGACTTCTCTCCTGCAGAAGTTACGGCCTATAATGATGAATAAGGCAGTGACCATTGGAACACTACTTCCACTGGAAGATGTGCATATGAAACAAGGCAGTGATCAGTTCTGGTAAGGAAGGGGCTTTGTGAAGTAACGAAGCAAGGGAATCTCTTTCTCTCTAGGTCATACTGAAGCTTACCCAGCTTAGGAAATTAGGGTGGCAGTTTGTTAGGTGGCCGAATGGTCGTCACCGTCTTTGAGGAAAGAGGCTCTATAGTCTCCTGATAACCTCCTTCCAAAGTTTTCAACCCTTTAAACCTGTTGTTTGAAGTTATCCTGGCCTTGGTTAAACCCACAAACCATTCAAAACCATTGCTGCATTAATTTTCGATCACAATAGGAAATGGACACATACCACACTGGATGTAGGCAAATAGGTATGTACAGTAAGAAAATTTCCTTCTCATCCTTTCTTCTCAAAGTTCAAATCTCCCCAGTTTTGTTAACCTCTTCCAGAGCCTGTATTCCATCTCTTAAACCTCGTGGCTTATGGCATTCTTTGAAATTTTAGTAGATTTCTTTCTATCTCCATAGTTCTAATAACGTTACTTTCAAATGGTTTTTTTTATTTTTTTATTTCATTTTATTTCCTTTTTTAATTTTTATGAAATTTATTGTATTGGTTTCCATACAACACCCAGTGCTCATCCCAACAGGTGCCCTCCTCAGTGCCCATCACCCACTTTCCCTTCCCTCCCACCCCCCATCAACCCTCAGTTTATTCTCAGTTTTTAAGAGTCTCTTATGGTTTGCCTCCTTCCCTCTCTGTAACTTTTTTTTCCCCCTTCTCCTCCCCCATGGTCTTCTGTTAAGTTTCTCAGGATCCACATGAGAGTGAAAACATATGGTATCTGTCTTTCTCTGTATGACTTATTTCACTTAGCATAACACTCTCCAGTTCCATCCACATTGCTGCAAATGGCATGATTTCATTCTTTCTCATTGCCAAGTAGTATTCCATTGTATATATAAACCACATCTTCTTTATCCATTTGTCAGTTGATGGACATTTAGGCTCTTTCCATAATTTGGCTATTGTTGAAAGTGCTGCTATAAACATTTGGGTACAAGTGCCCCTATGCATCAGTACTCCTGTATCCCTTGGGTAAATTCCTAGCAGTGCTATTGCTGGGTCATAGGGTAGATCTATTTTTAATTTTTTGAAGAACCTCCACGCTGGTTTCCAGAGCGGCTGCACCAGTTTGCATTCCCACCAACAGTGCAAGAGGGTTCTCATTTCTCCACATCCTCTCCAGCATCTATATAGTCTCCTGATTTGTTCATTTTAGCCACTCTGACGGGCATGAGGTGATATCTCAGTGTGGTTTTGATTTGTATTTCCCTGATGAGGAGTGATGTTGAGCATCTTTTGATGTGTCTGTTGGCCATCCGGATGTCTTCTTTAGAGAAGTGTCTATTCATGTCTTCTGCCCATTTCTTCACTGGATTATTCGTTTTTCAGGCGTGGAGTTTGGTTAGTTCTTTATAGATTTTGGATACTAGCCCTTTGTCCGATATGTCATTTGCACATATCTTTTCCCATTCCGTCGGTTGCCTTTTTTAAATGATAAATTGAAGCTCAGAGGTTTGTGAATTTGTTTTAGCTGTGCCTATAGTCGCAGTGAACACTGGTCCCACTAGATTACGCTGCATCTTTGTCTGGATTTATTAGAAGTCCCCTAGCTCTACTTTGCTGGTAACTGACTCTTTGTCTCTCTGCCTTTCTGCTTCTACCACCTGGAAGACACACATCTGCCAGTACATCTCTTACAATTGGTAAAAATGAGAGCCCTGCCCATTAGAATCATTGAAGGCTCCATCCAAATCATTATACTATGAAATGCTCACACATCTTTCAATAGTCTTCCCCAGCCAAGTTCAGGAAGTAGACAAGATTGAAGTTATTACTCTTCAATCTGTATACCAGTCTGGATTTGTCGTACTTACAAAGAGTCACAGAACCTTTAGGGTTAATGCTAAAGTGAGGTTCTGTTGATGCATTTATCAAAGCTCCATGGGACATGGAGCTTGCTTTTATATTACAGAAAAATCAGCTTTTTACTTGATAGAATGAGCGTGTCAAAAGAAATTAAGTGGATTCTCAGATTATGCTTTTTAATGAGTGTATATTTGGGTCATTCTGGTTTTCAAGTAGTCATCAAAGCTCTAGTTTTACTTTTTAAGAAAACAATTTTTTTAATGTTTATTTATTTTTGAGAGAGTCAGAGACAGAATGTGAGTGGATTGGGGGCAGAGAGAGAGGGAGACACAGAGTCCCAAACAGGCTCCAGGCTCTGAGCTGTCAGCACAGAGCCCAACGCAGGGCTCAAACTCCCGAGCTGTGAGATCATGACCTGAGCCGAAGTAGGACGCTCAACCGACTGAGCCACCCAGGCACCCCTCTAGTTTTACTTTTAAAAAATCATAATAAATAATGATTGACTCTCTATAGATTTATGCCCCAATCTCTTGTAAGAGGAATATAGATAAGAGAATAGAGGGCTGTGCTTCTCATTTCATATAGTATCATCTAATATTAGAGAAGGATATAACTCAGTTAGGCTAGCCCCAGACCTTTTCTTCACAGCAAAAGTCTGCAAACTAAGGCCTACTGTGTATGTTTATACATAAAGTTTTACGGGGACATAACCATGCCTACTCATTTGCCTGTTGTCTATGGCTGTGTTTGCACCAAAATGTCCAACCTTAGTATTTGATACGGAGAATAAATACATGGCCTACAAAGCCTAAACATTTACTACCTGCCCCTTTAGAGAAAAAGTTTGCCACCCCCTTCTCTATAGTATTAAATGCAAGAAAGTGAAAACACTGACATACTTTGAAGAATAAAAAGTCTCTAATGTAATCCAAATGTCCATATTTTTAATCAATAGAAATGTGGGGATTTTTTTCATAAAAGGATGTGTCTGTACAAAAGGACTGGCAGATAACATTAACATTTTAAAAAACATTTTGAAGTCTCTATAGGTTTTGAGAGACATGTTTAAATACTTAAAATATTTTATTAAGATAATATTAAGATATATAAATACTTAAAAATGAAGAACTAGGGACACCTGGGTAGCTCAGTTGGTTGAGCTTCTGACTCGTGATCTGGGCTCAGGTCATGATTTTATGGTTTGTCAGTTTAGGTCCTGTGCATGGGACTCTGGGCTGACAACATGGAGCCTGCTTGGGATTCTCTCTCTCCCTCTCTGTCTCTCTCTGCTCCTCCCCCACTCATGTGCAAGCATGCACATGCTCTCTGTCTCTCTCTCGCTCTCTCTCTCAAAATAATTAAATGAACATTTTGTTTAAAAATGAAGAATGAAACTAGACCACGTTCTTATACCATACACAAAAATTAACTCAAAATGGATGAAAGACCTAAATGTGAGACCAGAAACCATCAAAACCCTAGAAGAGAAAGCAGGCAATAACCTCTTTGACCTCAGCCGCAGCAATTTCTTGCTTGACACGTCTCCAAAGGCAAGGGAATTAAAAACAAAAATGAACTATTGGGACCTCATCAAGATAAAAAGCCTCTGCCTTTCAAAGGAAATAATCAACAAAGCTAAAAGGCAAATGACGGAATGGGAAAAGATATGTGCAAATGACATATCAGATAAAGGGTTAGTATCCAAAATCTATACAGAACTTACCAAACTCAACACCCATAAAACAAATAATCCAGTGAAGAAATGGGCAGAAGACGTGAATAGACACTTTTCCAGAGAAGACATGCAGATGGCCAACAGACACATCAAAAGATGCTCAACGTCGCTCCTCATCAGGGAAATGCAGATCAAAACCACAATGAGATACCACCTTACACCAATCAGAGTAGCTAAAATTAACAACTCAGGAGACTATAGATGCTGGCGAGGATGTGGAGAAACAGGAACCCTCTTGCACTGTTGGTGGGAATGCGAACTGGTGCAACCACTCTGGAAAACAGCATGGAGGTTCCTCAAAAAATTAAAAAGAGAACTACCCTACGACCCAGCAATAGCACTACTAGGAATTAATCCAAAAGATATAGGAGTGCTGATTCATACAGGCATATATACCCAATGTTTATAGCAGCACTTTCAACAATAGTCAAATTATGGAAAGAGCCTAAATGTCCATCAATTGATGAATGGATAAAGAAGATGTAGTTTATATATAAAATAGAATACTACTTGGCAATGAGAAAGAATGAAATCATGCCATTTGCAGCAATGTGGATGGAACTGGAAGGTATTATGTTAAGTGAAATAAGTCAGTCAGAGAAAGACAGATATCATATGTTTTCACTCATAGTTGGAACTTGAGAAACTTAACAGAAGACCATGGGAGAAGGGAAGGGGGAAAAATAGTTACAAACAGAGAGGGAGGGAGGCAAACCATAAGAGATTGTTAAATACAGAGAACAAACTGAGGGTTGGTGGGGGAAGGGGGGGAGGGGAAAATGGGTGCTGGGCATTGAGGAGGGCACTTGTTGGGATGAGCACTGGGTGTTGTATGTAAGTAATGAATCACGGGAATCTACCCCAAAAACCAAGAGCACATCTTACACACTGTATGTTAGCCAATTTGACAATAAATTATATTTAAAAAAATGAAAAATTGGGTATGAAATCCCTAATGTCAATCACATCAGGGGATTAAAAAATGTATAGAATACATTGATGTTCTTTTATTCTTGCCACTGGTAATTATAGAAGTCCGTATTTTAAAAATTGAATCAAGCCTGTATACATTGTAAATCATTAGCAAAAACAAAACCGAAGAAAATTCCTGCATAGTTGGGGAAACACCAAAGAAAACAAAGCAGAATGACAGTAATAAATGTAAATAGATTGCGTTCCTACCAAAAAGCTCAGATTGGCTTTAAAAAAAAAAATCCAGACATCAAAAAGTGACTCTAGAGTGTTAAAAGATACATAAAAGACAAATGTGCAAGCAAATATAATTTAAGGGAAAGTAGAGAATATAGTATTAAAATCGGTGAGCATGGTAGGGGTTAATATACCAAATTTTAGTTGAAAAAAATTGAAGTACAACTGCATTTAATTTCACTGAACATTATTGGTAGTTGGTTAATGAGAAGCAAGATCACTCAGGCCTGTCGTTACAGAAAACATGTAAATACGTGTTCTAGCCTTAGCCTGGAGGTCCTAGCCTTTAGATGCGTGCATACATGTGTGAAAGAAGAAAATCTGGTGAAGAGCAACTGAAGAAGCCCAAGTGTCTGAGGAAAGAAAGACAGACAGAAGTGATGGTTGCCTGTCTTCAACACATGCCTTCCTGATTCTGGATGCCTTGAATTAGAACCATGTTGGTCAGAATTCTAGAGCTTGAGTGATTGTATCAGCTCGTCAATGCTTTGTTTCTGTTGTAAAGAGTCAAACTGAGGAAAGGAGAGTAGAATGACTGTAATAAACGTTAACTTTGGAGAGTGAATAATAATTGTTGATTCAATTCCTAGGTTTTGTCTTCCCATACAAATCATCTTCTTTTTCTATTTGTTTTTTGTTTTAGATGTTTTTAATGTTTTATTTTGGTTTTTTTTTGGGGGGGGAAGTGGCAGAGAGAGAGGGAGACACAGAATCTGAAGCAGGCTTCACACTCTGAGCTGTCAGCACAGAGACCGATGCTGGGCGGGAACCCACGAACCTGAGCCAAAGTTGGACGTTTAACCGACTGAGCCACCTGGGCGCCCTCTATTTATCTGTTTGGTTTTCACCTCTGCACTCTTATCAAAGTCTGGCTCGTCCTTTATATCTATTATTTAATTTCCTGGCATCATGATCATTACTACCTTTAACACATTTGTTGGAATTCTGTTGTGCTATAGGGTTTCTTTTTGCATTGTTTATGCTGTCTCCCTTATCATGACTATTCTGCTTTCTTGTATCATACTGGAAAGGCAAATCAGTTTTTAGCTTTTAATTTCCCTCTGGTTTCTCTATTAAATCTTTTCCAAAAATATGTTTTCCTCTTGAACCTTAAGGATGATGGTCCCTTGCAATGATCTTAGAATATTTTACCATAGCTTTTTTCCCTCCTATCCTAGAAGGAATATTTAGATGCATTAGGTATCTAAATATTAGACAGGAACTGTGGTGCACTTTGGTCCCATTTGCCTGGGTCTGCTGTATAGTGTCCCCAGAAACATCAAAACAGAAAGCTCATGCTCTTGCATCCGTGTTAGGGGTCGGCACAGCAGCATGTGTTATATACCTAGAGCAAGAATGTTGGCTCATAGGCTACATCACAGTATATATTTATTTCTAGGCCACAAGTTTAAATACCAGACTTTCAGTTTTAAAAAACAGACACCTGTTAACCCTGTTCTTGAGTGTGGTTAGCCCCATCCCAGATCAATAGCCGGGGAGTACATTGATATGCACAATTCCTGACTGAGTATCCCACCTTCAACAATTATTCATCCAATGCAACATTAATGGTTTCCTGTTTATCACAAGCCTGTCCCCACTGTCTCTCTCTCTGACATTAACCGGTAGAATGAATGGATATTCTATTGCCCTGACATGTTCTCCTCCTGGGATCTTCTAATCTGTGCCCGCATTGTGACTCCATAATGCTTTGCATCACTCAAGCCCTCTTGCCTTCAGCCATATCATAAAAGTGTAAGTACTAGGTAAGAGGCTGAGAAAAAAGGATACCCAGCTTTGTGCACCTCAGAAAGCAGCAACTGATAAACCACCTGCTGGTAAGAATGAATTTCTTGTGTATATGTTGGTGGGATTATAAAATGATACTATCACTGGAAAACAGCTTAACAGTTTCTTATGAAATTAAATATATACCTACCATGTAAACTAACAGTTACACTCCTGGGCATTTATCCTAGAGAAATGAAAACTTAGGTTTACACAAAAACCTCTACATGAACATTCATAGCAGCTTTATTTGTAGTAACCGAAATTGGAAATGCACTTCCGGTGTGCAGTCCAAAGGTACTGCAAAGAATGAATGGGTATGTGCTTTGAAGATACATGCAATCTGTGATAGATCTATACGGTAGAATACTAACTACTTGATAATAAAAAGGATTGAGCTATTGATAATATACAAAAATGTGAACGGGGCGCCTGGGTGGCTCAGTCAGTTAAGCGTCCGACTTGGGCTCAGGTCATGATCTTGCGGTTTGTGAGTTTGAGCCCCGCTTCGGGCTCTATGCTGACAGCTCGGAGCCTGGAGCCTGCTTCGGATTCTGTGTCTCTCCATCTCTCGGCCCCTCCCCTGCTCATGCTCTGTGTCCCTCTGTCTCTCAATAATAAACGTTAAAAAAAAAAAAAATGTGAATGGCTCTCAAGGGCATTCTGCTGAGTGAAAAATAAAAGCCGATCTCAGATGGTTACATATTGTATGATTCCATTTATATAACATTCTCTAAGTGACAAATTATAGTGATAAAGAACAAATCAGTGGTTCCCAGAGGTTAGGGTTGGGGCTGGGGAAGGTGTGATTAGTATAAAGTAAAACAAAGGAGTTCCTTTATGGTGGTGGAACAGTTCTGCATTCTGATTGCAGAGATGATTACACAGATCTACATGTGATAAAATTTTGTACATTTTATACAACACACGCAAGTACGTATAAAACACATATAAACAAGAATGCATGTAAAAACTGGTAAAAATCCAAATAAGGTCTACACCTGAATTCGTAGTATTGTTACCAATGTCAGTTTCCTGGTTTTGACTGTGTACTCTGGTTACAAAAAGTATTATTGTGGGAATCTGGCTGAATGGTTTATGGAAACTCTTTGTACAATTTTTGCAACTTCTTAGGAGTCCGTTTCAAACTACTAGGTTTCAAAAAAAAAGCAGCAACTATGCAACTGAGGAAAGGCCACCCAGTTTTTCTGACTGATAGAGGCCAGTAGTTTTCAAACCTGGGAGATCATCAGAGTAACTTAATGAGATTTATAAAAAAACAAAAACAAAAAACATAATCACTTCTTGACAGCACCTCCCACCTCCACCTCCGCCCGTTGAACCAGGATCTCTGGAAATGAATCCAAGGAGTCTGTATTTGCAGAAAACTGTCCAGTGTTGGGAAACATTGTCATAGAGCCTGGATTTTGAGCCAGGGGTGGGAGTAGGGAAGACTGTTGTGTGCGTTCTGCATTAGCCCTGGATCATGATTCGCAATCCTTCTGAGTTCTGGCAGAAGCTTAAGTGTCCGTTTTAGATTTTAGCATTGTTGAGAGTTTTTACTTTTTTTAGAGACTGTATAGCTGTTTCCATGGGGAGTTTCTTGAGGCTGTGTCATTAGCTACTAATCAGCTGGCCACTTAAACCAGAAGCAGAGCAGTAGTACTTTTATAGACGGACCGTGTCTTTGCCTTATCCTCATGTGAATGGTGACTTGTCTCCAGCTTTCCCCAGCGAGGCTTCCGAGTTCTACTTTAGTTGATCCGATTTTCACATTGATGTGGCGTCAACATAAATCACGTTTCCCCCAAGATTGGCTAGTGAGTGGAAGACAGCCAAGGCACGCCACAGTGAAGACATCAGTTAGGAAAATTACATTCAAAACCTGAAAGCAGCTGTCACTGAAGTTTTTGTTTATGAAAATTGGAAAAGTTCTCCCCTCTCAGCCCACTGACATCCCTGATTTATTGTTTCTCTGCTGAAAATTATCCAAAGATGTTTTCAGGCATCAGTTGGTGAAAGCCAAATTTATTGAAGGTGGAAGAGAATGTAAAGAGCCATTATATTTGCGAATTTCTCAGTACGACATGGCCGCCTTTTCATAGCTAGAGTTGACCAGATTCTTTCTGTGTTTGTAAAAAAATCCATTGAGGAGCTAGTATGTGCCATCGTGCTAGAAGGGGCAGATGGTTTGTTGTGCTGTGCTACAGAAAACTCTAGGCAATAATCAGGACACTTGAGTGTTTCCCCTCGCTCTGCTAACTGAAAATGTGTCGTTGGTCAAATTGTGTAAGCGCTCAGAGTCTTATTTTCCTTCTCCATAAAAGTTGGAGGTAGACATTAGAGTAAATGAGCATTTTCAAACATTCATGAGTTGTAGAATTTGTAGATCATGTCTAAATTCTACATCTAGATCGCCTCCCTTTTGGAACTTAAAAGAAAAATAATATTGTCATTTGTTTCATGGCATGTGATAAAGAAGCAAATTAAAAATTCATATTTTGCATATTATTATAGACTCTGAGGTTAATTTAAATGTAATATCTGGAAATATTAATTAAACACTTGTCACCATTTCCCTTATAAAAATTATGCATAGTATTTAATTAAGCCAATTATGTAAGAGAAAGCAGAATTTATTGAGTAATCCAATTATAATATTTTATTGAATTGTTTAGAGATAAAATGTAAGAAGCTCCAGTTATTAAAATATAGATCCAAAGAGCCAAATCTATTTATAAGACTTATTGTTTGATATTTTTAATTTTGAACAGTAAAGACTAATTTGTATATATAATTTTCAAGTTGTGTTTCTAAATAAAATAAGAAAAGGTATTTTATGCTAGAAAGTGCAACTATTTATCAAAAAATAAGTATAATCCTAAATCCTAATGAATACAGAGTCAAATTGAATACAAATATATTTCCTCTTTTTATTTTTTTTAAATGTTTATTTTTTTTATTTTTGAGACAGAGAGAGAAAGAGACAAATAGAGTGAGCGGGCAAGGGACTGAGAGAGAGGGAGACAGAATCCCCAGTAAGCTCCATGGCGTCAGCACAGAGTCCAATGTGGGGCTCAAACTCACGAACTGTGAGATCGTGACCTGAGCCAAAATCAAGAGTCAGATGCTTAACTGAGTGAGTCACCACCCAGATGCCCCTCCTCTTTTTAAATATAAGTTTTTATAGAGTCTGATCAATGAATGTAATTACCAGTTTGTTTAAGGTCATCTTTGAACATATTTGCAAAATTATAATCATTTTTATGGTCTTCATTTCTCTTATTTTCATTAACATTCATTATTTTCCATTTTTGGATTTTCTAGCTATCTTTTGCTATTGATATCTAGTTTGATTTTACTGTGGTCAGAGAATATATAATAAAATTATTTCTAGTCCTTTTAAATTTGTTGAGACCTGTCATCTGTCTCAGCATGTGGTCAATTTTGGTAAATATTCTAATGCCTTTAAAAAAGTGTTTTTTCTGCAGTTACTGTCTGCAGTGTTCTGTAGACACCAGTCAGATCAAGTTTGTTCTTCACAATGGGTAAATCTATATCTCTACTAACTGTTTGGTTGTTATCCTAATTGTTATATCAGTAATTAGGAGGCATGTAACTGTCCAGTTATGATTGTAGATTTGCTACTTCTTTTTTTATTCCTGTATATTTTTTTCTCTACTTATATTGAAGCATAAATTACTAGGTGTATTTAAATTTAGGAATGTTGCATCTTCTTGGTAGATTGACTCTTTGAACATTATAATAGATCCCCTTGTATTTCTAATAATGCTTCTTCCCTTAAAGTCTCCTTTGTCCAGTATTATTAGTTTAGCCACATCAGCTTTCTTTTTGACCAGTATTTGCATGGTACATATTTTTTCATTTTATTTTCAAGTTTTTAAGATTGTTGTATTTAAGGTATTTTATCAGGACATGTAGGGTGTTTGTTAGTCTTTGTTCTAACAAATTCTGCTTTTTAATGTGGGGGGTATTTAGTTAATTGGAACTTAAATTAATTACTGATATGTTGGGATTTATATATATATCATTATACTTCTTCTTTTGTATTTTTGCCCTGTCTTTGGTTTTGGGTTTTTGGTTTTTTTTTTTTTTTTGGATTTTTTTTTCCTTTTTTCTTCCCTCTTAAAAATTGTTTTAATTTTAACTTTTTAATGTTTAACTTTTTAATCTATTAGTTTGTTTTTTAGACTGTATAACAAACATATCTTTTATTGGCTAGTATATCTTTTAGTGGTTGCCCTAAACACTGCAATAAGTTAAGCATCCTTAACTTATTAGAGTGTAGTATAACTTAACAAGTTCCATAAAAATTCTAGAACCTTATTATTATTGCCATTGTGCATTTTAACTTCACAAATATTCTAAATCCAAAGGAACACTACGATGATGATGATGATGATGATATTTATATGTATCTACATATTTATCCTTTTGTTTCTTTCCACATTCTTTTTAATATTTCTTTTGGTGTAGGTCTGCTGATAATAAATTACTGAGCTTTTGTTTGTTTTAAACTGTCTTTTTATTTTTTGCCTTCATTCCGGAAGGACATTTTCACTGAGTATTCAATTCTAAGTTTCAGTTACTTTGGTTTAGCATGTCAGTGTTTCAGTTCTATTGTTTTCTGATTTTCATCATTTTTCTTGGTGAAGTCAGGCGTCAGTCTTATTGCTGGTCCTTTGAAGGTTTGTCTTTGGTTTTGGCAGTTTTCCTCTACTGTGCCTTGTTGTGGGTTTTTCCTCCATGGAATTTAAAATTCCTTTTGAATCTGTGACTTGATATCATTCATTAGTTTTTAAAAATTGCAGCTATTATATCTTTCCTTTTCATTTCCTTCATTCTCTAGCTCTTCCTTTTTGGGACATGAACCCTAAATATTTGGCTCTTTTCACTATATCCCATATGTTTTATCTTTTTGTTCAGTCTAGGTTATTTGCCTCAGTCTAGATATTTTGTACTTACCAGTGTTCCAATTTACTAATGCTCTCTTCAGCAGTGAGCCCACCCACTGTATTCCTTTTTTTTTTTTTTTTTTAGGTTATTTTTGAGAGGTGGTGGTGGGGCGTGCATGAGCAGGAAGGGGGCAGAGAGAGAAACAGAGAGGGAGAGAATCCCAAGCAGGCTCCTCATTAGGGCACAGGGCCCAACACGGGGCTCAAACTCACAAACCAAGAGACTGTGACCTGAGCCAAAACCAAGAGTTGGACACTTAATCAACTGGGCCACCCAGGTGCCCCTATGTTCGTAAGTTTAGCTATTGTATTTTACATTGCTGGAATTTGCTCGGTTTTTCCTTTTTTTTCATTTTTCAGTTGTGTGGTGAAATTCTTCATTGTGTCCTCTGTTTTATTATACACATGAGTCACAGTTATTTTAAAGTTTATTTCTGATTTTGTTCAACTGTTGGACTGTTTTCTGTTGTCTGTTTTTTTACTGCTGTTCTAAGCAAGTTTGTATTTTTATTGAATCCCAGCCATTGTGCATGAAAATGTTAGCAGCCCTAGGTAATGTTCTCCCCCCGAGATTCATCTTGTCTTTTAGGCGGTATTTAGAGGGAGGAAGGACACCAGTCCCATCCTTTGAGGAATTGTGCAGACTTGTGCATGAGCTGCAGTTTGTATAAGTTTCCGTGTATGCTTTGTTTGTATCCACTGTTACCAGTATTCCTCAGTGTGTCCCAAGTAGGGGCCCAGGGTTTGTTAGTAAGCCCCCATGCTGGGAGTTGAACTCTTAATTTTTGTTTTCTCAGCACCAAGAGTCTATAGGAAACTCTGCTCTACTTCTTAGGCCCCTGCCTGTTCTGGTTTAGCATCAGCACGTGCCAGTAAGCTTGCATTTCTGTCCCTTCTTTCTCTATGCAACCTTGATTATTTAAATTCTTTGTCCCTTGGTAACACCAAACCCCGATATTTTCTCTCCAGCCCCGTGAGTTTGCCAGAAGTTCTCCTGGCTTCCTTGCCTCTCTCCTAACACCAAGAATCCGGTATGCAGAATTTTGGGTTTATCCCAAAGAACTTCTCTTTTCTCCAAGATCTTGTCTTCTCCAATCCTGGATGTCTCAGCAGCTCTCTGATGCCTTCAGGCAGCTTTTTTTTTTTTTTTTTTTTTTTTTAAATTTTGTTTCTGGCTTTTCTAATTGTTCTTGGCAGAAGTGTTGGTCTGCTTCAAGTTACTCATCCTACCCAAAACCTGTTTGTTGATTTAAAATAGAAATTCTCACTGAGGCCATCACCACCTTTAACACTTTGAAGCCTCATAGGCTCCCAACCATGTCTGGATGAATGATCTCTAAAGATATGTTTAATTTTTAATTTCCAATGATTCTTTCAGGTTAATATCATGGGCTTTTATACTTATATTGGTGCATGGGAAATGGTCATTTGTTTTTGCTTAATTCTAACATCTGTTTTATCTCAGGACACTTCACTAGAAACAGGGTTATGAGCACGAGGAATGTGAAAAGGAGAAAAGAGTAGTGAGTTACCATAGTTGAAACATATCTGAATTAATTTGTGAAGTAGTCAGAGGTGATACAGACAAAGGAGAGAATCCCCAAAAAGATTATGAGGATGAAACAGGGAAAGAAAAGTACAGAAAGGAATGGCAGAATATATTATTTGAATCTATCTCATAAATAAAATGCTTTGTTATAGTGCCATTTATTTAAAGTACAAAAAGGAAAAAATGGCAAAATAGAACCAGAATGATAGGAAGAGATTAATAAAGGCCAGAGGTGGTAATGACTAAGACCATACATAGATTAAGTACTAGCACATGCTTGCTGTAAGACAGATGAAAGATGTATTTTTAGGAAGCATTACTTGATTCCATTAAGCAAGTTATTGTTGATGATAATGTTAGTCAGTCATCTGTTTCTAAATGACTCAATAGCTTTAGGAAAATTATCTGTACTTATTTTGCTAGTTCACCAATGTAGATCCAAAAGGGAGGAGCAAATTTAGCAGAAGTTCCTCTGTCATCATAATTTACCACATACAAAAAGCAATTCTTTAACATTTGGACCCTTGATACAATTTTTGTGTGGACCAAGATCCAAATTTTCTAAGCTACCTGATCCCTTACCAGACATATTTTGATTCTAATCATAAAGATTGGTCAGATTATCCCTGAGGGGAATCTAAAATGTAACTATGTAACTCCAGAAAGTTTGGCAGAGGAATAATTACCTAAAGGAACAGATCTTAACACCGGTAAATAGGGTTGTGACCGTAGGATTCTACACTTCTGAGAATATCCAGTCTCTGTTCTAGTTCCAGTTCAACCCTGATTCAGGTATAAAAGAGGGAAAGAGAAAGAAAGTGATGGTAAAGATGTGGTGATTGAAATGAAAATCCTTTTCATGTCACAGAGCAACCATTAGTATGATTGTTCTACAAACGGAATGTGGCTCTGGTTCTGCCTTTAATCTTAGTAGGGTTCTGAATCTAGGTCAATTTGATATATCCTGAGGCTTACTTAGGAACAAACCCAGAGCCCTGAGTTCCTCCCTTACCATCCCACAACTTTAATCCCACATAGCTAAGCTGGTACCCCAGAGCCCTATGAACATTAAAATACAAACTGCCTGGGTATTCACCTTAGGCAATTGATTTACAGAGTCACAGTACATTTCTTTTGTATCTCACCTTTAACCCTCTGTGTTCTCGGGATCTCACACAGGATCCTGAATCAAATACCCACCAGAAACACTAGACGGTTTCATAATTATCTTTTTTATCTTACAAATAATCTTGTAAGATAAAGATTATTCCACTTATAGTAATGAAGAAACAGGTACTCAGGGTGCTCTTGAGCAATATCTTACTGCCGTGCAGTAGCAATTGTACATTTGGGCTCCCGTGTTCTGACTTCAAGTTCATTGCTCTCTTTGGACCCCAGAGGATGTCAATGAATACTTGGTTGCTTGTTGACTGAGAAGGAACAATCCCCCTAAAATGAAAAACAGACTTCAAATGACTTCTTTGCCTCGGTTTAACACTCACCACCTCCTTTGGAATGCCAGACAAGGGAAATGATCAGTTCAATTGTTGCCGTTTATAAGTGGGGAAGTTGAGACCAAAGACGCTTTATTCAAGGCCTCAACTTCCAATTGCCATTCAACATTTCTCACTAAGGAAGTTGAGATGCATATATGTTGTCATCTTGTTTGAAGGTCAGGTGGAATGTTTCTATGATGACTCTATTCATCATGGAGTCTGATGTGATGACTGGTCTCTCATAATCCCTGTGATGACTAGGGATTTCTGGATGAATGCAGGGTAAGGGAGGAGGGCGATATCTTCCCTGCCCCCTGTAACATGACATGTTTTGCACAGAAAGTAGTTTTTTCTTTCAATCTGAGGCAAGTGTAATGTAACACTTACTGAACATTTAGGGTGAGCTGGGTATTGTGGAGAGTGTATAATATGAACAAACCAAAGCTCCTGCCTCCAAGAGATGATAATTTAATGGGGGAAAAAAGGTGTTCTAACATGTTCATATAGTTCTGAGTTAATTAAGTTTGGGGAAATGATTTGCCACTTACAAATACTTACTTTCTAATTACTACCAACATCCATGTTTAAGTAGCTTTTAAGCTGTGTTGCATGGCTGCCAGTGATTCCATTGAGCTCCCGTGGGTGTGATTCTATGCTGTGGTGGTAGAAGCTGGTCGAATGAGGGAGGCAGAAGGGCTGAGCTGATAGGTCCCTGAGTGATTTATCCCAAATCTGCCTGAACAGCTTTGATTTTCTATGTTTTATAAATTCAACTTCTTCATAAGATTATGCGGGGGGAGAAAGCAGGCTCTGCAACTAAGAAATTTAAATCACTGGATGATGCAACAATAATGAAACATTCAGTCTTTATGGTGGGCACTCGACTAAATGCTCTGTGGTCCTGCAGTAACCAGAAATTACCTCCCTCATTTGAAAATCAATATTGCAATGGACCGCGGTCACATTTTGAGAGGGAAATGGTTGTTACGCCACCCGGTTGTTTGCCAAGACAAGGAACCTCTCTCTGTACAGGGAATGAGTGAACATTATAGAAATTGTCATTTCATTTTATCATTCCAAGAGTCTCAACAAGGCAGGTCAGGCTGTAAGAAAGTAGACGCAGCCCAAGCCAGGTGGTGATCCAAGTTTTAGGGAAGAGTTCTCTTAAGCAACTTGAGGCAAAGTCCCACACAACTCATAATTGTATCAGGGGGAATAAATTGCCAAGAATGAAATACATTAGACTTCTTTTTGGTCCCTTCAAGTTGCTTGCAACATGAACAATACAATGAGCAGTTGAGTCATGTACATAGTTTGGAAAGAATAAAAGAATTAAAACAAACAAACAAAAAACAGCTAAGTTCTGTGATGGAAAATGAGATTTTCATACAGGGTGAGTGGCAAGTTATGCAGAAAGCCTTCCTGAGCAAATACTTTGGGGCCACTTGTTTGGGTTTGGTTTTTAAGTGGGAAAATGGGTCAGTTGGTCCTACAGAACATTCCCACAAAACTTGTCATTCTGGCATGTGATACAACATGGGCAACAGGGGATTAAAAAAAAAAATCACATCTGAATTGACTCCTCTCTTTGATATTACCTGGGCTCTTCCAGCCTAACTGATAAGAGAAGGAACCCTTTGCAGAAAGCATCTACCCCTCTGAGAACTTCTTTTCTGTTCCCGCTCACTGAGAAAGCAGAAGGAGATCAGCATTTTCCCCGTTGCCTTCAATGCAGCCTCAAGCTTCACCTATTATGATCGCTTCAGAATGGAACACAAGACTGCTCTTGAACTAGTTCTGCTTCTGACAGTGATGCAGTCATTAAGTAAGTATCTAGAAACTCCTGTAAGGCTCCACCCCAGAAGTGCAAGGCCTTCCCCCAGGAGCCAGAGTCGGCTCACTGAGATCGCCGTTGGCACTAATCCTCTCAAAACTCCAGAAGTCAGGAGCCAGGGCTCTCCTTCCCTTTCCTATCCTCTCCCATCCCCATCCCCCATGCCCCATTTTCTTCACAGCTACTAAGTGCTCTCTCTGGAATGTTTGAAGGTGAGGATTTAGGTCTGGGCAACCTGTTAAAAATATGAATTGTTACCATGAACTCTGAGTGGCCTTTCAGCTTTGCTGACAGAAATTTACTCCATGTAGACCTCCCCCCCCCCAAAAAAAATTAAGCAGGTAGGGTCATTTGGAGTTGAAACAAGCATGCAGTCGGTGTGTTTGAAAATGAAATTATAATTAACCTGCTGATGGCTGTGAGGTGTTACCTTGAACTCTGTGTGGCCTCTTGGCACAGCGGCTGAACTTGCTTTATTGAATACCCAGAGACCTGAACAGGTGAAATCAGGATGTGTCCGGGGCCAAGTGTACTTGTAGAAAGAAGATTATGTCTCTTTTAGTGCCGATTGTAAGAGAGTTGAGGATTAATTGAGCAGCACTAATCAGAAAATAAAAATGAGTTTTGACCATCCATGTCTACGTGAAGCATAAAATTTGTTAAAACTGCTGAGGAAAGTGACTTGCCCACTTTGTGAATCGATTCCTGAAGTGCTGAGAGGTCACCAGGCCTAATAGTGACCCAGGAAGATTATTGTAATTTGGAAATCATATATCATCTACATATTTAGGAAAACATTGTAATTACCAGCTGAGAGCTATGGAGTGTTGCTTGAACTCCAAGTGGTCTGTTGACACATGGGCTGGACAACTTTCTGGAACTATTCAGAATGAGGTAGGTAAAATCATACAGCAGTAACTTAGCATTGTTAATGACAAGGAGGGGTGATGGGGTCATTTATGGTGTAGAGTGAATGGGTCTGAGATAAAATTTAACTCTTTGTTGTCCGGGAAATGTTATCTTAAAGTTAGTGTGTGGCTTACTGCCTTAGATCATCAACTGAATCAAATAATGGTGCTGCAGTTATTAAGTGTGTGCTATGTTAAGGGAATACCATAAACAATTGATTTATTGCCAGAATCAGTCATGAGCTACACCTCGTCACACTTGGTGTTTTAAATTGGCAAGAAATCCATTTCATCTCTTGTCACACTGAATAAAAAGAAGTGCATCGTTCTGTTGCCGCCATCTTTTTGTCCCCTCCCTGTAATTATGTAATATCATTCCACGGTAAAGTCACATTTTATTTTGGGATCCTCCTTATTTGGCAGAGAGCATCTATCGTTAGACTAAACAAACCATTTAGTTCACTTTGTGCCTTTGACAGGCTGGCTAGAATGAGTGCTCTTGTTGGTTTAATAAACAAAGAATAATAATCCAAAATGGGTTTATTGCTGGGTGGAAATATTCCATTCATGGGATTGGAATGATCTAATTGTTCACATCTCTGTTTACTGTAAGTGTTAAATGTGTAAGTAACACTGAGGTCTTCCTATTTCAAAAGAGGTTTCAGCTAAGACCCAAATACACTCTTGGCCTCCTCAACTCCTCTTGTAGTGGCAGCCTGCATTATACACTCTTGCAATTCTTGTACCACACTTAAATGAAGAGGGAACTTCACAAGGCATGTTTATCTTAATTTAATGTCATTTCACTTGGCTGGTGATTTAAGTCCAACATCGCTAATAGACTAGAGGAATCCATGTCTTTTTGAAAGAGAATGCCTTGTATTTGTCCAGTGTGCTCATCTCAGTCAAATGCACAAACTTAGAAATTAACTAAACCCTACTACATACATGATCATGGCGGCTCATTGTACACAGAAATTACCTCCTGTCACTTTGGGACACCATTTAGATATTGGTGGACTTTTATGTAACTTGGTCTATCTGCCTTAATGTGTAGGGCCTCAGATAATTTTATGTCTTTTGTTTCCCCGTCAGTCTGGTAGGTGTTGTCCATTTCTTGGATACATCATGTTTCTAGCCTGCGGCCAGAAGCATCACACTTCATTTGTGCTGTATCTGCAATCTGGGATGCTCCCTCTATCTTAGCCTTGGTTTCTTAGTTCCTTCCTGCTTTCTCCATGATGCCTCCCTCACCATCACATCCCAGTCTCTGAACTCTTACAGATTTTCTACAGCAGTCATAATGGTGGTGGCAGCTATATGACAAAACTTATACAAGTACCCACATCAATGTCAGCACTTATCATAAACTTTGTCATAGTTATTTTGCACATTGTCTCAGTATCTCTTCTGTTTCTGCATGGTAAGCCCCTTTCCCCCTGCAATTGCTGCCAAACTTTTTAAACTAAAAATCTGATCATTCTTCTGCAAAAACAAAACAAAACAAAACAAAACAAAAAAAAACACAACTCTTCAGGATCTGTCCATCACCTCCAGAGAAGGAAGAAAAAAAAACAAAAGCCCTTGTGTATAAAGTGCCTTCTCAGGCTAGCCCATACCTGCCTTGCCAGCTGCCTCTTCTACCATCCCCTAGGTATACCCATACAAACTTTGTTGCTATTCAACAAACATGGCATAGCAAAGTTTCCTCCTTTTAGCTAGGCACTCACTCCCCTGGCAAACATTTACTCAACTTTTAAGACTCAGGTCAGACGTTTCCTCATCTGGGAAACTTTCTCTGACTTTCTCAGGCAGGAACTGGCCAGCCCTGTGTCCTTAACACCTTACACAAAACTCTATTATAGTATATCATACCGTACTATATTTATTTTCCTATATGTCTCCTCTACTAGCTGTGAACTGTTTAAGATAGAGACTGTTGTCTCACTTATTTTTATATCCTTATCTCAGTTCCTGGCACACAGCCCCTGTTCAAAAATGTTTGTTGAATGAATGAGTGAACAAATAAACTTTTTTTAAAATGGAATTAAAAGAAAGCCAAAGGATTTCCACTGAGAAGTTAGTTCATGTCTATAGATGTCCTGCTTTCATGTTGATAAATGAGCTACTTGGCTAAGGGGGCTTGAGTGCATACCTTCTTTTTATGTCAGCAGAGAATCCAGTCCCTTGAAATATGTCTTGACCACGGGTACCTTGATTTGGGAATGTCTTCTAGTTTGAGTGGAAGTGATTTTGCTATAGTTGTTGACCACACCTGGATTCCAAAGTAGGTCAGATGGGTGTAAGTACAATTTGTAACTAGAAAAGTAGAGTCTTTGGTCTCATCTTTTACCTTCGTTTTAGAGCAATATCCATTTCAGAAAATGAACACCTTTTCTTGGCATTTTGCAGTATTTTCAGCCAGGATTTTAATCAGAGGGAATTAGTATTCCCACCTGCTTTGTAATTATTCTTTAGTAGGACGCACGCAATGGCCAGTTCTATCCAAAATTAGCATAAAAGAACAGTGCCACTAACATTCTATTAAGGACCAGCCATAGGGCCCCCCCCCACCCCCGTCAGCCCCAAAGTCCTGGAGCACAAACTCTTGAAATTTGATCCTGTGTTTCTTTTTCTGTCACTGAGACTTAGTTGTTCTACTCTCTGGGGCTCTCTAAACAGGTCATAGAAGTAGCTTAGACATAAATAGTGAGGACCACCATTTTATTGGAGAGTAAAACAAGGCACACCAAGGTTACGTGGTTTGTGAAATGACATGGAGTAGGTTCAGGTACAGGTCAATGCAGTGGTGAGGAAAGCACCCAGGGATCCTTGACAGTCCCCTGGCTAAACACCCAACTCCTCCACCCTGGGCAGTTTAACTTGTACCAGTGATCCCGAGAATTTTCTGAATGAATTACCATAATTGGACTTAATTCAGGAAAGGGATGTTTCCTGTACACGCCAAACAAGCTGCATACTGGATTCTTTTGCCTAGATGACAGGGAGGAAGAAACCAAACAGGAAATACATCTTTGCAAATTAGAAAAGTTGATGAGCTAAGTTCTGCAAACATTGGGCGCCGATCCAAAGTGAACTCCTAGTGACCCCCTGGCACCTTGGCTCACCTCCCTGCACTTCACAGCCAGAAGCATACCAGGTGGATTCACTTTCTTACCTCCCTGATAAGGCAACAGGACCTTGCCACACCCAGACTCACATCCAATCTCCTTTCCTGCTTCCCCTGACCCCAGGTCTGATAAAAATCCAGGGTGATAATGCTATTGAGGTACAGGCTATAAACCGTATCAGTATGTACGTAAGTAGAGGGAGGGGAAAGGGGGAGGAAAAGACCAAAAAAAAAGGCCGAATGGAGAGTTCAGCCTCACCTCTAGGTGACCTTGGCAGCATGTGGAGTGGAAGGGAAATTGCCAGGAACTTGCAGCCTTTTTTTGAGCATTGTTTTGACTTGGCTTTGCTACAGAGCAACTTTGGGGGACTGGGGCAAAAAATAGGTCATTGTGAACTGCAGGTGCAGTTTTGATCTTGAACTATAATCAGTTGTGGTATATGTGCAAACCCAGAAGTATTTATCAAGATGAAAATTGAAACTTTTCCTCATAGGTACACACCCCTTTACATCATATTAGCACCAACATCACAAGGGTTTTTTCTCCCCCCCAAAAATGGAAGGATAGAGTGGAGTTCTTAACCACTCTCCCCTGCAATCCCCTTCCCCCTTCTATTCTTCCCTCCCTTCTTATCTTCCCACCTCCCTTCCTCCCTTAATCCCTCCTCTCCCATTCTCCCATCTCTCTCTCTCTCTCTCCTCCCACACCTCCCACACACTCTCTCCTTCCTTCACCTCCTCCTTCAGTAGACCTCTCTGTTGTGAAAAACCTCATTTGACTAACCCTGACTCTCCAGGCACCCCCTCAAGAGATACCGATTAAGGAAGGCAGACTCACGTGACGATTCAATGACAGACAAGATATCCAAGAGGCTGGGATTTTAACTCTTACTCCCAAGCAGACGGAGCATTCACCATGATCTTCACCTACCTCATTTAAACTTGGAGAGAATGCAGACCATAATGCAGAAAGAATATCTCCCACCAAATGAAGTGGGAGGGCTTTTAAACCCTTATTCTTGGCCTCAATCATGTCACTTAATGCCTCCCACCATCTGTTTCCTCATTTTCTGAACGTAATAAGAAACACATCAAAGCACCTGGCTGCTAAAATGATAGGCAATGTCTCTGGACCGAGAGGAAAATCAGGAGCAGTTTTGTACTTGGGGCCTGCTAGAGAACCTTGTTCAAGTTGCTGATTCCTTCCTTCCAAACTATTCCATGCACATAGAGAAGATTAAGACAGCAGAGGTTTAAATTTCAGCAAGAAACATTTAAATGAGGCTAGAACTGCCCTGCTGCCTATTTTTCTAGGGAAGGAACCATTTAGGTGAGGCTTAATACAAAGGCAAGTTAGTTTTATTCATTTTCTGATTATTGTGATTTTTGAAGATTAATAACTATAGGAAAATAGGTATCTGCGACTGATACTTTTTTGGCTGAAGTTGGCTTAGTTGACTGAAACTGTTGTTGGGAAACATAAATAGTTAAGAAAAGCATTTGTATGTTTTCAGCAGCAACTTAGGATGTGTTCAGGATAGTGTGGGAAAGAAGGTGGGGAAGGGAGGGTGGGAGGGCAGGAGGCCTCCACTTGAGGGTTCTTTAGAATTTGTGATTTAATAGGTCTGAAGAGTTCTTTTTTTTTTTTTTTAGTCTTTTATTTTGTACCTTACTGTTTTTTGGAACAAAGATACGTATAGCATTGTCTCTCTTTTGGAGGAAAGTGAGACTTGGGGCAGACAGATATTTTAGGACAACCTGTTGGCCTTCATTTGGGATTCCTGGAGCCTCTTATTCAGGGTGGGGTCCCTGAGACCACTTCCAGGCTGCTTAGACGAAGCAGCAGCCCTCCACGGCTTCTGGTGCCCCAGAATTTTGTCTAACCAGGGGTTTTAGCTGCCACCAGCAGGAAGCCTCACATCTCTGTGATCTCTGTATCCCAGGTTCCCAGAGGGAGCAGTGATCCAGAGTTGCTACCAGCCACACCTCTGCAATTGTAGGAGCCTAAAATACCCAGGCCTCTGTTGGTTCTGCTAAGCTAGAACAGCCATTCTCAGTGATGATGGAGGTGGTTTGGGGTACATCTAGAAGGCTTCTTGTTCCCCGTCATCACCTCACATCCTGTACTTGTTCACCTCTTCATGTCCGCCCCATCTCCTATAATGAGGAGAACGTCCCATCCTCATCACATATATAGAATTAACAAAAGAATGGTCAACTTTTAAAAGCCCTCAATAAATGCTTCCTCATCCCTTTCATTTTCCTTGCCCATCTGAGTATCTCCTATGTGCTAGGCAAAAACTAAGCAGCATACTCCTACATTATCTCAAATAATTTTCCAAAGACTATGGGAGATAAGAATTATTTCTGTTTTATAGATGAGGAAACTGGTACTCAAAGAGGGTAAGCACTTAGCCAAAGTCTCACTAAGAGGCTGAATCAGGAATTGAACTCAGGTCTGTCTGATGCCAAAGTCAGTCAACGGTGATGCTCTTCCCCCTCCTCTCTCCGTTGACCTCGTCTAGAACCAGCATAGCGGAGCAGCAAACATTCACCCAGATAGCCATGAATTCCCCACCTTAAGTTTTAGAGGAAACACTGAACAATGCTAAGTCTTTACTTATTTTAGAATTCCGAATTTCCAATAGATATATCTTTCCATACCTCAGAGTAAATATAGTCAAGAGATTGGCCCCTTTGAGACCTAATGTTTTTCGAGAAATTTAAACATAACAAACATTATATTTCTGCTATCCAGACTTGAAATTCAACATTTTTGTCTGTTTCATCTTTTATTTTAAAATCTATAAATTGGCAAGAAGAAATATGAGAAGAAAGGAAAAAGAATTAAATGGGAATAAAAAATGCAAAACATTTGAGTATATTTTATCCCCAGGCCTAGGCAGTCCCATTCTTTTCCTTAAAAAGAAAAAAAAAAAAAAACTTTTATTGTTTTTTATTTTAATTCCAGGACAGTTAACATACAGTGTTATGTTAGTTTCAGGTGTACAATATAATGATTCGGCACTTCCATACCTCACCCGGTGCTTGATCCCCTTCACCTGTTTAACCCACCCCCCTTCCACCTCCCCTCTGGTATCTATCAGTTTGTTCTCAATAGTTATGAGTCTGTTTCTTGGTTTGCCTCTCTTCGTCTCTGTTTTTCCTTTGCTCATTGTTCCTTAAATTCCACATTTGAGTAAAATCATATGGTATTTGTCTTTCTCTGGCTTATTTCACTTAGCATTATACTGTCTAGCTTCATCCATGTTGCTGCAAGTGGCAAGATGTCATTCTTTTCTATGGCTGAATAATATTTCATTTTATATATATAAATACACACTGCTTCTTCTTTATCCATTCGTCTATCAATGGGCACTTGGGCTGCTTTCCATAATTTGTCTATTGTAAATAGTGCTTCAATAAACATAGGGCTGCATTTATCCCTTTGAATTAGTGTTTTCGTATTTTGGGGGTAAATACCCAGTAGTGTGATTATTGGATTTAGGGTAGTTTTATTTTTAACTTTTTGAGTAATCTCCATACTGTTTTCCACAGTGGCTCTAGGCAGGCCTATTCTTTTTTTTTTTTTTTTTTTTTTTTAATTTACATCCAGGTTAGTTAGCATATAGTGCAACAATGATTTCAGGAGTAGATTCCTCAATTAGATTCCTAATTACCCATGTAGCCCATCCCCCCTCCCACAACCCCTCCAGCAACCCTCTGTTTGTTCTGCATATTTAAGAGTCTCTTATGTTTTTGTCCCCCTCTAGGCAGGCCTATTCTTGACATGAATTTGGTTACGTATCCTTTCAAGTTCATTTTTTTTTATGCTTTTAAGCCATATATGAGTACCTGTGAACAATATGGAATGTTACCTTGTGTGTCTTCTAACTTTATGTATGTAGATCATGCTATTCGTTGTTCATTTTTCTCATCCGATAGTATTTTTAAGAATTCTCTGTGCCAATAACGAGGTCTAATCTGTTCCCTTATCTGCTGTATAGTATTCTATTAATATGTCACATTTTATAATCCTTTATCCTACTGAAGAACATTTAAATTGTTTCCATTTTTTGTTGGTATTGTTACAAGTAGCGTTTCATGGAACATTCTTATGCTTCTTTCATTGTGCATGCATATGACTATTTCTTGAGACTTTTTACCTAAAAGTATACCTAAATGTAAAATGACTGGCTCATTGAGTCTTGTCTTGATGCGCATGAGATTTAAAAAAAATTTTTTTTTAATTTATTTATGTGTAAGAGAGGGAGAGAAACAGAGTGCAGGTGGGAGAGGGACAGAGAGAGAGGGAGACAGAATCCGAAGCAGGCTCCAGGCTCTGAGCTATCAGCACAGAGCCCCACGCAGGGCTCAAACTCAGGGACCGTGAGATCATGACCTGAGCCGAAGTCGGATGCTTAACTGACTGAGCCACCCAGGCGCCCCTAATGAGATTTTTATTTGTTGAGCTGATCCCAAGTGAACCCATAGGTGTATGTTTACAGTGAGAGAAGGAAAGTGTCAATATAGAATATAGAAATGAGAGACTCTGGGTCCCCTGACTGTCTGTCTATAACATTGTTCCCATTCAACAGACAGAATGGCAGTCTTCAGCTCTATACTTGGGAGAGATTAACATGGTTTAGTTGATTATATACAGCATCTCCTCTTTATTGGTACATTATCCTTTTTTTTTTTTATACTGAGAGATAGGCCCATTAATTCAGTAAAAGGAAATAAAAGATCTTATGCCCAGAATTCAAACATCAGCCAGCTCTGTGGTGTTCTAAGCAAACTGCTTTCATGATCTTCCTAACATTCTGACTGTCTGTCAGAACGCTTTCTTATGATTCCTGCAGCAGAGCCTCAAAGGGAGAAATTTTGCTTTGCAGGAGTGGCTGAGAACAGCGAGACTATGCATTGTTTGGGCATTCTGCTGTATGTATAAAGTATTTATTTACTTTATTTAGTGGCTATGGCTGTGACTTTATCTTCTTCTAGCTCATTTTCCAGCGTAACAGGATAAGACCACTCCTGCCATTATGATTTACCATGCAGTAAACAATGAGGGCTTTTGGATTGCATTTTATAGAACTGCTTTATTCAGCCTTTCCTTCCAACTCCTTTGGGAAGGAATTGACAATTGATATTTCTCTTTTGGATTTCTCAGTGAATTCAGCATTCCTAGATTTGGTTTCTGTTTGTTATTTGGCTTGTAAAATCCATTGCTTTGGGGATAAGAATGGCTTGTGTCCAGCATAATAGTTTTTTGCTTACTAGTGTACCCAGTGACAGGAGGGGAAGGACAACGTGGCTTACCAGGGCCTTATCTCAGTTCTTTTTATATTCCACTCTGAACATAGCAGTGCTCCCCCACTCCCAAACAAACGATTGAGTATCATTTCTGACCATGGAGCAGTCTCTTCCCAGCAGCCCATCGTCAGTCATGGAAAGTTCAGATATATCGGAATCAAAGTAGTGCACAGAGATGTGCAGGCCAAGTGTGGCGCCGGCGGCCATCCTGCTGTTAACCTGTTCTGGCGGTTACACAGACCTGCTCGTGCGAGGGGCCAGTTAATTTCATAGGGCAAGTTTTATTCCATCAGCAGAAGGAGAGTTTCTGGGTCTTTTATATGGGACTTTCATTCTGGAATTTCTGTGAGGATTTCACGGAATTTTCAATCTGATGTCAAAAGTAAATTAGTCCCAATTCTAAATTTTCCCCCAACTTTGGAATTTACTTTCAGAGGAAAAGCTTCAGTCTAGCTATGTTTGTATTGTGTGCATCCATTTTCTCTCATATCGGCATCTCTTGTCTGCATGTTTGTCTTTTTAATGTTAGTTGCTGAGCAACTTTAAGGCAAGCCTTGTTCTTTTTGTGTGCGAATTTCACTTTTCAGTGCCTTTTTGTCTTGTTGATTTGCAGTAAGTATATATTGAATTAATTCCATATGTATTTTGAGGGCTGAATTCAGAACTTGAGGGAGGTGGGAAAGCTACAAAGAAAGCACGTAAGCCAAATCACCAGCCACTATGCACCAGGATGCTATTTTACCCAATGCTCTGAAACAATTTTAACCACTGCTCCAGAGGTAATATACATCGCTTCATTTTACACCTTTGCTACATGTATTGTGATTTCAAAAATTCTGATTAATGGGGGTGCCTCCGTGGCTCAGTCAGTTGAGAGTCCGACTTTTGATTTCAGCTCAGATCATGATCTCGTGGTTTGTGAGATCGAGCCCCGCGTCAGGCTCTGCACTGACAGTGCTGAGTCTGCTTCGGATTCTTTCTCTCCCTCTCTCTCCTCCCCTTCCCCTGTTCTCTCTCTCTCTCTGTCTCAAAGTAAGTGAATAAACATTTTTTAAAAGTTTTTTTTTTTTTTAAAAAGGCGAGGATAGCTTCTATGTCCCTACCTTCCCCACCCCACTGCCACCACCCAGACCAATATTTAATAGTTTTGACTTTCTTTTTGATTTATTTGTAATCTGCCTTTAATATCAGGGGAGACTTATTGCCTAAACAAGTAAGTGTTGGGATTTGAGTTGGAAAGGGAACCTGTCTGGACCTCTTAAACAGAGACCAGAGGTTACCCGTATGCTTTGCTCCTCTGATACTAGATACATTTACCCAAAAGGCTGCCTAAGAGTACATCTCATTTTTCTTTGCGGACAGTAGTGGAGCTCCCAGTAAGGGAATTAACCTGGCCAAGGAGAAGGAAGTTCTTAATCCTAAGACTCGCTGTTTTCCATTTGTTCCCTTTATTAGCACAAAAACTCTGTTATCTACGTTGAAGGAGCATATTTTTCCTATCCAACAGGTTATTTTCAGTGTGATACAGGGAAAGAACACTGACCTGAGAATCAGGAGATTTATTTTCTATTTCTGTCTCTACTACTACCTGCTTGAGTAAATGTGAGCAAATAATCTAACCTTTCCTATCAACTGTAATTGGAGGTGGTGTGCAATAAAGATAAGCCCATACCTGAAGCATAGCATTTGATCTAGAGCACAGTTTAAGCAAGACACTGATAAAGTGCATTTAGAAGACAAAGTTAAGCAGGTTATCAAGAGATCACTGTTTAAAGAACTGTGAATATTTCAGCCTGGAAAAGAGAAGACTTAGGAGATTCACAATATCCAGCTTCACATTTATGAAGACCTAACTTATAGAGAACCATGAATAGATTTACTTCTCTTTTGCTAACTAGGACCCATTATTACAAGTTAAAGGGAAGCAGATTGCCTCAGTATAAGAGAAAAACTTGTCAACAACTGGAGTTCCCCCAAGTTGGAGCTGACTACATTTCCTATAACTAGGGGAATGCAAGCAGAAAACAGATTCCCATTTATACGGGATGTTTCTTATTGGGTAGCAAATTATACTAAATGATTCCCAAGGTCCCTTCCAAAGCTACAGGTCTATGATTTTGTACATAGACAAACCCAAACTCCTCCCAGCCTTCAGTTCTATGACCCTACAAGATCTTTAAGTTTTAATAAGCTTTTCTTAAAATCACAAGTATGAGAATAGAGAAGGCATGTTGTTTTATTGCTTTCCAATCTGGCAGAGCTTCTCGGGCTCTGATATGATCACCAGTTCCCTGGAGGGGGTGCTCCAAGCATGTTCTTCCTCTGCTTGTTTTCCCTCCCTCCAAGCACATCTGCCACTTTTTTTCTCCTTCTTCCTAGTGATTTTTGTATTTCTTTGAATCTTTACAGGTGGTAGCAATTTTGGTTCATCTGACTTGATGGTATGAAATTCTAAATAGTTGGGGGTCATTTGGAGTGATTACTTTTTTCTTTGTGTTCTGGGAGCCTGGGGGAGTGTGTTTGGAGCTGCTTAGTTCATAGTCCTTGTCAACATAAACTCTTTATTCATCTTCCCATCGCTCTGAAGAACAGACAGAGGAGGTTCGGGATATCACAGATGTCACGCAGACACATACAGACTCAAGCAGAATTATAGGAGTCTCTAAACTGGATAAATTTAGTAACTTTTATATTTCCAAGTCTGGTTTAGGGAAAAGAAATTCCGTAGATTATCACCAGATAGAAAATAAGACCAATTTTGGTGGACAGTGTCTCTAATTGGAAATCTGTTGAAATATGCTCTTGCATGTGGGAATATCTTCACCTTACCATCCCCCCAAGGATTAAGTTACCAAGAATTGCAGCTATTACGAGGAAATTGCCAAGATCTTCTCTGTTCTCTTATCAAATTATCTAGATGGCTGGGGGTTTTTGGTTTTGTTTTTGGGTCTTCTGTTTTTTGTTTTTTTACTTCCCCCGCTCCCCTTTCTGAAATCTGCTGGAGCCCATATTTTATATGAGATTCTTTTCTATTACACTTTCAAGGTATTTGAAATCCTGTCTAGATCACTGGCCATGGGGCAGGGAAAGGGAATCTTTGAAATTGATCTGTGTGGTGACATATTTTAAAACCATGTCTTCCAGCTTCACAGAAGTTGTGCTAGTGACCCCCTGTTCATAATTGTTGCCTCGCATAATCAAAACTGGATATGACTTCTGTTATCCTATAAGCTAGTTCCTAAGCTTGAATTTTCAGAAGTAAATTGCCATTCTTTCTTAATGTTCCAATCAGCCTCATCTCAATCAGGCTCACCTTACCCGATGATATTGGTGAAAGCCCAACAGTCTCCATGGGCCACAGCATTCCCCTTAGATATGCACACAGAGTTCAGTTTCCCTTCATATATCTATATTTCTATAATGTCTAATCTAAAATACTATTTTATCATTATATATAAAGTTTATTATACATAAACTTGAAGAGAGAGTTCAGCTACTGATACTCTTTCAAGGCGAAGGAACCCAGAATGACATGCTAAGGGTGACACTAGCCGGAACTAAATTACTCAGTCAAAAATGGGCTTCTTAGAGCAACCAGAACTCTCATACATTGTTGATGGGAGTGTAAAATGGTACAGCCACTTTGGAAAATGGCTTGGTGGTTTCTTTTTTTTTTTTAATTTTTTAAAATGTTTTTAATTTATTTTTGAGACAGAGAGAAACAGAGCATGAGCAGGGGAGGGGCAGAGAGAGAGGGAGACACAGAATCCGAAGCAGGCTCCAGGTTCTGAGCTGCCAGCACAGAGCCTGACGCAGGGCTCGAACTCACGAGCTGTGAGATCATGACCTGAGCTGAAGTCAGGCGCTTAACCGACTGAGCCACCCAGGCACACCATGGTGGTTTCTTGTGAAAGTAAACAAGTTACTTACCTTGTAACCCAGCACTTTCACTCCTAGGTATTTATCCCAGATGAAAATACGTCCACAAAAAGACTTTTAAAAGGATGTTCATGGCAACTGTATTCATAATTGTAAAAAAACTGAAATTTCCAAGTGCCCATCAGTGAGAGAGTGGATAAACTGTTGTATACCTATAGAATGGAATATTATTCTTTAATGCAAAGGAAACCTGCTAACACATAGAACAGCATGGACACATCGCCAAGACATCATACTGACTGAAAGAAATCTTATGCAAAAGAGAACAGATTTTATGCTGTTGTTTATGTAAAATTTAAGAATAGGTGACTATCTACTGTACAAGATTCATGGACCAAGCAAAACTAATATAAGGTAGAAAAAAATCAAAACAGTGGTTGCCTCCGAGGGTTAGGGACTGAATGATGGAAGTAATTTCTCTAATTGGGTTTAGGTTACATGAGTTTATACATTTGTCAAAACGCATCTAAAAATGTATACTTCAGATTTGTGCATTTCATTTCATTATATGTAGATATTACCTCAAAAGAAAAAGTTGATCTGTAAACATATCAAATGCTAATTAATGACACACATGATGAAATGGTTTACTACTTACTTTGAAATGCATCAAAGAAAGAGTGATGAATATATGTGTGATAAACAAATATAGTAAAATGTAAATTGTAAAATAAAATTTAAGAGGTGGTTATATGGGTGTTTACTGTTAAATTTTTTTAGCTTTCCTGTGTGTCTGGAATTTTTCATAAAATGTTGATGGGGAGTAGTTGGGAGGCAGTAACAGCTGCAGTGACAAGAAAGCCAAGCTTAAAATTTTCAGTGGGGTAATTGTTGTCTCAGTCTATACATATTAGGGCCTTTTAGTACTATTTATTCTTCTTCTTCTTCTTCTTCTTCTTCTTATTATTATTAAACTCATTCATTTATTCAACAAGCATTTCTAGAGTACCTATTCTGCATCAAGCCCTAGTCTAATTGCTGGGTTGCCAGGATGAAAGAAACAAACCCTGCCCTGGGGGAGCTCACAGTCTAATGGGGTAGATAAGAGATGCTTCCATGTTGTTCACACTTGACATTCCATAAAGAAAGACAGCGCCGTTTCCTTGTTGTCTGTGTCTTACTAGTCTGAGAATTTGAAAAGAAACAATTAAGAGAATGCTAGGCCATTTCGGTTTAAAGAACATTAAGAATCTAACCACATGGGCTTTTTGCTTTAAACTACTTAAAGACTCCAAATGTGAAATTTAGTGAGTGAGCCAACCACCTCCTGAAAATCTCAGGAAGGAAGTTCCCAGAGGGTGTCCCTTTTACAGGACCTAACACAGAACCGTGGGAAGAGACTCAGCTGTGTGATTGAGATATTTCTGTGCCCATTTAACTTCAACTCTTCAAAGAGTCTTCAGAGGAACTGGAGTTGTAGGAATCAGAATACTGTCTGGGACCATGTGATCCCTCCCTATCAGCCTCATATCATCCTGTGACTGCATAGGTCATGGTGACTAGCCCAGCCCTGAGAAATGGGGTGGTTTGGAGGGAACAGCAGAAATAACTCCTGCTTTGATCTTCCTCAAGATAAAGAGGCATCAGTGTTTCACTGATCTTTGTAGGTCTTCCTAATTCTGCAGAATTCACAAATCCCGTCTTCAGAAGGATCATCTGGCAACTGACAGACATGCAATTCAGGCTCCGTGTGTTAACAGGCCTTGTTAACACTCTGTATTCTACTAATGGTAAACATCAGAATAATACATTTCCTTCAGTATTGACTTCATGACCAAAGATCGATCGTGATTTTTCATTCTGCTAACGTTTGGTTTACTCAGGGTCAACTAATTTTAATGATCAAATGTAGACTATAATACAAACGTGATTTTTCCAACCCTGATACTACAATTAGAGATTAAATTCAGGAGGAAAGAAAAAAACAAAACAAAACTAGAGAGCCAAGAAGATAACCCCAGTTGGCTTTAAAAACAAACAAACAAAAACCACATTTAGTCAAACTGGGCCTTGTCTAAGAAGGAAGATATGTTTTATTTTATTTCTTTAAAGCTCTGTGACTTCTGAAAGATGGAAAAGATTTTGTGAATATTATTCTCAGATGTGATGGATCCATGTTGGCAAGACTGGCTCACATGCAGACACTTTGAACAATACCTGTTTAAGTTGGCCTGTGTCGTGTCACATATGTGCTTTCCCTTTGTGGGGAAAAAACACTTACACAGTCATTTCTGTTCCCAGAACATGATGAGATGGGACAGGAGGGAGTCAGCCTAGGGACAGTGACTGGTTATACAGAACAAAGAATATTAAGGGTGACTTTAGGCCCAAATTCCATGCCCCTGGAACCTGGAATAAATAGGTTCCAGATACTTGATTTTACATTCAGCCTCTCCATGTTCACAAATACACACAGTCAAGGCTATAACAAATACTTAAGTGCTGAAACTATGGGAATAGGCCTCTAATACAATATAAATTTTGGCACTAGAAGGGATTTATTTAAGAATCATCTAACCCTTTGATTCCCAAACTTGGTTGATCCTAAATTAGCTGGGAACTCAGTGATTCTAAGTTAGCATATGGGACTGGGGTGGTGTGGTGAGGGCTGAAAGTCTATAGTTTTAAGTAAGCTTTTCATGTGATTCAACTGGTCAGCTAGTTTTGCACTATCCTCACCCGTACTTATCATCCCCACTCTCAGTCTTACAAGTGAGGCAACTCAATGCCCAGAGAAGTTGTGACTTGCCCAGAGTCACACAGCTAAAGCCAGAGCTAGAACTCCAGTCTCCCAATTTTCATTCCAGTGCCTTTTCATTTTACCTTGAAACAACAGTTGCAAAGACCATCTGTTTCATACTTTTTCTCTGAACAGAAATCACATAAATTCTTTAAACTTTAGTTACCTTAACTGCAGAAAGGTTTGGTAATATCTCAGTCACTGTATTTATTATTTTCCTATGGCTGCCGTAACAAATTGCCACTAACTTGGTGGCTTAAAACAACAATTATTTCCTAACATTTTTGGAGCCCAGAATTCCAAAATCAAAATGTCAGAAGGGCTGTGCTCCCTCCAAAGCCTAAAGGAGAGAATCCTTCCTTGCATCTTCTAGCTTCTGGAAGCTCCAGGGATTCCTTAGTTTGTGGCTGCATAGCTCCAATCTTTGCCTGTATATTAACATGGACTTCTCCTCTCTTCATGCTTTTGGATTTAAGGCTCACCTGTTTTATCTCAGAATGGTCTCATCGTAAGATCCTTAACTAAATTACCGCTGCAAAGATTGTTTTGTTTTGTTTTGTTTTGTTTTGTTTTGTTTTGTTTTGTTTTAAATACAGTTACATTAACAGATACTAGAGGTTAAGACCTGGACATATCTTTTTGGTGATCACCATTCAACCCACTATATTTCACCTTTTGGCCCTCAAAAATTCACATCTTTTACCCGTGCAAAACACACAGACCTTGTCCCAACATTTTCAGATATTCAGTCCATTACAGCACTTACTCTAAGTTGAAAGACTTCTCTAAGTACCATGAGCCCATAAGTCCCAAATTTAATCACCTAAATCATTTATATCAAATATGGGTAAGACTCTGGGTATGATGCATCCTAGGATAGAATTGCTCTCTTATCTATGAATCTATGAACCAAGAAAACAAGTTATCTGTTTCTAAAATACTATGGTGAGACAGGCATGGGATAGACAGTCCAAAAAGGATAAATTGAGGGAATAAAGATGTTACCAATCCTAAGCAACTCTGAAATCCAGCAAGACAAATTCCATTAGGTTTCAAGGCCTCGGCCCAATCTATGGCTCTCCAGGCCCATGGCTCTGCTCTCCAGGGCTGTGGCATCTCTAATAGCCTCTGCTTTCTGCACCAGAGTCTGTGTCTTAGAAGTCATTCTTTCTTCCCCTTCAATGGTAGCACATTTGCAACTGGGTAGCTCTGTCTGCACATTTCCTGCTTGTAGAATTATGGTCCAACAGACTTCCTTCACTCCATCCTGTCTCCATCCCCTTCAGTTTGGCTGGCAGTGTCTCTCCTGATACAACATTCCTGAAAGAGTACACAGCGGCCCCTGTGTATATCACAGGGATCCATACCATTAAATAGGAGAGCCCTCCATAGAGCTTCCCTGGATAACCTCTGTTTCTGGCTTCTGCTGAGATGGTTCAGTAGATCAGTGAGTCTCACACTGAATCTCTTTCGCAAAAGGTTGTCCAGGCACACCCTTGGCTTTCTCTCCAAAGCACACTTTCCGAACAGTAAATTTCCTAATTTTGGTATCCTTTGCAATCTGATTTGGACAAGAACCTTCCAAATCATCAGGTACTGGTTCCTTTATAGTTAACAGTTCTTTCTTCCTTTTAATTTTTAATAATTTTTCTTTCTTTATTTATTGTATTTATTTATTTTTCATCATGATGGTAAGTGGACTCTTTAATCCCCATCACCTATTTACCCCATTCCCACCTCCCTCTGGTAACCATCCACAGTTAAGAATCTGTTTCTTGGTTTATCTGTACATTTTAATAATTTTTCTTTATCTCTTTTCTCTTACCTTTTACCATAAACAGCAAGGAGAAATCAGGCTACACCTTCAACACTTTGTAAATCTCCTCAGCCAGATACCCAAATTAATGGCTTGTAAATGAGTTCTACTTTCCACCCAACTGTAGAAGACAATTCAAACAAGTTTTCTCCCACTGTATATAACAAGGATCATCTTTGCTCCAGTTTTCAAAATCATGTTCCTTATTTTCTTCTGAAACCTCACCAAAAGCACCTGTAATGTTTGTCTTTCTACCACACACTCTTTTCATGACAATATATACATCCTCTAACACAGTAGCTTTCTATGCCATGTTCCTCCCTTCTTTCTGAGCCCTCTCCAGAATCATCTTTAATATTAATATTTCTACCACTAGTTTCTTCAAGGCAATCTTAGCTTTTTCTGTTGTTTCCCTCAAAATCTTTCCAGCCCCTGCCCATTACCCGGTTCCAGAGTCACTTCTACATTTTTAGATATTTTTTACAATGACACTTCTCTTCTAGGTACAAAAATCTGTACGAGTTTCCTAGGACTATTGTAACAAAATAACCATAAATTTGGTGGCTTAAATTCTCTCACTACTCTGGAGTCCAGAAATCTGAGAACAAGGTGTTAGCATTGCTGTGCTCTCGCTGAAGGTTCTATGGAAGAATTCTTCTTGCCTCTTCCAACTTCTAGCAGATCCAGACATTCTTGGCTTGTGGCTTGTATAACTCTAGTCTCTGCTTCTGTCTTTTCCTCTTCCATCTTATAGGGATATTTATCATAGGTTTTAGGGTTTAGCCAGTTAATTTTGGATGACCTCATCTTGAGGTCCTTAACTTAATAACATCTACAAAGACTCTTTTTCCCAATAAGGTCATATTCATAGGTACTGGAGGATAGGACCCTCTTTTTAAGGGTCACCATTCAACCCACTACGGTTGCCAAATGTTAGGGGAACATATTGTTTCTAAAGCTCCCTTCTAGAACTATGATCTGTGATTTTTAAGTATTTTCATTAATGAGACTATTAATAGTATTTTTAATTGTGTCAGTATGCTTTATGTGTATTATTTAATTCTCACAATAACTTATAAAGCAAGTAATATTATTGCCATTGTACAGTTAGGAAACTTAGGCTCAGAGGTATGAACTGATGGGGCACCTGGGTGGCTCAGTTGGTTAAGCGTCACACTCCTGGTTTTTGACTCAGGTCATGATCTCATGGTTTGTGGGTTCAAGCCCCACATCAGGCTCTGTGCTGACACTGCAGAGCCTACTTGGGATTCTCTCTCCATCTCTCTGCCCCTCCCCCACTCATGCATGTGCATGTGCTCTCTCTCAAAATGAATAAATACACTTAAAAAATGTGATTTTGCTTACAAAAACTTAAAAAAAAAAAGAAGTGTGAGCTGACTTGGGCAGGGTTCCAAAGTATATCACAGAACCTAGATTTGAATCTAAATCTGTCAGATGACAAAGCTGAAGTTTTTACTCTTTATATTGCCTCCCAGTATTTTTTTCAGAATATAGCTAAGGAGCAGTATATCACTCATGTGATGATTGAAGGCGGTATATATATATATATATATATTCCATCAGCCCTCCAACCAGCCAACACACATACACACACACACAAACAAGAAGAAAGAATGTCTACATACAGGAATAATGGCAGGTTTTTGCCCTTATTTATATAAATTGGATTAAAACTGTATACTTTCCAAAAATAGCTATAACCCTCTCTGTAGCTCCAATGCCCTTCTTCCTTTTCCTATTCCCTAATATCAGTCAGAAGTTATCAGATTGGGAAATAATACAACATGTTTATGGGGTAATGGGATCAATAAAGAGAGAAAAGTTGATTCTAGAGAAAAGAGGGTTAATTACAGGAACAGAGCCCTAGAGTAGACAAAAAGGAGTAGGATTAGAGTCTAAGTGAAGGATAGTTCATTCACTGTAACAGAAGAAGTAGAAGTTATGGGTACAGATGCAAGGGTACAGATAGATTTCATGGTGATACAGTAGTGTAAACAAGAATAGTTATCTAATGTTGGTGTTGATCAGGTATGAAGTTATTTAAACTTTACATTTGCTAAATGTTAAATGAAAAGTCTCTTAAATTTTATTTCAGCTACGTCTATGCTATACATGATTATGCTTAGTGGATTAAGTTACAAAAGAGTAGAACTGAGGAAATGCTAAATCAAATGTTGTTACACCCCGTGACCAATGTATTTGTGCATTTCTCTGTAGGAAGTATCACGATATGAGTAAATGCATATTTGCATGAGACATAGTTGTCTCAAGTACTGTTGAAGTTAGGGTTTCAAACCTCATCCATGTCATTTTTCCTATTTAAAAAAATGAAAATTAAAATGTTATCCTCAAACTTACACATGTATTTCATTAACTAATTTCCTTTTAACCATCTTGCGAATGCATATCTTTAGTTTCCTTTTTTTAAAAATATAATTTATTGTCAAATTGGCTAACATACAATGTGTAAAGTGTGCTGTTGGTTTGGGGGTAGATTCCTGTGATTCATCACTTACATACAACACCCAGTGCTCATCCCAACAAGTGCCCTCCTCATTGCCCAGCACCCATTTTCCCCCTCTCACCCACTCCCTTATCAACTCTCAGTTTGTTCTCTGTATTTAAGAGTCTCTTATGATTTGCCTCCCTCCTTCTCTGTTCGTAACTATTTTTTCCCCTTCCCTTCCCCCATGGCCTTCTGTTAAGTTTCTCAAGTTCCACATATGAGTGAAAACGTATGATATCTATCTTTCTCTGACTGACTTATTTCACTCAGCGTAATACCCTCCAGTTCCATCCATGTTGCTGCAAATGGCATGATTTCATTCTTTCTCATTGCCAAGTAGTATTCCATTGTTATGTATAAACCACATCTTCTTTATCCATTCATCAGTTGATGGACATTTAGGCTCTTTCCATAATTTGGCTATTGTTGAAAGCTCTACTATAAACATTGGGGTACATGTGCCCCTATGAATCAGCACCTCTGTATCCTTTGGATAAATTCCTAGTAGTGCTATTGCTGGGTTGTAGGGTAGTTCTGTTTTTAATTTTTTGAGGAACTTCCATGCTGTTTTCCAGAGCGGCTGCACCAGTTTGCATTCCACCACAGTGCAAGAGGGTTCCCGTTTCTCCACATCCTCGCCAGCATCTATAGTCTCCTGATTTATTCATTGTAGCTACTCTGACGGGCATGAGGTGGTATCTCAGTGTGGTTTTGATTTGTATTTCCCTGATGATGAGTGACATTGAGCATCTTTTGATGTGTCTGTTGGCCATCTGGATGTCTTCTCTGGAAAAGTGTCTATTCATGTCTTCTGTCCATTTCTTCACTGGATTATTTGTTTTTTGGGTGTTGAGTTTGGTAAGTTCTTTATAGATTTTGGATACTAACCCTTTATTTGATATTTGCAAATATCTTCTCCCATTCCATTGGTTGCCTTTTAGTTTTGTTGAGTATTTCCTTTGCAGTGCAAAAGCTCTTTATCTTGATGAGGTCCCAACAGTTCATTTTTGCTTTTAATTTCCTTGCCTTTGGAGACGTGTCAAACAAGAAATTGCTGCAGCTGAGGTCAAAGGGGTTGCTGCTGGTTTTCTCCTCTAAGGTTTTGATGGTTTCCTGTCTCACATTTAGGTCGTTCATCCATTTTGAGTTTATTTTTGTGTATGGTGTAAAAAAGTGGTCTAGTTTCATTCTTCTGCATGTTGCTGTCCACTTCTCCCAGCACCATTTGCTAAAGAGACTGTTGTCCCCCCCCCCCCGCCCCACTGGATACTCTTTCTTGTTTTGTCAAAGACGAGTTGGCCATGCATTTGTGGATCCAATTATGGGTTCTCTATTCTATTTCATTGGTCTATGTGTCTGTTTTTGTGCCAATACCATACTGTCTTGATGATTACAGCTTTGTAGTAGAGGCTAAAGTCTGCAATTGTGATGCCTCCTGCTTTGGTTTTCTTTTTCAACATTACTTTGGCTATTTGGGGTCTTTTGTGGTTCTATACAAATTTTAGGATTGTATGTTCTAGCTTTGAGAAGAATGGCAGTACAATTTTGATTGGGATTGCATTTGAATATGTAGATTGCTTTGGGTAGTATTGACATTTTTAACAATATTTATTCTTCCAATCCATGAGCATGGAATGTTTTTCCATTTCTTTGTGCCTTCTTAAATTTCCTTTATAAGTTTTCTATAGTTTTCAGCCTACAGATCTTTTACATTTTTGCATACTTTTAGTTTCAAATGAATAACAATAGGACTGGATTTGGTTCATATCTATTCCTATTCCTACATGGGAGAAATAATCCAGTTGACATTTGACAGCAGGTGTGTTGTTATTATACCCCTTTTCTCCATATAAGCCATTTAAATTAATTAATTCTTTAGATTAGTAGACTCTGATAAAAAATGAATTGTTACATAAATGTAAATTCCTGTGTACAATTTGAGCCATTTTATGTGCCTAGAGAACCTATTCTAAGAGATTAGTTTATAATCTTGGAATCCAAATAGGAAAAGTTCACCAAAGAATAAGATCAGGAACAAGCATGCTAAGGAATAAAGTAGACGGCAGGGGAAAAGCAACTATGGAGACACTGCCAATATCAAATAGAAAGTAAGCAAATGAAGTAATGAAGACCCATGCCTCTTTCATTAGCCTACAAAAATCTGACTTTTGCAGAGTATGCTAGTGTCAACACAGTGTTATCAGGATCAGAAAGATACTGATCAGTTTGGTTCAACAGAATAGAGACCATATAGGAAGAACACATTGTGACTTTGATTGCCATGCTTATATAAGAATTTGAATATTGTTTTTATCCCCAACATTATGTAAAATGATTGACACCTGATCATGGATCTGCCTGCTATGTCACTCAGGCTTCATGTTACTTTCTGGATGAAGGAGTTTCTTGAAATAGCTCAAGAAGTAAAACATCCATTAATTCAACAAAGCATTATTGAACACCCATGTGCCAGACATTAAAGATTCAGCAGTAAATAAGCAAGGCCAAATCACTATTTTAAGGAAATTTACATTTTAATGGACAGTTCTAAACAATATCAATCAAAATTGATCTTACCTACCCTTAATATTAAACCTAAATAACTTGATAAACCTATCATATTAGGTTGAACCATATAAAACTACCAATACTCAATAAAAACAGCAATTTCATGCCGTTCAACCAGCTGTTAATGGGATGAATGCCTACCATACCAAAGAAGAGATACATTTTTTTTCTATGTCATTGACATAGCTTTATTTATTTAAACTTATTTAACTTTATTAATTTTTTAAAAATAGTTTTATTTCTATAAATCAGAAATGGTTATTAGAAACAAGCCTGTTGAAATTGTACAGGCTAGGTCCCCAGTCTAGTTACAAGCTGATGGAGACAGACAATAAACAAATGACCACACAAATAAATAATAATAATAAGTTTTAAGGTGAAAATAAACCATATACATTTGACTATGTGGCTGTTCATGTAAGAAATATTCATTTGGAAGAAATTTTATAAATCTTTTATAAAATTAAAAATAAAAGCCCTCTTAGAGCACCTGGGTGGCTCAGTCAGTTAAGTGTCTGACTTCAGCTCAGGTCATGATCTCACAGTTCATGGGTTCCAGCCCCACATTGGGCTCTGTGCTGACAGCTTCAGAGCCTAGAGCCTGCTTCAGATTCTGTGTCTCCCTCTTTCGCTGGTCCTCTTCCATTTACACTCTCTCTGTCTCTCTCTGTCTCTCTCTCTCTCTCAAAAATAAATAAACATTAAAAAAATTATAAAATAAAATAAAATAAAAGCCCTCTATATATTTTTGTTCACCATCCATTGTATAAGGATTCATGCAAAAAAAAAAAAAAAATCTCTCCTAGAATTCAGTGCCAAGAAAATGTTTGCCTTTTCAAATGAACTCTATTGAAACTAGAAATTTAGTGTATTTCTCTTTTCGTTTGGTGGCCAGGAAGCCAAGAACTGTTTAGTGCTCTATTACAGTGATAAATTTGTCCAGATTCCGAGTTCATCTTTCTTTCTTTCTCTCCTATTTGGCGGGGGGAGGGGGGGTGTTAATCTAATATTTTTCTATTTACCTTATATCTATTTTAAATTTTACTATGTTTTTCTATTTATATATTTTCTATATGTTTCTATTATTCTATTCTAATACATTTATTACATTAATATATATTTATAATATCTTTATCATCTATTTTTTTTACATATTGTTTGTTTTCTTCTATTTTTTCTAATCTTCTATTTTTTCACCTAACTTTCTTTCTAATTACCTTATTTTGTCTATGTTTTAATATTACAGGCAATTTTATGTCCTTTTTGGTAGTAGATAGGGTATAAGTAATAATTAAGTTAATAATTTAATAACACTGTTTCATTTGTTCTGCAAATATTTGTTGAAGATTTACTATGCTGGGCATAGAGAGATAGCAGTGAACGAGATAGACAGGGTCCATAGAAGGAAATTACACGTGAAAATGGACTTTTGATGTACCCAAAGAAATGAACAGTTAGAGCTGGATGTTTTCATGGAAGGCTATGGACATTTGGGAAACTGAGTCACCATTAACTTTGAATGAAACTACACTGCATATAGCACATGGTGAAATGGTGAAAATTGAGCCAAATTTAAGCTAAAATGCCTCTCCGTACAAAGAGTTTAGAGCTGAACAAATCTAGATATAATTATTATTTCTTAAGTGTCTCTAAGTGCTATTTATGAAAATATGATGATTTATCAAACCTAGTTCCTGCCTCCAAAGACTATCAGTCTGGTTGCTAAAGAAGAATAGAAATCTGGAGGTGCCTGGATGGCTCAATGGTTAAGAGTCCAGCTCTTGATTTTGGCTCAAGTAAATGATCTCAGAGTCATGAGATGGAGCCCTGCACTGGGCTCCACACTGAGCATGGAGCCTGCTTAAAATTATCTCTCTTTCTTCTCTCTGCCCCTCCCCCCTTTTAAAAAAACAATTAAGAGCAAAAGAACAGAAATCCAAGATTAAAGGAAAGAAAATATAGTACCCATACCTGGCATGGGACATGGAATTATAATAATGAAAGACTTCTAACCCATTTTTAGTTGTTATCATTGTTTTTGTGTTATCTGAGTAGTTCAGATTCTGGGAGAGGGAGTTCGGTAATGTGGAGAATTGCTTCCAAGAGGACTTGAGAATAGTCGAATAGTCCAGGACCGCTGGCAAGCATAGTCATCAACAGAATCAGATGATTAGAGAATCTTTGGTGAGAGGCTTTTCAGGGACAGCTAGTTTATCTCCCATTCTCCAGACATCTCCAGACATCTTCTACCTACACCATAAAAAGATAGATGACAGCCTTTCTCACTCCCCAAGATTCTCAAGGAAGAGATCCAGGTTCAGATTCAGAGCATCTTAATATGCCTCCCAAACTTACTCATAAGATGAATCAAAACAAATCATTAAATGACCAAAAGTATCAACTTTGAAAAAAACTACCAACTGTCCTTCCTCTCTCCCCCCAAAAAGAATCTCATCTATGAGCCAATCATCATGTTCTGATAAATTTGCAAATTTCCCATGTTTGCCTTCCAAGGCAGCTGTGGAGAAGTTGCTGGGAGTTTACATGAGTAGTTACAGTCACAAACTTCAGCCTGCCAAAAAGTGTCTTAATTCCATAGCAGATCTAAGAGGGAGGACTTCTGACATCTGGTTGGAGCTGGAAAGTCCAGAGGTACACCATCAGGTCAGCATAGTAGATTATCCTTGGGAAACCCTGGAAGATGAGCTAGAGGAAGATTAGAAGCTTTTAAAAGGCACTAAAGCAAACAACAGCATCTGTGTGATAATGACAGCATCCCCAAGTGTCCTTTTTCTCTCAGGCAGTAGAGTCTGCTGGATTTTTTCCCCTACCATTTTCGGCATCCTATTGCTGTACCTTCAAAGACTTCTGGCTTCTCATAGGAGGGGTCATAATTCCTGGTCTTGTACACCAAGCAGCATCAGCAGTCTAATTCTTGATTCTGTCTGTGTCTTGCCTTTCCATGTCTTCTTTTCTGAGGCAGGCATAAGATTTGACCAAATAACCACCCCACACAACAGAACCTGCATGTCATTAAATAAAAAAACATTTATCAGAACAATTCTCTTCACCTTCTTGATGATATCGTCTTGTTGTTTGCCTTACAGCAGAGTCCTACCTTCTGCATTTCTAAGTAGCAGATTTTATTACCCTCTTCGAGAAATGTGTGTGTGGTGCCACATGGGCCACTTTCCTCTGTAGGCAAATAACTGTTGTTAAATTTGGATCACACCACAGGGGACTTTACTGTGGAAACTCAAAAACCTCAACAAAACAGGTTCTTAGAAAGGTCATCTCTTTCAGCATCCTGCCTTTATAGATTTACAACAGAAAATGATCTCAGAGAAACGTCATCAAACCTCTTAATCAGTATTCTAGATCTGTTTAGCTCTGTTGCCAGGAATAGGGTAATAACTGCTTCCTAAGTTAACCTATTCCAGAATGTCAATCAGTCAGCCAGTCAGTCAACTAATTCTGAGTGTCTTCCATATACCAGGCGCTGCAGATACAACAATGAAAGCTATAGGCGCTCCCTTCACAGAGCTTACATTCTAGAAAACAAAGCAGGCAGTATGTGATAAAGATGACACACACTGTGACAAGCTAGTATAAAATATGGAAGCCTGATTTAGAGGGACTGAGCCAAATCTGGAGGAGTTAGGGATGGCCTTTGTGAAAAAGTGACATCTAAACTGAGACTTGATGATGAAGGGTGGCAAAGACTGGTGCATTTGAGACATGAAAGAGTGCAGTATCTTTAGAGCTTAGTGAGGTGGATAGATGATGGGGTTGTAGACAGGCTAGGCCATAGCTCTGTAGACCATATTACATTTTTAATATTGAAAATATTTTATTCAAAAAATAAGCCATTCATTAGTTTTAGGCAAGGCATTTGGGTTTGTTTGTTTTTTTAATCACTCTGACTACAGATTGGGGAAGTCGAGAATCAATGGAAGAGACCAATCTGGAGGTTTTTGCAATAGTTGAGGTGTTTAAAAAAAAAAAAAGGAGGAAGGAGGATACCTTGAACTGCTTATCATAGCAAAAAAGGAAGAAAAGTGGGTGGATTAGAAAGAAGTAGAATTGCCAATACTTGACCAAAGATTGAGATGCAAGGAAGAAAGAATCAACGATATATAGTGTGTAAACCATGAGTTCTGAGAAGGCTCTGTTTTGTTAAGATGTGTTTAGTTTTTGTTGTATCCTTAGTATATAGCATATATGAGCTATTAAAATAAGTTTTTAATGAATCAATGAATACGTGATCATACATCCACATTTCTAGCTTGAGCAATTGGATTAAGAGTGGTGCTGTTTACTTAGATATGGAACAGAAAAGGAGGAAAATATTTAAGAGGAATTGGAGTTCAGTTCCTTGATTATTCATGTCTAATTATTAAAAGAGCTATGGTAGACCTAAAGCATACATACTTCACCTTTTAAAAAATTAAGATTATTTTTTAAGAGAAGTTTTAGGTTTATAGAAAAACCCATCAGAAAATGTGGAGAGTTCCCACATACCTCCTTCTCTCCCCTCCCTGCCATCACTTCCCCTATTACTTACATCTTGTGTTTGTATGGTACATTTGTGAAATTAAACAAATAATGATACATCATTATTAATTAAAGTTCATATTTAGAGTAGTGTTCTCTCTGTATTGTACATTTTATAGGTTTTGACAATATATAATGACATGTATGCATCATCATGTATCATACAGAATAGTTTCACTTCCTTAAAAATCCCACATGCTCCGCCTATTTTTCCTTTCCTCCCTCCACCCAAACCCCTGGCAATCACTGATCTATTAACTGTCTCCATAGTTTCGCTTTTTCTAGAATGTCAACTAGTTGGATTCATACAGCATGTGGACTTTTCAGATTGGCTTTCTTCACTAAGCAATATGCTTTCAAGGGTGCTTCATGCCTTTTTGTAGGTTGATGGTTCACTTACGTTTATCACTGAATAATATTCCACTGTATTGGTATACCACCTTCTGTTTTCCATTCACCTACTGAAGGACCTCTAGGTTGCATCCAGGTTTTGGCAATTATGAATAAAGCTGTTACAAACATTCATGTGCAGGTTTTTGTGTGACTATAAGTTTTCATGTTATTTGAGTAAAGCCTAAGTAGCATATTTTTGGAATCATATGTTGAGAACATGTTTAGTTTTATAAGAAAGTGACAGTCTTCTTTTTTTAAATTTTTATTTAAATCCTAGTTAGTTAACATACAGTCCAATATTGGTTTCAGGAGTAGAATTCAGTGATTCATCACTTACATACAATACCCAGTGCTCAGCATAACAAGTGCCCTCCTTAGTACCCATCACCCATCTAGCCCATCCCCCACCCACTTCCCTCCATCAACCCTGTTTGTTCTTTATCATTTAGAGTTTCTTATGGTTTGTTTCCCTCTCTCTTTTCAACCCCCTTCCCCATGTGTTCATCTGTTTTGTTTTTTAAATTCCACATATGAATGGAGTCATATGGTATTTGTCTTTCTCTGACTGACTTATTCGCTTAGCATAATCCACTCTAGCTCCATCTACGTCATTGCAAATGGCAAAATTTTATTCTTTTTGATGGCCGAGTAAGATTCCATTGTATATATGTACCACATCTTCTTTATCCATTCACCAGTTGATAGACATTTGGGCTCTTTCCATAGTTTGGCTATTGTTGATAATGCTTCTGTAAACATTGAGGTGCATGTAGCCTTTGAATCTGTATTTGTATCCTTTGGGTGAATACCTAGTAGTGTGATTGCTGGATCATAGGGTAGTTCTATATTTAACTTTTTGAGAAACCTCCATACTATTTTCCAGAGTTGCTGCACCAATTTACATTCCCACCAACAGTGCAAGAGGGTTCCCCTTTCTCTGCATCCTCATGAACACCTGTTGTTTCTTGTGTCATTAATTTTAGCCATTCTGACAGGTGTGACGTGGTATCTCATTGTGGTTTTGATTTGTATTTCCCTGATGAAGAGTAATGTTGCACATCTTTTCATGTGTCTGTTAGCCATCTGCATGTCTTCTTTGGAAAAGTGTCTATTCATGTCTTCTGCCCATTCTTCACTGGGTTATTTGTTTTTTGGATGTTGAATTTGATAAGAAGATATTTGCAAATATCTTCTCTCATTCCACAGGCTGCCTTTTAGTTTTGTTGATTATTTCCTTTGCTGTGCAGAAGCTTTTTATCTTGATGAAGTCTCAGTAGTTCATTTTTGCCTTTGTTGCCCTTGCCTCCAGTGACATGTCTAGTAAGAAGTTGCTACAGCTGAGGTCAAAGAGGTTGCTGCCTGTGTTCTCCTCAAGGATTTTGATGGTTTCCTGTCTCACATTTAGGTCTTTCATCCATTTTGAGTTTATTTTTGTGGATGATGTAAGAAAGTGGTGCAGCTTTATTCTTCTGCATGTTGCTATCGAGTTTTCCCAACACCATTTGTTCAAAAGACAGTCTTTTTTCCATTGGATATTCTTTCTTGCTTTGTCAAAGATTAGTTGACCATGTAATTGTGGGTCCATTTCTGGGCTTTTCTATTCTTCTCCATTGATCTATGTGTCTTTTTGTTCCAGTACAATACTGTCTTGATAACTACAGCTTTGTAATATACCTTGAAGTCCTAAATTGTGATGCCTCCACTTTGTTTTCTTTTTCAAGATTGCTTTGGCTATTCAGGGTCTTTTGTGGTTCCAAACAAACTTTAGGATTGTTTGGTCTAGCTCTGTGAAAAATGCTGGTGGCATTTTGATAGGGATTACATTAAATGTGTAGATTGCTTTGGGTAGATAGACATTTTAACAATGTTCTTCCAGTCCATGAGCATGGAATGTTTTTCCATTTCTTTGTGTCCTCTTCACTTTTTTTCATAAGTGTTCTATAGTTTTCAGAATACAGTTTTTTTTTTAGATTTTTGGTTAGGTTTATTCCTAGGTATCTAATGGGTTTTGGTGTAATTGTAAATGGGATCGATTCCTTGATTTCTTTTCCTGCTGCTTCATTATTGATGTATAGAGATGCACCAGATTTTTGCATGTTGATTTTTTATCCTACAACTTTACTGAACTCATCTATTAATTCTAGCAATTTTTTGTTGGAGTCTTTTGGGTTTTCTACATAGAGTGTCATCTGCAAATAATGAAAGTTTGACTTCTCCTTGCTGATTTGGATGCCTTTTATTTCTTTTTGTTGCCTGATTATTGAGGCTTCCAGTATTGTTAAATAGTAATGGTGAGAGTGGACATCCTTGTCTTATTCCTGACCATAGAGGAAATGCTCTGTTTCTCCCCCCAACTGATGATGGTATTAGCTGTGGGTCTTTCTTATATGACCTTTATGATGTTGCGGTATATTCCATCTATACCTACTTTGTTGAGTGTTTTTTTTGTCAAGAATGGATGCTGTATTTGAAACTGACAGTCTTCTAAAGTGTCTGTATGATTACATTCCCACTAACGAGGAATGAGAGTTTTTGTTGCTGCATATCCTTGCCAGCATTTGATGTTGTCAGAGTTTTGGATTTAGTAATTGCAATAGGTGTATATTGATATCTCATTCTAGTTTTAATTTGCAATTCTCTGATAATAGCACCTTTGTAAGCAAATGTGATACACAGCATTTTTTTATATGTTAATTTGCTATTTATCTTCTTTGGTCAGGTGTCTGTTCATATCTTTTGCCCATTTTTAAATTAGGTTGGTTATTTTCTTATTGATGAGTTTTAATTCTTCATATATTTTCAGTACAAGTCCTTTATCAGATAAGTGTTTTGTAAATATTTTCTCACAGTCTGTGGTTTATCTTTTCATTCTCTTCACAGTGTCTTTTGCGGAGCTGAAACTTTTAATTTTAATGAGGTGCAACTTACCAATCATGTTTTTGGTATTGTATCTAAAAACCCATTACAAAATCCAAGGTCACTTAGATTGTCTCCTATGTTATCTTCTAGGAGTTTTATAATTTTTTGTTTTCCACTTAGGTCTATGATCTATTCAAATTAATTTTTATACAGGGTATATAATTTTATAGAGGGTCTGGATTAATTTCTTTGCATGTGGATGTTCACTTGTTCTGGAAACATTTGTTAAAAAGGCTATCCTTTCAAAGCGCCCAGATGGCTCAGTCAGGTAAGCATCTGACTCTTGATTTCACCTCAGGTCATGATCTCGCAGTTTGTGACTTTGAGCCTCACAATGGGTTCCAGGCTGACAGTGCCGAGCCTGCTTGGGATTCTCTCTCTCTCTCTCTCTCTCTCTCTCTCTCTCTCTCTCCCTTTCTCTCTTCCCCTCCTCTACTCTTGCTGTCTCTCTCAAAATAAATAAAGAAACTTAAAAAAAAAAAGATCTACTCTTTAAGTATAAAATACAATATTAGGCACTGAACCATACAGTAGATCCCAGAAGACATTCACATTATAACTGGAAACTTGTATCCATGACCAATTCTTCCCATTTCCCTCACTCCCCAGCATCTGGAAACCAAAATTTATTCTGTTTCTATGCGTTAGGCTTTTTAAGATTCTACATATGAGTAAGATCATACATTACTTGTCTTTCTTTGTCTTTCTCATTTCACTTAGCATAATGCCCTCAGAGTTCACCCATATTGTCACAAATGGTAAGATTTTCTTATTTTTTATGGCTGAGTAATAATCTATTATATGTCTGATAGATTAAAAATATTTTTCTTTTTGGGGCGCCTGGGGCGTTGGCTGAGCGTCCAACTTTGGCTCAGGTCATGATCTCGCGGTTCGTGAATTCGAGTCCCGCGTCAGGCTCTGTGCTTACGGCTCAGAGCCTGGAGTCTGCTTCGGATTCTGTGTCTCCCTCTCTTTCTGCCCCTCCCCTGCTCATGCTCTGTCTCTCCCTCTCTCTCAAAAATAAATAAAAATTAAAAAAATATATTTTTCTTCTTTGTCCTTTCATCCACCAACAGACACTTGTTATTTCTGTGTCTTGGCTATAGCAAATAATGCTGCAGTGAACAGTGGAGTGCACATATCTCTTCAAGACAGTGATTTCATTTCCTTCAGATATATACCCAAAGTGAAATTACTAGATTGTATGGTAGTTATATTTTTAATTTTCTAAGAAACCTCCGTACTGTTTTCCCTAAAGGCTGTACCAATTTCCATGTCTATTAGCAGTATCCACCCATTTCTCCACATCTTTGCCAGCACTTGTTATCTCTTTTTGATAATAGCCATTGTAACAGGTGTGAGATGATACCTTATTGTGGTCTTGATTTACATTTCTTTGATGATTAATGATGTTGAGCATCTTTTTATATACCTGTTGGCCATTTGTACGTCTTCTTCTTTTTTTAAATATGAAATTTATTGTCAAATTGGTTTCCATACAACACCCAGTGCTCATCACAAAAGGTGCCCTCCTCAATACCCATCACCCACCCTCTCCTCCCTCCCACCCCCCATCAACCCTCAGTTTGTTCTCAGTTTTTAAGAGTCTCTTATGCTTTGGCTCTCTCCTGCTCTAACCTCTTTTTTTTTTCTTCCCCACCCCCATGGACTTCTGTTAAGCTTCTCAGGATCCACAGAAGAGTGAAAACATATGGTATCTGTCTTTCTCTGTATGGCTTATTTCACTTAGCATCACACTCTCCACTTCCATCCATGTTGCTACAAAAGGCCATATTTCATTCTTTCTCATTGCCACGTAGTATTCCATTGTGTAGAAAGAAGATCTATTCAGGTCTCTTGCCCATTTTTTAATGATATTGTTTGTTTTTTAGCTATTGAGTTGTATAAGTGTGTTGTATATTTTGAATATTAACCCCCATCAGATAGATGGTATGCAGATATTTTCTCCTGTTCCATAGATTGCCTTTTCATTTTATTGATTGTTTCTTGTGCTATAGTTTGATGTTGTCTCACTTGTTTATTTAGGTTTTATTGCTTGCTGGGTGTGGTCATATCCAAAACATCATTGCCAAGATCCATTTCAAGGAGCTTTTTCCCTAGGTCCTTACTAGGAGTTTTAATATTTCAGGTCTTACATTTAGTTCTAATCAATCACAAGTTATTTTTTGTACGAAATATAAAATAGGAGTCCAATTTCATTCTTCTGCATGTGAGTATCTAGTTTACCTAGTACCATTTATTGAAGAGATTTTCCTTCCCTCATTGAGTATTCTTGGCTCACTTTGTCAAATATTAATTGACCATATGAGTATGGGATTATTTCTAAGCTCTTAATTTTGTTCCATTAGGCTATTTATCTGTTTTAATGTCAATACCTTCCTGTTTTGATTACCATAACTTTGCAGTATAGTCTGAAATCAGGAAGTAAGAAATGCCTCCAGCTTTATTCTTCTTTCTCAAGATTGCTTTGGCCATTCAGGCCTTTTATGGTTTCCAACAAATTTTAGGATTTTTCCTTTTTCTGTGAATTGGAATTGGAATTTTGATAGGAATTTCATTGAATCTATAGATGTCTTTGGGTAGTATGGATGTTTTTGCAATTCTTTCAATCCAGAAATACAGGGTATCTTTCCATTTATTTATATCTTCTTTGGTTTCTTTCATCAATGCTTCATAGTTTTTAGTGTATAGGTCTTTCACTTCATTGGTTATATTTATATCTAACTATGTTATTCTTTTGGATGCTATTGTAAATAGGGTTGTTTTCTTTCTTTCTTTTTCGGATACTTTGTTGGTGGTGTATGGAAACACTATTGATTTTTTATGTTGATTTTGTATCCTGCAATTTTACTGAAGTTATTTAATTGTTCTCACAATTTTTTGGTGGACTGTAGGATTTTCTTTTTTTTTTAACAATTTTTCTTAATGTTTATTTATCTTTGAAAGAGAGAGAAGAGAAAGAAAAAGAGAAAGAGAAAGAGAAAAAGAGAAAGAGAATGAACAGGGGAGGGGCAGAGAGACAGGGAGACACAGAATCTGAAACAGGCTCCAGGCTCTGAGCTATCAGCAGAGATCCCAACGCGGGGCTCAAACTCATGAACCTCGAGATCAACTGACTGAGCCACCCAGGCACCCCATGGACTGTAGGATTTTCTATATTTAATATCACATCAACTGAAAATTGATAATTTTACTTCTTCCTTTCCAATTTGGATTGCTTTTATTTCTTTTTCCTTCCTAACTGGTCTGGCCAAGACTTCCAGTTTTATGTTGAGTAGGAGTGATGTGAGTGGGCACCTTTGACATGTTCCTGATCTAAGCAGGAAAATTTCATCCTTTCACTGTTGATACAATGTGAGCCATAGGTTTGTCACATATGGCCTTTATTCTGTTGAGCTATTTTCTTTCTAGGCCAAATTTATTGAGAGTTTTTATCATGAAAAGGTGTTAAATTTTGTCATGTTTTTCTGAATCTAATGAGATGATCATAAGATTTTTATCTTTCAGTCTATTAATGTGGTTTCTCACTCATATTGATTTACCTATGTTGAACTATCCTTGCAATCCAGGGATAAATCCCTCTTGATCTTGATGTATGATGCTTTTACTATATTGCTGAATTCAATTTGCTAGTATTTTGTTTAGATTTTTTATATTTATAATCATCAAAGATGTTGGCCTGGAGTTTTCATTCTCTTTTTTTTTTTTTTTTTTTTTTTTTGGTAGTGTCCTTATTTGGTTTTGGTACCAGGGTAATGCTGGCCTCATCAAATGAATTTAGGAGTATACCCTCTTCTTTAATTTTTTTGCAAGCATATGAGAAATATTAGCATTAATTCTTCTTTAAATGTTTGGTAGAATTCACCAGTGAAACCATCTGATCTTAGGCTTTCCCTTTCTAGGAGCTTTATTAAAAAAAATTTTTTTTAATGTTTATGTTCTTTTTTAACAGAGAGAGAGACAGGATGAGAGAAGAGGAGGGGCAGAGAGAGAAAGAGGGAGACACAGAATCCAAAGCTGGCTCCAGGCTCTGAGCTGTTAGCACAGAGCCCGAAATGGGGCTCGAACTCACGAACTGTGAGATCATGACCTGAGCCAAAGTCAGATGCTTAACCGACTGAGCTACCCAGGTGCCCCTCTAGGAGCTTTTGATTACTAATTCAGTCTTTTTGGTTGTCACTGGTCTGTTCAGAGTTTTATTTCTTCATGATTCAGTCTTTTTAAAGTTTGTTTATTTATTTATTTTGAAAGAGAGAGAGCAAGCAAACACACATGTACTAGCAGGGGAGGGTCAGAGAGAGAGGTAGAGAAAATCCCAAGCAGGCTCCTCTCAGCATGGGAACCCAGCACAGGGCTCAATCTCACGACCACGAGATCATGACCTGAGCCAGTGTTAAGAGTCGGATCCTTAACTGACTGGAGCACCCCCTTGTATGTGACAAGTCACTCTTCTCTTGCTACTTTCAGAACTCTTTGTCCTGTAGCATATGTTATGCTTTGAGTGTAACATAACATATGAAGCTGTTGAATCACTATCAGGTATACTTGAAATTAACGTAACATTGTGTGTTAACTGTATTTCAACTAAAAAACCCAAACTCTTTGTTTTAAGTTTTGACAGTTTAATTATGTCTTATTGAAACCTTTTTCTGGTTTAACCTATTTGAGGACCTTTGGGCCTTATACATCTAGGTGTCCATTTCTTTCCCTAAGTTTGGGGGAGTTATAGCCATTGTTTCTTTAAATAGACTCTCTCTCTCTCTTTTTTTCTCCCCATGCTCCACTCCTGGGATTCCCATAATGCATATATTGTTTCTGTCAATGGTATTGTACAAGTCTGGTATAGCTTCGTCACTCTTTCTTATTCTTTTTTTTCCCCCTGACTATACAATTTCAAGTGATCTGGCTTCAAATTCACTGATTCTTTCTTTTGCTTGTTCTAGTAGTCTAATGATTGAATTCCTCAGTTATTGTATTCTTCAGTTCTAAGATTTCCATTTTGTTTCTTTTTATGGTTTTGATTTCTTTGTTGAACTTCTTACTTTGTTCTTGCGTTATTTTTCTAATTTTGTTTGTCTATCTGCATGTTCCTACGGTTAACTGAATTTCTTTAAGATTATTCTGGATTTTTTACTAGACAGGTCATAAATTTATTTAGGGTCTATTACTGGAGCTTTATTTAGTTTTTCTTTGGTGGTGTCACATGTACCTTATTCTTGGTGGTCCTTGTATCCTTGTGTTGATATCTACACATTTGAGAAAGCAGTCTCCTCTTCTAGACTTTACTGGTTTGCTTTTGCATGGAAAGACATTTTAACCAGTCAACTCAGCATAGTATTCTGAACAGATCAATGTATAGCACCCACAAGCAGACTAGTTGTTGGGGTCTCTAACTGGGTGAGGCTGCTGCCCAGACTCTCTGGTTTCAGGGAAGGGGAGCCACTGGCTGGGCTCTACGATTCAGTGGACCTGCTAGCTGTGTTCCATGTTCAGTTAGAGCCCCTATTTATGCTCACTGTCATGTGAAGCTGTGCTCTCTGGTCAGATAGGACCAGTAGCCAGAGTCTGCAGTTACCTGTGTTTGGACAGTGAAGCATGCTGTGCTTCCGGGCAGGGCTGCAGGCTGTGCTCTTCAGTCACTCCTGGTCAGGGGTCTCAGGCTGTGCCCCATATCCAAATAGTGCCACTGGCTAGATTCTATTCAGGCAGGGCCACGGGCTGGGCTTCACATTAAAGTGCTTCAGGCTATGCTCCATGTTCAGATGGGGCTGCAGGCTGGATTCCACCATTGGATAGGCCATTGGCTGTGCTCTACTGCTGGATGAGGTTGCAGGCCTCTGTCAGGCAGGGCCTCCAGCTGTACTATGGCAGCTGGGGGTGGGGGGCGGATGGACAATGTTCTCTACAATTAGGTGGTGTCACTGTCCAGACTCTATGGTCAGGTAGGACCTGTCGCAGGTTATTCACAGTTGGGTAGGATCACTGGCTAGTCTCCCTGCCTGGGTATGGCTGCAGGCTGTGGTCATCAATTAGGTGTGTCTGTAAACTAGTCTCTAAGACTTCCCAGGGTCAGTGTTCTGGCTACCTGGTCAAGCAGGGCTGGAAGGTTTACTCAGCAGTTGGGCAGAGCTGCTGGCTTGGCTCTTTCCTCAAGAGGGGCTATAGGATTTGCTCTGTGACTTCCTGGGGTCTCTGGCCACGCTTCCTGGTCATGCAAGGCTAAGACTATGCTCAGAAGTTGATCAGGCTATTGACTTGCTTCCCCGTCTGGGTAGTGCTGTCAAAAGTGCTCCATAGCTGGTATGATCTATTTACTGGGGAACCAAACCAGGCAGAACTGTTGATAGAGATCCCTGGCCAGACAGGCCCACCAGAGCAGCTAGGCAAATGTGCAGTGCTACTAGGTAGAATCTGTTGAGTGCTGCCACTGCCAGCAGGAACAGTTTTCCAAGATCCATCCACTAGTTGCTTAAACTCTGCCCCTTGCTTTGTCTCTAATCCCCCATGGTCCACACCCCACTTATCCTCCAAGTGATTCCTATGAGGCAAGACCCAGGTGGGCCTCCTGGGAATCATCCATCAATGTTTGGGAAAGTAGATGCCCAACTTGGACTCTCTTTTTTCCACTGAAGAAGTTGAAACCAAATGCCCAGGTGGGCCTTCTCAGTGTGGCACTGTGCCGGCCTGGGGGAGGGGCAGTACAATCAAAGTGAAACTGCTCCTTTTACTCTTCTAACACAATCCTTCCTGGTCTCTATGTCCAAGGAGGTGCTTCAGCCTTACCTCAGATTCCATAATTTCCACAAAGGTATCTTGTCTATGGACAGTTGCCACTTGGTCTTTATGTGATGGTGGGTGAAGTCAGGAACCACCTATTCTGCCATTTTCCTGATCTTTTATTATTCTTTTAATTTCAATGGTATCAATGATGATAGTCCTGCTTTCCTTTCTAATGGCTCCAGTCTTTTCTCCTAGCTTGGCTAGAGGTTTATCAATTTTACTGATCTTCGTAAAGAACCAAATTTTCATTGATTTCCTCTGTTGACTTCCTGTCTTCAATATTATTGGGGTTTTTTTCTAATTTTTATTATATATTTTTCTGCTTGTTTAGATTTAATCCACTTATATTTTTCAAGATTTCTTTGCTGGAAGTTTTGGTTATTGATCTTGGATCTTTTTTTCCCCCTAATATATTCATTCAGTGCTATAAATTTCCCTCTGAGAGCTGCTTTTACTGTATCCCATAAATTTTTAGAAGTTGTATTTTACTTTAGTTCAAAATACTTTTTCTCTTGAGACTTACTTGACTTGTGTGTTATTTACAAGTGTTTTGTTTAATCTTCAGGTATTTGAGTTTTTAAGCCATCTTTCTGTTTTTAGTATCTAGTTTTTTGTTTTTGGTTTTTTTTTTAACGTTTATTTATTTTTGAGACAGAGAGAGACAGAGCATGAGCAGGGGAGGGTCAGAGAGAGAGGGAGACACAGAATCTGAAACGGGCTCCAGGCTCTGAGCTGTCAGCACAGAGCCCGACGCGGGGCTCGAACTCACGGACCGTGAGATCATGACCTGAGCTGAAGTCGGCCACTTAACCGACTGAGCCACCCAGGCGCCCCTAGTATCTAGTTTTTCATATCTAATGTGGTCTTAGAGCACTCCTTGTATGATTTCTATTCTTTTAAATTTGTTAAGATATGTTTTATGGCTCAGAATATGGTCAATATTAGGGAATATTCTGTATATACGATCTCAAGAAGATGTGTATTCTGCTCTTGGATGAATTTTTCTATAAATGTCAATTAGATCCACTTAATGGTGCTATCCAGTTCAACTGTTTCCTTAGTGATTTTCTGGCTACTGGATCTGTCAATTACTGATAGTGTTGTGTTGAAGTCTCTGACTGTAATAGTGAGTTTGTCTATTTCTCCTTGTGGTTTTAACAGTTTTTGCCAAACGTATTTTTATGCTATGTTGTTAGATGCAAGGTGTTAAAGAATTGTTATGTCTTTTTGAGAATTGACCCTTTTGTCATTGTATAATTACCTTCTTTATTCCTGTTAATTTTCCTTGCTCTGAAATCTGCTTTGTCTGAAATTAATGTATTTACTCTAGCTTTCTTTTGGCTATTGTTAGCATATTATATCTTTCTCCATCCCTTTACTTTTAACTTATCTTTCTTTATATTTGAAGTGACTTTCTTGTAGACAACATATAATTGAGTCTTTTTAATTGATCCACATTGATAGTCTCTGTTCTTTTTATTGGTATTCAGACCATTTATGTTTGAAGTAATTATTGATATAGTTGGATTAATATCTAGCATATTTATTGGTGTTTTCTAGACATTATTTGTTTTGTAGAGTTTTCTTTTTGTCTTCCACTCTCTTCTGTTTATAGTTTTAATTGAACTTTTTAAAGATTCTATTTTTAACATATCAATTATATCAATTATAGTACTTTTTCTTAGTAGTTGCCCTAGAGTTTGGAATGTAAGCTTACAAGAAATCTAAGTCCATTTTCAGATAACACTGTACTATTTCATGGGTAGTGCAAGTACATCATAACATCTCAATTCTTTCCTCTTGTCCTTTATAACATTGTTGTCATTCAATTCACTTACCCATAAGCTATATATACTTACCAAATACATTGTTGCTTTGAACAAACTGATCTATTAGTTCAATTAAAAATAAGAAAATACAGGGGTGCCTGGGTGGCTCAGTCAGTTGAGCGTCTGACTTCGGCTCAGGTCATGACCTCACAGCTCGTGAGTTTGAGGCCTGTGTCGGGGTCTCTGCTGACAGCTCAGAACCTGGAGCCTGCTTCGGATTCTGTGTCTCCCTCTCTCTGTGCCCCTAACCCACTCGCATTCTGTCTCTGTCTCTCTCAAAAATAAATAAACATTAAAAAATTTTTTAAAAAATTTATTCCTTTTCTAACACTTATTCTTTATTTAGAACTGATTTTTTAACGTATACATTTTCTTCCTTTCTGAAGAACTTCTTTTAAAATTTCTTGCAAAGCAGGTTTATTGGCAACAAACATCCTCACTTTTTATCTTTCTGGAAAAGTATTTTGTCTTCACTTTGGGAGGTTAATTGAACTGGGTGTAAGATTCTATGTTGGTGGGGTTTTTTTTCTTTCAACACTAAATATTTCATTCCACTCTCTTCTTGCTTGCATGATTTTTAAAGAGAAGTCTGAAATAGTTCTTCTCCATATTTATAGGTAAGTTGTTTTTTCTCCTCTGTCTTCTTTCAAGATTTTCTCTTATCTTTGATTTCATAAAATTTGAATATGATATGTGTAGGTGTTACTTTTTTGGTAATTACCCTGCTGGTGTTGTCTGTGCTTCCTGAATCCATGGTTTGATGTCTGTATTTAATTTTGGAAAATTCTCAGCCACTATTACTTCAAATATTTTCCTTTATTTCTCCTCCTTCTGATATTCCCAGTTACAGATATATTATACCTTTTGTAATTGTCCCACAGTTCTTGGATATTCAGTTCTGCCTTTTTCAATTTTTTCTCACTGAATTTCAGTTTTGGAAGTTTCTATTGACATTTCTTCAAGCTTACTGATTCTTTCTTTAGCCATCTCCAGTCTAATGATGAGCCCATCCAAGGCATTTATGATTTCTGGTACAGTGTGTTTTTTATTTCTACAATTTCCTTTTGATTCTTTCTTAGAGTTTTTGTATCTCTGCTTACTTTACCCATCTAGTCTTACATGTTGTCCACTTTTTCCATTAGTAACCATAATACTTTTATTACTATTCTAATCATTCCAACATCCCTGTCATATATGAGTCTGGTTCTGATGCTTGTTTTGTCACTTAAAACTTTGTGTTTTGCCTGTCAGTATGCCTTGTAATTTTTTCTTGAAAGCCAGATGTAATGTATTGGGTAAAAGATACTGAGATAAATACATCTTTACTGTGAGGTTTTATGATTATCTTGATAGGAGTTAGGTTGTGTTTACCATTTGCCTTAGGTGTGTCAGAGGCTAAAATTTCCTCTGGTATCTTTGTTTTTGTGTCCCTTATTATCTTTGGATTTCCCTAAACAGTTAAGAAAAAAAAAGGCCTGAGATATGCTGTTCTTTCAGTTGTATTCCCCTTGTATCATGCAGGGGCTCTGTTGATATGTCATAAGGTATGGGGAGAGGGCAAGTGTTGTATAGTTTTATTCTTTTGTCCTTTAGTGAGCTTTTGTCCCTGGGATATTACCTTCACAAGTATATCTCAGTCCCCACCCACTTTGTTGAGATAGGAAGGCTGGAGAGGGCTGGAGTCCAGTATTTTCCTTCCCCACATGGAAGTCTGGAGCTGAGTATTTCCCTTTCCCTAGTTTGTTAGATTCTGTTAAAACCCCAGGTAGGTTCCTGTAAAATAGTTTTTGTTGAGAGCAAGTCTTGCTAAGAATAGAATGTTTTGGGGGCGCCTGGGTGACTCAGTCGGTTGGGCGTCTGACTTCGGTTCAGGTCATGATCACTCAGTTTGTGGGTTTGAGCCCCGCGTTGGGCTCTGTGCTGACAGCTCAGAGCCTGGAGCCTGCTTGGGATTCTGTGTCTCCCTCTCTTTCTGCCCCTCCACTGCTCTGTCTCTGTCTCTGTCTCCCAAAAATAAATGAAATTTTAAAAAATTAAAAATAAATAAATAAAAGAACAGAATGCTCTGGGAGTATTTCAAGATGACTGCCAAAAATAGGTACAGGATTTCTTTATAAAGTGATGAAAATGTTGTAAAAGTGATTATGGTGCTGGTTGCACAATTCTGTGAACATCCTAAAGACCATTAAGTTGTACACTTTACATGGGTGAATTACATGGTATGTGAATTGTATCTTAGCTAAAACGTTAAGAGAAAAAAATACCAAGTTCTTCCCCAAGTCCAAAAGTGAGAGAAATTTTTGTTTCCTTCCTTCTTTGGCCTTGGCTCTCCCCTGCCTCCTCTCCACCCACACTTCAAGTCAGTAGCCTCCAAGGAGCACTCAGTTTACAGCCCCTGCTGCCACAATGTCAAATTCTGTAGAAATATGTTATACAGAGCAGAAATCAAAAAGTCATAGTATGTGAAGTTCCACACAAACTGGCAATTACACAGAGATTGAGAGGTCAGGCAGAGGGCGAGGGTAAGAAGAAGGACAAAGTTGACTCTGGAACATGTTTAAATTCTCTTTGCCATGTAGCTTGCTTTATATTGTCAGCTAGAAGCTTTACTTCATTTATAGTCAGTTTTCCAGTTTTCTGTGTGTTTTGTTCGTAATCTTTGTGCTGAGTTTTTTTCATGTTTTTATTAGGCACATCTCTTGATTCTTTGTTCTCTAGTAGTTCTTGCCCTTTTTTTCTACAAAAATATATCTGATTTGAAATTTGCATGTGCACATTTTCAACTTCCTGATTATATTCTAAGAGTGAATAGCCTTTTTGGCCAGTGATAAAAATCATTGATCAGAAGTAAAGGAGATATTATCCCGATTACTAGGTAACCTGTCATACAGCACACATAACTTTCCTAGCTTAATCACATACCCACTTAGTGATATATTAAACTTGAAGAGTTTAACTGTTTACATTCCTACTGCCTAACATACTGTCTGACCCCTCATCTGTGCTCCATAAGTATTTATGAATGAATGAATCAAAAAATGGACTACCTCAATAACTTCTGCCTAGCACTGGCAGGTGCTCTTCAATTCTCTGTGGACCACTATGCCTTTTTCTTTTCCAAGTCTACCTTCCTGTCTTGAAGTCTCAGGAAGTATTGACTCTGAGTTTACAGCCATGTCATCTTTCTCTCCAGCAAGTAGAAGAAAAGAAAAGCATTACTACTACCCTTCTATGTTTAAATACAGGACTAGTAATGTGTTGATAGTGACCAGAGGCAGCATTAACATTGCCAAAGAGCAGTGGAATCCCTGGAAATTGTGTAGGAGAAATTGATACTGCCCATAGTCCCCCTGAATTCTGAAGTTCCTCTTTGTTGGCAATTCCACTAATTATCTGTTTGTACTAGATCTAGCTAAATGACAATTAAGTCAAAAGTTGCCAAGAAAATAACCACATCTTTCAAGACTCTTCTGCTGAGTCACAGAAATCCCAGCCACTTTGCCTGTGGAATAGCATTGCTAATTGATTGAGTCATTATGGGCCAAACATGTCAAAACAATTCAGACACCAGGACAATGCTGGCATGAAGTTTCCAGGGAATTCTGCAGAACTTATGAATATTTTAATTTATTGGTACCTATCTTGCAGGAAGACATGTTGAAAGTTACGTTATATTTGATAACCAAATATTGAGTGATTTTGAAAGTCTGAATTCAAGGCAGTACTAACAAGTCAGTGCCAAGATGTGATTAACTTCCTTTTGCCCTTAGAATAGTGTACCCGGAAGGTTATTTTCTGAGCTCAAAGTAAACCAAGATTCTAAATATTTCAAACCATTTAATCTCTTGTGTATGCAGTGGCCTAATATTACAGCCCTATTCTCCAACTGCCATGGGCCTATAAGCACAAATCAATGCCAACTATGCTGGTAAGCCAGCCGTGTTACTGAGGGGATTATGTACTTTGATTTGCCAAGAAGCTGTCTGGTCTGGTCAGGAGAAGAACATTCTCAGTCCATTTTGGTTCAACTCAAGAATCTAAGAGAAGTACATTAACTCTTCTAGATGTCAGTTTCCATAAGATGGGGGTAGGAATCCTTTTTTCTCAGGGATGGTCAGAATGATTAACACAGCATTTATTAGATGCTTTAAGCTCTTTTATCAACTGACATCCCTTAAACACTTTTGTACAGCTGGGTTAGCCTTGAAGAGGAGGCAAAATATACCTACAAAAACATAAGCCACAATACAAGATGTTGTATGATAAATGCCAAATAAATGGTACCGTAGTGGGAAGAAAAGGTGATGGCAGACGTATGGAAAGGCAGCTGAAGAGACCAAGAGCCTTCACCATGCAGCAAGGAGGAGGGCAGGACTGTACCCCAGAAGGAGCACAGCATATCTAAAGAGCATGCTGGGAAAGAAGGCTAAAGTAAAGGCAGTTATAAACTGAAAGCCCTGTACACCTGCTAAGTGGGATTATTCTTGTATTTCACTCAATTTCTAGCCAGCACCATTTAGAAGCTATATTTATCAATTCTGCCTGAATGTCCTCATTCATGTTGCTTTAATAAAGAAAATATGGGGTTCCACAGTCATGTGATCTTTTGAAATTCTTTGTCCTGTTGTCACTTTGTAAAGGATATCATATGTAGTAGAGTTTCTTTCCCTGATTATAAAAGTAACATATGTACATTAGAGAAAACTTTAAAAATATAGAAAATTATAAATTTTAAATAATATTGATATTTACATAGATTTGTGTCTTACAGTTTTCACTTAATAGTATCTTATAAGCATCTTCTCATGTTGTTATAAACTTCACAAACATCATTTTTCATATTCCACCATAGAGAATAGAATTTTTAACTTTTTTCCCTCTGGTTAGACATTTAGATTGTTTATGGTTTTAGCCTAGTATAGATAACACTATGATGAACATCCTGTACATATATCTTTGTTTTTTTTTATTTAGTTCCTTAGGATTAATTCCCAGAAGTAGAATTACGAGCTTAAACGCTGTGAATGTTATGGCTCCTGATTTATATTAACAAACTGCCTTCTAGAGTAGTTTTACCAGTTTACTCCCATGTATATTACATAAGGGAGCCATTTTTAATCTCACTATGACCTGTCAGTTTTTAAAAACCTTTGCTTATTTGATAAGCAAAAGGTGTCTCATTGTTTCCATATGTATTTCTTTGATTGCTCTTAAGGCTAAATATTCTTTACTGTTTAATACCCATTTATGGTTCTTTAGAACATTACATGTTTTGTAAGAGCATTGCATTCTTTTTTTTTTTAAGAGCATTACATTCTTATCAATTATAAGTCTTCATAGTAGAGTTATTACTTCTTTATCATGTTTACTGGCATATTTTTCCTGGTTTATTTGCCTTTTATTATTGTCATGTTTATTAGCTACTGAAGCTTTAAATTTGTATGTAGTCAAATCTGTAACTTTCCTTTGTAATTTCTCTGTTATTATTCTTCAGAAGTCCTTCCACAATCAGAAAGAAGGTTAATACCTTCATTTCTTCTTTATTATTCCATTTTTAAAATTAGATTAAAATGCATCTAGGATTTATTTTGGATAAAGATCTGAAATGAGGATTTAGTTTATTTTTGTTTCATGCAGATCATTTTCCCAGCAGTGTTGTCCATTCATTTCCCCAGATTTGGCAACCAGATCTTACAAATTTACAGTGCCTTTAGTATTTAAAGAATGTGTGTGTGTGTGTGTGTGTGTGTGTGTGTGTGTGTGTGTGCGCGCGCGCCTGTGGTGTGTGTGGTATGTTTTCATGGGAAATAGGAAGTTGGGAAAATCCTCCACCATGTTAAACCTGAACTAGATTCTATTTTCAGTGGGAACTTTTAAATCAAACATTCTCAGTGAGTTTGATTTTATCAAATCAATGTTAGCTACTTTGTCTTTATCTCCAGCTATACTCAAGGATGGGAAAAGCACTTTAACCGTTTCTTTATTGACTCTTTTTTTTTTTTTTTAACTGCTATTTTCTGACACATGCCTCTAAGGCCTGTTTCTTCACTCTTAGGAATATGTCACTTTTATTCTTGCTTTCATCTACACTGTGGACGAAATAAATGCCCTTTTTCTAGCCATCTTTCAGCAGTACTTCAAGACCCAGATCAAATCCTAATTCTTCCAGCCAGCCTTGTTTAGTCCTCTACATTCCAGTAGGACTGATAATCTATACGTAACAATTGAACACTTAAATTCATTTTATCCCATGTATAAATCCTATTTCACCAGATACTGTAAGCTTCTTGCAGAGACTGGTTCTTCTCTTCCTTGGTACCTAGCACTAAGAATTTTTAAAATCTCATGTAAGTATGCAGGTCAGGTCATTAGCTAAAATGTTAGAATGCTAAGATCCAGTGTTAGCTATTTACCACCCTCTGTGCCAGCATCTCAAGCAACTAGTATCAGGGTCTCTGTAAGACAAAGGTGAAATAGGGGCGCCTGGGTGGCGCAGTCGGTTAAGCGTCCGACTTCAGCCAGGTCACGATCTCGCGGTCCATGAGTTCGAGCCCCGCGTCAGGCTCTGGGCTGATGGCTCGGAGCCTGGAGCCTGTTTCCGATTCTGTGTCTCCCTCTCTCTCTGCCCCTCCCCCGTTCATGCTCTGTCTCTCAAAATAAAGAAACTTTAAAAAAAAAAAGACAAAGGTGAAATAAATTATTCCCATTTGACACAAGAAGGAATTGTAATACAAAAAGATAAAATGATGTGCCTTCAGTTACTGCAAGACATCAATCAGAAGTTGGATCTCCCAAACTCAGTCTTTTTGTCTTTCTACTAGTTCTTCTCTTTTTAATTTATTTATTAATTTATATTTCTCAAAGTGTGTTCAACAGAACCGTAGTGCCATACCGTATTAATAAGTGTCTTGCAGTGAAAAAAGTTCCATAGTTAAAAAAAAAAAAATGGGGACATGCTGAGTTAAATGAATTCCAATGGGTTTCTTTACAGTAGAACTTCTCAGAACCCTGACTACAGTACTTACCGTTAGTGAATCAAACTTACTGCCTGGAGAACTCCTTTCCCCCCACGGATAATCTGTGTATATACTTTGTTTATTTCTTAATGTTTATTTATTTATGAGAGAGAGCACAAGTGGGAAAGGGGCAGAGAGAGAGGAAGGGAGACAGAATCCAAAGCAGGCTCTGTCAACGCAAAGCCCGGACGTGGGGCTCAAACCCACAAACTGTGAGATCATGACTTGAGCCAAAGTCGGATGCTCAACCAACTGAGCCACCCAGGAGCCCCCTGTGCATATACTTTAGGAAATAGTGCTGTTCCATTCCTTTCCTTCTGCACTCATCCCTTTCTTTCCTGCTTTTATATTCTGTTTTTGGTTTTCTGTCTAGGGTACATTGTACAGGAAGGTGATCCTGCCTTTGTAAGATGCTCTGTCCTCCTCTCCTACCTGCTTTTCTTTCTTTTCCATTCCCCATTAATAGCATCACTACCCAATCAGGCACTGCAACTAAGAAATCTTCGACTTATTCTTGATTCCTCTCACTTGCTCATTCTCCTGGATTTCAGGTAAATTATCAAGTGATGTCAGCTCTGTGCCTTTCCCAAATCTCAAACCACTTTGTCACTCTGTATCTCCATTGCTTCCACCCTAGTTGAAGCTCCTCCACTTGATCACTTTGTGCATTGTTTCTTCAGTGCAGCATGTCCTCCGCATTTATCAACTTTGCACTTAGACACCTTTGATCATTTCCCTTTGCCTAAATGATAAATTCCAAATGTTCTTCTCATGTTCTTCTCCTGAATGAAATGTAGATTTGCTGACTCCAGCCGACCAAAACAGCCTTTATTTTCTTTTCTTTATTAAGCTTTTCATTTTAACTCCAGGATAGTCAATATACACTGTTACATTAGTTTCACGTGTGCAATGTAGTGATTCAGCAGTTCCATACATCACCCGGTGCCCATCACAAGCGCCCCCCTTAGTACTCATCACCTATTTCACCCATCGCCCCTATCCACCTCCCCTCTGGTAACCATCAGTTTGTTCTCTGTAGTTAAAGAGTCTTTTCTTGGTTTGTCTCTCTCCCTCACTTTTTTCCTTTGCCCTTTTGTTTTGTTTCTTAAATTCCACATGTGAGTGAAATCATATGGTATTTGTCTTTCTCTGACTGATTTATTTCACTTAGCATTATACTGTCTAGCTCCATCCATGTTGTTGCAAATGGCAAGATTCCATTCTTTTTTATGGCTGAATAATATTCCTGTGTGTGTGTGTGTGTGTGTGTGTGTGTGCACGCACATGTGTGTGTATCACATCTTTATCCATTCATCTATCTGGGGTGCTTCCATAATTTGGCTGTTGTAAATAATGCTACAATAAACATAGGGGTACATGCATCCCTTTGAAGTAGATTTTATATTTTGAGGTGTAAACACTCAGTAATACAATTACTGGATCTTAGGGTAGTTCTATTTTTAACTTTTTGAGGAACCTCCATAGCGTTTTCTACATGGCTGCACCACTTTGCATTTCTGCCAACAGTGCACAAGCGTTCCTTTTTCTCCACATTCTCTCCAACACTTGTTGTTTCTTGTGTGTATTTTAGCCATTCTGACAGGTGTGAAGTGATATTGTGGTTTTGATTTGCATTTCCCTGGTGATGAATGATTTGAGCATCTTTTCATTTGTCTATTGACCATCTGTATGTCTTCATCAGATAAATATTTGTTCATCTCTTTTGCCCATTTTGATTGGATTATTTGTTTGGGGGTAGTAAGTTGTATCAGTTCTTCATATATTTTGGAAACTAACCCTTATTGGATATGTCATTGCAAATATCTTCTCTAATTCAGTAGCTTGTCTTTTAGTTTTGTTGATTGTTTCCTTTGCTGTGCAGAACCTTTTTATTTTGATGTAGTCCCAATATTTTGCTTTTGCTTTTGTTTCCCTTGCCTCAGGAGACATATATAGAAAAATGTTGCTACAGCCGATGTCAGAAAAATTAACTGCCTGTGCTCTCTTCTAGGGTTTTTATGGTTTCAGGCCTCACATATAGGTTTTTAATCCATTTTGAGTTTATTTTTGTGTATGGTATAAGAAAATGGTCCAGTTTCATTCTTTTGTATGTAACTGTCCAGTTTTCCCAACAGTTTATTGAAGAAACTGTCATTTTCCCATTGGATATTCTTTCCTTCTTTGTTGAAGATTAATTGACCATACATTTGTGGGTTTCTTTCTGGTATTTCTTTTCTGTTCCATTGATCTATATGTCTATTTTGATGCCAGTACCATACTGTTTTGATTACTACAGCTTTGTAATATGACTTGAAGTCTGGAATTGTGATACCCCAGTTCTGTTTTCTTTTTCAAGATTGCTTTGGCTATTCAAGGTCTTTTGTGGTTCCATATAAATTTTAAGATTGTTTTTGCTAGTTCTGTGAAAAGCACCATTGGTATTTTGATAGGGATCACATTAAATGTGTAGATTGCTTTGGGTAGTATAGACATTTTAACAATATCTGTTCTCCCAATCCATTAGCATGAAATGTCTTAACGTTTGTTGTGTTGTCTTCAATTTCTTTCATCAGTGTTTTATAGTTTTCAGAATATAGGTCTTTCACTTCATTAGTTGAGTTTATTCCTAGATATTTTATTATTCTTGGTGCAGTTGTAAATGGGATTATTTTCTTAATTTCACTTTCTGCCGCTTCATTATTAGCGTATAGGAATGCAACAGATTTCTGTACATTGATTTTGTATCCTGTGACTTTACTGAATTAATTTACCAGTTCAGGGAGTTTTTTGGAGGAATCTTTAGGATTTTCTATATATAGTACCATGTTATCTGTGAATAGTGTGAGTTTGACTTCTTCCTTACCTGTTTAGATGCCTTTTCTTTCTTTTTGTTGTGTAATCATTGTGGCAGGACTTCCAGGACTATGTTGAGTAAAAGTGGTGAGAGTGGACGTCCTTGTCTTGTTCCTGACCTTAGGGGGAAAGATCTCAATTTTCCCCCATTGACAATGTCTTTTCTGCTTTTCCTTTTCGTCCAACACTTCAATTGTACTTTCCTCCTGAAGGTCTTACTCTTTTCACACCTTTTTACCCTTACAAATGCTATTCCTCTACCAGCAATCCTCCTCTTGTCCTGATGAATAATAGGAGTGAGCAACAGTAGTTATGTAAGGCTGAAATGAAGGTATCTCCTCCTTAGCTTTTTCCACCAGGTTGCTTTTTCTAAGTTGAGTAAAATTATAAGCTTCCTGGTGAAAGACTGTCTAGTTAGAAGAAGAAGAAGAAGAAGAAGAAGAAGAAGAAGAAGAAGACGACACACAGATTAACTTATTTATAACTTTATTGCATTGATTCAAAGAATATGGTATTTTTCAGGTTTGCTATATAGCATATTTTTTATCAGTTTTGTGTATTTTCTAGTAAATGAATGCAATATGACATATCCAGTGAATCAAACTTAATATTGGTGCTATTTTTTTATTTATTTATTTTTGTTTGTTTTTTTAATATTGGTGCTATTTAAATCTTCTGCATTTCCTAAGGTTTTATTTTAATCTGCTTTATTAATCACTGAAAGAAGAATGATAAAATCTCCCTCTACTTTTGTGGTGTATTAATTTATCCTTAAAACAGTGTCAGTTTTTGCTTTGTATAGTTTTGTGTCTTGAGACTATGCTATTGGGTATATAGCATTTCTATATATAGAAATTTTATGGCTTGGTGAATTATCCTTTTACCAGTATATAGTGCCCTTCTATTCCTAATGTTGTTTTGTCTTGGAGTCTATACTGCATCTACTTTCTTTATCCTTTTGTGTGTGTGTGTATGTGTGTGTGTGTGTGTGTGTGTGTGTGTGTGTGTTTGCTCAGTTTGTCTTTTTCCATTGCTTCACTTTAAATTTTCTGTGTTCTCAAAGTTATTTTTTCAATTTATCACTCATATCTCTCTTACAGTTGGATTTGCTTATTAATAAAATTCCAGAACCTTAGTCTTTTAACCAATTAGTTTAGACCATTGCTATCATATTTTTATTTCTAACATCTTATTTGTACTATTTACCTGCCTTTGTTTCTTTTTGTTTCTAACTTTCCCCACCTTTTATTTTTTTATTTTGGCTTTAAAATATTAGTGTTACAGATATAAAAGTAAAGGATGCAGATATTTTCTAAAAGTATTTAATACGTTAAATTACTTTTTTTAAAATTTTTTAACGTTTATTTATCATTAAGAGACAGAGACAGAGCATGAGCAAAGGAGGGACAGAGAGAGGGGGAAACACAGAATCCAAAGCAGGCTCCAGGCTCTGAGTTGTCAGCACAGAACCCGACACAGGGTTCGAACTCACAAACCGCGAGATCATGACCTGAGCCGAAGCCAGACGCCCAACCAACTAAGCCACCCAGGTGCCCCTACCTTAAATTACTTTTAGTCTTAGACACACATACCAAGGATTATATCTTTTTTGGGTTTTGGTTTTGGTTTTATAGTGGTTGTCAATTCCCCTCCTTCCTATTTACCTGACCAATATATAGACAATTTGCTGTTAAAGGGATGCGTGGGAGAGGAAAGTTGGGAACAGTGTATTTCATTTGTTATGACAAATCGATTGCCTTATTCCTGCTATACCGGAAGATAGATTTGTTTTTGGTTTGTCCTTTCACTGAAGTTCAGCCCACAAAGACTCTTGCCTTTATGCAGCAACTTCCAATTCTAACCCTGCTCCATAGACAGGTCCAAGTCATTGTCTCCAGTCCCCACGTGGGCTTGAAAATCCAAGCTTCAAACACCTCCCTGCCCTTTGGGACAACTAAGGAATGTTTCCTTTACTACCTGGTTCTGATAATGATTTTGTACCTGCCACTCTACCACCTAGGGATATGAAAATTAAAGAAAGAATAATGCAAGAACTTACCTCAATAGCTGACACATAAAGTACTCAATAAATATTAACTATTGTTGTTGTTAGGTTGCTTTTCCTAATTTTCTGCTTGTTAGACTTGCTATTGAAATTTATCAGACTTTCTTTACTTATACCTCTTTTTAATGAACATAAAGACAGCATATCCTGTTTAATATTTAAAATTATAAGATAAAGCAACTTTGTGTCTAAAAGAAAATAAAAACAATGGTAATTCTCAGTATGCTTTTATTTTTTTTAAATAAATGTTTATTTGCTTTTGAGAGAGAGAACGTGAGCAGGGAAGGACAGAGAGAAAGGGGGACGGAGGACCCAAAGCAGGCTCTGCACTGACAGCAGTGATCCCGATGTGGGGCTCAAACTCACGAACTATGAGATCATGAAGTCAGATGCTCAACCAACTGAGCCACCCAGGCGCCCCCTTGGTATGCTTTTAAAACTACACATACATTCGTTTCTTTCCTCTTTTCCTCTGGGGAGATTCTGCAATACCTTCCTCCCCTACAAAACAGTGTTTGCATCCTAGTTGAGAGCCATTCATTTAGCTGGTTTATAATTTTATGTATGTTGTCTTTCCCCCTACCCCCCTGAAAACTCTGTAATATACATCTTCATATATATAACATTTTTAGTTTAGTAAGTTATTCCCTTCAGGTCAATTTCTAGGAGTGGAATCATTGTGCCAGAGGGTAGGAATAGTTTTGTGATTCTCAAAACATAAGGTAATATATCTTTCTAAACAACTCGCTGTGTTATGGTGCTATTTGCAGCTCATGATTATACTGATTTTACCAAAACCTGGCAAACATCGGGAGTTCTTACTTTTAATATATGTGCTACTTCTTAGGTATAAAATGGCAACTTCTTATTGCTTTCATGTCCCTGTCCTTGATTACTAGTGAATGTAAACTAGATGTTTATGCAGCATACATTTCAGGAGCTTTTATTATTTTAATGCATATCGCCAGGTATTAATCTCAAAAATCCTTATTTAAGCTTTTGCACTCTGAAAAGGTTTTGGAGCTTCAGCAAACTGAAAAAGGAGAGAAATTAAACCAGAAAGTGGCTGTGTTTATAAACAAGCAGTCTTGAAACATAAGACCATTGTGGTAATTGGAATGGTCTGTATCCCAGAATGTCCTGCTTAATAGATGCCAAGCTCACCAACTAGCTGGGAAAAGGCAGAGCAGTGTGTTTACCCCCAAGGTGATCAGAGGAGGCAAATCTGAATTCCTAAGCTCCACAGTCACTCTCTGCTCCAAATCCTATCATCTCTGCTCCAAATCCCACACCATCTGAGCGCTTATGCTAAGGATTGTATTTTCCTGAAGTGTTGTAAGATTGTTTAAAAAAAAAAAAAAAAAAAACAACAGGCATCTACTAGGTTTGAGAACATTTTCTCTCTTTATAAATGTATTTAATAATAAAACAGAAACACATGTTCTTTTTCCAAATACCATGTTAATTCAAAAAAGGCCTTTTCATTAGATGATATATACACAAGGGGCTAAAGATTACAAAGGCAAAAAATTAAATTGTAAAGTATACAAGGATGCTTAGGACAAAACCTTAACGGGGGTCGTAATCAGAGATGCTTCCCTTCTGCTTGCCCTGTTTGCAACCTAACATTCACGGGGAACACTGCCTAGGGAGAGCCCGAAGTGGTTTCATAACCTGTAACCACAAAGGGATGACTCAGATCTTTATCTTTTGTAAACTGCGCTCATAACGTGGTGCCTTATTCACTTTCCCAAAGTCTAAATGTGTTTGGTCCAATGATTTAAAACACGTTGAAGGAGTGTGTGTGTGTGTGTGTGTGTGTTTCCCCACTCCATTTTCTGAATAGTGGTCTATCAGTGGCTATTAGCTAATGAAATCAGTTAACCCTTATAACTTTATCTGCATTTGGGGATCCTTCTACCTTCTTGCCAAATAGAGGGGGCTTGGTGACCAAGGAAAAAACAGCAATATTCTTTGGGTGGGATTGAGGGTAGGTTCAGGGCAGAGCAGATGGACCTCAGACATACTATACACAGGTGCTGTCACTGCCACACGTTTTCAGTGCTGGTGACTCACATATAAAGTTTTAGTCTCTGAAGAGAAAATGAGTGCACTGTAAGCCCTCACATGAAAGGAAGTGTCTCCTCTCTTTCTCTTGGTGTCTTAGCCATCAGCCTCCCCTGACTGGTTCAGTTACTGAGGAATGTTAAATACATGAGGGGACCCCTAGTGTGAACATTTCCTCTGCCCAGTTAGAGTTCAGCATAGTCTGTGATGAGTTACTTGGAGGGTTGGGGATATGTTAAGTGAGAAACATAGCTCATTGTGTAATAATAATATTTTCCGGGAGAATTACTCATGTAGGCCAGCCAGCTGCGTTACCTGTCTTCAGTAGAAGCCAGGATGAATATTAGATATTTCTTGAGAAAGATACCAGTGTCCACATAAGGACCCAACTCTGAAACACTGTCTCATGAGAAGAAAGACTATGCGCTCTCCCCGCTGATAAACAGCTTAGTCTCTAGTCCGGGGCTGTTTGTTTGTTTGTTTGTTTTTGAGATTCCATAACTAGGCTCAGTGACATTCAAATATACAGTAAAATTTTCTTATAAAAAATGATTCTGAAAATAATAAAAGTTAAAGTGAATTGGGGCACCTGGGTGGCTCAGTTAGTAGAGTCTGACTCTTGATTTCAGCTCAAGTCTTGATCTCACGGTTCATGAGATTGAGCCCTACGTCGGGCTCTGCACTGACAACATGGAGCCTGCTGGGGATTCTCTCTCTCCCTCTCTCTCTGCCCCTCCTGTGCACACATGCACACACACTCTCTCTCAAAGTAAATAAACTTAAAAAAAATAATAAGTTAAACTGAATTATGGTAAAACAAAATTATGTTTCTTGCTGCGAAAAAATGATTAAGAAGCTTCTTGAATGAATTGTCCAATGCCTTCAGCTCTACCTATAAAAATATAACTATTACATACTTGTTCTTATGACTACATAAAAATATTTCCTTTCATGCTTTAAGGTCTACTTTTCCTATAGAAAGTTTTCTGTGATAAATTCTGGACACATAGGTGGCCTTGTGAACCTTCCTCATACACAACATTTCCCTGCTACAGTGAGTCGGTGTTCATCATGTGGTGTGTCACCAGCTTCTTTTTTTTAGATCTGATTTGGTTTTTCAGTGGCAATCATAGTATTTGCTATATTTTACAGGGTTCATTATTCCAGGGCCTAGAATAGGCCAAGTAGTGGGGTCCAGCCAACAGAAGGATGGAGGTTGTAAATGTTTTTAAAAGTCCCCGTCTTCTCTGGCTGTTCAATTAGTGAATCTCCCAGGTTCTGTGAAGCTCTTAATGACTGATCACTATGAGTATTCTGGATCTCTGCTCAGTCTTTCTTTCGTATCCCTTGATTTTACCCAGCTTCACCTCCCTTGCTTGACCCTCTTACCTGGCTGGTTAATCATTAGGGTTTCCCCAAACCAAGGAGAAAACAGATAAAAGAAGGCAGTGACAAAGTATTGATGGTTTTCAGGTACATCCAGTCAACTGGAATGTGTTTTTAAATACCTTCTGGGCCCAGGCCCTCAGTTGTGTATAGTAACTGTTCAAAAAAAAGTTCACCTCTTACCTTCAGTTATTTAAAAGTAAATTATTCTTAGAGCGTCATTCATTCATTTAATAAATATTTGCCAAGCCTCTGCTATGTACCAAGCACTTGATACACATTATTTAGGGTGGAGGAGTGAGAAAATAGATAAATAATAAGAATAATCAATAAGCTATACGGTTGTAGGTAGGTACCAAGTACTGTGGAAAGAATAAGGGAGTAAAACAAGGAAAGAGGGATGAGAGTGTGGGCACGGGCGGGGGGACAGGTTACAGTATTAAATGAGTCAGGGAAGGCCTTACTAAGGTGAGATTGGAACAATGCCTTGAGGGAAATGACATAGTTATTCAAGCAGACATCTGAGAGAAGAGCAGCCTTCAGGTGATGGAGGGCCACGATTTATCATTTAAAATTTGTGGGGTAGGGGCGCCTGGGTGGCACAGTTGGTTAAGCGTCCGACTTCAGCCAGGTCACGATCTCGCGGTCCGTGGGTTCGAGCCCCGCGTCAGGCTCTGGGCTGATGGCTCAGAGCCTGGAGCCTGTTTTCGATTCTGTGTCTCCCTCTCTCTCTGCCCCTCCCCCGTTCATGCTCTGTCTCTCTCTGTCTCAAAAATAAATAAACGTTTAAAAAAAAAATAAAAAAAAATAAAATTTGTGGGGTAGATTGTTGTATCCTTCCTTTTCAAATGAAGAAACTGGATATACCAGCTGGATATCTGTTCTGGCTTAAAGAGACTTTCAGTTGAGGCAGCTTTTAGGCAGAGGCCATTGTCTTTGTTTTAACAGATTGGGACAAGTAAGACCCAGAGAGGGAAGGGGAGCTAACTTCAGTAGAGCCGTGAAACTAAGCAACGTGGGGCAGGCAGGCCACAGTTTTTCAGCCGAGCTCTGTGATAGCACATCATCACACAGCCCATCTTCCTTGGGCCTTGGAGGTTTCTTGTCTTGTAAACTGACTTCAGATATTTTCTTTGATATGATGTTAAGTTGTCACTAGTTTGCCCATGCAACATAACAAAGTTGTTATAATGCATGTGAAACGAGTTTCAGTGAAGAGAGGGAGACCATAGCATGAAGACCCTAGATATGTCCGTGTCATTTCTTAGTGGCCATGGCTACACTATACATGCTTTGAATGCCCTGGAAATTGTTTGGGATGTTTTCCCGGAGGTCAGAGTGCCCATCTGGAAGGGCTGTAGGGAGTCTGCTTGTGATTATCTCGCCTGCCCCAGGGGGCATGGGGAGGGAGCCCTCCTCCAATGTTTTCTCATTGCCTTGGCCAGATAGAGAGCAACCATCTGCTTGGGTTCAAGTAGAGGAGGGCAGGCAGAGACAGGACTTGCAAGTAGCAGGGCCAGCACCTAGGAGCAGTTTAGAAAGAGCTGGGCGCATTCTCTAAACCAGCTTAATCTAGTTTATATACTTTGCAGACCCTGGAAATAGAATAAATTCACCTCATTTCCACCCATGGGTACCTAATGCAGCCTTCACATTAAAAGCTTATTAAAACATTTATGTAACATTTGGAATCTCCAAATCCCTTGACAATTGTTTAATTGGCTAATTAATCTCTGCAGTTTCCCTGGGAAGCAAGTTGGTACTTTCATCCCCATATTAGAGATTAGACACAAATGGGGTAAGTGCCTCACCCGAGGCTGTGACATGAGTCAGGTCCCGAGTAACTTCACAGTACATGAACCAGTATTCAACCGTGGCTCCACCTGTAGAAATCCCTTAACTTCGCTGAGCCTTAGTTTTTTTGCATATGTGTGAAACACTAGTGATCTTTTCCTACCGATCCCAAAGAATGATTGTGACAATAAAGTGAGACAAACTGGATGTGCAATAATACTAGTTGTAACTAGGCAATAGATCGAGGCAGAAGGAATCAGCAACCTATTGAATATTTAGGGAGTGCTACTTGTTTTGGGGCCCGAGCGGAAAACGTGAGGAGAAACACCTTTGGCTGACCCTCTAGCAAAAACTAAGTCCTCTCCCTCGTTTGACTCAACTTAGAGTAGGGAAGAGAAGGAACACAAAAGCAGTAAACCAACAATTAAAAGACTGAGTAATGCTAGGAGGAGAAAAATGAAAGAGGTAAAATTGTATATAACAACGCTATAAACTGCTGATCTTGGCATGAGAATCATTGTCTGAACTCCAACAATATGGCGGCAGGCACAGAGAAACTGAAGATGCGAGGGCAGAGGATGCTTCCATAGCTGGATTCTGCCGTCCAAACCATTGGTGTGTGTTTCAGCTCCGGTAATGACCTTTGAAGATCATGTCCTATACTCTTCCCTCCACGCCACCACCCACTCCCTCCTGCCACTGCTACACCATGCTTTGGAAAATGAGACCAGTGAATTGGTTGTCAGGATAATGGTCACCATTATCACTGGTGAATGCCAGTGTCTCTTGTTGCCTACAGAAAGCAAGCCCCCCCACATACAAGCAACTGTAGGTGCAATTAAAATTGCTGTTAAAACATTGGTTCCTTTATTTTCATTCTCTTCAGTGTTTTTATTCATTCTTTTTTTTTTTTAATTGGATATGTAAGAGTAGATTGGAAATCTAAAAACTGGAGTAAGGAGTGAGGGATAAATGCAAAAGAAGAGGTCCTGAGAACAAATGAAAACTCAGGAAGGTGAGGAACAGTGTTGGAAGACAGTGGACAAATAAATCATTACTAATCAGGTTAATTTGATTAATTAACCTGATTAGTAATTATTCTAGGTATGAACACATATGAGCACATACACGTAGATACACACATGGGCACACACTTATACACATATACCGTGTTCTAAGACCTTTGCTGGGTGGCCTCCTTATTCTTGGTTGAGTCCCTAGAAATTAAGGCAGGATGAAAGAATTCATGCATATACATAAATGCTAAACTGTAAAATGCCTTTATGCTTAGGATTAAAGCTCTGTAGCTATTAGAGCAGGAAGCAACCTGAAAAATTCACATTGCTGATGTGCTGAACAGTAGGTAGCCATCACAGGCCTTGCTGTACACATTTATGAGGTATTCTCTTGGTCGACAGAAGGCAAGTAATATTTGTCCTCTGACACATTGACTTGTAAACTGGCAAAATTTCCTTTTTTTCATTGCTCCTAATACCAAACATTTTCTTTTCCCAAAGAGTCCATCAGTGATTTAGAACAAGTTGCTTAACCTCTCTAGCCTCATTCTCTTCATCTGTGAAGTGGGCTTATTATATAGTAAATCCTGCCTCATAGGGTTATTTTGAGGTAATTAAAATGATATAAAAAAGTGCTTAGCACCACATCTGGCACACAATACCCATATTAGCACTTACTGAATGCCTATTGTGTGCTAAGTCCTATTCAAGCCAGTTGAGGCACAAAGAAAATAAAGCATAATCAAGAAGTCTTCAAGGTACTCATCTCTTCAATTCCTGGAAATTTCCAACAAAAAATGCCAGATATCAGTCCCTTAAAGCAGACCCATATGTGCCTAGGCATTCAGGCAGCCATATTCTCACTGTCACTGTTTTATATCTTTTTTCCTGACCTGCACTCTTCTGCGTGACCCCTTGAAGGCAAGGTCCCTTTCTCCTACTTTGAACAAGGACTGCCCCCATAGTAAAAGACTATGTCTTGCCCACTAGACCTGAAGCTTCCCGGTTGGGAGACTTTTACTTCCTCTGCTGGCAGTATTTGGTGCATAATGAGTTTTATGCACAGTGAGTACTCTGAATGCACCAGCTCCTTTTTGTAGCTAAGGGACCATATGTAGCAGAGGTGGTCAGTGCCCTCATTCTGTACCACTGAGTCTAAGTCCAACTTGAGTGTCCATGCTGTGTCAACTTAGGAAATCCTACTGCTTGACCCTCCTCTGTGTTTGCTGTGTGTTCTTTCCTTACCTTAATTTGAGTAAAAGGGAAAGAAGTTAAGAGGGAAGGATAGCAAGGTTCAAGTGCCAGAAATGCATAATGGTTTTTAATCCTCAACTTCTTCTGACCTGCAAATATTGTTATTATCCAGGGCGGGTCTCGAATGGGAAAATAAGGCATAATAGTGGGAGTCCATGGCAAGCACACAGTGTAAACCTTTAATCCACAAAACTGGCCTCTGCTGAGAGACACCTTAGCTCAGGCCACCTGTTTATCTTACCTCGATTACTACAGCTTTTCGTAATTGGTCTCCCTGCTGCCAGTCTCATTGTCTGCTGAATTATTCTCCATGTTGCTGTGAGATGGAAGTCATCTCTCCCCTCTCGAAGAATCCATAACCATTGCTGTCCTTTATGGCAGGTACTGCTTTCTACCTTATATCTGGAATCACGCAAGCATGTTCTCTCTTGCCAGATTGGAAGAATACAAGGTTTCTGTCCTGCAGTACCTTCACCCTTCTGATTAGTAGACTTCATTCTTTTAGTCCAGTCAGTACTAGTCTATTAAATCAGTTGCCTATATTCAAATCCTGGCTCTGCTGCTTGCTGACTGACTCTTATGGTTGTACTGTGCTCGTACGAGGGCATCGGACTGGCAATTTACTCTCAAAGGGCTTAAGAAAAAAATGTTTAAGTTCTTTGTACCGCACTTTCAACTGTTCTGTAAGTTTGTGATTATTTCAAAATCGAAAATTTGTAATTAAATCAAAAAGGGAAACAGTAAAGCAGAACCAGTAATCTCATGAAAACAAATAAATTAACCTAATTACATATTAAATTGATGACATCACCGTGAAGAACAAATAATAATATCAAGTTATTTTTGAAAACAGTTATGTTTTCTTTCCACAAAATAATTGCAAAAAAATTTTAAATTTTACTTGTAGGTTTATTATAGGTTGGTAATATTGATGCTACACTTTTAATCAATCTTATGTATATTATAGGTAAGCAACTGTATATACTAATATCATTAGGAATAAAGATTTTTACTAAAAGAGAGAAACTAAAATAAAAGAGGATTGAGGGCTGAACAGTGCTCTGGGGAGTGTTTTTTTCCCCCACATATTTAGTGAATAATTCTATTTAATCTGTTTCTGTACTCCTATTCACATTCTATCAGAACTTAAGGAAAGATAGAACATTTTCCTAGTTCACTTTATAAAATTAGCCTAATTCTGAAAGTTGCATTTCCAAAAACACAAAAAAGCAAACGATATATCATTTTGAATTAGGACATAGAGTTTTAAATCTCAAACAAAATACTAGTTGAATGAATTCAACAGCATATTAAAAAAACAATCTCTTTTGACCAACAGGACTCATCTGAGAAACACCAGGCTATCTTACATTATCAGCAGATGAAAATAGAAAAAAATCACTGAAGTAAGAAAATTAAATAAGAATACCACTGTCATCAGTATTATGATCCTATATATTCTGGTTAATGAATAAGACAAGCAGAAATAAGAAGTAAGGAAAAGAAGAAAAGTTGTTACTGATTACAAATAATTGTCTGCTAAGAAAACATATAAGAATAAATTGAACACTTACTGATATTTGATGAGAATTTATTAAACACAGGTAATTTATTAAGCACAGTTGAAATAGAAGTGACAGACTGGAAGAAAATATGTTCAATATCTATAACTGACAGAAGATTAATATCTGGAATATATATAACCTCACACTAATCAATAATCAATAGGAAAAAGCCCATAGAAAAGTGAATGACAGATGTGAACAGGAAATTCACAAAATAAACACAAAAAGACAATAAATATATGGATTCCTTCATAGCCGAGAAAATGAAAATAATATTTCTATCAAATTAACAAAATTTTTTAAAGACAAATAATATGCAGTACTGGAACAAGTACAGAGATTGGCTTTCACATACCCTGCTACTTGGAACTTTTGTTTTTGATGTTGGTTTGTTGTTGCTAGTGGTTTATTATTGAGATATAATTTAAGTATTCACATACATCAAAATTTACTCTTTCTATTGTACAGTTCTAACAAGTACATGCAGTCATATAGCCATCATCATAACCAAGATATAGAACAGTTCCATCATGCTGAGGAATTCCTTCATCCCTTTGTAGTCAAACCTTTCTTCACCCCCAGCCTCTGAAAGTCACTGTTCCCATAGTGCACCGTTCCCAGAATGTTATTTATATAAATGAAATCATACAATATGGAGCTTTTTCAGTTTGGCTTCTTCCACTTTGCATTTGAGATTCATCATGTTGTAAGCATGATTTTGCTTTTGATTACTGTGTAGTATTCCCCCTGTATGGATGACGCACTCTTTGTTTACTCAGCAGTTAAAAGACATCTGGGTTGTTTACAGTTTTTTGCAATTATGAATAAAGCCATTGTAAGCATTTATGTGTATAGGTTTTTCTGTGAACATGAGTTTTCATTTAGTGTTTGTAAATACCTAAGAGTGGAGTTGCTGAGTTCTATGTTAAGCCTTAATGAGAAACAGCCAAACTGTTTTCCGAAATGGATGTGCAATTCTGTTTTTAAATTTGAGCAATTCTTTGACTGCTCAGAGCCTGGAGCCTACTTCGGATTCTGTGTCTCCCTCTCTCCCTGCCCCTCCCCACTCATGCTCTGTCTCTCTCTGTCTCAGAAATGAATAAACATTAAAAAAATTTAAATTTGAGCAATTCTGATAGGTGTGTAGTGATCATAAGATCCCTGGCTTTGATTTGTATTTCCAAATGACTGATGATCCTGAGCTTCTTTTTATGTGCCTGTTTATCGTCTATGTATCTTCTTTAGGTGAAGTGTCCATCTAAATCTCTTTGCCATTTTTTTTTAAATTTTTTTTAACGTTTATTTATTTTTGAGACAGAGAGAGACAGAGCATGAATGGGGGAGGGGCAGAGAGAGAGGGAGACACAGAATCGGAAGCAGGCTCCAGGCTCTGGGCCATCAGCCCAGAGCCCGACGCGGGGCTCGAACTCAGGGACCGTGAGATCGTGACCTGAGCTGAAGTCAGCCGCTTAACCGACTGAGCCCCCCAGGCGCCCCTCTTTGCCATTTTTAAAGTGCGGTTCTTTTTCATATTCCTGAGTTATAAAAGCTCTTTTTATATTCTGGGTTCAAGTTCGTTATCATATATGTGGTTTGAAAATACTTCCTCACAGTCAGTGACGGTTTTTCATTCTCTTTTAAAGAGCAGAAGTTCTTAATTTCAATGAGGTCTAATTTTGTCAATTTTTTTAATTTTATGGATTGTGCACTTTGTGATATAGCTAAAAAATCTTTGCCTAAGCCAAGATCACAAAAATTTTCTTCCATGCTTTCCTCTAGAAATTTTATAGTTTCAGGTTTCACATTTAGGTATATGATCTACTTTGAGTTAATTTTTATATATGGTGTAATGTGTAGTTTGGAATTCTTTTTTTTTTTTTTTGTATGTGTCTGTAGTGGGCTGAGTGGTGCCCCCCCACAAAGATATGTCCATGCCCTAATCTGCAGAACCTATACATATTACTTTATGAGGCAAAAAATGTGATTAAGAATCTTGAGATGAAGCATGTATCCTGTATTATTCAGGTGGGCCCTAAATGCAATCCCATGTTTCCTTATATGAAAGAGGTGGAGGGATTTTTTAAACACACAGAAGAAGAGACAATGTGACCACAGCAGCAGACACTGGAGTGATGTGCCCACAAGCCAGTGAATACCTGGTGCCATGAGAAGCTTGAAGAGGCAAGGAATAGTTTCTCCCCTAGAGCCTTCAGAGGGAATACAGCCCTGCCATCACCTTTATTTTTATCTTCTGGTCTATAGAACTGAGAGGGAATAGATTTCCATTGTTTTAAGCCAGCCAGTTTATTTATTATTATTCATTATTTATTATTATTATTTTTATATTTTATAATATTTTTATAATTATTATTATTATTATTTTTTATTATTTATACTGTTACTTTGTTACAGTAGTCACAAGACACTAATATAACGGCTATCCAATTATTCTAGCACCCATTTGTTGAGAAAGCTGTCTTTTCTCTATTGAATTTCTCTCTCACCTTTGTCAAAAAACCATGATCATACATATGTGTTATGTCTATTTCTGGACTCTCTTTCTGATCCATTGATCTATATGACTAATTTCACTAACACTACTTTGTCATGATTATTGTAGCTTTTGACATAAGTTTTGAAAATAAGTAGTGTGAATTCTTCAACTTTGCTCCTCTTTTTTAAAATTTTTTAGTTTTTCTGGTTTCCTTGATTTTCCATATAAACTTTAGAATCAGATCTTCAATTTATACTGAAAATATTCTGCTAGTGCTTTAATTGGGATTGTGTTTAATCTATAAATCAGTTTGGGAAACTTTGACATCTTATCAACTTAGAGTTCTCCAATCCATGAACATAGTATATCTTTCCATTTGTTCAGGTTGTTTTTGATTTCTTTCATCATTTTGTAGTTTTCATCATACAAATCTGGCACCTATGTATTTCACGAGTTTTGGTGGTGCTGTAGATATGTATTTTTTTTTATCTACTTCAATTTCCAATTGTTTATTGCTAGTATATTGCATTAGGATAGATTGTTTTTCATATACTGGCCCTGTATCCTATAATCTTTCTAAAATCACTTATTAGTACTAGTGGCTTTTTTGGACATTTGAGGTAGACCTTCTATATAGACAATTTTACCATATGTGAATAGTGCTGTTTCTCTCTTTCCAATCTGTGAGCCTTTTTTTTTTTTTTCTGGCCTTATTGCACTGCCTGAAATCTTCACTACATTATTGAAGAGCATAAGAGTAATAATCTTCCTTGTTTTAGGTATTCATTTGGTGCTTCATGTCAGAGTGTCCCTCCTCCAGAAGTTTACTGTTGACACTGGTTATTTGTTGTTTGCTAGCTTGGTGATGAGAAGTGGAGATATTCACATTTTCTACTCTCAGTGATCCTGTCCCTCCTTCAGCAGTAAGGGATCTTTAATGATATGGACCCAATCATTTTTCTGTTTCTCCCTCATAGATACACTGTTGGTTTTTTTTTTTTTTTCTGTACCCTTTCCCCAGCTTCACTAGATTTTCCCATGTGCCCTGAGTGCTGCGCTTTTTTTTTTTTTTTTTTTTTTTTTTTTTGTAATGGAGAAAGGGTAGAAACATCTGGGGCAGGGCTTTGTTCGTTTTCTAAAGTAGCAACTATACATCTCCTCAGTCCTCCACCACGAAGGAAGCTTTTCTCATCTCTTGTTCTTCTCCCAGTCTCTCTTGAACAGTGAGGTCTGTGAGAAAGAGTCTCCTAATGGGTACAAATTCTTCTTTTGTGTATTGCTCCCAAAAGTTCAATATTCTCATGCTGGTCCACACTCAGCCTTTAGCAATTTGTTAACATTTTAACTGACTGCTTGCCTGGTACCCAGCATCTGCCCCAGGTAAGCAAGCACTCATGTCTCATGTCTGCTTGAAAATATTTGTCTGTCTTTGAGTTTTAGGCTAGTTGGTTTTGCAACCTCAGCTGTCTGATAAGTTCATGAGCTGTTCCTTCCTGCAAAGCTTTTAGGCTGCTTTGATTTCCTTGGTCTGTGTGTGTGTGTGTGTGTGTGTGTGTGTGTGTGTGTGTAGGATAATGGTTTCTTTCCTGGAAGTTAAGTTTAGGTAATAAGCATTGTGTTAGGTAGGAGAGTGAGACATGTTGGAGAGGTCATGTGAGGCAGATGCTTCTGCTTTGGCCTTCCTTCTTCGTTACCAGGTGACAGTAGGGTGGTAAATCAAAGAGACATGCTGGAACTTGTGCCTAGCCCAGGGCAGTCCTGGAATGAAGTCAGATTTTTTTTCTCCCTAACATCTTACCTCCGAGGACACACGTAAAACAATAAGACTTATTAATTTAAATGTCCATCCCTTTTTTCTGTGGCTAGCCTGCTCAGAGAGGTGTTCTTTAGTAGCAAGTAGGAAGAAGATGAGATTACTTGGCCCTCCCTCACTATTCAGCAAGAAGAGCCATATGATGGCCTTATGAGTAGCTCTTGCTCCCCATGGGCAGTGTAAGCCAGAGTCTTATGATTAATGAGATGGGGCATTCACTAGTGCTTTTGAAAGATGGATCATCGTGAAAAGGCCCAACCCTGTTTGCTGCATTTCCTCCCTAAAAGCAGTCTTGACAGAAGCTATGCGAGTCACCCTGTCTCCCATTAACAATGACCTCAACTGTTTGCTTTAAAGAGTTCACAACCCCAAAGCAAAAGTTTCACATACAAACGCATAGTATCAACTAAACCTTTTGAAGGAGCTTCTCCTGAGCCCTCAGCCTGTACTTCTGTTTGTTAAATCAAACTACCTACCTTTATGGCATCCCATCAATGGCATTGGTATGGTCTTAAAGGAAGAAGCCTGCAAGTGGCCACCTCTCCACAAACCTGATGCATTCTAACTGCAGATCACCAAAGAGGGGAAAGTACGACTAGCAGGAAGGAAATAGAAGACACGATTCCATGGAAGTGGGGTTGAATGGCTAGGGAACCATAACCAGAATCAGACGCTGAAAAGGGGCTTGAGTTACCACAGCAGTGTGTGGTAACAGTCAGCAGGGAGGATACTTTTCAGCAGCACATCCTGTGCCCCAGACACCAGTGATAATTCTTAGCAATACCAAATGATGATTTGAACAGAAATGACTTTCGTTGTCCACAGAAGTAAGGGACTCTAGGGAGGTAGTGGGCAAAAGAGCATCACTGAAGCCCCTTCTTGAGCGCAAATGAAGACTGTCTTGTTACCAGCCTACAGAGAAACACCAGTTTCCTCTTGAAGGCTTCCTATTGCCAAGTCCCATCCAGAAGTGCTAACAAGACTCACTATAGAGACTCTAAGAGAATTCATTCCTCCTCTTTCCCCATGTTCAGTGGATTGTTAAAACCAGAAAGGTGGGTTTAAGGCCTCAAACTGTCTTTGCCTGAGTTCTCAAAACAAGTGACTGTCTAACCTGTTCCCAGAATGGAGATTTCCACCTGTTTTGATGATCTTTTGCTATATTAGCAAGCTATCCCCAAGTTCAGTGCCTTTCATCAAGACCCATTTTATTTGTTCACAATTCTGTAGGTCAGGAATTTGACCAGGGCTCAGCTGGGCAGTTCTTCTGCTTTACATGCTATCAGCTGGCATCTTTGATGAGGTTGAGATTGGACGGCAGCTGGGAGGGTGGGGGCGGAGTACCAGCATGGCTTCACTCACACATGTGGTACCTTGGCAGGGTTGGCTAAGAGGCTTGGACCTGTCTGCTTCTCCGTTTGGCTTCTTTACATGGCAAGGCAGCTGGATTCCAGGAATGAGTATTCCAAGTGGTGAAGCAGAAGCTGTGATCTCTTAAGGCCCAGCCTCGGAAGGTACACACCACCACTTGTCATACTGTTTTGATGAAAACAAGTCCTGGAGCTAACGCAGATTTGAAGGGAGAGGGAAGAGACCCCACCTCTTGATGGGACAGTAGAAAGGTTCTTCACAAATGAGCACAAAGGATGGGAGATACTGTTGCAGCCATCTTTTGAAACACAATCTCCTCCACCACCTAGGACTCCCCTTCCAGTGCCTCACATCCTGCTCTGCTATGAGCTGTGTTATATTTAGCCCAAGCATTATGCACTGCAGTTAGCACTCGTGCTTTTTTTTGTTGTTCATTTTATTGTGGAGATGGAGAATATGGGAGTTCTGACCCCCAATACATCCCTAAAAGGCTGATTGTCCAATAGGCTTGAACTTTGCCTCTCTTAAGTAAGACAGAATTTGTGAGGAAAAACCTGGAAGGAGACAAGATGCAAATTCTTGGTTCATCTCCCCCATTATTATCTAAGTCAAATGTGTTTTTATTATTATTAAGTTGAAGATGCTTTATTATCCTCACGGGGATTTTCATTTCCACTAATATGCTTGATACTTGACATTTAATTTTTTTTTATTACTCTGCTTTTTTATCCCGTCTCAGTTTCAGCAACTCCAAGTCTTCTTTTATAGGGCTATTATTTTCTAGGGCTGTTCTATTCCTGTGTGTGTTGGAAACTTGGGTTTATCTCTATGATATGTTAGTAATTAAAGCAAATCTCTACAGCAAGCCATAAAACAGCTTGCCCTGCCCCAAGAAACTGGGACTGTTTAGAGGACTGAGAGCTGAACCAGGCAGATGCAAAAAGCTGTGTTGGTGGCTGAAAGCCACTATTACACCCTTGGAAGCACTGTTTTTGCTCCCCACCTCTAGATATGCTTCAGGTCCCCTGAGGACAGAGATGTCACCCTTCTACAAAGAGAGGCACCATCCTAAGCCAGACAGCCACCTTTGGGGCAGCATCCTTTTGACACAGCATTCTTGAGCCAAAGGGAGAAGTGCCCTCAGCATATTCCATATTCCAAAGCAGTGGAGCCTCTTTTTTTTTTTTTTTTTCCACCTCAACACACCTAAGGGATTCCACACACTCCTATCAGTGTAGAGGCTCATTAGGGCAGTGAAGGCTCTGTGGTTTGGGAAAAGTCCACCACTGAGAATCACTCGGATAAAACTTTAAACAGCTTAAGGTGACACAGGGTGGCAGAGAAAGCCAAATCAAAGGAACAAGTAAACCAGACCGACATATAACCTCCTGAATCCCTTACACAGCCTCTGGGGTTAACAAAACAAAACATACTTTTATCCAAAATCACACTGGCTTCATAACAAGCCCAGACAATGCTACCTGACCACATACTAAATTTACAGTGAGCAGTAGGGAGTTGTGCGATTAAAAATCATTCATAAGTCTGCCCATCACCTTCTAGTAACCTCACCATTCATGGTGCCTCATTAAAGTCTCCAATAAACCTAGCCTGTGGTGGGTGTGGTGTAATGTTCCATCTTAAGCAGGGACAAAGCTTTTGTTTCTGTTATGGCTTTGCACTCTTTGGGGCACGTGGTAGGCATTCATTGTAGGCTTTCATTAATGAGCAGGTGAGAATGCATGTGGGAAAATAACTGTGCCAGCCTCAGTCCTAACCTTGCACCAGACTTCTCTGAAAGCTGGCTTTTCCTTGATAGTATAGCTCCAGCAGAAGAGGAGGGCTCCTTTGTCCACCCCAGCTTCTCACGGGAGAACAAGGCCCATTTAAAAACTAAATTTTGAGATAGAAAAGAGCCCTGAGAAATTAATTAGCCCCCAAACTTCATTTTATAGATGGGGAAATTGAGTCCAGAAGTATGACTTTTTCCAGCATCACCTGTCAGTGCATCTGTAACTGAATCTCTGCCAGTGGGGCAAGTAAACTGGTCCACTGAGGCATGAGTCTTAGAGGTTGCAGGTGCCCAGGTATTGGGAGGACTAAAGGCATTGCAGGTGGAGGGAGGAGCATAAAACTGCTAACCCTTTCCTGCATGGCCCTAGCAGGAGAAAGCTTTGCCGCCCTGAGAGGGTGAGAGGTGGCGGGGGTTGCCTTCTACCATTTGGCTCAGCTTATGGTTCTCTGTCCTAATCGGCACCCTCAAATCAGCGCTAAGTGGACGCTTTGAGGAGACGCATTTGTAAATCAGTGTTGCTCTCTTGGATCCCGCCCGTAATATTTCAAGGCCAAATGCCCTTTCCCAGCCACAGGGGATGTGTGCACCTTATGTTGAGGAAACAGGCCTCACTGCTGCAGACCTGTAGCAGCACCTTGCTGCTCCCCACCACCCACCAAAACCCCCCGTCTCATTAGAAGTACAAACCAAGTTCCCATGGGCACTGTCCCCAGGGAAGGAGCACACACCGATTTGTTAGATGAGGCATGACCCCCTCTGGGATGGCTGCCAGAAAACTGCACAGCTTTATGGAAATTGTAACGACTCAGGGGCCCTTTGGGGAAGGTACAGGTCCTGGAAAACACCTAGTCCCTTAGCTTTAAAATAGATGGCAGGTCAGGAGAGGAGAGAATTCATTCTATAAATATTTATTGGGTGTCGTGTCCATGTCAGGCACTATTCTAGGAAATGGGTCTACAGTGTGAACAAAATATTATCCAGTGCTCACTCTTGTAAACATCCTGTAGCAATCCATACCTTACTGCATATCGATATGCTCATTTTATTTAGCATTGATGGAAAGATAATATGTCATCAGTAAAAATGACAGCAGATTTATTGACTTAAATACATTAGCCTGGATCCCCAACTAAATTGTAGACTCCTTGAAGGTAGAGGTAGTATCTGTTCCTTTCTTTGTAGTCCTGATAGTGTTTCACATGATGGCAAATGCAGAGAAAAATACTCAATAAAGGGTGTTTAATTAGATGCCTAAAAAATAAAATCTGGAGACAAAGTAGAGAGAATTAAGGAAGACAGATAGCAAGCAAAGATTTAGGACCTAAAACAACAGCACACCCTAGAGATGGCAGCTACAGATACTCATCAAAAGAAAGCCTTACCATTTACAGTAGGTTTTTTTTTTCAATTTATGCCTGCGTAATCTGTGCACAGCAGCATCGTTAGTTGTATTGTAACTGAATACAAAGAGCAACAATATAAAAATGTCATCACTGAAGACCAAAATTAAACTCCATGTATTTTAAGGAAGAGGGACTGCCTTGATTATAGGCATTGGTAATTAGGTAAGAGCATTATTCTAATGCCCACAATTGTATTTTCAGTGCATCCTTCTTGATTTTAACATTCAAGGCAAAGGTTATAGAGACACTCTCTAATGGAGACGTAGCCCTTACTTCAGCAAATGCTGCAATGATCAGAAATGGAACTAGAGCCTAGTTTTTAAAACAAGCCATTAGTTCTTTTCTGCCATGAACATGTGTCTGCATAGGGTCTTTGGCTGAAACACATTTAACTTCCAGTAGAGTGCAATAGTCACACTTTCTGTTAGGAGGGGAGGGTGCTAAAATGGGGATTTTGGGGAAGGTTCTGAACACACCAGGCCCAGCTTTGATTTCTTTAAGAAAGAAGGTTTTTTAGGGGATTGGGGAACAGCAGGAGAGAAACAGCCAAGGAACTTGTACTTGTAAATTTCTAGTGGGTGCTCACCATTGATGAAGTGAGAAACAAGGAGTCAACTAAAATAGTTCTAGATACTTCAGGTAACAAGATTGTATCTTTAACTCCTTGCCCAGGTTCATTTGACACAAAAGTTACCAGAGAGCAAAGAGAAATAGCTGTGGTTGCAAGGTTAAAATCCAGAGAGAAGAAGCTTGTGAATGAATGCTTGGATAGTGACAATGGAAGAGAAGAGAAGAGTATGAACTTTCCATCTGGGGGTGGTGAAGTGAAGGGTGCAGGCTCCCTGGACTTATTTCATTCTGAGGTGCAGGGTCTTAGGATCTAGAAAGGGGTTAAGGTGGGAACTGGCATCCCTTTGGTTATTTTGTAACCGAATCATTAGTCAATTGTTCCAGTTGGAAAATACAAGATTTCATAGCCAGTAAGTTAGGTGGTATTTGTACCACAAAATGAGAATATATTTGAAAACATTTTGTAAATTGTAAAGCGCCATCTAAATACAAGTTATCACTCTCCTTCCAAAGGGTTCCAGGTATTTTCAACATGTTCCCCTGATTTTTATTACATTTATATGATTTAAGAAGAGAGCAAGAAGCATGGGATTTTATGGTAGAAAGGGATCATCGAGATCATAAACGTAAAGATTTTTGCTCAGTGAGATAGCCCCACTAGTATTTCTGGAAAATGTTCATCTCTGCTCTGTTCAGGTATTTCCATTAAAAAACAGTCTGATACCTGCTAATGGGAGAATAAATTGATATTCATTTCTGGAGAGCAGTTTGCCAATGAATGGTGAAAGCTGTGACCTGGAATTCTGCCTCCAGGAATTTCCCTTCAGCCATCATCAGCATCATCATGGCTAACATTTGTCGTGCATTTACTGTGTGAAAGGCACTGTTCTAAGGGCTTTGAATGAATTAACTCATTCAATCCACACAGCAACCCTATGTACTATTATTATCCCCATTATATAGATAATGAAACAAAATAATAGAGAAGTTAGAAAACTTGCCGCAGGTCACAAAGACTAATAAGTGGAAGAGCTAGGAATGTAACTTCATCTGTCTAGATCCAGAGTCAACACTTTGAGCCACTGTACTACATTGTATTGTTTCCCAAGGAAACAAGTGAAGAAATGCCCAAAGAGCATTTCGTCAAGGCATCTGGTAATATTGGGAAGTATTGGGAGTGACAGGAACCAAAATATCTACCCGTAAGGGATTCGTTCATCTTAGTATGATGGCATATAGCCACTAAAAGTAGACACTGTTGAGTCTTTTAAAATGATTGGGTTTATCTGTAGGTGTTTACATGTAAAAGATGTCTGGGCTGTATTCGTGGAGAAGAACCAGTTTTTGCAAAGATGTCCAATATGCTCTATTTTTGGTGGAAAAAAAAAAAAGTCTGGAAGGCTAGATACCAAATCATTGACAATTATTATCTCTAGGAGATGAGATTATAGATGATAGTTTGCCCATTATGCTTTTTTGAGTTAAGGAAGTTTTTCCTGATTTTTTTTTCCAAAAACATATATAGTTTTTATGAAGAAATTACACAATAATGCTGCATCATTTTGAAAAAACAGTATACACAAAAGACGTAGAGGTCATTCTACTCTCACACACATATTCCTTACACCCTTTACTCCAGCACATTCCTCAGCTCTCTTCTTTAGAAAATGTTTCCTCGTTTTGTACACTGAGAGCTTGTTTCGGCTTCTGGGGGCTTAGTCACAAGGGTGTTGCAATCCTACTGTGTGTGCCTCTCAATGGATTAAGCATTGTGAATTTCATACCTCAAAGAATTGAACTTTCCATTCGTGGATATATAAACATAAAACACTTAGGTTGCTCTCTATGTCAACATCTGGCTTACTGACATAGTCAGCTATTCAGTTGTGAGGGACAAACAGTTGCAAGAATAGAAAAACATGTGCTACAGTGCTTCCTGTGCACCATAAACAGTGAGTACAAATGGAATTCGGAGAAAGGGTAAATTTCAGAAGCCCATAGTGGTATTCAGGGTCTCCTAGAGAGGATGAGGGCTAATGCAAGACCTTGAAGGATGGTAGGAAAAGGAGGAGGATGTTCCATTCAATCTGACCCACATGAGCTTTTATAGATTTCCTTAATTCTGTGGTTCTAATATTCTACTCTCATATTTGAAGATCACTGAATCAGGTAGGCCTAGATTCAAATTCTGACTTCCTGCTTCTTAGAAGTGTGCTTCTGAACAGTTGGCTTGGCTGCCCTGTGCCTCAGTTTCCTTACCTGTAAAGTGGGCACAATAGTATGTTCCTCTTAGAAGAACATTAAATGAGACGATGCCAATAAAGCACTTAATATTGTGTCTGGCTGACTTTCAGCTCTCAACAGATGTAACTTATTATGCTCCTCCCCACCACCTCTGCCCTAAATTTCCACCCCATAGTCTAATCTCATATTTTCTAGATTTGCCTTTCTTCCTCTTGTGTATGCCTTCCTGGTTCCTAGCTGCCCTGTTGAGTCTGTCTCACTGCTCGTGGCTGCTACCTATGTGTTAGGTGGTTATTTGCCTGCCTTTGGACTGTCAGCTTCAGTACAGCCCCTGTTTGCTCTCAGCTTTCCCCCTGAATGTCACATCCCAGCCCCATATGTTCAGCCTCCTGGACTCACTACCAAACACAGAATGTGCTCTGGGAGGCAGGAGCCCATTCTCTCTCTTCTCTAAGTCCTGATCAGAGTTTTGAACACAGGTTCAAAACTGGGACCAGAGGCGGACTTCAGAACTCCCTTGTCAGACTTAAATATCCCCAATACTGTCCTGGCTCCCTGGCCTTTTCACTTCCCGGCTCAGTTCTGTGTGTCAGAGGCAATGCCTGAGTAGTCCCAAAGGCCGTTTTCTGATTCCTAGCTGATTCTTACAAGCAGCGAGAGATCTTGCCGAGAGCAGAAGCGGAGCTAAGCCATCAGCTGCTTTCCTCGTTTGATGGACCCTGCCTGCACTTGGCTGCTTTTATGGACAAGGCCTTGCCAACTGTAGAAACAATGAGCCTCTTTAGGACCCTGTCACTGCCATAGGGTAACCAGAGACAGAACGAGTCCTTTCCAAAGGTGACTTTGCTGGCCAGGGCCTATCACCTCAGTCTGGGCTTCCTGACCACTTTTTACAAATCTTTTGGATCAAACAGAGCACTCCGTGGCCTTTTCTGGTCATAGAGGTCTCATTGTTTAAGGGTCAGCACAGGGCTTTTGCAGGCGTATCTTGGCTTTGGGATACTAGAGGGTTTAGCAAACGTTACTTCAGCGGAACATCCATTTTTTCTCATACTTTTGGCATGAAACAGTGAATCATAGAAAGAAATATTCTTAGGTCATCTGGTCAGTCTCCTGGGTACAGCTACAGGGTGTTTCCTTAGAATATGGGCTAGTCTCTGTCCAGTCTCCATTTCAATATCCCAGATGTTAGGGTGTCCTCATCTCTCAGAGCAGCTCAGAGAACAAAACGAACTATGTTTTCCTGCAACCTTCCCCTGCCTGCCGCCCTATCAGCCTGCTGCACACCGTGGAGCCACCGCAGGGGAGGGCACCTCTCTCACACAGGCAGAAGTATCACTTCAAGGATACCCTTCAAGACAAGCCAGGAACGAGGGCAGAACAGGTTCGTGCTTCGCCTGCAAACTTCGAAATTGCCTGGAGATGGGCCCGGGAGCATCTCAGCCGCTCTGTTGAGTTTGGGGCTTTCGAGGTCTTCTGGAGCCTTAATTTCTCTCCCATGGCCAAATTTCTTTGCCCTTCTTTCTGGGACACCTATGCAATGTTTTCTCTTTTGTTCAGAGCTGTGAAAAGGAACTGTTTGTTTGACTACGAGTTTCCCCTTTTTGAGCTCCCCCCACCCTAAACTCATTGCTCTCTTCCTCTCCCAAAGAAGAAAGAGGAAAGCAAGCCACAATAATACTTCTGTAAATTTATGGCCACTCTAATGTTTAATCACAGCTACGTGACTGGGGGCTTCAGAGCAGGCGTACAAGTTCAACGCAAGGTGAATCTTGTCTGAGATAATCTGAAAGTTCATTCAGAGGTGAGGGCAGCAGCCTCTTGCAGACGAGTGAGGTTAACAGGAGGTCACCTGCTTTTTTTTTTTTTTTTTTTCCCTTCTGGTCTTCTCCCCTTTAATGTGTAAACAAAGGGAAAATGTAACTTCCAATGAACTTGGCATATGTTGTGCTCACGCTAATCTTGGCCTGGCCAACTGTAAACAGTCCAATATCCTGTGGCTGAGCCTTTCCACCCATTCTCTGCCTTTTGGAGAGCATGAAGAAACACCAACAGAAAGCAGAGACCAGTACCTTGTGGAGGCAGCCCTGGCACACAGGGAGCTGCAGGGAACCCAGGGGAGGCCCGAAGGAAGACCTCAGGCAAAGGCGCTTGCTCCGATGCACTCGGGGCCCCAGGACACGGCCTCCTGTGACACTTTCTCACGAGCGTCAGTCAGCACACATTTACTGATGAACTTCTGTTGTGCTCCACTCACAGTGCTAAACACTAAGGGAGGAAACACGGACGAGCCCTTAAGGTGCTCACGGGCTGAAAGGTGGGAATACCTTTGATCTGGCCATGGAGGTAAGAGGACGAAGGAGAGGGACTCTGTTGGCATCCAGAGAAAGCTGAAGACCGCTTTGGGACGGAACTCTGTCACACGTTCCCCTCAGTTGTAGGGCTGTGCTTTGGTGCACACCCCATTTACAGAGATGCTTCCAGGCCACAGAATCCCAGAAACTTATAGAGGCAGCGTGTATGGGCAGTACCGGGAACCATAGCCTGAAGATCAACAGGTTATAGATGAGCAGTGGCCACCTGATGATTTTGACCAACTCTGACTTGCCATAAACCCACTTCCTTGGCAGTCTATAGCCTCTGTGCCAGTACAGATTCTGTCTCTAGTTCCTCTGGGAACGTAACCTGTGCTGTACCTCAGCATCCCTCTTGGGAATGTGGGATATACTTAGCATTCCAGTATCCAGAGCAAGAATGATTGCTTAGTGAATTTTCTGTGGCAAGTGTTGAATCTCAAACCAGCTGCTAGCACCCCTTACTCATTTGAGGAGTATTTAGAGAATGTGGGCTTTACCCCCGTCAACCCAACACAGGGCCATTTTAGTAGTGTAGGGTGGTAAAGAAAGTCCGGGGGTATTGGCAGCCAGGAAGACACAGCCTTCAGCTGTGAAATTGCCTTTATGCTGTGCTTGGTACCACTCTGGGACCAGGAAACGGAAGCCTCTGTGACTGTACTCAATACTAAGCATCTCATAGTTAACATTGGACCAGACCTGTGCTAGGTAGAAGCAGAGAAAATGATAGATCCTGCCCTGAAGGAGCTTACAACCTCCCTGGGGAGGCAAGACAAAAGGAACGATTAGGGGCTTAAGATAAGCTATGATGCCACCAAATGAGAGACTGTGCCTGGCATGGTCGGAGAAGGCTTCTTCTTAAGGGTCTCTTTAGAAAGGGAAGGGTCTGGATGGGACAAAGAGAAAAGGGGAGGTATTCCAAATCAGAGAACAGCACGAGTGGAGTTGTGAAGGCAGAAATAAGTGAGTTGGTTTGTCACTTCCTCTTCCTCCTCCTCCTCCTCCTCCTACTCCTCCTCCTCCTCCTCTTCCTCATCGCTGTCATCATCATCATCATCATCATCATCATCATCATCGTCATCACCACCACTAATGGTTCCTGAGCATTTACTTCATGCCAGGCACTATGCTGAGCACTTTCCCAGGGTAGGTATTATTATTTCCACTTTGAAGAGAGGTTGGTATCCTGCCCAGTGACACAGAAGTAAGACAATAGAAATCCTGAACTCACTACAGCTCCCGGGCAGAACAGCTTGGAGCTGCCTCAATACCACTTATTTCTGTAACTGAAGATTTCCTAACTCACCTTCTACCCCAAGCCCAGTGTTGTTCAATGTTTGCCTTTGAGATCCACAGAGGGGACAGGGGAATGTATTGGGAATATTTAGCTGCCAAAGATAAAGCCTTCAAGTCAGGGATGGGGCTGGTCACCAGATGGAGAGGACTAGTCAAAGGGTGAGAAGACGATGGTGATTTGCCAGTACACCATGATATCTACTTTGGGGTGATTTTCTTGTAGACATGGGAGAGACCTCAGGTAAAAGAATAAATTGTTTTTCCCACAGCTCGGCCATGGTATTTAAACTGTGGGTGGTCCCCCGCAAAAAAAACCACAGCTGATAATCTGGCCCTTGTTAAGGTCCTTGAAGGAACTCTGCTCCGGGGAACAAGCCACGTGGACAAATGCTAAGCTGGAGAATGTCCATGTGTCCCGGCTCACAGAGAATATGGACACGATAGCTCTGGGGTCAGGACACGGGAGCTGTAGCTTGGAGGAGAGCCAGAGGCTCCAGTTGACAACATTGAAGCAAAAGGCAGACAAGTTTTATTGCTTTAAAGTTCATGAAGGGTAATGTTTAGTTGCTTTTTAAAAATCTCTTTGAATAATAATGATACCCTGTGGTAATAGTGTTATTAACTATAATAACAATGTGAAATTTTCAAGTGCTTTCACTTACTATATCTTTTTTCGTACCCTTATATAATAAATTGGAGCAGATTTTTAGCAAATTCACCTAACTGAGAAACTGAGTCAGAAAACTACACCGATTTGAGATCTCATGACAAGCCTTACTCTAACCCAGAGATAATAAAAACAAGGGCCTAGTGTGGGTTAAAGGCTCCCGTGCCACCGCAGACGAAAGACCTTATTGCTGTGGCCAGACGAGAAATCAGAAGACTCAGCTTGTCTGTGCAGAATAAGAAAAAAAATCTTTCCATCCCAGGACCCCTGAGAAATGATACCAAGCTCCCAAAAGGAGGCTCCTTTCTTCTCATTTCTCCTTCCCACCCAACCCAAACACTAGCTAACGGGCACTTAGATGCTTCTTGTAAAATTTCAGAGGCCGTCTCTTCAAGTTCAAGGAAATAGGGGACATGGCTATGGAAGCGGAGCTGGCACTTCTCTGCCACCCCAGGTCAGCCCCAAATACCCTGGGAAATCCTGCAGAGACTCCCTGACCCATTCCCAAAGGCTCGGAAATGGGGATAGAACTTTCTGACCTTCCTATTCAGACAAGAAATATTTTGTGTTTATCTTAATTCTGGTCAGAGTGGGCTTAATGACCTCAGCTTTACTGAGCTTCTTTCTTTATTCCTGTACGTGTTCTTTCCCAAGAAGGGATAGATTTCCTTTGCTTATCTTGTTGAGAATCTTGGCCTGGACTGGTCATCTGAGTTCTCTCTGTACCGCTTGCTGTGGTATCAAATTCAGGGGTAATTTAAGTGGGCCCAGGAAGTGGCCTGACATTTTTACATCATTTCAGATACGTATGGTGGTCAAGATTGAGTGATACCCTTTCCCACTGTGCTTGCCCAGTGCACTGCAAGCAAACCGCTCCGAAGACTCCCTTGTCTTTGGACAAGGACATACAACCATACAAATTCCCATCAGCGACTGAGTTGACAAAATACATGGTAGTATAGCTAAGAATGCTGTTTGGCAGTTAAAGCCAACGAACTAGGCTTCCGTGGATCAACACCGACAGATCTTGAAAATGTAATACTGAACGAAAAAAAGCAACTTGCAAACATTGTGTACAATATTGTATATGTAAACTAAAAGACAAAACCTTTCCGTATGTTGTTTGTCTACCAACAGCATAGGGGAACCTGGGTGGCTCAGTCAGTTGAGCATCTGTCTCTTGATTTCAGCTCAGGTCATGATCTCACGGTTCGTGGGTTCAAGCCCCACGTTGGGCTCTGCACTGACCGTGCAGAGCCTGCTTGGGATTCTCTCTTTTCCTCTCTCTCTCTGCCCCTCTCTGGCTGGTACATGCACTCTCTCTCTCTCTCTCTCTCTCTCAAAATAAATAAATAAACATTAAAAAAAAACCACGTAGGGAATACATAACAAAATCAGGCAGGCAAAAGGAAGGGAGGAAGGGAAGGGGGCTTTCACCTCATTTTATTCCTTTAAAACAAAAGGAGGATTGAAAGTAAATTAGACAGATCAGTAACGTCTGTTCACCAGAGGTAAAATAACTTTTATATGCTTTTTTACTTTTTTTTTTTTAATAAAAAAAAAATCTCTTTTTCCTTCTCCTTCGTCTCTTTTTGCATCTGACCTGTATTCTGGTCTCAGGAACTTTGGTTCGCCCCCAGCTAATTAAATCGCTGCCTGTAGTAGAAAGAGAAGTGAACCACAAGTCACATGCTTCTGTTCTAACCCCAGCCCCATTCATGGTAGCCTCACACATTACCATGAATCTTTCTGGACCTCAGTTTCCTCCTCTGTAAGATGAAGGAATGGTGGTGCTATTTACTCCCTAATAAAGAATTCTCTAGGTTGAGAATCTTAGAACTGGAAGGGATATTAATGTCACAGGCCGTCAGCAAAAGTTATTCTGAGAGGAGCCCTTCTCAGTAAGACTGGCTGCTGGTGACAGACCCAGGGCTACAATGCTGTCTTCTGTCTTCTGTTCTGGAAATCTGAAAACCCCTCAGAAGCCAAAGGAGTACATTTAAAGCTAGCAAAGGAAAGCAGAATGAAGAAAGGTATGTTTACCAACCAAAAGACACATATATAAATATATGGGGTCCAGAGTGTTTTTAAAGATGCCAGGCAGAATTCAAGCAAAACTGTTCCTCCCTCAAACAAGAATTCTGAGAAGTAATATGGTGACAGTTTCTGACATGAGGACAATTTTAGAAGGAGATTCTGATAAAGGCAGGGTATTTGTGGTGATGGAGGTGAGGGGAATGGAGATGGAGGAGAGAGGCCCCAAGGAGTTAGATAATGTTAAGGTTTCACTCTTTCTGTGAGCCTTAACTGACTTTGGTCACATTGAACCTGCCCCTGGCCCCTGGCCAGCCTTCCTCTCTGTCTACAAAATTCACAGTGAGCAAAGACAAAGGAAAAAGCAGGACACATCTCTTCACCTCCTCCAGAGCTTAAGCAAAAGGCGGGTGTGAGAACCCAGAGACATACTGATCCATGCTTTTCTGGGGAATGAGAACAGCCATGGGGAGCACCTGCCCAATTCATTCATTTGTATTGCTTGCCTGGTCCCTGGAGGAAACGGATTTTGAAAACTCTGCCCTGCAATCATTGCTCAGTCTTCCCTGTCCCTCTGCAACACTCAGTCAGCCTCCTGTCCTTCAGTTGGACCTTAGTCCAGGTCCTCATTACCTCAGATCTTCCTACCTGAAAATTTTCTCCTCAAGTCTGTTGATGTAATAAATTGTGACCGAAATGTTACCACTCTCCGTGGTATGTAAGTTTTTTTTTTTAAATCCTTAGACTGGCAATCAGTACTCTCTGTAGTCCAGTTCCATTACTACCTCTTCAGTCTTCCCACTGCTGCTCCTTTATACGGCACCTCTGCTCGTCCACATTGTATACCAATGGGCCATTGAGAGGGGCCCAGAAGGGAGTAAAGGGAAGAGCCCAGTCTTAGGAATCACACTAAGATTCCTGGGTCCAAGTCCTGACTCTATCAGGTTCTGAATACGTTCCTTTCCATCCATTCTTTTAACCTTTGGCGGGGGGGGGGGGGGGGGGGAGGAGCCTTCATTTCTTCATCTGTGAAACGAGATACTACCTCATAGGCTGTTGATTTGCCTGAGGATTCAATGAAATAGGTGAGTAAGATGCCTAGCCCAGTGTATGTCACATAGTAAGTGTTCAAGAAATATCCAATTTCTTCTTCCTTTAAACATGTCTTAGCTACTCCTATTTGTGCACCTTGGCGTCCACTGGTGTCTTTGTTCGAAATTCCCTTTTCTCTTTTCTCTGTTTAAATCGTGCCCATCTTTCCTTGCTGTGAACATGTAACGTTTACTTAATACAGTCTTCTGGAGGCAGAAGAACCCTTTTGAAATTTGGAGTTTCTAGAGAGGAAACAGACAGAAAGGATCCCTTGGTGGCTGAGAGTCACTTATCTAATACTTCTTTAATTGATCTATTGATTAGTTGTGTAATTTGGCAATGGAACCTGAGTAGTAATTTTATTCAGTCTCCTGTCCCTCAAACCCAGAGCAAAATAGATTTTAAAGGCATATATGACTGAGCTAAGGTCTTCAGCAGTTAGCTCTCTAGGCTGAGCCTTATGTCCAAACCCAAGCACCTTTCCCAGGCCATTGAGATTCTTGCTTATTCTAAATTTATCCAGTGTCTAAAGACATTCCCTGTTAGATGTATTTTTTATGCCCACCATAAAGTTCCTAAGTGGTCATTTGTAATGACTATAAGGCAAGAAGTAATTTTTTACAACTAGTGTTTCTTAATTTATCCATTTATAAACGAGAACCCAGACCATTTTCATTATGAATTTTGGATAGTCGATAATCTTTCCTGCAGGTGATCTAACCAGCATTTGCAAACTTTTTTGATTGGCCACCACTGTTGTCACTCCTTATATTTTTTGTATATAACAGTTTATTAACAAATTGTGATTGGATGCTGAATAGCTACGAAAGGATAGTCCCGCACATATTCCACACCACCCCCCCCCCCGGCAACCGCGCTACAGTTTAAGAGATAGCACATTATCATTACCTTTAAAAGTTGGCTTGTGTCTTTGCCCATGTGAGTCTACACACACATTGCTGTCATTAATATTTCAAGGCACAATATGTGCTTAGGCTGAGTAAAGTTCATTGTTCACAATAGTGGATACAAATCATATTCTAGATAGCCTTTTTAATAATTTCAAATTTGGACAGCTGCTTTATGAAACCTGACTAGCTCATCATTGTGTTTACTTTATCACATGGATGAGAAAGGGCTTGCACATGATACAGAGACTTGTGAGCTTTGTCATTTCCTGGATGTTTGCTTATACTTACATTGTTAATACTATCTTCAATCCATAGTATCCTTGCAAGGGGCTGGGGTTTAAACCACTTACTCATTTTGGCCAGAGGGGAAGCATATTTACTTAAAAACCCAATAGTATGGTCCCTAATCCACTTACCTAAGAACCTTGAACGAATCACGGTGTGCTGAAGGAGAATGAACACTGGCCCATGGCTCCTACCTCCTTCTCTCACATCTGCGGCACTAACCTCCATCCAAAACCCACACCTGCCTGCCTTCCCCACCCCAACAAGGGGTCACCCTTGGGTGACACCCACGGATGTCAGCCCACGGAAGAGGCTTTCCATCCTCCCCTTGAACATGTATGTACAGTATGGCTATTCTCACCCAGCATGAAAATAGGTTTTTCCCTCTGCCCCTGCAGCAGGATAGATGCTGTCATCAATGAGAAATAGCCTCACAGTCTCTGACAAAGGAATACTTGGCGTTGGCATTTTTGTTTGGGAGTCTCCCTGCCCCAGGCACCAGCTGATGACAATGGGAAAGCCTGAAGCCTCCCTGTCTTTTTCTCTTTACCAAGGTAGTCTCAGAGGTGAAAAGTTTAGATAGCAAACCTATAAACCCACATTTATGAGGCAAATAAATATTTCTCAGAGTGACGTTCTGTTTCAGGGGAAGCTGCTGACGTGCAGTTGGTCTCTGATAAAGAGCTTAATGAAGCCTCCATCCGCCTGGCGGCTGGGCCGGAGGCAGGGCAGGGAGCTGCGCGGCCACCACTTGCCCCTTCTCCTGCCCGCACTCAACCAGGGAAAAAAGAGCAGGAGGTCAGCCCTTCCTTTCTGGAAAACCCAGGAGCCAGCCTATTGAGTGGCCGTTGCTGCAAAAGTCAAGTATAAGCCAGGTTCCTGTAACCTCTAGAGATCCAGAGAAACTTGCCACCTCTGTCCACCCCAGTTCCACAGCCTGTGGAAAATCCCATGGCCTTCCTCAGATTTCTGTGAATCCCTAGATAGATACCTCCAGTCTTCTTTCCCAGGCTCCCATTTCCACAGTGCCGATGTACAGCTTTCTAGGTGCGAGATTCAGCCTCTTTGAGTTCACCAAAAAATAAATAACTAATTCACCCAAGCAATTGAGAGCAGAGTAGATTTGTCTAAAGATTAGAATTGAGCCGCATGGATTGTTAGGGGAGATTTATACCCCACAGTACACAGCAAACAGCTTTAGGATAGTCACTTATCAGACATCCCAGCTCATCAGAGACCTTTGGGGCCATTATACCAATAGGGATTTCCACCTTAACCCTTGACACACATACTAGTTAAGTCTCCTCTCTTTAGATTAGCTCACTGCCTCTCAAGAACCAAAGTAACAAATTTCTTCCCTCTTCTCTACCACATGTCTTGGCACCTTGGAGATCTTACAAAGCAAGATACAGACATGTTTCTCTGCCCTAAAAGAATTCTGATGCCAGATGTTAAGATAATGAAGTTTTTGCCACCTTTTTACAATCAGAAGGATCTCCATGATCCTTCTGTCTTTAATTTAGTAGATATTAGACATCTCACATCTGAGAGAATTTCAGAGCACACTGCCCTCCCTGGCCTGGATGGATCTAAAGGCCACTTTTTCTGTAAAAGACCGGATAGAGAATATTTTAGGTTTTTCAGGCCATGTGGTCTGTCACAACTATTTAACTCAGCTATTAAAGCACTAAGCAGTCATAGATAATGTTAGCTAGTGCACAAGGCTGTGTTCCAATAAAACTTTATTTACATAAACAAATGGTGACTGTAGTTTTCCATCCCTTGATCTAGAGGAAAGCATATAGCAGCTTTGATAAAAACGAGGAGAGAAGCCTCTAGGCTAAACTTCAATCTCCTTAGTTTAGCATATGAGGTCATTTATCACTTGCTCATTTGTCCTACTTGTCCTAAGGTGATCCCCACCTACCTGGCTCAGGCATAGATGCTCTTCTTCTGAATTTTCTTTGCACTCTGTTAGAGTAGCTGTGAGCGTGCTCACATCATTCTGTATCTGTTACTTACCGGCGTGAGTTCCTTGAGACTCGAGATATCTTCTTCACCCTTTCAGAAGAATGCCTAATACATTGTTGATACTCAGTTTATGTTTGTTAAAATAATTCCTGCTTTTGCTCAGATTTTAGTGTCATGAAGGTCTCCTGAGGATACATGGAAGGCAGGCAGACACTCTCTGAATGAGTGTGGCCCAGCCCCAGGAATAGGGAGTTGTGGGAGATCTTGGGCAGTGAACACAAATGGGTCAGTAGTCAATTCCAAGCTCTTTAGTGGACGTTTCACAGTCGTTCCCTTGATCTTCCCTCAGCTGTTGACAGCAGGTGTTATGATTCCGTATTGGAAGGAGAAAACAGATTTATTGGCTTAACTGGGGTCACATCGTCAGTCAGGGAACCCTTCCCCACCCCGCCTGAGGCTCTTTTGTGCTGTGCTAACCTTCCTCCTAAAAGGCACCTGTGCATCAGTGATTATGAAAAATACTTTATAATGGTGCAACTGGTTTCATCCTGTCCAAGGCAGGGAGTAGACAAAAGAAACTTGGCCTGGTTTAGTGTCCTGTGTGTTACAATTCTCTTGACTAAATGTACTGTACTTTGTGTAGCAGCCATGTTCTGAAGAGGTAGCATATTTAGAATTTTGTCAGTTAGATTATATGTTAAATTTCCCAGAGGAGCATGTTATTTGGGGTCATTTGGTAGTCTCTCCTCTCATGAAGAATTCTTCCGGAATATATGTAAAGTGCAAATTCAGGGTTTTGTACATCGAGTTTACTTCAAGGACACACCTGCTTTGGGAGCACAACTCTCTAGAACACTCAGTGCGCCTGTTTGAGAGAAAACAGGTAGAGTAAAGCACCCCCAGGGGAAAGAGGTGTGGCTCTTGTCAGTGTGTTTTTGTATCTGTGTCTGTGTGTACCTTAGCTCCTATGATCCTTTACTCCCATGGAATCTTTGCAGATATTCTAGGAAGAGGAGGCTCTCTCTAATGTGAGGTAGAGCCCATGCTGCCCACTAGGAGGGACCTAGATGTCACCTTGGAGCCAAACATCTGCTGAGTTCCCATTCAGTACTCACAGGTATCTTCCTCTGGAACCTTAGAACCACATACCCACAGCTGGGTTCCCACTCACCTGTCATAGGCATCATCTCCCCTGTTTGATATTTCCTTCTTCCTCACTCAACCGCCCTTCCAAGTGCCGGTCAAGAGAACCTTAGGGTTGGTCCATTTGGAATGTTGGTTGTGAAAAACACACATCATAAGTCTGTTCCACCATCTAGCCAATATCGTTCCCATAACATGTTAATTCACCTATTTTAATTCCATGTAACATGTCTTTGCTGACCATCTGCTGTTGATCTAACCATATGCTTGTCCACACTGTGGAGTACTGAAGAGAAAGAAAACATGATCACCATCCTTAGCAAGCTCCCCATCTACATGGGAGATGAGGCTCAGATCACAGAATTAGCAACAAAGGCAAAAGTATATAAAACACTTCTCTTCTTCAAGAGTAGGCATGATATGAATTGGTTTGGTTGACAAGCACCAGTCCAGTAGTGAGAACAAGCAGGGCATTCTTCACCAGCCTCTTCTTTCTTTACGTTCTGAGTTCTTTGGGTAATCCTTTCTGCCTATGAGAACACAAAGGCACCATCAGAATTGTTTGCTTAAATATTAATCTATAATTCTTACTTGAAGATTTCCTTCTACCCCTTTACCACGTACAACTCATCCATTCGAATTACTTGTACATCTTCTGCTGGAGAAGCATGTATGCTCGTATGCGCTAACCAAGAAAGTGCTACTTTCTCTTAATCTCATTCCAAAAGTCTTTTGTGGAAGTTAGCATTTGTTCTGCTATTATAATGCTATCTGTTCTCTGTTGAGTTAACTTACTCTGTGGCCTTAGACTAGTTTTCACTTTGAATCATTTGGATTGTTCTAGACTTTCTCAGCTACCACTGCAAAAAAGAAAGTGTTCAGAAGTTTGACGTAGCCTCGGGCAAGTACCCAACCCAGAGCCTGGATCAAAGAGGATTTTAAAAAATAAACAGCTGTGGCATCTTGGGGAGTATAAGCCATCAAGGCATCTCTACCACTTGTCTACTCATGATTTTCAGCAACTTGCCTCTCCTTTCTGGGTCTTGGTCCTCCCTGAGTCCTATTAAACATGAGAGTGTTCTGAAATAACTAAGAAATACAGTAGAGACAGCTTTAGAACTGCTAAAGCCTTAGTTAAAAGTCACATTGAGGGACACCTGGATGGCTCAGTTGGTTAAGCGTCCGACTTTGGCTCAGGTCATGATCTCACAGTTCGTGGGTTCGAGCCCCACATCGGGCTCTGTGCTGACAGCTCAGAGCCTGGAGCCTGCTTCGGATCCTGTGTTTCCCTCTCTCTCTGCCCCTCCCCGGCTCGCACTCTCTCTCTCTCTCAAAAATAAATAAACATTAGAGGCGCCTGGGTGGCGCAGTCGGTTAAGCGTCCGACTTCAGCCAGGTCACGATCTCGCGGTCCGTGAGTTCGAGCCCCGCGTCGGGCTCTGTGCTGACGGCTCAGAGCCTGGAGCCCGTTTCAGATTCTGTGTCTCCCTCTCTCTCTCTCTCTGACCCTCCCCCGTTCATGCTCTGTCTCTCTCTGTCTCAAAAGTAAATAAACGTTAAAAATTAAAAAAAAAATAAAAATAAATAAATAAATAAATAAATAAATAAACATTTAAAAAAATTTGTTTTTAAGTCACATTGAAAAAAAATAATAAAAGCCATACAGGAAGCAAAAAAAAAAGAGTATACCATGATTCAAATATCTTTCCTTGTCCTGTCCTTTCCCACTTATGTATAATTTTTGTATAATAACCAGTAATGATATAATTTACAATTTTTGTTCATCTGTGTAGCTTATAAAATGTCACATCAACTACTACACTACTTTAGTTGTTCCTTCTGATAAATACCATGAACAAATAACTGTGTTTGCAGTCAAAGCATCATTAACGATTGGTCGAGTTTGCTTTTGATCTAAGTAGCCCTAACATTTATTGGTATGTCCTACTCTGTAAATATCACACGCTCTCCTGTGCCAGCAATTTAATGATAAAGTAGCCCCAAAACATAATGTCTGGCCTTTCCCTTGAAAAATGACTTACCTGGTTTACAAAAACAACATTTGTGTGACTAAATCAAGAATATGATCATTAATGAGGAATTATCATCTAGGGAAGGAGTTCTAGGACATAACATTAAGTGAAAAAAGGAGAGCACAAAAGAGTATCCATGGTATGTTACCCTTCAAGTGAGAAAGAAAAGGCTATAGGAAAATGCTTATGTATATTCTCATTTGTACAAAAGTAATACAAGAAGGATAAACCAGAAACGAAATTGGTTGCATGCAATGCGTACATAGGAAAGATGCAGAAAGAAGTGGAGAGACTAGAACAGGTTAGTTGGGATGAGGAGGGAGCGATACTTCTGAGTATAATTTTTATATAGCTCTGACTCATTCCCCCAAATAAATAAATAATAAAAATCAACCAGAATGTGGGAGGAATACAAAGTGGAACACAATGGTGAAAAATAAGTCTAACTGAGTTATGAAAGAGTAATATAACCACACTGAATTGTGAAAGAGCAGTATAACCACACTGAAGTTGGGGTGGGGAGAAAAGAACTAAGCCAAGTAATTTAAAAGCCAGTATTGTGAATGGAAATTCTAAGCCTGAAGACAAAAAGAACTATATACAAATACTACACTCTAGTTAGTAAATTTGTTTCTCACAGCGATTCTGAAATACTTTATAATAGAATTGAACAAATAAATAAAATGTAGATAACTAGAACCAGGCTTCTCACTGTCAGAGAAAGAAGTGATAAGGAAAAAGGGAAGGCTAGCACAAACCCCATGGTGTTGAACTGCAACCAGAGACATCAGATAGGAACTCGTGATTTTAGTATATATACATAAATAGATAAAGAAATATAGATATGTTTGTATGTGCAAGTTAGTAAACACATATATTTCTTAGCTCTGTCCATTGTGGATGACCAAGAAGCCATAACACCCCATAGAAATGAGCAGGCTAATTGCCCAGATTGTGGCTTCTAAACACCATTCTCCAGTAAAAGGAACCGTAGCTTCTTGGAAAAGTGACATTTCAGAGCAGGGGCAGGGAAGGTACAAGATGAGCTTGGAACAAACATCTTAGTGCCAGAAAGTAAGCAAGTGTTCAAAAAAGAGTAGGGCTGGTTGAAAATACACTGGAGAGCCATTCTGAAGGAGTTCCTAATGACCAAAGCTGGAATAATTTGAACAACAAAGTAAATAATGATCATATTTGATTATAACCCGTGAAATAAAATAAATATTCATGAAGTAGTACTAATATAAATAATTGGACAAATAAATAAATGGAGGAGAAGGGACAGTACTTTTCCTCACAGAAGAATTCCAATTAATAATTTACATAAGGAGTGAGAGAAATAGCCAACCACCACAGTAAATATTGTTGCAGGCAAGATCCATCAATGGATATTAAAGTTGGTGGAAAAAAGTTTGAGGGAAAACAGGATATTGCATAGTCTTTGTATTAATTACAAAGGTAAAAATAGTAACTTTATGGTGGAGAAGTCATCAGCCATCGCCTTAACTAAGTGATTGAGCAAGGTTAATATGGCAAATAATGAGATGTGGCCATCATGTACACCTGATATTGATGCACTGAAAAGGGTACATTATCACTTCTGTTGTATTTATGCAAAACAAAAAAAATGCATAATCTTGACCCAGAGTTTCTTAACCTCAACACTAATGACATTTTGCGTTGTGTAATTCTTTATTGTGGGGGCTGTCCTGAGCATAGTAGGTTTTTTAACAGCATCCCTGGCTTCTATCCTCTAGAAGCAGCATCACCACCACCCCCACCCCACCACCACCACCTCCAGATTACACCCCCTTATTACAACCAAAAATGTCTCCAAACATTACCAGATGTTCCCTGGGAGGTAAGATTCCCCTCTGGCTGAGAACTATTGCCTTAGTCTCACCATAAGAAAATATTGGGCAGACCCAAATTGAGGGATGTTCTGTAAAACAAATGACCAAAGAAACTATTCGTAAGTATCAAGATCTTTAAAGATAAGAATGAGGAACTGTAACAGATTGGAAGAGAGAAAGGAGACATGGAAAGTAAATTCAGTGTGGGATTCTGGAGTGGATCATAAAGAGGACATTAGTGGAAAATCTGCTGAAAGTAGAATAAAGCTATAGTTTAGTTAATAGTATTGTACGAATGCTAATTTCTTGGTTCTGATCATTATATTATGGCAATGTAATTAATATGTGAACATTGGAGAAGCTGGGTGAATGGTACAGAGGAACTGTCTATATGTTTTTGCAACTTTTACATAAGCCTAACATTATTTAAAAATAATGTTTTTAATATGCCACTGATGTTAGTAAAATGCAGACAGATTTCCATATTGAACTCTATGACATGGATATAAGCGTAACTGGTATTTAGTATTGCTGAGATGATTCCCAACACCTCTAAGGCATTGTGTGTGTGTGCATGTGTGTGTGTGTGTGTGCGCGCATGGTTTGCACCACAATTTATATTTGCTATTTAAATTTTGTTATAAGTGAAAATTTTGTAAAATGTTCAGTTGTTAGTTCCAAAAGGAGGAATAGTCAGTATGTCATTTTATAGCATTTCACTCATTTGGCTTGGATTACAGTTATTCATGCTTTTCTTTTATTCTCCTACATGAGGGTAAACCATTTATTTTAATGACACTTGAAAGGCCCAGCCCTGTTCTTTGCACATAGAGGATGCTTTAAAAACATTTGCTGAATCCAAGGGGTTTACCTCTTCATTAAGAAAATCTGAGATAAGCTCATATGTTCTATTATTATTGTTTCAGATCTTATGAGTAACTATTAGAACAGGTTACTTCATTTGAACTTTTTAAACTTTAGAAGGTTAATAAGTTTTATACAACACTTAAGAAACATAGAGGCTCCTGGCTAGCTCGGTCGGTAGAGCATGCAACTCTTGATCCCGGGTTTGTACATTTAAGCCCAATGCTGGATGTAGAGATTACTTAAAAATAAAATCTTTAAAGCATAAGGGTGCCTGGGTGGCTCAGTTGGTTAAGCATCCAACTTTGGCTCAGGTCATGATCTCACAATTCATGAGTTCAAACCCTGCGTCAGGCCCTATGCTGACAGCTCAGAGCCTGAGCCTTCTTCGGATTCTGTGTCTCCCTCTCTCTCTGCCCCTCCCCCTCCCCCACTCACATTCTCTCTCTCTCTTTCTCTCAAAAGTAAATAAAACTTAAAAAAATTCCTTCTAAAAAATCTTTAAAAAGTAGAAATTAAGAAAAAAGAAAAAAAAAAAAAACAAGTCTTAAGAAACATAAATAGAATGAACACAGTGCAGGCCCAAATTGTGGTTCTATAAATTCTATCAGAAGTCATCCCATACAGAATCAGGAATTTTAACAATGTTCTGATGCAGAAGAACTCATCAAAAGCCAACTACAGGAAAACCCACTAACTAAGGAAGATACCTGGTTATGAGAAAAATGAACTATCCTTGTGGTTGTGTTAGCAAGTTTTCCAGCCCATCCAGGTTTGCTAGGCCTCCCCAGCCAAAGCAGACCCTTGTCTATGGACCCTCGTGACCAGCCCCAGACACAGAAGCCATGCATAAAAAAACACTGGTCTTGGGGTGCCTGAGTGACTCAGTCGGTTGAGCACCAACTTTAGCTCAAGTCATGATCTCACTGTTTGTGAGTTCGAGCCCTGCGTCGGGCTCTGTGCTGACAGCTCGGAGCCTAGAGCCTGCTTTGGATTCTGTGTCTCCCTCTCTCTCTGGTCCTTCCCCACTCGTGCTCTGTCTCTCTCTGTCTCTCAAAAATAAACAAACATTTAAAAAAAATTTTTTTAAAAGAAAACACTGATCTTCCTTCATAATAAGACTGATACTTGACTGAAACTTTTGTTATAAGTGCTTCCTTGTACACACAGACCACTTCATTCTGTTCCAGGCACACAGGCATCACTGAACTCTTCGCTGAAGTCACAAACTAAACCCTAGTATGAATAGAATGCTGGAGGTACAGAAGACATCACAGTACTCAAGATACAGGTTTAGGTAGTACCCAGATGCACCATTAAAGACTAAATCATGTTGTAAGGAAACACTAAATCATGTCCCCTTTTAGTTTTTGTGATGACAAACAGAACATCTCATTGTGACACTAATATTTGAGTCATCATCTATTTATGGCAAGAATGGTTTCCCATTTATGATAGTGATGTAAAATGTTCTTTTACATTTTTCTTATGATAAAACAGGAATCAATACAAAGAAAAAATGTTAAGTAAATAATAACATATGTAGCATGAGGCTATGATAAAAATTGCAAGGTAATGTTCAAACTATAAAGACTGTGGAACACTGATCTTCAGTTCAGTCTTCCACCTCTGACCCTCCTCTTTCTTCTTCTCCATCCACCATCTACTTACAAATATCAAGAAATCAGAGTTCTTAGAATGCATTTTTAATATGCTACTTCCTGTGAAAGAGAGAAAGAAAAATTAGAAAGTGTCGGTGCCTCTGCCTATCTTTACAAATAGAGGCGTAGGGAGGACAGGCCCAAAAACAATGGAGTTGGTTACCAGTGAGACATGGGGAAAATTGGGGTAAAAGAAATACAGCAAGGGAAGGAACAATACTTCTCTGAATTAGCTTGTTTGTAGTTTTGACTTTTGGAAGCATGTTAATGTCCTACATATTTAAAAACTAAATTATCAAGGATGGGAGAAAGGAGCCTAGAACTAAAAGCAAGTGGAAACAAAAGAACCCGGTTGCATTTAGATGAATACCATAACTAGACCCAAGGGAAAATTAAGAACTAACCCAAGTGACTTAGGAACACAGTGTTTGTTTGATTGTACACCCAGTCTTGAGTTGGGATGGCAAATGGCAATTTTTTTGGTAGTGGTATGTACAAATAATTCTGAACCTATTTTAGATATACGATAGGATGGAGCAAGTTCACAAAAGAGATGATGTTCTTGAGAGCCAAGATTCTTATTGTGGAAGAAAGCGCGCACAAGTACGGAATAGAGGAAGGCGAGAAAGAACTCTGCGAGAATGATTAGATTGGAGGTATTAGTGAAAACTCATGATTTCTACAGTATATATGTGTACATGCTTATAGAAGCACACATATGTATGTATATGTATATTTACGTGCAAGTATTTCCCAGCTCTGCTGAAAGGGTTTAACTGCCCACAGATTGCCCCCCAGCAGCAATGAACAAAACTGCTACAGTAGCAGTAAGCATACTTAGCACCCAAATCTTGGTCTCTATAACATTCCAACTAAAAGAAACCAGGGCCTCTCAGAGAAATGGCTGATGGCTGGGGCACAGTAGATATAAGACAAGCCTGCAACAAACACCTTATTATGCCAGAAGGTAAGGAAGTATCACAGGGACACAGGCTCTAGCTCAAAGCGCTCCCACTTGCCAAATCTGGGACAGTTTGAGCACTGAAATAATGAATTAGGTATAGTGATGAATATAAGCCATTGAAAAAATGGGAACTCATGAATCCATGCCATAAATAAATGCGTAAGTTAGTGAGGGAGAAATGCTGAGTGACAACTGATAAATGTGGAGGGAAGCGTGGAGTTGGAATGCCATCATTTTGCAACCATCATAGTAAAGCTGAATCAGACAAGAATCTTCAATGGATGCTAAATCTGAGGGGAAATTTTAATCAGGAGCTGTATATCTGCATGATCTTAGATTGTCTCCTCCATTGCTGACTAGTTGGCAAAGGAAAACATAATACCTAGGCAGGGAGAAATCAGACGGCATCTTGATAGGGTGATCAAAATTGATATCACCAATGAGAGACAGATGAACAGTGTATACCTCAAGGTGTGATCCCCTGAGGAGTAGTACACAGCATCACTTCGGTTGTATTCTGGCCAAAAATTCATGTCTTAAATCTTATTATAAGAAAGCACCAGAAAAAACCAAGTAGGGATTTGTTTTTTGAGAGAGAGAGAGAGACAGAGAGACAGAGAGAGAGACAGAGAGAGCGCACATGCACGTGCCAGTGGGGGAGGGGTAGACACAGAATCCGAAGCAGGCTCCAGGCTCTGAGGTGTCAACACAGAGCCCAACACTGAGCTCAAACCCATGAACCGCAAGATCGTGACCTGAGCCAAAGTCAGACGCTTAACAGACTGAGCCACCCAGGTGCCCCTCTTGATCTCTTATTCTAACACTTCCATGGGATCCAGCCAAACTGTGCCCCATGCAGCTAACTTGGTTAAGTACTCCCCAGACTCCCCAGTCTCCAGCTCTCCCAGAGGAGGCCATAAGACTGGGCACCAGCCCCCTGAAGGACTGTGGAAAGCAACACAGACCCAGAGTGTGATCAACAGCTCATACTGGTTGAGCTTAATAGAGTTGTGTAGCTTTCATGCCCAGAGTGGGATAAATTAAGTAGCTTGTCATCCCAGAGCTTTTAGGCTCAGTACTGGCATTGAGAGACTTTGGCAGGAGGATACAAATAGAAAACTGTAGAGCTAAATCATGAACCACCCTCCCCACCCCATTGGTGATTTGCCCAGGCATCATCAGCCAGAAAGACATGGCATTCTGTGCCATAAATCAGAAAATACTGATAGCGTTAATTCCATCACAGAAATTAGGAATTCATTAATAGAGAAGGTAGTTTTGTCAAATGCACATATGTATACACATCTGAAAATACCAAAAATGCTTTTAAGAAATCAGGTTTTCAAATGTTTCCAGTTCAACTTGTTATTCATTCACTTTTTTTATTAGTTTATTGTATTAGTTCCCTAGGGTGCAAACAATAACAGGCTCCCCAAGGTCTTTTACATTTTTCCGAGAACAAATTTTAATTAAGAGAATGCTGTCTTTTTTCATAATTTTTTTTCCTAGTATTTAGGGGAAAAACACAATTATATTTGTAAAACACAGTACTGGGAGGACTAGAACGAGTGTCTATTGCACTCCTAGGAGCAGGTAAAGAGGAACTATCTTGCATGGTGTTTGGGTACTATAGGACAGAAATACCACAGTTAGAGTAGGAAGTCAGGGAAAATTCTCTTCTAAAGCAGAGCTCTGTGAGGCCTTGGGGCAGTGAAAGGAAGTGGTAGAAGCCCTTTTACTTGCCAACTAAAATAGGCCTGACCTGAAAGAGGCCTGAGAGGGCCCTTTGGGGCCAGGCCAGCCTAGACTGACTGACTTGTCTGCTCATCTCCGTCCCCGTCTCCTCTCCTCTTTAGTATCCCTTTCTTGGCTAAGGGTGTAGGGGCTTTCCTCAGTTTTAGGCTTGGGACTTCAGCCAATTCCTGTTCTGCCTAAGGAAGTTTATAACAACTATTCTAAAAGAATGGATGGGAGAGGAGGCCTGGCCAAGCAGGGCAAGGCCCACAAGCGCCTGTTTGCCCAATTGCACGGTGAAGACAGACAGGGGAGGAAGGTGTGCCTAGAGCCCAGGCCCTGACATTGGATTTGACTCTAGGCCTCTCTTGGCTTTGTTCTGCACAGAGAGACAGCCATCCACTTGTCTCCATCGTCAGTTACCTCTCAGAAAGGGAGACCCAGGAACATGTCTTGAGTTCAAAGGCCTTTACATGAATCCCATTGCTAGAGACTGCTTAGAAGGCCCTCCTGCTGTGCAGCAGTGTGAGAACAGGACTTTGCCCCCTCTAGAAGCTTAGAGAGGGGAGGCAACAGTTTCCCTTTCGTCACTCCTACCTTTGAAATGCAATGATTTCTTTTTTGGCTTTACCTAGTTACAGCTTTTAAATATTTGTTAGGGTGATAACCTGAGGCTAAATCTGGCTGGGAAGGAAAGCCTTTGACAAAATTCATTTAAGTTTCTCTAAGTCAGAATCTCTCCCAGACTCAGAACTCCATTTACCCTCAGAGTGCTTTCATTATCTTCTTCTAGGCATCCAGTTCTTGGCACTCATGACTCTTGGTGCTCCGCTTGAACCCTCCTGACCCCAGTGCCAGATTCTGTGCCCTCAGTCTTGGACTAAGCCCACTTTTCAGTCCTGACCTATCATGGCTCTGGGTTCCATCTGTTCGGCCAGTATCCACGTAGGTGCGACATGGATTGCTCCCATAATGCTACAGGATCCATTTATACCTTGGTCCAGTGTTTCCGTGTTGTCTCTGTGCCCTGTTTACACACTATAGGTATGTGTATATGTCTGTGTCTGTAAAGGAAAAACTCAGTGTTTTGCTCTCTATGTTGGGAAAAACTCAGTTTTTTCCTACTGTGTTTCTCCTCTGAGTCTCCTTTACCACTTACACAAAACACTTCATTTCTGACACTTCTGGTCACCAAATGCTTGGACGTTTTTCTCCACATCAAGCAATTCCCTGCAACACTAGCTGGGTGCCCTACAATTTTACTCAATTCTGACACTGTCTACCCACAGACAGCATCAGATCCCACAAGTTAAAGGCTCAGTTCCCCCAAGACCCTCCCCGCAATTCAAACAGCAACCACCTGGTTGTCAACCTGGGCTTCTGACTGACTGTTGTAGACGGCAGCTTCCCTTGACCCCCTCCTTAGGTTGAATTTGCTGGAGTGGCTCCCAGAACTTACTAGATCACAGGTATCTTAGAAAAGGCTATAACTTAGGAACATTCAGGTGGAAGAGGTGTGCTATGCTATAGTGTAGGTATAGGGAAAAGGGTGTGAAGGAACTTCCATGGTCTCTCCAGGCGTACCACTCTCTCCAAATCTCCACATGTTCACCACCTGGAAGCTCTCCAAACCCTGTACTTTTGGGATTTTATGGAAACCTCATCACATAGACATGATAGCTCATTAACTCTGTTTTCAGCCTTTCTCCCTTCTCAAGAGAATGAGTGGTGGGGCTGAAAATTCCAAGCTTCTAATCATTGTTTGATCCTTCCAGTAGTGACCAGCCCTTATCCAGGAAGCCCCCCAGGGTCGCCTCATTAGAACAAAAGACACTCCTATCACCTAGGAAATTACATGGGTTTCAAGAGATCTGTGTTAAGAACAGAGGTCAAAGGCCAATATCAGGACAAGAGATGCCCGTAGTGTTCTTATCATTTAGGAAATTACAAGGGTTTTAGGAGCTCTATACCAGTAACCAGGGCCAGAGACCAATATGTATTTTCTGTTATCTCACAGTATCAGCTGAGTAACTTGGGCAAAGTCAGTTCAGGAAGTCATGCAACTGGTTCTTGAACTCATACCTTTTTAACCTCAAAGTTTATACAGTTACATATGTGGCCCTCTAAGCAGTCTCTCTAGCAATAAGATTCATGTGGAATGCCACTTGACACATGGAAAGCATTCGTTAAGTATTTATTAAATTAATGAATGGTTATTATGATAGTCTTGTGGTTTTTTTTGTTTTTGTTTTTTTGCTACGTTTATTTATTTTGAAAGAGAGGAGAGGGAATACACGAGTGGGTGAGGGGCACAGAGAGAGGGAGAGAGAGAATCCCAAGCAGATTCCACACTGTCAGCAGAAATCCTGTTGCAGGGCTCAGTTTCACAAACCATGAGATCATGACCTGAGCTGAAATCGAGAGCCAGATGCTTAACCGACTGAGCCACCCAGGCGCCCCTACAGTCTTGTGTTTTGATTCAGTCTCAGCCTGCCTCTGAGAGCTAAGTGCAGGCATGTGGTCTTAGCAACATTACAGCACTTATAGTAGAGGTGACTCTGCCTTCCAATGATTACTCATTTATTTTCCTAGTTGCATTACAGTCTTTAGCCATGCTTTCTCTTATTACATTTTTATTTTTATTTTCCAGATCTACTGTTATCTGGTAGTGAAGGATGGTAGGGGTTTCTGAGATCCTGGTTGGTCTTGTCTGATTAATCCCTGGGGTGGGGTTTGAATATTTTACAGCTTTTGGATCTCTTCATCCAGTGGGACTGGTCAACCTACCTTGCTGACTATGGTCAGCCCAACTGCAAGTACCTCCGGGTAAACCCAGTGACAGCACTGACCCTGCTTGAGAAGTGAGTACCTAGTCCAGCGGTCTCTGCTGGGAAGCGGGGGTTGGTATCGGGGATAATTTTCTCTTCGCCAGTACCTTCAAAAGACAGCAGAGAGGTCCTGTTCTTGAAGTTGCCATAAGTGCTACCAGCAGTCTCCATCATTGGATTTGGCAGGCTGGCCTTCTTGTAGCCTCTTAATTCCTGAACCCCCAATAAGCTAGGCCAAGTATGGGTCACGTGGACTCTGGCAGTACTTTGGAGCTTAAAGGGGCAACATCTCTTTAACTAGAGATGGAAAGAGAAGAAAGAACCATGCCTTAAGCTTGGTCAGAGGCCACCTGGTGAATAGAATGAGACTGGCCCCAGTCGTCTGGGGATGATGGGCAGAACAGCCCCATCGAAGAAACCCCATCCGGTTTCTAGCAGAGAAGTTCTTGGAATTACTGAAACCTTCACCAGCAACCCCTCCCACTCCCTGCCAGAGTCGAGCCTTACTGTGCTGACTGTCCCAAGAAAGCTGTGTTGGAGAAGGTGTCTCCTTCTTGCTCTGGGCAGTCACTGGCCAACAGAGGCGCTACCACTGGGATTGGGTCAGCCATCTCCAGAACATCCCATGGCTAACCAGTGTATCAACCAGATGCCGGGATCTGCTGTGCAGCCTAGTTCTGGCTTTTGCTAACCTAGTTGAGAGCTGGCAAGCCAGAGACCAAGATCCAAGGAAAGGGGAAGCTTTTTCCTGTCATCACAGTTGTTAACTCCCAGCTTCCTCGAAGCTTCTTAGAAGAGTACCCTGCATCTAAGTAGTACAGCAAGTACCTATGTGGCCGTATGTGAACTTGGATACACGGACCAGCATCTAGGAGGTCAGAATGGAGCCTTAAGCAGAAGAAAAGGTTAAGGTGTATTCTCCCTACTACGCGGTGTGGTGGGAGAGAAGGGGAGGAGTTGGAAAGTAAGCAAGAGCAGGATGTAGAGGGATGTGTTTGCAGCCAAGAAACTAAGAGCCCAGAGTGCAGCTTTCTCCAGGCCAAGACAGACTGATGTTTCCATTTTAACTTTGTTTCCCATGATTCTCTCTCCCAATGACCTTCCTCCCTAGGATATCTAGAGAGTAAGTATATTATTCACTTGGGCCTTTTCCATCACTTTGAGGCAAGTCCTTCTGGTTTCCTCATTGACACTAATGACTACACTAAAATCCCTACCCTGTGAGTTGTCCCCACCCTGACACACTAATCTACTAAACTAGCCCGGTGCCAATTGGCTGGCTGCCTCCTCGATCCTTGGTCCTCAGAGTGACCCTTGGCATACCAATTCCTATGGGGCTGGAGGTCACAGCAGGGATTTTCCCCCACTGGCGCCAGGTAAAGGGCTGTTCCCACTCAGCTTCCTGGCCCACTCAATACTCTTGCTAGTGCAGGGCTTGAAACTCAGCCCTGACAGAAGCGAGCTCCTCGGCAGTCTTCCCCGCCTCCTGGTGGTTGAAACCCACGGCGTTAAGATCTGGAGCCTATGCCTCCCGCGGAAAATTTTTTATTAGAGGCCAGGCCTAATCCCAGCTGAACTGGGGACATGTTGGCTTTTCAGTTGGTGTTTAGATGTCGTATTCACTATGTGTCCAAATGGGCTGTGGGATTCCCTTTCAGTTCCTTCTCTCAGTAGTCCTTCACTTGTCTGCTCCTGAGAATTCCTAGATCTAAGAGGTATTGCCTCATCCACTTTCTGTGGATCAATTATAGGCTAAAATCATCAGCCTGTCTGTAGCATTCTGGAGGCCTAACAGGACCAAAGCCTCGTGCTTGGCCCTAGGAGTCAGCAGGGTTTAAAAGCTTCCTTCCAAACCCAGTAGGGCCATAGGCCACGCCGATCACTAAAATCCCTATTTCCCAGCCTCATAGGAACCAGTCCCTTTCCCTGACCCTTTCCTGCTTTCTGCACAGCCAGATGTACCACCAGAGCTTGACAGTCTCCGCTTTTTAACCTGGCGCTTCTTGGCAGGGTGAGATATGAAAAGAACCAAAGACCTGCTGAGGACATTCAGGAAAGAGAAGAGGCTCCTGTGTCATTGAGAGGTGGCCATAGCCAGAGTAGATCAGGATCCCGAGGAGGGTTCCCCTTTGACTTTGGAGCATTCCAGGGCACAAACCAGCATGCCACCGTCAGCCTTCAGGGCACCTGAGTTTATCTTTTGAGTAATCCCAACTCCAGGCCTTAACGGCCAAGAACTCCAAGACTCTGAGGCCCAGGGTTCTTCTTCCTCCCTTCCTCCTACCTTATTGCAAGAGCTTCCTATGGGAGCTGAAAGCCAACTCTGGTTCGCCATCTCTGGGCGGCTTGGAGCAGTCCTGAAATTAATGATCACATAGGATGTTAAATTAAATATCTCATACATATAGGGAGCGTTTTTTTCTTCCTCCTTTTTTTCTTTTTTGTTTTGTGTTGTTTTTACTTAGATTTATAGCATATTCCCTGGGATATATAATCTAAAGCCAGGTCAGTTCCATAAATGTAATGGTATAATTAATGTGTAAGGGACCAAATACAGTAATCATCATAGCCTTGAGACCCACGTGCTTTCTTTTCAACCAACCTCCATCACCTCTGCTTCTTCCTCACCTCCAAGCACAGACCTGCCCATGTGGGTGGGTGTATCTTATACTCAGTGTTCTGAGTTCGCTTGAGTAGTTCCAGCCTTAAGGCCCTTAAGCTTAGATCTGTGAGAGAAGTCTCCATTCATTTGTGGCCGTCAGTGTCAGCCAGAACCACACAGCTTTGGTGCTCGTCACAACCTCCTGACCTCATTTATATGCCCTTGTGGGATCTCTGGCCTTTTAACTCACTGGCCCCAAAGCTGCCCCTCTGCACAAGAGCCACCCCACAGGAAAAGATGGGCCAGGATTGGCGATGGGCCAAAGGCCCTTGGATGTATACCTGGGGGTTGATTACTAGGGTTGCCAGGTTCCTTCCCCCCCACTTCTTCTGACCTGTGTCCCTGCAGCCCAGGGAGCTGTGAAGTCAGAGAGCTGGTGTAGCTCCTAGGGGTGGTCATGAAGACCCAGGAGAAATTGGTCTGGGCAGTGTTCTTAATTCTCTAACACCAGAACTAGGGGTGGGCTGAAGGCCCAGTGTGCAGAGACTGAGGCCAGAGTTAACAGTCAGACGTCAGAGGTTGTGGACTCTCTGCAGGGAATAGCAGATTCCCACATTCTATCACAATGGCTTATTCAGACCTGGGCATTTCTGTGAAACCACAGCTTGGCCTTGACTTTATCCATGCTTCCCTGTTAGGTCTCTCCATCTGACCACAACTGTTGCCCAGAGCTGCCCATGGTTTGTACTCTAAGACTATGCCACCTCTGGAGCTTTAACAGGACCCAGGAATAGAAAGCCCTGCAAAGACCAAAGGTCTGAGGATATAGACAGACATCGAGTCCTCAGGGGCTTCTCTTGCCTAAAGTTCCGGTTCATCAAGTGAAAGGATGGCCCACCTGCTCTCCTCAGCACCACACACTCAGCCACCTCACTGCCTCTGGGTCCTTAGTCTGAGACAAAAGAAAAAAGATCATTCAAGCCCTTAGTGTTGTTAAGGATGGGATAGAGTAAACAGCCTGTGAAGTTTAGAAATACATGGTGGCTTTTCGTTATTCATATCCTCTTGGAATTACTAGTTGAGAGTATGTTTTTTCCCTATCTTTCAAATACCAGCTTTAAGGTCCCAGCAAGATTTCATAAGCTCATGAGGTGGCAAGTGGATCCTAGATATCCTGTAAGAGTCTGTTGAGCACCAGGACTTTAGCATGCCCCAGAGACCTGTAACAGGTGTGCAGCTAGAGATAGAAGGGAAGGAAATAGGTAGGGCGGGTATGGATGATCAGGGGGTTGGCTCTCCCATAGCTGGCTTTTGACTTTTGATTCCAAAGGTGACCGAAGTTGGGAGGGCTATGGACAGCTTCCTGAATAAGTAGGTAAGTATGGGCCTGACAGTGGAAACATTCTGCACTCTCTCAACTCTGGGTGGAGGGTAAGATACACTGTGCGATCCTGCCTCCTGCCAGTTCTTTCTACCATTGTCTCCTCAAACACTTTGCTCTCTTTCTTTCCTTCTGTGTTTAGGATGAAGGACACTAGCCGCAAGAACAACATGTTTGCACAGTTTCGGAAAAATGAGCGAGACAAGCAGAAATTGATTGACACTGTGGCCAAGCAGCTCCGGGGACTCATCAGCAGCCACCATTCGTGAAGGCTGGCCTCAGGCCCACAGAGGCTGCTCACTATAGCCCCATAGCCTGGGACCCAGCCCTGGCTGGCCCTGCATTTGTGCATTCTTCTTCAAAGAGAGCAAATGTATTTTTTTAATAACCTATGTACAGTATTCGCATAACCTTTCCCTATAGTAAAAGAGGCACAAGATAAAGCAAGTACATGAAATGTTGCTAGGCTGGGGCTCAGGTGAAGTTACACTATACTGTCTGTATCATCCTAGAGATGGTGATATCACCAATCCCAGTATGATGAACCACCTTTCATCCATGGCTCTCGAGCCTAGGTCTGGGGCTCAGGAACGACACTAACAAAATGGGTACTTGGCACTGGGAGGTAAGGTGAGTAGGCGAAAAGGTAATAAAGTATATCCTGTTTACTCCCGGGTGCCCCATTCACCACATAGGTGAGGTTGATTCTTCATGATGCAAGGAGAGGACCAGGAAAACGTTACTGTTTAGTGTATGGAAGACCAGCACACTGTTCCGGAGGTTCGTATCTCCTCCGTCCACCAACTTTCACTGGCTGGGAAACAAGCATGGCATGTGGCCAGATGACAGCTTTACTCCAGTTCCCCAAGGATGGCAGTGTCTTTAGCCCATATCTGACCCAGTCTTTTATTGCTGATTTCTCTAGGGCAAGACAGAGTTGAGTATACAGTGGTACTAATTGGACCCCATGACTAACTGCAGGTTGCTCCACACCAAAAGGAGTTTTATTGGCTCTTGAAAACCAGTGTGAATGGAATCAGAGCCTCGGTCCTTTCCCCATTCTTCTCATTTTCTTCTTTCAGGGTCAGGGAACTTGGTTCAGAACATAGATCAAAAGTTATTTCCATAGATCTTCACAGAGACTTGGCCTCCTTCAGTAGTGTCATTGAGATAAGTCGGATTCCAGAAGCCTGAAAATGGCCCTTACTCTACCCTGAGGTAAAACCTGAAGATTACCTGGGAGTGTTCCTTGTGTTGTAAAACCAGCTCCCTGGCCACCAACTTTCAAAGAAATATTATCAGCTCTGCACACTGGGGGCAGCCGTAGCTGGACAGGATGCCTCTAGGGATGGAGACGCTGTCACCACGAAGTAGACAGGGCCAAGTATGGCTAGTAGTTTGTTACCTCTGGCCCAGCTGTCCCTTACTAAGTCATATCCTAGATCTGAAGCTCTTCTTACTCAAGCCTAAGCCTTCCATCCTCTCCTGAGATCCCCCGAACCATCTTTTGGCCTCATCTGAGAAAGATTGTCTGTAATCCTACCCCACAAATTCTGGAGTTTGCAAAGCGAGCCTGGACTAGCTAGCTTGGAAGCTGTGTCCGCTGTCCCAGACGGGCTTCTGACACAAGGGCTTTGCTGTGAGGTCAGAGGAACCTGGACTTGAAGACTCTTCAGGAAGATGCTACTGTGGCTACTGGCAAGAGTATAATTATGCATCACCAAACAATGACAAATAAGCCACACAGGCCTTTCCAGCTTGGATTAGTGGGTGGAGAGACGCATCAAGCAAAATTCTTCACTACCTTTGTCAGCTACTGAGTTGCTTCTGGGGAGGGCAGTGCTTCCTTTTTTATTCCCCACCCCAGCCCCCCAACCCCCCGTATCCCATCACAACTTGAAAACCAAGGGGAAGAGATTATGCCCACAGACATGCAGGCTTCCTCAAAGCTGGAGAGACGAGTCTGCGTGTAAGCTCTGGAGAATCTTTCTGAAGCTCACCTTGAGACCTAGGTGGTTAGCCTAGGGTCTTAGGATGAGGGTCCGGGTGAATGCTGCCACCCAGAACTTCAAAAGGCAAGGGATGGCAGGGGGCCATGGGAATGAGACCCAAGATGCCATCTCCCAAGCCCTGGACTTGACTGAAAAGGAGCAAGAAATGATTACACGAATCTAAAGTCCTATTGCTTAAGAAGGGCCCCAAATATACGCCTTTTATTAGTCCCCAGTTTGCAGCAAGATTCCTTCAGCTTTGTGTACTGAGACTTGGATGTGGAATGGACAGAACCTTAAGCACGTCATACTTTTTGTCTTTTTTGAGTCATCATTGCTGGTCCGGTCTCAAACATGTACCCTGGAAAGACTGCTGTAGAGGAAAGGCGAACAAGGTGGAGGAATGGGGGTTCCTCTGCACCTTGTACACAGAAGTCCCTTTAAAGAAAACACTTACTCAAGCTCAAGACTTATTAAGGAGGACCCTTTGGTAGATCTCCTCTTCCCTCTCAGTCTGCCTTTAGTCTTCTCTAACGAAACCAACATGCCGCTACTGAGTTGTCTGTAGAGACACTCTCTTGGGGGGCAAGAGAAGGTCAAAAAACAGGGACCCGCAGCGTCCAAGTTGTTTGAATTGGTGAAGTAGGAATTTTCAGTTTTGCCTTTTCAGTCTAGCTGGACCAGCCCTTGGAGGACTCATGCACATGTGCCCATGCCCATCAGATTCCTAAGATCTGGCCTCAAGTGCCCAGAGATAGATAGGTAGGTGCCCCAGTGGGCCTCAGTAAGGGGAGCAAGAGCACAGGTGGCTAGAAGCCTCCCGGCCTTCTAGTTAATATGACTCTTGACCAAGTTCTTGGAAAAACCTGGTCCATGCTTCTAGAGGGATGTTCTTGTTTGGGACCCTAGTGGGTTTCAGAAGTAGTACAGGTGGCTTGTATAGTTTCAACATTCATAGGAAATCTCTCTGCGTGAACTGTAAATGAAGCTGTTGGCGGGGGGAGGGGGAGAACAGGACCCAGAGATTGGAACCAGCAGAGTCCCTGTTGACAGAAGAAATGTCCAATGGCCAGGGAGTGCTCCCCAGTGTTTCCATTGCATACCAGGCCTAACAGCCTCTCAGGCCTCAAAGCCAGCCTAGCTTCACCGCACACTTGTCAAGCGCTTGCTCAGCAAGCCCCAGACCCAGAGCCCTTTATCCCCAAGATTGGCAGTGGCCATGACCTTCCTCATAAAGCCTCTCGACACTCCCTGGGGCCTGCTAACAGAAGTCCCCCCCTACCTTGGCCTCCTTTCTCCCAGGACTCTCCTCCTGGCTGCTTCAACTGCCTCTTTTTTTCTCTTCGCCTGCATCCGCAATTACTTTTCACCAGCGTGTTGGAAATGGCCTTTTTATTTTGCACAAATAGTTGTACATTTATGGAGGAAATTTAGGAGAGTCCATTTTTAACTCTAAAGGGAATTTTTTTCTTTAAAACTCACTCGTAAAGCTACTGATGCAGATGGGCCTCGTGGTTAGTGGGAACCTCCCGTGTGGAAAGAGCATGTTTATTCCTCCTGTACATTTTCCTCTCTTAACTGCTATTAAACAAGAGAGCCTATGTACCTGTTTCAAAAGCCACGGTGTTGTCTCATGGGTTTTTTTTGTTCTTCCGCCCCTTTCGCACAGTGCAGCTATGGTTGGTGATCTGGATGACAGCCAATGCACCCCCTCAACTGGACTGAGGACCAGAGCAGGCAATAGCCTGCTGGGGGGAGAAAGCCTGCCTGCCAGACAAGGGCAAGGAGCCTTTGAAACGTCCCGAACTACTGAGTTAGATCTTCCTGTCTGTGTAGTTAACGTTGGCATCATCGCCATCAAGACGAGTAACTTTTGAAATGCCTGATTTACGTGGAGCACCAGGCTAGGCAACTTGAGGCCTGATGTGTCGAACACCAGCCCGGCAACAGAAAGGCTCCCAGTCAGAATGGGAAGATGGCGGATTACCCAGAACAAAGCCGGGCTGGGAGAAGGGGCGAAATGAGCCGATTTTAGAGCTCAGCGTGGGAGAGGGGCAGGCACCACGGCCTGCTATAGGAATGGGTCTGGTCAGGGAAGAGAGCAGAGAGAAAGCAGGACGTTAAGTAGCTGGGCCTTGAAGGACTCAGATTCAAATTGTATTAAGCCGTAGGAGTATCTTAGGCGCAGACCACATTAGAGTAAAAAGTTGGCCTGAGCCTGGCATGTGCTGGGAGGTTCCCCACGGAAGCATGGGGAATAAGGCCAGAAATGGTGTAACAGCACCAGTCTGCCTGCCCCCTCAGAAGCCATGAGAATAGGATGGGAAAAATTCCTTCAGTAAAAAGTCTGACTACTGTAGCCAGGTTTCAGTCCCTGCTGTGCCACTTACTAGCCAGCTGGCCTTGACCAGTTACCTCCCTCAGTCTCATAATCCTCATCAGTGAAACAGAAAAGTAGTCCTAATTTACAGTGTGGTTGTCAAGTGTGAAGGAGTCATGGATGGTCAGGATGCTTCGCCAGTTCCCAGCCATAGCACGTGCACTGTTTAAGGCCTTCCCCTCCTTCCTCTCCAATTCCACAACATTCCTCATGGCTGAGCACTGGACAGAAGTGTCCAGAGCTTCTCTGCCTCCTGGCTTCTCCTCTCCAAGCCCAGCGCAGGGTGGATGGTAATGAGGCCTCCGGAGCTCCTGTACACAAAATGGGTGCAAGCCCTTCGAATCAGCCAACTGTGACTCAGGGTACAGCCAGTTCTTCAGCTAGAATCTTCCCCCTCACCACCACTTAGAACATTCTCCACTCTCTCTGTGGTGCCAAAGTTTACACTGGTACTAGAATTCAGGAGTTCTTAACCAGGGGTTCATGAACCCGTGGAATATGTGTATGTGTGTGAGTATACACGTATGTGCACGTGTGTGGGTACCAGCTTGCATTCACACATTTTTTTCTGGATAGAAAGCGCGTGGTTCTCATCACTGTCAAAGAAAGATTCGGGACTAAAATACTGAATGATAACCAAATCTGAGGGAAAGCCAGACGCCCTGAGCCTCCTCTCCCTGCCTCATAGAATTCTGGAAGATTTTTCAAGACCTTCAGTTCTGCCTCCTACCTTTTCCAGGAGCCCCCATGTGAACCTCAGGTCATACCTAAAAACCGGTACAGCCACTCCTGGCTTTTTCTACTCAGCCAGGTTATGGTAACTGAGGTCGGCATGAGGACCTTGCACTTCTGAGAATACGGAGCCTCCCAGCTGGTTGGGGAGAGTCCAGTATAGATACATGGACCCTCAAAGCCAAACTGAACCTGACTCACCTCAGAACATTTCCTATAGCTTCCGAGCACTGACTGATGCATGGTTCCACCATGGCCCCAGACCTTATCCAGAGAGGGAGCAGCCCTGGTGGGGTGTCCAGGGTGGGGTGCGAGGTGGGGACCCTGGGACAGATGTGAAGCAGGCACCAGCATGCCCCTTTTCTCACAGCTAGGCTTATCTGCGGACCAGGCAGGTGAGGATGGGGAACAGCTAGCGGGAGATAAGGGGAGGGAGAGAAAGTGCCAGACCCTTTCCCTGGAGGCCTCAGTTTTGAATTTAATGGGCAGTGTGTGCCGGGAATGAGAGAGCCTCACAGCCCAGGGGACCAGAAGACAAAAGCTCTTGAGGAAGTGCAAGGAGGAGGAGGAGAGGAGTGGGGGCCTGGGCATTGTGCGGGAGAGCCACCCCTCTATCTGTTTCAATCACTGCTGGGGTTAGGGTTACCCTGCACTTGGGGCCCCAGCTGCTTTGTGGGGTCTGTGACATCAGCCGTTGTGATGGTAATGGAGGGGCCTCTCTCACGGGGGGGCTCCCCTTCACCAGCCAGCCCACATCAACTCCCAGAGAGGATTGAAGCTCCTGTTCCCTCAGGGTGGGGGCAGGATGTGGGCCCAGAACTAGACCCAAGAGAACAGGCCCCCTCCCAGTCTGAACTCACTGCTTAGTGTTATCTTCCAGGCCCAAGCTATGACCTTCCTCTCTCCAAAGCTCCAGAAAAGGAATGGAATCTGAACATTGAGACGCTTTTCTGGCCCTAAACAATCCTTCCATTCTCTAGGCTCAATGATGGGTCTATTTCCTCCTGTAAATGGGTCTCGTAATCTTCAACTTTTACCTTTGCTTCTAAGGGTAATTAATTAGATCTCCCTCTTGTTCTCCCTACACACTCCCCTCTCTGTTACAAGGCTCAGGTTAAGCCGGGTGGATGGCTTTTCTTTCTTTCTATTCCATGGAGTGCTCATTTTTAAAGCTGATGGAGTAAGTCCTTGCCCTCTCCAGTGAACCTCTTCTCCAGAGAAGCCTGCTAGGGAAATACCACTTCCTCGGGCCCAGGAAAGCGGCCTCTGCCCAGCTCAAGGCTTTTCAGGTAGCCAGTTCTGAGCAACCATTTCACTCTTTCTTCCCAGATACGTCTCCAAGGTTTTAGGGAAGGGGCTTTCGGGCTGTCAATCTCAGGAGCAAAGTGAAGGATTAAGTGATGATCTGGACCTTGGAGGTGAAGGGAGGCAAAGATGGGCACGGGAGAAGGAAGATCAAAAACTCAGATTCCTTTTTTCCCGAAGTCTGAGGAGAAACAGGTGTCAGGTGCAGGGCAGCATGAAGGCATCAGGTGGGGAGGAGTGAGGATAGACCCCCATTTGAGCAGCAGGAGAGGCTGCTATGGGGAGGCAGGTCATGGGGGCAGGAAGTTGAGCCCTAGGGACACCGATGATTTCTAGGAACCGTGAGCTTGTCTGATGCTCCGACTCGACAATGAGCTCTTCGGAGGCAGAAATGACTTGGCATGCCTGTCTGAATCCTCTGCAGCACCTTGCCCAGCAAATGGCACCTGGGCACTCCTGACCAAATGAGTCACACCCGCAGTGGGGACAGTTACTACCGAGGGGGGTGCGGCTGGGAAAGCAGCACTCCCTGCTGGGAGGAATATCTTGTGGCCCACACTGGTTTGGAAGGGGATTGAGAATAAAAAGCAAACTAGCTTTTGGTCAGTTTGGTTATGGTTTTAAAATTCTCTACAGCCATGTACTACCCCACTCTTGGTATGCTGTGGAGTAAGGAACAGGTTGAAAACAGACCTCGTCAGGTGAGAAACCAAAACGGCAGTTTAATTCCTGACAGGCAGGGTGTGCTCCTGGTGGTGGTGGTGGTGGTGGTGAAGGAGTGTGTCCGTGCATGTGTGGATGTGGATGTGGGTGTCTAAATACTGAGCCCTAATCCCATTTCCCACATAGAATCACTGTTAACAGTATGGTGATGTTCTCTCAGATCATCTGAACATGTAGATACTTTTTTCACCAAAAAAAATTGAATCCTGGTATTTTATATTGCGGGTTTCTTTCCCACTTAACGTATCTTAAACATCTTTCATGGCAATATAATGGGATTTCTTCCTTTCTGAAGCCCATGAATACTTCCATTGCATGGATGTACCTGGGGTTTAATTCTGAGTTGGTGAATATCTGGGATGTTTCCAGTGTTTCACTATTGTGAGTAATATCGCAAGACTCTTGTATACATCCTTGCCTTCTTGCATAGTATAAAATTTCAGGAGTGGAATTGATTGGTTAAAGGTCGTTAGTATTACAAATCTTAATAGAAATTGTGTGTTGCTCTTGAAAATCCCCAATTTACACTCCCTCCAATAGGAGAATGTGGCAGTGACCCAGCTTTCCTCCCCCCACCCCCCCAACCCCCACACCAAATGGCTGACTGGCTGACCAGTTGTCCCACAGAATCACTGATTAATTTGTCAATATCATCTTTATCATATATTAAATTCCCATTTATTCTTGGGCCTATTTCTGGACTTTATTTACTGTTCCATGATCATTTCTATTTCTGAGCCATTACCATATTGTTTTAATTACCATATCTTTTTAGTCTGTTTTAATACCTACTAATCCCTTCCTACGTCATGCTTTTCTCTTTCAGATTGTTCCTGAATATTTGGATAATTATTCTTCCAGGGTAATTTTATAATTCTCTTTTTCAAGTTTTAAAAGTTCTATTGTGATTTTGATTGGAATTGCATTGAATTTATAGAATAATTTGCAGATAAATAGCATCTGTATAACATTGTCGATGCATTTGTGAAAAATATCTGTCCGTTTACTCATCACATCTAGATTCCTCTAACAGTTTTAACATTTTCTGCATTTGGAATCTTCACATTTCTTATTTAGTACAACCACGGATGTTTAGTGTTTTCATTACTGTTGTAAGTGAGATCTCTCCTTCCATATTTTATATTTTCTGGTTTGTTTTACTTAAAGAAGTAAGGTATAAACATCTATCAGATTGGCAAAGTCCTGCAGTCTGATATTAACCAATGTTGATGAGGAGAGGGAGAAACGGTGGTGGAAAGATATATTCTTAATACAACTACTTTCTAAAGCAGTTTTGTGCTGCAGATTCAAACCCCTTATCTGCAATTCAGAAATCAAAAAACAAAAAACAAAAAACCCCTGAAAACTGGAAGCTCTTTCTTAACATATTTGGTGGCAAAACCTAACTTGATGGGAGGCTATTTATGGTCTTTATCACACTTAATGTGGATATTTTTACTTTTCAGCACAGAAAAAGTAATATATTTGCTTATGGAATACTTCTCCCAAGCCCTGCTAGGGTCTGATACACGGCACATGTACCATACTACCCTTCTAAGATCCAAACAGTTCTTATTATGAAGCACATTTGGCTCCAACAGTTTTGAACAAGGTATTGTGGGTGTGTGTGTGGTAAAGTTAAAGATGTGCAGATCCTAAGACTCAGAAACTCTGCTTCTGAGAACATTCCCTAGAGAAACCTAGCCACCAGAAGACATGTTTAAGACTGTACCGTCTAGTATTGTTTATAATGATGAAAGATTAGAAATAACCGAAATGTGGGGTGCCTGGGTGGCTCAGTTGATTGAGCATCTGACTTCAGCTCAGGTCATGATCTCGCGGTTTGTGAGTTTGAGCCCTATTTCCGGTTCTGCTGTCAGCACAGAGCCTGCTTAGGATCCTTTGTCCCCCTTCTCTCTGCCCCTCTCCGCCTGCTTCCTGTCTCTCAAAATACATAAACATAAAAAAAGAAATAAGTAAGTAAAAGAAATAACCTAGATGTCCACCAATGGGAGAATAGATTCATTGTGATGTATTCATCTAATAGAGACCGTATAGCAGTTAAAATGAACTACAACTACATGTGCCAACACGAACAAACTTTTTTAATTTTCTTGAATAAAAATGCAAGTGGCAGAATGGTGACAGCATGGTAGAACTTCAAGTTTGAAAACATGCATGAGAATGACAGACACCAAATCAGTGTGGTAGCCATCTCTGCAGAGTGAGGGGGGGGGGATGAGGTTCCCCCAGGATACACAGTAGCCTTTTGATTCATCTATAAAGTCTAATCTCTCTTTTTTTTAATGTTTATTTATCTGTGAGAGAACACAAGCGGGGGAGGGGCAGTGAGAGGGGGACAGAAGATCCTAAGCGGGCTCTGCTCTGACAGCAGCAAGCCAGATGTGGGTCTCGAACTCACTAACTGCGAGATCATGACCTGAGCTAAAGTCAGACACTCAACCGAGCCACCCAGGTGCGCCAAAGTCTAATCTCTTTTTCTCAATCTGAAATGAATATCTCAAAACGTTGAGATGTTTTTACAAATACATAGATTTGTACTCTACATAATATTCCCAATCCTAAGAATTCTGGATGGTGAAGCATAAACGTACAGGACTAGAGCAGCCGAACAGCAGAGACCCAGGCATTTTTTGTCTTTCTATTCTGTCGTGCTTAGCATGCTGAGCATTTCACAGGCACAGGACAGCTGCGTCACCTGCAGGCATTACCTCCACCTTCAGGCGGGAGGAAAGGAACAGGAAGAAGAAGGAAAGGCAAAGAGATAAATGCCTGTGTGGGCCAAATCTGTTCTGTTCCTTCCTTAGGAGACCATGATTTCTTTCCACCTTTCTGTAGATTTAGAGTTGCTTCCCTAAAATTATGTAAAATGTTCTCAAAATTATTTGAACTTGAATTACTATTTTAAATGATCTCCTTACATTACAACCTCTTACATCTTATTGGGCAGACCTGAACCACATGACCACCCCCCAAAACAATCACAGCCAAAGGGAGGAAAATGATCACATTTGGTTTAGATCAGCTATGGTTTTTTCCCTGTAAGCTCCATGAAAACAGTGTTTTGTTCGCAGTTTTATCCTGAGTGCCTAAAAGAGTTTCTCTTGCATAAAATATGCTTATTAAATTGTATGGAAAGAACCAATGGTACGTATGAATGAGAAGATAAATGGAGCTGGGTTAGGGGCAGGAGACAAGGGATCTGAGCCAATCCGAGTCCTGTCAGCTGTGAATCAGAGGGAAATGAATGTTGTCAGGGTAGTGGGTCTGTCACAATATCCCTGACCCACTGAGCCACGCGATGCAGATTATGTATTTGTTTGTTACAGATGAACAAATATTTTCTCCTAGTCTTTCACTTAATTTTTGAAATAAGCTTTTTATTTTGAAATAATGTTAGGTTTATGGAGAAGTTGCAAATTGATCCAGAGTTCTACAGCCCTCACCCAGTTTCCTCTGCTGTTAACATCTTATATCACCACATACATTTGTGAAAATGTTAAAAACCAACATTGGTACATTAGTATGAACTAAACTCAGATTTCAGTGGGATATCACCAGCTTTTCTGTTCTGGGATTCAATCTAGGATACCATGGTGCACTTAGTTGCTATAGCTCCTTAGTTTCCTTTGGTCTTTGACAGTTTTTCTGTCTTTCTTTACTTTTCATGACCTTAACAGTTTTGAGAAGTCTTGGTTAGGCATTTTACGGAATGTCCTCCAATTTGCATTTATCTGATATTTTTCTCTTGAATAGACAGGGATTCTAGGTTTTTTGAAAGAATGCCACAGAGGTGAAACATCCTCATTATATATCAGAAGTTATATGACATCACTAGTGACGTGAACTTTGAATACTTGGGTGTAACAGCATCTGCCAGGTTTCTCCACTGTAAAGTGACTCTTTATCCCTTTCCCTACTCTAGCTAGTAGAAGCAAGTCACTGGGGCGCCTGGGTGGCTCTGTCAGTTAAGCGTCAGTCTCTGGATTAGGTCATGATCTCATGGTTTGAGTTCGAGCCCCGCGTCAGGCTCTGTGCTGACAGCTCAGAGCCTGGAGCCTGCTTCGGATTCTGTGTCTCCCTCTCTCTCTGCCCTTCCACTGCTCGCGCTCTGTCTGCCTCTCAAAAATGAATAAAACCATTTAAAAAAAAAGAAGAAGCAAGTCACTAATTGCAGCCCACTGAGATGTGACAGGGAGGGGCGGGAGTTAAGATTTACCTCCTAGAAAAGGTATCTACATAAATTATTTGGAATTCTTGTATAGGAAAGCTTTGGCTCCTCAATTTACTTAAATCATTTATTTATCTCGGTATGGACTCATGCACATGTTTTTGCACCTATTTTAGGCTATTTTCTTATTTTTTAAATGCTTTTCTTTCTTTCTTTCTTTCCTTCTTTCTTTCTTTCTTCTTTCTTTCTTCTATCTCTCTTTCTTTCTTTCTTTTTGAGAGAGAGAGAGAGAGCATGCAAGCAGAGGAGGTAGACAGAGAGGGAGACAGAGGATCTGGAGTGGGCTCTGTGCTGGCTCAGCACAGACAGAACTCAGGAACATGAGGTCATGACCTGAGCCGAAGTCTGACGCTTAACCGACTGAGCCACCCAGGCGCCTCTGAACTCTTAGTTTTTTATTCCACTCTCAAATCTATATGCCTATCCTTGGGACTTCTGTATTTATTTTATACTTTGGGTTATAATTCGACACCATGTTATCTATTTCTTTGCTCAGTTTTAGCCATTGTAATGCGCTTTCAGGTTGGTTCCTGGCTACCTTTGAAAAACCTCCATCGTCTCATTTATTTGAACATTTCCTTGATTTATGGAACTACAAGATGCTCCAGGCTTATCTTGTACTTTTCCTGTTTCAGTTCTAGAATTAACTAATTCTTCATGGAGCTCTAGCTCCTTTTATGGTAAAATGATATTTAGAAACCAAGATCTGGGTGCTTAGTGTGCTCATTGCTACTAGGGTGTTGTTTATGGGCTCTCAGCAGACAGAGCTAGATACTTTATTATATAATAACCCGTGTGCACACACATATCTATATTTGTTTCTGTATCTATACATCTCTCTGTGTGTGTATGGTGTGTGTGTTTGTGTGTATAATATATGATGTATGTACATTATATATATATATGTGTGAGTTTATACAGATGTTTCAAACTCTAATCCAGTACCACAGGGACAATTCTAACCTTTCCTTCTCTCCAATGATAAGAACCTGGCTCCCACCGTCTACCAGCCATTTACGTATTCATTCAGGCTCACTATACAGTTTCAGAATTGCTAACCCATAACTTCCCATTCACCTATTGTTAATTGGTTGTACTAGCTTTGATCATACAGAATTTTGAAATGTAATGCAGTTGAATTGTCAGTCCTTTCCTTTAAGCATCTGGGTTTTGTTTCTTGGTTAGAAAGGCTTTCCCAGCCATCATCAACCCCCAGATTATAAAAATATTTTAGTTTTGTTTTACATTTAGGTATTTAATCTATCTGGATTTTATTTGGGGATTATATGAGATGCAGCTTTAAACTTTTTTTCTCTCAAATGGCCATCTGAAGGTCCTAAACACCTATTATTAGTAGTCAGTCCTTTCCTCACTGATTTGCAATGCATGAGTCTCTTTCTAGACTCCATATCCTACTTGTGTATTTGTCTGTTTCTGTGCTAATAGGAGACTATTTTAATTTTTGATACCTTAAAATATGTTCTGATATCTAGTATGGAAAGTCTCCCATCATTGATCATTTTCAAAAATGTCTTGGCTATTCTTGTATGTTTATTATCACAGATGAGCTTTAGAATTAATTTGTGAAATTTCATTTATAAAATCCCATGGGATTTTGATTGTGATTACATTGAGTTTATCCAATTTTGGAGAAACTGACATCCCAACATGGTAAGTCTCTATTTAGGTCTTCTTTTATGTCTTTCATAAAGTTTTATGCTTTCTTCCCAGAAATCTTACATTATTCATGAATTCACAGTATTCGCATTATTCATGTAAATTCACATGAATATTCACATTATTTATTATATATTTTAAATTATATTTTCAAATTTATTAATGCTAACATTTAAGAAAGCTGTTGATTATATGTTTGTCATGTATCTGAGCAAGTTATTACATGCTTTTTATAGATCTAATAGGTTTTTAGTTGATTCCCTGAGATATTGTATTGTAGGCAGTCCTAATAGCTATAATAATGACAATGTCCTATTCCTTTCTAAATCAAAAAGCTATTTATTGGCAGGGGGATGAAATAGGTAAATCACTAAGCAAACCTAATCAAGGAAAAAGAATGTAAGAAATTATAAATACTTTCCTGATTCCTGGACAAAATTAAGAATCAGAAAATGGAAATAACCACAGACTTGAGGAAATTTTAAAAGCAGTTTTAAAAAATAACTGAAATATAAGTAAATTTTATGGAAATAAATCCATAAACCTAAGGATGGCTGATGGTTCCAGAAAAGTATATATTGCTAAAGTTGACCCAGAAAGGAAGAGAAAGCCCCAAAACTTTAATAATTGTGAAAGAAATCAAGGAAGTTGTTCAAGAGCTATCTCATATTTATATTTATATTTATATTTATACTATTACTGGTTTATTTTTTGATTCAAATAACACACAGTATTACATTAGTTTCAGGTGTACAATATAGTGATTCAACACTATATTGTCTCCAATATACATGTCTCCATGTATACATGTCTCCATGCTCTTCACAAAAAGGGTACTCTTAATCTCCTTTATCTATTTTACCCATCCTTCCCATATCCCTTCTGTCAGCCACCAGTTCGTTCTCTGTATTTGTCTTTTTGTCTCTTTTTTCTTTGTTCATTTGTTTTGCTTAGATCCATACTTTTGATTTTTCCCTTGCATTTCTGACTTTTTAAAAAAATTTAATTAGCTAAGACAGTCACACAGTGTGGAATAACAGAGGTCATGGTTAGGATTGGTCCCTTTCCTTGCTTGAATTGAAGTGCTTCTAATGTTTAGTTGTGAACCATGAGGTTAAAGTTTCTTCTATTCTTAGCTTATTGCAAGCTTTTATAAGAAATTAGTGTTGAATTTTATTAAATGCTTTTGTTCCAGCATAGACTAAAGTGATCAGTCTTTCCTTTATCTATTAATATAGCAAGTTCTAATGTTGAAATATCTTTTGATTCATTGAGTCCAACCCCACCTGGTTATGATGTCTTATTATTTTGATGAACTTCTGAATTTTATTTAGTAGCATTTGATCAGGATTTTTGTATAAATATAAGTAAGACTTGTCTGTGCCAACACTGCTTTTGTACTGCCTTCAAAAGGTTCTGTGTTGGTACACAGAAAGAATTTTTTTAAGAAATCTTATCTTTATTCTCTGCTCTGGTGTATCAAGGGTTATCTATTCTTTGACATAACTTATAAAATTATCTTCATCTGGGGCAGGGGTAGGTACCTAGAGTGCTCGTCATTGATAGTTTGCGGTTCCTATAAGTGAGTGTAGGTGAGAGAGAAACAGTAAGGGTGGGAAGTAACTTGAGAAAATAAGTTATAACCACAGATCATCTCTAAACAAACTCTTCCCATCCTGAAGATTCCCCTACTCTGAGGAAGATGGCAGTGGGGATGGAGATGAGGGGTGGATTCAAGAATCAACACGGAAGGTAAATCAATTGACTTTTGGTTAACTAACATCCAGGGACATGGGAGATGTCAAGCTAATGACATCTAGTTTACTAGCAAAACTGACAGAGTTGCCAGAAATAAAGTTGCTAGTTTCCAGGGGAGGGTAGGTTTGAAAGAAGGTGAAGAATTCTGTTTTAGACACTTGAAGAAGGTATCTTTTAGAAGCTTGATGAAGGAAAGAGATTAGGCACAGTGTGCCACCAAATGGTAAATGTAACCTCACAACTGGCCCATCTCCAATCTACAGATCAGTGACTAGAGGCCCAGAAAGTCTGAGTTCTTCAGTCTTTTGATTCTAACAGTCATGTTTATTTATTTATGTATTTATGTATTTAGAGCATGGGAGGGGCAGAGGAAGAGGAAGAGAGAGAATCCCAAGCAAGCTTCATGCCCAGTGTGGAGTCCGACCGTGGGCTTGACATGGGGTTTGATCTTACAACTGTGAGATCATGACCTGAGCCGTAATCAAAAGTCAGGCACTTAACTGACTGAGCCACCCAGGCGCCCCAGTCACGCTCTTTAATTTCATCCTTTATGAGGTGTCAGCCTAGAGTTCAGTGGCATTAAGGGAAAGCCTTTTCAAGCTAAGAGAGATATTGGTTTGGTTCTGAGCGGAAGGGAAGAAACATTTAGAAATGGCCAGAATAAAGATGCTTGCGATGGAAGGGAGTGAGGTCTTGGAATACATGAGGGGATTCATTCAGAAAAACACTTACTGCGAATGTAGACACGGGGGCTATGAAGAGGAAGAATGCCCAGTTTCTGTACCTGATGTCCTTTTAACCCATCAATAAAATTCCTGATGTCCCAGTTCACACCAATACAACCCACCTCACTCTTTGTCTCTCCTCCTACCTCCTCCTCCCCCACAGTTCCAAGAGGTAGGGACCATATCTGCCTTAATAAGAAAGAGAGGAAGGATTATAAGGATACAATCATTGCTCAGATGGGATGTACAGAATGTTCTGGAGCACCAGGGAAGGGGTGACAAACTAGAAAACTCCACAAAGAATATGATATTTGAATTGGGTTTTAAAAGATAAGTGGGAGTTTACCAGCCAATGAAAGGAAAATATGTGAAGCAGAAGCACATTGAAGGGAATATAGAAAAGGAAGGATATTCAAAGTAGTGGTAACTGGCATATGTAAAGACTTAGATCACTTCGCATCTATTAGACTGGCAGAATTAAGAAGTGGAGTAAGGCCAGGGCTGTTGACGATGAGGGCAACCAGGCGTCTTTGCGAACTGCCAACGAGCGTGGACTAGTGCAGTCTCTCTCGGACCTCGCAAGCTCATTCTTGGTCAAACACCCAGACAAAATGGCATCCAGTGAACAACATTTGTGGTAATAAAGCGTTGGAGGAAGTCTAGGTGTCTGTTACTAGAGTAAAATGCAGTAAATATGGTAAATACGTATTTTACACGTGCATTGCCACAGTCAGAAGTCACAAGACAGAAATAACGCAACATAAATCGACCTCAAAAGTCGCATTCACTTTTTTAAAAATCCCAAACCAGACTTATAGTGCAAGATCGTTTACATAAGTTAAAATTACATACTTACACAAGATAGCATTATTTTCAAAGATAACGGATACTTCGCCAAGGGTGTATACCAACACGGGAGTGTGAGTCTGGGGGTGAAATGGGGGATCCAAAGTAGGGCTGGGGGGAGGAAATAGGAGTGAAGCCTGTACTGACGGAAAAACCCAAGAACTGAAGCGTACGACTTGTTTCCCGCCCGTGAGGTCCAAATAAAGGACCTGGAGGCATGAATGCCTATGGAATGGCAGGGGCTGGCTGAGTGGAGGGAGCCCAGGGCTGAGGCTGGGAGGGAGGCTGGAGTCAGAGAGGCAGCCTGGGCCCCATCATGAGGGCAACAGGGAGCTGCTGACAGCAAGGAGAAACATTCTGTTTCAAAGGTTCCCTTCTGGTGACCTAGAAGGTAAGGAAGGACTGGAGATGGTGTAGTGTTCAGGAGACTACTTCAAAATGACAGGAGAAAGACCCAGATCACAGGTTACGTGTGTAGGTGGTGGTCTGGAGTAAGGGCTGTATCTAGGGCCGGTGGAGGATGCCACAATAGACCACCTCTTGTTTTCACGGGGGCAGTCATGGGCTTTGCTCATTTCAGTACCTCTCTGGAAATATGTGAAGGTTGCCAGCCGCATAGACACCGGTGACGGGTCTGTCCTCTCCCAGTCGCGTTCCCGCGTCCATCCCTGCCTCCCTGGGCACAGAGAATAGGAGACTCAAGTGCCAATTCCAGCTCTTCCCTCAGGTTCCAGAAGTGACCTTGGACAGGTCACACTTCCTCTCTGGGCCTCACTTCCTCTCTCTTCCCTTTCCAGCTTACACTTTCTTTGGCTTCATCTCATTCCTCTAGCAATAGCCCTCAACAGGGAAATCTTGCCCCCGCCCAAAATTCCCCCCCCCCACCGCCATGTCTCTAAAGTCCTGACATCCTCCTTAATCTTCCAGCTCCACTGCCCCACCCTGGTGAGGAGGAGCAACAAATTGGTATCGTAATGGCCCTGCTGATTGCATTATGGGTGTCTAATGCAATATGCCCTCATGAGGACCATCCATCAGAGCGGGGCCCCTCCCCAAGTCCCTGCCACCCCAGTCACATTAGTCAGGCAGCCCATTCATCACTACCACACACCTCCATGGACACTGGCCTAGACGGATGAGGGGCCAAATCAGATTTATGGGGAGGAATCGTGGAAAAAATCAGCCCCATCCATCTCCCAGACACTGAGGAGGGAGCCCTGTGTCCCCATTCCCTCCAAGGCTCCTTAGGGAAACGGGTGCTAATGGAGAAGCCAGCCAAGTTGCTTTTGTTTTCCTGAAGGTCCATTCCTGAGCCCCTGTGTTGCCTAGCACAGCCCTGCAACTAGCTTCTCTAGGGGTTCATAATTTTTGGAGCAAAGCCCCTGCCAGACTGGGACACAGTGCCCAGAGTCGGCTACAACTTCTGAGAGCGCAGGGAATTCATTTGACCAGATCCCTGGGTCGGGCCCGCTGCTGTGAGTGGAGCATGGGAAGGAGCAGGCACCAAGCCCAGTTCAGCAGTGGGACCTAGGGCAGCCTGCTTGGGAAAGCTGATTTCACCCCGGCCTTCCATCTGGATGACACTTTGCCCAGGGCTCATTTTAGCTCTGTTGGCCAGACGGGGCAAGTCTCCTCCTGTGCATGGAATATACTTGGAGAGGATTGAGAATGAGATGGAATGAGAAGGGGAAAAGCTACCTTTCAGGTCCTTTCAGGATGTATGAGAACTGAAGCCTGTATGATCTGGGGGACGCTCTTTAAGAAAATAATGCAAAAGTATGAATTGCTGGGGCCACTCTCAGGTTTTCAGAAGGAGCCTGTACAAGTGAGAGACCCCAAAGCTCCAGCTTCCCCAGCCTTACCTTGAATCTTCCCCTGCTATGAGTCCACCACTGTGTCAAATATTTACATGGATTGCCTTTTTTTATAAGCCTCACAACTGCCAACTTCCCAGGAAGGCAAGAACTTATTCTCCCCATTTGTATAAAAAAAATTGAGGCTCAGTGAAGCGACTTGGCCAAGACTCTACAGCTATGGATGGTAGAACCGATCCCCTGGCTTGCTCTCGGCCCACCGCCTCTTGGCCTGAGTTGCGTCAGCTGGTCGTGTGGTGGGCAGAGAGGGGCCCCTGACTCAAACGTCTGCTTTCCAGACAACTCTCTGTGGATGCAGTGTCCTCTCCTCCAGCTGTTGCTCTGTACCCAAGTGCTGCAGCTGCTTTAAGGGGCTCTGGGAGGGACCAGTCAGCCACAGGACGAGGAGGGTGGAAGTTCTTGCAGCATGGAGCTCTGGATCAGTGATGGGTCCCCTGTCTTACGGTAGTTAATCTTGCTTCCCCCAAACTGACCATGGCCCCGAGCTGGGTCCTGGGGGCAGGGAGCTCAGCAGCTGAGCAGAGCTGGGAGCCCATATCTGCTTAGGCAGAGGGCCATGCAAGATCCTTTTTTGTTTTTTCCTCAAATGTCTATTTTTGAGAGAAGAGGAGAGAGCAAGTAGGGGAGGGGCAGAGAGAGTGGGACAGAGGATCTGAAGCAGGCTCTGTGCTGACAGCAGAGAGCCTGATGCCGGGCTCGAACTCACGGACCGTGAGATCGTGACCTGAGCCAAAGCCAGACGCTCTACCGGCTGAGCCCCCCAGGCGCCCCCACGCAGGATCCGTTTAATGTGACTGCAGCCGCCTGGGAGAAGCCTGCCCACCCCTACTCCCACCCTCATCCCCAGCAGGCCTTCCTCACTCTGCCCAGGCTCTTGTGAGGTGTCTCTCACACTGCAGGCCAAGCCAGTCACTGCTCATCCGGGCACAAAGCTGCTGAGAATAGCGGGGGCGGTTGTCCTCCTGCCAGGCCTGAGGCTGCGAGGCCATACCGTTCAGCCCCCCTCCCGGCCTGCGGAGAATGGGAAGCAGGTGGGGCACGTGTGGTGTGAAGGAAAGACACACGAGTGTCCTTGAGCGTGTGTGAGCGCAATAAGAGCATCTTATTGAGAATCAGAATGTGAGCATCCCACCCGGTAGAGGAAGCATTAGACACCCTTCCCTGTTCACTTGCTTCTCCATGGGATGGTTGGGTCTGGTCTCTTCCCCACCGTTGCCTCTTGCCCCTGATGGCAGTGCCCCCTCCCCTCGGAGGGCATGCCCCCTCCCCCACCCCTTCCCTCACCTGTCTTCCACCCTTCTCTTCTGCCTTCCTCCAGGCCCTGGCCCCTCCGGGCCAAGTCGCCACCCCTGCTTGCTCCTGTGGCACCTGAGCTCTCCTGCAGTGGAGAAGAGAGCATGCGGAGCGATCGCACCCCTCTCTGTTATTGGTCTGCTGCCCTTCCCATGCTTTCCCCACCCCCCACTCCCACACGGGGTTTGTGTAGAAGCGCTACCTATTGGGTGTGGCCCTTCTTCTGAGCTCACTGGGTGCTGTCATCCCCACTCCTCCAGAGGTCCCCTTCCTGTCTCAACCCCGAGCACACGGCAGATGGCTGTGAAGTCTGGTTGTGTTCTCCAGGAAGCCATGGCCTGGGGAGAGCATAGTGCAACGGGGGGGTCTCTACCTGATGAAAGACAGGCAGCTTGCATGGAGTCTCAGCCTGGGGACAGACAAGACCATACTCACTTAGGAGGTGCCCCTAAAATGGTTATGTCACTATGTAATGTGGCAAAATACCTCAGTGAAACAGATGGTTCTATATACAATTATAAGTTACAAAAATTAACTCCTAAAAAGGCAGCTGGATAAAAAGTCCTACTAATGGGTGTCCCTAGGTCCGGAAGCTCTGTGTGCATGTGCATGCGTGTGTGCAGGTGTGCACGGGTGTGGATGTGTGTCCCTAGGTTGAGTAGGGCTGAAATTGCTAAGGGGAGTTTCTCGATAACCCTGAGATTTCAGGTGCTGAAGGGAAACAAGGTTATCAGTCTCAAGTGAAGTTTTAACGAGGATGTGTGTCATGAGCACAGAAAACAGGTCCCTCGTTCCCAGATTCCTTTTCCTCCACTTGTACCTGGTGTTCCCTGGGACTCTCTCCTAGGCCTGCTCCTCGTTCTTTGTAGCCTTCTCTATCCCCACGTCTTCCATTAGCATCTGAATACAGATGATGTTCAAATCTCTCTCCAGTCCAGATCTCTCCTCTGTGCCCCAGAATTCCATATCCAACAGCCCACCAGACAGCTGCATTTGAATAATGCTTCATCACCTGGAAACTTCCAGGGCAAAACCAAACTCATCTTGTGCCCCAAGATTCACCCTTCTTCGGAGATCCTTAGCTTAGTAGATAAGATCACCATCACCTGAAATCCTAAGCCCCTCTCCCTCATCCCTCCACTCCTGGTCACTTGCCAGATCTGTACACTTTTTGATTGAAACTCTAAATATTTCTAAAGTCTTCCCACGTTTCTCTATCCTCGCTACTAGTGAGGTTTAGTCCTCAGTGTGCTGGCTAACAGCTCAGACTAATCCAAATTCCCAGGGTTTGAATTCCAGGAATGATTAAGTCTAACTCCCCAAAATACAGCAACGTTCACTTGGGCAAGTTTTTGAACTGCTCGGTACCTCAGATTCCTCCTCTGTAAAGTGGGGGATAATAGTATCCACTTCCTGGGGTCACTGTGAGGATTCAATGAAATAATATATCCGAAGCACTTAAAAAAGTGCCAGGCACATAGGAAATGTTTAACCAAGTGTTACCTATTACTACCGTGCTATTGTTATCACAATCGTTAGAACTATTACTATGCCCTGAGTTATCCCCAGCCTCCTGATAGGTCTCCCTGGCCCCGCTCTCATTCCCTTCTAACCCAGTCGCCCCCCTGGAGAAGCGCCGAGGCTCACACGGGGCGAGTAGAGTGCTCTGTGAATAAGCGGCAGAGCAGATTTGGTGCCTATAGGTCTAACGGACTCCAGAACCCTTGTTCTTAGCTACTAAGCCCCTCTGCCTATTCGCCAGCACAAAGAATGAATGGATCTGGAAAGCAGGATTGCGAGGAAAGAATGAAACCAGTGGGGGGGAAACTAAGAAAGGCAGAGATTTTCCATATGGGCGGCCATCTAGTTGCAGGAGGTGGGACGCCAGAGCCTGGTGCTGAGGCTTGACTGGAAGAGGAAGCAGAGAGTTTTGGGGGGGACGCTGATGGACAGAGTGTGTTAGAGGGCCAAAGTCCTCCCAGGAACTTCCGGGTACCTCCCGAGTGGTCAGGTCCGGGCACGGGGATGAAGTGAGAGCCTGGAGGGACCGCAGGCATGGGCTAGAACAGCCTTGGCCATCAGAACAGTTAGACCAGGGCCATCTCTTCTCTTCGGCCACCCTATCAGCGTCTGGGGAGGAAACTAAGGAAAGCTGCAGCAGCCGAGACCCCAGTGAGCACGGAGCTGGGGTGGGATGGCGCGGGTGTAAGCGTGAGGAGAGAGTGGGGGGTGCTGAGTGGGACAAACCACACAGCCTCCCCACTCTGCCTCTCCGTCTCCTTCTGGCAGAGAGTCGGCAGGAGCCATGGCTCGTGCAAGAGGACGTGCTTTGGGGTGGAGGGCTCTGCCAGCGAGGTTCTCAGATTAGCTCTCTCTCTCTCTGAGCTCTCTGGACAAGGTGGCTGGTCAGTCAGCCTCCCTGCCTGCTGTCTGACTCCTGAACAAAAGCCAGCCGGGAATGGGAAGGCAGGGTAGGGGGTGGGCTCGTTTCGGGCACTGTCTCCAAGCTCTGGATGAGGGCATATTTTCTGTCAGGCGTGTTGTTCTGCGTCCAAGGCTGGTGCCTTGGGTTGCTGCCCTTTGCCCCCAAAGAATGGAAACAAGTGTTCCAGTGCCCCCGTGTGCCCTGCTTCGGGCCTGAGGCTGCCTCCACAGTCCATCCTCCATCGAGCCATCCTCAGTGTTCAGGTGCAGGACAGCACTTTGGCGAGGAAAAGCACGCCCGTCCCTCTCCTAACCAGACCCCTAAAGAGAAGCTGGCTGCACAGGCTGAGCCGGGGGTGGGGTGGGGTGGGGTGGGCTACAAAGGGCACTGCGCCTCTCTGAGCAGCCAGCAAAGGTTTCCCTGGCAGGGGGGCTGGGAGGAGAGTCCTGGAGGGAGGAAGCTGCGCTCCAGCTTGTCTGACTCAGCCCATGTGAAAATGAACAGTGTTCCTTTTAAAAATCAACAATCTTGCAATTTCTGGGATCCGTGGGATTTGTGCAGCTTAGGTTGAGGGTGAGGGGGGAGCAGTTTTTAACACCAAACCACATGAAGGCAAATTCACTGAGAGCCACCCAACCACATCCCCTGCCTTTCATATCGGTGTTCTACCTTCCACAAAAGCTCTGGGTTCTCTGTCATGCTTTCTTTTCTCTTCCTGGATCCCAATTGTCAAGCCTTCAAGAAAATGCACTTCAGTCCTTTGTCACTGAATGTAATTTGATAAACTGAGCAGAAACACACTGCTCTCCCCATCCTTTCAAAAACTGTTACTGCCAGAGAAAGAGGCTGAGGGAAAGAGATCTGAGGTCTTTGAATGGACGTTTAAGCACGAGCGCACGCACACACACACACACACACACACACACAGTCTCATGCACATACCAGGACATAGAGTTGCCTGGGATGGGAGGGGAGGTTGAATCCCAGAGGCTGTGCGTGGGGGCCTGGCCCTGGGGTCCTGGGGCGGATGCCCTCCCAGCTCCCAGCGACTCCCCTAGTTGCAGGCCTGGTTGCAACCGCCCAGTGGGCGGTGCCAGGGCAGGTCCCAGGCTATAAAGGGCTCTTGGCTCCCAGGGCCAGAGGGAACGCCATCGCTGCGGCAGTGTCCCTGCCAGCCACAGCCAGCTTGGGGCACTGCCGGTGTCCCATCGCCACCAGGCAGGCTACACTTTTCCAGGCAGTGCCGATTTGGACACAGCTATCAGCTGCGTTCCTCGTACCTACCCCGTTCTCTCCATCGGCAAGTCCCTTTTTGGGTTGCTTTCTTCTGGGTTGGGTGTGGGGCGGAAGGAAAAGGACTGGGTATGGGGGCTCTAACAGGGGAGGATGGGGGTATTTCCATTTCTTTTTAAAATTCCTTCTGGGGCACGTCTCTGAAGCTGAGATTTCTGGGATGAGGCTCGTTCCTTATTCAGGGAAAGGAGAAAGCAGCAAACTTCTTTCCCAAGGGCTTCCCCTTCCCAGGGCGGCAAGAGGGTGGGTGAGGGGCGCTCTCCTAGCCGGTGGTCTCTGGGAGGTTGGGAGTAAGGAGCCAGGCTGTGCCTGCATCGGACACTGGCAGGTAGAGACCCTTGGACGGGGGTCGTTATCTGTAAAACAAATCTGAAATTTAAAAATAAAATAAAAAATCTAGACAGCCAATGACGACGGGATACCTGGGGGTGGGATGGGAGCAATCACACTAAAGGACAAAGAAGAAGAGAGAAACCCTTAAGAAATAAATAACCGGAGTCCAGAATCAGCTCGGCTCCCACAGCATCACGAATAGCAGGATGGCGCCTCCAAAGAGGTGGCTGGGCCGGGTGGGACTCCGGCAGGTGGTGGTGGTTTGGAAGGGGTCTGTTAGTGTTCTAAACAACAGCCTCAGAGCCTCTGAAACCGAGAGGAAGGGGGACGGACGAGGATTCTCTTCCCCGGGGTCTCTAGAAAGGCAGCATTCATGGCACTGAGGTGATTTTCAAGCAGAGCTGGGTTGACTCCCCACCCCTAACCAGCCTGGACAGGAGGGTTCTCTGCACCCGCCCCCCTTCCAAATAGCCGGGCCACAGTCTGGGAGCGTCCTCTAAACTGTCCTTGAGGACTGGGCACTGGAGGGGCACTGCCGGCCTTGCCGGAAGAAGGGCATAGAGTGGGAGAAGGTGGACAAACAGGCCTCGGGGATGAGTATCTGGGGCCGCGAGTTGGGATCCAGGGCCAAAAGGGCACCGCTGGAGTAGCTGTTTCTGCTGCAATTCTGGAGAGGCAGTGGAGGAACATATCTGAGCTGGAGCCGGTGTCCCGGGGTGGGACCTCTCCTACGCAGGAAACAGAAGGTTGCTACCCCGCTGGACTTGAGGTTTCTCAGGAAAGGGGCCTTGCCATAGGCAGCCATGTACTAAGAGGTCTTAGGATGAACTGAGGACCAGCCTGAGGCCCAGAGAGGGGGACGGGAGTGGAAAGCTGATTTCCCAGGACTCCTGGTTGCCAGTAAGACAGGATGGGGCAAAGAGCAGACAGAACCCCCTGAGGTGAAATTCTGAGCTTTATCCCTCCGGCTAGACTACCACGGTCTGAGTGGGAGACCTAGAAGACTTTGCATAAACTCTGTAGACCCCTGAATACCAGCTCTGCTTCCTGTCCACCGCCCCCTGGTCTCTGCTCTCTGGTCACTGCTAGCTTTTGGCTCTGGTTGGAGGAAGCAGAGGTAGTTTTAGGGAAAAGAAAGTAATTAAGTGTAAGTTTCTAAAAATTCAGGCCCAAACTATGCAAAATTGAATGTAAAATTGACAACTCCCTCTTTTGTCAGCTTGAACGGTCAGAATGGACATTAAAACAAAGGGGCAGCTGCCCTGAGGACAGGATTTCAAGTCTCACGGGGCTGTGTGCTTCCTTGGGGGAGGACTGAGTAGGACAGCACAATGGGGATTGCGGGGGAGGCACTCTGGGCCTCAGTTTTCTTATCAGTACGAAAAGTAATATATATATTATATATATATATATATCTAATATCTAAAATCAGCTTTATTTCATGGGGCTACATGGAGGTGAAATAAAAGAGCAGAAGAGATTTGTGGACTCTTATGGACTGCACACATATAAAAGGGATTTGAAAGGTACAATGCCTCCATTCCTTTGGGCATAGAAAGTCCTGGACACTCCTGGGGAGCTCTGTGCTCTGATGAGGAGCAGGCCTTGGGGCAGACTTTCCCCTGTGAATGGGTGGTTTCTGAGCCCAGGAAGAAGGTGTAGAGGTTGCGTCTTGCCCATTGTCTGCATATTCCAAGAGTGCCTGCAGCCTGCCCTCCATATTCTCCCCGCCCGTTCTGCCAAGCATTGCAAAGTGCATCCATGCAGAACTCCATCTGAACCAGCATCGCGATGACTGATCCCCAGTCTTTCCTGACTGATTTCCAGGTGCCTGAAGGCCTACGGGGATATGAGACACAAGCTGTGAGCCAAAGCTTCAGAGCACTGCAGGCAATAGCTGGAACCCTGGATGTGCCCTGGGGAAAGGATTGTAGATGGGGGTCAGGGAGAGAGTCTGCAGGAGTTCCTGTGAACTCCTCCAGCCAGCCTGGAGGGAGAGGGATGCTTTTGGGGAAAGGGCAGATCATATGCAGGCCAGAATGAGAAAAATATTCTGTCTGATAGCCCACTCTTGCTCCCTGAGCCTCATGGGTTGAGCTGTGACCCACCTTTGGGGCAGTCCACAAGGGGCCAGCCGCATTCCTTCGGCCAAAGGAGGGGTTGGGTGATGTTTGAGAGGACAGGGGTTCAGTCTGGGGCCAGGGGCAGGGTGAATCTGTGACCAGGATTAAGGGTCAATTTGGAATTAGGCTCAGGGGCTTGTTTTAGGTCAGGATGATGGGTCAGACTGAGGTCTGGGGCCAGGGTCAGAAGTCCATCCGAGGTGGATGAAGGAATGTCCTCTGATGGAATCTGACTGGCGAAGATGGTTGCTGACCCTTCTCTGTCCTGGCCACTCCCAGCAAGCCTACTGCACAGACCTAGCGTTCCTACTTCCCCAGCATCTCTGGCACGTCTTAGAAAATCACACCACCGTGGCTTTTCTTCTCTTTTGTCCTAAGTGCTTGTTGGGATTTCAGCAAGGATGGTTCCAATTAGGAAATCCAGCAACTATTGTTGTGGGGCCGTGCTGTCCCTGTGGACATTCCCCGCGACCCCACTTGGTGCCTGAGCAGAAAGGAGTCGGAATGACTTCCCCAGGCCCCCTCCTGACTCCCGCTCTGCTGCTGAATGGGAGGAGAGGATGAAAATGCACAAAAGCCATCTCCAGGAGTATGGGCAGGGAAGGGGACGACAATGGCTTCTGGGGCTGTGATCCCAGCAAAGCCGACACCTTTGTGGACTTTTGAAGTTGGTGGCTGGGAGGTGGGTGTTGTGTGAATTTGTTGACGATGATTCTCTGAGTGTGTGTGCCTTCCTACTCGCTCACCATTTGCCTGTGCATCTCTTTGTATCTCGGTAAGACTATGTGTCCACCGTTTCACAGATGTGTATGTGTGTGTGTGTGTGTGTGTGTCCATCTTTCAGAGACAGATGCCTCTGCGGGTGGGTTCCCCAAGGTCATCTTGCCCATTTTACCACCTTGAGGCCAGTGCTGTGTCTGGGGGTCAGGCTAGATTGTTAGGGGTCTCCAAAATAGTGGGGTCTCAACAATTCCCCAAGCCCCAGTATCACCGAACTTCAGCCCCACATGGGGAGCGAGGTGGGGCTGGCCTCACCACTCCTGGGTGCCCAGTCCAGTTGACTGTCCTGTGAAATCTTCCTATTGCGAGGGCGTGCCCCAGCTCTGTATTTCTGGGGCTACAGTGGTCCCGACAGAAGCTTTGTGAATATCTGGGCCCCAAGCCGTCTGAGGTGGAAGCCTGAGGGCGCTAGGGTGGGAGAGGAGCCCTCTGGGAGCCTACACGCAGGCTCTTCAAGGCTGATCTTCCACTAGGAAGGGACATTGAGGGCCAGAGGAACAGGAATTGCTTCCCCCTGAATCTGTAGTACCATAACTGTCCACCAGGTGGGGTTCCAAGGCAGAGAGTGAGAATCGAGATGCCAGAGCTCTAGAAGCCAGAGATTAGCTTTCAAATCTCCGCCGCCACTTCAACCTCCGAAGCGCTCTTACAGGGAGGGACAGCACATATGCTCGCACCTTAGACGCTCACACACATTTTCTTCAAGTGAACTCTAAAATAGAACACGTATTGGGTGCAGGGGAGGTGTTAAGAGGGGAGTCTAGTTTCGTTTACACACACACCACCCTAAACTGAAGGTGGGATATCAAGACTTCTGCTCTGGGAGTGCGAGAGTGAACGGCAGAGACAAGGGGGCTGTGGGGGGAAAGGACCTACGGGAGAGGGCGAGCCAGGCACTAGCTAGATGATGCCGGGCTTGGCACGCGTAGCTCCATGTATCACAGACACGCAGGAGGAGAGGCCAGATGACAGACGGATGCACAGACACACATATAGCTCCACAGAGAACACACGAACCCGCAGACACACCACCCAGCTCCACAGATGTCGAGCCGACCCAAGGACACACAGGCGCACACACAGGTGCGGCCCCGGGCCACACGCACACCTCGCGCAGGCACGCGCGCCGGGCCCTCTGCGGCCGGCTCTGAGAAGGTGGCCGCGCTCACCCAGCTTGTTTATTTACTCATTTGTATCAATGAACGTTTGTACCCGACTCCTCCCGCCTCCGGGTGCCGGGTGCCGGGGCTGCCGCATTTGTCCTCGGCGCTGGACACTCACCCGGATCGGCACCCGGGGGGGTTCCTCCGACGCTGCGGGGGGCGGAGGGCACTATAAAGTTAGGGGATCCGAGAGGAAGGGCTGCGTCGTGAGCAGCCCAGGACGCGATCGGGGAAAGGGGAACATTGGCGTCTTGTGGGATGAGAGACATATGCGGGTGGTGGTGCGGGCGGGGGGGGGGGGGAGAGACCTCTGCATCGGAGGTTTGGGATGCCCGGATGGGAGATGGGGGACCCCGGCTAAGGAGAATTGGGAGGAGAAATGTTGGCGGGGGCGTTGAAGGGTCCCGGGAGATAGGAGCCGGCGGGATTCCGCGGGATTGGAGCTTGGGACCCCGATCACAGGTTCAGGGGCTTTCAGCGGCCCTCCATCGAGGGGCAGTCCGGCAGAGACCTCAGCCACTGGGGCGACAGCACACACGGGACTGCCCGGGGCGGGAGGAGGGGGCCAGGGACCGGGAGGGAGGAAAAGAGGGAGGGAAGTAGCTTAGCAGCCAAGCGGGCACGAAGCGAGCGCGCACCGTGTGTGTGTGTGTGTGTGTGTGTGTGTGTGTGTGTGTGTGTGTGTCTCCTCTCGTCCGTCTGTAGGTGCCGGGCTCAGCGAGACGCCGGCGAGAAGGAAGAGGAGGCGAGAGGTGAACTGAGTTTGATCCTGCGGCGGCTACAAGTGGGTCCCGGGCGGGCGGCGGGCGGCGGGCGGCCGGGGCGGGGCGGGAGGCCGGCGGGCGCTCACACGCTCCGGCCGCCGGCCTTTCACCACGCCTCCGGCTTTGTGAGCGCAGGGGGGGGGGGGAGTGTGGGGGGTGGAGTGGGGTGGGGGTAGGGTGGGGGTGGGGTGGGGGGGCGGGCTGGCGGAGCGCCCACGGCGCAGCCTCCCGCCTCTATATAAACACACGCATCGCCTCGCTTTGGACTCAAATTCACATTGAGAGAAGCTTTTAAAACCACCAGCCCTGAAATCCTGCCTCCTGCTTTTCCCCCTCTTTCATTCCTTTTGCCTTCCTTTCTTTTTTCCCCCTTTCTTCCCCCAGCAGCAACTCCAGAGCCGAGAGACTGCGTCCCGGGACGGATTGCCTTTTCTTAATTGATACAATAGCCCAGCTCGGGTTTTCACCTCCTCCCCCAACCCCACCCCGCCTCACCCCGCCCGCCGCCGCCGCCGCCGCCGCCGCCGCCCCAGCGCCCGCCCGGGGCTCTGTCGTCGGCCGCGTCCCGTCCCGGCCGCGGCCCGCCGGCTCCGCACCCGCGCTCCGGCTGCCGCGCCCGCCGCGCCGCCTCGCCAGCCGCGCCCGCCTCGGGGGTGCGCGGCGGCGGCTCTGCGGCTCGGGCGCGCCGCCGGGGGCAGCCCGCGGACGCTGGGCTCGGGCCTCTCGACTCGCCTCAGCCGGGGAGCCTTCCCCTTCGCCCCCAAAGTTTCTGGGTTCGTTGGAATTTTTGGATTCAGAGTTTTTTCCCTTTTTTTTTCCACCTAGGAATTTGAGGGGAAAACTTTTGACAAATCGATCGCACTTTCTCTCCGCTAGCTCTTACGAGAGAGGCTCCCGCTGGACAAAGTTTTCCAAAGTTTTCCGAGTGTGATGGTTGCGGGGAGAGCTAATCCACCAGCTTGATTCACGGCTTCATCTCACCACCCTCGAGCAGTCCCCAAGCCCGCTATAAGGGAACAAACAAACAAACAAACAAACAAAGTTACACTCCGAATCTCCTCGAGTCTCCTCTCTCTCTTCTTGTAGGCAATTTTTTTCCTCCCTCTCTCCGCTCCCCTCGCAGCCTCCACTCCCCTTCCCGCGGCCCCTTCCTCCTTCTCTGTTTCGGCTGGAGGTACCAGGACCCCCGGCCGCAGCCTCCCCTCCCCCGCCGTTCGTGTCCCTTCTCATCCGGCCTTCCCCTCCCCCGCCGCGGCCGGCACAGCCAATCCCCCGAGCGGCCGCCAACATGCTCTTTGAGGGCTTGGAGCTGGTGTCGGCGCTGGCCACCCTCGCCGCGTGCCTGGTGTCGGTGACGCTGCTGCTGGCCGTGTCGCAGCAGCTGTGGCAGCTGCGCTGGGCTGCCACCCGCGACAAGAGCTGCAAGCTGCCCATCCCCAAGGGCTCCATGGGCTTCCCGCTCATCGGAGAGACCGGCCACTGGCTGCTACAGGTAAGGGCGCACTCGCTCGGATGCTCTCCGGGGTCCGCTAGCGGCGAGCGCCGGGAGGAGGGAGCCGCGGGCTGGCCAGGGGGCGCCCGGAGCTTGAAGGCACCGGTCCCCGCCCCGCCCCTTCCCTCCTCTTTGCGGGTGCCGTCCGGGCTTCTCCTGCCCGCCTGCGGCGTGGTTTGGAGCCCACTGGCGCCTGGTGCGCAAATTCTGGGAGTTGATACGAGAGGTCCCAGGACCCCAGAGGGCTCCCAAGATTGACTTTCCCCCGTCGCTGGCGACCCAGCAGGGGTCTAGTGGGCTCCCCGCGCGGTGCGGGCCAGAGGGGGCGTCAGGTTGTGAGCCGCTTTCGTCTCCCCTTCGCGTTCCAGGCCCCGGTCGCCGTCGGCTTCCGGGGCTTTGGCGGTGTCCTTGGGACCCGAACACTGAGTCGGGGAGACGAAGGAGCCAATGGCACCCAGAAGTGCCCCTTTAAGACCCCCGGCTGTGTTCCCGCCGCGTCGTCGGCTGCGCTAGGTACAACTGCCTTGGTCCAAGGTCGGAGACAGCGTGTGTATTTTATGGTGGGGAGGGAAGGAGGTACCCCAAAGAAGATGAAAAGCCTGAGACTCGAGGGTTCTTGGCTTTTAAGGAAAAGGGTCTATTTGCTTATTGGGTGGGGACACTGTAGCAAGGGAGAGAAACCTGGGATTGGTGTGTGAGATCCATAGAGTGTGTGCATGTTTGTTGCCAGACGCCTCACGACCGCACGCTGCTGGTGATAATGGGGGTGGGCGCGTCGGGAACCAGACTCAGGTAAGGTAATGGGGAGATTAACCTGGAATTAACCTCGTCAAGTGCTAGACAAACGCGTTTGCAAGTGGATACACACAGAATTTTTTCTTTTGGGGGTGGGGGACGCCCCTGGTCAACCGCGGGAAGTGTGTCGTGTTCGCGTGTGCACCGGTGTTTGTCCGGAGGATGCTGATGGCGGTTAAGAGAAGCATAAATGTCCTGAAGACAACCCGGGCAAGGGAGAGGTGGGGCGGGAGGCGAACGCAGAGACCTGTGGGTTTAGAAGTGCGAAAGCAAGGCTTGAAACTAACAGACGCGTGCAATCCGCGCGCGCACCACACTTACACCCTGCCGGCCCCGCCCCGCGCCAAGTGACAGCGGAGCGGGGGCGAGGAGGGTGACGCGCGTTTCCTCTGCGGTGTGGTCTTCCCAAGTCCCAGAATCGGCCCATCTCTTTTGGGGTTGTTCAGGCAGTGGGGAGGGGTTCGCTTTCACCAATAGGGCTACCCTCCGCAGAGAAATCCCCAGAGCCTCTCCCTTGCCGCCACACTTAAAGAGTTAACTGCGGCGGTGGTCTAGGCTTTTGGCCGAGAATTTAGGAAATAAAATACCTCATACGGGCATCAGCTCCTGTCTTGTTAGAGCCAATCTGCGGAATGCATGGTCTGTCCCCACCTCCTTTTCCTGACCTTTCTCTGCCATCCAATGCCCCCCTGACCTTTTCTCTAAATCCCACAAGGGCCCCTTGGGGCTCCGTGTCCAACCCGCACAGAAGATGGGAAAAGGGAAGCAGGCCTACACCTCCCCTTCCATCAGCCCGTAGGGCCCTAGACTCCGCCGTGGGAGGGACATGGGGGATGCCTGTAGGAGACCGCTGAAGGGGTTAATGGGAGCCCTCTGAATCCCAGCTTTATTTTTTTGGAGTCATTTATCAGATTTTACGGGGAGACCTCCAAGGGCTCTCCGTTTCCACCGTGCGCCATCTAAACAGAGCCTAGGGCTAAAAATACAACATTTTTGTATAAATTGGACTCGCGGCCCGAGCGGCCGCCCCTATGAAAGTCCTCTTTGTGAAGACCGTGGAAACGGCGGACAAATAACTCTTTATTAATGCCACAAAAAACGCACTTTAATTATAGTTAGGCAGATCAGAGGCGGGAGGGGGGCGGCGGGAGAGAGGCGGCGGCGACCTCGGAAAATTCACAACCCAACTTTTGTGTCGAAAGAAAAGAAAAACAGAGGAAAAGAAGGAGAGGAGAGACGGAGAGTCAGACGGAGCGAGCGAGACGGGTATAGCAGACGGAGGGAGGGAATCCCGCTCCTCAACCCCCCTTGGTCGCACCTCCATCCTCGCCTAGAATTCTCTTAAAGGGATAGACGCCGTCTAGAACCGCGGCAGGGTCGGAGAGCTCTCTCCTCCCCCACAACCTGGGAGTGGGGTGGCGTCCCCCCGCGACCCAGCCCCCCTCCTGGAGGCGCGGGCGCTCTGGGCTCTCTCCCTGTCGCGCGCCCGGGCCGGGGCCGGAGGCGCATGTGGAAAAGTGATTAGGGATCCGGGTTCTGCAGAGTCACTTTTCGGCTGTGCTGGGGTGTGTACACATCTAGTTGGAGAATACTTTTCCGTAGAAGAAAGGAAAGTGAGGAGAGAGACCAACCTAGGAAAAGGGGACCGCCGAGGTGTCCCTTCGGGGGTGCGTGACTCGGTAGGTCTGGAGTCCGCATCCGCACTTCGTTGGCGGCCGAGAGCTACGGCCGGACAGGTGGCGCCCCTCCCCTTCCCACCCGGTGCCGCCCCGGCGGGATAAGGGTTAACGTGGGGTGGGGTGGCGAGTGCCTACGTCAAAGGTGAGCGGGACGCCCCTGCCCCCGCCCCTCGGAGGTCCCCTCGGTTTCCGGTACCCGCGCGGGGGCCCGCTCAGCCAGCTCCTCTGAGAGCCGGGCCGGGGCCGGGGCTGGGGCCTAGGCGTCCTGGGCTCGCGCCGCCGCAGCCGCCGCCGGGGATCCGGTTACCTGCGACAGCCGCCCCGCCCTGCCCCGCCCCGCGGGAAGCGCCTTCCTCGGAGCTCCCGTTCCAAACTCCTGGGCGGCGACGAAAATCCTTCTCAGTTATTCCCAGGGCACATTGCATTAGGAAAATCGCTGCTCTCGGCCCGTGACCCTACCTTGCAGATCCCTCAGAGGGCCGCCGGGTCCCTTCGCGGCCCACCCCTGAGAACGGAGGAAACCCCAACCCCCTTCTGTAGTGACTGCCTCCGGGCACCGACCGCTCACCGCTATAAATAATCTTTGGCCTGCGGCCACCCCGCGGGGTCTCGCCAGCCCGTGGCCGAGAGCCTGGAAATATTTATTCCGAGAGGCTCCGGAGCGTGGGGCGGGGGAGCGAGGGGGAGGGGGGCGAAGGCTCTAGCTTTGGGTCCCGCGGTCCGGGATACCTTTTTCCTCCCGCAAGTCATTACTAAACACCCTCCCGAGGGGTGCCCCGGGCCTCCCGCCTCCTTGCATTATTTATTATCCTCTAGGCCCTACTTCCCAGTTCTTGTGCATGCTATGAAAAATAAAACCTTCGTGCGTGTTTGTATGGGGGGGGGGAGCAGGGGACTGGTGGCCTGAGCGGGGTCCTCCGCCCCTTCCCCGAGAGCCCTTCAGGCTGGGCCTCCCGGACATCTCATCCGGAGATGTACGCTCTGAGAGAGGTTTTTTTTTTTTCCCGTGGCTCCCGCAGGGTTCCGGCTTCCAGTCCTCAAGGAGGGAGAAGTATGGCAACGTGTTCAAGACGCACTTGCTGGGGCGGCCGCTGATTCGTGTGACTGGCGCAGAAAACGTGCGCAAGATCCTCATGGGCGAGCACCACCTCGTGAGCACTGAGTGGCCACGCAGCACGCGCATGCTGCTGGGCCCAAACACAGTGGCCAACTCCATCGGCGACATCCACCGCAACAAGCGCAAGGTAAGCGCTCTGGGTTAAGAACCCCGCAACCCTGCTCCGACCCTCTTCTTCTCTGTACCAGCCTCGGGTGTAAGGAGTTCGCAGAGCCCGGGAGACGCCCCCACTCGAATCTGAGACCCCATCTGTACACCATGCCGGAGGACCCCGCAGTTCCGTGCCTCGAAGTCTGCGGTCTAGGTTCCAGAGCTGGCAGGCCTCCTCTGGGTCTGCCCGTTTGTTGGCTAGCTGTGCCTTTCCCACTACCAGGCCCAGCGGGGGGCTGGCTGTTCGGGGTGAGGGAAGTGGTTTAGAGGGAGCTTGAACGTGCAGGGACTAGGGCGTCCAACGCCTGTCCTCGCGGTGCTCCACAAAATTAAAAAGAGAAAAGGGCAGATGGTGGTCCATGCTCCCAAGGCCTGGAAACGGATCTTTGTAAAACCAAACCTAGCCTTTCTGCCACCGGTTGCTTGATTAAGGTAGACGCGGCAAGCGCTGGGAGCCGAGCACCCTGTGCGAGACGGTCGCGGAGCCTCGCCCGGGAGGGGTGAGATGAAGTCTGGGCCACTGCTGCGAGAACCAGTCTGGATGGCGGAGGAAGGGCGAGGGGTGGGAGAGCAGCGGCGGCGCTGCAGGGGATCAAAGTGCACCTACCCCCTCCCATAAAGAGGAAGAGAAAGTGGGTGTTTATCCTGTGGATTTCCCGAGCGCCTGCAAGAGGCGCGGAGGAGGCGAGCCAGCGCGCACGGAGCGAGCCTCCCCGCCCCCTCACAGGGCTGCGCCGCCGCCGCCGCGGCTCAGAGCGCGGGCGGCACGTGCTGTTTGAACTGCAGTAACCCGAAAGCTGAGCCGCCGGCGGGCGGGGCGGCGGCCCGCAGGCTTAAAGCCGCCAGTGAGGGGGCGCTGCACGACCTCCCCTCCCTCGGTGTTTTCCATTAGGTCAGAGGACTCATCCAGGTTTGAAACCTGAAGGGAAGAGAGGCAGCCTCTGATCTGACCGGAGGAGTGGCAGAGTCTGGGAGGGGGGCGGGTAACGGTGAGCAGCCCTCTCGGCCAGAAGGCCATGTGAAGTGGTCTTTGTGAACGTAGGAATTAATCTTGTAGTATTTGGTGTCTTCTGCACTGCTTGCGACGAGTAGTTCTCCATTGTAGACAAGCAGACAAAAGGCGGCAAAATCTGATGGAAGAGACAACTTCCCCCCCCCCCCCCCGCCACCCCCCCCCGCCCCGCGATAAAGCACGTACTGGAAGGGGCTCCTGAAGTAGTCTTCCCCATCTGCCTCACTAGAGCAGGAAGCAGCTAACAATTCCAGGGGGCAGATGAGGAGTGGCTGGGAGGGGGCTATAGGCTCAGGAATGGGGGGCTTATAAAATGTGCTGGCCATTATTTTTTTCCTAGTCTTTAGGACTCCACCCAAAGCCTGTTCCAAAGAGTGAGGAGAGAGCCTGAGATTCAGAAACCCAGCTCCGGGGAATACGTCTGCTTCCTCATTTTATTTTTATAGAGGCTTTGACAAGAAAAGTTATCATCCCCTTCTCACAGAAGGGGACACAGAGGCTTGGAGAGTTTGAGGGACTTGAACCAGGTCAGGAAGCCAAGAAAGGGCAGGACAGGGCATGCAACACAGGCATCGGTGAGATGAGTTGTTTCTGGGCCACCAAGCAGAGCCCTACTTAGTCCTGCCCACCTGGGCTTGCCAGAAACTGGTGGTTGGGGGTGGGGAGGAAGGAGAAGGCTGGATCAGGACCAGAGTGTGAGACCCTGGGGGTACAGAGGGCTTGCTGTTGCCTTGTGGTTCCACCCACCCGGTGCCCAACTTGGCTGTGGGCCTCCAGGTGGGGAGGGCTCCCTAGAAAGCCCCCAGGTTTGGCCCACATTGTCCATTTGGGAGGAGGGAAGGAGAAGGCATGATGAATGCTGCCAGAGGAATGCACAGGGAAGGAAGGGGGAGGGAAGGATAGGGATGGAGCAGGGGTGGGGCCTGACACTGAGAGCCACATTGATGGTCTCCCTCTTTGGGGTACCCTATTCTCTAGTTCCTTGGGGATAGGAGGTGGCCAGAAAGCAGTTCATCCTGACAGAGGCTTGAGAACCCAGGGCAGGGCGCTCCCAGTGTGTGTACTAGTTGATGCTTGCTATGTGGCATTTATATGGGTCCTATGGTAAATGGGTGGACGAAAGGGTCTCCCCCCACCCCAATCTCTCTAATTCAATTTTCCATAAACTTAGGTTTGCTGAGCCAAATTGAAGGCTTTGGACTAGGTAGACACAGAAGTGGGAATCTCGGTCTTTGCCTCAAGAAGTAGGATCTAGCTGGAGGGACGAGAAGAGAATGAATATTCAGGGACATATTGTTGGTCCTGGAGAAAATGGCTAGTCTGCAGGACCCCAGTGCCCAGTGGACCCAGCCTGGGCAAGGTCGGGGGTGTGCCACGCACGATGCCTTATCCAGTCCACTCTGTAGTCAGGGACCTGGCTGGTGAGCAGGCCACTGGGCCGGGCCCAGGCCTGGTTAGGATGTCCTCACAGGAAGTACAGCCCAGGTGTGCTGGGGCCCGGCTGGCTGGCAGGGAACTAGGAGCGTCACTGTTTCCATTGGGGCTGGTGGCCCACCCCTTCTCTGGGAGGTCCGGCCAGATGTGCTGGGAAGGGGTTCCTTATAGCCATCGCTGCACTCCAGGTGTTTGCCCTGCTGTCCTGGTGGTCTAGGGCCAAGATGGGCGGGGTTGTTAGGGAGAAAGTCCGGAAAGTCTTGCCCAGTCTAACAAAATGCTCTCTTGGAGAGCCAGGCCTGTGTCCCTATAGCCACTACCTCAGACTCTGTCCCTTCTCTTTTGTAACTTCCCTTCCCCCAGGGGTCTGGGGTGTCTCTGATAATGGGGGAGGGATGTCATCCTTCTTTGTGTGCAGAGGCTGGGGTAATTACCCTGGAAGGGTGGATGGAGTGTGGGAGGGGAGATTGGGGAGAGAGTTGTCAGACACACAGAGGAGGAGTTGGGGGTAATTACAGAAGCTCCAGTGCACAGCCCCACACACCAGAATCAGGCATTTCCTCTTTTCCTTTGGAGATAGGGCCGAGCCTTTCGGCACCAGAGAGCCAGCAGTTTCAGGGCACCTCAGACAGTAGTAGCCCTCCCCAAACTTGGAGAGCATCCCAGAGAATGCACTTAATCCTGGATTTCTGGTGTCCTGGAGATGGCAGGCATGGCTTTCCCTTCATCTCAGACTCCTGGCTACAGGGACTTCTGTACCCAAGGCTGACGTGGGGGAGCAGCTCCCCAGGCTTTGGAGGTAAGGATTAAGAAGGCCTGCCTCCCCGCACACCATCCCTCAATGACCTGGCCTTTGGGCCCTGTCTTGGGTAGGAGTGGAGGTCAGGCTCAGGATCACTGCACTCCTCTCAGAGACCCTGTGCACCCTGCAGTCTGTGTTGGGGTAGAGAGTCCAGGAAGTGCTTCAGCAGGAGGGCAGAGCCAGGAGGGTTTGGGGGTCTTTAGGGAAGCCAGCCCAGACCCGCTCTAGATGGCCTTTGGACCAGTGCACAACCTCTGGCTGCAAAGTCTCCCCAGGCTCAGCTCGGGGCAGAAGTTCCCACCTGTACTGGATAGGAGGGTGGGTGGCGCGGCCAGGCAGCCCCGCTACTGAGAGCTCTGCCCCAGCCCCTTGGCAGAGGCACACAGCCTTTGTTCTGCCAGCCCCAGAAGTCCTTCACTCAAAAGTTACTGTAGCAGTAGCCGGTGGGTGCAGGGGCCACCGAGGGCGCGGGTGGCAGGAGCGGATCTCTCTGAAGGTCAACGGGGGAGGGAGCCCATGGCCAGCCAGCCGCCAGGGCGCCTGGGAGTGGGTGCCTCCCTCCAGTTGCCCTGTGCCAGGCAGTGGGCGGGTGGGCTGGCTGGGTGTAGGGTTCACCCTCTCCCGTTTCCCTCCTTTCTCTGTCCTCCCAGGGCAGGGAGGGGTCCAAGGCTATGATGCTGGGGTGTCTGCTCACTTTCCAGCCTTGGGAGACAATTCTGGCCTTGACAGGGAGGGGAGGCTTGGCTGGGGTCTGCTCTGGCCCTGAGCCCCCTGTGCCAGCCATTGTCTCTGTTCAGGATGGCCCAGGCTGAAAGACCGGGGTTAAGAGCGTGCCTCTAGGAGAAGAGAAATGCTGAGAGCAGGAATATAGTAACCAGAACAGCTGGCCTTTTCCTTAGAATAAACTTGGCCATAAAGAAGCGGCCCCTTAGGGCTCTTAGATAAATTCAGAGCTCCCGGGATTGGTAAGAGGGTGGCTCGTGAGGTTTGGAGTGGTGAGAGATGGGGTTCCCTGCCATTGGTGAGTGTGGCCAGTCATGGTCTGGACTGTGACATTGGGAGAACCCTTCCCCCCTTGGGCCTCAGCTTTCTGAGGGGGTTTTGCTATGGCTGGAAGAAGGATGAGTGTCTCGGCAAACCTAAACCTTCAGATTCTGTGGCTTAGGTATCTGCCAAAGGCTGCTCTCCCTCCCCCACCATGTGCTTTTGTCCTGGGGACAGAATTAGAGCTAGAGTCAACTGGGGGACAGACCCTCTGTTCCCATAGGTGCTTCCCAGAAGCATGCCCAGGCTGGGGGGTCTGGGCTGGCCCCTCCCAACCAGAGGGGCTGAGACGGGATTGGCTCAGGAGGCCGCCAAGGTGAAGTCCAGGCCCAGTGGAAATGCCAGGCATCTGGGAAGATGACGTCCTCTCTTGTCCTCCCCCTTACTTGAGTTTAAAGTACACACCTTGGCGTCACCCCTGTGCTGTGCGGACAGCTGCCTCGGAGGCTGCCTGCCCTCTGTTATTCTTTCCACTCCGCAGGCTGTGGCTCCGGTGGCTTGGCTTGGCGGGGTGGCCTGCCCAGGCCCCCACCCTCCTGGGCAGCCGCTTCCATTCCTCCCAGTCTGAGTCACTGGCCCAAGGAGTAGGTTCGCTCTCTGACTCTTCCCGCTCCCGAGGCTGCCTGTCCAGAGGCTGTCTGTCCGTCTGTGCATTCATGGCCACCAGCTGAGAAGGGGGAGGCTATCTGGCTGAGCAGGTCAGCAAGCAGGGCTCTGGGGCTCCAGTGTGCCACTCCTCTCCCAGGGGCTCTATGTGACAGGCAGGAGGGGGAAGCATGTATAGAAACAATTATGGAGGATTTGAACCTTGACAAGCCCCCTAGTGTCCCACCCCTACCCCCTCCCATTCAGGGGAGAGAGCGAGAACAAGGATGTAGACCCTTGAGCCAGTTGCTTTGCTGGAGAAACTGATGGGGTGATGGAGGGTTTCCAGGCACGCCCTCCAAGGCGAGAGCCCATCCTGCGCTGCGCCGCGTCTGTGCCTGGGAGTTCTCGGGTCTCCCGTGACACTCTGCTTTCTCTGTCCCGGCACCAACCCTGGTGGGAAGTCCATACCTGCTGTTCCCTCTGCAGGGCTTTGCCTGGGCCACAGCTGGTTCCCGATGACCTTTGTCCAACATTCTTGGCTCACTTTTGGGAATTCCTAGGGAAGCCCCAGAGGGAAACAAAGCAGCTGTGGCTCCTGTTACAACTGTGGTCAGGGCAGTCGGCTCTGGGGGCTGGGAACCCTTCCTCTCTTCACACCGCGCAGCTCCGCTGGGCGCCTTCCCGTGTGCCCGAGTCCTGACCCCGCCCGCCCGACGTGGCCCAGGCCTCCCTGTGCCCTGGCCAGCACCTCCGCCTCCTCCTGGCCTTTGTGGTGGGTGGTGGTTTCTGGGCTGCCTCGGCTGTGGGAAGTGCCCTCGTTGTTAATCCTGGGCACCAACCCAGAGATGAGGCCCGGGAGTTTTCCTGGTGCCTGGGAGGCCCTGATGTCTGTGGAGCCGCTGGGCTGGAAGCAGGGGCATGGACTGGATGACCTTTGAGCAAAGTCCTCTGGGCTCAGAGCGCCTGCAATCTCCCTTTGCTTCACTTCTCGGTTGGCCATTTTCTCCGCCTCGGAGGGCTCTGAGAGGAATCATGGGTGAGATGGCTAGGTGGAAAGGGACCCAAGAACATCCAGTTAAACTTCTCATGAAACCAGTGGGGAAACTAATCCCTAGAGAGGACAGTGACCTGGTGGCTGCCACTGATGAGTCAGGGTCAAGAAAAGAACCCTGGACCTGGCTGTAATTCCCTTTTCAGAAGCCCCAGCCCAGAGGCTTGCAGGTGCAGGGTGGCAGAGGGTTTCCTGGGGATCATTCCCAGCTCCTCATAAGGACCCCTGTCTTCCTAGAGGTGACGTGTGGACCTCTTACCCTCGGAGTCCATCTGCTTAGTCTCAAATCCCCCTTGGTCCTCCTGCCCTCTTTGGACCCCAAGGTTTGAGAAGGAGCAGTTCATCTGGCCATCACTAGAGGGCGCAGGGAATGTAACCTTTGGGGCAGGGCAGGGCAGGGCAGGGCAGGGTTCCTCAATGGGTCACATCTGGCCAGTCCTTAAAGTGCAGTGGGGGTCCTCAGAGCGCCTCCTTTAGTAACCCTGGGATGGCCCCTCCTGGGCCACTGTAGCCTGCTTGGAGTGCGTGCATGGGGGCCTGGTAGGCCCTTACCAGGTGACTCATGCAGTGCCAGATTCTGGACTCTTTCAAGGGGACGGCATCTACTTTGGGACACATAGATGCTGGCATTTATGTGCTCTGTACATTGAAAGGAACCACAGAGCTCACGTCTTTCAACCTCACCATTTTATAGATGAGGAAACTGAGGCTGGGGGGCGTGATTAGGCCATGGTCACACAGTAAGTTGGTAAGTTAAAACTCACGTCTCTGGATGCCCAGTCTGCCTTTGCAGAGTCACCACCCCACTGCATATTAGAGTGTAGCTGGCTTTGACACTGACCAGTCTAGGTCTGCATGGCCTCTGTCCTGTTATCCATCGCCACATGCCCACCTTTGGGCTCAGGTCTCCTGGTGCTGGGAGCCTGGCCAGCCCTTGCCCCCATCCCCTCCATGACAGTACTCAGTTGGCCCTGGACTGGCTGGTCCTAGGCCAGGTGTGGCCTCCCTCTCCCTGCCTGCCCCCACCTCCAGTCTCCTCACTGAGGCCTGGTAGCCACAGAGTATCTTTCTGCCTCCCTGATGAGCATTTTGGTTTTGTAAGGGCCCTTAGTTGGCCAGCACTGGGCTTTGGGGACTGGGCCCCATTCCCACCCCATAAGAGCCAAACTTGGAATCCTGAGGACACGGGGTGTGTGTGTGTGGGCGGGGGGTACTGAGGCAGAGAGCACACTGCCTTTATCCATAGTCCTCTGAAGAGAGTAGCAGCTGAAGTCTCCCTTGTATATTCCTGGGACCCCCACAACTGAGCAAGGTGTGAGTGACCCATTCAGGCCCGGGCTGCCCTTGGCCACTTCCCATCATCCTTTTACATTTCAGCTGTCCCTTAATAGCAAGAGCAGCCCCGAACAGTGCTGGCTTCTCTGCCCCTCACTGGCCTCCTTCCCTCCCTCCGTCTGCCCACCGGGAATTTCGGAATGAAAGTGCTATTGTGAATGCCTGGCTGGGCCACTGAAGGGCCAGCACTGTTATTTCTGCAAACCAGCCCTCCCATTAGCCATGCAGGGCTGAGGCCAGGAAAATGTTACCTTTTCCTCCTCGAGCTGACTGCAGGGGAAATTCTCACATTTACAGTTTGTGCGGTGGTTGTGTTTGGGGGACAGGAGGGGAGGGTGAGCGCGTGTGTGTGGTTTGCGTGGGTCAGGGTAGGGGGGCTAGAGGAATATTTGTCTCCTTCTCCTGTGCTGTCCCTCCCCTCTCTGCCTTCCCCAGTGACCTTTCCCTCGCTGTTGGTGGAGGTACCCCCTTCTGCTCTGGACTCTTGGAGGGGGTAGAGGATGTTGGTTATGAGTGGGACACACAGGCGATCAGTAAATAAACTAACGTTGTCCCCTCTCCTGTACACTGTGGTCACCAGTGTGAAAACTGTGCTGGGGCATTTGGGTAAGGAGGGGGCAGAGGGTGTTACTGAGGAAGCAGGAGGATGGAAAGCAGAGAAGGTGGAAATAGGGACTCACTGGCTACTTAAAATGGACCAGGAAGATGCAGGGCACTAAAAGAGCTTCTGTTTGGCTTTGTGATCTTTTGGGGTGGAAAATCTTGCCCCCATTCCCCTGCCTCCAGGCCTGGCCACATTGAAGACATTTTTGTGGCACAGCTATTAACAGACGGCCTGGGATCTGCACCCAGTAGGTGTTTCCCAGGGAATAAGAGCAATTTGGTCTCAGGAAGTCCTGCCTGTGGTCTAACCTCAGACTCTCTTGTCCTCCCATCAGTGGAGAAGAAGAGCCACCTAGTGCTTTCCATCTCTTCCTCGGCCAGTCCTCGCACCTGTGTTCCACTCCTCCTGGGGGCTTCTGCCCCTGTGGCCTGGGAGTTTGGGAATGGGTTCCTGTCGCGGAGGGGCCACTCCTCCGCAGCCCTGCCCAGCACCCCGTTGCATGCTCCCCAAAGCTGATACAGCCACATCACCTGCAGACCTGCTGGCGGCTGGACTGCCCAGTCCACAGGGCTTTGCCACTGTTTGGAGCACATGCTTTTCTGGGCGTCAGGAAAGGAGAGGACAGCTCACATCTCCATGTGATGACATGGAAGGTCCTGACTTTGAATAAAAGTGCCCACGAATGGTGTTTTAAGCCTGTCCTTCCCCTGGTTCTGCCTCAAGGCATAGGCAGCAGGAGGGGCTTTGGAGGTAGGCGAGCCAGCAGGTGTTTGTGTCTAGAGCTGGAAAGCGGAGCTCAATTGGAGTGGGGACGCAGAGTCTCTGTGGCCACCGTCCTGGCTGCATGCTTCAGTGGGGCCCCCTGGGAGCCGAGAGGGCCGGCACGAGCGCCTCTTGCCACTGTCCCCTGCCCTCCAGGTCTTCTCCAAGATCTTCAGTCATGAGGCCCTGCAGAACTACCTGCCTAAGATCCGGCTGGTGATCCAGGACACGCTTCGCGCCTGGAGCAGCTGCCCTGAGGCCATCAACGTGTACCAGGAGGCGCAGAAGCTCACCTTCCGCATGGCCATCCGTGTGCTGCTGGGCTTCAGCATCCCCGAAGAGGACCTTGGCCACCTCTTTGAAGTCTACCAGCAGTTTGTTGAGAACGTCTTCTCCCTGCCTGTCGACTTGCCTTTTAGCGGCTACCGACGGGTGAGCACCCAGGGCCTGGGAGGAGAGGAGATGGGGCATCCATGAACCCACTTGGAGTGAGATGGTGGCCGACCACTAAGACGCTCACTGGTCACACAGACAGAGGGGAGGTGTCAGCAGAAGGGTGGGGGTGGAGCCTTCACCTGCTGGTCTCTGCAGCTTAGGTGGGAAGTTCTCAGAGGAGTCCTTTCCTCGTGGCCCTCCCGGCCGTGGGAGGGGGCCCTTCCTCTTTGGTAACCAGGCGGCCTCCTTCTCCCCTCAGGGCATTCAGGCACGGCAGATCCTGCAGAAGGGCCTAGAAAAGGCGATCCGAGAGAAACTGCAGTGCACCCAGGGCAAGGACTACTCGGACGCACTGGACATCCTCATTGAAAGCAGCAAGGAGCATGGGAAGGAGATGACCATGCAGGAGCTGAAGGTGGGGGCGGCCTCCCCAGTGGTCAGCGCGAGCGCCCCATACTCTGTTTCTACCCCTTCTGCTCCCGGCCTACAGGGACTGTCCCTGACCAGCTGTGGTGGCCATCACTGCATGGGGCTGGGGCACTTGACCAGAAAAGAGACCGTGTCCCCGTCTGCTTAGTGTGCAGACTGATGGGGATAGACGAGAAGCATCCACAGTGGGTGGTACCGCCCCCCACCACAGCTTCTGTGCACCCACACTCTCCATCCCACCCACAATCCCATCCACCATTTAGGAAAAGGTACTGAAAATTGGCCCCTAGAAACCCCGCGCACATTTGGTGTCGGTGGCTTCATTGACCCCCTCGACCCCTCGACCCCCTCCACCTCCCGGTATTCACCATTTCAGTGCATCATGGTCCCCAGAAGGGAAGCCACTTGCGTGAGGGCAGCCTCAGTCCTTGGGGAGGAGCAGGGAGATTTGGACCTGACTCGGGTCTCCTCCCATCCTACCAGCCTTTTCAAACTGGTGGCACTCAATACCGTCTCCCAGCCTGTCTGGTACTCGCTAAGCCCAGTCAGGCTGCCAACACCAAGACTGTCCACACTGGCCTCCAAGAAGGGCTTCCTGCCCGCCCTTTTTTAGGGTGGGTGTACCACCTGAGGAGGGATTCATCAACTCATCCTGGTCTCGACTCTGCCACCCGCATGCCTGCCAGGTGCCCACGGAGACTTCCTGAAGACTCCGCCATCCCCACTGTCTGTGCTCACCCTTAGTCTGGCTCCTGCTTTCCCCCTGGCGAGCCATTAGGAGCTCCAGTGACCTTCCCGTTTGACAAGAAGTGTTGTGCCTCGTAGGTGGTGCCACGGCGAGTCAGAAACCCAGGTCCCTTCCCTCTCTTCTCTAGGCCTTCACGTGTAAAATACAGGGTTCGGGATGAGGCGACCCGCTGAGACCTTTCCCTGGGGTACCCAGTGCCCAGGTGTCTTGCTCCCCTGAGAACCCTGGTGGGGTCTGAGGCTTCTGGGGGCCACCTCCGCTCAGCCCAGCACACGTCCCCGTGGGTGTGGTCCCAGGTCACCTCCCCAACGCCGTCATTACTCCTGACCTCCTACTAGATGTCCTGGGGATGGAGGAAGGGGCTGCGGCTGCCAGCTGGAAAGCCCCAGTGTAGACCCACCCTGCTCGCCACGCCGGGCCTGGCTCCTTGAGATTTGTCCTTTTTCTTCTGTGAGCTCACTGCGCTGATTAGGCCTGCTGGGGCTGGCTCTGGAATCCAGCAGTGAGGGAGAAGCAGCCCTGCCCCAAGGGACTTCCAGGCTCGTGCCTCTGCCCTGGACTGTAGCAGCTAATTCTCCTGCCCAGCCGGGGGACTGGCCCTGTGACCTGTGTCTGTTGTGGCCCGGATGCCGCAGCAACGTGAGGCTCAGAGGCAGGCCCAGCTAGACGAGCCTGGGGCACGGGGGATGCCGGTGGAGCGGGGCTGTCCCCGCGCTGGATCATCGACGATGCCTCTCTCCTTGCCGCTGCAGGACGGGACTCTGGAGCTGATCTTCGCAGCCTACGCCACCACTGCCAGTGCCAGCACCTCGCTCATCATGCAGCTGCTGAAGCACCCAGCCGTGCTGGAGAAGCTGCGAGAGGAGCTGCGGGCCCAGGGCATCCTGCACAGTGGCGGCTGCCCTTGTGAGGGCACACTGCGCCTCGACACCCTCAGCGGGCTACACTATCTGGACTGTGTCATCAAGGAGGTTATGCGCCTTTTCACACCCATTTCTGGTGGCTACCGTACCGTGCTGCAGACCTTCGAGCTTGATGTGAGGCTGGGCCCTGCGGGGCTGGGGCTTTGGGGATCCTTGGGAACATTGCTTTGGGGGTGGGGGCTGGCTGCTGGGAAAGAACAGCCTTTTTGTCAGGGTACTTCAGTACCCAGATGCTGGGTCAGATGAAGCTAACCCTGGTATCATAATGGAAGTTGCATGTGGACATCTGTAAACAAGAGACAGGACTAACATGCTGAGGGGGGAGCTGTGGGGGGAGGGGGTGCCACAGTGGGGGGCCTCTAGAAACATCTGGACCTGTGGGGCTGGCAGGCAGAAAGTCATCTGCCCTCTCTCAGACCTCCTCCGGCTTTCACCACCATACCTCACCCCTGCCCCCGTCTTGCCTCCAGGGTTTTCAGATTCCCAAAGGCTGGAGTGTCATGTACAGCATCCGGGATACCCACGACACGGCACCTGTGTTCAAAGACGTGAACGTATTCGATCCAGACCGCTTTGGTCAGGCACGGAGTGAAGACAAGGATGGCCGCTTCCATTACCTCCCGTTCGGCGGCGGCGTCCGCACCTGCCTGGGCAAGCATCTGGCCAAGCTGTTCCTGAAGGTGCTGGCGGTGGAGCTGGCTAGCACGAGCCGCTTTGAGCTGGCCACCCGGACCTTCCCCCGCATCACCTTGGTCCCTGTCCTGCACCCCGTGGATGGCCTCAGTGTCAAGTTTTTTGGCCTGGACTCTAACCAGAACAAGATCTTGCCAGAGACGGAGGCCATGCTGAGCGCCACAGTCTAAACGTGTCTGGCCCATACCCCCACCTCAGCCCAGCCAGGCGGGGTGGGGTGGGGTGGTGGTGGTGGGAGGCACCAGAAGGGTCGAAACCTGTGTGTGGGAGGGGGCGGGAACGTGGGGAAGGGGGAGCGGCCCCCCATACCTTACCCTCCCCTGTTTCCTCTCCCTGGCAAACCCTACCCAAAGCCACAAGGGCCCCGTCCTTCCAGGGGAAAGGCTCTTCTCCTGGCTCCTACTTCTCTCCAGTCCCTCCAGTTCCCACCAGCTTAGCTTCTGGGAAGGGGCATGGCGGGGCACTCTGCATGCCCATTACAGTGTTAAAAGTCAGTGGCTTGGCTGTCGCATTTGCTTGTCATGTTCTGAACTGGTCCCACCTCTCCCATTTCTTTTGGGCCCCTTTAGTCTGAGGACGGGTGGTTGAGGGGGAGGGAGGAAAAGAGGTGCCCCGTTTGGGGCTCTCTTCAGCACCCCCCTCCCTTCCTGCTTTGACTCAGACTGGTAGAGTGTCCCTCCTGGTGTGGCTGCCCAGGAATAGCATACTGGGTAAGAGAACACGAGTCACCCTCGGTAGAGGGGGGGGCTGCAAGCAGCCTGCAGGGGCCCCACCCTGTTGCCAGTTTGGACATTTGAAATTACCTATTGCTGCTACTTTTTCTCTCTCTGACCTTGGGGCAAAGGAGCCCCAGGCCCTGTCCTCCCAGCACCCTCCCTGGTGGCCCTGGGCATGCGCACTGACATCCTCACCTTCCTGCCAGGCAGCCTTGAGCCCATCCTACTTCCCTGTTACACACATGCCCAAGGCCTTTGGCTCATGGGCTGCCCGCTGCCCCTCACCCCGGACCCTCCCCACTCCCCCCATATTTATTCACTCATACAACCGAATCTTGGCGTTCCCGGGGACTGGAACAAGCATCTCTTCTGTCCCCAGCCTCCTTCCCAGCTGTCCAGGGCAGGGCTTCTGCGAATGGGTCCTCCCACCCACGGGCTCCAGACCTTCTGTGGGTTCAACCTCAGAGCCTCACTCTCCGGGTGAAGTCCAGTGCCTCCACCTTTGCCCCCTGGCGGTGGTGGGGAAATGGCCCCCTGCCTCCCCCCCTGCTCTGTCAAAAACCCTGTTCACATGGGGATTTGGAGGCTGCCACAAGCTCTTGCTTGGCCACTGTTCACCCCGGTGCCCCCCACTCCTCCTAGTGAGCATGGGGAAGTATACGGGTTCTTTCCTCTGACAGGGAGTGAGGGCCCCTGTTGTCCGTCCCTTGACCCTCACCCTTGGCCCTTTGCCCTTGGAGAGATGTCCTTGAAGTCCCACCCACCTCTATGCCACTGTCTACTTAGCCCAGCTCAGAGGTGTGGGGACAAGACGAAAGCAAGGGGAGGTGAGCGAAGGAGGCGGCCCGTTCGCTGCGCTGACTCAGGTCCTCTGCCGTGGTCTGGAGGCAGCTGCAGTGGGGAGGGTGCTGCAGAGCTGAGGAGGAGGGTACGTGCGATTTGTCAGAAGTGATTTGGCTGAAAACTGGCCAGTCAGGGGATGACTGGGGGACAGAGGAGTGGTTCCTGCCACTGGCATTTTGAGTGTTGGAAATTTGGGATGCCTCCCGGGATGGTTTTGGGGGTCTCTGGTGAGTCTCTCAGTGATTTTGTCTGTTTTCAGATTTTTCTTGGCTTTCTGTGTTTCTCTATTGGATTTTGATGTTATATAAAATCGACGAATCATCTTTACAAGAAAATCAAAAACACACAGAAGAGACAGAAGAGTGCAGGATTCCATTCCCTCCAGTTCCCTCTCTGTAGCAGTGGCTACTGTGGCCGCTGAGTGGCCCCCTCATGGTGCTTGCAGACCCCCGCCCGCCCCCACTCACATCCCTGTGTGGTAGGCTTTAGGGCAACGGGTTCATGCCTGGTGGACCGCTCTATAGCCCCTGTTCTCAAGTGTTTCATTTGGTTCCTACGTTTTTGCTACTAAAAAACAGTGCAGAACAGGGGCATCATTGGCAAAGAGACATTTTTAAAATATTAGCAAAATCTCTCAATCCACCCCCCCCACACACACACATTCTGAAAAACAGGCAAAAATGTGTCAAGACTCATCAACGCTTGCAAAATATCTGCATGGTGCACCAGAATTTCATACCCATAAAAAAGCCCAGTGTCTGCAAGGTTCCTGGTCCATTAAGCTGACCCAGCTTGTCCTGAACCAGTCGCTTTTGACTGAACATCTAGGAAGGCAGTAAGTGCTACTTCAGACAGGAAGCCCACCAGGCCTGGCCCTGGTAAGGGGGTGGGGGGTCCGGAGGGCTCTGGGAGGCATCAGTAGACTTCTCTTGGGGTGACCAGCCTGGGAGGGGCAGAGGGGAAGTCGGAGGGGGTCCCCGTGAGGAGGAAGGAAGGATTATTTACCCCGCTGGGTCTCAAAGGCAACAAGAAGGGAACCGAAAGAAGCTCTTGACTGGCTGACAGGAGGGTCCTGGTGTCGAAATTCAGCCTTCAGCCGTCTCTCCTCTCTGTGTCCATCCGTGTCCGTGTGTTTCTTGTATAGGCTCTATAGAGGTAGCGCTAGATGGGTGATGTTTCCTCACTTACCATTCCTAACTATTGTAACTTGACATTAAAAAGACAAAACCCCACAACCCTCTTCCTGCCACGGGCTTGCAGATTGAAGCACTTTCGATGTTGGGCGCTGGCGTTTGTGTTCTGGGTACCATCCTGACCCTGCCCGGATCACTATAATATTATTTTATACACAAAACTTTTTTTTTCATAAATGTTATAATTTTGTGTCTGTCTTTATAAACTATTATAAGTACTATTTTTGTTATAATTCAAAATAGATATTTAGTATAAAGTTTTTGCTGTTAAATATTTGTTATTTAGTAAAATATGAATTTTTTTCTCTATTGTAAACATGGTTCAAAATATTAATATGTTTTTATCACAGTTGTTTTAATATTGAAAAAGCACTTGTGTGTTTTGTTTTGATATGAAACTGGTGCCGTGTGAGTGTTTTTGCTGTCATGTGGTTTTAATCTGTATATAATATTCCATGTTGCATATTAAAAAAAAATGAATGTTGTGCATTTTGTGATTTTGGAAATACTCAACCTGGCTCTTTTATAGGCTTCCATAATAAACCGTGGGGACTCACCCTTGTTTGCCTGTCTGGTCTCTGCATTCTCAGCATTGCTGTAAGGGTCCTCCCAGCCACCCACATGCCCTTCCCCTATGCCCACCTGCCAGGCAGGAATTTCTTCCCCACAACCAAGCTCACCATTCCTTGTGCATAGGCGCAGAGAGGTCCGTGCCAGTGCCCTGGGAGTAGTGGGATCCCCTGGGTGGGGAGACGTGTAAATGTACGGCCACTGGTCCCCATACATTGGGGGATGGGGCAGCTGGGAGTTGTCTCTGCTGGCCGACTGTGGCCATGACCAGCTCGGCCGGGAGTCTCATTGCTGGATGAGGCAACCCACAGCCGAGGCCCCGTCCTCAGCGTCCGTCTTGAACAAGGACACTGATGTCCATGGCCACACTGCAAATTGGGGAGCAGAGTTCTGTTCTCCTGACTTCCAACCTCGTGCCCTAGAGCACTTCTCAAAGCCTATTTCATGGGTGTTGTAGGAGCAAACGGGTTCCCTGATTAAATACGTTTGGGGAAAGGGTCAAAAAGGGTTGGGCAGATTCCTCCCTGCAGGACCTCCTGGGCCCTTGAACCTGAGGGCGGGCGTGCTAAGCGACTGCGTGGGTCACAGGGCTCCCCAAGCCCGTTTGACGACGGAAACCGTGTCCTCTTTCATGTTCCTCACACTCGTATAAAAGGCGCTCTGCAACCTGACTCGCAGAGGGCAAAGGTGAGGCCAGCAAAGGGCGAGACGTCCAGTGCTGGGACAAGGAACTCTGAGGGTGGTTTTCAGGACTGAGGGGCTGGGGTGGGGAGAGAGGGCCTGGTACTGTCACAGGCAGGGCCTCATAGTACCCAGGCTGGTCCCATCGTCTGCCTTGCCCAGTCCCCTCCCCACAGCCTGGGGAGGTAATTCCCGCCCCCGCCCCACACCCCCAAAAAGCTAGCCTGAAAAAGGCGCTTTTTTTTGTGGCTGCAGCGTTCTTTGTTTGTTTTGACACCGTTAGGTCCAACCTCAGTTCAGAGTCCCCAGATCCAGAGAGGGCTGCAGGGCCTCTCCCCACCTGGCCACCTGGACCCAGAGCCTGGCCACCCAGAAGAGAACCACCAACATCTTCTGAACAATGCCACCAGGGCAGGACACTCAGCCAGCCTTGTCCACCGCATCCTCGGCCCTGTGCCATCTTTCTGCTTCACCGGCCCCTCCCCACCGCCCTTAGGTCTGCTCTCCCTGAGCCCTAACCTCCACCTGGGGAGGGGGACAGCAAGGGGGACTCCCTCGTTTTCCATAAGATAAACCAGAGTCTTAGAGTGGCGGGGACTTTCTTATGGCTACACGGAAGCAAAGGATGGTCCTTGAACCAGAACTGGGCCACCTGCCCCACCCAGCACGTGCCCCTGTGGGACTCCCTCACCCGGAGGCCTCCAGGGTCAGTGAGAAGCAGCAGTGAACACCCCCCAACTTCCACCAGGAACCATGCCAGCAGAAGGTAGTAGTTTTTCAAAGTGTGAATTCCAGTCTCCTGGCCGAATGTCCTGTGTGGCAGCAGAGGTGAAAGCAGCATGGTCCCTGGGCTGCCCTCAGTCTGACCGCCCTGCCACGGGGTGGGAGGGCGCAGCCAGGCGGCTGCCTGGCCTGTCATCACCCAGTCTGTCTGTGCCTCTCCCCCGTGGGCCCAGCGGGTCACCGATGTCCCCCACACGGCCGCCTGCCCCGGGAATCTCCTGGCCTGGAAGGAGAACACAGGCTGTTGTGGACAGGCAAACATGGCCACTGTTTGTTCAGGGATTGGGGCGCCAGTTTGGAGGGAACTCACAGACCGCACATTCTGCCACCTCCCAGCATTTTTCCAAAACAGCCTGGTCTTGGCTGGGCCCCGTTGACCAGGGTGGCCGGGGACCGGGAGCCAGGAACAGGGCAGCGAGAGCAGAGCCTTGGGGCCAGCCGGGTGAGGTAAGCAGGTGAGGGCAGAGACCACGCTCCGTCAGAGCCAGCCTGTGCAGCTTTGACGTGCCTTGGAGGAGAAGAGAGAGAGAGGGAGAATGACTCTGTGTGTCCGTGGTGGGGCCTAAAGGAGAAACAAAGCTGACTTGTCTGAGTCTTTGGGCCGAGCCAGCCAGGCTCTGCTCCTCGTAGAGACTCCGGAGCACTGAGCATGGCACATAGCGGCTCTGATGACAAAACAGCAGGCTGGAACTTGGGTTCAGCTCCTCATCTCTTACCTGACGTCCCTTTCTCCAGAAGCGATTGGTCTGCCCCCTGTTGCCCCCTAGGGACCCTGGCCTCCCTGAAGATAATTACTCTAGCCTTTTTGGCCTTTGCCCCCTCTGGGTAATGAGAATGCCTCCCCTCTACCCAGCAAGCGCTGGTGCTCTGACTCCAGCTCCCTTCATCTGAGCCTCCTTCTGCATAGCAGACCAATGATGGGTGAGCCCACAAAGACTTGCATGGGACTGTGGTGCTGCGACACCCCTGCAGGGAGCTGGGTCCATCTTGGAGATCATCTGAGGTACAGAGAGGGTTTCTTGGCTGACAGTAGCCTCGTGGCCAGGCTCCTGGCTCACCCGAGGGGATCAGGCTCCCTGGGAGAATATATAGGTAGTTTGGGAGACAGATGCGCCTGGGCGGTGCCCATCTGCTTGGCTATAGGCCGCTTTCTTCCTGCCTCATCTGCACCACAGAGGCCCTTCTTGCCTTGCCTGGTGTAGACTTGACATTTTGGTAAGGGCTTCTTTTCCACGGCTTCTTCTTCTGGGACTCAGGCTTCGATCCTCTCTGAGCAAAACGTTATGTCGAGTACATTGTGATCAGTGCCCACTGAAGGTGTGCAGCAAGAAAACCTCACCCTGAGCCTGTAACTGCAGTGGTCAGTCACATAGCAGCCCTCAGCAAGGACTCTGGCCTAATTTGTGACTTGTGCTCTCATTCCTTGGGAAGGAGGGTGGTTGGTCACTTCTGACAGGTTGCTCTGGGATGGGGGTGGGGAAGATGGCACCCAACCCAATCCATCACCACCGCCAATCTCAACTACACTTCAAGACCACCAGGTCCTATCCAAAGGCACATACATCCCAAGCAAAACTCCATGAGGCCGAATTCCAGTTCCATAATAAAAATTGGGATATCCTCTGGAGTTGGTAGCAAACAAGAAAATCATCCTCAAGTTTTAACCTGCCTACGCTGTTTCCCCCCTGTGTGGAGATGGGAAGACCCATCAACCCTCTCTGTGAGGGGCGTCACCCGGTGACACCTCCCAAGGTGTTCACACCGACAGATGCTGAACTTGCAGTGTAGACCCAAGACACGACCTATACACTTTCGCCTGTCATGAGCCAGATGCCTCTTCTTTATTAAGTTCATAATGCAAGTCTTGATTAAGTTCCACAACTCATGAATAACTCCATATGCCAGTTAGGGCAGGGGTTAGTTTTAAAATGCACATGGGGCACCTGGGTGGTTCAGTCGGTTAAGCGTCCGACTTCGGCTCCGGTCATGATCTCATGGTCCATGAGTTCGAGCCCCGTGTTGGCCTCTGTGTTAGCTCAGAGCCTGGGGCCTGCTTCAGATTCTGTGTCTCCCTCTCTGACCCTCCCCTGTTCATGCTCTGTCTCTCTCTGTCTCAAAAAAAAAAAAAAAACATTAAAAAAATTTTTAAATGCACTGAAAATTTCTAAGGACAAATACAGACTCCATGCTGCACTTGACTATCACCCACCTCTTCCTCTGATCTCCCCCGCACCATGTCCCTTTCATTTCCCTAACGCAACTCCCACTGCGAGCTATCTCCTCTGGGGGAGGCAGGTGTCGGGAGCCCTGCTGTGATTCTCAGAGTTGACACTGCGCACATTAGCCTGTGCATGGGGAGTGTGGGACTGAGGTCTGGTCCATTCTCTATCCTCTGCCTGTGACAGATGCAGGTCCATCAACTTCCCCTCTTTGGGCTTCTGTTCTCCCCCCAGTAGATGAAGAACTGGATGTTGGGATTCCTTCCAGCTCTCATGTTAGATGAGTTCAGATTCTTTCTATTGCAAGTAGCTTTGGCACAAAGAGGGATTTATTGAGAAAACACCGGATTGTGTCATGGACTCCAAGGAAGACCTGAACCCCCAGTCATCGGAAGAGCAAAGCATGACCGTCCAGGAGATGCCAGCAATGGGGAGTTGTGGAATTGCCCTCTTGTTTCAGTTTCTTAGAAGACAGAGTCTAATTGGTCCAGCTTGTATCCCCCCTCTGGGCCAACGATCTATGTTCAGGGAGCCAGGGTCACCCAGCACAGGCGAGGCAGCTGAGAAGTGGGGTGGGCCAGAGAGTCAGATAATGCCTCAAGAGTTCACTCCAGATATAATTGTATTTCTAAAACTTAATCTAAATGGTTTTGTAATGAACAGAGTGCTAAGGGAAGGTTTAACCAGAGAAGGCAAAGCAGAAAAATTGATGCAGGATGGAGTAAATCAGGGAAGGCTTCCTAGAGGAAGAGGTTCCATTTTTCCATGTGGTAGATGGACTGTCTGGAAGGGCACCAGCCCTGGTACTCAAGTACTCAAGTACCAGGTCAGGGCCTGATACCTAACCAGGAGGCCCCTTGTTCTCTTGTTGCAGACATGGCCTTGGTGTCTGATGGGACCTCAAGCCCAGTTCTCCTACTGAGCAAAGAACTGAGTGTATCTCTGCCTTAGTTTTTTAATCCACAAAGCAGCAGGATCGTATTAGTATTGCACATGGGCTTAGGTGAGACACCAAGCAGACCCTCATCGGAGAGGCGCTAACTCCAGATGGAGGTCTCAAGGAGCTGGCAGAGTGTTGGCCCTTCCCTCCTGGGGTCCACCTGGTCACTGCGCCTGGGTCTACAGTCTGCCCCTGGCCCTCAGCGAGAAAAGTGTGGGAACGCACAAGAGCTGGTGAGACAGTGAAGCAACAGGAATTCTCACACACGGTGAGGGGTGCGTAAGTTGGTGAACCGCTCTGGAAAATGGGTTGGCAGGAGCTCCTCGAGCTGACTGGCTACTTCATCCTGGGATTACTCTCGAATTTCTCTGAACGTGGGCCTTGAAGATGGATGTCAGAGTCTGACAGTTTCCATGGGTCAGGAGCCTAGGCATCACTTAGCTGAGTTCTGTACCCAGGCTCTCAGGAGGCTGCATTTTCATCTGGAGCTTGGGTCTCTCTCCCCAGCTCACTGTTGGCAGAATTCAGATCCTCAAAGCTGTAGAACTGAGGCCCTCAGCTCCCAAATGCCACCTGCTATTCTTGCCACATGGCCCTCTGACCACATGGCAGCTTGCTTGTTCAAGGCCAACAGGACGGCATCTCTTTGGCTTCTTCTGTCTCTGACCTCTATACCTCTGATAAGGTCAGACCCACCCAGGATCACCTTTTGATTAATTTAAGGTCAGTGGATCCGGAGAACCTTAATTACATTTGCAAAAATCCTTTCACCTTTGCATGTAACATAGCCTAACCGCTAGGGTGAAACAGCATTGCGTTCACACAGGGAAGGGACCATGCGTAGCGGGTATAGCAGGGGCAGGAAGCTTGGAGTCATTTTGGAGCTCTACCTGTACAATCACGAAGCAACACAGATCAACAAACTGCAGCACACAAACGGGATGGACCCGTCTCCCAAATAAAAAGTTGATCGAGCGAAGTCAGACATCAAACGAGAGGTACATCTATATCCGTATGTTTCAAAATGGCAAAATCAAGGCTATTGCTAGGGATGCATATGTACATGCAGAACTATAATGACGAGCAAGGCGGTGATTACAAGGACCAGTCGGTCCCCTCCAGGCCAGAGTATTCTCTTTCGACCTCTATGACACAGGTAGTAGTTATGCTAGTATCTGGTTTACAAAACATTTTCTGTACTACACATCGATGTATTTGTATGCACTATTTCCATAGACCCCTTGTATTTCATGCGTGCAAAACTTAAACACAAAAGTGAACATGAGATTTGTCTTAGGCAATAGATGCAAGGGGGTGAGGAGCCTCGCATGGGACCACGTCCTTCTGAGGACATCTACACCGCCAGGAGGTGCCAGATGCTGCGGTGGGGGGGGGGGGGGAGGGGGGGAGGGAGGCAGCGTGTGGGAAACCCCAGCTGTAGGGGGGCGTGTGGGGGAGCTGTGCACCCCACAGGCCTCCCCTGACTCTGCCAGGAGAGCTGTCTCCCTCTCCAGGCCCTGGCGAGGCTAGAGACTGAAGCCACATGAGAACTCCTTCTGCCTTGCACAAACTAACGGCACTGCTCCCGAATGGACAGTGACGCTTGAGCCCCGAGCCCCGAGCCTGACACCAGACTGCATTTGTGGAACAGGTTTCCAACCTGAGATCCGTGGAAGGCTGTGGGGGTCTTGACACCCCCTAGTGTTGTATTTACAATGTTTGTGTGCTATGCCTTCTTGGAGGTGAGGGTTCACAGCTTCCAGAACTTTCCAAAGGGGTCCAGGGATGTACAGAGAGATTGGGAATCGGTGCTGTGCATTTGGGTCAGCAATAGGACTAGTCTTTATGCATCTTTATGCAACAAGAAGGACTAGTCTTTATGCATCTTTGTCTTGGGTCCCAGGCCCCACTTACCCCTTTTTACAGATGAGGAAACTGAAGCCCAGAGTGCTAAGTAACGTATCCAGGTTCTCACAGCTAGAAGTTGGAATCCTCAAACAGATGCTGTTTCTTGGGGTTTTCTCCTGGCAAGAGGAGGGGCGGGGAGGGCCGCTGTGTGCGGCTCGCAGTAATCCTGCGTCTCTCTGGGCTCAGGACACAGACAGCGGAGAGACGCCTGCCCGGTGAGCCTGGGGCACTGGTGTCCAATCTGTCAGGCATGGCCTCCTCCATTCCCTGCTGTCAGGTGGCAGAGAAGGAGCTGAACAAAAGGACAAGCAGTCCCTTCCTGGGGCTCTGACGTAGCCAGAGGAGGAACAACTCCATGCAGCCCCTTCTCTGGCTTTTGGGTGGCCCTGAGACTGGGGGTGACCCTGGGGGGCTCCCTGGCAGTGGCAGGCTGGCATCTGCACCTGGGAGGCTGGGTGGAGGGACGTGAACCTAAGAAGAGTCAGGGCATGTGTGGGCTCAAACTAGAGAAGTGAGCATAAGGTGTGTCCTGAGGGGCCAAACCAGCAGCATTAATACAGGGTGGGGGAAGCCGATGAGGCACGCATGCTTAAGAAAACGACCTGGGGGTCAGGGCTGGCCCCACACTGGTGGTGAGCAGCACCTAGGGAACTGGTTGTGGGGTGGGGCCCATGACAGGGTGTGGAAGGGTTGAGGGCCAGGAAGTGATCTTTGCTCAGCCCTCAGCATCAACCCTCCCCTCCCCGGAGTGGCCTGTCCTTTGAAGGCCAGACTGATGTCTTCCCTGGAGTTGGGGGACCACTGGGAAGGGGGTCCCTTTGTCCATCAGCCTTCACCCATATGTTTGGCCTCTCAGGCTGAGGAGGGAGGTGAGGGGTAGGATCAAGATGAAGCTGGATGGGGAGCACCCCACAGGGCTGGGCCTAGCGGGGCGCCTAACACAGGCTTTCTGGGGAAGCGGGGAGCATAGTCTGCCCTCGGTGCCGCCCTTTCCCGGCACTTTCACTGTCTCCTGTCTGTCAGTCCCCTGTCTGTCAGTCAGCAGGCTGAGTCAGAGATGCCCCGGGGTTGGGGGCCACCTGCCAAAGGCCTGACTCACTAAGAATGGCTGACTGGTTTCCCCAGTCTCCGTCCCTCCCTGTCACAACACGCTGAGGTGCTAAGGGGGTGGGGGCTGGGGAAGCACACGGGCATCTCTCTCCTGAGCGGCCCCTCCCATAGCAAGGGGCACAGGGGCTTCTGTCCGGGACAGGCTGATCCCTGGGACTGGGGCCCCAAACTGCCTGGAAGGCTCTCTGATGTGGGCCTCTTTCTGCTCCCGAGCCTCACACGAATCAGGACACACGCGGTGGCCGGATGAGTGAATTCCATCCTCACTGCTGGCTGAAAATGACACTCTAGCTCTCCCCAGCCCACACAGGACCACGTAGACCCCTGGCTTCCTCTGTTCCGCGAGACTGGAAATGCCGCGCTACTTTATGGGCCATGGTTCAAAAACATTTAGTCCCATCGTTAGTTCCGATTTCACATTTTCTTTTATTCTATATTTTGTATTTTATTTTTAAAGTTTATTTCTGTTGAGAGAGTGCATGAGCAGGGGAAGGGAAGAGAGAGGGGGAGAGAGAGAGAATCCCAAGCAGGCCCTGCTCAGTCAGCGCTGTCAGCCAGGAGCCCAATGCAGGGCTTGATCCCACCAACCATGAGATCACCGCCTGAGCTGAAGTCAAGAGTCAGATGCTTAACCGACTGAGCCACCCAGGCGCCCCATTTCACATTTTATTTGAATGAGAACTAATTCACACACTTTCAAGCTAAGGAGTGAGCTTTTGAGTCAACGTGCTATGGAGGAACTGTTCAGAGAAATCTGCACTCCCAAGATGGTCTCGGGGCCCGCCGAGTCCCTGGAGCCGAGCTCGAGCGCCATCCAGCCCAGGGCGTGGGAGACACCGCAGCCTGGGTCTGTGCCTCTGCTTCTGGGCTACAGAGTGGCTGGTCTAGGGCCTCAGGCCTCAGGAGGTCGGAGCCATAGGTGAGGCATGGTGGACTGCCGTGGGGGAGGCACGGAGGTCCGTTTGGCACATGGTATCACGGTAAGATGTTTGCTTACAGGCAACAGGAAGCATGACCCACTGGCTCTCGGAGCTGCCCAAATCAGAAGGGCCCTGGCTTTAGGTCCCTTGGTTCCCGGGGTTCCCCCAGGTGCTCTCTCCAACTTTATCTCTTGGTCCCTTGTTGTCTGTGTCTGGCTCCATTCTGAGTGAGTCAGAGGCAGGTTGGCCAAGGGCCGTCCCAGTCCCTGCAATCCTAGGGGAAAGAGAACTCTCCCTCGCGGTTCATACGACAATCCCAAGGAAGGCTCTGGCTGTGGGCAGGGACCTGAGTGCATGATGCCCAGTGAGGTCATATGCCTGCCCCCATGGGGTGACGGTGGGTTGTGTGACAGTTGACTCTACTGTGAGCACCTGGAGTGAGACAGGAGCTTCCCCAAATGACCAGGAAGTGGGTGAGAATGTGTACCTCCTCCAGCCCGTGCCTGGAATGCGTAGCCTGCTGTGTTTGTGGGGATTTGCAGCTCTGACCCTTTCCGGCTGTTGTAAGGCTAATGGCTCAGGGAGATAACAGACCTGCGGGAACTTAGGTGGGAAGCTGTCTCAATAACAGAGAGGATTTCAATCCAATCTGGGGCAGCGAGCTCAGACGGAGAAGCGTCTTTTCCCCTTGTGTCCAGCAAACAAAGACACTGACCAGGTCACCCACACTTGCCGGGCCTTCTGGGGCAGTTGAATATGGGGAACTTCCAGACATGGGGCCAGCAGGGGTGTCTGGGTCCTTGAAGCCCACCTCATCTGGGGGCTGCACTCAAGGATCCGTCAGGGCCAGGCATGGCATCTGGGAGAAGGACCAAGTGCTGTGGGGCTCCTTGGTTAGGTCAGGATAGCCCCTGTCAATCCCCACTGGATGATGTAGCTGTTCACCCCCTCCCCTCCTACCGGAACTGGTAACCCTGAGCACTGGGCTGAGGCTAGTTTTAGGGGGCCCTGCAGGAGGGCCAACTCCCTCTCTGGGAGGCCAGGCAGCAGGGAATCTGTTTTGAACAAGTTAACTCTTTTTTTTTTTTTTTTAATTTATTTTTGAGAGACAGACAGAGAAAGAGAACGCGCACAAGCAGGGGAGGGGCAGAGAGAGAGAGGGAGACACAGAATCTGAAGGAAGCTCCAGGCCCTGAGTTGTCAGCACAGAGCCCGATGCGGGGCTCAAACTCATGAACTGCGAGACGATGACCTGAGCCGAAGTCAGAGGCTTAACTGACTGAGCCACCCAGGCCCCCCTGAACAAGTTAACTCTTACCTCCCTTGGCTCAGCCACAAACCACCAGCTCCTGTATCTTCTAAATACCCGTTGGAATGGGTCCGGGGGCACAGAGCTGCGGGTGTGGACCCCAGCTGGGTCCAACCCAGCACAGCCGCTGGAGGCCTGTTGTGAGGACATTCCTAAGCTTCTCTACAGACTGAACATTTGGCACTGGAGAGGGTCTGATGGTGACCCTTACTCCTGCATCCAGCAAGAGAGCTTCACGCCTGAGGAGTGGGCACAGGACACGTTACAGACAGCTGACCTGCTTCACAAACTCCTCTCTCCTGCAGCTCCACACGTTGCCCCATCCTCTGCTGGAGACGGCACGCAGCCTGCCCATGCTCTTCCCCATCTGAACTCCCGAGTCTTGCCTCTCCCCAGCTCGTCCTTGGTTCTAGGTGAGACTTCCAGGCCTGTGCCCGAAACAGACCGGGAGAACCTTCTCTGAATCCGCAAGACATTTGGCTCCAGGGGACATTCTCTTCTCCTACCCCCTCGGTGGGTGACTTCTCTCAGTGCCTGTGTATAGCGACCTCTGTGCAGAGGAACTTGGCCTCCCCTAGTACCGCCTTCTGTGTGCCATGTGGCCCTGTTTTCTCAAGGAGAGTACAGTCTCTTTAGTGACCCTTGTCACTAAAGTTACCTTGTCACTCATCAGTGACCCTCACACTCTGTACATGTTTCACAAGTAGGAATCTAGGGACCATGACATTAAAATGGATGTGAGCTGCATTTGATCCAAACTTTCCACTTAACAGGTGAAGGAAGCATCTGAGGTCCAGGAAGGAAAACCAACTGGGCTGTAACCGGCCGGCTTGGTAAGGCTCGAAGTATTTGGAGACCTGGCTGTTTGGCTCTCGGGCCAGCATCTGCCCAGCTGCCCACGCTGCCCTAAATACCGAGTGAGTGAATGAGTCCCCTACTCAGAAACCAGCCCCTCGAAGGATCTAGAAAAAATTCTCAGACCTTCTTATACATGTCAGAACAGATCCTGTACCTTTTAAGAAATGATCAGTTAACAAGCTCGCTGTATCATTCAGGATTCTTTCAGTTGCAAGTGACAGAATTCCCACTCAAACTAGCTCGTGCCCAAGAAGGAATTTATTGCCCCGTGTTTAAGACAGTCCAGGTTGGAGCTGAGCATGGGCCCACGAGTTGTCGATCTGGGGCCGGTCTGGCCAACAGAGGGGTTTCTTGATACTGAGGATCCTGGGGAAGAGGTGAGTCTCCAGGTAGGGGTTGGGGCCACTGCCTTTGAGGCTCTAAGGGAGTGGAGGAGGGGAGCGGATATCTAGGCTAGAAGGATCCCCCATTGGAAAGACCTGAGTCATGAAGTAGAACTAGAATCTTTTCTTTCTGATTTGTCACATTGTGAAGTATTTCTTACATATCGAAGAGCATGTAAGTATGTGTACAGGTTTAAAGGATAATAATAAAGCAAATACCCTGGAACCACCCCTGAGGATGAGAAAACAAAGTCAGCCAGATCTGGCACCAACCCAGTGACACTCGCCTCAATCGCACCTTCCTTTCTTCCCATCCTCCTCCATTTTGACTATTCTGGTTCCCGCCTTGAAATGTAGCCCTTAGAAAAATAGTATTTCACGTTGCCTGCCATTTTGTAAATGGAATCATTCTTCTTTCACCTGCTACACATTATGAATTTTGAGATTCCACAAAATTATGTTGATGTGTGGAGTTGTGGCTCATTCTCTCACTACTATATAATATCTCATTGTATGTAATAAACATACCTTGATTTATCTATCCCTCCTGCAGTGAACGAACGTGTGATTGTTTCCAGGTTTTTTTCTACCATAAGTGGGGCTGCTATGAATGTTCTTTCGTCGTGATGAATCCATTTCAGAGCTCTTTAGAAGTTAGTCATAGGATACATGAGTGTGAAGGTTCAGCTTTATCACACGATGCCAGACTGGTTCCCAAAGGTTGCTCTTCCTGTGTGGCTCTTCATTCCTTATCTTGCCCTAATGTTTCAGTTGAGAATGCAGCCCAACTCTGTGGTCTGGAGACCTAATGTGATGGAAATGGTTGGCTTTCATGGCAGAAAAGGGGGCATTTGGTTCTTGAATGCCCTGTAATGTGAAGTCACCAAGTCAGCAGTTACTGGGAGACTCGATGTAGGAGCTGGGGAGACTTTTCTACAAGAAGATCAACACTGTGGCCTCATGGCTGGCAGAGATAGAGAAAAGGAAGACTGGTGAGCTTGCTGGCTGTAATCATTGGGAGCGGAGAGAAGTCCCTGCTACCACTAGCTTTCAGATACGCCCATACAAAAAACCCTTGCACACGGGGAGGAAACACTTGGAATCAGACGTACCAAGCCGTAGAAAACTCTGTGCTCATCATGAACGAATAGACCTCTGCACAGGGAGAGTAAAGTTATAGCACAGGTCAGCCTTTCTCTCGTTCCACCCCTAGGGATGAAAGAGTTGAACAGAGACCCACATGCTCTCTGGAAGAAACTGTCTTAAATCTCAATACAGTAAAACCTTGGTTTGTGAGCATAATTCATCTCGGAAACATGCTTGTGACCCAAAGCACTTGTGTATCAAAGCAAATTTCCCATAAGAAATAATAGAAACTCAGATGATTTGTTCCACAACCCCAAAATATTCATATAAAATGATTACAAAGCTGTAATACAATACAAAATAGTAACATACAAAATATAAAGAAAAATAAACAAATAAACCTGCACTTAACCTTTGAAAACCTTCGTGGCTGGTGTGAGGGAGACGAAAGAGAGGAGGGTTATTGTGTAGGACGACTTTCACTATCACTAACGGAATCACTGATGTCTATGGGCTCAATGGAATCTTTTTCTGCCTGGGGGCCAATGTATATGCTCACACGGATGTTGACTACAGTACAGTATTAATAAATTCTTGTCATATACTGTATTTAATGTAACTGGCAATAAAGCAGCCGAGGAAAGGTCTATATCTGCAGGCAGCCTGACCTAGAATGAAGCAAAGCATTCCTAAGCTTACTCTTGTATGGAAAAGCAAAGGACTGTCCCTAGGTGCTTTGAAGTGGCAAAAAATACACTAGTGCCAGCTGTGGGCCCCTCCCAACGTTCTGAAAAATCACTGATTTCTGCCAAACACCACGGCCTGAGACTGAGCATCTGAGCATGGGAGACGATCACTCACAATCCCGCAGTGAGAGAGAGAGAGAGAGAACTACTGGCTCAGTTGTGATCATGTGACGTCTGGTGTCATGTACTACTCATATTGCAAGACATCGCTCGTTTATCAAGTTAAAATTTGTTAGAAATGTTTGTTCACCTTGTGGAACACTCACAGAACAACTGACCCACCATCCCATGTTTTACTGTACTAGGTAAACAGAGGGAAAAGTAACATTTATTGGAATGGGCAAATAGTTCAAAAGAAAGGGACTGTACCAGTTTTCTCTTGCCGCCTAACAAGTTGCCCCAAAACTTAGTGGCCTAAGACAATAATAAGCACTTACAATCTCTCACAGTTTGTGTGGCTCAGGAATTTAGTAGGAGATGAATGGTAGGGTGAGACTCTCACGAGGCTGCTGTCATCTGAAAGCTTGACAGGTTGGGACCATCTGTTTCCAAGGTGGTTCACTCACGCAGCTGGAAAGTTGGCACTGGCTGTTGGCAGGACCCCTTATTTCTTCCCCAGGTGGACCCTTCCACACAGCTGCTTGAACATCCTTGGGACATAATGCTGGACTTCCCCCAGAGTGAGAGATCCCAGAGCACAAGGAGAAAGCCATGGTGCCTTTTATACTCTAGCCTCAAAAGTCATATGCCATCACGTCTGCACAGTTGTGCAGTTGTGAGGCTGCATTGGTCTCACAGGTTGTCTCTGGCTCACTGTGGGAGAACCCAGAAGGGCAGGATTAGCAAGAGGTGGGGCTTTTGGGGGGACATTTTGGAGGCTAGCTACCCAAGGACAGCTGCCCCAAAGAAACTGAACAGACGTTCCACTGTGGAACAGAGTTACTGCGAGAAACAGCCCAATGTGGGGTTTGAACTCACGACCCTGAGATCAAGAGTCATATAATCTACCAACTGAGACAGCCAGGTGCCCTCAGAGTTACTGCAAGAAACAAGAGAAAATAAAACAAAACAAAATGAAATACTGTATCTTTCTTTGTAGTTTCTACAAGTTTAATTGCATCTACAAGAAAAGAATCATCTCAGTTACAAAAATTCCTTTAAATGAAAAATCACGATTACAAAATTTAAAAAGTATAAACCATGAATAGCATGAAACCAAACAGTATTAGAAAACCAGCTTGAAAATTTCTACTAGATATGTACTAGGAAAACACTAAAGAGAAGAGAGCAAACGTAAGGGACATAGAGAATCCAGGTGACACAACCTTTGTTTACCAGGAGGATGAAGACAACCAAAATGGAGAAAAAAAGATGCATTTATATGGGGCGCCTGGATGGCTCAGTCGGTTAAGCGTCCAACTTTGGCTCAGGTCACGATCTCTTGGTTTGTGAGTTTGAGCCCTGTGTCAGGCTCTGTGCTGACAGCTCAGAGCCTGGAGCCTGCTTTGGATTCTGTGTCTCCCCCGCTCTCTGCTCCTCCCCTGCTAATGTTCTGTCTCTCTCTGTCTCTCAATAATAAATAGACGTTAGAATTTTTTTTAAAAAATGCATTTATTCATTCATTTGTTATTCATTAAATATATATTTATTGAGCTTATTACGAGCCAACCACTAGTGGAGATTTTATATAATCATTTAAAGTTTCTAGTTAAGACAGAGAAATGCTGCATGATCTCACTTATAGGTAGAATCTTAAGAACAAACTCATAGAAAAAGAGGTCAGATTTATGGTTACCAGAGGTGGGGGTGGGAGAGGGGGGATTGGATGAAGACTATAAAAAAGTACAAACATCCAGTTATAAATAAGTGCTGGGGATGTAATGTGCAACATGGTGATTATAGTTAGCACTGCTGTATGTTATACTGAAAAGTTGCAAAGAGAGTAGATCTTAAAAGTTCTCATCACAAGGAAAACAACCTTTTTTCTCTCTCTCTCTTTCTGTCTTTTCTTGTAACGATAGGAGGTTATGGGTTTTAACTAAACTTACTGTGGTAACCATTTCACACAATATCCAGATCAAGTCATTACGCTGCACACTTTAAACTTATACAGTGCTGCATGTCAATTACATTTCAATCGAACGAAACAAAAAAAATTCAAAAGGAAAGTTTCTAGCTAAAGATTTTGTTAGTTATTTTCTGTAATCTACTACTTCTATAATCAAAGAAATAATAGAAGTAAAATTTCTCTGATGCTAAGAAAGATGTGAGCCTTCAGATTTAAGGGGCAAAATTAAAATAAAGGGACCCATGCATACCTTTATCTTTATAAAATCTCAAGTTCCAAGGATAAAATAAAAATACTTTCAGTATACAGGTAGGGTAGAAACACAAAGAGAAAAAAACGGACTTGTCCCAAACTTTACTCATGTTTATGTAACTCTAAATTCTAGAAGAGAGCAAAACAATTTCTGTAGAATTTTCAGCAGCAGTGTTTGCAAAGAATTCTGTACTTAGCTAAGATGTCATTCACATATGGGTCAAAAGAAAGGTATTCTTAGACATGTAAGGACTCACGTAATCTGCCTGAAAAACAATGCCCCAAAAGGTCCAGCAATCAACTGAGAAATGAGTCAAAATAAAGAACCCCAAAATGGAAGGAGTGGCATAAAAGAAACAACCATGAGTAATTAAGCCAGTAAAGAATAATGTCTACATCATTGTTTGGAACATGGTTATGTTCCATGGTTATGTTTTGGAACATGGTTAATTCTTTAAGGAGAAAAGAAATGTAAGTTCTGAATATGTAACTATTCCTAACAAAAATTTAAGATGAGGGGAAGGCCAAGAAGGAAATAAAAGTGCCCTAAATTTCTCATGTAACTGGAGTGAAGTATATACCAATTCTGGAAATTGGTAGTTTTTTTGCTTTAAATATTTTGGTTTATTCTATAGGTACATCACTTTCAAATTATCACAGAAAAGGAAGTCAAGAAAAATTGATCAACTAAACAAAATTCGGAAAGAGAAAACAGCAAGGAAACACGAAACAAAGCAGAAAATATTACAAGAACAATGCCAAACATACAAGTTTCATTCAAATATGAGCGTATGAAATTCTACTGTTAATAGATGAAAACTTTTACATTGTATAAGCATAATCAAAGTATATTTTGTTTATCAGAAACATACTGTGTTAGAGAAGAGTGAAAAATAAATGAATGGGAAGTTCTTTTTTTAAAATGTCTATTTATTTTGGGAGAGAGAGCACGCACGCACGTGCACGTGTGAGTTGGGGTGGGGAGGGGGTGGTGGAGAAGAGAGTGAGGCAGAGAGAATCCCAAGCACAGAGCCTGATGCAGAGCTCAGTCTCATAAACCATGCAATCATAACCTGAGCTGAAATCAAGAGTCAGACGCTTAACCAACTGAGCCACCCAGGGGCCCTGTGAATGGGAAATCATAATCCTCAGGAAATACAAACAGAAAGGAAGCAGAAGGAGCAGTATCAGAAGTATACGAAGTGGAATTTAAGGGAAAATGCAAGTAAGAGTGTTATTTTATATTGATCAAGATGCCGATCCACAATAAAGATACATTATAAACTTTTATGAACCAAATAACATCTCATTAAAAAACAGAAAACAAAAACTATTCTAGACAAAAGAAGAAATTCACAGATCCATGGTATTAGTGAGGATTTCAAACATATGAATCTCTCTCTTGGACAAATCAAGGATTCTTAAAAAAGTTATAGAGAAGTGGAGACTCCTGAGGTTTCACCTGAACAGGGCAGACCCACCTGCTGAGACCCTGTTCCCTTCGAAGTCTGCTGGGGAAGAAAGGAGCACGAACACTTCATCCTCAGCCCAGCCTAAGATTTTGTTTTGGGATTAAATCACACTCTCACCTCCAGGCCTTTGCACCAACTTTTTCCTTAGCCTGGAACAACCTGGCTTCTGCCCTCACCCGTGTTTACTTGGCCCATCCTCACTGCATTTACTGGAAAGCTCAAAAGTCACCTCCTCAAGGAGGCCTTCCTTGCCTCTTCCTGAGGGGATTTTCCCTGCTAGCTGGTCTCCCTCCCCCTGCCTCATCTGGGCCATCAGTATTCCCTCATCCTGCTTTATTCATTTTTTAAATTTATTTGTTTGCACATCATTCTCACTACTTGATGTTACTATATAAGCATTCAGTTTGTTCATCTTTGTATCCTCACTACTAACACTCTGTTTGGCACACAATAGTATTGGCTCAAGAGTATGTATAATGGGAGGCGCCTGCGTGGCTCAGTCGGTTAAGCGTCCAATTTCGGCTCAGATCATGATCTCTTGGTCCACGGGTTCGAGTCCCGCATTGGGCTCCATGCCGACAGCACGGAGCGTGGAGCCTGCTTCAGATTCTGTGTCTCCCTCTCTCTCTCTGTCCCTCCCCCACTCGTGCTCTGTCTCTCTCTGTCTCTTCAAAACAAACATTAATAAAAAAAGATGAAGAAAAAGTATAATGCATACATGATTGAAATTTTATTTTATTTTATTTTACTTAAAAAAATTTTTTTTCAACGTTTATTTATTTTTGGGACAGAGAGAGACAGAGCATGAACGGGGGAGGGGCAGAGAGAGAGGGAGACACAGAATCGGAAACAGGCTCCAGGCTCTGAGCCATCAGCTCAGAGCCCGACGCGGGGCTCGAACTCACAGAGCGCGAGATCGTGACCTGGCTGAAGTCGGACGCTTAACCGACTGCACCACCCAGGCGCCCCATGAAATTTTAAATATAAGCGTTTTTAAACTTCAAGTTCTTTGTGTTGCTGTAAATCTGTGGTTCTGGATTGGGAGTGGTTTGGGCCCCGTGGGAAAGTCTGATAATGTCTAGACAGTTTTGGTTGTCACAACCTGGTGGAGGGTTCACTGCTGGCAGCTGGCGGGTAGAAGAAGCTGGTGTGGTGTTAAATATCCTGCAGCGTGCAAGACAGTCCCCACAGCAGAGACGACCTGTCCCCAAGTAATAGTGCTGAGGAAACTCTGCCGAAGAGCCATTGCTGCCTTCTTTGTTTAGGAAGATGATTTCTTAGGGTTTTAAAACAAGAAATATACAAGAAGATGTTAGAAGTCAGTTTTCAGTGGTTGTGAGGTGACCCTCGGGTAGGGAGGGAGGGGTCGGTGGAGCATAGAGGAGTGACAGAGCAGTGAAGTTACTCTGTGGACTTGTGTAGCAGTGGGTACGTGTGGTTATATGTTTGTCAGTGCCTGTAGAGCAAACACCACCCAGAGGGAACCCTAAGGTAAACTTAAACAGATGGTGGGGAACACTGATAACGGGGGAGGCTGTGCATGTGTGGGGCAGGGGACAGAGGAGGAATCTTTGTACCTTCCGCTCAACTTTACGGTGAACCCCAAATTCTCTGCAAAATAATGTCTGCTAAAAAAACCCAAAAAGCAGAGTTTCACCAAGTCACGTAGATGTTCTAGCTCTTTGACGCTCAAAATGGTCCTTGGTTCAGATGCATCGACATTACTTATGAGTTTGTTAGAAACGTGGACTCTCAGGGCGCCTGGGCGGCTCAGTCGGTTAAGCATCCAACTCTTGATTTCGGCTCAGGTCATGATCTCGCAGCTGGAGAGATAAAGCCCTCACGTCAGCACAGAGCCTGCTTGAGATTCTCTCTCTCCTTCTCTCTTTCTGCCCCTTCCTGCACTCTTTCTTTCTCTCTCAAAATAAATAAACGTCAAAAAAAAAAAAAAAAAAGACAGAGAGAGAGAGAAATATAGACTCTTGACCCCGTGCCAGGCCTGGTGAGTGGGAAAATGCAGCCTTATGATACCACAGACAGTTCATAATCACATTTAAGTTTGAGAAGTCCTGGGCTAAGACACGGCTTCTCAGCGTTGGTTGCTCACTGGAATCATCTCGGAAATGTTTAAAAATCCCAATGCCCATGCCACACCCCAGGCCAATAAATGAGAACCTGGGGACTGGGGCCCAGTCATTACCCATTTAAAACACCTCAAGTGACTTCAGTGTGCGCCCAGGTTGTGAACCACTGTTTGAGGCCATGTGTGGAAGTCGCAAAAGGCTTAGTAAACTGGTTCTGTGACTCTTGGGCCCTTTATCCAGATCAAGGGCATAAACCACTGTGAGAGGGCCAGGCTGTGGGCGTAGAGAGGACTTGAGAGGGAGGGTCCCTTTGGAGAATGTATGCGTGAGCTTTGGTCTCCCCCTACCTCATGGCCACTGAGCAGGCCCCTGAGCAAGCTTGGTCTGCGTGGCCCGCACTGAGGGATGCGGTGGACCAGGGTCCGATGCCTGCCTGAGAAAAGGCTGTGGTTGCCAGGGGAGGTAGCAGGGCAGAGGGAGACTGGTTGCTTTTTTCTACCAAAAAGGCCTGGCCTGGGGGCACCTATTTCTCATCGGCCAGAGAATGAGAATTCATCAACTGGCCCAGAGCTGTGAAAAAATTTTGCTCAACCTATTGGGATGAGCACTGGTGTTGTATGGAAACCAATTTGACAATAAATTATATTTAATATAAAAAAATAAAATAAAACCCAGATACCCAGGTCTGTCAATTTTTTTTTTTTTTTTTTTTTTTTTTTCCTCAAGAGGATCCTGCCAGAGACCGGGAAATTGGGAAGGGGCCATGGCAGAAAATGCGTCACTCCATTTACAGCAAGGACAGCCACATGTTCCCTGTGTGGCCTCTGAAGGTTCCATGAAAATGCACCCTAAGACAGTCATCTTTAAATCACAGAGCATAAAGCCATCTTACCGCAGTACCTGTCAGCTGAGAACCCACCTTGTACTTCTTTTCTCTCTCCCTGGAGGGGCAGATGCCACAGCTATTGACTGGTGGAGGTAGAGAAGTGCCAGGCAATGACAGAAAAAGACTCATGCCGGGTGCCCCCCACCTACTCCTCCCTATGGACCCCCCCCTCCTCAGGGTAGGTGGCTGCCCATGCCGAGGTAGGAGAGAAAATCAAAATCAGGTTTGAGGATTTTATTACCACACAGGCTTGAACGCTTTCTTTCTTTCTTTTTTTTATACCATTTTTTTTAACGTTTATTTATTTTTGAGACAGAGACAGAGCATGAACGGGGGAGGGTCAGAGAGAGAGGGAGACGCAGAATCTGAAACAGGCTCCAGGCTCCGAGCCGTCAGCCCAGAGCCCGATGTGGGGCTCGAACTCACGGACCGTGAGATCGTGACCTGAGCTGAAGTCGGACGCTTAACCGACTGAGCCACCCAGGCGCCCCTCTTTCTTTTTTTTTAAGTTTATTTATTTTGAGAGAGAGAGAGAGAGCGCGCGCATGGGAGGGGCAGAGAGAGAGAAAGAGAGAGAGAATCCCAAGCAAGTTCTGTGCTGTCAGCAAGGAGCCTGACTCAGGGCTCGATCCCATGAACTGTGAGATCATGATCTGAAAATGAGAGAGAGAAAAAACACTGTTCCAATTTTCAGCCTAAGGGTTGGGGACTGAATAATGTCTCTCGCTGAACAAAGTCTGAAGGGACAACAAGGGAGACAGAGGTAAAGAGCCTCTGAGGCCATCCTGTGAGCCCGCGCCAGCATGCGGCTGCAGAAGGAAGGCCCAGAGCTCAGTCTGGAAAGGGACCTTCACCAAAGGGACTAGACCTTTCTGTGTAACCTAGTCCTGGAGAAGACAGAGGAGGGGCCGTGGAGGAGGGACAGAAAGAGAGAGAGGTGGGGAGGGGACTTGGAGTGCTGGGAAAGGGCAAGTGGCTGGCCCCAGAAAGGCGTGGATGAGGGGACGACTGGGGGCGCGCGGGCCACAGTTTGGAACAGGCTGGGATGTGCGGCTCTGAGACTGATGAGAGAGTTCCTCCATACTGGCCACACACGCGCACGCTTTGATTTCTGGAACTGTGTTCCTGCACTTTGTCTTTTTCAAAACAAATGGAGCCAACAATAACTAGGTTTTCTTCTCTCTGAATTTGTGTCAGGACCGAATGACTCCCCCCTCCTCTCCCAGCTCTAATGCCGCACCTGGGAGAGGAGGGCCAGTGAAGAGCAGAACAGCAGTTCTGGCTGGTTCAGATGCCACCGTGAGGTGCTACTTGGCCCCTTTGCCTTTTCCTGTTTAATAAGCAGGGAAACAACGCTCCTGAGGGGTCCCCGTGCCCCCTTCCACTGCCTGCCACAGGTGTCCCAAGGGAGAACTTCCATGCCACCCTCGGGTCCTGCCTCAGGATGGACAGGAGGATGGGGTGGGGTGGTCTTTCCACTCCCTTCTCTGCCTTTGCCATCTGTGGGCCCCAACCTCAGTCTCTTTTCCTGCCTCTGGTGTTGAGAAAGCTGGATTTGACCGGCCATGGGGACGGTTTAAAGTCAGGCTGCCTTCCATCTTTCCAGCTTGCAAGGGTCACCTCAGAGAATTCTAGAGAGGATAGAAATGCGTTTCAATCACTGCTGAGAATCGTTTTAAAAATTATTCTTATGCCAGGTCACAAAGACATTATCAATAGCCTCTAAATGTACAAACTGTACAGGTCACATTCTCTGACCAGAATTCAAGAAAACTAGAAATTAAAAACCAAAGGATAAGCAAAGAATAACAACACGGAGCCACTGGGGAAATTAAAAATCACTTTTCGAAGTCATTCTTGGGTCTGAGAAGGAGTGCAAACTTCAATAACAGGCTGCATGGAACAGAATGCTAATGATAACAACACAGAAAAATAAATGAGCCAGGCATTTATTTTCAGATGCCAGAAACAAACCACCATCATCACCACCAACATAACCCAAGGAAACAAGGAGAAGCTAATAATGAAAAACCCCAGAAATTAATGGATTAGAAAATAGGAAATGTAAATTGATAAATACAGCCAGAGTCTGGCTCTTTAAACAGACCAATGACTTCAAGAAACCATTGGCAAGCTTAATCAAAAAAAAAAAAAAAAAGGAAATATGAGGGTACAGAAATGAGAAATGATAGGGAGTTAACGAAAAATATAAAGAAATAGGCTTTATAACTTTATGCTAAGAAACTTGAATATCTCAATGAAGCAGATAGTTTTCTGGGAAAATACACACTACCAAATTTGACTCAAGAAGCAGTAGAAAACCTGAATTCGATTAATAATCCCAGATGAAACTGAAAAAAAAACTGTCGAAAAAAGTATTAAGCCTAGACCATTTCAGAGGCGAATTCTTCCAGGCCTTCAGGGAACGAATCATCTCTGTGCTGTGTAAATAGGGTCAGTGCACGGAGATAGATGGGCTGCTTCCCAAGTCATTGTACTGAGCCAGTGCTGCCCCAATGACACGGAAGCCGATGAGACAGCCATGCAGAAGAGGAACTGAAACCCAATTCACCAATACGTACACAAAATATTAGAAAATTGAATGCAGCCATATGTGTGAAATAACAATAGGCGATACATAAGCAGGGCTGATGCCAGCAATGCAAATGTTTTTCAATATCAGGAAATCGCTTAGTGCGATTAATGACATTAATAGATCAAGGTGAAAAACCGCATTATCACCGTTTTAAGAGCTTAGGTTTGGAAGGCAGAAAGCCCGAGTACAAATCCTACCCTTTTCACATCTTTACTCTGGACTTTTAGGCATTTTCTCTACCTCCACATTGGGAAAATAATGTCTCAAGTCAAGGTCATGTGTGGACATACAGAACTCTTGGTACAGAGCTTGGCACATTGCCAAAACTCAATAGGTGAGAATTTTAGAAAAATTCCAAGATATTAGCATTCATTGCAGGTGATGTTTTTGTAAATAAAGCAAGAATTGAAGAACACTCCTTTAATATTACAAAGGTTATCTCTCTCAAACCAAAACAACATCATAATTAACTGTGAAAACATTAGTGACATCCCAATTAAGTTCAGGAACAAGATAAGGATGCCTCTATCCACTATTACTTACAACATTCCAGAAGTTCTTAGCAATGAAATTAAACAAAAAGATAAAATAAGGGTCATAAATATTCCCAAGGAGCAAATATTATCATCATCGTTTTCAGGGGATATGGTTTGGGTTTTTTTTGCTGTTTTTGTTTTTTGTTTTTTGTTTTTTGTTTTTGTAATTTGAATATGGCAAAAAATCAGTTGAAAAAGTCATGGAGCTAACAAATGAGTTTAGTAGGGAGGGTAGCAGTCACAAACTATAGAGATATAGATATAAAAACCGATACCTTTCCTACAATAATGAGCAGGTCATTAGAACACATCATGGAACTATATTACATTCACAACAGCAACAAAATTCATGAGAATTAACAAGAAATGGGAAAGGTTTACGTATAGAAAACCTAAAGTCTTGGGGCGCCTGGGTGGCTCAGTCGGTTAAGCGTCCGACTTCGGCTCAGGTCACGATCTTGTGGTCCGTGAGTTCGAGCCCCGCGTCGGGCTCTGGGCTGATGGCTCAGAGCCTGGAGCTTGCTTCCGACTCTGTGTCTCCCTCTCTCTCTATCCCTCCCCCGTTCATGCTGTGTCTCTCTCTGTCTCAAAAATAAATAAACGTTAAAAAAAATTTTTTTAAATAAAAAAAAAAAAAAGAAAACCTAAAGTCTTAAAAAAAAAAAAAAAGAAAAAAGAAAACCTAAAGTCTTTACAGAGGAAATCAAGATGGGACAAACAAAAGGAGAGATAAACACTCTTCTAAGAAGAATCAAAATACAAGTTTTCGGTTGTTCCAAATAATCCATACATGAACAAATTCCAATCAAAATTTCAATGAGATTTGTTTTCTTTAGGAAACCTTGACAAAATTATTGCAAATTTCTCTGGAAGACTAGAAGTGTGTAAAGGAAAATTATGAAGAAAAGCAGGTGGATGAACTTGCCCTACTAGATATTAAACATAATTAAAGACTCCAACAATTAAAACAGATTCACTGGTACATAAAAACAGATGGATTCACAAGACAGACTAGGAAGGCAGGAAGGGATCCAAGTGTATGTGGGAATTTGTTCTTGATTATGGAGGTATTTCATAGAGCAGTCAATACGTAATGGCTAAGTTAGATTCCTTTCTCAAAATGCACAGAAAAGCAAATCTCAGTTTCTAATTACATACATATTTTTATTTTTGACTTTTTGTTATGAAAAGATTTCAAATTTTCAGAAAAGTTGTATGAATAATACAATAAATTTCATCATATCCTTTGTAATGATTCACCAACAACTAACATTGTACAATGGCTTATTATAGATATGTGTGTATTATCTGTCTATCTATCTATCTACCTACCTGTCTATTGTATATGCATTCAAACCTGGCTTTTTCTGCTTTCCTAACTGTAGAAACTATAGTTTTGTTTTGTTTTGTTTCTCCTGTAACAATCGAGAGTGAGTTTCAAGCAACATGTACCCTTTTATCCTTAAATACTTCAGTGAGATTCTCTAAAGAACAAGGCCATTCTCTTCTGTAATCACAATACAACGTTCCAATTAAAATATTTAACGTTGATATAATACTCTTAATCTAATGCTTAGCCCCTCTTCAAATTTTGCCAGGTTTCTCACTAAATAACCTTTATAGGCATTCCCCTTGGATTCAATCCATCTAGGATTCAATGTAGGTTCATTCACCGCATTTAATTGTTATGACTTTAGTTCCCTTTAATCTGGCATAATCCCTTAGTGTCCCTTTGTTTTTCATGTTACTGGTATTTTTTTAAATATACAGGCCAGTAGTTTCGAAGACTCTCCCTGCATTTGTGTATATCTGGTACTTCATAATTAGAATCAGGTTACGCATTTTGTAGGACACGTTGTGTCCTCAGTGCATCACTTTGGGAGGTACAGGGTGTAGGTTTTTTCCATCTTGGATGATGTCAACTTTGAGCCACCACTTGGTTAAGTAGTGTTTAACAGATTTCTCCACTGTGAAGTTACTCTGTGTGTGTGTATGATTAATACAAAATTTGCAGGGGGTTGGATACTTCAAGGCTGTGTAAATATCTGTCACTTATTTTTACCTAAATTAATTATTACTAGGGTTGCTGCAAGATGGCAATTTTCTAACTCTACCATTCTTTCTGTGTTTATTATCTGGCAAGAGCTTTCTCTCCCTCTCTTCCTCCCTCCCCTCTTCTCTCTGCCTTCTTCCCTCTTTCTCCTTCTTTCCTGTCAGTGTGGACTCATGGATTTTATGTTACTCACTGGGCCATCATCCATTACTGTCATTATTCATTTTGATGCTCAGATTGTTCCCATTTGGCCAGTGGGTCCTGTGCCCTTTGACCTGTTCCTATCAGTTTTTGAGTACTTCTTTGCTTTCTGGCACAATAAGATGTCCCAGGATCATTTTGTACTTTCTCCGTTGCAGACTTGGAATCAGCCATTTCTCTAAGGAATTCTGGTTTCTTTCATTGGGAGATGTGGAGGAAGAAAGATTTGGGCATAATTAAATATAAAAAAATTAAATCATGAAAGAACCATAGATGAATAGCTATATAATCTTTGGGTGAGAAAGAACTTTTAAATATAACATCAAAGACAAACCCCATAGATTTTAACTGTATACAAATTTAGGACCTTCTCTAGGAAATCATCATAAGTAAAATGTTGAGAGGTCTCAAGGCTCATTCCTTGGATTTCTTCTCTCTATCCACAGTTCTTTTCTTTGTTATCTCATTCACTATTATGGCGTTAAGGACCATCTGTGTTCTGATGATTAGCAAAATTACGTACCCAGCCTGAACTTCTCTTCTGGATCCCAGACTAGTGTGCTCAACTGCCCGTTCAACATCTTCACTTAGATACCCACTATGAATCCCAAACGTCTCTCTCCCTCCACAGCTTAGTCGGAGCACACCATTTCTCCATTAGGATCACCCCTACCCCATCCCATTCTTTCATATATCTTGGAAAAGAAGCCCATGTCCTTATAACAGCTTCCATAGCTTAACATCATTGGTTCTTCACTCTGGCTTCACATTAGAATCATCTGGAAACTTTAAAAGAAGTAGAGATGCCTGGAACTGGGCCAATTAAATGGCAATCTCTGGGAGTGGAGGAAGGCTCCCGGGGGTCCTAAGTCATGGACAGAATGGAGAACTCCTGCCCTACATGATCCGCCCCATTACCTCTCTGTCCTCATCTACAATCTTCTCCTTCCTTCCTTGTTTACTCCATTCCAAGTGAGCTGGCCTTTTCGCTATTCTCGAACACATCAGGCATGCTTTTGCCTCAGGGCCTTTGCACATGCTGCTTCCTCCTGACCAGAACCTCTTTCCTAAGACATCTGAATGGCTTGGCTCCCTCACTTCCTTCAAGTCTTGCTACGATGGCCCTTTCTCAGTGAGGTTTTTCTTGTTTAGAGTTACAATTCTTATCTAGCTACCAGCATTTTTTGTCTCTGTTTCTTGTTATATATATATATATTTTTTTTCCTGTAGCACCTCAATAATCTGACATTTTATATATGTATGTATGTATGCATGCATGCATGTATGTATGTATTGTATGTGTTACTCTTCTAGAGCAGGGGTAGGCGAACTGCAGCACGTGGGTCAAATCCAGCCCACAGCCTGTGTGTGTACTAGTTAGTGCAATAAACTATAGAGGTCTGGCTGGAACACACTCCTGCACCTCTGTTTTCTCCTCAGCTCTCAGTGTCTGTTTCCTCTGTCCCATCTCCCAGCCTCCCAGGACCCACTGGCTGTCACCTACATGCTTTTGGCAACTGCTCAGCACCCAGCGGTGGAATTTCCATCTGGGAGACAGTGACTAGGCAGGTGGCCACCCCACTAACCAGCTGCTCTAGCCTAGATGGCCAGGATGTCCTAGAAGAGCAAAGTCAGTTTTCATCAGGTGTGGCTGTCACTGGGGCAGAGAGTGAAGCTGACCATTGCCACTGCTCCCCCTCCTGCCTGCCACCCCCCCCCCTTCCTGGGGATGATTGCTCCTGTTCCCAAGAATGTCTACAGTGGACAACCACCAGCACAAATTGTGGTCAGTGCTCAGAAACCAGAGTAGGGTGGAGAGGAACAAATTTTGTCTCTTTTACATAAGTATCTACATTGAATTGGTCTGTGGTGGAAAGTATTTAGTATCCGGTCCTTTTATAGGAAAAGCTCATGGACTCCTGCTTAGGAGTATAAGCTCCATGAGGGCATGTGTTTTTTTTTAATGCTTATTTATTTATTTTGAGAGACAAGATGAGAGAGAGCAAGGGCAAGCAAGCAGGGGAGGGGCAGAGAGAGAGGGAGAGAGAGAATCCCAAACAGGTTCTGTACTATCAACGTAGAACCCGATGTGAGACTCCATCTCACGAACCATGAGATCATAACTTGAGCCAAAATAAAAAGTTGGACGCTTAACTGACTGAGCCACCGAGGGCATGGTTTTTAAATCTTATTTGTTCACTGATGATTCTTTTGTATCTCACAAGATGTCTGGTACTCACATAATTATAAAGCAAACGATACACTAGGTAAATATTTGTATCACATATAACAAAATCCTTACAATACAAAGAGCCTGCAAATATTACTAAGAAAAACATGGACATTTTAAGAGAAAATCAGAGAAAGACAAGAAGATAAAGATTCACAAAGTAGCAATACAATGACTGATACACATATGAAAACTTTAATACCAATCAAATAAATCCCAAATAGAAAAAGATAAGGTTCACTTATCAGACTGGCAAAGACTAACACAATAAGAATTGTTTCTGAGGAGGACTATCTGAAATGGAGCCTTGTAAACCCCTGGTTTGTGTATTAAATTCTGGATAGTGAGATCATGGGTGATTTTTTTTTCTTTTTGTCCTGTATGAATTTTTGAATTTTCTACACTGAGAACATGTTACTTAAGTACAATTCATTTTGAAAATTATTTCTAGAAAATGGAAAAACAGTAGGAAGGACATTCAAGGAAGAGCGAACCGCCAGAATATTTCTTGCGCATCTTAAAGTGGGATGAGGAAACCTGAGGGTCACGGGAAATAGGGATATTGTGACCCTAGACAGAGAATATGGTGCTTTTGGTGAGGATGTGGTCTTAGAGTCATGCCTAAATTCTAGCCGTCAGCTGTCCTGGAGCACTCTTCCATATCTTCACAACACAATTCTCAAGAAAAATGCTGGCTGGCGTAAAACTTTCCCCAAAGATGAGTAATAAACAGAAAGGAATCATTAAGAACCCTGTTACAATAGAGAAAGGAGAAAAGAAATAGAACAACTAAGGAGCTGATGAAGAACTCATACCAGAAAAGCAATTACTTCAGGAAACAGAGGAACATTTTGGAAAAATACTCTGTCCATGATCACAAAGAGATTAATGAGAATATGAACTCTCCAAGGGACAATGGAAGAGCTCAGAGGAGGGAGAAAAGGTTGAAGAAGAAACATTAAGACAATGTAGAGAGATAAAAAGTGAACTGATAAAGATAAAAAAATAGAAATATAGGGTAATCATACATGTGTTGGGAAGACAGAAACCTTATTGGTAATCAGAAAAATAGAGCAGGTTTTTTTAAGCACAGTAAGATGCGTAATAGATAAGTATGAGAAAAATCTTATAAAATGTATTGGAAAGCAGATAGAAAAAATAGGTGGTGTTCAAGACAGATTAAAGCACTCCAGCATCTATGTAATTGTTGTTTCAATAGAAGGAGACCAAATAGATGGAGTAGAAAAAAAAATAAAAAAGAAAAGAAAACTGCCCAATAAAGGGAGACCTGAATGTGAAGTTCCAAAGGACACATTATGTTCTGGAAAGAACACATCCCAGTCAAGTAATTATGAAAGCTAAAGAAAGAATCAAATGGGCATCCATGCAGAAAAAGCATCACTCACAAGGGACAAAACAGTATCAACTGGCCTGAGGCTCATCCCTAGTAATATTCAGTAGCCAAAGTTAGTGGAGTATTGTCTACCGAGTTCTGAGAGACATGGAACATAGCAAGCTCTCACTCAGGCAAAGTGTCACTCAAGTCTAAAGGCAATAGTCATTCCCAAAGATAAAAATATGCCAAGACTTGACACCCCTAAGTGTTTCTTGAGAAACTATCCAGTCATGGAATCCAATTGATCAAGAGATGAATCTAAATAAAGAACTGTGGAATGGAGAAACCATCATATTAAAGGGTGGGTTATGAATCTTGAATAAATTTACATATGGAACCATCATGTTTATTTTACAGATATAATATTGAAAATATGAAAATTCTTGTTGTTGCAAGCCACTGAGATTTGCATAGTCCTGCAGCCTAAACTAGCACAAGCTAATTGATATACCAATATTGGCCTAATAAACCAAAGTGTATTTCAGTGAGAGACTCAGAGACCTTCTGGGAAGGAATGTGCTCTAAGATTAGAAAGCTTCTGGTTGGCCTTGGAGAGCCTAAGGGAGTCTAATATAGGGTGTTATCTATTACTTAAATATGCCCTTGGCCATGTCCCATGAACTCATCTCTTGTCCTTGGGAGAGAGCTGCAATACAAATAAAAGCAAAATATCTATTTTATTAAAACTGAGCAATTTTGTGGATAGAGCAATGAGCTTTGAGATCCTCTCCCAGAACGTAACACAAAGGGGAGAGAGAGATTCTATCTCTGTCTGCTCTGGACTTGCTGATGGCTTTGCATCTTGGGGGTTCAGTGCCCACTGGGAGTACTGCATACAGGAGCCACGCTCAGGGTGAGATCAGAGCCCAGTGGGAAATGGCAAGTGGTTGTGCAGAGCCTTGTGTTAGACCGTGGATCTGGCCTGAGCAAGCAATGTAGCAATGATGGTTTCAGTTGCAAGTATGGAATTACGAAATATCTAGCAATGCAGTGAGCTTCAGGTAGCTTAATCTAGGGCCCCAAGGATGTCACTCAGGACTTGATTTCTCTTCATCTCTTTTTTATTTCCATGAGATTAGCTTCATCCTACAGCTGGCTCCCTTCGGGTTTGTAAGATGGCTGCCTCCAATCCTAAACTACATCAAGCAGGTGAGCAAACAAAAGCACTGAGCACAGAACACAGTTCCTCAACTTCATTCTAATTGGGCCAGTTTGGGTCATATATCCAAACCCGTAACTGTGGAAGGGAATGACATTATGTAATTCGCTTAGACCAGCCGTTCTCAACCGGGGACAGTTTTGCCTCACGGGGGATGTCTGGCAATGCCTGAAGACATTTTATCACGGTAGGTGAGTGTGTGTGACAGGCACGTAGTGAATAAAGGCTAGAGATGCTGCTAAATATTCCACAGTACACAGGACAGCCCCATTCCCCACTCCCAACAAAGAATTATCCAGCCCCCAAAGTCCATAGTGCTGAGGCTGAGAAACCCTGGCTTGAACCAATCAGGAGCCCCCCCTTACAATTGAGATGAGTCGGGACAATTCAAACTGTTTGACTAGTACACATGCAGGAAGGGTGAAGTGGATGCTAAGAAGGCAACATGATCCTCTCCACAAGTGCCCAGCAGACCACTAGGTGGCAACTGGACTTGTGTGTGAGCATAGGTGAGACACTCCTGGGGACTACCAGAAGTTCTTGCAGTGGAGATGTAAGATGCCAAAATCTTGCATGACACGGACCACAGAAGTCAGGGGTATTATCAAGAGGGCTCTCTCCTTTGTTCCTAGAGGTCAGTGAGGCTTTGGCCAGCCCAGGGTACACAGTTGTAGGATTTTGGAATAAGACCTGGAGGCTTGGGTATCATTACCTGCCTGAGTTGGGGAGGATGGACTAGGCTGGGCAGGAGCTGGAGAGGGGGGCAGCTATCATCAAAACATGAGGGCTGCAGGCTGGGCCAGGGATGGCTATCTGCTCCCAAAGGTGATATGGATCCTTTGATCCAGCAGGGGACTGATATCATCAGGTTTGCATTTCATAAAAATCACTCCTGTGTGGAGGATGGGTTGGAGCGGGGCTGGGGACGGGGTGGGGGGGAGGCAGCGGTGGGACGGCCAGTAGGAAGACGAGGTAGGAGACTACAATGGGGCCCTGGGTGAGGACTAAGAAGGGAGTGGAGAAGAGGGCGTGGGTTAGAGAGCTCCTAAGGAGGAGGCACTCAGATGATTCAGAGATGGGTTGAATGAGGAAGGTAAAGGAAAGGAAGGAGTGCGAATACTTCCCACATTTCTAACCGTAACTGTTGATTGGTGGAACCACCCAAAGAGATGAATCTCAAAGGGAGGGGGTGCTGGTGCAGTGGCTTGGAGAGGAAACAATAAGGTGGGGTTTCAATCTGAACCTTAGGAGGGTCATCATCTGATTAATGGAATTGAATCAGTGAAAGGTCTACATGGAAAGGGAAAAGAAAGTTGAAGAATGCCAACATCTGGGGACATCTGGGTGTGGCGGCAGAGGGGTGGGCAGTGGCCAAGAGGAGAATCCAAGAGACAGCAACTCAGGGGAAGTAGGGCTTTCTGTATATGGGATAGTATGAAGAAACTGAATAAGACGACGGGGCGGGGGAGGGGAGGGAAGCAGCTATTGAATTCAGCACTGGGAGGTCATGGCGACCTTGGGGAACACTTCTTGCACTGACGTCCCAGAGGTCAGATTGCCAAGCACAGGGACACAGTGGGAGATGGGGAGAGGGAAGAAGCCAGTCCAGACCCTCTGGGGAGAAGCTCGGAAGGGAAGGGAGCAAAACAAGACGGTGGCAGGCTGGAGGGAAAATTGGACAGACAGGATTCAGGCATATCTGAAAGCTACTTCTATTACATTTTAAAACCAATTAATCAGGAGTTAGATGGTTACATTAACACAGGGAATGTGTGTCTTTTCCCTTGAGGGAAAAGAAAGTGAGTGTTAATGGAGACTTGTAAAACTTAGTGCTTTTGGGGTGCCTGGGTGGCTCAGTTGGTTGAGCGTCCGACTCTTGATTTTGGCTCAGACGTGACATCGATCCCCACGTTGGGCTCTGAGCTGAGCCTGGAGTCTGTTTGGGATTCTCTCTCTCTCTCTCTCTCTCTGCCCCTTCCCTGCTCTTACCCTGTCTCTCTCAAAATAAATAAACTTAAAAAAAAAAGAAGAAAGTTATACAAAAAAATTCAGTGCTTTTAAACCAATGTTTTTAGCTTTTGTATAGTAATCTGGCATTTTTTATGTAGAAGCAGTACATGTTACTTAAAACTTAAGCCTTAATTTTGACAGCAGGACAAATTGATGATGTTTTATGTTAAATATAGTTTATAAATGTATTTTAAATTTTTTTTAATGTTTATTTATTTTTGAGAGAGAAAGAGAGCGTGAGTGGGGGAGGGGCAGAGAGAGAGGGAGACACAGAATCCGACGCAGGCTCCATGCTCCAGGCTGTCAGTACAGAGCCCGACTCGGGGCTTGAACCCACCAACCGTGAGATCATGACCTGAGTGGAAGTAGGACGCTTAACCAACCGAGCCACCCAGGCGCCCTATAATTTATAGATGTATTAAATGCACATAAATTTAGTATATATTAAATTATTTTAAAATGTATTTCACTATTTCTCTGTTGGTGAAATTATTTTATTGTGTTTATTAAGATGGTCAGAACTTTCATGCCAAGGGAAAGAGCGCCGGGGAGAAGAGGAGGGTCCAGGAGAGAATGAGATGCTCTGCTCCAAGTTCACAGTCCTCCCGGGACCGTGGAGCCCCCTCTTCAAGCCCTGGAACCCTTCTAATTTCCCGCACATTTGGAGGAAGAGGTGCCTAAGGCCAAAAGATGAGCAAGTCCTTCCAGCTGAAGCCAGTCATCTCCAAGCCCTGGGCCTCCCTCTCACCCTTCACGTGAGATCATTTTTGGGAATCTTATCACTAACTGTTTCATATTCATGTTTCAAAATGTGCAGTGGCAATACATTAAGAATTCTTGGCCTATAGTAGAGTCGTTTCCTCATATGAGGCTGAGGAGTTTGGACTTGATCTTACAAAATGAGTGAGAAATTGGCTGCTGTGCTAACAGTGCAAGCAGGCCTCCTCCTGCTGTTCTTGGGCCGAATCTTCCCTTCCCTCGGGTGAATGATCCAGAACCAGTGCAGATGTTCAATTCTACCATTGCCCTTTTGAACTCGGTTACTCAGACAATACCCAACAACTGCCCCAGGGTAATCAATGATGTGCTGATATCCTGTTGGGAAGTTGCCGTCGTGAACGGCAGGCCTGGAGACAACTGTGCATTGCACAATGCCGGGTCATCATGGAAGCTGGGAGAGGATCAGGAAACTGGGGCAAATGTCACTCTGAACTTCAAAACTGGAGAGAAGATGGATTATGGCAGAAGGTATCATGCCCAAGGAGGCTCCTTGATTGGATGGGTAAAAACGCAGTTTGCAAATCTGTAGAAAGAAGAGTGGTCACTCCTGGGAAGACTTGTGAGATTCCCTCATGTTCATTTTTGATGGTTTGTGAAGTAGGAGGTGTGGGAGGGGATGTGTCCATTGCACTCAAAGTCTTTCAAGTCACCCCAGTGGTGCCAGGTGGAGACCTGGGGGCTGGAATGACCTGGCCCTTCTCTGACCCTGTTTCTTTCCACTGCTTACAATTGAGACCAGGTGGATGTCTAGCTACCTGGAAGGTTGATTCAGGAGTTAATCCCAACCAGGGTTTTGGAAAATGTAAGGAGTCTGGTTGGTTTGTAATTGGATAAGGCAGCACGGTTATCTCTCCTTTTTTGGCTTACCTAAAGCCCCAGATCTAGAGATTAGGGCTTGCCTTGAACCCAGTCTAACCTAAGGTCCCTCTTGTCTCTGAGCCCTTTCAGGAACTCCATTCCATCCAAGTGTTGGGCCTGTGTCTTGTTTTTACCAGTAAGCTGCATCCCTTTTCCCAGTGAGCCCCATGCTGTGCAGTCTGGCCTGCCAGGATTGTCACAGACATCTGTGGCTTAGTCCTCTTTGGCCGCTCCCCGGGGCCTCTCCAAGGCTGGCCTGCCTGGGCAGTCTCTGCCGCCTGTCTTGCCCTCTTTACTGGCTCAACTGTACTTCCTGCCTCTGATGACCACCGGTTTCTCCCTAGCAAATGGCTGCCCCAGAGTCATCTCTAGTTCCAGATCCCAGACCTCCCATAGCCTATAAGCCTCTAGCCCCTGTTGTCACAGGTTGGGGCCAGAGGGCTAGTCTGTGGAACTCTAGGTGCCTGCCATCCCTGTCCCCTCTTCTGAGGAAAGCAGCCTTGGGCAGTTCCTTGCAAGTGAATGCTGGGCATTATGGTCTGGGACCCAGCTCCTCTCTGGCCACAAAGGGCTGGCCCAGGAATCAGTACTTGCGTCCATAGAGGCCATCTATTGGCTGGATGCAGGGGAGATGAGCTGCCCATGAACTACCCTGGTGGTAAGATTTTGCCCACAAGGGTGTTGCATATTGGATAGTGATGAGCTGGTCCCATCAGATCTTCTCTATTGGGAATTTCAAAAGTGAGGTAACTCATAAAAGTTAGGCAGTGAAAAGGAGAAACAAAGGCAGAGGAAGGGGCAGGTGGGATGCCTGGCTCCAGAGATGGGGAGACACAACTCTGCAGCCATGTTGAGTCTTCTGGGGATCAGTCTGGTTCCCCCTCCCCCATCCCCCCACCCCCACCCCAGGCTTGGCCGAGGCAGGTTTTTCTCACTTCCACATCTCCCAAGGTTACCTTGAGCCAGGCTTTGTTCCTACTCAGCCTCTCCAGGGGTGAAAGGCCACACCCAAAGGGTGCTGATTTAGGAAAAATTGAGGTCAGATGGAGGGAGGTTTCAACAGAATGTCTCAGCCTGTTTAATGATTTAGTAGCTAAGGAGATGAAGACATAGATGACAGGCTTATCACACGAGGGTGTGACCAGGATTGAGAGGGATGAAAAAAATGGGTATCAAGGTCAAAGGTCAAAGAGACCTAGTGTCAGGCTGGAGAAATGGGCCAAATCCAGTGTGATGACACTCAAAAGACAGATGGGAAATGCTCCCTCCAACCATACCGCAGCACTACTGCTCTTAAAAAATACTTGGCATGTTTCATTGAGCACAGGAAAATAGTCCACAGGGTGAGGAAGTTGCCCCAAAGGGAAAAAGCCAAAATGTTTGAATCTTACAAGAATAAGAATATAGCCTCTAGTTCAACCTCCACCAATGGGCTGGGACAAAATGGCATGGCCCAGGAGGCTTCACGGAGCTGCTCTAGTAGTGGGTACTTATGGGACAGCTAAGGGGCCAATGGTGCCCAGGGCGTCATCCTAATTCTTCCCTCTCTCCTAATCCTTCCTTCCTTCCTAATCCATCTATCCATCCTTCCTCCCTTCCTTCCTAATCCTTCCTTCTTCCCTCCCTTCCTCCTTAACTCTCTTCCTTCTTTCCTTCCTAATCCATCCTTTCTCCCTCCCTCTTTCCCTTCCTCCCTTCCTTCCTTCTTCCTTTCCTCCCTCCATTCCTTTCCTTCCTTCCTTCCTTCCTTCCTTCCTTCCTTCCCTCTTTCCTCCCTCACTCCCTCCCTCCTTCCCTTCCTCCGTTCCTCCCTTCCTTCCTCCCTGACTGTTTTCCTTCTTTCCTCCCTTTCTTCCTAATCCTTCCTTTCTCCCTCCCTCTTTCCCTTCTTCCCTTCTTTCCTTCCTTCCTCCTTTCCTCCCTCCATTCCTTCCCTCTCTTCCTTCCTTCCTAATCCTCCCTCCCACCCTCCCTCCCTCCCTCCTTCCCTCCCTTCCTTCCTTCCTTCCTTCCTCCCCTTATCAAACACTGATTGAGAGCACCTCCAGTCTGGCACCATGGTAGGTAAGTGGCCTCACAAGGGAACAAGGAGGCCAAAGAAGTTTCACAGAGAAGTTTGTGTCCAGAGGAATGAGTAGGAGTTTAGTTTTGTGAGGCAGATTTAGGAGAGTGGGAGGTGTGGGAAGGGCATCTTTGTTTGAGAGAAGTTTGAACCGGCTGGAAGCAAGAAGAAAAGCCGTGATCACACAGTGGGAGACAGACCAAGGACTGTGGCCTTTATCCTGAGGTCAATTACTAAAACTTTTTAAGCAGGGGCAACACAACCACATCTGAGATTAGATAGATGACTCTGGAGGCAGGATGGCAAGTGGACTGGAGAGGAAAAAGATTAAGGGCAGGTAACCAGAATGGCAGCCTTCCTTCTTGCTGGCAGAAGCCATCCTCTGGGTAAAGGGCTGGAAATATTGGACACCTGCTTTCCCAGCCTCCTTTGCAACTAGATATGGGCATGTGACCTTAATTGGACAATGAAACTCAAGAGAATCCCCCTGGGGAAGGGGTTTCCAGGAAAATAATCCTTCCTGATAAAAAGAGAAAATTGAGGTAAATATCTTATTTGCCTTTAGACTTTGCCTTGTAGAATGTGTCATTGGGGTCCATGGCAGTTGTCTGTTACACTTCAGGGGAGAGCCGCAAGAATGGAGGCAAGGCTGACCCTGAGCCCTAACATCACTGCTTAGCTAGTACTGGGTTTGCACGTCTCCTGGCTGCCCATCATGGAGTAGTGGCGGCTAACATTTACTGAGAGCTATGCCAAGAACTTTGCGTGTATTGAGTCTTCTCATATTAACTTCATAAGGAAATCAAAGCCCTCACACACGTGTTATTACTCTACATGCAATACATGTAGGTATTTCCTCATCTGTATGATGCACAGAGAATCAAAGTGACTTTGGCACAGAGAATGCCCAAGTCCACACACAGGTAAAGAACCAATATTCCACATCTCACTTGGTTAAGCCTCTGCTGGCTGGGCACCCTGTATCTGACAGCCAGAGGCATCCTGACTGGTGGAGGCAGCTACTGCTGTGGTCTAGGTAAGAGAGGGTCGGGCCATGAGCTGGGGCGTTGGCCCTGGAACGGGAGAGGAGAAGGGTTAGAGACACATGGGGGGCGCACTTGGTGCCCTGCTGGCTGGGAGTGCTGAGGGAGAAGAAGGGGTACAGGAAGAATTCCTGAGCATGATGAAGCTGTGGGAGTGAGATGGAAGGAGGCTGTGGCTGCTGCCCACCCAGGGAGGCAGGAAGCAGATGTGGGTGCGTGCGGGTGCGTGTGCACACGTGCGCGCGTGTGTGTGTGTGTGTGTGTGTGGCCCTATGTTCTGCTTCTCTTTGCATTCGGCAAGGTCAGCTTCTGGGTAAGGAGCTGGGGGAGAGTGAGGTCATGGTCAGGGAGGGGACTGCAGAATTGAAGGTTTGGAGGTGGTGCTGTTCCTCGGGGTACTCTGTCTTCTCACCTCCTCCCTAGCTAAGCACCTTCTCTCTCTCTTCTCTCTGCCCCCTCAGTGTGGACTGCGGGGGCTTGAGGGAGCCAGCCAGCCCCTGGTGCTTTTGGGAGCTGGAGGCCTCTGAGAGTGCAGCTCCTGGGGATACGCAGACACTCAAAAGTCAGTTTTCTCCAGGCAGCCCTCCCAGACAGGTGGGAGCTGGGGGGTTCCCACGGAGCTTATAGCTAACCCAGGAGCCTCGCTTCCTGGTACTTGACCCGGCTGCTACACGTCATCACTTTTCTGATCCTTGCTCTGACCTCGGCATTTCTGGAACAGGTGCATATCTGGACGTGAAGATGGCTTCCTCCCCTAAGACTATGCCCTCCTTTCAGAGGCAAGCTCTAGGTAGGCTTGGGGGACAGCGGCTGGGGAGCCCCCCGGAGGTTTGCCAGAGCCTCAGGGCAGAGACCACGTGAGGACCACGTGAAGAGGGGACAGCAGGCAGGTGAGGAGTCCTTCCAGGGCTGTGGGGGCCCTGCGTCCCACCTTCTGCTTTCACAGCCTGAGTCTCGGCTGAGCCCCATGTGTCTGCACCTGGCCTGGCTTGGGGGATGCAAGATGAGGCCTCCCCTGAGCCCTTGCGGCTCTAGCCTCAGGCACCTCACGAGCCTCAGGCAGCCGGGGTAAGCCGCCTCCTGGGAGGGGCGTGACAGGTCACACTCCTGCCTCGCAGTCCATATCATCTCTCAAGGGGGGACACGGCCATTGGGACCACATCCCTGGTGAGCAGCAGGACCGTGGGCAGAATGAATACTACTGATGATCCAAGGTAGGCCCTGGAGCCAGACTGCTTGGGTTTCTGAGTTCAAATCCTAGCTCTGCGTGTGCCAGCAGAACAACTTATGGGTGTGTTTTTTTAACCTCTCGGAACTTCCATTTCCATCGGTAAAATGGGGCTAATAATTGGAGCTACTGTAGGACATTGTTGTACGTAGTTAAATGAGGTGATCCATGAACCCGGTGCATTGAAGTCTCCTTAATGGTCGGTGGTATTTTATCCCTGGATGTTCCTGGCGGGGGCAGCCTCTGTCTCCCGCCTGCTCGGGGCACCCTCCATCCCAGGGTGCCGGCAGCAGACAGACAGGAGACAGCGCGATCCGAGGGCGGGATGTGCGTGTGTTCTCGGGGAGCTGATCCGTGAAGCAGACCCTGGAATTCACTACACTCATCTGCCGAATCCCAAATGGAAACAAATACAAATGCTCTTTATAAACAAAGACAGCGTCTTAAAAAGAGAACAAACCAATGAGCCGGTCTGAACTGGAACCGGAGCTCTGGGTTTTGTGACTATTTTCTATCTAAACAGAAACTCCCCAGGCCCCGGACCTGACTTCCCTCCAGGCCTGGATGCTGGTGGCTGCCTGCACCTCCCTCTCCCGCAGCCCAGCCACGTGCCGGGGCCTCTCCAGCTGTGGGAAATTCTTCCAGCTTCCAGTGGCTTCTCTCACAGCGCCAACGGCCATAAGGGGAGACGATGTGGCCCGTGCCCCTGGGGGAACTGAGGTTAGGAGCCACGTTCCCTCCAGACCTGGGACACGTGTGCAGCTTAACAGTGAGGCTGAGGGTTCCCACGCTCCAGCCCCGCTTGACCACACCATCTCGGGGCAGAGGTCATCGTGGAAGAGTAATGTTACCATGTTCTTCAGCCTCAGCTCGGGATCCTGATCTCCCTGTCTGATCTCCGCTCCATCTCCCCACCCCCCAGCCCCCACCTGCTGGCAGCACAGGGTCTCCTGGGCCCACCCCCAGCCCTTCCCCCCACTGGAAGGCCTCAAGGCCAGCCTCACACCTCGGAGGCCTGGACCACACCACGTCCCACCCTTCCTTCCTCACTGGCTGCCTCCTCGCGTCAGGAGGCTGCAGGAGCCTTCTCAGCAGTGATTTACTGGCCCCACAAACATTTATTGGCTGCTACTAAGGCCTAGGCACCAAGAATCGCCTGGGAAAGCCAGGGTCCCCTCTCCCGGCCTCCCTACCAGGCCGTGTCCACCCTCTGACAATGACAACCCCCTCCCCAACAGCTCTGACTGTGTGCCTGTCTCCACACTGTCCCCATTACCAAGAGGTGGAGATCAGGTTCCTTGGCAGGCCTTCAGGACTCCTCGCAGTCTTTCTAATTTTAACTTCTCTTTCCGGCTTGCGTACATTCCGCCACCTTCCAAGTTCAGCAGGCATCCTCTTCTGACCATCGGATTTCCCTGGCACCCTCAGGGGGTAGTGGGCCTGTGCATTCACTGCTCTGGAATCGGGCCGTGGGTACTCGGGCCTCAGCTCACACTTCTCAAGTGTGGTCTTCTCCACCACCCCCCCACCCCCGGCGTCGGACTCTCCTGGGACACTGGCTAGGAAGGCAGACTGCTGGCTCCCCAGGCCCCTTCAGCAGACCCCCTGGCAATGGGGAGTTGGTTCTTCAGCCAGCTGCCCTGGGGGTGGCTTTGGCTTTGGCTGACTTTTGAGGAGTCCTGTGGGACTTCGGGGGTGACTGAAAGGTGGTGGGGTTACTGTCTCTCTTGTCTTCATCCCTCCCGCAAAGCCCAGTGCAAATGGAGCTCTAGGAAAACCGTGTTCCACGTGAGGCCTGACCCGCCACGGGATGGGCCTGCCTGCAGATGGCCACACTCACTTCGGCAGTGACCGTGTGGGGTCACACACAGGAGGGAACCTCAGAACACCAGTTTCCTTACTTAAAGGGAGGCAAGAAGATGGATGAGAGGTTTCTGGGGCAAGGCCCCATGCTGGGGGTCCCCAGACTTACGACGTCCCCGGCCAGATGGGTAGAGGATCTTTACCCAACCTTCATCCTGGGAGTGAAAACTGCGGACACACCTATGAATCTTTTTTTTTTTTTTCTGAGAAGGTGACAAATGTGTGGCTTTAGCAGGGAGAGGCCAGCTGCACGGCGATTCTTGGGGTATCATGGTCATGGCCGACACATCCTCCAAGCCGACCGTTAATCTGTGTGAACAGGTAAAATTGCACACCCACATCACACGCTGCACGGAGGTGCTGAAGGGGGGCTAGGCCGACAGGTGCGAGCCCAGGCAGGCGGAAGGTGGGCTGGCCTATGCGTCCCTGTCCTGCGTCCGTGCGGGCTGACACAAGAGCAACGCTGGCCTTCTGTCCTCCGGCCGGCTTCGGGCGTCCAGTAGCCACAGCTCCATGGGGCCACCCCCACCGCCCGCAGCCCCTCTTCCCCAAGGCCTGGCTTGCTCTAATCCTGTTGTCAGCACTCTGTCGGGGCCAGAAAGCCGTGGTTACCAGCAGCACTCAGAGCGCAGAAAAAGAACAATGCGTGACTCAGTTCCACGCTTCTGTTGTGGGTTCTAATTTTAGGCCATTGTTCCATTCCTCTCTTTGCCTTTCCCAGAATTCTAACGGGTGGGGGCAGACCAGCTTGCCAAGATGGAGACCAAGAAGGGGTGGGGTGCAGGCAGGGCGAGAGGTGGGACTGAGGCGCTTGCTCGGAGGACCAGGCTGGGAGTGGTGGCTTGGTCAGGCCTGGGGCTCTAAAGAAAGAGGACCCTTCTGGCAGGGGTCTCCACCGCCCTCCAGAATGGCCCGAGGGTCGGAAACCCGTGGCTTTGACCCTCGCAACCCCTCTGATTACTCAGCTATGCCATCTGGGCTTCAGGGAGGGGGATCTGGAAACCCCAGAGCTCTGAGTCACTAGGGTTCGCAGGCGAGTGAGAAGCCCCACAGACCTCAGAGAGACACAAAGCTCACGGGCTGGTGTGTGAGCACTCGTGTGCTTGCGGTTCACGGGCCCAGTGGCTGCAGCGTGGAGTGGAGAAGGGTTCTGCGGCCCCTGGCTTATCGTCACCCCATCCTGGAGGGATTTGCAACTGCCTTACTCCACAAGTGGTCCCGGCACGAGGGTGGACACCGGGGTTGGAGCATCACTGCCAGGAATCCCTCCAGGCACTGCTTCCTTCCTGGGCTCCCGGGCACGAGCGCCGCTTACAAAGGATGGGCGCAGAGCTGTGTTTGGAGTCCAGCTGCCTACGTCTTGGTGCTCCCATTCTTTAGAGCCTGTGTTACCCCGGAACAGAGCGTGGTGTGTGACTCATAGCTCCTTGCAGTCTGATATGTGTGCGCGTGTGTACTGTGTGTGTGAACGCATGTGCATACTAGAGCAGTAAATCCCTCTCCAAATTGTGAATAACCATGGTCCTTTCTGGAAACCAGCTTTGGGCTGGGAGGTGAACCGCCTCACCTCAACTCACCCTTTCTCCCCCTCGCTTCCTCTGAGGTGCAATCTGGTGGAAAGAGCGGTGGAAACCCGAGGGCCCAGGCATCCAGCCCCACCCTTGGACTAGATCTGTGGCCCTGGGCAGTTTCTTGTTCTCTCTGGGCCTTGGTTTTCCTGGAAGCAGGAGGCTTGTCTGTCCTTTGTTCTCTTCCGCCCTCCCTCCCTTCCTGCCTTCTTTCCTTCCTTCCCACCTTGTTTCCTTTCATCCCTCCCTCCTTCCCTCCTTTCTTCCCTCTCTTCTTCCCTCCTTCCTTCCTTGCCTCCTTCCTTCCCTCCCTCCCTCCTTCCCTCCTTCCCTGCTTCCTTCCTTCCTTCCCTGCTTCCTTCCTTCCTTCCTTCCTTCCTTCTTTCCTTCTTTCCTTCCTTCCCTCTCTCCCTCCCTCCTTCCCTCCTTCTTTCCTTCCTTCCCTCCCTCCCTCCCTCCTACATTCCTTCCTTTCTTCTTTCCTTCCCTACCTCCCTCCCTCATTCCCTCCTTCCCTCCTTCCTTGCTTCCCTCCTCCCTCCCTTCCCTCCTTCTTTCCTTCCTTCCCTCCCTCCCTCCCTCCTACATTCCTTCCTTTCTTCTTTCCTTCCCTACCTCCCTCCCTCATTCCCTCCTTCCCTCCTTCCTTGCTTCCCTCCTCCCTTCCTTCCTTCCTTCCTTCCTTCCTTCCTTCCTTCCTTCCTTCCTCAGAGACCTTGGTAGGACACTAGAGCTCTGAATGTGGCTGTCGGCCCTGGGGAGATTTCTTTGGCAAATGGAGGTGGCACCTCTCCTCCCTGGCTGACACAGGCAAAGGGGCACAGCAGGCTGGGTGCCCAGAGCCCCATGAGGGCTTGTGAGGGCTGGTGCCCCCTCCCACCTCCCCCCTGCTCTCCTTCCCAGGGGGCTCTCTTCCTCTGAGCCTCCGGCCCCTTCATCCCTCATTCAGTGATGCTCTCTTGGCTCCCATGCTCTCCAGACTCCACCAACGGTGTGTCCTCATCCCTTTTCACTAGCTTTAGTGTTCATTTTCACCCAATTCAGTGCCTCTTTTCCCTTACCTCATTCTTTCTCAAGATCAGAAACACTTACTCTGTCTCCTCCCACGCAAATTCCGTGTCCCCCTAATGTCAACACAAGCCATGTCTCCATTTGCTCCAACGCATGAAGTCTTTTTGCACTTCTCCTGGCCCTAAGTGGACTGTCCCATTTATTCATGGCTGTGTACAACCTGACCCCAACTTCAGAGGTTTAAAACAGCCGCCATGTTATTACATCTCACAATTTTGTGGGCATTCTGGGTGGCAGCCCGGCTTAGCCAGCCTGCATTCAGGAGGTGGGAATTAGATTCCGCTCCCAATGGGGGCACTCACAGAGACTTTCGAGCCTTCTTTCATCTACCACACCATCTCTCAAGGTCTTGAGTAGAGGCCTCTCGGATTTTGCCCTTGTGGATGTGCTGATACTTTGTAACTCTCCCAGGTCCCTGATGGTCTTGGCTTTCTAAGCTAGGCTGTGCACTCTCCCCTGGGAGGGAGGGGAGGGAAGTCTTGGCCAGATGCTGCAGGCAGAGGCTATACTCAGCAGATGTTGTCCAAAAAGAGCAGGAGAGGTCCCCACTAGCTGGAACGGGGTTGCACAGAAGTCAACAATCATGCTGATGACACATATCATCCAAACACCAGGTACAAGCACGGGACCATGAAATTGCAGCTCAGAGGCCTTGTTCTAGGGAGCAGTGAAGTGGGGCCCCAAGCAGGTGAGATAACAACCATGTGTTCAGAACGGGCAGGGCACTTGCTGTCTCCAAGATGGCAGCTCTCACCCATGGACCCCTGGCTGCTGCTGGTTTAGAGTGGCACGCTGGAGTGGGACTGAAGCTTCTGATGGCATGGAGTATCAGTGCACGGGCCCTGGGGTCACCGTGCCTACATTCAGAACCCTGATCTGCCACTTGCTATTACGCAACCTGGACAAAGTTGCTGCATCGCCCTGAACTTCAGGTTCCTTCTCTTTAAGACAGAACAGGAAGTGGGCACCTATCTGAGCATGCTGTTGCAAGGATTTGATAAGATAATGAAGGTTAGCAGCTGTCATTATTGCCAATATTGGCCTTAATCATTAGGTTCCGACTAGGAGGAGAGGGAAAGAAGAGGAAAAAGAAAAATTGCAGGAAAACTGATAATTGAGGAGATAAACTCCGTTAATTAAAACATGAAGAGAGAATAATTTACAATTTAAATTATTATTTAATTTAACAATTACAATTTAAATTAAATAATTGTCAATTTACAATTGTCTTTGCAAATTTCAGCACCCCACTTACACATGTATTCTATTTTGACAGAGTTATATATGTACATGACTAAAAAAGTCTAGAAGTTCTACTCCTCCCCAGTTCTGAGTCCCGCTTCCTAGAGATAGCCACTTTTAGCTCGTTCAGTGACATTAGTCTACATATTTTAAGATTTTATGCTTATGTACCTTTTTCTGGTAGATTTAGGTATTATGTATTGGTTTCCTGCTACAAAATGTGAGATTTGGGCTACCACCCCTCCCTCAAAACACGGACATACTTGCTCTCCTTCCAGGCTTGCACTAGAATTCTATCTTATTTTCTAATATCTTTTAAAAAAGGTGTTTATTCATTTTTGAGAGAGAAAGTGTGAGCAGGGGCGGGGCAGAGAGGGGGACAGAGGACGTGAAGCAGACTCCGCACTGACAGCAGTGAGCCCGATGTGGGGCTTGAACTCATGAACCATGACATCATGACCTGAGTTGACGTCAGACGCTCCACCGACTGAGCCACCCAGGCACTCCTCTGATATCTTTTTGATTGGACTAATACTGAATCTTGACATTATGGCCATAAAATCCACTCTTCATGGCTGAACCATGTAGTGTACTATGATCACATTTTCTTGTGTAACTTTTTGTTTTCCCTGAGGTTAATAACTATCCATTTTTGGTTGCTTAGTTTTCATACCTACCAATTATTAATCCCCTAACTCTCCAAAGGAAGTGAAAAATCCTCTCGACATGTCTAGACATATTGTAATTAACACTGATAGGCAATCAACCGCATTTTATTCTTGTCAACATCCTTCATCACATGTTGACAATCCTTGGCTGTTTGCTCATATTTAGGAATGGGGCACTATAAAATCTCCTTGGAAACTGGGTGGATGAAGCTTTTTGACTGTATGTGACAGTCTAGCACAATCTGTGTGGGCTGATTTGTTGGGGGTACCACTGACTGTCAGTGTGTGTATGCTTTTCCTCCTGGGCTAATTGGTTTAATCAGTGAGGGATCCACAGTCTTCTGCCCAGGTGGGAGCGTTACGTAAATTCTGTTGCAGAAATGTGGGAGCTAAGCTGGGGGAATGGACTGCACGCCCCCCTCCCCCTAGTTCCCCATTTATAGCTATCTGTGTGCTCCCAGTGCTTCTGAATTCAGAACTTCTCTGTTTCAATCTCCTTAGAGAGGAAGAACTCTCTTCTTGGGCCAGGGTGGGAAAGGGCACTGGAGGTCTAATTACCCCTCAAAAGGCTTTCAACCAAACCTCTTATTTTCAGCCTCACCCGCACCCTCTTTTTCGGGGTAACCGGTACTTCAAATTGTCAGATTTTCAGGGGCTGAGGCCCATATAACCTCCCTTTGGTGGTCCCCAACACTTTCTTTGGGTTTCAGCTTTCCCCAGTGTATGGCCAGTTACTGTTTTGCTATCTGCTTTCTGCCTTCCCATATTTGGTGACTGTTTATTCCTCTTCTACTCTGTCTCCGTGGGTTTGTACATTAATAATTTATTTCACTTTTGTTTTCGTGGGACTTCTGAGAGAGTGGTTCAGTCTTCCATGTTTGATTGGAAGTCCTGGGGGTATCATTTAGTCACTTCATAGGAAACCTGAAGTCACAAAGGTTGTGAGCCGTTCAAGGACACATAAGCCGTGAAGGGACCTGAACCCAGATCTGGCTGTAAACCTTGTGCTGTTTCTACTCTGCCACACTTGCTTGGCCCACCTTTTTGTTATCCTTCCAATGATCATTTATCAGAAGACGGTTTTGTTCAGTAGGATTTACTGAAGCTTCCAAGAGAGTAATGGAGGGAGGGCTACATCACAGAGTATAACTCAATCCTGAGTACTAGGTGTTTTCATACTCAGTTATTTCCACCACTGAGAATTTATCACTGACTACGCCTTCTCCTTTGGCCCCCATACTACTCCCCAGTCTGGTCTTCTCTCCACTCTCTTGTCCTCTCCACGTTTTGGGTTACCTCATTCTCCTTTTCTCAAGCGGCCTATGAAAAGTCAAAATTTCTCTCCCAGTTTTCTGTGGAACTATAGAGATATTTCTTCTATATTCTTTTCATACCATGGAAATGACAGGAGGATAGAGGTGGGAAGGACTTGATTTTGCCTCAAAGAATCCCACTGTGTTAGGGTAAGGTGGTACATCTCTGGAAAAAAGACTCCTCAAGTATATGACTCCTCTTTCTCTCATTTAAGGGGAGTGTGTGGAAGTCTATGCTCCATCTAATCGTTTGGGGAACGAGGCTAACCACAGCTCTGTCAACTTGAGCACTGGCCTCCCAGTGCGTTCTAGTCCTCGGCGTCTTCGTCAGCTGGAGGAATGTGGAGACGTGAGTGAGCAGGGACTGTGGGTCAGGCCTGGCAATGCTACATATCCTAGCTGCTCACTTCTCTTGTGAGACTGGACATGTGGCCTTGCCTTGGGAGGCAGAGGGCACCAGGGAGTGTGACATCAGCCTGGGCAGCTGCTTCCCAGAAAGAACTAATACTGTAGAGGAACAAGAGAAGCTATTTTGGTGGTAGCTAATCGTTTTCGTTACAACTATCCAGGTATTATAGCTTCATATAACAATGCAAATTATGGGAGAAATGGAAATTATCTTCTAAATGGAATGCCGCCCTCTGACAGGCAAAGGATCTCAAACCATAGTTGAATTTTTTTTTTAATTTTTTTTCAACGTTTATTTATTTTTGGGACAGAGAGAGACAGAGCATGAATGGGCGAGGGGCAGAGAGAGAGGGAGACACAGAATCGGAAACAGGCTCCAGGCTCTGAGCCATCAGCCCAGAGCCTGACGCGGGGCTCGAACTCCCGGACCGCGAGATCGTGACCTGGCTGAAGTCGGACGCTTAACCGACTGCGCCACCCAGGCGCCCCAATAGTTGAATTTTTGAAATGCCATTTGTTTTCTTTGTGGGATTTCTATCCATTTATCCACCTATCCACCCAACCTCCTTTATATATCTGGCATTAGGTCTTAAAACAAAGGAAAGAAGCCATCAGTCAGCCAGGAACTTACTGGAAAAGTCGGACGCTCTGTTTCTTAACGTCTCTACCCCTACACAGTTTCTCACCCTAGCCTCTGTGTATCTCCAGTTCAGAAGATTTTCTTAAGTTTTGCTTTCAGTTTGATATGAGTTTAAGAATACTGACTGTTCTTTTTCCCACTGCATATGCCCCTCAGCCCCGCACTCTTCTCCCCACCTGTATTTTGTTGGGCTCCTATAGGAGGTGTGCCTCTGGGGTTTGAGAACCACTGGGATTGAGGAAGGCGTAGCAAGTTTGTGTCTTGCATGGGAAGTAAGGGTACAGGTTACCTAGGAGACCTACAGAAAGCACAAGCTTAGAGCAGATAAGTACAAAACCAAGGACTAGCTATGAAACAACTGGGGTGACGGTGGAGTAGGATGGCAGGAGATGGAGAGGAGGCAAGAATTTCAATCCCATGAATGGTTTTGGAGGATGTGGTATGTACCAGTGTGGAGAGAGATTGGCCAAGGCCTGAGGCTACAGCTTGCATTTGGTGGGGACATCTTTGATGCCATCGTTTCAGGTGGACAAGAGAGACAGTGACCTAGCCAACTCTGAGGTGCCACAAAAATGGAAATGGAATAGGAATGGGAATAGGGGCAGGAATGGAATAGGAACAGAAGTCTCTGTATGGGTCACTTAGTCTTCACCTACTCCATCCATCCTCTTGGGCAACTGAAAGCCACCTTCAATGTAAATCTAGTAGAATAAAAGCACAAGAAAGATCAATTTTATCCGGGTCTAAATAATTTTAATAGGAACCAATATATAAACTATTGTTGACAGACCATATTATAAATCCTAATCCTGGAAAAATATATACACACTCTGTATAGGCAAACAAAATCATCAGACACACAAATAAATTAAGCGGCTCTAAACAAGGGATCCACTCAGAGAAATAGGAAAATATATATGAAAACACAAAACAAATCTATTCCATTAAACTCAGATTAAAAAAGAAATGCTCTACTTTCATATTAGCAATGAGATGAAGGAGGAATCTGAAATCAGGACCCAGCAGTAATTGAATCTATCTCCGGGGTGTTTTGTTGTTAATCGATAATTTTTTTTCTCTTCTGACAAGATCCAGGTGCTTAAGACTCTGTCTCCTGTCATCCCTCACCTCTGCAATTACTTTTGGTCGGCTTCTTCCTTAGGTAGGGTGTCTATGTGGTTGTCCAATTGACAATTTACAGCCTTGGGACTTTGCTTTTGTGAAAGTTCCAGCAAAAGTCACTCTCATTGGCCTGACCTCAGTCATTGCTGTCTCAGGCATATGGCCAGAGGATTGCCATGTTTTCATTGTGCTATGTCTGTTCACCCCTGGGATCTGGGATAGAGTCGTCTCCACCCAGCCCACATGAATGGAGGACGAAGGAGAGGTGGTTCCTAAAAAAGGAAGAGATGGGTATTGGGCCAGCAAAAACAATCGTTCACTTACCCAACCTAATTATTATTTATGTGGAAGGCAACACAGAGGCATTCTTAGATCTGCCAGGATTCAGAAAGTAAGTTGCTCATTACTCCTTCTGAGAAATTGCTTGATGAAATGTAACTGAGAAATGAATCAAAATAAGAACTCCAATATGGAAGCTGCACTATAAAAGAGATGGTGGCAAGCCATAAAACTGTAAAACTTAAGTTAATGGATAAGTTATTGCTAGTAACATGGTTAGAAACGAATGAAATGAGGAAAACATTCTTTAGAGAGTTAACCAAAGTGAAAAGAGGTTTGTAGCAATAACCTACACCAGAAACCTCTGGTTATTCCAAAGAAAATCCTTGGATCAGGTTAAGGCAGAAGGGAAATGCGTGTGAAGTAGGAACAGTAAGAGCAAACTGGAGCCCACCAGGACACACAAGGACCGCGTGTGTCTCTCACCGCTCTGAATAGCTCGCACCAATGGGACATGTGGGAGGACCAAACTTCTGAGAAGCAGGAGGTGATCCAGCTGACCCGAGGGCCACTGTCCACACCAAGATCATCTGGAAGACATGCAATGTCAGTGAACTGCAATAGTATTTGGCCCAGCACTGCATTCCAAATCCCACGCGGACCTCTCCTGGGGCCAGCTCACCTCCCAGCTACCTAAGGAAGGGGATCCTGTGAAATGCAGCGCTTCCAGCTTAGCTAAGTGATTTCAGTAAAAACCCGTCACAAGAATTAAACAAGAGAGAGAGAGAAAGCAAATGCATGCAGTAGTTAATGAGGTAATTAAGAGAAGAGTAGTAATACAAACCTAATGAAAGGAAAAGGAAGAAGTTAATGCAAAAGCAAAACTTAATAAATTAGGAAAAGATTCAATAGACTTATTAAACAAACCAAAGTGTTCATTTGTGTAAAGACTTGTAAAATAAGACAATCTTTAACACTGCCAATGAAACAAAAAAGAACACATAAAATGTGATGAATGAGAAACAGCACAAAACCCTAGAAAAAGTGATTTCGAAAAAGAAGATAGCAATAAACAATTGGAGATTCAAATTAAAAAGGCTAGTTGTAAGAGTATCAAAGCATTAAAATAATCAAGGATAAATATAACAAATTATGTGAGACACATGTACACTGAAAATTATAAAGCTTTGCTGAGAAATTGAATAGAGCTGCAATTAAAAGACAGATATGTCATGTTTGTGAACTGGAGGGCTCAATATTATTAAAATTTCAGTTGTTTCCCAGATTATCTATAAATGTAAAACAATCCAAACTAAAACCCCAGGAGGCTTTGTGGGGGGCGGTGAGGAGGGGTAGAAATGGACAAACTAATCCTAAAATTTGTATGGAAATGCAAAAGATCTGGAAGAACCAAAACAATTTTGTTAAAAAGGACACAGTTAGAGGACTTAATTAAACTTTGATTTTATGACCGTAAAACTCCAGTAATCAAGACAGTGTGGTATAGTTGTGAAGATACATGTACAGATCAATGGGACATATATGGTCAGGTGATTTTCTACAAAGGTGCCAAGGCAATTAAATGGGGATTTATTTATTTTGAGAGGCATATGGGCAAGTGGAAGAGGGGCAGACAGAAAGAAGGAGAGAGACAATCCCAAGTGGGCTCTGCCTCAAAGCCCCACACAGAGCTTGATCTCACGTTAGCCACAGCAAGATCCTGACCTGAGCCTATCATGTCAGGGGTCGAATGCTTAAACCAGCTGAGCCAGCCAGGTGCCCCAAATGGGAATTTTTAAAAAATAAAACACAGAAGTAGAACAATTACATATCCCTATGTAAAAAAGTGAGTCTTAATTCTTACCTCCATGCCACATAAAGAAATGAACATGAAATAGATCATAGACCTAAGTGTAAGAGCTTAAACTATAAAGCTTCTAAAAGAAAATGTGGAAGAAAATCCTTGTGATGTTGGGTGAGGCATATTTCTTAGGACACAAAAAACCCACAAAGTATTAAAGAAAAAAATATTAAATTGGACGTCATCAAAATAAAATCTTACTATTTGAAAGACACTTAAGAAATTGAAAATACATGCTACAGATTGGGATAAAGTATCTGCAACTATATTTGTCATATAAAGAACTCTTAGGGGCATCTGGGTGGCTCAGTCGATTAAGCGTCCGACTTTGGCTCAGGTCACGATCTCACGGTCCGTGGGTTCGAGCCCCGCGTCGGGCTCTGTGCTGACTGCTCAGAGCCTGGAGCCTGTTTCAGATTCTGTGTCTCCCTCTCTCTCTGACCCTCCCCCGTTCATGGTCTGTCTCTCTCTGTCTCAAAAATAAATAAATGTTAAAAAAAAAAAAAGAACTCTTATATGTTAATAACGAGAAGGCAGTTGCGTAAAATGTGGACAAAACATTTGAATAAATACTTCACCAAAGAAGATATGTAAATAAACAAAAAGGCACATGAACAAATACTCAACATCCCGAGTCAACAGGGATATATAAATTAAAATCACAATAAGATAGCACCATGCACATGTTAAAATTAAAAGGACTGATCAAATTCTGTGTCTCCCTCTCTCTCTGCCCTTCCCGTGCTCATGCTCGTGCTCATGCTCTGTCTCTCAATAATAAATAAATGTTAAAAAAAATAAAAAAAAAAGAAGGGACACCTGGGTTGCTCAGTCAGTTAAGTGTCTGACTTTAGCTCAGTCATAATTTTGCGGTTTGTAAGTTCAAGCCCCGTGTCAGGCTCTGTGCTGACAGCTCAGAGCCTGGAGCCTGCTTCGGATTCTGTGTCTCCCTCTCTCTCTGCCCCTCCCCTGCTCATGTTCTGTCTCTGTCTCTCAATAATAAACATTAAACATTTTTTTAAAAATAAAATTAAGCAAAAATAAAATTAAAAAGACTGACCACATCAAGTGTTGGCAAAGATATGGAACAGTGGCACTCTCATACATTTCTGATGGGAATGCAGAATGGTACAGCCACCTTGGACACAGTCAATTTCTTATAAATTTAAACATATATTCCAGCAATCTTATTCCTGTTAATCCAAGAGAAATGAATGATGTGTCCACACATAGACTTGTACACAGAGGTTTGTGTGGCAACTTTATTTGTAATAGCCCCTGAGTTAGCTCTCTGAAGCAGCTGTAAGAAGTTACCAGAAACACGGTGGCTTACAACAGCACAACTTTGCTCTCTCACAGTTCTGGAGTCCAGATGTCCAGTTTCGCTGGGATGAAATCAAAGTGTGGGCGTGGCCCTGCTTCTTCTGGAGGCTCTAGGGGAGAACCCATTTCTTGCCTCCCCCAGCTTCCTGCGGCTGCTAGCTTCCTCTGCTTGTGGCTGCATCAGTGTGGCACCTTGAAATTTCTGCCTGCTCAGCCTTCACACCTCCTCTGCTGTGTGTATCAAATCTTTCTCCGCCTCCTTTTTTTTTAAGTTTATTTATTTTTTGAGAGAGACAGAGACAGCGTGAGTGGGGGAGGGGCAGAGAGAGAGGGAAAGAGAGAATCCCAAACAGATTCTGCACTGTCAGCATAGAGCCCAATGTGGGGCTCGAACCCACAAAACCATGAGCCCATGACCTGAGCCAAAACCAAAAGTAGGACACTTAACCAACGGAGCCACCCAAGTGACCCTCCTCTGCCTCCTCCTTATGAGAATACATGTGATTGCATTCAGGGCCCACCCGATAATCCAGGATAATGATTCCATTTTACAATCCTTAATTCAATCATATCTGCAAAGATGCTTCTCCGATGTGAAGTAGCATTTATAGATTCCAGGGGATTAGTCTGTGAATATCTTTTGAGGGGCCATTTTCTCAGCTTACCATAGCCTCAAACTGGAAATAATCTAAATTTGCATCAACTGATGAATGGATAAATAAATTTTAGTATATCCATATAATAGAATACTAATCAGTAACAAAAAGGGATGAGTTCCTGATACATGCATGCATGAGTCTCAGAAATATTACGCTGTGCAAAAGAAGTCAGATGGAAAACACAAATTCTTTCTGATTCTATTCCTACAAAATTCTAGGAAAGGCACAGCTACAGTGAGAAAAAGCAGAGCAGTGGTTGCCTGGGGCAGAGGTGGGGAGAGAGTGGTATTGACTATAAGGGGGCATGAGGGAACTTTCTGGCACCATGGAAATGCTCTATATTTTGGGTAGAGGTTACAAGAATGCATTAATTTGTTAAAACCCATCGAGCTCAACACTTACAATAGGAGAATTTTTTAACGTAAATTACACTTCAGTAAAGCTTTATGCTAAAAAGGAAAAGAAATTTGAAAATCTAGAGGAATTCGTTGAGTTTTAGGAAAAACACAGCTAAAGTAGAGTCAAGAAGAAAAAGAAAGTCTGACTAGAGCAATAAACATGGAATGAATTGAGCAGTGTGTCAGGAACTTTGTTCCCTATCCCCGTCTCCTACAAACTGTACCACAGGGACAGAAGGGACTTGCAGGCGATTTATTTCAAACCTAAGAGAATTTCTACACAACTCAAACTGCTCCAGCAAATAGATAAAGAAGGAAAAGTTTTCAATTTACTCAATGAGATTCACTTAATCCTAGTACAAAAGCTTTAGGAAACAACACAAAACAGAAAGCTATTGAATAATGAGCTCGTGAATAAAACATCAATAACACATCAGCAAATGGGGGCACCTGGCTGGGTGGCTCAGTCCGTCAAGTGTCTGACTTCAGCTCAGGTCATGATCTTGCGGTTCACGAGTTTGAGCCCCGAGTGGAGCTCTGTGCTGACATCTCAGAGCCTAGAACCTGCTTCGGATTCTCTCTGCCCCTCTCTCTGCCCCTCCTCTTCTCACACTCTTTCTCTCCAAAAATAAATATTAAAAAAAAAAAAAAAGAAAATGAAGTGCATCCCTATGTAAAAAAGGACACCCTCTGCTAGAAGTCCAGGAAGGGTAAAAATGTTACAGGAAAGGAAATGGAATCATATGTGTACTACATGGCTCAGATTTGGGGACATTACAATTTAACAGAACATGGAGACTGGGGGGAAGTATGTTTGTGGCAGAAGAGTGATCCCTTTTCCACAGTAGAAACTGAATATTTATTTATTTATTATTTATTTATTTAGAGACCAAGAGGGAGAGAGGGGGAGAGAGCACTCACAAGCAGAGAGGAGCAGAGAGAGAGAGGGAGAGACAGAGAATCCCCAGGAGGCTCCACGCTGTCAGCTCAGAGCCTGACATGGGCCTCGATCTCACGAACAGAGAGATCATGACCTGAACTGAAATCAAGAGTTGAACGCTTGAGTGACTGAGCCCCACAGGTGCCCCAAAAGTGAATAGAGTTTTAATCTATTAATAGTTTAAACTTGGTAAATTAAGAATGCTGAATAGAAACAAACGATTTAGGTGTATGCAGTTAAAAGTCCAGAAAAACCACCAAAGGAACAGCAAATGTCTCAGGCGGGAGGCGGGGAGGGAGGCAGGGCATTGCTAGTTTTCATCATGAGCTTTTTTGACTTTTAAAACTGTGTTCAGGGCATTCCTCTGGTGGAAGAGATGTTTTTCAGGTATACAAGTTCGTAAAAGATGTATAGTAAGGGTCTCCATCTCAGCATTGATTACGATAGTGAAATATCACTGTCTACTTGGGTAGATAATTTGAGGGTATGTCTTAGAGGGCCTTCTGGCTGGGATTGGTTTGGGGAAGGAAATGGAAAGCTTTGCCCGGTAAACTGGGCCACAGGGGGCCCAGGGGCAGGGGCTTAGCAAGGGCCCTAAGCGGGGCAGGAGGCCAGGGTCCGGGAGGAGCAGGTACACTGGCCTGGCAGGCCGGAGCGGGGGGCAGTGTGGGATGGGGGAGGAAGAGAGATCCAGCTGAAAGAGGAAGGCGATGCTGGAGAGCAAGGGCTTTGAAGGACGATATGCTGGTTTCTGAGGTGCAGCCAAATGTCATTCCCTCCTAGCCCTACAGCTGTGTGTTTTGTGGGGTTTCTCCAGAAACGTCTATGCTCTTTTCCTGTAGCTTTGAGATCGAAACACAGTTCTGAGGTGGCCAGAAGCCAAGATTAGGCTCAGTGAAGCTGGGGGAGTTGGATTAAAGTAAGTCTGGGGACAGGTTTAGTGGTGAGTCTGCGGCCAGGAGTAAAGTTCAGTCTGAGGCCAGGTTTAGGGTTCAGTGTGTGATCAGGGTTAGGGTTTGTCTGCCGATGCGGGCTTGTGATTGGATCCCATTTTTTCTGTGTCAGTAAATGTGGCTTAAGTGCATGGATGAACTGAAATTTTTGGCTGGCTATGCTCAAAGCCCTTCAGCTTTTGCATTTCTTGGTTCCTTCTCTTGGCTTCCTGTCTCCCTCTCACCACACACACATATAGACATCTCTCCCCGTCCTCCCTAGGCCCAGCCTCCATAAGTCCCAATCCATTGCTAGGCCCTGTGCTCACTAGCTGGGGTTGGAGCCTTAGGCAGTTGGGGTGTCTGGCCTGCGTTGTGAGGAGAGGGCTGCATGATGGGAGGCGGAGGGCTCTCCATCCCCTTGCCCACCTCTCTCCAACCGGCAGCAGGTGCTGAGATGGCTGCCTTACTCAGTGGCCAGGAATCCTGGCCCACGCGATGCCTGGGTGCTTTCGAGGCAGGTTACTGAAACTATAATCCTGGCTTTCCTTTCATTCCTGACCCCCACAACCGCCATGGTCTCTGTTCAGCCACTCCCTTTCCCTGTCCCCAGAAGCCACCTGAGTCAGGCCTGGGGGAAGGACTCCCCATCCAGCCTGCAGCCTGCTGGGTGTGGGAGCTGTCCCTCGGCTAGGTCAGGGTGGGGTGGAGGTGTGACGATGGGGGCCACGGGTCAGGGCACTGTCTCCCTGTCCCACTGCCGCCCTCCTGGGTGCACGCCTCCCCGGCAGCTGGTCCTCGGCTGCCTTCCAGTTTGGCCGCCTTCCTCCTGGCCTTTCATGCTCCAACATGCAGGAGTTTCAGGAGAGGCTCTGGGGGTGCAGAGCCCAGCCTGGCACCGAGACAGCCAGGGAGGGAGGGGCTGAGGCTCCCGCTGCCCTTCTGCCTCTCTCAGCTCTTGGGGCCTCCCTCTCCCTCTCTGTCTTCTTTGCTCTCTCTGGGTCCCAGCCTCACCAGCCCCTGGCTTTTTCCTGTCTCCGCCTGAGCCTCTCCTCCTCTTGCCCTGACCCTTGTTTCTATGCATCCCTGTGGCTGTCTTGCTCCCGAGCCTTATCTCCACCTCCATCCTTCCCCTGTCTCCATGTCGTCCTGTTGCTTCTCCCTTTCTCTGTCTGCATCTGCTGCTTGCAGACTTCCATCCCCATCATCACAGATTGGAGGAGCAGGTCGCATCGCCTGGCAATAGAGCCACGCAACAAATACCTGTGGCTGATGATGATGATAATTTGAGCGAGGGACCCTTCCCTCAGCCTCCTCCCACCCAATCACTCCTGTTTAGGAAACCTCATCACTGAGTCTTGGAGCAGAGGCAATTCAAAGCCACGTTCTCTGAGCTCCCAGCAGGCAGATGCCAGCATTGTGCTGGGGGCCAGAATGTGTGAATAAGACCGGTGTCCATCCTCCAAGAGTTTACGATAGAGTGTGTCGGGGTGGGGTGGGGGAGGACGTGTGTGGTGAGAACACAAATGCTGAAAAGAGGAACAACCATGTAATATGAAAGCGACCATTCAAGGCAATAACTGGAGGCCGTAGCAGAACGTGCAGCCAAATATCCCCTGCTGTTCTGAGGACTAAGGGGTAGTGGCGGGCTGAGAAAGCTTGCAAATCCCCCTGGAGTCTGTAAGGGGAGAAGCAGCTGCTGAGAGCTGGGTGGGATTTGTGGGTGAGGTGAGCGCATGCGGGCAGAGGGGTGGCCGGTCCGGCTGGGGCAAGGTGAGCAGTGGTGCACAGGTGGGGGCACGCTCTGAGCCAGGGTCTCGGGAGGGTAGCCGGCTTGGATCTGGGTGTTGGTGTTCGTGCACAAATAGGAAAGGCTGAGAGGCTGCTTGAGCCCAGATAGTGGCCTTGGACTTGACCCGCTGGGCAGTAGGGAGCGAAGGTAGCTTCTTGAGCAGGGACATGATGGGCCTCAAACTACGTGTCCGGAAGCAACCCCAGTCTGCCGTGCATACTGCTTCTTCCCGTAATACCAAGCACTAGAGGGCTTTCGCCTGGGACATTGTCCATGTCCATGAAGGCAACTGTGTCCCCACTGAGGACCGAACTCCAGGCCACAGCACCTGTCTGCAGTGGGAGGCTTGAGGTTGTGCAGGCCATCAGGCATATGCCCTGGCAGGTCAGGGAAAGGACTCGAGATGGCTGCATCACCCTCTGCTTAAACCCTCTGAGCTTCCCCTCTACCCGGGATAAGCTTAAAGCTACATGAGGTCTGCAGGCTCTGCGTGGCCCAGAGCCTGCCCCCTGCCCCCGGTGTCTCTCCACAGCGGGGTCTTTGGGGCATGCTTCAGCCATCTCCCCATGCACTTTCTCTAAGCCTACTCTTCCCCATTTGGGGCTTCCCCAGGGAGGCCTGTACTGCCCACTGCAGATTAGGTCTGGTGCTGCCCTGGGTCACATGCAGGGAGCCCCGGCTCTTCAAGAGGCACCTTGGGGTGGGGCGCTTTGCTGCTAATTGTCTCCTGTAAAACACTTGGACGCATAAAAGATGACACCAGTGAGGAATGCAGCTGCTAATCCCAGTGTCTCTTGAGTCAGAGAAGGAACTGGGGAGGGATCAGCCCCGAGAAGCTCCCGGATGGCCCCCTTCCCATCTCTTCCCCTTCAGGGTCTGCGCCCACTGGGAGGGCCCCGGGAGACTCCCTTTCCAGGAAGCAACCCCTGAGCTGTGCCCCGGTCCCAGTTCCTCCTGTTCCTCGGGACAAGATAAAGAGAGGAGCCAGTGGAGGGTCAGGAGATCAGGCGTTCAATTTCCAGAATGGCTGTGAGGTCTGGAAAAAGTCACTTCTTGTATCTGAACCAGCAGCAAGTAACTGAAGACCCACCGCAAAGCGGCTTAAACAAGAGGGTTGGTTTGCCTTCACACATAGCAAGGAGTCCCAACGTAGGGTGATCCAGGGCCGGTTGACCTGGCAGGCCAACAATCCCCTCAACCCTCAAGGGGCCTGGAGACCTCCCATCTCTCCTCTGCCTGACATAGCACTTGACATTGTCTTCCTTCGGGTGCTTAATGTTTCAGGCCAGGAGGGTGAGACCCTGTCATCAGCTTGCACGGCTGGCTCTCAGCAGACAGCCATGGGCACGCTGTGGTTGTCCTGGTCCTGTGACGTTTGGAGGTGGGCAACTGCACATGTCCGGCAATATGTGGGGTGGTTTGCATCTTCCACGACCTTTGAATGTCACACCAGCCTTTCATGGGGGTGAAAAACCTGCTTTTTATTATCCACGCCTGGGACCTAATTGCATTTTATTGAAGCGTTCTTGCCTGAGACTTACCCGGAAATTGAGGGACAATTCTCTGTGGTTTAGAGCCACCCACCACTCCTGGGCAGTGTGGCTTCCTTCACAGGATCTGAGCGACCGGATCACTCTGCATTGTCACGGTGCATTTTCTGGGATGGTCCTTCTTGACCGTGTAACATACTGAAACACAATTATCTTATTAGAAATTGCTTTTCTTGTATTCCTCCTTTATGTTAGGCATGGTATTGTGTTGAGTGTTTTTTCTTTGGAACTGTTATCTATGGATTTCACTTCAGGATAGAAAAGAGGGTAGGTTAAAAGATTTGCAATAAAAAAGAGGATATTGGGTATGAAAGGGTCGTGAGCCACTGGCTTAGGCTAATAGAGTTCATCTTTGGGGTTGAAAGGGAGCATCCTCCTTGAGCAGCTGGGATGATGAACTTCAGGACAGAATTGGAGGTTCCCAGCAACAGAGAAGGAGGTAGAGTGGAGTGTCAGCTGGGAAGCCACCAATACAGCTGCTACCACATCCCATGGGGGACCTCTATTTGCTCATCTGTGAAATAGGGTTGGTTGTCTCAGCCTTGTCCCGTGTGAGACAAACTCAGGGAGCTGTGAAAGCCCCCCACACCCAAAAGGTGGAGGGCGCTGCTGTGCCCTGGGGTCCTGCATGCCTTAGTTATCTTTATTGATCCCTGTTCCAGCTCTCACAAGTCCCTGTCCTCACAATTTTTTAAACCCAGATTCACTAAGACCATTAATATCAAGTAGAAATGTAGTTACCAATGCATCCGCAACTCCACTGAAGTGTGGTGTTTCTTAACATGCTATCGGACTGCCCCTTCCGGATATGTTGCCTGCTGACCGATCAGTGTTCAATAGAAAGAAATAGAGGAACATTCCAGGTATCCAGAAAGTGGAGATGGTGCAAATGCTCCCTGAGGTCCACCCTGCTCCAAGGACCTGTCTCCTTCCCCCGCAATTCTGCTCCTAGAACTTCAGATGCTGGCTTTAAGCCTTTTCCAGGAAGGTGTGGGTGCGGGGGCATTCCGGAGGGCTTTGGCAATGCCCTTGAGTCGGGCGGGAGTGGGGCTAGTCTTGCTCTTGAGCTTCGATCATACAGTGGTTAAGAGTGAGGCTGACTGCCTGGGTTTAAAACAGTCCCTGAGTTTAAATGCCAGAGCCACATGTTTAACCACTCTGCCTCAGTTTCCTCATTTATCAACCGGGTAATAACACAGCATTGGATTAAAACAAACAAAGTCTATAAAACCTTAGAATTGTGGCTGGCACAGTACGATTTAGCCATTAGCTGACTCTTAGTCGCTGATGCATGAGGTTTTGGGGCTAGGAGCAGCATGCTGATGGGGTACCCCCATCCTTTGCTGGGCCCAGAAGCTGTAGTCCTAGGAATCGTGACTCACAGTACTGTGGGGGAGCCGCCTCGGAACCTCTGCTTCCCTCCCAGGCCTGGGGTGGCTGGGCCCATGAAATGACCTCAGCCAGGAGGAATGAGGGGCGCGGAGTCTATAGGGCTGGGTTTCGGCCCCTGCCTACCCCTGGGGCCCTCCCAGCCCTGCTTCGTACCTGCTCACCAGCAAGTGACCAACAGGCAGCGGGACTCCAGGGGTCACCTCAGTTACTCACTGTGACCTCTTGATCCAGACCCAGCACACGGGACCCCTCAGCAACTCACCTCTGCTGATCACCGCTTACAGGCTGATCTCCAGCCTCGGATGCGCCATTGACCCTGACCTTAGCTAAGACCTCAGGCTGGCTTCTGACCGATATGTGGCTCTGAACTTTGACTAAATCCTGGGCTCAGACAGTCCCAGTTCTGGTATCTGGCTAAGCTCTGGCCCTGACTGCAGACAAACTCATCTTCTAGACATGGAAGTCACTCAAGGGCTTCTGGGATGAAGTCCCTTTCTTTGTACCACTTGTCCTCCCTTCTGATCCCTGGGCTCCTAAAGGGGGTCCCTTGCCTGGCTCCCCTTGCTGGGAGTAGTCACATGGAGAAGGGGGCCTCAGCTTGGGAGGAGAAGATGCTGGCTTTGTCTCTTTAGTCAACTTCTTAATCATGGCCACTAATGAGCATCTTTCCTCCTGCCCCCTCTGACTGCAGCTCCCAGGTGGAAGGACCAATCCCCCCATTAACCCAGAGCCTCCCCAAGAGCAGTGACAGAGCTCCCCAGTTGGACCAGGTTTTTAAAGGACAGAACTGTGTTCCTTCCATCAGATTAGGGGATCCCCAAGAGCCAGAGTTGTGTCCGAGTCATCTGAGAAGGCCTCCAAGGAGGGGATAGGAGTAGCTGGGATACTGGAGTTGTACAGACTCGCATTCAAATCTGGGCTCCGTCATTCTTCAGCTGTGTGTCCTTGGGCTCAGCTTCCTCAGCTGTGAAGTGGGGCAGTGGTGTCACTTACCTGGTAGGGCTGTGAGGATTACATGAGATGCATGACAAGAAGCACTGGGTGTAGTACCTGGAGCCCATGACTGCTCTGTAGAGGTCAGAGGTCATGGATATTGTAACACCACCATGTCAGGGTTCTGCTAAGGCAGGGAGATGTGGTGAGGCTGAGACCCCCCCCCCCCCCACATATCAGGTCTTTCTCATTGGGTAAGGATCAAATGGCAGTATCTAAGCTGGCTTCCCTGCCACCCTCACTTCTTATGGCTCCTCAGGGGCTCTGGGCCTTCAGGGCCTGGTCCAGCCTCTCCACAGAGCTCCTTTCTGCTCTTCCCCCAAGAAAGAACCTCCTTTCTGGCCTCGTTTCCCTACATCTACCATCCTTCCTGGGTTGCCTGACCCAGCCCACCCCCTCCAGGAAGCCTCCTGGGTTGACATCTGCCAGGGCCTGGCTCTCTAAGGCTAAGTCACAAAAGCCAGGGCTGGTCCTCCATGCTGATGGTCTTGCCATGATCCCTGGCTGCCTGGTTCTCTGGAGACAGTGAGGATCCAGGGCACAGCTGCCCCCTCCCACCATGGATCCTAAGGCAGAGCTGGGGTAGGGATAGGGTGAATCCCCTGAATCAGAGCCACTGTGCTGAGGACATCTCCATAGCACTTGTGACCCAAACAAGCACCCAAACTGCCCTCAGGAGGGTTTGGCTTCTTTTTATCTCTTTTCAACTAAGTCAATTAAGTCATTTTGAATGACTCCAGTTGGCCACTTGGGGCTTTCTCTTTAGTGAGGCCTGATTCATTAAGACAACAGGACAGGTGCCAAGGTCAGCTATGACTTCATGAGCCAGGGACACACTTCCTGTAGGCGGGCTGGGGGTCCTGCCCACAGACCATTTCTCAGGGGAGAGAGAAGAGTAAGGCAGGCATCCTCATGTATGCCCCAGACTAACCTCTGGGGGAGACCAAGAAAACAAGGATATGATGCCTCATTCAGCCAAAGCAAGGTGTGAACTCAGTCTGCCCCAGAGATTGGAGCATTTACTATTTTTTTTGTTTTTTATTTTTTAATGTTTATTTATTTTTGAGAGAGAGAGAGACAGAGTGTGAATTGGGGAGGGGCAGAGAGAGAGGGAGACACAAAATCCGAAGCAGGCTCCAAGCTCTGAGCTCTCAGCGCAGAGCCCGACGCAGGGTTTGAACTCAAGAACCGCGAGATCATGACCTGAGTGGAAGTCGGACACTTAACCAACTGAGCCACCCAGGTGCCCCTGGGGCATTTACTTTTTAATCAGCCATAAGCATTCTTCAAGGGTCCCCTAGATCCTTTGGGGAAGGATGAAAAAGATGGCTCTATGACTCCCGGAGGCTCCTTTTACCTTGGCTGTTGGGGATATGAATGTGTCAACCTCTACGTTTGACATATTTGTGTCTTTCTCCTCTTGAACTTTTATTTGTTACTATTGTTCTTTCATCAGGAGCAGCATTATATGCCTGTGTTTTATTGTAAGATACCTCTTGTCCTCTCTGGAAGTAAGTAGAGTATACATAAAAAAGCAAGTAGTTGGGTCCACAGATGCTCACAGACCATTAAGGGGGACTCCTGGGAACATCCTGTATCTTGCCCCTTGGTTGGGGGAAATCTGAAGCTACAGGATGTGGAAAAAGTGAATTTTCTGGGGTTTGAAGACCTGGAAACAATTTACAGCTATAGCTTCTGGTTGGGGTAAGGAGCTGCAGGACTTTGGCCCAAACTGTGGCTCTTTGTGGAAAGAAAGGGGTCTGGGTTTAGGGCTGCAAGCCTGACTTTGGCCCTAACTCCGTTTTCTCTGATAGTGGGATCTGGGACAGATCCTTTTGCCCCAGTGGGCCTCTGGGCATGGTGAGGGATATGATGAGTATGATGTGGGGTTCAACCTTGGCTTTCACTGGGTTCCCCCAAGGCTCCCCTGAGCCAGATTTTAATGATTTCTCAGATCAAGGCTGGTTTGCACATCTGCTCCTGCTGCTCAAAGGAAACTAGAAGGGTTTGCCTAGACTCCAGGCCCAGAGAGGCGCCCTCCTCCCAGCTCCTAGAGGAGGAATCCATGTGTTCGAGAAATAGCTTCTTTTTGGCCCCAGGGAGACCCATTCAACACCTGAGGCCTGGTTCCCTCACACCCTTGCTCCTGTGTCCTCCACTGGTCCTTGTCCCTCCATGTCACAGACCCAGTATCTCAGGGTGACCCAGTGCTTACATCAGAGATGCCTGACTCCCTTGGAGCAGGTGTCTGCTTCTCAGCACGGGGAGCCTTCCTTAGGCTCTGAGCAAGAGCATCTTGCTGAGTGAGCTGAGAGGAACTTCTAGGAGCATCTCCTGACCTGGAAACAGGCTCAGTGGGCCCTGAGTCACCTGTCTCTCAATGATGCTGTGCAGATGGCATCACGGGCACAATTAACACTTACTGAGCACATGTCATGTACCTCCACCTCACTGAGGTGAATGCTTATTTAATCCACACAACAGCCCCCAGAGTCAGGTACCATTATTAGCTTTAGTTTTATAAATAGGGAAACTGAGGCACAAAGAGTTTGTGTCACGCAGTTAGGAAATGGTGGGTTAACCAAAGTTCTCTTAACTATTATAATCTACAGACTCACTCATTAATCCATCGTCCGTCCATCCATTCATTCATTCTGGAAGTTTTTATTGAGTATGTACCGTGTGTCAGATGTTAAGGATCCATGAGTGAATGAAACAGACGAGAAGTCCTGCCCATCTGGAACCACCATTCCAGAAGGAAGAGAAAGACAATAAACAGGACACACAGTAGACATGTGAAATATATAGCACGTTAAGAGGTAATAAGTCTTACAGGGGAAGATAAGAGTAAAGTGAACTGTGGTGCTGGGGGGGTGGTGCTGCGTTGAAGTGAGATGGCCAGGGAAACCCTCATTTCAGCCAAGACCTGAAGGGGGCGAGGAGAGGGGCAGTGAGAAACTGTGTGATTCTGGATCTATTTTAAAGGTGGAGTCAAAGGTTTTGCCGCTGGGTCAGACGTGGGGTGGCGGAGAACTGGAGGAGTCCAAATTTGTGGCCTGAACAACTGGAAGGATGAGTTCCCATTTACTGAACTACAGGGTGGAGAAGGTTCTTTTCTGGTTTTGGGGGATGATCAGAGTACAGTCTTGGGCGTGTTCAGTGCATCCCAGGCAGAGCTGTTGAGCCAGCAGGGTCTAGCGTGCAGGGAGAGGTCCAGGCTGAGGACTCGGCTCTGGGCTCCGATCGTCCCACCGTCAGGGCAGAACAGGGGTATGGGGATTGCCGAGGAAGCAGGTCCCACCACGCGGCGGGTGAGTGGCAGGCCTGGGACTCTCGCCTGTGCTATTCCCCAGGACAGGGGCTCCCGCGCCCTGCATCCACAGCCTCCCAGCGACAGCCAGGGCAGGAAAGGGCTAGGGCTGGCTGGCTCCACCTTGCCCTCTAACAGAGAGGGAGCTGAGGCCCACGTGACTTGCCTGGGCTGGCAAGGACAGGAGGCAGAGCTAGAACCCAGGCCTTCCTGATGTGAGGTTCAGAGATTTGTGCATGACAAGATAGTACTGGTGGAAGCGCCCTGACAGGTCTGGAATGTGGGAGTGAGTGCAGTGGTGATTATTACTATGCCCCATTGGCTGGCCAGGGGCGCATTTCGGCAGGATTGGCAGGATCGCCCTCTCACCCAGTCAGCTCTGAGGACCGGCTCATGCTCTTCCTGCTGGGAGAGGCCCGGGCCCTGGGTGGGGGCCCCACACTCAGTCCCTGCCTCCCTGATTCATTCCAGCTCTCCTGGCGGCCTGAGTCACTTTCTTTCCAGGCGAGAGCTGCCTGTTTGGCAAATCCCTGGATCCAGGGGGGAGGAATGGGAACTCGAGCCCAGGGTTGGTCCTGGGCATAGGTGAGGCAGGCAGCCACCCACTCCTGCCCCAGATCCCTGCCCCAGCCTGGAATTTGCTCACTTGTCTACCTGTTCAGCCAGCAATTTCTGAGTAACCATCGCCATTCAGGTGCTCAGTATTGTGCAGGATAAAAACCGCTTTCAAATAGTCCTGTTTTGCAGATGAGAAGACTGAGGCTCAGAGAAAGGAAAAGATTCCAGAGTGCCGAGCTAGTTCGTTAGCAGGAGAGCCGGCATACAGATGCAGCCTGTCCGACCCCAGGAGCTCTTCCATTTATTGTCACTACTGGCCCTAAGCGTGGTTGCCATTGTCCAACTCTTGGCCCCGATTTTCTGCTCTAGGGAAGCAAGATGTGACCTTGGGGGAAACGATTCAATTCATCTTATACTTTAGGCAATGGGAGAAGGAGGAGGCAGTGGCCATGAAGGAACAACCTCATGGATGACTGTGCAGCAGGGGCAGGGCAATAGCTGTGGGAGAGGTCTCATTGGTTGGGTGCTTAGCAGCAGCTCCATGCAAGTAATCAGAAGAAGCTTATCAGAGAAGAAGCAAGCTTGGTAGAAGGCATTCTGGGCAAGGACATAGCCAGGGGAATGGAATGAATTTGTATTCAAGGGCCAGATCATAGGGTGTGTGTATGGGGTAGGGGAGGGTCAGATTGCAGAAGTTTCTGAATGCCTACGGAATGTTCTGGGCAGTACTGGTGAGGGGCTGAGGTGCCTCTTCCCCCAGGAAGCCTTCCTGTGCTAATTCCTCTCATTCCTCAGCCCTAGCCGGCCCTCCTTCCTTCCCCAGGCATAGCCTGTACTTCAGAAGAAAAGCATGAGACTTCCTGGGTCATGCCCTCTCTCCCAGGGAGCAAGGGCATGGGGAAGCTCACAGGATGTCTACACTACACCCAATAGAGACTGGAGATGGCAGAAAGCCAGAGACTTTCCCAAGAAGGCTCAAGCTCAGAAGGAGGTTTGACCCCCAGACAGGTAGACTGTGTTTTACTGGAGGTGTATCCAGAAGTCTTCTCTCCAAATAGCTCCAGCCAAATGTTATGCTGCCCGGAATTTGAGCAGTGGAAACTCACACTTTTGGACTAAGGCACATCCCCTAATCATAGGCAGATTTCCTCGGGAGGCATATCACAGTTCCCATCACCATGAACGCCATGAGCCAACACTTTCTTCCTTGGGTGGGTGAAGGGGGTGGGATGGGGGAGCAGAGAAGAGGAGGGCAGCCTGAGAACCCCATGAGAAGGTCAGGTACCAGAGGCACCTCAGGCCACTTCACACCTGTGCTGAGGGAGGATGAGATCCATTTGGAGGCTCCACAATAACTCCACAATTCACCAACGCCCCAACGGTTAGGTCCACACTTGTCCTCTATCAATGAAACTCTTGGTGGGTCTCAGGCTTCTTTGAATAGGGGGTGTAGGAGCTGATTTAGGAGGACTGTGAAGGGAGTGTCTGGAGGCCAGTTCCCCTCAGCAGGCAGAGCCTAATTCAGGGGAAACAAACCTGGGTACCAGTCAGGTAGCCGGTCTGTAGAGGGCCTAAAGAATTCAAGCTGGAAAATGGTGCCATCTAACTTAGGTTTCTACCTGTGACTCCATCTATAACTGACCAAATGTCAATTAGCTCCATTACCACTGAAATAGGCAGTGCCCTTGAGTAAAATTAAGAAAATTTTATGCCAGCCTATCTTGTCTGTGTATTTCTGAAATAAGCATGTAGGCGTTGTACGATGCAGTTACATGATATGCCTCTCACCTGGGACCCATTCAAAGCTGCAATGAGCTGAAATCCTGCAACCAAATAATGCACGGTGCATAAAGCACTTTTATTGGGAAGGAGGGATTTCTTTTATTACATAAGGTTTAAAGGCTTTGACATGACCCCCCAAACAGGTCCAGTTTTGAAAAAGGAGGACTGAGACCTTGAGGAATGTGGCCAGCGGATGACCAGGAACCACAATAAAAATAATGTTTAAATGTGAATTTAGGCTTAGCAACGATATGTATATAAGTTCGAGGGTGTGGCTAATAGTGGCCACTTATAAATAAGGGGAGGATTCTGAAATAAACAATTCCAAGTAAATTAAAATATATGACATTGACTGCAAGTAATTGATTTCTTATTCTGAACACAAAGGAAGAAGTATGTAATTTATATTAACTGAAAATCTGTTTCTCCATTTCCACTAAATAAAAGCTGAACACAAAACAATTTTAATGGGTTATGGGGACACTAATTATTAGCTTTCTTGTGTCGACTGGGTGCTTTTATCTTTGTTGATGAGGTTGGCTGGAGGCATATAGGCTGCTTGTGGGAAAGCCAGCAGCTGGGAACGACACAGGTCCAAATTCGTGATATAATAATACATGTGCTTCTTATTAGTGCTTTAAACAACAAGACATAGCAGAAGGTCTAATAATTATTGCAATTCCAATGTAGTGGTGAGCACCGATGATACTTCAAGGTGTCTTCCCTAACTGTAACGTGATACGAGAATATCCGATTCCTATTGGTGACAAAGTCACAGGTACTTTGGTATTCCTCTGTGGTTTGTGGTCTACATGCATGATTGAAAGAGAATTCAGTGGGGGATTAAGGAAAATAAAGGTGTATTTGTTTTTCTTCACCCAATTCTCAAACCTTTGCATCCTATCCACAGACTCCCACGGGGTCCAGGGACCCCAGGATAAGGATCTTGGCCTCTGAAGCTGCACCTCAACCCAAGCACATGGGGCAAATGCCTGGAGAGTGACACTCTGGGGCTGACTTCCCCTCTGCCTCCTCCTTAGGGCTGGCATCTTGTCTACAGCTGTGTCCTGTCTCCCTCCAGGCTCCCCGGGTGACCATTCCTCATGGCTCCCTGCTCTGCCCTCATCTGCCTGCCCCCCATGCCCGCTCTGAGTTGGGGCCTCTGGCTGGCCTGCTGCCAGAGTCTCCTGACTGGCCCCCTGCTCCTCTCTGCTGGCCTCATGTTGGTTTTCCACATGGCAGCCAAGGGGACAGCAAGATGCAATGTTCCTCATGTCACCATCTGCTTAAAATCCTTCGGTTGCTTCCAAGCATGCTTAGGATAAGAATAAGAGGCAGACCTCGGCCCCGGAGCCCAGCTCATGGCCCACCAAACTCATCTCCCACTGGCCCTCTGTACACACCCTTGCCGCCTTTCACTTCCTGGCCCATCCATGCCCTCCACCCGGCCTCACCACTAGCTGTTCCTTCCTCTGGGGTGCCCCCGCTCAGCTATGCACCTTGAGAAGCCCTCAGCTCTTTCTCCGATGTGACTTTCTCCAGGAACCTTTCCTGTTCTCCCTGGCGCCGCCCCCCCACACCGGCTACCCCTCTCAGTGCTGGTTTATTATAGTGTACATTTCACCTCTCACATGGGGGATGGATGGACGTCTTTTGATGCTACCGAGGGGGCACTGTGAACATCCTGCAACCTGGGAGGACCACGCAGCCCTGAGACTGCTCTGGCTTGTGCTCACTTTAGGAGACCACGGAGTGCTGGGAATGCAGGGGCCATTGGCCTGGGGTGCAGGGCAGAGGCCGGCCACCCTCCCTGTGAGCCACACACCATGCTCTTTTGGGCTTTCCCAGCACCAGGGTCTAAAGCCCCTGATGCAGTTGCAGTTTTACTCTTCTTTGATCTTGCCATCTAGACTATAAGGTCTGAGGAGGCAATGATGTCACCAGTGCCCAGCACCTCCCGTGCACCGGGGACTCAGTGGGAATGACAGAATGCGCAAGATCTGCCCGGAAGAGCCCTGTGTCCCCCATCCTTGTCCCTCTCGGCCTCTCCAGAGTCTACGCACTCTCAGCTGGGCTTTAGTGGAGATTTCCCCACTCGCTGGCTAAGTCATCGCTTCCTCGTTTTGCAGGAGCGTTGCCAGTGACTCAGACTCGGTGTGGCTGGCCCTGCCTTGGAGGGAGCTCCCCAGAGACCGAGTAGGTGCTGGCAGACGTGTGCCGTGTTGAGTGTCAGCCAGGCTCGGAGGCGGAGGGGTGGACAAGATGACCTGATTGGAGGAGGGTGGGCCCTCAGAGGCCAGGTACCTGAGGTCAGGGTTCAGTTCAGGGTTAGGCGGCAGGGCAGAGGCTCAAGGGAAGGTGCTGGGGAGTCGGAGGAGTTCCACACCCTGTGATCTGGGCTGGGTGCTCCAGATAGGATCCTGTCACACCCCCGGCCGTCTGCTCTGCCTGCTCCTGGGGCCGGGGCAGCAGGTGGGGCTCACTTATCGCCAATGAGGCCAACGGGTGGAGCTGGCCTGGCTCTGTGGAGATGACAATCACACAGGAACTTCTCAGTGGAAAATCACCTCATCGCATAGCCCCTTCCTGGGAATGGGAACAGAAAGGACCTGAGAGGTATTGGGCCAGAGGACTCACCAAATATTGGGGTCTTTGGAAGGCACTTGGGTTCTTCTCAACATGGAGGTGGTGGACCTCCTCTCTGCAGGACACTCACATGGACAGTATTCAGACTGGGTCAGGGCGACTTGAAGGTTAGTCCGGAGCTGTGTAGATCTTGGCCTTTCGGACCCTTAGGAAGTAACTGAAGCCTCCTTCTAGGCCTTTGGGGTCTTCAAAATCACCTCTAATCAGACCAACTCTGTCCTGGACCATCTCTAGACATGGTCCCCTGAGGTCTTGTACCTCCAGCTTGGCTGTGAAGGTAGCTTAGGCTAGGGTCAACTTGGGGGCTGAGTGCTCTGGACACCCTTTTTAATGGGGACAGTGGCTACTGGCCCCTTCTGGTCAGGGCGTACAGGCTGAGGAATGTCCATATCACTTGCCAATTAATTTGTCTAACATGAAGCGCTAAGACATATGTGCACAAACCCAGAATATACCCTGGCATGAGCTTTCCCACCCATGTCCACAAATGAAGACCTTCTCTCACATGACCACAGACATAATTAGGCTCCCATCCATCAGTGCACAGGACCTCCATGCAGGGTAGGTGGACGTACCTCAGACATGGAACAGTCCCCACCTGCAGGCTCAGTTCCCCAGTCTTGTCTGGGAAGGCGGGCAGTCATGCAGATTTCCTTCCAACCTCTTCTAGGTGCTAAAAACCATACTTGCAGTTGAACTGTCTGTACAACTTTGTATCCCATGTCATGAAGAGTTTTTTGTAAACTCTTGAGCACTCTTTGGAGTGCTCAAGGTTGCGCTGGGCTGGGAGAGGCTTTATTTATTTATCAAACATGTACATAGCCTCATTTTAAATCATTTTAAATCATTACATAGTCATTTTAAATCATTACATAATCTACTGTCATATGGGCAGATCCTAATTTCTTAAACCAACCCCCTATTATTGAACATGTAAGTTATTTTCAGTTTTTCACACGACTGTATGTAAATCTTTACCCACCCAGTAGATGACTTCCTTGGGCCGAATTCCCTGGAGTCACAATACTGTCAAAGGGTAAAACTCCCCTCCCTTTCCTCCCCCATTTTTTGTTGAGATAAATTAACATATAAAAAGGTAAGTCTTTTTTAAAGGCCTTTGATTCATAATGCCAACTTTACTGAGATGATTGATTTATCAGCAGTTCCTTTACCAAGCCTAGATACTCTTATTTTAAAAATTATTTATGAATGTAATGTGCAAAATTATTTTTGTCATTCTTTTGATTTGCATTTGCGGATAATTAATAACTACAAACATTTTAAATGTCTGTTAGCAATTTATATTTTCACCTTTTTTTTCTATTTGAGTTCTCTTACCAGTGATTTATTTTGTCCTCAGCTTTTTTTTTTTCCATATTGATTTCTAAGAACTCTTTCTATAGTCAGGACATTAACTTTCTCTTTACTGGCCATATTTGTTTCAAATATTGTTTCTATGTTTCCTACTTGACTTTACATTCTGCTTTATTTATTTATTTTTTTTGTCATACGGAAAACTTACATTCTAAGCAATCAAATTTGAAATTTTTTCCTTCAGAACTGCCCCATATGCTTTTAAGCAAAGAATGCTCCTACCTGCTCTAGATGTTGAATATCACTGCTGTGTGTGTGTGCGTGTGTGTGGCTTCATTTTACAATTCAGCTCTGTAATCATCTGGGAAATAAGGAAGAGAAGACATTATCCCTGCCCTCAAGGAGCTTGCAGGAAACAGAGCAGAAGGAGTGTGGTGCCTATGTTATCACTGCTCTTATGTGTGCCAGAGATAAAATATGCAGATAGGGATTCAGTGAAAGGAAAAGGGAGCTGCATGGAGGAGATGGAAATTTAATGGAGTGCTCAAGGTTGCGCTGGGCTGGGAGAGGCTTTATTTATTTATCAAACATGTACATAGCCTCATTATGTGCCAGGCATTGTTTTAGAGCTTCATAAATATTAACTGTCTCAATCCTCTAATAACTTACTGAATTATTAGCATACTATTATTACCCCATTTTATAGTTGAGGAAACCGAGGCCCAGAGAGTACAAGCAACTTACCCAAGATGGTACAAGGAAGGGCCGGGATTTGAACTCAAGAAGCCTGGTTGGGTTGGGAGGAAGCAGGGGTGCTTATGGCTAAAGGGACTTGAATGTACAGACAAAGGATTTAGTTAGACCAGCAGTTGGCAAACTGTTCCCGCGAAGGTCTAATAGTAAATATTTTAGACTTTGCTGGCCAAGAGGACAAACTGAGGAAATCATAGACACTTAAATGACAAAAGAAAAAACAACATTTTTTATTAATGAAATTTAAAATGTAATAATGAGTACAATTAAAAAATAATACAGGTCTATAATGTAAAAAATGGAAACTTTTTGAGGGATATAATATTTTGCTTACTTGGGGTTGAAAGTCAGTGGTCCCTATCATCTAATAGCAAATGTTCACCTGTGAAAACCACTCTCGGGCACCTGGGTGGCTCAGTCGGGTAAGTGTCTGACTTTGGCTCAGGTCACGATCTCACCATTCATGAGTTCGAGCCCCAGGTCGGGCTCTGCGCTGACAGCTCAGAGCCTGGAGCCTGCTTCGGATTCTGTGTCTCCCTCTCTCTCTGCCCTTCCCTCACTCATGCTCTCTATCTCTCAAAAATAAATAAATTAATTAATTTTAAAAAACACTATCAGTTTGTGGGGCCTTAGGGGACACAAATGATGGGTTGGATTTGGCCTGTGGTTGAATGTAGTCTGCCAGCCCCAGTTTCGACCCGGGGTTGCTGGCAGAGCTGTGCTGAGGAGTGTCCACTGACCGGAGAAGAAAGAGGTAGAAAGCTACTGCCGAGGTCCAGGGAGAGATGAGGCAGTCCACCTCAGGGCCAGGGCAGTGTGGGTTGAGAGGCAGGGCTGATTTGCTAGCCTTTTCCAAGGTGGGCTCCCGGGGCTAGTGATTAGGTGTGCGGAGAGGGAGAGGGTCCTGCAGACAGTGTGGGCGGCCGGCGTGAGCCGGCACACGGAGGCCCGGTGCCGCCCACCCGGTCGGCAGTGTCCTCAGCCCTGGCCTTGCCCCGCCAGCTCAGGGAGAGCGCACCGGGAAGACTTGAGTAGAGGCCGTGACACTGAAGAAGGAAAGGACGTTGCTCCTGCCACAGTTTGGTGGGGCCTTACTGCTGCAGGGCACCAGGAAGTCTCTGTGGCCGGAGACAGTCCCCATGTTTCTGGTCACAGGGGCAGCAATCCCACCAGCAGACGGTTGGTTCTCTTTTGGGCTTACGCACTGCCCCTTTCACAAGGTGGCCGGGCACCCGGGCCTTCCCTTTCAGGGGGAATTAAGGGACAGGCTGTATGGTGGCTGGGGAGAACATTGCTGCAGTGGGGAAGGACCACACACAGGGAACGAGAGGCAGTCTGAGAAAAGGTCACCAACATGGCCAAGTCTGTACCCAGGCTGATCAGGCTATTGGGAAAGGCCCTTTGATTTCTCTCCCTGATACCTCCTAGTGGAGCACGAACCTGCCCCCTCCCCTGTCCCATGTGGGGGCGGAAGGTGGCCACTTACTGTGGCCGGGCTCTGTAATTAAGTCTGTAGCAATGGGCGGGGGATTGGACAGATCTTGTCCCAAAGCTGTTCTTGCTGTCAATGGGCTTAAACGGAGGCAGGTGGCTTACGAAATGCTCCTGAGAAATCGTCCTGGGTGAGTCCAAGGTGCGACATATGCAAATGGGCCTAAGGGACTAACGTGGGGCACCTCTACTGTGGGTGTGGTAGCCCTCCTGTCCACAGGTCCAGAGGGGCTGGGGAGAGCAGGGTTAGAAGGCTGAGGGCCAGGCCATGCAGGGGTGATCTCCACTCACAGCGGTCAGCACGGGGCTGAGGGGTGTCACTCCCGACTCACAGACCTGTCCCTTAACCTGACCGCAGGGTGACCCTGTTCTAGCCTCAGACTAACCTCAGTCCTGACCTCAGACACAGCTTTAACCCTGTCCCCCCAGGCTCACCTTTGAACGCTATCCATCTTACAAAGCAAGCATTCTTCATTCCAAGAGAGATCGGGCATAGCAGTGTGGGTAGTTTCACGTGGGTTCCGAGGAATCCAGCTCACTGCCTGAGTCTTAATTCCTGGAGGGTGGGCAGGGGACGGTCCTTGGAAGGCCACTGTAGTGAGAATCAGGACCAGCCTTTCACCTTGGCTCCCACTCAGCGGAATGGCTCCAGGAAACTCTCTTGACCAAAGTAAGGTTTGAGTCCTCAGAGAGATTTACTCATCTGTCCGACGGACTTGTCTCCCCATACCTGCCCTTGCCATCTCTGGAGGTAGATGTGAGCGGTCAATGTGGGGGAGTGGAAGTGATTTGGAAACCAAATTGCATTGTGCTACAAACCTATAGAATTAAAATGAGAAGGGTTGCTTGCACGAACTGCCCGCCATCAATCAGTCTGTGTCCTGTGCTAACTTGTTTCTACTTCCTATTCCCTAGCATTTCCTGCTCCCTCCATTCTTTTGTCTTGTCCTATTCATTGAGAAAAGTTTCAAACATATTCACAAGTAGGGAGAATAGTTTAATGAGCCATTAATGTGGTAGCCAGGAGAACATGCTTGGAGGACCTCCTAACTGACCTGGGGACCCCGCTGCAGGGCTTTGAACCCTCGCTCTGTTGGAGGAGAGGCTGCAACGCCCTCGGGTTGGACCCCACCGGTGCCATAGGGATACTCCCGTCCTGGGAGATGTGGGTCCTCTGCCAGTGACTTCTGCTCAAGGACTCCCCACAGCTTTGTGCAAGTGTCCTCAGACCCCATGATGACACTGAAGTCTCAGATGCCCTTACCCAACCTTCTCCTCCTTCCCCTTTCACCCAGGGTCAGACTTGCATCTGGCTCTTTCTCTATTTCCTTTCTCACAGGCATTTCCTCTAATAAAATGAAACCTTTCATCTCATTTTGGTGCCTGCCTCTTAGAGGACCTGGAGCCCCAGACCCATCTTCCACAGCTGGTCAGTTATCAATATTTCACCACATTCACATCATCTATCTTTTCTTCACCCTTTTTTTGCCCCCCTGCTGGAGTAATTTAAAGCAAATCCCGGACACCATGCGATTTCACTCTTAGGACCGTTGTTCCTCATTATTCACGGATTCTGTATTTGCAAATTCGTCGACTGCAGAAATTTACTTATAATGCCCCAATCGACCTTGGCGGCACTTTCAGGATCATTCACGGACACGCAGAGTGGTGAGAAATTTCAGCCACCAGGTCTTCTCAGCTGAGGTCAAACAGGCCAGTGTCCCGCCTTTTTGGTTTTTTTTTGTTTTGGTTTGCTTTGTTTTCATTTTGTTGTTTTTGTCGTTGTTTCTTTCCCCCAGCTTTACTGAGATATAATAGACATATAACATTGTGTAAGTTTAAGGTGTACGAGGTGTTGATTTGATACATTTATATATTGCAAAATGATTACCGCTGTGGCGTTAGCTAACACCTCTATCACGTCACGTAATTACTACTCTTTTTTGTGGGGAGAACATTTGAGATCTACTGTCTTAACGAGTCTGTTCTGCCTCTTTGTTTCAGCTCTCATACCAGAGCGAGCGTCCTTTACGTGGCCTGTCTTGTGCCACTTTTGCTGCATTTCTGTGCTTTTTGTTGGTGGTTTTTCTGTTTAAAACGGGTCCCAAGTGTAGTGCTAGAGTGCTGTGCAGTGCTCTTGGATTCCAGAAGGCTGTGGTGTGCCTTCTGGAGGAAATACGTGTGTTAGATAAGCTTCATTCAGACCTGTATGAGTTTTTCAGTTTCATGAATCACAGCGCTATTGGCCGAATTCAATTTAATGAATAAACAATATGTATGAAATAAGGTGTCTTTAAACAGAAACAAACATGAAACAAGGCTACGTATTGATTGGTTGATGAAAATATGACCAGTAGTTCGTAGGGACCTATCCTGTATTTCCCCTGGGAGTGATGGTTCAGTATCCAATAATTCAGTGTTATGGTGACTTTATACAAAATAACTTCCAAAAATAATGATAATCAACTGTACTTCAGTGTAGTGACTGTTCCCTTATAGGACCACAGTGTCATAATCACACCTGACAAGATTAACACTGATTTCCTTGGTATCATCTAACACAACACATTATCAAACTATTTTGATGAACTCAAAAATGTCTCTTTGTGGTTGATTTATCCAACTGGGCAGGATGCAAGCAAGAGTCAGCGTTTCATGTTTGGTTGTTATGATTCATAAGTTTCTGAATCTGGAGCATTTCTCCCCTGCCCTCTTAATTTTTTTCATGCCATTGGCGTGTTGCAGATGCCAGGTCAGTTGCTCTGTAAAATGTCCCACATTCTGTATTTTGTCTCTCTGCCTCCTCCTGGTATCATTTACTTTGTTCCTTTATACCCTATATTTTGCGGCAATGGAATTATCTCTAGAAGATTCTATAACTGGTGAGGTCAGGATATAAAGGGTGAACAGGGAGGTGAGCATGAGGTGTGGTGTTAGCGTAACACTGGGAAGGCTGATGTTAAGGTTGAGTTGGGTCCAGGTCTGAACTCAGAGCTGCAGGGTGGTCTAGTGGTTAAGAGCAAAGACTTGGGATCCAGGATTTTTGGGTTCAGACTGTGGCTCTACCATTTATTAGCTATTGACCTTAAACAGGTTGCGTAACCTCATTTGTAAAATGAGGATAACAAGAACCCTTGCCTCACAGGGTTCTTACGGGGTTTAAATGAGTTAATGTATGTAAAACACTTGGACTGGTGCCTGGCACATGGTGGCTATTTTATTATTATTGGGGTTAGAGTTGGGGTTGGATCTGGGTTAGTTTCAGGGTAAGGGTGACCCTAGATCATGATGACTGGACATTCTACCTCATGGTCAGAGGGGAACTGGGGGTGGGGAGCACCAGAATTGCCCCTCCTTTGGGATGCCCTTCCCTTGCTGCATCTCCGGAGACCAGATTGGGACTGAATGGGGTCGGGTGGGGCTGTCTTACTTTCTCTTGGAAGCCTTTCCATTCCTCAACAGTTCTGGCTCTAACCCTTCTTCTCTGCCCATATGCCAACAGGGCTGTGGAAGTTCTTTGATACAACCACAGTCCTGAGTGGGTTTTAGAAGAGTGTGAAGAAATAGTCCTTGGCTTCTAAATGAGAAGGAAATTTTGCAAGGTGCAGACACCTGCCTATGTGGACGTTTGGATCAGTTGCGTGGAGCTAGAATGGAAAAGGGTTGATATGACTCCAACCTGAGAGCAAGGCAAAACATACTGTGACCACTAGGGGTGCTGGTGGATGTGGGTTTAGTATTCACGTATTCATCCGTATGCCAACCATCCATCCATCCATTCATGTGTCTAAATGCTATCCATCCATCCACCCATCCAACCGTCTGCCATCCATCCAACTGCTTAATTCATCTATTCACCCATCCATCACTGCAACAAATACTGGGAACCCACTCTGAGTCAGGCACACCATCTCTCCCCTTAAGCAGCTTGCTGTGTAGTGAAAGAGGCGCGTATTTAATTACCACACACTGTGCTGGTACAGGAATGTACAGTATGTGAAGAGAGTTCTGGAGAGGGTGGAACCATTTATGGCTGGGGCCAGGGGCTAGAAAGGGGACCTCTTCTTTCCCTCCTTGAGCTGACTCTTCTGCTCCTGGCAACCCCTGTCTTCAGGCTGGGCCCAGTGGCAGGCTCATTTTTCAGTTTCCCGATGCTAAATCACTGGGTTCAACTTGAGAAGGGACTTGTTCGTTCCGGGAAGGAATTCTGAAGTTACTTAAATCAGTCCACCACACCTGTGCAGGCACCCTGAGGTCATAGCCATATTCTCTGGAGATAGTCTGTCTTCTTCATAAAGACTCTCTTGGGGAAATATGGACACACGTCCATCCACTGGAGGGGCAAGACCATGGGTCCTGTACTGCTCTACTCAGTTTGGAGTTATCTCCACTCCCTCTTACTTATGGCAGTGCACATTGACCCAGAAGCCCCTCTTGTACCCCTCTACTCTGCTGCCTTCCAGCCCTACCTATCCCTTGGCCCTTAGTTTAGGTCTCTTGGTCATGAATCTTAATCTCAGGGGTCCTAATGGGGAACACTTTGCCTCTAACTAATTGCAGGGTCCAAGGGTCAGAGTGCAGGAAATGTGATTCCCCAACTAAGACAAGGTTCTCTGAAGTTGCTGCATGGTGGCAGCTGTCTTTGCCATCGGCCTAGGGCTCAGATAGCGCAGGCTGTGTCTGCTCCATCAGCCTAGGGCAGGGGCTGGGGCCTTGCCCTTCCCCTCTCCCCAGCTCCTGAGCCGGAACAAGCCCATGGAGCCTTGCGGGCTGGCCCATTCGTGGGGAGAACCTAGCCAGGGCCTCAGGTGGTTTCAGCACACTCTCCCTCCCTCTGTCTGTCTGACTAATGTTCCCATCTGCAAGCCCCAGGTGAGAGGCAGCAGCAGCGGCGTCTCCCGCTGCTGCTCCAACGAGCTGTTTGCGGTGTAACTGCCTGATGGTATCTCGGAGGGTGGTTTGGGTGAGCTGTCTCTTGGGAGTGTCTGCCTGTTGTTTGCCTCAGCCCCCACCCGGCCCTCACCCCAGCCCCTGCCTGAGCTCATTACATTATTCATAGAACGACAGGACTAGCACCCCTGCCCCCAGCACTGTAAGAGACACATGCCTGGCTGATACTGATGGTGTGTGTGTGTGTGTGTGTGTGTATGTGTGTGTGTGTGCGCGTGTGTGTGTTTCAGGAGAGAGGATCCTCTCTGTACCTCCTCTTGAACTAGAACCTAGGATTTCTCCTCTGGTAAGTTCCAAAGTAGTAGCCATGGGAATATCATTGCTGCCAGGGTGTCTCTAGAGATGGGAAGCCCCGTTTCTATTTCCTGGCTCTCAAAGAATCCCAGCATCAAGCCTGGGCATCCAGCTCCCATTCCTGAATGGCCTCTAAATATCCTCCTCTGCACCAATGGGTTCCCATCTCCTTCTTCTGGGAGATTTCCTCTCTGCTCCCTCCCCTTCCTGGCCCCAAGTCTCTCCTGAGGTCGAAGAAGACTAAGAACAATGCCATCCCCAGAGCTCATTGCCCAGCCTGGCTGGACCTCCACCACCAGCTGTGTGAACCACTGCCACCAGCCTACCCCTCCCACGGCACCGTCGTTTCCTAAGCTGTAAAATGGGAATAAGAGTAAGAAGAGTCCCTTTGGGGTTAAACGAGATCATGTATGCAAAAGCTCTGGGATGCAGGTGCCCCATGTCTTAAAATTTTTCATCTTTCTGACTCTGTCCCCTCAATCCTGGACTCCCCGGGGACTGTCTCCTGGGCAGCAACCATGTACAGAGTGCACCACAGGAAAAACAAAAACACAAGAAATAAGGGAGGGAGAAGAGCCCTGCCCTTTGTGATCCTCTGAGCTGATGGGAGAGATAGAGTCTCTGCCTGGGGAGCTCCCTGTGTGTATGTGTGTGCGTGTGCGTGTGTGTGTGTGTGTGTGTGTGTAGGGGAGAAGGAGTTGCCCCCACAGAGGAGGGGACCCCAGGTATGTGTGTGCAAGCTAGACTGAAGACTACTGTAATGTCTTTTTAGCAGGCAAGAGCAATCAACAAATTCATTAAGTTCCTGTTTACGCATCTATTGTCAAAGCTAATAATTTGATTTAACTAAGCTGATTACCTTCATTAAAAACCATTAGTTCCCATAAGCAAATGTTCCTGTGTTTGCATTTTCATAATTATGTTGACATTTCACAACTTGCATTTCAAGGGAGGCCTGTGCTCAGACTCAGCTCCGTCTACCCCAGCCCACAGGGCTTCCTCTCCCCAGCCTGGGCACCGTGCTAGGTGTTGGGGGGTAGTGTGGTGCTAGGTGTTGGGGGGCCGCGGGGAAGAAGACAGGCCTGGTCCTCCTCTGTCTGCAGCCTAGGCTTTGCTGTCTCCAGTGTCCCAGATGCCTCATCAAGTGTCTTATGCACAGAACAGCCCTCAGCACAGCCTCTCCAGGATTGACACACCCACCATTATCTGGGCAAAGGGAGGCTCCAAGGGACCCCTTTCAGGGAAGGGGAAGGAACTAGTGTTTGTTGAGTGCCCACAGCTGCAAGGTGCCGGCACTGTGGTTCCCTCTTTAACCCATTCAGGAGAATATGGGGATCTCCACATTAGAGATGGTGGGACCGCTACTCAGGGAAGTTAAGTCACTCCCCCCAAGTTCGCCTGGTCAGGGAGAAGGTCAGTACCGGGTTTGCATCCCAAACCTGTGCTATTTCCAACATACCATCCCTTCTTTCCCAAGAGAAGGGTAAACAGGGCCCTGAGCCAGTTGGTCCACATGCTGGCTCTGCCTGTGTCCATCAGGGAGGAGCAGGACTGGAGTGCATCGCATGCTGACAAGGGTGGGTCTTGAGGTCACTGGCCTTCCTCGAACGGCCTGTAATTTTCCCTTGTGCTGCGGGTCCTGGCCTGGCCCTGGGAGACACCTGGGTCCTTAAGAGGCCTGTGATGTGTGCATTTGGAGGCCTGGGCGGAAGAGCATACCATCCTCCCTCTCCTCTGTGGCCTGTGTTTCCAGAACCCCTTGAGACCCCACAGGCAGGCTATGCTTAGGGTAGCAAGAGCCCTCCTGCCTCTCTGGCTGGTGCCCTGGAGGGTTTCCCTGGACACCCATTCCCCTGAAGTAAGAGCCAGGGCTTAGACTGGGGAAGCGAGGAGACAGCAGACTCTGGGATGGCTCCAAACAAGACAGAGGAGTCTGGGCTTTGTGATAGCAAGAACCATACTTGACATTGATTGAGCACTGGCTGTATGCCTGGGCCCTGTCCTTAGCACTTTGTCACTGACAAGCAGAAAGATGTACCTCTTGGAGCCTCAGTCTCCCCATGAATAGAATGGATAAAGGAATGCTCAAATGGGGAATTGTGCCCTGTGGTGCCACAGGGAGGTGCCTCTCCGAAGGCGTTGTGCTCAGATTTCTTGACACCATGGATGCACCCTCTCTTCCTCCTGGACTGTGATGGAAAGAAGGGATGTGTCTGCCAGGGCCTTCTGGGCTGGCCACGGGGGTTGGGGGAAAGCTGAGCCTGGAAGAAGGAAGGGCCCATCACGAAGATGGCACAAGTGGCCCATAAGAGCCATGGAAGCCAACTGAGACATGGCCCATCACGGCCCACTTGCCCCTTCTTCCCTTCCCTCCCTACCCCTGCCTCCTTCTCTTCCCGGGTCTGGCTTCCTGTGGGGGCTCTCTCCCTACCTCTGTCTCTCCTCACCCATGTGGGACTTGCTTTTCTCAGGCCTCACTCCGGGGCAGCCCAGCTGTGGGTACTGCTCCCGAGGGCAACCCTGACAGCCCCAGGGTACAGGAAACCAGTCCCACCCCTGCCAGCTTTGCACAGCAGCGTCCCTTCCTGGGACCCCGTGGCCCTCCTCATCCACGTTCTTTCCCTTGCCTCCCTGCATTTTGCTGTGTCTCCTCCCCCTCCCGCATACCTACCCCCATGGACTGCCTTCCTGATTGTGAATACCTCCCACCCCTGTTCTGTACCCCCTCTGACCCTTCACTGTTCTGAACCCCCACTGCACCTCTGTCCCTGAGGTGGGAGCAGCCTCTACACTTGTAGGAGACAGAAGCTTCTAGATTGCACATGGGAGGAAGCTGAGGGCTTGGACTGAGTAGTCAGCAGCTGCTGGTCTTGGCCATTCAGAGGAGCCAGGTGAGCCCAGCAGAGGGCACAAATGTTGCTTAGAAGCCCAAGAGACCTGTGGTACTTTCTTTGGCATGTGTTTCAAAGGTAAATCTCCCACTCCTCTTTAAGGACAGAAGTGATCTTTAAAAAAAAAAAAAAAGAGTTCAAAGCTATTGTGACCCAGAAGGTGAGTTAGATGAGTTAGAGAGGACAATTTGGGGTAGGAAACTTGTAATGGAGATAAACGAAGACGATGTCTTCGTGTCCCTTGTCACTTTGCTCTGTGAGCATCACGATGCACAAAAGGCCTTGACAGGGGGCATCTGGGTGGTTCAGTCAGTTAAGTGTCTGATTCTTGGTTTCAGCTCAGGTTATGATCTCACGGTTTCAAAGTTTGAGCCCTACAGGGTCTCTGTGCTGAAGGCATGGAGCTTGCTTGGGATTTTTCTCTTCCTCCCTCTCTTCCCTCCCCTGCTTGTTCGTTCTCTCTCTCTCTCTCTCTCTCTCAAAAAATGAATAAATAAACATAAAAACAAAACAAAAGGCCTTGACAGGCTCTGGGAGGGTAAAGGACCACAGCCTGCCCTGCTCATCCTCTAGAGCTCTGTCCAGTGGACCAGATGCCTGAGGGCTATGAAGAGTGCTCCTGGATAGGTAGGAGAAAAAATAATTCGGTTCCTCCTAGGGGAAAGAGGGATTGAGATGTGGGGAATCTTCTTGAAAGATTTGCCTCTGGAGCATAAATTGGGAGCCATAGTGCCAAGATGCAAGGGAGCAGGACTGGGGACCCCTGGGTTTGAGTTCCAGTTCCATCACTTCCCAACTGTGTAGCCCCGAACCTGTGACTCTGCAGAGCTTGGTTTTCTCATCTTTAAAATGGGAATAATTTTCATACCAGTCTCATGGTGTTTGTGAGGCTTAATGACTAAATCTCAAAGGGCCCAATACATTTTGGCTTTAAAGAAAGCACATTTCTAAACAGTGTCCCATTTCAAAAAAACTTTTTTTCAATGTTTTATTTATGTTTTGAGACAGAGAGAGCAAGCAGGAAAGGGGCAGAGAGAGAGGGAGACACAGAATCCGAAGCAGGCTCTGGCTCTGAGCTGTCGGCACAGAACCCGACGCGGGGTACAAACCCACAAACCGCGAGATCATGACCTGAGCCGAAGTCAGATGCTTAACTGACTGGGCCACCCAGGTGCCCCCCCAAAATATTTCTGAGTGAAGTGTGAACTGCATCCTAAGCAATTACCCAAGACTCCAACTGCCCTTTGGCGTCAGAATGTAAATGTTGGAATTCCACTTTGTCTCTGTCACTTGCCTGCTGCGTGCCCGTCTGTACGATGAGGAGGCTGTAATAGATGTTTCTAAAGTTCCTGTGGGTTTGGCATCATTGCCTCACGAATCCAGTGTCATTGCCCTTTGTCACTGGCCCGTGACAATGGGGACAGTTAAATGAGGGTTAAGGGAATGGGGAGAAGGCCTCCTCCTCCCAAGAGCCTGAATCCAGGAAAAAGACCCAGATAGGAGAATTCTAGTCCTGAGCCAGCTTCTAGAAGGAAATAGGGTCTGTGCGTGCCCTGAAGCCCCAAACCCAAGTATCCAGAGGCTTCTGCAGCTCAGGTGCCATAGGGGTGAGTCACCCAGCTGGGAGTGGGGTAGGGAGGTGGGACTTGGGAAAACGTTCCCTTTGTCCTCCTTCCTTCCCCCACCTCGTGCTCCCGAGAGCAGGGCAGGGAGGCTGAGCAGGATCAAAGCTATGCACACCTCCCGAGACACGACGTTGGCATGTTTAGTCACCTGGGCCGAGCTCGGGGAGGCCGTCATGAGTGTAACAAGGACAGCATGCACACTCTCCCTCCCCTCCACCTTGCGGTGGCTTTAACGAGCCCTTGCGAAGCGATGGCCCTTGAAACAGATCACGTCCGTCCACGTCGAAAAGAGAGCATTATTAATAAGTTGCCCTGGGCACCCGGTAATGATTGTGAGCGGCTGTGAGCCAGGGTACACGAGGGCACTGCAACTTGAAAGGGAACATTTCCCAAAGGGAGGCGATAGGTCTTGATAATTGTTATAATAACAGCTCAGCGGGCCTGGGTTGGTTCCTTTCATCCTGTGAGGTCATAAATGGCTTTCTCCACCGGAGAAAGGACGGGGCCTCCACCCACCACAAACACCCTCTCGCCCGCACTCACCCAGCTGGGGATTTGCCCAGCTGTTATTTCTGAGCTGGGGAAACTTCGCGATTGTTAAAACAAGGTGAGCTAATCGTGCCTGTGTGCGCCATTCTCCCAGGATGGGAGTGGAAATTCCACTTGTCAAGTAGGCTCTCGAGTCCTCTGCCAGGAAGCCTGTTCCATTATATTGGCCCAGTTTCCCCCGGTCTCTCACACAGACTCGCAGTGTGCAGTGTAGTTAACATTTGGTTTGCTGCGGGAGAGGCCCCAGATGCATGGCTGATTCCCTTTCCTCTTCTCCTGTTCACGCTGGAAAAGGTGACAGTTGGGTCATGAGGAGGGAAGAGATAACACAACTCTGACCTTCCTCTTTGTGGGGCTCAGGGGCCTCTCCTCAGGACTCTAACAGGGCCAGCAGCCAAAGGGTGGGCTGGCACCCAGAGTGCCGGCGACAGGCCTTGTGCACGTGGTCCGGAGGATGCGTTGATGAAGGCTCTTTATCTTCTACCTGTCTGCTTTCTTTTACGTTGGTCTGAGATGGCGAGATCACGAGAGCGTGGGCCAGCGTGTGCAGGTCTGGGACGGCAGTACCGTGGCACTCCCCCTCCCCCGTGAATTCTCCCACAGGGGAGGAAGCCACCTCCGGGGTCACCTGGTTTGGAAGACAGCAGGGTTCATCTCTACTTGGCTCCTGCCTCTACTGGGGTTCAAAGCTGCCTGCCCTACATCTAGCATTTTCCCAATCCTTGGGTCTGGCCAGGCCCCCTCCTCAGCCCTCACTGGCCTTGCTGAGCAGCCACGGCCTCCCCTATAAGCCTAGTGGAAAACACACACCCCTGGCTTCCCTGTACATTTCAGTCTCTCCAGAAGCCAAGAAGCAGACCTGTGTTCCTGCCCTTGGGGAACTCAGGGCTCTCCCCTGCAACAAGGCTGTGATGGAACCCCGGCCACACCGGGGGTGTGAAAGAAAAGGAAGAGTCATTTGGACCCTGCTCATGAGATGCTTATAGGACTGAGTTAAAGGCTGGGACAGGAGAGGCCAGGCTGGCCTCTCTCAGTGTTGGATTTGGAAGTCAAGGGCCAAGAGAGAGCTATTTGGGAAAGCCAGTGTTTCAGTAACGACTGCTCTTCAGCTAACGTGCCCCACCCTACCTCCCTGATTCTCTTCGGATCTTTCTTTGTCCCTGCTTCTTTCTCTTGGTCTCTGTACCACTGTCTCTTTGCTTTCTGCTCAAGGCAGGCTCACAAAGGTGCCTGGATTGACAATTCTCCCACAACAACTGGATGAGTGCATAGACTCAGCCTTGGCACAAAGAACATTCTTCTACCCTCTGTGGCCAGACCCCCATCTAAGACCGTATCAGCACAACGCCAGGGCAAAAGAATGGTCAGCTGACTCCCGGAGATCCATTTTCCAGACTGACACCAGCAAACCCCTATCAGCGTCGGCCGTGACCTGACCTGGAAATGCCAACTTGCCGCCATTCCCCCACATTCTGGACTATGCTGAAATGAAGCACCCTTGGCCCAGAGGTTATTATTATTATTATTCATCTGGGATTATCTACAATCACAAAAAAAGACGGAAAATAATTGCCTCCCAGAAGAGGGAAATCAGGGACTCCAAGACAGGAAACAACTGTGACCCAGGGTCAGTCTCAGAGGTGGCTGAGCCCAGCCAGGGGTGTCCTCTGACCTCTGCCTCTCCCACCAGGACTCTGTCTTGGCAAGTAGCGCAAGGAACAAAGGAACCAGCTTAGGTGATGGGGTAAGGTGGTGGGATGACAGGCAGAAAGGGGCATCCCAACCACTTATTCTTCTCCTAGGAACCCCCCGGGGTCTCAGCCCCAAGTAACCCAAAGGTCAAAGGTCAGGAGAGGCTCCGGCCAGGATGAGACCCCACAGCAGAGGGAGGACTCTTTTCCCAGATGCAAGCATCCTGTCTCTGCTTCCTGGCTGGACACACCTTGCCTCTTCTCTTGCTGGGGATTGTCCTTCTGCCTGAGGAGTTTTCGCACACAATGGTTGGCAGACTTTGGCATTTATTTTCATCACCATTTTAAGGCGAATGGCATTTGTCGCATTCCTTCCTGGCTGGCTTTGATGTGGGGCGATTTCCCACTCCCTAATGACAGGTGAGGAGCCGGCCAGCTAACACCCAGCACCTCTGGGCTGCCCGGCTATCCCTGCCAGATCTGGTTCCCACAGCTGCTGCTTGTTTTCAGTATCTATTTCGGGGACCTTAATTAAGATCCTCTTTAATGATGGAGAGGAACCTCTCCGGTGATTACCTCCTCACTTTTACAGCTCTCTCAGGCTCTTTCCCTTCCCTCCTCCTCTCGGCTCCCACAGTCTCCATGCCTCACCCAGCAGACATAGACGAGGACACGCTTTTCCGCAGGGCTTTGGGGGTTCGGGCCGCCCCCTCCCCAGACATTCCAGCGACGCTCAGGTGCCATAACAATAACATGCAAGATCGTTTTAAAGCCTGTGCCCTAAACAAGCTGCAAAACTACAGTGTAGCGTGGCACCTGGCAGTCAGAAGGCATGTAGTAAATGTTGGTTTTGATGAGCGAAATGAGTAAAAAGATTGGTGTTAAGGGTGAGTTTAGTACTGAACACAAAATATTGGTATTTGGGGTGGGACACTTCTGATTTCCTGACTGGAAGCAGTGCTAGATTCTGGGCTTCTCTTCCCGAGCTAAGCATCTTCATCAGTCCAGAGATACGGAGATCTGGTCACAAGCTGGGCTGTGTTGAGGCCAAGGGTCACATGGCAGGGAGAGTACTGGTCCAGGCTGTGGAATCCCTGCTTCGTCTGCCAAAGTTCTGCCCCAGGTCTTCCCTGGCTTCACTTTTTTGTCTGCAGATTGAGGCCATCAATCCCAACCGCACAGGTAGACCATAAAGTGGTGGCAAGATTCTGCGTGTAAAAATGTCTGGCAAGAGCCCTTCCAGGTTGATCCAAGTTAGAGGTGAGACGTGGCTTTTCCTTCTGGAGGAAGAGGGGACTGGAAATCCCAGGAGTCCAGGGGCTTGGGCTGCAGCATCATGGAGCCCCAGATGGGCCTCCACCTGCTCTGGGTCCTCTCCCTGGCCCTAGGTCCTGCTTGTCTTCCTCCTCCGGTCTTGCCTCATCCCGCCTCCTTGCAGGCAGCCCTCCTGCCCCCACGTTCCACTGCAACCCAACACTTAGCCCTGTCCATTCTGAACTTCTGTGGTGTCCACCTCACGTGGCCACATCATATCCCTCCAAGGAGGTTACTGCTTTCTTTTTTTTTAAATTTTTTTTAACGTTTATTTATTTTTGAGACAGAGAGAGACAGAGCCTGAGCGGGGGAGGGTCAGAGAAAGAGAGGGAGACACAGAATCCGAAGCAGGCTCTAGGCTCTGAGCTGTCAGCACAGAGCCCGACGCGGGGCTCGAGCTCACGGACCGTGAGATCATAACCTGAGCCGAAGTCAGAGGCTTAACCGACTGAGCCACCCAGGCTCCCCGGAGGTTGCTACTTTCTTAAAAGGAATCCTGGAATCCCAGAATGAACATTGAGGCCAGAGAGACCAAGGACTCATTCAGATCAACTCCTTTGTGGGAAATGCTGAGAATAGGCTCCCAAAGGTTGAAGGACAGGTTCAAGGCCACTCAGAGTTTCAGCGGCCAACTGGAGCTGCTGATGCCCAACTTCGTATTCTTTCCAGAAGACTTTGTGGCCAAGACTTGTACAGGGCAGCTTCGATGTATGGGAGGTGATGGGGAGATGTTTGCATGGGCATGTGGGGGTGAGTGAGAGTCTAACACCCCAGCCCTTAGCAAGGGGTGCTTAATCATCCCCCACTCCTGACTGAGTCCTCCAGTTTGACCTGCTCTGATCACAGAGTGGGCACTCTGCACAGAAGCTGTGAGCTTGGATCCCCATCCCTCTGAGCCTCAGTTTCCCCATCTGTGAACTGAAGGGTTGTAGTGGGGAAACTCTTGGGTTCCCTCCAGCTGGGTCATTCCCTGGTACTATGAAGTGAAGCAAGAGACGTGGAGATCTCCACCCCCTTGCTTCATGCCATCCTCACGAGCACCTGTCCACCGTGTGCACTGGCTGTCCTCCGGCAAGGCTGACCTGTCCTGACAAGATGGCTGGCTTTGGAGATGGGGTGGGCGTGGTGACTTATGGGCTAAGAACCTGGAGATTTGAGTTCTGTTCCCTTGGTAGATATTCGCTTGTGACCTGGTTGTGGGAAAACGGTGGAATGATTCTGAGCTTGTTTCTTTTTTGTGTGTGAAGTTGAGATAACAATTAGCCTCCAAACCACCCACCTCCGTGCGGTTTGGGTCAAGGGGACATTGGTTGTTCAATGTGCTCCACATTTGTGGATTTGCAAGGGTGTTTTAATCTCTGTCAAGAAAAATTTAGGGAAGATACCCAGGAGGACCACCAATGCATTTCTTGGACCTGGTTACGGTGCCGAGAACCTAGTTCTCAGGAGCTGGGGCTCTTAGGGGCGTGGAGGGGCTGGCAGGTCTGGAGCCTGTCTTGCAATTCAGGTCTTCCTGGTGCTCTATGCCCAGGCCTTGGTTTTTATTTGCCTAGCACCTTTCTTCCCAGGAACTAAGAGGAGGAACACTTCGTTATCTCAGAGCCTTTCAACACCCAGGGGAGTCAGGGAGGTAACTGGGATCCTTATCAGGGGTGGGGCACAGGGCTGGGAAGGGGCCCCTGCATCTCTGCTCTGTCTCCCATCAGTGGTCTAGAGTTTCTGGGGCAGCTGGATTTTAGCATTTGGGCCCAGGAGACAGCAGGCCTGCTATCTAATTATTGCCAGAAAGAAAGACTTCAGATCAAATACTCTATCAGCAGAGTCATTATTTTAGGTAGCTGTCATTATTTTTGGTGCCAGTGAATCATCCCACACAGGTCTTCTCACAGCTACCTTGGGTCGCATTTCACAAACGGTTTATCTTGGAAGGTATAGCAGGAAGGAAACTGCTCAAAGCCAGGCACCTATGGAGATTTTATTGACACTTAAAAAAAAGTGGGGTGATGTTTGGCTGGCTCTGCTTTAAAATGTTCCCAGGCTCAAGTCACAGGCCATATATTTCATTGGGCCCACCATTATTATCTGGGAAGAATCTTGGTCCTGGTTAGACCTCTTTGATTTTCACGAGAGGATGTCCAGCTTTTCACCAGCTGGACATTTGGTAGGTCATCGGGTCTCATGTAAAACTTCATCACTTAGAAGGGGCTTTGAGCAAGGCACCAGTCATGAGAACCTAGAGTTTCCCAGAATTTGTCTGAACCTGGCCTAGAGACACTCTCCTTTGACAGCATGACTTCTCCACCATGTGCTCTAACACTCTCCACCATGTGCTCTAACATCTACTGATGGACCACATTAGGCCATCAGGACTCACATAGCTGCACTGAACGTCACGTGCCTGGCCCTCAGTTAACTGCACTTCACATCAGGCAGACTCCCTTATACCTCTCTGGCAAATGTAAGAGACAGCTCGTGGTCTGCTACAAAGTCATCTCTGAGCGGGGGGCTCATGGTCTTATCTTCTGTCCTCTTTGGGAGGGGTTAAGGAGACATTTCTTTGCTTTCTCTGGGACATCAGGAATGCTGGTGCTTCTCATAGGCAAGTGGTTTGCTTTAATCTTGAGGGTCCTGGGAGCTGTGCAGCTGATCAGGTTTCATTTTGGCACTGACTGTTAGAAGTTTCTGAGCCAAATTTGTGGCCCACCCCCAGCAAATGGATCAAAGTTTATGGTATGTTTATTTTGTATTAGTCCCATCCTTGGCTCCATTTTATGGCTTTACCCATGCTTTTACATTTTTTCTTTCTCACCTGCTTCTAATTTATGTCATCTTGCTGAATTTGATACATCTTTATACGCTGCCTTAAATCCTTTTGTGGAACAAAGAGGTATACAAACAGACAAACAAATGCATATTCTGTCTCGTCACTGGACAACATATGACAATTTTTGGCATGGGAAATAGGGTCTGTACAGCTCCTGCTTGTCCCCAGGGCCATCATTCTTCTACAAGACCAGCCAGATAAACTGAGCAAAGCCAAGTTTCTACTCTCCAAGGGGTGGGGAGTCAAAAGCAAATAAATAACTACACAGAAAGTCAGGAGATTTCAAGAGCTGTGAGGAAGATAAAGCAGGGTAGGGGGAAGAGGACACAGAGAGCCCAGCCAGGGACCATCTTACCGAGAGGGCATATTTGAGCAGAGCCCAGGGAAGAGGGGGAAGTATTGGGGCATCCACGGTGAAAGAGAATTCCAAGCAGAGCGACTGGTCAGTGCAAAGCTGAGAATGTTGGAGGAGTTCATGGAGGCCAGCACGGTAGGGGAGGACTGCGTGTGGAGGAGAGTGGGAGCAGACAGGGAGCAGGGACTCCATCCCCCAGGACCTCCCCAGCCACAGTAAATACTTGATGTTCTGCTGAGATGAGAAGACTCTGTGGGTCTGGGCATGGTCACCGTGGCCATAAGGGGCAAGAACGAAGCAGGCAGATGTGGAGGGAGGCTATTGCAGTGATCCGGATGAGAACTGATGGGGGTTTGCACTACAATAATGGCAGCAGAAGGGGTAAGAAGTGGTCAGACTCTGAATCTTTCTCCATACCCTCTCACCAAACTAGAGGTCTGTTTTGTTTGTTCTTCTTGTCTAGGTTCCGACCTTTTCTACATCTAACAGTGCAACCTGGCTGCTGTCCCCATCCTTCGCAGCTCGTCAGCTCTCCTCTGCGTGACATGGTGCTCCTGCAACCCTCATGCCTTTCGCTTCCACGACCCATCTCTTCTCCGTGTCCTCTCACCTGGCACAGAGCTCTGTCACAATCGGACCAGGCTTCTCTCTCACCACCCACCCTTTTCAGCTTAGTGCTTCAGAGCACTTTATTTTTGTCCTTCTTATTCTCAAACATTGCTACACAATTTGCAGGGCCCAGTGCAAATAAAAATGGGGGTGCCAGTTTAAAAGTTACTAAGAGATTCAAGATGGCGACAGGAGAGCATTAAACCAAAACCATGGAGCCCTCCTGAGCACAGGGCCCTGTGTGGTCACACACCCACGAAGCTGGCCTTGCCCGTTCTACATGCTCCCAGGACAATCTCATGCATGCTGGCATTAACCACCACACATGCTAATGACTCTCACATGCATCTTCCTTCTTGAGCCCCAGAGCCAATTGTTGGGCCAGCCTATTGACATCAACACTTTGTCACTTTGCAGGCAACTTAGAAGCAGTACGGTCAAGACTGAACTCATTATCTTTCCCCCCGAAACCTGCTTCTCCTCCTGTATTCTCTATCTTGATAAATAGCAACATAATCCTCTGAGGTGCCCAAACCAGAAAGCTCTGAGTCATCTCTGACTCTACCGCTGCCTTACCCCCATATCCAATAGGTCTCTAGGTTTGAGTGATTATAGTTGCCTATTATCTCTGCTATCCATCGGCTCCTCAGCGCTCCAGGCCCCTGCCCTAGTTCCGGTGCTCACAGCTCCTGCTCCCTCTGCTTCAGGTGTCTCTTTATGCCCGCCCCCTTGTTTCCTAGCACCATCCATCTTTCTCTACTGTGTCACCACAGTGAGGTTTCTAAAACACAAAAATCAATTGCTTCACTCCCATTTCTACAACTTCCAGAGTCTGCAGAACAAAGTTTAAACTCTGGCATTGCATGCTGGCTCTTCGTAATGTATTCTCTGCCTACTACCTGCATCTCCCAGCCCTGACCCTGGCCAATACCCTCCACACTGCAAACGGTGCCAGGGATCCAGCTATCCTTGTCCACCCCCCAACAGGCCAAGCACCTTCACACTACTTACCTGTGCACATCCTGTTCTCCCCGCCGGGTGCCAACCCTGTGGCTCCCTCTGACCACCATGCTCCTTCTGGGCCTTTATGATGCAGCTCTAGGATGTCAGGTTGAGTCTTCCACCTCCCAAAGATGCACTAAAAAGACCCAATAAGGCTAAGAGTTAGAAAAAGTCCAGAGCAGAACCGACCGAGGAGGCTGTCGTGAAAATGGAAGGCGTTTATAGGAATTTCTGGAAGAAATGAAGTGATAAGATCATATTAAAGGGACAGCTGATTAGTACACAGGTGAGGAGACAATACAGGTGAAGAGGATACTCCCTTGAAGTTAAAGGTGAGGGTATTCCCGACAGCACTTCAAAGGACTTGATGCTGGCAGCAACAAGGATAGCTAATGGATATGTGGTAGGACAGTCTCACTTGGCAAATTGAAAAGACATGAACTGCAAACTGGATCACTTCCCCCCAGTGAGAGTGGCAAGCTCATGTTGTGTGTGTTCCTTACCAAGTCTCAGTGTGAACTGAAGAATGAAAAGGTGTGGCAGGGCCCCAGCGAACTCTGAGCTGTACCACAAATATGGAGAACTGAAAGGAGTCTGAAGGATGGTGAAATTCCCTAAGGCCCTCAGCACCCACAGAGACAACTCCTTTCCATCGTCCTGTTGACACTGTCCTGTTGACATCAATGGCTTTGCTAGAAGACAGGAAGCCAGCAGCAGGGAGCGGCATGATGGTCTTCAGGGCTTACCCGAGCTCCTCACCCCAGCTGTTGGCCAATGCTCTCCAGACCATGAAGTTACTACTAGGAGCAGAATGCACAGCACCTGAGCATGAGGATGGGCACCCTCATAGCCCTGAGCCTTTTAACTGAGAACTCTGGCCTGCTGCTCTGTTCCCAGCCCACTTCTCCTGAAAGGAAGCCATCATCAGCGTGGTGGCTCAGTTCCCACCCCAGGCAAACGCCACCCCTGGAGCCTAGCAGCTATCACAAACCTACCTTTTCTAGGGGAAATGAGGGTGATCTGGAAACCTATACTTGCCCAACTGATGTTCTTATGTGAGAGACAGAGAAAGGCATTATTTGGACCTAGAAGTCAAAATATCTGTATGCCCCTTCTGGAAGGGTAGGGTGGAGGGGCTGGAGAGAAACAAGATGAAAATGAATCAGAGAAAAATAAATCCAGGCAAAGGGAAGATTCAGGATATAAGAAATAGTTTAATCCAAATAAATGTGTTAGTAATAGGATTTAGAAATTTAATGCAAGTATCATGGAAGGATTATAAAAAGAAAAACATACCTGTAAAAATCTAGGGAATAGGAAGACATGGGAAGAAGACAATCAAAAAAAGCATATTAAAACTTTCATTTTGTTTTTTGAGATAGTGGTTATTTGTTGATGTGGATATTTTATTCAGATTTATTTGTTAAAATTTAAAGATAACCAATGGTAGGATAGATATAGGATGTAGGACTTTGAAACTACTGGAGAATAAAAGGTACCAAAAACTTGTCCAGTAAAACTTAGAAAAGGGAAACCAGGAAATATCAATAAACAGAAACCAGAAGACAAAATGTAAAGGCATGAGATCAAACATAAAAGTAACAACAGTAAGCATAACTAAGTTAAACTCTCCATTAAAAAAGCATCTCAGGGGCTTCTGGGTGCCCTAGTTGGTTAAGTGTCTGACTCTTGATTTTGGCTCAGGTCATGATCTCACAGTTCATGGGATCGAGCCCCCTATTGGGCTCTGCGCTAACAGCGAATTGCCTGCCTGGGATTCTCTCTCCCTTTCTCTGCCCCTCTGTTGCTTGCACTCATGTGTGCACTCTCTCTCTCTCTCTCAAAATAAATAAATAAACTTAAAAAAAATCTCAGATTGGCTCTAAAAGCCAAATCCAGTATTGTGCTGTCTATAAGAGAAACACATAAACCAAATGGATACAGAATGTGAAAAATAATGATATGAACAAAGATATATTGGGAATTGCATGTGTGTGTGAGAGAGATGGGGTTGCAGGGATGAAAGAGGATTAGGAAAACAGAAGCAGGATGGCAATATTGATATGAGAATAAGTAGAATTCAAGGAAAAATTACATTGGAAAAATGAAATAATTTATATTCATAAAAGTTATAGCCAATGAATATATACAATATTAATGAAACTTTATGCATTGAAACCTAATTATAAAAAAGTATAAAATGCTAGAAATGCACAAACTTAAAGGAGCCCCAATCATATTGGGAGGTTCTAGCACATTTTCGTCAGAATTGGACAGACACTCAAAAGGATTCAGGTAACACAATTATAAAGTTTGATTTAATGACAGCAATATAACTTTATACCCAATATATAGAAAAACGTTTTCTTTTCAAATACCTGTGAGTCATTTACAAAAACTGACCACATATAAATACCTAAACAAATTCTCAATAAATTTCCAAAATTGGCCGTGGTGCAATAAAAACTAGGAATAATAAATAAAACCAAAAAGTTTCCTAAAAATGGAATCACTAGAAATACTTTTTAAAAATTATTTTCTACCAAAAAATTAATGGCAAAGGAAACAGAATACATCAAAATGTATGAGGTGAAGCCAAAGCTACACTCAGAGTAGAATTCATTGTTTTAATTATTTTGTTAAAAATAAATGATTGAAAGGGACCCACCGATTTTGAATTTTTAAGACGTTCCCTCCATATACATATTATATCCACTTTCATATTTATAAAATTATACATCTATGTTCTTTTTCACTCCTCTTTTTTTCTTGCCAGTCTTGAAAGAGGTTTGTCTCTTTTAAGAAATCTTTTCAAAGAAACTCCTCAAGAACAGTGATCATGTCTACTCTGCTCATCTTAGGATTCCTCACCTGTTATGTGCAGTATCTGGCACATGCTTGGCACACACTAAGTATTTACTGACTGGGTAGCCAACAGAGCCTTGTTTTGACTTTCTGTATCAACGCTTCTTTTTCTTTCTTATGCATCAATTTCTTCCCCCTACTTTCTTTTGATCTGATTGTTTCTTTTCCAATTTCTGCAACACATGTCAGTCTCTGTGCTGACAGCCTGGAGCCTGCTTCAGATTCTGTGTTGCCCTCTCTCTGCCCTCCCTCCCTTGCTTGCACTCTCTCTCTCTCTCTCTCAAAAATAAATAAACATTAAAACAATTTTAAAATTTATTTCAGAAATTCAAACCTAGTTCAATATCAGACAACTCATTAACTGATAGATTAAAGGAAAAAATTATGATCATCTCAATAGAGGCCAGAATGTCATTTGACAAAATTTAACTTCTGTCCTTGATAAAAACTCCAAGTAAGCCAGGAAAATTAGGCAAGTTTATTGACTTGATAAAAATTAGTCAGTATAAAACTACTGCAGCCATTATCCTTAATGGTGAAACACTAGCAACACCATTATCGTCAAGAAGAAGACCAACATGCTAACCATCACTGCTATTACTTATCATTGTGTTGAAGGTTCTAGCTAAAACAGTGAGATAAGAAAACCAAATAAAGAATTACATATAGTAAATAGAAAGGGAAGACTTGTCATTGTTATGGCTGATGTGAGTAATTGACATAGTGTCAGCCATCAAGTATTTGACAAGAAACAAGTTCTGCGAGGCAGCCAGATTAAATCTATATAAAAACCCAAATATCTATAGGCTCCCTAAATACCAGGAACAATCTGTTAATAAATAAAATGCAAAAACAAAGATCATTCAAAGAGTATGCTTAACTACAAAATAGCTAGTAGCAAATTTAAGAAGTAATGTATAAGATGTATGTGAAAACATTTTATTAAAAAAAATTTTTTTTAACATTTATTTATTTTTGAAAGCTAGAGAGAGACAGAGCGGCAGCAGGGGAGGGGCAGAGAAAGAGGGAGACACAGAATCCAAAGCAGGCTCCAGGCTCTGAGCTGTCAGCACAGAGCCTGACACGGGGCTTGAACCCACAAACTGTGAGATCATGACCTGAGCTGAAGTCAGATGCTCAACCGACTGAGCCACCCAGTTGCCCCCCAAATTTTTTTAAATATAGAGCAATGTTTGAATTAATGAATGGAGAGACACAACAAGTTCTTGGATAGGTAGATTTAATTGTATAAAAATATCAATTCTTCCCAAATTACTCTGTTAATTGAATGTAATTCCAATAAAAAGCCCAATGGGATTTTCACATTTGAACACTGCAAGTCAATTATAATTTTGCAAAATAAGAATAATAAAAAGGAATTTGTTTTATGAACTATAAAAAAGGACTATATCATGAAGATAAAAGTATGGCATAGAGAATATAGTCAATAATACTGTAGTAACATTGCCTGGTGACGGATGGTAACCACACTTATGGTAGGCATTGCATAATGTATAGAATTGCCAAATTACTCTATCGTGCACCTGAAATTAATATAACATTGCATGTCAGTTACACAAAAAAGTACTACAAAGTTACAGTAATGAAAATTATACGACAGAGGTACAAAAAGAAAAAAGAAAACTTGATTAATGGAAGAGAATAGAGAGTGTAAAAATAGATGAATATACATACATAAAAATAACTAACCTGTAGAGTACACAAGAAGGTTACGATTGTATTAACATGGGAAGAATTTTTTTAATAACTGGAATCAGAATATGTAGATACCCATTTGCAAAAATATGGTGCTTCTAGCTCCTTAACAACACATGTGGAAATAAATTTCAGACTAAGTAATTAATTTGGAGAATACCTGCATAATCTTTCCATATGAAAACACCTTTCTAGTTATAACTTAAAACCTAAAAGTTATAAAGCATGGATTATTTATAGTTTATAAAAACTGTATTGTATTTATATTTATAAAGTTATAAAAGTTAGATTGTATCAAATCTGATTTTATCAATGATTTCTGTCGAGTGGAAGACCTAAAAAGCCTTAAAAAGATCAATGTAAAACTGGAAATAATATCCACAATACACAAAAAATTCTATATAATGTTGATAACTCAGAAAAATAGGCAAAGATTATGAAAAATAACTCATAGAATTCAATAAGCATAAGAAAAGATGCCCAACCTTACTAATAGTCAAAGAAATTAAGATTAAAATTTAAGTTTTTCAGTTTGATGGATAGGATTTAATATAATTGCCCAGTATTTGTATGGCTGCAAGTATAAATTGAAGCAAATCATTAAGGAGGACCAATTTTGCAGTGCCTGTCCCTTTTACTCAGTGATTTCATTCCTGGGAACTTAACCTATAAAAAATATTTATATAAGTGCCCAAAAGTTATATATAAAGATGTTTATTGCAGTAAAGTTTGCAATCATGAAAAATTGGAAGCAACCTGAAGGTTTATCAGTTAGGGACTGATTAAATTAATTACAGTAAATTCACACACCAAATTGTGCCAATGTGTACAAAGAGAGTGAGGAACTGGGAGGAAAAACCTGGCAGCCCCATAGTTAATCCTATGTTTGTACATCACACTCCTAATTTTGTAGCCCCAAGGCCACACTTCACTGGGATACCAGGAAAGTTTGGAGATCTAGTTTGAACGTTTTCATTTTATAGCTGAGAAACCTGATTGCTGGCAAATGCTGGCCCACCTTCTATTGGAAGCCCTAGAGTGGAAACCCTGGTTGTAAAACCTTCCTTATGTAAAGCAGGTCTGACTCTCTGAAACTATTTGTCATCAGAGAGCAGCTGAGAAGACCAGGGTACTAGATAAGAATCGAAGGAGACAGAATTCAATGTAATGAAAAAACCTTTAGGATTGACTGAAGGTGCTCTGACTGCTGGGAAGCACTGTAGAAGGAATGCCATTGCTTGTGGGGTTGATTAACTGACCATCAAGGTCACTTTCAGCCTTGAGATCTCATTATTCTCTGTTTCCACTCATTGGACTCAGTTTTACCTTACGGAGAAACACAGCTTTGGACTGATCTCCCTTCCCTTAACAACCCTTCAGATAATTGTAGAGGACTCTCCAGTTCACTGCTAGTGTTTTCTTCCTCAAACTCAACATCTCCATCTCCATTTCCTTTTTTTTTTTTTTTTTCAAATCACTTCTCATTTATTATGCCTTCTTGACTCTTCCTCCTCTGGTCCAACTTCATTTGGTCACTTTTGTATCTTGAACTATGGAACCAAAAATTTAACTATGATTTCTAGCTGTGATCTGACTAATATAGAATATTTTTTACACTTTATGTGGGACATACAGTTCTGTCTATAAAGTCCTAAGCTACTTCTTTGACTGGCATTGCACATAGCTGGATCATATTAGACTCACAGAAGAGATGCTTTAAATTATTGTGATTTATGAACTGCACAACTCTAGGGGGCTCTATTTACAACGTATTATAGATTTATATATTTCTTATGATAATTTTCCAGCAGATGGCAGTAGAGTGTCTGAGGAAGGGGGTGCCTTTTCTAATTTATACAAAGACCTTCTATGAGCTAGCAATGACCCTGGCTCATAGTCATCAAAAACAATAGATATTTTTAATATGGGTTCATTGTCTTTATGGTGGACTCTCCAATATTCACTTCTTCCCTCCTTCCTTCTTAAACCCCAGTTTTGTTCAGTTCTCCACCCCTTCTCCATGTGACTCTGAGGAAGGCAATCCATTGACACCTCTACCCCCAGGGGTAAATTTGAATTACTCTAAATCAGGGTTTCTTAGCACTACTGACATAATTCTTTGTTGTGGAGGTTTGCTATATGTTGTAGGATGCTTAGCAGCATTCCTGGCCTCTCTCTAATCACTAGGTACCAGTAGCATACCCTGTCTCCTCAGCTGTGATAACTAAAAACATCGTTAGACATTGCCAAACATCCCTTGGGAGCAAATCTGTCTCCTACCTTTCCACCACGGGTGGAACCACTAGCCTAGAATGTCTCAGAGAAGTAAAGCTTTCACACCTGAAGCTACTTTCCCTTAGTTTCTTTGTTATAGGAGATGATAAATTGCCTTAGCCATCTGGAATCAGGTATTTTTGTTACTTGCAGCCAAAAGCATTCCCCTCTAAAACAGGAATTACTGCTAATTTGTGTCAACACTTCCTATATTTGTATTACTGGGTGTTTGGTTTTTTTTTTTTTTTTTGTATCTAAATGAAAACCTTTACACTACCTCCATTCACTTTGTTATTGCTAGCTTTAGCCCAAGTCCTGGTCTCTCAAGAGCCTTTGGAATCCAAATTTTGTCATTCAAACTATTAGTTACCCTCTCTCAGTTTCACATTGTTTGCAAATCTGATAAGCTTGTCATAAATACTCTTGCCTGAGTTGCTGATTTAAAATATTTTATCAACATCCTTTAGGTACAGTTGTTCAACTAGTTACAAATTCATCTTATTTGTCATCAGCCAAGTCACATTTCTTCATCTTATTTATTAAGATTTCCATAGAGGCTTTGAGAAATGGTTCACAATGGCTGACCCATAGTGGTCCCTGATCCACATTAGTCAAAGAACCAATTAGAAATAGAGTAGGTTATTTGGTGTAAGCTATTTATTGAGAACCCATGTTAGCGCATAGTGATTTAGTGTGCAGAAAGTGAATGCTTTTCAGTCCATTCTGGTGTTTTGCTGGTAAAAAGTGTCACGTTCATCAGTCTGCAATACCCACCCACCTTCCATCTTGTCAACATTGAAAAATACTCAACACTTATCAGTCTCTTTGGTGACTTGTCTCTAGTTCTCTATAAACTCTCAAACATAAGCAACAATGGTTCAGCAATCACATTTGCAATGGTATTTGGTGCTCTGAGACTTCATTCATCCAAGACATGAAATACACTTAAAGTCACCCCTTGTGTAAAAGAATTTAAATAAAGTAGCCTATGCACTTAACCAAATACCACAGATGCAAAGGAATGTCTATTAAACTCTGATTAAGAAACACCATAAAGAGTTGTCAGGCTCCACCTCTGCATCCAAAACAAATAGCTGGGATGTTTGGCAAACTTAGGGGGAAAAGAACCCTTGAAGAACACAAAGGGCATGAGAAGGACTCTGCCAAGAAAGAAAAATAGAGGAGTGACTTACACTGGTGACTTCCCCTGAGTCAGATTGAGTTCCAGTCTCCTCTTACCCCCCACCTCCCTACCCCCTTCCCCCAACTGACCCCTACAGCCTCCCATCAGAGAGACCTTGTTGATGAGGAACCACGGTGACTGCAGGGGCCAGTGAGCTGTGGGAGGGAGCATCTGCAGTAAGTACCAGCCCAGGAGAATGACTTAGCACTAGAGGAAATAACAATTTCGAGAAGAGAACCAAAGGGACCACACTCAGTGTTAAGAGAATGTCATGGTATCCATGTTCTGCTGTGGAAGGGGAAGTGTCTTCCGTGGCTCTCCTCCCTAGGTGGGGCTCTCATTCCCCTCCTGTAAGTCACAGCTCAGAGAGCTGGAGCCAGACTGATTGGGTTCAAATGGTGGCTCTCCCAGTTTTTAGTTATGGGACCTTGGGCAAACCATTTAACCTTTCTGAGTTCACTCTCCTTGTTTAAAAATGAGAAAGGGTGCTCAGTGCAGTGGTGCATGGCCAAACAGCACATAGGGTTATTAGCTACTATCACTCTTAGACCATCTGCTTTGGAAACTTCCTCCCTGTAGAGGCTGTTGAGAGAAGAGAAAGTCAAGACATTATGAGTATGAGCCTCAAACCAAAACTTCGTCTTGGGGTTTATATAGTCCAGATAAGGAGGGTCAAAGCTGGAACAGAACTGTGATTTCAAAGGTTCAAGTGATTTTCTTTGCTGCTAGAGGGGGGTTCTTGGGTTCATTCTTGGGCAACAGCCCTTCTGATTAAGCAAAGCAAATGCAGTGGATTTCCAAAGAGCTAAGTTTCTCTGCATAATAATGTTAACAGTTTTCCTTGAATGATAGTGATGGAGGTAGGGAGGGGTGGACAGATTGTACCTCCTCAGAAACATACTTCCTTTAAAGAAATACCTCTTTCACAATTACTGGATTAGGCAGTCTTTCATGATATAATATTGCTTGTTCTTGGGAGATGTTTCTGTGACTCTTCAAACATTGGGTCACAGATTTTGGAGGAGACCCTGAGGGTGACAGAAAGCCTACGCAGGTCTGATCAACACTGTTGCTGGAGGAAAGAGGAAAAAGGAATTGTTTTGGCATGGCTGGGACTGTTGATAGCTCACAGATGGTATTTTTCATGACTAAGTAAGCTAGAGGTTGGGAAATGTCTTGATTGTAACTTTGGGTTTGGATGTATTTTAAGGGTGAAAGGGCAAGATTGTATGCCTGTGGGCAGGGTTGGGGTTTTCTTGAAGGAAGCTGATTTCTCATTGTCACTCATGTTTGTAAGAGGTTAGGCATAGGACTGGAAAATAAGAATTTGGAAGGTGGGCCTTAGAATTAAGTAAGAGAAAACTGGCTCCTGTCTGTGGGCCTTAGGATACGATTCAGTTGGATTTTAGATTGGGCTGTTATGCTTAAGGACACTTCTTTTGGAGTAGACCTAGGAACAGGTAGATTGGGGAAGGCAGGGAGGCCAGCCTGTACCCCAGTGAGATGGGCAAGAATCAAGGGGAAAAGGAGGGCAGTACGGAGTCCCTGTGAAGGGGCCTGGGCCTTGGACTCAGGGAAGCCATCGCTAATGTGCAGTATAACCTTTTGTGCAGTAATCCCGTCTGCATAGCCTACCTTTGGCCAGCTTGTGTTAAGTTCCAATCAGCAGAGGAATGGCAGGAGGGTGCTATTCCCACACTTGGGGAAGAGTTGCTCCAAGGAGAGCAGGAACATGTCTGGGGAAACTGATCCTGAGCCTACAAAGGCAACATTCAGAAGAGCAAGCAGTGTTTCAGAGCCAGAGGATGTCCCGAGGTGGGAAGAACATAGGAGGCATTTGGTGAACACACCAATATTCCCCAGGAAATCCAGACACACCTGGAAAGGGATAGGGGCTCAGACTTGTGCGAATCAGGGATCAGGGGGAAGCACGGCTTCCTAAATTGGTAAAGGCTGGGATGTCAAGGTGTGTACCTGTGTCACCTTGTGGCTGCATGGCTTTGTGCAAGTTACTCACCCTTCCAGGTCTGTTTCTCCATCTTGGAAATGGGGATAATAATAGTGACTACCTCACAGGATCCTTGTGAAAATTAAATGGGCCATGGTAATAATCCAGTTCATAGTAACTGTTGATGTTATCATTACTAACCCTAAGGGTGCTGGGAAAGGGGAATTAGTATACCAAGCAAAAAACATTACAACTAATTGCCAGGGGAATTCACATCAGGTGCATAGATAGAATTGCTGCTTCGAGAAGAGGAATTCCTAGCTCATCACCGACTCGGGGAGGAGAAAATAATCCTGATGTGGCAATCTGGTGAACCAATGGGCTCCCTGGAAACTCTCAGGCTGCTTCTTGCTCAGCAAACCATGCAGAACTGGAGAACTGGGTCCTACAGCAGCATCTTAAAGTCTCGAATCTCACCTTCCCTAAGCAGAGTCACGGTATCAGACATCCACTTGCAGAGGCCCAGAGAGGATCCTAAGGAGAATGTTAACCCCAAAATTCTGCCAGAAAAGGGCATTGAGAATTTAGTACCAAGTTGCCTCGACCCGTTCCCCTCAAGCCCAACTCTGGTAGAGGCGACAGGACGAAATCTATACTGTGATTCTATTTGGGTCCCTCAGTTGAGAGTCATGACTATATCAAGAGGACTTGACACTGAGTTTCATACCAACCAGAAGCCTTTCCAGCCGTTGCCTGCCCCATCTCGCCGCTCTCAGCCAGGCTTCCTGTGGGATTCCCCTGGGCACTCTGGCTTCTGCCATATGGCCTTGCTTACTGCCCTAGAGCTTTGGTGCCTTCCCTCATGGGATTACTGCTTTCTGGAAGCTTCCCTACACTTGCACTCCCAAATGGGCTGAATTAGGAGTGAAGCTCTCGACACTCCATTAGCACATCATGCTTACCTCTGTCATAGCATTCATAGCATGTATAGTCACCGCCTTCCTGGCCTTTTCTCCCACCGGAACGCATGTTGTTTGGGAGGAATGGGTCATGTTGTCTTCCATTGTTTGCTCCTATTTTGAGCACTGCAAGTGTGCTTTAACATGCGCTAAATGAATTCATGGGTAGGTGAAGCACACTCAAGTAGAGGGAAGTCAAAACAGAAAGGGTATTCATTCAGAAATCCAATCAAGCATTAATTGGGCACCTACTGTCTGCCAGACACCCCTCCAGGCACTGGTGACACAGTGGCAGACGCTAGAGCCAGGCCCTGCCTCGGCGCATGCGCGTTCCAGTGTGGAGGACGGGAGGCAAAATGAACAGATGGTATGCTGTCAGTTGGCACTGTGTGTTACATAAAAAAAAAAAATAAAGCAAGGAAAGGTAGGGCGAGCCATAACTATTCCGCTGAGCATTTTTAAGACAAAGATTTTAAGTAAAAATATTGTAAATGTTAAATAAAATTACAAAAGGAAGAAAGACAGCTCAATTATATTTTAGAAGCAAATAATGGGGTTCATAACCACGGGTTAAATTTTTCGCATGTCTGAAATGACTTGAAAGATGGAAGATGCAAAAGAACTAATTGATTTACTCTGTTCTAAAATGACTACAACGTAATTATTTGGTCTTTTTTAAAAACATTTTTTAATGTTTATTTTTGAAAGAGAGAGAGAATGAGCACGAGTGAAGGAAGGGCAGAGAGAGACGGAGACAGAATCTGAAGCAGGCTCCAGGCTCTGAGCTGGAGCAGAGCCCAACACAGGGCTCGAACCCACGAACTCATGAACTGGGAGATCATGACCTGGGCTGAAGTTGGACGCTTATCCAACTGAGCCACCCAGGCACCTCTTGGTCTTTGTCTTTTAAAGTTATTGAGTTTACGCACATACACAGGTAATTTCACATAAAGGCATGGATGTGTTGCTTTGGTTCCCCCTTTTTCTTTTCAGAATCTTTCCCCCCCTCTCATCTCCCATCCCTCTATAAAACAGCATTCCAACCCATGTTAGTGAACCGGTATGGAACATTCTATATTTTTCTCTATGCTAACGTGATAATTTCATATGTGTGCACACACACTCATACACATAAGAGTTTTTGTTTCTCTGTCATTTTTTATCAAAATATAAAGAGGAGATATTATTTACCCTCTCTACATCTTGCTTCATAAAACCTCATCTAAATCCCTCTCGGGCAAAAAGTTATATTTCCCATTTTTGTAAAACAGCTGCATAATATTCCATGGTATGGCCAGGCCATTTTTCCTCAGCCATTCCACTATTTATAGGCATTAATTTTACTTCCAGCTTTTTTTGCCACGAAAACAATGCAGCAATAAATGTCCTTGAATATATGTCCTCATATATCCTAGTTCTATGAATATATATATATATGTATGTATATATATATATGTATGTATATATATATATATAGGTGTATGGGTATATAGAGAGAGTTTAATTTTATAGGTGTTTGCAGGTTGCTTTTCAAAACAGCTATAACATTTCATATTGCCATCAACAATACGTTGGAATTTCTTTTCCTCCGCACGTCCTCTAGGAATAGATGTTGTTGAATGAAGCGACATCTCATTATTATTTTAATCTGTATTTCTCTGTCTACTAGTGATTTAGCTTTTGTATTTGGGTTTTAGTAATTCAATGAATCTCATTTTAAAGTAAATTTTTTATCGAAGCATGGCATGCACACAGCAAAGTGCACGAACTGTTAAGTGTACAGCTCAATGAACAAATTTCTATAACCGACATCCAGATGGGGAAATGGAACATTACCACTTCCCCAGAAATCCCTACCAGTCACTGGCCCCTCTGCACCCAGGGGAAATCGCTATTCTACCACCACAGATTAGTTTTTCCTGCTTTTGAAATTTATACGAGAGAATCACACCTTCTGTCCTCTGGCCCAGTATTATTTTGTGAGAGTCATCAATGTTGTTGCATGAAGCAGTGTCTTTTCCTCTCTTCACTATCTAGTGAAGATTTACATTAGGTGGATATACCACCATTTATTTATTCGGTCGTTCGTGGGCATTTGGGTCATTTCGAGTTTTGACTAGTAATGAACGGTGCCACTAAGAGGATGTAGGTACATGTCACTCCTGCTGAGTGTACATGCAGCAGTGGAGTTGCTGGACCACAGGGTACCCGTGTGTTCACTTTCAGTAAATACAGGCAAAGATCTACTACCGTCAAAGACCAGTGCCAAAAATGATTTTTACCAATTTGCACTACCCGCAGCAGTGATTGAGAGTTCTAGCTGTTCTATATCCTTGTAGGTATTTTTGTCTTTAGCATTTTCGCCTCTTGGGTGTGTTTTTAATTTGCATTTCCCAGATGTTTACTGATAGAGCGCACCTTTTCATCTGTTTACTAGCATTTGGATAGTCTCTCTTGTGACATACCTATTCAAGTCTTTTGCCCATTTCTCTAGTGGTTTATCAGTCTCTCACAATTTATGAGAGTTCTAGGTACATGTTTTTCCATCTTTGTAAGATATGTGTATTTTATTTTATTCTTTTAAAGTTCATTTATTTATTTTGAGAGAGAGAGAGAGAGCAAGCAGGGGGAGGGGCGGAGAGACACAGAGAGAGAGAATTCCAAGCAGGCTCCATGCTGTCAGTGCAAAGCCCAGCTCCGGGCTCGAACTCATGAACCCCATGAGATCATGACCTGAGCGGAAACCAAGAGTCAGAAGCTTAACCCATTGAGCCACCCAGGCGCCCCAGATATGTGTATTTTAAATGTCTTCTCCCTGGGGCTCCTGGGTGGCCCAGTCGGTTGAGCGACTGACTTTGGCTCAGATCATGATCTCACAGGCTCATGAGTTTCAACCCAGCATTCAGCTCTCAACTGCTGTCAGTGCGGAGCCTGCCTCAGATCCTCTGTCTCCCTCTCTTTCTGCCCCTCCCTGCCCCACTCACGCTCTCTCAAAAATAAATAAGTATTAAAAAAAATAAATAAATGTCTCCTCCTACTTTGTGGCTGGTCTTTTCTTTCTCCTAATGGTGTTTTTTGATGAATAGAAGCTATTTGTGTTAGTGTAGTCTACTTAAGTTTTGTCTGATTATGCTTAGTACTTTTTGTGTACTGCTTAGGAAGTCTGTCCACCTTAAGCTTATGAAGACATTCTCCTGTGCTATCAACTAGAACAAGGCTTCTCAACCTTTTGCATTATCACCTGTGATGGACAGATGGGTCCCATCATCCCCTGCTCCTGGTATTTATGCCCTTGTGTAATCCCCTCCCCTTCAGTGCAGAAGGGACCTGCGACTTGCTTCTCATTAATAGAACACAGCAGAGGTGATAAGCTGTCACTTCTGCCATTATGTTACCTAAGATTATAACAGCTGTCTTGCTAGGGGACACTCTCCTTTGCTGGTTTTGAAGAAACAAGGTTCCGTATCGTGAGCTTCTCAAAGAGGACAGCCATGTAGCAAGGAACTGAGGGTAATTCTGGATGACAGCCAGGAAGAAACTGTAGTCCTCAGCCCCAAAGCCTGCAAGAAACGGAGTGTTACCAATAACCATGTGAGCCTGGAAGTGGATCCTTCCTCAGGCAAATTTTCAGATGACCCAACCCTAGTTAATGCTTTGATCGTAGTCTTCTTAGGGACCCAGTTAAGTTGTGCCCAGACTCCTGGACCACAAAAACTGTGATGTGATCGATGTGTTACTTTATACCACTCAGTTTGTAGTAATATTGTTTTGCAGCAATTGATAACTAAAAATCATACCCCCAAAGGATATTTCCTTAATATTTTTTCCTAATCACTACCACCTCCACTATAAAACTGTATACACTGTTTATGTCATGTGTGTATATCTCTGTTTTATATATAAAAATAATAAGATGTTTTCACCCCTCCCCCAAAAATGAATTTTCACTCCCCGGGGGCAATATTGCCTCCTTTGAGCATGCACAAAATAGCAGTGGCAAATTAAAGCCTACCACCTATTTTTGCAAATAAAAATTTTATTGAGACACAACCATGCTTGTTTATTAATAACTGTTTATGGTTGCTTTTGTGCTACACAGCAGAGTTGAGTAGTTGCAACAGAGGCCATACAGCACACAAAGCATTAAATATTTACTACCTGCCCCTTTCCACAAAAGTTTGCCAACCACTGCTTTAAAAGTCTTATAGTTTTACTTTTCACATTTAGATCCACAATCCACCTAGGATTTAATTTTTGCCTGTGATGTTAGGTAAAGGTCAAGACTCTTTTTACTTCCATGTGGATTTTCAACTTACCCAGCATTATTTACTGAAAAGGTTAGCCTTTCCCCATTGCACTGTGGCATCATCTTCGTCTAGATCAATGACTGTGTATGTGTGGGTCTCTCTGTGTGCGACATAGTTTGGAGACAGCAGATGTCTTTAGAATACTGAGCTTTCTAATTCTTGATGTGATATATACTTCCATTTATTTAAATATTTCAAAATCCTCTCAATGATACTTGTATTTTTCTTGTAGAGCTCTTATACATATTTTATTAGATTAAGCCCTAGGTATTTGATTTTTTGATAGCTCATAAGTAGTATCATATAATCATTTCTATTCTTTAATTGTATGCTGCTAGTATATAGAGGTACAACTGACTTGCCTATATTAATTTTATTCCCAGTGACTTTGTTAAATCCATTATTAATTATCATAATTTACCTGAACGTTGTTCTGGATTTTCTCCGAGCACAATTATGTCATCTGTGAATAATAACATTTTTATTTCTTTATTTATAGTTTTTGTACCTTTTTAGTAATTTTTATTTTCTTGCCTTAACACATTGACTAAAATCTTTGATAAATATTGCATAGAAGGATAGTAGATACCTTTGTCTCATTCCTGAACTCAGAGGGAAAGGTTTCAATATTTCGTCATTAAGTACAATGTTCACTGTAAGGATTTTGTGGATAGAATTTATCAAATTAAGCAAGTTCCCTTTTACTCCTAGTTGCTAAAAGCTTTTATTTATTTATTTATTTATTTATTTATTTAATCTATCTATCTATTGAGAGAAAATTTATAATTTTTTTCTACATCTACGGAGATAATTATTTGATTTTTCTTCTCAATAATAATTAATACAGTGAATTATATTGCTTGGGTTTTTGAATATTAAACTAACTTTTCACCATGCATTCTTGGAATAAACCCAACTTGGTTTTTTAAACAGATCACTGGATTTACCTTGCTCACAATTCGTTTATTTATTTATTTTTTTGCATCTATCTTCATAAAGTAAATTGGGAATGCTTACTCTTTTTTCATTCTTTGGAACAGTCGTATAACGCAGGCATTATTTCTTCCTTACGTGTTTGGTAAAAACGTCTGGGCTAGAACTTTCTTTGTGGGAAGGTTTCAAATTACAGATCCAACATTCAAAATATATGTAGTAGTATAGGATGGTGATATAAGAAGATCCTGAACTCACCTCTTTCCACAGACAAACCCAATCTCCAGCTACATGTGGGTCAGTTCCCTATGAAAAGCTAGTGGAACATCTCCTCCAAAACAAAGGATAAAAGGGCCACATCAAGAACAGTAAGAGAGGCAGGGCTACTGAAACTCAATAGCAAAAAAAAAAAAAAAAAAAAAAAAAAAAAAAATCTGATTTTTAAAAAACGGGCAGGGGATCTAAACAGACATTTTCCCAAAGAAGACATACAGGTGACCAGCAAGGACATGAAAAGATGCTCAACATCACTAATGATCAGGGATATGCAAATCAAAACCACAATGAGATATCACTTCACAACTGTTAGAATGATTGTTATCAAAAAGACAAGAAACAAGTGTTAGAGAGGATGTGGGGAGAGGGAACCTTCGTGCACTGTTGGTGGGAACGTAAATTGGTGCAGCCACTGTGGGAGACGGTATGGAGGTTCCTTAAAAAATTAAAAATAAAACTACCCTATGATCCAGCTATTCCACTTATGGACATTTATCTGAAGAAAATAAAAACACTAATTCAAAAAGATATATGCACCCCTATGTTCACTGCAGTATTATTTACGATAGGCGAGATATGGAAGCAACTCAAATATCCATCGATGGATGAATGGAAGATAGGGTGTGTGTGTGGGGGGGGTATATATATACATATATACACACACACACATATATATATATACACATATATACACACACACATATATATACACGCACAACAGAATATTACTCAGCAAAAAAAAGAAAAAAAGAAAAGAAATCTTGTCTTGAAGGTATTATGTTAAGTGAAATGAGTCAGGGAGAGAAAGACAAATACCATATTATTTCACTTATATGTGGAATCTAAATACAAACAAACAAAAGAAAATAAAGCTCACCCCAAAAGGAAACAGTGCCGCCTTTAAGCAATCACACCCCATTCCTCTCTATCTGCAGCCCCTGGCAAGCACTAATCTGGTTTCTGTCTCAAAATGTTTCTCTATTCTGGATATTTTATATAAAAGGAATCATGCAATAAATAAATGGCTTTTTGTGTCTGGTTTTATTTACTTAGCGTAATGTTTTCTAGGTTTATCCATGTTATAGCATGTATCGATACTTCATTCCTTTTATGCCTAAATAATATAGCATTGTATGGATATACCCCATTTTGTTTATCTTTTCATCAGCTGATGGATATTTGGGTTGTTTCTACCTTTCAGCTATTGTGAGTAGTGTGGCTATGACTCTTTGGGTAGAAGTTCTGTCTGAACACCTGTTTTCAATTCTTTTGGGTATTCACCTAGAAATGGAATCACTGGGTCATAGGATAATTCTATGTTTAACTTATCAAGGAACTGCCCAACTGTTGTGCCATTTCACTTTCCCACCAGCAACGTATGAGGATTTCAGTTTCTTCACATCCTCACCAACACTTGCCATTTTCCTTGTTTTGTTTTATTATGGCCATCCTAGTGAGTATGAAATGGTATTCCATTGTGGTTTGATTTGCCTTTCCCTAATGATTGGTGATGTTGAGCATCTTTTCTTGTGCTTATTGGTAATTTGTGTATCTTCTTTGGAGAAATGTGTATTCATGTCTTTTGCTTTTTAATTAAGTTGCTGTCTTTTTGTTGTTAAGTTGTAAGCGTTTTTATGTATTTATATATATTCTGGATACCAGACTCTTACCAGATAGATGATTTGCAAATATTTTCTCCCATTCTGTGGATTGTCTTTTCACTTTTTTGATAGTGGACTTCGATGTACAAAAGTTTTAAATTTTGTTGCAGTCCAGTTTATCTATTTTTTTTTTGTTCCATTGTTCATGTTTTTGTTGTCGTATCTACAAAGCACAGATCATGGATGTTCATACCCATCTTCTTCTAAGAATTCTATAGTTTTAGTTCTTGCATATTTATATTTATATTTGTCCATTGCATTAATTTTTTATATGGTATGAGGTTGAAAAGTTGATTTTTTACAAAGGTGCAAAAGCACTTCAATAAAGAAAGGATAGTCTTTTTCAAAAATGGTCTCGTAACAACTGGACATTCATGTGCAAAAAATGAACCTCAATCTATAGCTAAGAAGAGAGAAATCCGCAAGTTAGTTTTTCTTTTTATGTTTTTAAATTTTATTTTTGAGGGAGATAGAGACAGAGTGTGAGTGGAGGAGGGGCAGAGAGAGAGGGAGACACGGAATCCTAAACAGGCTCCAGGCTCTGAGCTGTCAGCACAGAGCCCGATGTGGTGCTCGAACCCACGAACCATGAGATCATGAACTGAGCCGAAGTCAGACGCTTAACCGACTGAGCCACCCAGACGTTCCCCACAAGTTAGTTTAAAGAGAAACTTGGAGAGAGCACGAGCATCCAGAGTGTTTGGGGTTAAATGATACAGATATGGAGAAGGGGCCATTCCCTTCATTTGTACATAGAACCCACGCAAGTTTTGTTACCCCAAGGCCTCGAAGATTAGGATACACGTCTTGGTATGGATAAGGGGAGCTGATGCTATATTACAGCAGTAATAACTTGACTAATTTTAGGGATGAGCTAACTTCACAGTACACCCCACAAAGTTCTGGTCCAAAGCAGCTCTCTGAAAGAGAGCCCAGGAAAGTACAAATGTGGAGTCTTCGTTAAGTTATGATATCAACTCAGTAATGCCTGAGGAGTGGACACATTTCCTATTCATTTTCTTACTATCCTTGAGAAGTATAAAAATGATCCAAAGCTTCCGTCATCCTTTTCTCCTGTTGCCCACCATTGGTATATAAATAAGATAAATGGGACTCTCACTGGGGAAAGTTATTTTTTCTGAACCAAGAGAGTTCTTAGGATGATGTTGGCAATGGCGTGTGAGTCACGAATGCTGGACTTTGTGCAGTATGTACCTCAGTCTTCCAGGGCCTCTCTCTTTGACAGCAGAAGGCTGGCGTTCTTGCATTTCCTGTTACTCATAAATCCCCGGAGCTGAGGGCTCCTGGCCATTCTTCAGAGCTGAAGAATGAATTCCAGTTGTAAACAACAGTTGCTATGATGACAAGGTGTTATGGTTTATCTATAAAGCACACAAGAGGATATGAGGCAATTAAAGCCTATACATGAGCTTGCTCTTGGCCCAGTTGGGAATCCCTTTTTTGTTCACCTGTCTGCAGGAGATTGACATGAAAGGAGCCAGGGCTTTGGAGTCAGATAGACACGCCTTGGTTGGAACCCGTACCTAGTCAGGGTATTAGCTGTGTGACTGTGGGCAAGTTTCTTAAGCAAACTGAATTTCAGTCTCCTCAGGAGTGAAAATGGTGATCATGGCAGGATTATTGAGAGGATTAAGTCTGGTAACATAGGTGAAAGCACACAGTGGGTGCTTAGAAAATGTCAGTCTCCATTCTCTTTCCCCATTTAAATGGGTGGTTGAAATTCTGCTCCTCAGTATCTGTAGAAGTTAGGAATCAGGCTTGGCTTAGTGTAATACACAAAACAACAGCAACTTAGATGAGAAGTTTGTGTCTTTCTCATCCAGTTTCTGGAGATAAGCAATCCAGGTGGTTCGAGGATCCTATGCTCCAATATCCCTATGGTCCTGGTGCCTCTCCACCACATCTATGCTCCAAGCAGCAGGGCGGAGGAAGGAGGAAAAGGCTCACACGCCATCCTTCAGGGAAATGACCAGGATTGCCTGCGTCAATTTTCTGCAGCTCCTACTGGCCAGCTCTTATACCTAGGGTGACCATGGGACTAAGCCTGGGAAATGTAGTCTTTATTGTGAGCAGCCATGTGCCCAGATGATAACTGAGAATTTTAGTACTATTGAGGAGAGGGAAATGGATATTAGAGGACAACCTGCGGCCTCTGCCCAGGGTCTGTATACTTTTCCCTTTCTCTTAGCTCAGTTGCAAATTTCAAATCTAGGGGCAGACTATATAGATAATAAATCAAATCAAATTAATCTTACACCACTATAAAACGCATAAGTTAAATTATATTAGAAAAACATGTAAATAAGACATCAGAAAAAGCAGAATTAAGACAAAAAGTATCACAAAAGGTCAGTTTTTATTGACAAGAGTTATAAGTCATAAGGATTGTTTAACAGTGAGAAGTCTTTGTGCTGGACATCTTCCATATTCCCTTCCAGATCCACTCTTCCTTCATGTCCTCGGTGCTGTGGGCCCCAGGAAGGAACTGCAGGGGCCACATTGCTCCCTTGGTTTCTGCTTCCACTTGGGTTTGGCCAATGGAGAACACCAGCATAAGATGGAGGGGAGATGGAATGGTGGGGGGGGGGTGGTGCTTTGTTCCCTAGCAGCCTTCCTGCAAGAGTGTCACAGATTGGCTCCATTCCTCCCCTGAGGTCATAGTTCTCAGAGGAGCCCTTTCCACATGACCCTCCCTGTTTTCAGGTTCCCATACCTGCTGTCACCCTTGCTCCTTCCAACCTAAGGAAGCCGCTGGTTCCCTGCTATTCTAGCCCTAGGGTACTGTACTACCACTGTGGTTTCACTGCACCAGAACCACACCTTTTCACTTAGTCTCTTTATTAAACCCTCCTCAAATTACCCACTTATACTGGGCCATCTGTTTCCTTTCAGAACCCTATGGATGCTTAATGCTCCAACACTATAGCATCAAAAGGCACAAAGCAAAACCTATTAGTATTGTAGAAAGAGATTTATAAAAGCAAAATTTCTTGAGACATTTTTAACCAACCACTACCCATCTAAACACTTTAAGCAGTAATGTAAAATTTGCATCCTGGCTAAAAAGAATTTGTACTATTTTGAAACGACCATCAACAACTTAGAACATTGAATAATACTTCAAATATCTCCAGCAAATATGGCAGAAAGATAATGGTCTTAAAATGTAAAGAGCTCAGAAACAAAATTATGAAAGGTTAATAAACCCATATAAAAATTTTTAACATGGCTGGTAATCAAAATATGCAAATTAAAGCAAAGAGATGTCTATTTTTAGCCTATCAAATTAACAAACATTGAAAAAATAGTGCTTGCAAGAGTGTGATATAATACTGTTATTCACAGCTGGTGGGAGTGTGAACTGATAAAAATTTTCTAGAAAGAAATTTGTCCTCTATGTATTAAGAGCCTTAAAAGATTTATACTCTTTCAGCCAATAATTCTACTTCTAGGAATTTATTATAAAGAAATAATAAATAATGCAGATGTGTTTAAGGATGCATAGCACATATTATTTATAAGAGCAAAATGGGAATAGTCTAGATAACCAACAATAGTTGGTGGTTACATTATGATATATCTGTGGAAAAATACACAGACATTAAAATAGGGCTTCCAAAAGAATTAAACATGGCAATAATCCTCAAATAATATTAACTTATCATAGCAGGATATACAACTGTAGAAATAGTTAGATTCTTAATTAGGTTAAAAATATACATAGAAAGATATTAACAGAGTTCACATAAGTGGTGAATTACAGATGATTTTTATCTTTCTCTGCTTTTCTGTATGTTCCAGATGTTCTACATTGAGTATGTATTACTTTTATAACACTGTGTATTTTTAAAAGAACAGCAAACTTGTGAAAGTCTTAATCTGGCTAATGAGGAAGCCATTTTCACAAAGCTGTATAGGGCTTCAGGAGACCAAGAGACCTGATTAGGACCTCACTCAGCCACCTACCCAGTACACCATCTGAGGAAGGAGAATTCTTCTCACCCTGGAAGCTATTTTGAACTATCTTGGCATAGTTTGGATTGAGCACATTAGATGCCAGGGTTAATCCTCAGGGAAGAGTTCTCGGGTAAAGGGAAGACGGGAAAGAAGAGAGGAGAACCCTCAGGAACTACCGGTGTCACTGGTGGTGTGGCTCAAAGCAGTAAGGGCAGCTTAAGCAGTGTGGCCTGGTGGGGGCCATCGGGGGGGCAGTGCAAGGTGATGGAGGCAATCAGCAGTGTCTTTTATTTTTATTTATTTTATTTTTTAAATGTTTTTATTTATTTTTGAGACAGAGAGAGGCAGAACACGAGCAGGGGAGGGGCAGAGAGAGAGGGAGACACAGAATCCGAAGCAGGTCCCAGGCTCTGAGCTGTCAGCACAGAGCCCGACCTGGGGCTCGAACTCACGGATGGTGAGATCATGACCTGAGCTGAAGCCGAACGCCCAACCGACTGAGCCACCCAGGCGCCCCAGCAGTGTCTTTTAGAGCAACCAAGCCCAGCAGTGACCAGCAGCTGAACAGATTCATGGGAACATATTCAATACCTCTGGTGGTGGGGAGGGGGTGTCTCTTAGGAACGCCTGAGAGGTGGGGCTGGGGCTTTTATACTAAAGGTGTTGTTATTTTACTACTTTTATTTAAGCAGTCACTTTCTAAATTCTTTTTTATATTTGAATATCTTTTTTGTGTGCATGTGCCATTAACACAAGTTTTAATTATTTCAGCTTTAAAATACATTTTATTATTTTTTAATGTTTATTTAGTTAATTTGAGAGAGAGACAGAGAGCATGAGCAGGGGAGGGGCAGAGAGAGAAAGAGAGAGAGAGAGAGAGAGAGAGAGAGAGAGAGAGAGAGAATCCCGAGCAGGCTTCGCACCAGGAACACAGAGCCCGGTGCAGGGCTTGATCTCACCCACAGTGAGATCATGATCTGAGCTGAAATTAAGAGTTAGACACTTAACCAACTGAGCCACCCAGGCGCCCCTTAAAATACACATTCATGCATGGTAGCACAAGTTCATTCCATATAGCAAAGTTATTCACAGGCAAATTTGTACTCCTGAATGTTTTCATTGTTAAATAAGTAAAATTAAAAATTAAAATTTTTGAAAGCTATTCATTCAGGAAGTTAAAAAATTAACCATGATATCAAGTTTTCCTATGAAGTAACAGTAAGTAAGCCAGTGCCATAGTAGCACAATGGTAGACATATAGATCCATGGAACACAATACGGAGATCAGCCAATAGACCCAAACATATATGACCAATTGCTTTCCAACAAATAGGACAAGGTAATTCAATGAGTCAAAGGATTCTGTTTTCAACAAATGATGCTAGATCAAATGGAGAACTATGCAGAAAACCAGAACCCCAGCCCTTACCTCACCTCATACTAAACGTTTCTCAAAATGGATCAGGTACCTGAATGTAAAAACTAGAACTATAAACACTCTAGGAGAAATCATAGGAGATAATCTTTACTGGCTGGGTGAGTATTTCTGTGTTCGGACACAAAAAACACGAACCATAGAAAAAACTGAGATATTAAATGTGATTAAATGAAAAGCTTCTGCTATTTAAAAAAATCCATTAAAAAATAATAAATAAATTAAAAAAATCCATTAAGAAAATAAGAGGATAAGCCACAGACTGGAAAAAACATTTGTAAGACACATATCTGACAAAGTACTTTTATGTCAAGAATATATAAAGAACTCTTAGAATCTGCTGATCAGAAGAAAACCCAATAAAACCTACAAAATATCGTCTTTTTCCTTAATCTCTCATCTAGCTTCCAAATATTTGAACAGGGACCCTTATAATATATTCTCAATACAGAAAAATGTATTATTCTTACCAGTAATAGCTGGAAAGGAATACTACTAGCAAAAGAAGAAAATTAAAGTAGTGTTTGCCATCAACGAGATTGAGAGAAAGTGGTGCGATCTTTCTAAAGGGCAGTTTTGGTTTTTATAGTATGCATACACTTTTTTGAAGAAATTATGTTTCCAGGATTTTTTTCCAAGTTCCAAGTGAAAGGTCATGTACATAAAGGTTTAGCCATAGAAAATTATAAAAAATTGGTTGTTGCCGGGGTGCCTGGTTGGCTCAGTCAGAGGAGAAGGTGACTCTTGATCTCAGGGCTGTGAGTTCGGGCCCATGTAGGGTGTAGAGGTGATGTAAATAAATAAAACTTAAAAAAAAAAAAAGAAACTGGATATTGCCTAAGTAGCCCTACTAGGGAATGAGTTAAATAAATGATGACATATGTGTACATTAGGATTATGTGAGGTCAATAAAAACATTGTAGAAACATATATGTTAATACTAAAAGATGTTTGCATCATGTTAAGTGAAAAGAGAAGTTACAAAAGAGTATGTGCAGTAGGATTTAATTTTTATAAAAAAGAAAAGCATTTATATACAGCAATACATGAAATTAAAAAAATAATGTATGAAACGCAATAGTGTTACCTCTAGAATTGTGGTTCTGGCTTATTTTTTTTTCTTTATGTTTTCTTCATGCTTCTAATCTACCGGCCTGGTGACCCTATCAAAGAGTGGTCCATGTTTTTATAGATCAAAATCGCTAATCCTTATTTCCTGGAGAACATAATCTAGGGGACCTGTCGTCTGGCTCCTCTCCCTGGCTCATCTAGCCTTCCTGACTGCGTTTCCCTCTGTGTGTCCTCCTGTCCTTGAGGAAAGAGCCTTTTTTGACTCTTCTCTAGAAAGAGATCTCCTGGATTTAGTGTGACCTCAATTCCAAGTGGTGCTTGACACACTAATTGTCTGTTTTCTCTACTTCTTTATCATGCTTTGCTCACCTAATCTTTTCCTATTTTCCCTCCTTTGTACCTCATCCCTTGAACACAGGTACCTCCTTTGGTTCCCAGACCCTCAGCCTACAAATTGCCAGATTTGGGCCCTGAGCCTTCCCTCTTTCATCTCTCTCATGTGGCTTATCCCTTGACGCTCAGGCTTTCTGGTCTGTGTCTGAAACTTTTACTGAGTACATTAGAGGGGCTGCTGATTCCCTCTTCTCAGCATTCCTCCCCACTTCCTCTCTTCCAGTTAGAAACAATTTTCTATTCACAGTCATGTGATGTCTTGTGGATCATAGCGTTTTGGTCAGATATTGGCATGTGATGTAAAAGCTGGGTAGTGAAAGCTCCTCCCTGGGAAAGCCCTCTTCCCTCTCTGGCCAAATGCTGTAAGAAAAGTCTGGAGTAAGCCAGTGGCCATGTCCCCCATTGTGAGTGAAAGCCAGTCCGAGAGAATCAAGCTCATACACAGAGGAGAGAGATGCATGAAAGAAACAGTACAGATGGTATTTGGTCCCTTGATCCAGCTATCCTTGAAGGCATTCTTATCCTCATTATGAGTCGGGACAATGAGTTTCTGTCATTTCCAACCACGCATGTGTTCTAACGTAACCATTTCAGACATTTCTGAGTCACTGTGACTTAACACTGCAATAGCCCTTTGCAGTTCTCTCTCAGAAAGCTGTCTTATCCATCTTCACATTCTCGAAAGTTCTGGGCTGAGAATGAAGAGACTAGGGTTCTACTTCTGGCTCTGCTAGCAAAAGCTGTGTGAGCCTTTAATTTGCCTCCGTTTCCTCATCTATAAAAGGAAGCATCAGATTAGACGGAGTCTAAAATTCCTTCTGGCACTAACATCTTATGATTTTATGATTTCAAATTCCGCACCTCCAGGCTGACCCCACCCGAGCTCTGGTCCTAAATCTGCCTGGTTAACATTTCCACTTGCGTGTCCCACCATTATCTCAAACTCAGCAGCTCGGATGCCAGTCATCAGTTCCTCCCATAGCCTAGCCCTTTTTGTTTCTGTGCGTGGGAACACTGTTCTTCTAGACACCAGGACTCAAATGTTTGGGACAATTTTTCACTGCTTACATGCTTTTATCACACATGCTCAAGTGGTCACCAATTACCATTATTTCTTTCTTGAAAAATTCTTGGAGTCATCCTGGTTTGGACTCTTATTGCCATGTGTTAAGATGTATCTAGATCTACCTCAAGCTCTGTGTCTCTCACATATATCTACCTTATATCTGTTTCTGTACTTGTATCTACATCTACAACTATTATCTATACCATATTCATACCCCCAATCCCAATCACAAGCTCCAGGCTCATATCTTCAAATACATATTGAAAATATCTGCCTGGATATCTCTCAGGCATCTCAAACTTATTATTCTCTCCTCAAAAGGCTTGCTTCTCCATCAGTGTTACACGCCTGGAGTACAACATTTACCATATAACCTTGGACATAACCTTCACTCCACCTCTAATCCCATCAGCTCCTGGAATGGCTCTCAGACCTTCCCCTCCTCCCTCGGACCCACCTCCTCAAACTGCCATAGCTCTGGCCTTTATTAGCTCTTCCTGAACCAATGCAACCTTCCCATTCTTTACACTGATTGATGTTAGAGAGTTCTTTTCAGGCCACTAAACCCACCAAGCCCATCTACTGCTTGGCAACTTTCAAGGCCCGTCCTCTTCCTACCACATCAACTCCAAACATTTCAACGTGGCCTGAAATGACAAAATTGACAAAAAGGTGTCCCAAGGAGGAATTATTCCAGAGGGTTGCATATAAAGCTCCCAAGAGACTTCTCCATGAACACAGATGCAAGACATGAGAGCAAAGATGGAGAGTGGTGGATCTAAAGAAAACCAGATTTCAGAACGCAAGTGGCAACTTAAGTATTGGTCTCAAGTTGGACCAGGTTCCTATGTGATTTTCTCCTCCCTTGTCCCTCCTGTAATGAGGATGCTTAGAGTCAAAGATTGGTCCACAGTGCTACGGTGTGATCTGCTTTCTCTCCTAGACTTAATAGTTACTTACACTGGGCTGGTGGTGTTCCCACCACTAGGTGGGCCTCCCAGATCACTGCTGCTCTGGGTTCAAGGGCCAGCATACTCTCCATTGTGCACCTTTCTACTCCGCTGAGCAGGAGTGCTCAGGATTGCCCTTCCTTACATGACGACAGCTCTGGGATCTGAGGCTGGGCTTGCCTGGAGAAGAGAAGGTCACCCAGCAAAGTCAAGGGAGACCTGCCTTAGGGGCATGGGGCAAAGCCTCCATGGGGAACAAAGGGCTCCTTGACCTTACTTTGTCTTCTGTGCTCATATTTCCTTTAGGGAATCTGGGAAAAAGCTTGTTCTTGCGAGTCAGATCTGGGCCCCCACACCTGGGCCATTTACGTCTCTATAAATATCCACCAGCATGCCACTCTGGTACAACTCAAAACCCTCATAATTACTTTTTGTCACACAAAGCAAGAAGAATAAGGAAGAGATGGGAACACGTTTTCTGGCAGATGGTATCTGGGAACAGATGACAGAGACAAGACAGGTCAGTCAACTCCTACTGAAAGGAAAAATTTGGCTTTCTCTGCCCAAGACAGCAATCTTCATTCTTGGAAGTATAGAACAAATGTGGTTAGGAAGGAATGTGAATATAAAAATAGAAGTAAGTGGTAAGAGAGCAATTTATTGCTTTTGAAAAATATTTAATGGTAATTTTTTTTTTTTACTTTACAGAACCGTTTGAAACTGAAATGTGAAAAGTCATACATAGGCTCACCAGCCTTTATCAATAACTGTATCTTATTCCTTCCACTCCCCCTTTATTTAACTGTGCATACATTTTTCTTCTATTTATTTTATAAATCATAATCTTAATATACACAAAAGTTTGTGTTCTGCTTTTTATAAGAACATTACAGAATAAATTATATTTATGTCTTATCGCACAGCTTTTGTAAACCTTTGTTCATTCAGCAAATACTTATTGAACACCTTCAGTGCCCAGGCAGGGGCTGGTCATGGCAAGGAGCCTTTCCTCCCAGTGTTCACGGCGGGCTGAACATGAGAACAAGCAAGCCTGCAGGTACCTGAGCAGGAGACAAGGGCAAAGAGAGGGAAATATAGGATCTGGAGGAGCCCGTGGGAAGGGCCCAGATGTCTGTGGGGTGGGTATCATGGAAGCTTCCTGGAGGAGGAGGTGTGTAAGCTAAGTCCTGCGGGGTAAGAGTTGGCAAGAAAAGAATGTGAGGGAAGAAAGAATGTTCTCAAGTCTGGAAGAGAGTGAGGGCACAAGGACGTGCAGAAAGTTTTATCTGGTGAGGATTTGGAGAGCTGGGCTGAGCCTGGAGTGGGGCAGGCTCCAAAAGTGGGAAGCACGTGAGGGAAGGCCTGTGTGGTGGGCAGGGTCAGCCTGCCAAAGAATCTGAATGGGATCTGGAAGGTAATGGGGAGCAGGAGATGTTTTAAGAAAGGCAGTGACAGGTTAGGACTGTATTTTGATTTTTTTTTTTAATGTTTATTTATTTTTGAGAGAGAGAAAGACAGAGAGCAAGCAGGGGAGGAGCGGCGAGAGCTGGAGACACAGAATCCGGCCCAGAATCCGAAGCAGGCTCCAGGCTCCGAGCTGTCGGCACAGAGCCTGATGCGGGGCTCCCACACACAAGCCGTGAGATCATGACCTGAGCCGAAGTCGGGCACTTAACTGACTGAGCCCCCCAGGTGCCCCGGGACCACATTTTTAGAAAAGCTGCTTAGGCCGCACTGTGAAGGACACGTTGAAAGGAATCAAGAGCAGCATCGGGGAGTCCCATTAGGAAACAGGGCAGTAATCCAGGTGACAGCGGATGGCTCTCTGAACAAGTCTTCCCTATTTCCAGCCCTGCTCACCTCTAGGTGTAGAGGAAACAGCCTTCCCCTGACTTGCCCACTCTGGTTGGGCTCACCTGGCCTGGCGCACTGGTTTCTCACTCTCTTCTGATCTTCCAACTCCCCCTTTAGGCCTCTGTTCTCCTTCCCTACTTTCCTCCACGACTTTGTAAAGTCTTATTCCTATAATATGTCCTGCATACTGCGTCTCTGCTTCCCGACGTAACCTTGATGGATGCAGTCCCCATGGACCCCGTGACACTGGCCTGTTGCCCTGTGAGCACTTATCCTGCCTGCAGTGACCTTGTTCCCTTGCATAGTGTTTGTACTGCATTGTTAAGCCCCCAAGAGTAGAGGCTTGTTCTGTTTTGTTACTGAGAACAGTGGCTGGCATGTGACAGTTGCTCAATCTGTTGAGTGAGTGAGGGCATGAATGAATGAATGAACATTTGGTCCAAAGCTCAGAAGCGAGTTCTGGGCTGAAGATAAAGATTCTAGCGTCACCGAAGCCATGGAAGTAGACAAGATCACCCGGCAAGCGTGGAGAGAAGAAAAAACAAGGAACATCAGAAACAGAATTCTGAAGAGTGCCCATCACGTGCAGCTGGAGGACAGGAGCCAAGGCAGGTGCGCTGTACTGAGAAGGGCGAGGAAAAGAAGTATTTCAAGATGGAGAGACACATGCTGCTTAACAAGAGAGCGGCCTTCAGGGTACTTGGACAGAGCAGTTTTAGGAAAGTGGTGAGGATTGAAGCCACACTACTGTGGATTGAGGAGAAAGTACGGGTGAGGGGGCAAAGACACCAAGTGAGGGCACCTCCAAGATAGTTGGCTGTGAATGACAGAAGGAGCCGGGGCAGCGGCCGGACCTGTGCAGTTTTAACATGGCAGACTCTTGAGCACCCTAAATGCTGGTGGGCGGGGCGGACAGAGAAGGAGAGATTAAATCATAGGGGGACGGGCGTGCTTACTGCATGGGGGCGTCCCCGAGAAGGCAGGAGGAGATGCCTGTGACTCTCACTGGGGTTGGAGCTCAGAGCAGGTGGAGGCTTGGAGCAGAGAGCCTCCCCATGTTCACGGAGGGGAGGGACCAAGATCAGCCTGGTCTGGGTGCAGGGAGCCCTTTACAACTGGGGACAGGAGATCCAAAGACCTCCATCACTGGGAGGTGGGGAATGAAGCCACTTGCTCAGAGGGCTGGGGAGTGGAGGGAGAATGTTTTTGGCTTGGCCGATCTCAGTCCCTTTAGTACACGGGATTCCTACAAAGGAGAGCTCCTCCTGAGGCCAGGTCGTTGCTGGTCCCTCAACTAGGCCCTGAAAGCGTTAATTCCCTTCTGGAGTCTTTGGCCAGGAGGAGTTTCCCTCTTTTCAGGAAAAGACCATTTCTTAAGCTCTTCTGAACCTCCTCCCCGCTCTTCCTCTGGGAACAGCTGAGGGGCCTGGAGCCTGCCCTTCCCTGCGCGGCTCAATCCCTGAAGAGGGCAGTATTTTCACAGGTGGGCCTTGCTCTAAGGAGCCCTATTATAAGAAGATGCTGGCTTTTTAAACTGGGGCCAATAGAGGAATTTGCCAAGAAGGTCTTTGAAGTAATGACCTCCCCAGTTAGTGCCCTGAAACATATTTTTATATCTTGGAGGAGAGATTATGATCTGGTTGGGGGGGGGGGCTGTGCTAAGAGCTGTGGGAGGCAAGAGACCTAGAGGATGGCAGGATCCTGGCTTGTATCCAGGAGCCCGCCAGGGGAGCAGGGGCTGCTGCTCTGGGAGGGGCCTGGGGTCTGGGGAAATCAGATTCACAGGGTTCTACGTGTCTAAGCCCAGTTCCTGGGCAAAGTAAGGCCCTTCTGGATTAGAACTGTTTATTCTCCACAAGCCCAGGCCCAGCCAGACTGTGTGAGGTCTGAGCCAACAGAAGCCATGCGGAGTGGCCCCTTCCCCTGTCTGGTAAGAATGAGCAGGGCGAAGGCAGGAGTGTAGAGGTGATTGGGGGGAGATGGGCCCAGAGGGTGGCACCCATGTGGTTCTGAGGACCTTCTGCATGATTCTCACTCTCTCACTCACTCATTCATTGCTCAAATCTTTATTGAGCACCTACCACATGTCAGGCTTCTTGCTGAGATTCCATGGTGGGTTAGACAGGCCTGGTCCTGGCCCTAAGGAGCTTACATTCTGGCAGGGCACCAGACATTAAAAATAATCAGTGTGCTTTCACAGTGTAGTTACGAACTCTGAAAGAGCTAGGGAGAGAGAAAGGCAATGTGGTGGTTAGGGTCCTGGGGAAGCCCCCTTAGATCTGGGATCTGAAGCCTGGGCCGACACTAAGCAGGGTGGTGTAGGATTCGAGGTTGAGGGGGACAGCACTGGCAGAGCCCTCAGGGGCAAGTGGAAGACCTCGGGGGTGTGTGTGTGGCGGGGGGGGGGGGGTGTGGAACAGAGAGGGAGAGGGTGTGGGCGAGTATGAGGCTAGGAAGGCTGGCAGGGGCCAGATCACACATGGCCTTGCTAATGGCATTGAAGGGTTCAGATTTTATTTGGGGTATAAATAGGAAGCTCTTGGCTACTGTGGCAGAGGTTTGGGTGCAGGGGCCCCAAGGTGACACTTCTAGTCAGAAAGTGGGAACAGAAGTCCATGCCTCTTGCCCTCAGATCCCCTTTCCATTTGACCTCCCTCTACACATGCTTTGCACGGAATAGCTGGAGACAGGGGAAGCCTTGTTAGGGCTTGAGGGGTCTCACAGAATAAGGGGCAGAGGCCGCAGTGAGGGGATCTGTTTGGTACAGTGGGATTTGTGCAAAGGGAGCATTCAAAATCATGCTGAATGTGCATGGGGGTCAGCAAGTGGAAGGCCTTGAATGCCAGGCTGAGGAGGTTCGATTTCTTTGATCCTTGAAGGCTTTCGAGCAGAGGCACGACCCAGGTAAATACTGGAAATCTTGTTTGGTGCTGGAATGCACAATGAGTTGGAGGGAGCGGAGATATAGGAGGTAGGGCCAGCAGTCCTGCAGCTGCTGTGGTCTAGGAGAACGGTCCCAGATGGGATTATGGGGGAGGCAGGGATGTTGGGGCAGGAGTCAAGGCTGGGGTACGGCTGGCAGAGGCCCCAGCAGAACCTGTTGAGAGATGTGCTATGCGCGTATGCCCACGTGTGCATGTGCGTGCGTGTGCATGTGAGTGCGCGTGGGTGGCGGTGGTGGTGGTGGTGACGTGATTCCAAAACCATGGCCATGAGCTTGGATCACCGTGGCCATTTGGTGCCGGGTTGGGTGTGTGGTGCAGGTAGGTCACTGTGGCCAGGCTGAGGTGGAGGTGCTGAGTGGACCCTCAGCTGGGGAAGCCAAGCGGAGTGTTGGAAAGGCAAGCCTGGAACTCAGCAGGGAGGAGGAGCTCTGGAGTTAGCTAACTTCTGGTGCGAATTAATCACCAATTAACTGATTATTCCATAAACAAAATGCCGCCTCTGTGAATTCCCAGACTTTCCAGTCAAACTCTGCAACCTCAGCTATGGAATTCTAGCCTGTCATTCCTGAGGTCAACCCCACCCTTGACTATCAGTAATGACAACATCAGTTCATCCTTCATTCTCCACACACTCTCCCCTCTACGCTTGGCCATGGCTGGGTTGAAACCCTCAAAGAGACTCACCTCCCAATTCCCACTTGACTTGTCTCCTGAGCTCCTCAAAGTCTTCCTTGCAACCCCAAGGAAAATTGCATGGCCCAAGGCTTTGGTGTCCTTACCAACGTTTTCACTCTGGCCATCCTGGTGCTCTTGCTGGAACGCCTGCCCGTCTTTGCTTATCTCCGCTTTCCCGTGTGGGCAGCCAAAAGTTCTTGTAGATGGATGACTACAAGCCTCTGCAAATCCTGCCTGTTCTCTAAGGCCCATCCCTGGTCTCACCTCCCAGAAGTTGTCCCATGATGACACCTCAGCCAGATCCTCCTGCAAGGCTGGCAAAGTGTAGACTGTACTACAGACGCTCTGGACTGCATGTGGCCTTTGCCCGGCAAGCTGGAACTTGGTCCTCTTCCGCCTGTTTTTGCCGCTCCCTGTTCATTTCATGTGGGTAGGTTGTTCTGGTTGGGGGAGGCCGGGCTCTGCGGGAGCAATAGCTCCACTCTGAGACCTCGGTGGCTTCGCATGGTGCAAGTTGATTTTCTGATGGTGTTGCATGCCCGTCGAGGGTTGGTGGAAGGCCCTGCTCCTTTCTTGCTTGAGGACCTAGGCCGATGGAGACCTGGCATCTCGAAGCTTCACCATCTGGAATGGTGCTGTCTGTCCGATACAATTTTTGGCAACGACGGACCGTCTTGTATGTGCTGTGCGATGCAACTTCTGCTAGCCACATGTGGCTATCAAGGGTCTGAAATATGCTATCAAGGGTCTGAAATATGCTAGTGTGACTAAGGAACAGAATTTTGAATTTTATTTGGTTCTGACAAACTCAAATTGCCATATGCGGCTATTGCTACCACATTCGGCAGGGCAGATCCGCAACAGGAGGTCTCCATATTCACCCCCCAGGTATCAGCAGAAGAGAGTGTGTGGAGGAACTTGCCTGCCTTTCTGTGCTCAGCCAAGAAGTAATCACTGCTCAGAGCTGGTCACCAGGCCCCACCTAACTGCAAGGCAGCTGGAAAGTGTGGGACAGCCACGAATACTCAGAGAGCAAGAAATCGCTTTGCCGCAGAGCTCTTCTCGAACCTTCCTGGGGCTAAGGTGCATGGGGTTTGGGGGCACAGATTCAGATGGTCTGCTTGGAGAGGGAGGGCAGGGATGGGCTGAGAGATGGTAGCTTCGAGATGCAGAGACAGGCCCAGGGAGGGCAAAAGAATGTATTTACCACCTCACAGACTGGCTGGGCCTAGGGTCCTGAGGTGCTGGCTCAGAGAAGACAGAATGGGGAAGGCAGGATGGTCTAGCTCCCCTCAGAGGAACAACAGCCCTGGCTGGGACACATCTAGCCTTTCATTCTGGGTCCCTGGGAAGAGAAGAGCTGAAGAGCTGCCAGAGGCCTGTTCTCGGAGCCCTTGGAAGGGAAGGGCCCCACAGGGCTTTCAGTTTTCAAATGGCTTTGGCTCATCCCACCTCCCACCCCCCCCTCGCTGAGGTGAGTCACTGAGCTGCCTGCCGAAGGATGAACTGCAGGGCAAGAACCCAGCATGAGGTCATCTGGGCCACACTTCCCGCCTGACCCCAGCCCTGAGGCCAAGTTCAGGGAGTTTCCCAAGGCCAGTGAGGAAGGGGGTCATGCCCGGACCGCTGCAGCGCTGTAGCCACTGAGAAGGGGTGGAGGCAGATGGGGTGCGGTGCCTGTAGGGTCAGGGCCCAGGACCTGCAGAACGGACCTCCGAAGTGACTCAGCCGAGGAAGGAGACTGAGGCACAGAGAGAGGCCCCAAGCCCACTCAGGGAGTTAGCAGCTGAACCGTGAGCAGGGCCTGGGCTCCTGCACAGGGCCCTTTACGCTCCTACAAGAAGGGGTCCCGGAGGCCAGCGCCGTCCGGACGTCATCCTCACAGTCTCCAGGTTGGTGCACGCTCCAGCTGTTTTTATTTTTCCTAGAGACCCACATAACTCAGGCTCCGTCCATTTCTGATTTAAATCCTTGCTGCTGTTGGAACCCGTTTCTTTTCCTCTCACCCCCCAGGACAGATGACAAAGCTCCAGATGGCAAAGCGAGACCAGTGTGAACAAAGGAAAGGTTTTATTTGAGTCTGGAGCCTGGGAAGGGAGCCTCTGCTTCCTCCAACCAGGTCACCACAAATCTGTATCTTAAAAAGAAAAACCTAGAGGGGGAGAAATTCTTAACTTTACAAACTTGTCTTCATTTTAGAGAAAATTTTACCATAGGATTCCATTAAGGCAAGGCGTTCCCTGGTGTATTTCCTATGGAATTTGATTCACAAAACTTCTAATTTCAACAAAATGTTATTAACAGTTACCATCTGTAAGGCACCAAAGGTTTTTAAAATATGGCATACCATCAAAGTTAGGCTCGCCTGTAGGTTCCTCAAACGCCCGGGAACCCAAAATCGGTTTGGACCATGCCAGCCTCCAGTCTGCCCAGGCCGGGAGAAGTGAACCCCAGTTTATAAAGGAAAAATTGATGTAACAGTAAGGAATGAGAGCCAAGACTTGGAAACTGTCTGCCCTCTCTACCACACAGGGGAGGGTGTGTTTGGAACCTGGTCTGTTGGGGAGCTCCTTCAACCTAGAAGCCTCCCACCTCCCCCCACGGTGTCCAGCAGGCTTGGGGCTGTCCAGCTAGGTGATTAGCTCCCACTGGGTCAGAGGCTAGTGTATATTCCAGAAGCACACTCTCTTCCCCTCTTTCTGATGCTGTTTAGAGATGGACTCCTTACCACAGCGCAAGTTGACCTGCCCTCTGCTGGTATCTGTGGCAGATGGTATTTTCCAGAGACTTCCAAATATCTGTGATCCACGTGTTCTAGCAAGCCACTCCTCCGTGGAGGAGGGGAGGGAAGACTAATTTCCCTTCCCTTGTTTCTTGGTGGGCACAGGTTGCTTGAACAATAGAGCACAGTAGAAGGGATGCCGTGTGACTTCTGAGGCCGGGTCATAGAAGGTGATGCGGTTTTTGCCTTTTTCCCATAACAGGTGTGCTTATGTAAGAAATCCAGATACCTTGAGGCCGCCGTGAGGAAACCAACTGCATGGACAGGCCACATGTAGGTGTTCTGGCCATCAGTCTTGGCCCAGGTGCCAGATGTGTGGGTAAGGAGCCTTCAGATGGTTCCAGTTTCCAGCTATCAACCCATGCCCAGCCTTCAGGTCTCCCCAGCTGACGGGGAGCTCAGACAGGACAGAGCAGAGATAAGCCATCCCTACCATGCCCTTTCCAGTTCCTGACCCACAAATTCTGTGAACATGGCAAATGGCCGTTTCCTGTTGTGACTTAGTGGGATCATTTGCTACGCGGCTGTAGTAACCAGAATGATGCCCTGAGGTCTTGGGCACCCGGCATTCTCCTCCATAGAGCTCATTGCAATGGTAATTAATGCACTAACTATTCAGGAAGTGCTTTCATTAATGACTGTTTTTCCCATTCAACTCTAAGTTCCAGGAAGGCAAAGGATGCAGTCGGGCTGTCACTATATTCCTGGGGAGTCAACCAGGGAGATGTTCAGTGAATATTTAATGAATGACTGATCCTAACACTGTCCTCAGATTGACCCCTAAACTTGACCTCAGAATGATCCTGGCCTCGGATTCAGACTGACTCTAGCCCTGGCCACAGACCAACCCCTAATTCTGGCATCAAAGGCCTAACCCTGGCCACAGACCGAGCATAGCTTCTAGTGCTTGTGCCTGAGCACTAAGCCCTGTTTCATACTGACCCCTAAACTTGACATCAGAATGACCTCTGACCCTGACCTCAGGCTGAATCCTGGCCTCACCATGGCCTAGATGACCTGGACCCTGTCTACCTCTCCTGGATCATCTTTTGCTCCCCATAACCCACCCCCACGTTCCCACCACGTTGCCCGTCTTTCAGTTGCTTGAAGGAGTAAAGATCTTTTGGGCATTAGCACATCCACCTCCTGGCTCCAGGTCAGGCATGCACTTGCCCCTGGCCAGGAATGCTCTTTGTCTACTAACTCCTACTATTTCTTTCAATCTGGCTTAAATGTCACTTCTTTAAGGAGCCGTTCGTTTCAATGAGACCTCTTTATAATTGCTGTCAGCATTTTTCCACTTTATAACTATATATATGCATATACACATATATATGTGCTTGCTGTTATCTGATGTCTTGCTCTTTCTAGAGACCAGAAGCTCCTTCTGGGAGTAGTGACACCACGTTTGCTGTATTCACCACTCTCTACACAGTATATACAGCGCGGAGCCTGGAACCTACAAGGGGGCTAATAAATAATTGCAGAATGATTGAATGAGCCAACACCAGGTTTCGTGTCTTCCAGGAAGCCTTCTCTGTACCCCTCAACTGCCAGGTGGAGCTCAGGGTCTCTGGCTGGGCCCTGTGAACAGCCGGGTGGGCAGGCTCAGCCACGAACCAGGTTATTTGCGTGCCTCCGTGCTTCTGCCATCCATCAGTGTGTGGCTTCCTCCAGCCCTGAGCCCGGCCTCTCCCCTCTGCAGCTCCAGCACGCACAGGCCCGGGCAGCTCAGTAAATGCGGTTGAACTGTTGAACTGAACCAGTTCCTTCTCTCTAGCCTCGTCTCTGGCCTCAGCTCGCGGCTGATTCATGTGAGGGGCCATCAGGAGCAGTGCTTCAAACAGAGAAGAAACAAATGAAGAAGTCGAGAAGTCGGCAGTAGGAGACAGGCGGAGACATCCATCTCCTCATGCCCTCTGTCCTCATCACCATCCCCCTGAGGGTTGCAGGCAGTCAAAAGTTCAGGCTCCACGTTTTCTGGAAGAGGGAGGGAAATCTGTGTGTGGGGGATAAAAAAGTCCCCAAACTCAAATCACGCACACAGAACAACAAGCCATAAAACTGAACACCATTGGGAGAAGATGGGGTCACATGGTGGGAATCTGGATTGCAGAGGGGGGTGCAGCACTTGAGAAAACGCAGCCTCCTCAATGGGAACCAGATGGGCTACGTGCTCTTAAATAGAATCCCAGACTTGCAGCTCTGGGCGGGAGCCGGCCTGGAGTGCTCTCCCCCTTGGCCCCTTCATGGGCAAGGGGACACGGAGGCAGAGGGAGGTGGTGGCAGGCCCTGGGGCTGCGACAGAGCAGCTTCTAGACCCCAGTCTCCTGGCTCCGGGTCAGTGCTCCGCTCAGCCTGCCACGCTGTCTCCCAGCCCTTTGCCAGAATCTCCAAATTAGAAGCATATCGAGAAGCAGTCCTGTCATTCCCCCTTTTTCCATTCTTTCTTCTGATTCTTTCTTTTTTGCAGTATAATTTTATAGGTGCCAGCAAGTACTCCTTGTTTCAAACCTCTCTCCCCATCCCCATCGACATCCCCGCCCCCTGCCCCATGGAGAGAACACACGGCCCACTTGTGACAGGCACAGTGCGAGGTGCTTTATGTCTACTTGCTCACATAATTGTCGCAAAGCCCTGCGGGGTAGGTGTTGGTCTATCAGCTTGGTATCCCATAGGATGGGATGTAGGACTGGAGGCGAGGCTGGGGAGATGGGGATATGATATTGTCATTTTGCTTCTATTGACCATGCAGGATTTACTGTCTTAGCCAGAGACCCTCATAGCCACAAAAGCATGAAATAAAGGGGATCAGGGGGATCTCTTGAGATACTGAAATCCAAGCAGCCACCACTCCTCCCAGCAGTGCCCATCACCCACCCTGCAGAAACCACTGTGTGAAAACATGCAGGGGGCCATGCATTCCCTTTTCTCACTGACTTCTCCCAGAAAAAAAAAGGCATCACTCACTGGTCTCTTTCCCAGCTCCCTTGGGAAACAGATTCTAGTGATTACTTCCCAGGGGTGCTACATGTGGCCTTGCAGACTGAGCACTGAACAGCTCTGGGAGCACCACTCACAGGAACAATGATGTGAATGACAGCCCTGGCCTTCCCCCCTGAGCTTTCCTGATGGTGGGGCCTCTGCCCTTCTCGGGGCACAGTGAGGAGTTCCTGCTTGTCTGGGCCTCAGAAGTGTCTGTCTCCTACCAGGAGTTGGGAGGAAATTGGGCATGCACTCACTTTGAAACCTCTCGTCTCCTAGGGGTGGTGTTTTCTAGCTGCGGTAGCATTGTCTCCAATAGCCAGTCACGTACTCATCCCACCAAGGGTGGCCAGCACCTTGCAGCAGGTGTCTGAATTGTAGGTGGACAAGTTCTAAGTGAGAGTCCTGGGGAGGGTGTCCCCACAGGAAAAGCCAGTGCAGAAAGGTCAGAGGCAGAAGTGCCTGGAGTGCACGGGGGCTGATGTGGCCACAGTGAGGAGTGAGGAGTGAAGGCAGCAGGAGATTCAAGAGGAGTGAGGGTGGGAACGGGGATCAGCTTGGGAATAGTCTGGAAGGCCATGTGCAGGAGTCAGGATTTTATTCAAAGAGTGGTAGTGATGCTAAAAGGGTCTAAGCAGAGAAGCCATGAGACTAAGTGACATTTTTGCACTATCACTGGCTAGGGGTGGATTTGAGGAAACAGAAGTGGAGCAGAGTATCACAAGATGAGACTACTTCAGGGTTCAGGTGAGTGAAGAAAGACATGGGCCGGGCGACAGCAGTTAGATGGAGAGAGGTGGATGAATTGGAGCACATGTTGGAGAGGGACTTGCCCCGAGTGCCTGCGTGATTGGATGTGGGGGTGAGGGGCCGGGAGTGTCCTAGATTTGGGGTCTGGATAAGCAGCGTAGCTGGAAGGGCCACTTACTGGGACAGGAAGGTCGGCCTCCTTCCCTAACCTCCATCCCTGACTGCCTCAACCCGTGACTTCAGCAAGTGAGTAACATGCGCTGTGGCCTCTCCCTGCTCCCTTCCTTGCAAAGCAGATGGTGAGACAAGGAAGAAGGCCAAGCCTCCGCGGCTGTGATTGTACTTTCCACTTTTAGCTCAGCAGTTGGGAGCCCATGGCCTTGCCATTCCTTGCCTCCCACTCCTGGTTGTCTTCGCTCTGCTCCAAATCAAATCCAGCCCCGTACTCTTCACTGAGCACCTGCTGTGACCTAGCCACGTGAAGGCCACCATGGGAGAAACAGGAGGAGCACGTGTGGTCCCACCTTTGCGACCTGAGGAGAGCTGGGGCACCAGGAAGGGTCGAAGCGGCCAGGAGCATGGCAGAGAAAGAGTCCTAGAAGGCTGTGGGCACTTTTATGAGGTCAAACCATGGCAGTTGGAGGCAGAGTCGGTGGCTCTGATGAACTTCTGAGGCAGGGAAAAGCCAGCTCTACCTCCCACCCCACCCCCCTCACACACATGTGCGCACAAGTATGTACCCTTCCTGGAGGCCCCACCTCACGCCACTCGTGATCTCCAACTTCAGCCTTCGATGCTCCCTCTTCCCTGATGGGGTGGAAAGGAGAAGACCGAGTGGTCACTTGTCCACTGCCCTTCTTCACCATCCCAGACTGCCCGCAGATAAGAGGCTTTCGAAGACAGCCATTGCTGACCCTCTGTTCTGAACTTCCCCACAGAGCAGGTCAACTCGTCCCTGTCTCTAGAAAGCTCCAGTGGTTCTCTTAGGCGTGGACCCCAAAACAGCAGCATCACCTGAGAACTTGATGGAAATGCACACGTTTAGGCCCCACCCCAGACCTGCTGCCTCAGAAGCTCTGAGGGTGGGGCCTCAGAATCTGTGTTTTCAAGAGCAACTTCCCACCCCCACCCCCACCCCTGCCCTGGGGGATTCAGATGCACACTCAAGAGCCTTGACTATCCTTGGACAAAACCTCCCCGGAAAGGGGAGATGTTTCTCTTCCGCTGCTCTCCCTAAGAGGAAACCCCGGTGGCCCCTCTACGACCAGACCCTGCCGCCCCCAAGAAGTCTCTCCCATCCATATGGACTCTAGCTCTTCAAGTTTATTGCCGCTCCCATCACCCCTGGGGCTGTGGGAGTGAAGGCCAGGTGGCCGCATCTGCTGCCACGTCACCCGCCCTCCCCACTCCCAGCTTGGCTTGCCACATCCACATGGTGTCCTCAGAGGAGCCAAAGTTATCCATGGAGGACATTCTGGGCAGCAGAATAAATGGGTTGGCTTGTGACAAGGGATGAGGGATACCTCAATTCAGTTCACTGGGTTCCCATTTCTCCCCCAAACCCTGTCCCTAGCAGTGGGGAGAAGCAACACCAAGCCATTGACATTGCGGTTGGCTCCTTTAGGTGAGAGATGAGAGGCTGGTGTGCACAGACAAAATCCATTGTCTGCTGGCTGCCTCCTGGGAGGGCACAGCTTTGCTGCCCCTGGGGAGCTCATACGACAATGGTCTGTTTAATCAGGGGACCCTGTTTTCTCTAAAACTCCAGGCAATAACCATCCACTGAACAGCTCCTCCTTCAAGGAGTTCCTGCTTCACAGGGCCCTTGGCAGAGCCTGTGGGAGGAACCGAGTGGGGTGCAGAGTTACTTCCTGCCAGTTAGGCCCTTCCTCACTTGTGAGCAATTGGCCAAATATCAAATTTTTTCACATCAGTGTTTTCGTTGCCTTTTATCATTTTCTGATTTTAGTCTCCAATGAGTTGTAGAGCTACATGTGCTTAAACAGTACACACTGGGTGGGGGTGGGGGATTTGGTGCTAGACTGGGCAGGGCCAGAAGAAGAGGGGCACGGTCCAGCCCCCTCAGATGAGCAGACAGGGGAGGCTGCGGATGTGAGCGTGCACAGGTCTAGCTGCCCACTGTCGGCAAGACCAGAGAACTGGGAGCTCCAGCCCAAGCTCCATCACCAATAGACTGTGTGGCTCTGAGGGTGTGAGTTAGCCTCTGTGGGCCTCAGTTTACTTGTCTGATGAATGGGAACAATACTAGCTCTGCCCCTCCCACCCCCTCAGGAGCATTGCAGATATCCAAGTGAGCTAGTATCTGAAAAATATGGGTGGCTTCACAAAGCAAGGCAACGTAGTCACAACAGGGTCATCTCCTCTGCCTTGAAGGTGGGGACTGTGCTTTCCCATGTTTTGTATTCCCCAAAGCACCTGGTACAAACCATGACAGGTGGTCAATCAGTACTTGTTGAATGAAGGAAATAGAAGACATGGTCCCTGTCTCCACGGGATTGCAGATCTAGCTGGGGGCTGGTGGTGGCAGTGAGGAACACACAATGGAAGAAACGTAAGAAGAGTAGAGAGAGGCCCTTGTTAGCTCAGACACCTCTAATTTAGAATTTGTGATGCTTTCACAAGACCGGGGAGGAATTAGACCCTGCTGATGGAAACACGTGCCGAACAAACTCCTCATGGGAACAAGATAATAATTGTAGGAGCTCCCGGCCTCCAAGTGCAGGTTGTGTTCCAGATGGCAGAGGGAGTACTGGACCCTTTGGCCATACCCACTTGCATGGGAGCAGTTAGCGTGCCAATCACAAGTGAACTCTGACCTCATCTCTGAAGTAGCCAGTACCTTTCCTTGACCATGCTTTGTTAATGGCCTTTCAGGGTGACTTCATGTATTTAAGGAACATAAAATTTTATTTTGGTAAGTCTAGGCCATTACTGGTCTCCCTCTATCTCCTCCCAAACAGCCCCTTTCTATTCAATTTTCAAATAGATGTAGTGACAAAGAGCATGTAACCAACCCCATGTTATGAGCTCCCTTGACAGGAGTCAGGGGGTCCTTGGGCCTGGCAGAGAACCACTGGCTGTTGAGGACCCGGGTCAGCCACTGGCCTTCCCTGGGCCACCGCTGCTTCAACAAAATGAGCAGGTGGGCCCAAATGAAGCTCAAGGTAGGTGTCTCCTGCATTGGACTCTCCTGGTCCTTGACTGAAAAATGCCTCAGCCTAGAGTAATGTAAGAACAAGATGGCCCCAGCCTCTTCCTGCCTGGTGCTCTGGTCAGGCGGACATGTGGCTCCACAGGTTAGAGACAGAGGTGGTCCAGGTTGTTTTGTCCATCCTTCCTGGCCTCAGATACTTGGGCTAGGCTCCTAGTGGGGACCGGCCTCAGATGGAAGAGGTATCCAGGTAAGCCCTGCCAGCTGAGGTGGGGGAGAGCACTGCAGGCATAGGAAACACATGAGCATTCGTGTGGCAGTGGGTGAGAACCCGGGTCCCTGCTGGAGAGAATGGGCAGTGGGCAGTGTGGAGATGCGGTGGAGGAACGGGGTATGAAAGTTTTTGGTCCAGGAAGAGGAGCCCAACCTTAATTGGTAAGAGTGATTGCAGGCTGTGAGTAAGGGGGGCCGTGATGGAGGCCCCGTGCACTGACCTGCGGCCACTCAAGTGAGATGGGCTGGAGCTGGCAAGGTCTTTGGGGAGGCCTGGGATAGCCTGGGAGAGAGTGGTTCTGCCCCAGGGCCACAGGGAAGAGGATAGGTAGAAGGCCGGAGCCGAAATCCTTCTAAAGGCCAGAATGCCGACTAGGGGCAGCAAGAGGGGCCCTGGGGAGACCCCTCTGCCCAGAAATACCCTAGATAGTTGAGATTCAGCAGTTCCCCTCCCTGGCTTCCTACAAAGCCCAGGGGATGATGTGAAACATGCCATCTAGTTTGAATCCTCATAGCCCTGCAACACTGGTGGTATCATCCTTATCTCCCGAGCGAGGAGACCAGGAGCAGAACTAGCAATGTCGCTGGAGGCCACATGCTGGGAAGGCTCCGAGGTGCCTGTTTGACTCCAGAGGCCCTGCTCTTGCTATTGCCACCCCTGCCCCATGCCTGAAATGGCCCTCATCTCCAGGCTCAGGGCCGGCATGGGGATTGGGCTCCGGGGGTGACAAGGGTCTTGGTACAGACCCCAGCCCTAGAGGGCAGCTGGGCCTTGTTGGGGGAGGCGGCGGGTTTGGTTTCTGAGCTTCAGGGTCTGGGAGGCTGGAGAGGGCCCAGTGGCTCTCTGCCCTAAACGCAGCCACGCTTTGGTCCTCTTCACGTCCTTCCTCAGACTCGTGCCAGTGCTGCCACTCTCTGGCTGAGCTACTGGGGAACCTCCTTCACACCTCAGTCTCTGCATCTGTGAAGTGGAACTGATAACAACGTGGCGTGGTTGGAGCCATTCAGTGAGATCACATATGCTAAGTGCCTTCATAAGTGGAGGACTTAGTTCCAGGAGCACCATTATCAGCAGAGTTCTCGCCACGTCCCCTTGTCCACCGTTACACGTTGCATTCATCTTTTAAAGCCTGGTGTAAATGCCTTCTCATCCCTCTTGGCAGAATTTTCCCTGATTTCTATCCTGCTAAGAAGCTTGATAACAGCTTTATTGTGTGATTTATCATGGTCTGGCTGTAATCAGTAGAGGATATGTCTGTCCTTCCAGATAGTGAGTCCCCGAGGGCAGAAGCTGGATCATCTCATTTGTGTGCTCTTTCTTGGCTCAGGAGGGGACAGCTGGGAAAGTTCTCAGGCGGTCCCCAGACCTGTGCTCCCTGGCTCTGCCCATCCTGGCTCCCTCCTCTTGACAGAGAGGCCTGTGGTCTCAACGCTCCACTTCGAGGCCTCCTCACCCCCGTCCCCAAGACCTGCTTCCTCACCTCTGGGATGGGCCACCAGGGACCCCAATTATTAGTCCTTTATTTTGCTGGCTCTGTCTCTTTGTCTGCCTGATCATGCAAGCCACTCCTTTTTTTCTAGAAATGAATTTTACATTTTGTGTGTGTGTGTCAGTATTTTCTCAAGTCTTATCCCTGCTCTGGCCACTCTCTTTCTCTATTCTTCATAGCAAAGTTGGGGATCTCTAATACTTCAAGGTGATTCCAATTCACCAAAGTTCTGAGAAAGGTCCCCCCAACATGGATCTGAGCTCCTTCTCCCCAGTGTTCTACACAGCCATCCTTACACCTTGTCTGCATGTACTTATGCTTTGCCGCCACCAAATAAACCGATCTAGATGGCCCGAAAGCAAGCACAATCTTATGAGCCATCAACACAAACTGAAAGACCAAGTCAACACATGTTTATATCTATAGAATGGCAGAGATGATGGTGTGTTCTCCAAAATCTTTCTCTGCATCCTGGGCCTGGCTTTTCCCACTAAGTTCTGGCCAATCAGATATGAGCAGAAGTGATGGAGGGCACTCCACGCCTACCCCTGAGAACAACCCCCCACCCTGCCCCCAAAACACACACATAATCTCCTATTCTGGCTGGATGTGGAGAGTCCAGCAGAGAGTTCTGGAACCATGGAGTTTACAGATTTCAGGTCCCTGAATCACACTAGGAGGAGAGTCACTCCATCAGCAATGCTTGCATTGGATTGCTATAATATAGAAAAATAAACTTTTATTCTGTTACGCTATTTCAATTTGGGGATTGTTTATTATCGTAGTTACTCGACCCTGACTACTATAACCCCAAGAGTATGTAATGTGCCTAGCTTACAGATGATAGACAGACAGATAGATAGATAGATAGATAGATATAGATAGAAAGATATAGATATAGATATAGATATAGATATAGATATAGATATAAGAATATAGATATAGATAGCTAAGTAAATCAAGATGGTGGCAAATAGATTAGGGACATAGGATGAAGTCAGGGGTAAAAAGAAATCTACAAGTCTTGCAAATATTACAGAAGTCAGTAAGAGGAAGAATAATATTTCAATAGAGAAAAAGAAATAAAGGCTCTCAACAGGCAGCTTAAAATGAATTAACCTCAAGACTAATAAATATATGAAAAGATGCTCTGAGGAACTAGGAGAATGCAATTTAAAAGACAACCATGTCAAACTCCTTGGCTTGGCAAAAATTAAACATCACGATTATTATACCCAGTGTTGATCTGGAGAGGGAGAGAAAGGAACTCTGGGTTACTTGATGATAATCTCCTTGGACAATAATTTGATAATATCTAGTAAAGTTGAAGATAACCATTCCTTCACCCAGCTATGCTATAAAAAGTCTCACACGTATGCACCAATGATATAGATGAGATGTTAATTTGGCTCTGAGCTTCCTAGCTGCCAAAGCAAAGAGGGGCAGATGATTAATGCCCATATAATTCAATTCTCAATGCCCATATAATAAAAAAGGAGACCTGTGGCTCTGGCTTTCTGGCCATGAGGTCAAAGAAAATGTTTTCCTGTGGATTCCTCCTGGTAACAATGTGTATTTTAATAGGCAAGGTCTTAGGCAACATCCCCATAATAAAGAGTAAATTGTGTACAACTTAGGAAGTTTCAAAGCACTTATCCCTTTACATGAAACTTACTCTTGATTCTAGGGATGAAATGCACACTGAGAACCAAAAGGATATTTAGTAACAGTAATTACAGGAGTGTTCAAAGTTGTGTAGCCCAAGAATGACCTCTCTGGTGACAGAATAGCCTGGCTTGATTCAGGAATGAGATTTTTATTATCACTAGGAAACCTCCCCACCCACACCACGATGACAATTTCTCCAAACCAAGCTTTTGAATAGAGTTGAGTAGCAGAGAGTTCAGGTTACAATTTCAGGCAAGCAACCAGCCTGAAATTATCCTCTGCTGTTCACTTAAGACATGATCAAGAGTTTTGCTGATGGCAAAGAAAATTGCTATCCTTTCATGAAAGTTAAGGAGTCATTACCAGAAATAGCGTCTAGGTTAATATTTCCCCTATACTTTCTATAAAGGAAGTACAGGTAAATAAAGGAAATTTATATTAAAAAATACACATAAATGTAAGTTATGGCTCGTTCCTAATCACAAAATTTTGAGAGCTTTCTCGTAGCCAAAAGGAAAATGGACATGACCACCTCCAATATTGGAGTTCTTTGTGGAGCTTGCTGATTTTAGCTCCAAAATGTCCAGATCATGATCCAAGTATACAGCTTTGGTGGTTCATGAATAAAGCTTCCAGCCCCAGAGGAGTGAATCTTGCCTTGTCCCTTAACTCATTCTTTCTGGTAGTCCTGACAAAAGCTGCATGCCTGAACCAAATGCTTCCTGTCCCAGAGAGTAAGGACCAATCTTGAAACCAGTCTTTCATCCCATTTCAGAAAAGGACTCTGTCAAGTAGTTACTCCAATGATTCCCAGAGTGGTATGGTGGCCATCAGGGTTCTCAGGACACATCTGAGCCATACTAAAACCACACAATTGACCCCCAAATCATTCCTGCTGGGAGTCAGAGGCCAGGACAGTGGGACCCATACTGGGAAGAGGGTGGATAGTTTTCAGTTGCTGCCTCTGTTGGGTGGAATGGTGTGACACAGATCAATGCAGGGAATCACTGTCATCTCAAAGTTGAAGCTTACCAAAGAGGAACGATGCTTTTGGGCTCTACCCGGGTGCCCTTTACCAGTTCTGTGTGCCCATCCCCCGGCTTTTGTGAGTTTTGCTCTTAAGAGTTTGCACCTTTAAAGGCTACTCTTGGGGGTCACTGTAGGCACTTCACCCAGACTCCTGGAGATCTGGAAATGCTGAGTTTCTCTCCCCTTAGGGCAGACTGAGCCATTGCCTGGTTGGTGGAGGAATGTGGCCGTTTCCTTGCCTCCAGGGGGATAAGATCTGTGGTGTGATTTATTCTCCAGAGCTCTCTGCAGGATCAGGCAGACTGTCACACTGTGACTTAGCTTCTCCCTGTCCCTATGCTACTTCTCCCACTTCCCCCACTGGGTTCTCCTGGGAGCACTTCTTTGATGAATCACTCGCACATGAATCCCCTTCTCAGGGTCTGCTTCTGGAAGACAGTGGGTCCGCTGAGGGGGCTTTCCGGGGCCTCATGAACAATGGAGGAGGAGTCTTGGGCTTGCACTGATACCTCCCCCACTCCCTGTTCCTCTCACCGTGCTTGGGTCCAAGACAGCAGGACCCTGGGATCTTTGTTCATAGTCAGTCCTTCCTGATAGAGCCAGAGACCTCCTCCGAGATCTGTGACAAGTGGCTGGATATTTGGACTTTTGAGAAATAAGTAGCTCCTAGAGCAACTGAGATGCAATGCATCCTGGCAATAGGGCTTCCTTTGCTGCATTCCTCCGGGGCGGCCTGGTAGGCTTGCCAGGGGAGTTTTGGCTTCCCAGAGAACCTCATAAAACAAGAATTTTATAGGCAGAGTCTTTGCTGCCCAGGTCAGGGAAGTCACACAGAAATCAAGCGGCCCCCATTGGAGGTGTGTGGCTGCAAGGCAAGCACCCCTGGAGGTGTCAATCCGTCCCCCGCAGGCCATAGGCTGGTCCGGCCCCCTTCTGGTGTCTTCACAGCCACCTGACCAGAGTTTCCCAGCTTGCCCAGAGTTGACCTGAGGCTGCCTATGGGCAGAAGGAGGTTGAGGGTGGAAGGGCTCCCTTTCTGAACCTTCTAGAATGCCCATTTCACAGATATAGCAGTTGTTGCATCATCGAAGACACCAGCCCTTTGGCTGAACTGCAAGCCCATTTCCCGTCAACGTATGCCATGGGCTGCTGTTGAGCAATAATGTGTCAGTTGGATCGGATGGCCCCCTTCAGTCACGATGACTTTCCCAGAGGTGTGGCCCATGGGGAAGCAGTCTTTGAAGGCAGCTTGCCCATGGAGGGGGCCCAGCCTGGGCCTTTTTGAGAAAGGCATCAACATTCCCAGCATCTAGGTCACTTCCATTTAGTACAGCCATCAGGGATGTGCTGGAGAGGGAAGCCCAAAAGGCTCTCTCGCTGGGACCCTGCACCCCAGGAGCATCTCCTTAGCAGAAACAAAGGACGGTAGACTCTGACATGGGTCTTATGGGCTTCCATCAGGTACCTGACGTTCTCCAGGGACAGGGCGGCCAGCGTCCCACAGGCCATCCGGTCAGCCAGTGGCCAGCAAAAGCTGAAAATACGGGGCACTTAGAAAGAGCGATGGCTTGGTAGGGATTGGACCTGGGGCTCCACACGCGGGGCCCACCCTACATTCTAACTGGGCCCTTCCCTGCCCATCCCGAGCTGGGCCTGGTCTTCCATCTCATGTCCAGGGCCACCTTCCCTCCCACCCTGGAGAGAAAGGTGCCCGGCCTGCTCTCCAAGGGTGCAGTGCACCCAGGCCCTGAGAAGCAACCCCCAGTGCCTTCCCTGAGACCCTCCCTCGGCACTTGTTTTGTGATGTCATGTCAGTCACTCTTCAGCCTGTAAGGCTAATCCTATCCACAGAGCAACACACACAGGCAGGGGCTCCCTGCCTCCGCCTGCTGAGGTCTGGCCTCTGCTCTGTCCCCTGTCACTGAGGTCCTCAGTGTTCTCTGCTACCAGTGGTGGGGGCATCCCGGCCTTTAGGGCATAGTCCTTTCTCAGCCTTGGACACTGTGGGGGGTGTCCTTGGCCTCAGCCCGCTCTAACTCCTCACGCTCTCCCTGAACAAGTGTGGCTTCCTGGTGGGGGACCATCTGTGTGCCAGAGGCTCCCCATGCTCGCTCCTGAACACCTGACCATCTCCACCAGACATCTCTCTGGTGAAGGCAAAGTTCCGGCCAACTCACTTGCCCTAAAGGGAACCCATCTTATCCCTGCTTTCCTCCCAAATCTGCTCTTCTCTAGCTAAACTCATCACCTTTTGTCCCCACCTGGTTCCTTCTCCCCCAGCCCTCGTCATCATAGCAAATGACCTCACTGGCTGGTCACACAGGAGCTCCTGCCAGACACCTGGGAACTGCCCCCACTCCTTTGCCCTGCACGAAGCCCTGCTGATTTTTCCTACCCATTACTTGTCGTGTCTGTCTTCTCTCTCTGTGGCCAGTGCCTGGGCTCTGCTCAGACCTCAATCTCACCTTCCAGCACCCTCCCAAGTCCTTTGCCTGATCACCCGGAGCAGGATGGCCTGTTTCTTGAGAGAAAAAGGCAGGGCTGGGGCTGGGGCTGGGCCATGATGGGCCTAGCTCCTCACTGGGGGGGGCACCTTAAGTAAGTCTAGACCTAGGTTAAGTTCCCACAGTCTCTCTGGAACAACATGAACCTTCTTCACTTGTTGGCTGTGTGTGCCCAGAAGGCTTTCAGCCACGAAGCATTAGTCCTAGGGGCATCTCGACTCTTGTGGCTGCACAAAGCTACATTCTTAGGGACTTGTCTGGTGGGTGGGGGAGGGGAATGGAGGTTTCCCAACCGTAAACCTCATGTGGATATGCCCTCCACACACAGAGCTCCAAGCAGCCCCTGTGCTTCCCCATGGGGCGGGAAGCTCTGCTCTGCATCCCAACTCGTGGACTTCCCCCTCAGGAAGACACCCCCCACCAGATCATTGTCCTCGACCCAGCCACTCTGGATTGTCCAAACTGATGGCTTAAAAATCCTGAACTGCTCTGGGGCCCCTGGGTGGCTCAGTCAGTTAAGCGTCCGACTCTCAGTTTCAGCTCAAGTCATGATCTCACGATTCATGACTTCGAGCCCCTCATCGGGCCCTGTGCTGACAGTGGAGAGCCAGCTTGGGATTCTCTCTCCCTCTCCCTCTCTGCCCCTCCCCCCTCTCACTCTCTCTGTTCTCACTCTCAAACAAATAAACTTTAAAAAAATAAATAAGAATCCTGAGTCACCTTGGCCCAAATACTGTATGTCCCATCTCCTGGGGCAAGGGCACCCCATCTCCTGCACCTCCCTCCTGAAAGAAGGAAGCTGGGGCCCTGGGAGTGAAGAGAGACTCTCCCTGGGCCTGGCGAGGGGCTTTCTGTGGGCTTTGCTTCAGGGAAACTGCCTTACTCCAGGAAGAGCCTCTGACTTGGTGTGGAGGCACGGGCCCTCCCTGTAAGCCTTCATTTCTCTGGGGCAAATGCCCCTACAGGCTAAGAAGTCCCTTAGTCCTATAACTGTCCTGACTGTGGAGTGAAGGGACAGTGGCCCGAGGGGTGTGTATGTGTCAAGGGGAGGGACGGACAGGCAGGGTGAGCATCCCTGGGGACCCACAGGCAGAGGGGAGCACCCTGTAGACACGTTGGTCCCCGTGGGAAGTGGGGGTGCTAGAGAGAACCCCTGTGGCCTGGCGGGCTTCAGGAACCAGGAACCGAGCACGGTGGCCTGGGGGAGGGGCGGGAGGCCGGTGGGAGAGAGGCTTTCAGACTTTCAGGGAACGTAAATTTTACCCCCGGCTACTTTCTCTGGGATTTATTTCTCGGTGAACTTGAGACTTTGCCTAATTACGTTTGGGTCTCTTTCAAAGCACATAAATTGCATCCAGTTCTTCTGCCTTCTTCCTAGGAATAAATTGTCCCTGTGCAAGGAGGGATCTGGGGGAGAGAGTGAGACTTTATTAATTCGACACAGAACTCTGTTCCCCTGCCCTCCCCTATGCCCCTCGTTGAATAATAAAATAATGAAGATTTGACTTGGACCAGGATGTGTGGATAAATATATTGGTGACATGAATGGAAATGGATTTATTACATAAACAGGAGACTTCATCAATTTAAACCTGGCCTCCTTTCAATAGGCATAAATTACATTTTCTTTTCCTACCAGTTGCTGTGTTTTTTTTTTTTTTTTTTTTTTTAAGAAACTGGATTTATCGGAATTGAGATTTCACTAATTTATTTCATGGAGCCTCGTGCTTCCTCTTTCTGCCCAACTCATTAAAGACTGGTCCTTCTTGAGTCTCCCCCACCTCAGTCCCACTCAGAGCTCTGTGGCCTGCCACGAGGGAGGTTGGGGTGAGGGGTGGTTGGAGTGTGGCTTGTCTTGGGCCAGAGAGACAGATGCTCATTGCTGCTACTCCCTCTAGAACTATCTACTTCACCTTAACAAGGGCTCCTCAACAGGGTGTCCAGCCCCAGAAGCACAAGAAGATCCCTTTCCAGGCCCCCAGGAGGGCCAAGGGATGGCCCAGAGCAGGGTCCGACCTCAGCGGGTCCCGGGATTTGTCAGCAGACCAATGGCAGAGAGAATCTGTGAGCTGGACTGCAGGAAGGGGTACAGGGGTGCTTGGCCACAAGTCCCAGTGGGGTGGCAGTGGGAGGGGTCCAGTGAGTGCTGGAATGTCCCACCACAGACCAATTATCATGGTACAAGAATTGCTATCCTACGAGTTTGGGGCCCAATTTATATACTCCTCTTCCTCCTCGTCCCTCCCTGTCTGCGGCTTTCTCTTAGCCAAATGGGGATTTGGGTCAGCACCTGCCGAAGTGTTTGGTTGGAGCAGGGAGGTGGCTGGAAGCTGCCTTAGCAGTGGAAGATGTGGCCTTTGGACTCTGACTTTGCTTTTTCTGTATTTTTACTGGCATGTCAAGGTTACTTCCAGCCTGGGAATTCCTCTTAGGGAAACTTCGATCTGCCTCTCTTCTATCTCTGCTTAAACTTGGACAGTACTGAAAGTCTTGAATATTCTCATTCATTTAAAGTGCTGTTAACACTCAGTGTGTTAACACCTCTGGGGGTGTATGTATGACAGAAATGTGGCTGCCATCTTATTTGGAGAAGCTGGAGAGGGCAACGACTCACTCCAAGATCTGAGAGGTGACTCATGGGGGGCAATCTGGGGCACCACAAGAACCAGCCGATGAGAGATTCCTGTTCCCAGAGCCTTCCTGACACCCCTTCATGCCACAGTGGCAAGGACACTGTCTCAGCATAACCAGCCCTCTGGGGGATTAGGGAGGAGGGGAAAGGGAGGGAAGAAACTTCCTCCCCCCCCCAAACCCTCCCATCTCCCATCCCACCCAGTTCACCAGCCCCAGGATTGGCAAGGGGGCCGGTGGCGGTTCTGCAAGCTGTCATTCACCAAGCCCGTTGTCTGGCGCAGGTGTTTCCAATAAGGGATCCTTCAGGCTTGCTTCATCCAGGAGGATGTTTACAAGAAGGTCTGATGAGAAATTGTCTCCAAATGCTGTCTTGTAAGCAAGACGTTAAGAAGGGGGGTGGGGGTTAGTGCCTTAGGCTGTAAGCAAGCAAGGCTTCTGGAATGGGGCCTGGCCAGTGCTCCCTCCACCCCCAGTCCTCTTGGCCAGGACTGGCAGGCTGGGGCCTGGGCAGGTCTGGGCCCACTGCCAAGAGTGGTGAGTGCCATGGGGGTTGGCTTCAATAAACAAAAGCAATAATGTTGGAAGAAACTCCACAATAAACAGAGATACTGGGACATCCCAATTTTGCTACCCAAACCCTAAGGCCTTTTCTCTGACCCTGTGATCTTTCTTTGGCCCCTCTTCCACCAGTTGGGGGGCACAGAACTCTGTGGTTTTATTATCATCATGGGTTTTATTATCATCATGGTGAGCAATCCACACATCATTAAGGAGCATCTTCCTGGAGAAGCCCAGAGAAGGAAGGGAGGTATCTTGTATCCAAGCCTTCACACACAGAATTTTCCAGTGTGATTAAACCCTCTAGGAGGAAGGTAGGGGATGCACAGCAGAGCTGGCAAACTTTTTCCATAAGGGCCAAATAGTAAATCTTTTCAACTTTGAGCTCCATACAATTTCTGCCACAACTATTCATGTCTGCCGTTGTTTTGGGAAGGCAACTGCAGATGATAGGAAAATGAGAGGGCATGGCCAGATTCAGTCTGCTCACAGTAGTTGGCTGACCCCTGACATATGCGATCAAATGAGTCCCAGAGAGGTGAGGCGACCAGCTGAGATCACATAGCCTGTGGGCAAGTGAGCAGGACAATCATCCAGTCTCCTGACCCCGCTGCCCAGTAGGCTGCACAGATTTGTGTGACCCAACTTAGTGTAGCTGACCAAGATCCTGGATGGTTCCCTGGAGACCTGAACTTGGCATAAGGGAATTGTACCCCATGGAAGAGGTCAGTATGCTCAAAGCTGGAGAGGAATTTGAGACTAGATGTCTAAATAATAGGAGGAATGTAGCTGGCTGTCCCAGTGTCGCTAGGCAAGAGCTTCCGGTGCCTTCCCTGAGTCGTGGAGTTAAGACACAAAGGACAGTGTCAAGTACCCAGGTCCAAGGGCCACTGCCTATAGGAATCTGGAGATGATCCCTCTTTGAATACCATCCCTATGGTCCTAGCTTGTGTGAGTTACAAGGTCTGTGGGGGTGAGGTTGTGTTAGAGAATAAGGGTGCAGTTCAGCCTGGGTGATCTCTGTGAGGTGTGGCTCAGGTGTGGGGGAGGTGGAAGGGGACAGTGTGAGGCTGGGTTGGGACTGTTTTGTGGTGGGTTGGTATGTACACAGGATTTGAAGGCCTAGAGTAGCCACAGGTTCGATGTGGCTGGGGGGAATCAATGAACAGGGGGTTGGGACTTCCAACGGAGTGCCCTCTCTCTCTGTGGAGGAGCAGTGAAGTTCAGCAGAGGGTACACAGCTTGCAGTCAGGTTGGGATGTTTGGCTTTGGGGTCAGTATGACTTTGGATTAAAGGTAAGTGCACGGATGGGGCTTAAATGTCAGTGTATGCTCAAGACAGGATCACTCTGAGGTTAAGTCTGGTGAATCACTCTTTGTTGGGACTGATTGTGAGGTGAAGTCCTGGGATTAAGAGTGTGGCCCTATTTGGAGATCAGAGTGCCTGGTTGTGGGGTAGCTGAGATTAAGGCCATTATTTGGTTGAGGTACTGAGGTCACCGTTTGGCTAAACTTCATGAGGTCAGTGAGTGGTCAGCTTGGGGTGTCTATGGTAGAGGCTCTAACTGGGTAGTGAGCATTCATGTGGGGCTTGAGATAGGAGTGACAGCCAGTGCTTGGGGGTCAGCCTGTGGTTGGAAAGAATGGTAGCCAGCATTCTTTATGCTTTGTTGGATTGGTGTCTTATTGCATTTAGAAGGTTAGTATGTGTACTGTTTGGAACTGGGGAGCCGGTATGTATTAGGGGTTGGACATCACCATGTATGACTGACTTCAGGGATAAATATGTGCCCGGACTACATATTCCAGTGCAGTTGTGGGTCATTGTGGATCAGTGTAGATCCATCAGTGTAGATCAGCTAGAGATGGAACTGAGGCATCACTGTGTAGTTGGCATTGGGGGATCAGTATGATTTGGGGTCACCTGGTGTTGAGGATTGAAGATATAGTTCAGTGTGTGGGTCTTTGTAAGTTGTGTCATTAGATTGGAGGGTCAAGGTGCAGCCAGGTTTGAGGGTCAGTGTGTGTTTAGAGATCAGTTAGTCATATTGACCTTCAGTTGGAGAGGGTAGGGCATGGATGAGGTTGGGGATGGGGGTGAACAAGTGGTTTCCCGGGAAAGCCTCCCAGAGGAAGGGAGCCTCATAAGCACAGACTCCAAGGCTGAACTGGGGTCAGCTGGGGACTCGAGCCCAGAGTGGTGGGGTTTAGCGGTCAGCAGGCCGGTATGCAACTCTGGGGGTGAGAAAGGGTCAGGGGAGTTGGTGGGAAGGGTGGGTTTGGGGAGTTGGTGCCTTGTTTAGGGTGGAGAGTTCTGGATGTGGACTTCTCCAACTTGGCTTCTTAGAGAATGCAGGGACCAGGGGAGATTTAGGAGTCAAATTTACTTGAATATTTGAGCAAAACACTGTAGCAAATGCAAAGGTTGCTCTGCCCACACCCCCTGGGTAGGTAGGCTCTGTTCCTTAAATGCCCATACGTTTTGGCTACTGCACCTGCAACTCTGTGAGAGGATGCACCCCTGAGTGTGGGCGCAGGTTGCATCTTCACCAGGAAACCCAGAAAGACCTGGAGTCACTGCGCTCCCTCAGTGATAGCCCAACACTAAGGACAGGCAGGAAATGGTGGATAAATACCCCTGCTGCAGCTTCTCAGCAGGACCGAATCCCTTTCCTACAGTAGTCCCTTGTTCATTAATATACCCTGTGTGGGCTTCCTTTCCTTCCCCACCTCACATTCCCGCTCCCCTGTGGTGCTTCCTGGGATCACGGCCCAAACAAATGACTCGCCCTCATATCCCGGTCTCGGGTTTGCTTCTGGGGAAACTGACCTAAGAGAAACATTTTTATAATAAAGGTAACAAAGATATATTATGGGAACATGAATTCCACATGACTTCTCAAGATAAAGCAAAACCACGATGAAGAGTGCAGGGCTCTGGCCACAGGGGTCTCCCCCTTACTTCACTAATAGGGGCTCCACATTTGGGAACTGGGCTAGAAACCAGAGGACAAGTCCCTAGAGGTGAGCCTCCCAGGCATAGACAGGGTGGAGCATGAATCTGGGATGGGGTCGGGGAACAATTAGAAGGTACTGGGCACTGTGCACTTGAGTTTGGCAGCTCAGCATGTGGTTGGGGTGCAGTAAGTGTGCATTGGGGTTTGGGGTCCTCAGGGCTGTTCTTCTAATGGAAGAATAGCGTCCATGAGGGATTGAGGTGGCTTGCTTAGGGTTAAGTTGCACTGGGGTGGGCCCTGTCCTGGTGACTCCAGAGTGGCCCAGTTTTCGTCATTAGATGGTGAGTGAGACACCTGAAGCATGCTAAGGCTTGGGAGGGGTTGGCATGTAACTGAAGTCGGGAGTCAACAACTGATAGTCTACGCCTCCCAGGATTTCTCTGGTAGGAGGGCTATGTAATTGCTTTGGGGGTACAGTGAGTCATTGGATTTGGGGATCAATATTTGAAATAATCAGGACGGGGATCGGGGGCTGTGAGCACTGCTGCCATTCCAGTGGCCTTTTTTAAATGCTCTGCTCTGATGGACACATTCCTGCCCCAGGGGAAGGCACGGTGAATGGAGTGCAGGCTGGATTTCAGCCCTCGCCTGTCCCTTGTCCGAGTGCCTTTGGGCAGTGACCAACCTGCACAGCTCCACGTAGCAGCCCTGGAGGTGGTTGGGGGTCTCTGAGCAGGGAGTTCCCGCCGACCCAGCCTCAGGAGTAGCTGCCGCATCCTCCAGCCTCCTCCCCAGCCATCTCCTCCAGCTGTCCTTTTCTTCTGAGAGGAGGTGAGGCAGGTTTCTGTAGTGTGAGCCCCCGCACCCTGTGAGGCTTGGGAGCTGGCTTCCTGGAGTGAGGGTCAGGGTCAGGGTTCGAGTCCTGGCCACGTCGTATATGTGTCAGAATGAGCAATGCCTTTTTAGGTCACATATACTTTGGACTTCAACACTGCTTTATGTAGGCCGTAAAATTAATAGGTGGGAACGAGATTTATGGGCCCCACTGGGCTGTTCTTTGCTTGTTAGGTTAAACACACTGATTTCCTGGTACAAAAGTGCTTGTTAAAATAATCTCCCCCAGCATGTTCAGAGGGGACATATCTGTCTTGTTTGGGGGGTGGGGAGAAGGCTGTGGCGCCCCATCCCCACCTCTGGGGCTGGCCCACCTGTCATGACCTCCCCCAGCCCCAGCTGTGTGTATGATGGAATGAATGATGAGGTTTCTGGGTGGGGGGCGTTCCAGGGAAGGAATGTGCCTCTGTGCAGATAAGGCCAGAGCCAGACCTGCACTCCCATCACCCCCACGAAGAGCCCGGAAGACCCCCTAGCCTTTGTTCCCACAGTATCTTGAGAAGGGAGGCTAGAAGCATGGTGGGGGTGTGTCGGGGGAGGCATGGTGTTGTTGGGGCAGAGCGAGAGGTTGGGGATGCCTGAGCATTCTCAGGTGGCACTGTGCTTGCAGGTCACTGGGGCCCGACTCTGCGTGCCTGCCCCCAATCCTTCATCTACCACACTGTCCTGGGACATGTGCCCTCCCTGAATGACTCAACCACTCCTGGAATGGAGGTTGTCATGCCGTCTCCTGCCCTGCCGGGGTTCTCCTCTTCCCCTGAGGGTGTGTCTGGAAGGGTCACAGGTGGAGTGGGTTATGCAGAGCACATAGGGAACTTCTGGAACCAGGGTGTTCACAAACCCGCTGGGCAGAACTGGGCAGTGAGTTTGGGTGGGGCTTGATTCAGTCAATGGCAGGACACATGTACAGCACAGGAGGAAAGGCCCAGGCTAAGTCAATTCAGGACTGGTGCTCGGCCCTTAGCAGGCCCATGAGATGCCTGCTGAATGACAGCGTGCAGACCGGGGCGCTCCAAATCCTCTACTTCCCTGTTTAAATCGAGCTCACTTTGAGACCCTCTGAAGATCGGATTTCTCAGTCTTCTAACATTCCCCAGGGGCTGGTTCCAAGGATGGGGAGATGCTCACGGAGCTTCCCCAGCCCAAGTCCTCCTGCTTCCTCAGGCTCACCCTCCTGTCAGCCTGCTGCTCAGTCTCAGAAGCCCACTTTGATAGCCCTCTCCTGGGCTCCTGGTGCCTTTTGTGTTTGATATTTGTGGTCATTTCAGTAAAGCATACTACCCACACCATGCCTGATTCTTGTCCCATTCAACCCTCATGAGGTCAATGTTATACCTGCTTACCGACAGATAAGCAAAACCGAGGCCCAGAAGGCCACCCAGCAGTGAGCGGAGTAGCTGGACCTGAGTTAGGTCTGAGGACCTGCCCCTTTCCCTGCTGTCTGTGAGGACCTCCCTCCATCATTCCGGGACATTAGAGCCATCAGTGGAGCAGCCGGAGCAGAGGTGCTGTCTAGACCACTTCTAGGTCTGTAGTGCCCAGCTCACTGGGGCACCCGTGGTGGAAATTCAGCCTAGCTTACGGACTGAGGTGTGACAGCTGTGCTGTGTGGGTCTGAATCTGGAGTTAGGCTCCTGGGTAAGAATCTTGGTTTCAGTACCTCCTGGCTCTGTAGCCTTGAACGAGCCTTCTCGTGTGTCAAACAAGGCTAATAATAATACTTACCTCATTGAGTTGTTGTGAAGGTTCAATGAGATGCTCTGTATAAAATATTTATGACAATAACTGGCACATAGTAAGAGCTCAGTAACTGGTAACGCAAGGTCCTAACCTCCTTCCATCACCTTCTTGTTCTGAAATACTGCCACCTGCTGGTAGGTTCCAGGTGCAGCCACCATGTGCCATTAGTGCCCGGTGCAGCTGAGCGCCCCAACTGGCACCCACCTTGATTCCTCCATTTGGACCATCCTCCTCCCCTCTACAATAAACCACGCGCCTCCTCTCTTTCCAGACTCTGCACAACAGCACCTCCTTCTGGTAGTTTCCTTGATTGTCAGCCCTGCACATCAAGGAGCACAGAGCCACATCTAGTAGCTTTTCCCCTCTGTCCTCTCATCCCCTATGTCTTTGGTTTTGTGGATTTTAGAGCCAGGCAGATGTAGATGTGAACCCTGATGCCAACATTTAGTGGCTGTGTGACATGGGGCAAATTACTGAACCTCTCTGAGCTTCATGATTGAAGAATCCCCCCAGTAAACAGTCACTACTGTCATTATTCATCTTCTGCCCTCTTGTCTCAGTCAGCTCCTGCTATCTCCCCCCACGTTGGCTCTCAAGAGGGCACTGCTTGCCTTCTGGTCCCCAACTGCACATATCTTCATGGCAGCTTCTGAAGAATTTTCCCTGCTAGTAATCACAGGGAAAAGAGAACAACACGCCCGCGGGGAAGGGGGTTATCTAAAGGTTAAAACGCATTGTGATGGTGACACAAGAGGACCCAGGTCCCCACTGTCTTGGTTCTGTTCTTGCTTCCCATGTGTTTCATTGTAAGCCTTGCTTGGAGGGGGCCCAGCCTTCCTTGTCTCTTCTGACCACACCCCATGTTATCCCAAAGCAGCAAGCTGGAGGAGCTTGGCTTACTCCAAAGCCTCCTGGAGAGGATCTCGTGAGGATTGATCTGTAAACGTGGGGGTTGGACCATAAAGTTCTCTAAGGTCTTTTCTAGCTCGGGCGTGCTTTGCGTCTGAGTCAACCATTTTTTGATTTAATGACTTCCAAATGTCTGCTTAGGAGGGCTTGCTTTTGCACCAGTGGTTGGCAGTGAGCACCACCCCACGCTGACCCAAGGACACCTGCTGGACCCCGATGACGGGACTCAGTGCCCTGCTCTTGCTGGAAGGCCGGCTCTTCATTTGAATCCAATCCAAGAAGGTCCGAGGCTGAGAGACAATGCAGGTTCAGACTCTGGTGGGAGAGGCAGGCCTGGGCAACAAGGTGCACTGCGTGGTCTTCTCCTCACTCCCCTTGGAGGTGAGCACTGCACCCACTGCAACGGAGGGCCCCGCGCAGCCCCTTTGACCTGAAATACACTCTCCCACTCTGAGATCTATTCATCTCCTCTACAAGTTCATCTCAAACCCAGCCTTGCCCAGGAAGGGCAGCACGCTTCGTGCCTCTGCCCCGGGGGCTGGGTGAGTTTGCCAGGCCCTCAAAGGCAGCCTGAGAATTCGCAAAGAGGCAGAAAGCATTGGGGAAGGGCTCCAAGGGAGCCTAGGCTGGGGAGCAGACATTCAGACAGCCCGTACCGTGGTGCACAGCCTGCCCACAAGCCCGGTAGATTAGAAAGGGTATTTGGTGAGTCCACAACCAGCCCGCAGAGGCGGGGAGCTTTGCTCAGACTTTGTAGACCATCCAATGGCCTCTTTCAAAACAGGATTTTGATGAGTTAAGTGTAAATGAATCAGAAACACATGGGTTGAATTTCCCTCCAAATGCAATGGGGTTTGAATACAGCTCAGGGAGGGAAGGGGGGTTCTGGGGAGGAGAGACGTGGCTTAATCAAACAGGTCTTTTCTTCTTTTAATGTTTGCCACTACTGCCTCCAGGCTCCCTGCCTTCTACCATCTCATCCATCCCACCCCCAGTGGGGGAGACCTGGGGCTTTGCTGCCCGGGCTCAACTGAGGACCCTGGGCCAGCCCTGCCGGCGTCAGACTCAGGGGGAGCTGGACGCACCCCGCCTCCCTCCGGCTGCCGTCCAGGATGCCTGGCAGAAGCAGCTGGAAGGCTTTTCTCTGGAGACAGTGACTCCCTGCTCATCCTAGACTCCTGAAGTAGTCGGTGATGTGGAGGAAGGGGGAGCCAGAGAGAGTGCAGGATGGCACCCTTGAATTTACAGGGACTAGACCCCAGTCTTAGAATGTAGTGTCTCACGAGGAGGCAACTTTTTAGACAAGATGAAGTCTTCATCTATTTAAATCACATGTATTATTTTCTTTTATTATAAACATCATACTCTTTTTCAGGAGAGCAAATTTTAAAAGCACAAAGAAGCAAAATAACAATATAAAAGCTACCTACAACTCCCACCCGGGGGTGACTCGTTAACATTTTGGTTCAGCTGCTTCCAGGCCCCTGTGTGCTTTTTAAACATTACAGATTTACAGTCATGCAGGATAGAGGCACTAAAGTGGACTAGTTGGAATTCTGAGTCTTGAATAGACTGCCTGGGCTCCAATCCCAGTCCCATCACTTGCTGCATGTTACAACACGTTTGCCAAACTTTAGAACCCACAATTGACAACAGCAAAACACAACAACAATAATAACATGGTATCTGCCAGGATTGAATGGAATAATATTCATAAAGCACTTAGAGGAGTGCCCAGTGCATAAGAGCCACTCAACAGTTGTTAGCTAGTAGCGTTTCTATTTTGTGTCCTTTCTTCATATATATATGCCATCGACTTCCTAGGTCCTTAGTATTCTCTATCAGGATTGAAAGGCTGCATTCTTGTCATAGGTTATTCACCCAACCTTTCCTTTAAATGTATGTTACAGATAACACTGTGATAGACATTTTCCTGCATTTTAAGGGGGTTCAAGTTTGAGTTTGAGCTTTTTGGCTTAAGTTTCCTTTTGCATAAGTTGTTTTGCATGGGAGAAAATTAAACTGGAGAATATTTATGTCTATGAACTTGTGGAGATCTAGATTTCTGTTCCTATAGTTTTGCCTTTTAAAGAATATAAAATGAACGGGATCATATAGTATGTAGTATTTTGTGTCTGGCTTCTTTCACTTTGCATAATGCATTTGAGATTCATTCGTATCATTGCATGTATCAATACTGCATTCTTTTTTATTGTTGTGCGGTATTCCATTATGTGGATATAAAAATTTTCTTATCCATTTGTTAGTTGACAAACCTTTGGATTATTTCCAGTTTGGGCCTATGATGATTAAAGTCCTTAAAGTTTACACACCAGTCATTGGTGGACATATGTTTTCATTTTTCTTGGGTAAATTCCTAGGAATAGAATTACTGAGTCGTGGATAGATAGTAACTGTATGTTTAACTTTATAAGAAACTGTCACACTGTTTTCCTAAGGGACTGGACTAGTTTGCATCTCTCCGCAAGCAATGTTTGAGAGTTCTGATCAATAACATTCCTCGGCGGCACTTGGTAATGTCAGTTTTAAAAATTTTAACCATTCCATGGGGATGTAGTGGTATCACATTGTGGTCTTAATTTACTTTTTCCTAATGATTAATGATTTTGAGCCTCTTCTCATGTGCCTATTTGCCACCAATATATTTTCTTGGGCTAAGTGTTTAAGTCATTTGTACATTTTTTAATTGAGTTAATTGTCCTCCTATTATTAAGTTGTAAGATTTCTTTACATATTTTTGATAAAAATTATTTATTCTATATATGTTTTGTAAATATTTTCTTCCAACCTGTGTCTTGTCTTTTAATTTTCTTAAATGTCTCTTGAAGAGCAGAATTTTTTATTTGATGAAATCCAGAATTTATCATTTTTTTCTTTTATGGATTGTGTTTTTAAACTCATAGTTTAACAGTTTAGTGCAACCTAAAGTCACAAAGATTTTCCCCAGAGTTTTTTTCCTAGAATTTTTATAATTCTAGAATTTACATTTAGATCTATGACAGGGTTTTGAGTAAATTGTTATATGGAATGAGATATGGATTGAAGTTAGTTTTTGTTGTTTTTTTTGTGGTGGTTTTTGTTTGTTTAGGTTTTGTTTTGTTTTGTTTTGTTTTGTTTTGCATGTGGCTGTCCAACTGTTTCAGTACCATTTGTTAAAAGACTATCTTTTTTTCTAATGAATTATCTTGGATCCTTTGTCCAAATCAGCCAACCATATTTGTGAGGTCTATTCTGTTCCATTAATCTAAATGTCTACCTTTTTTACCAATACCACCATCTTGGTTAATGTAGCTTTATATTAAGTCTTGAAATCAGATTGTATGAGTCTTTCAACTCTTTTTTCCAAAGTTCTATTCTAGTTCCTTTGCTTTTTCATATAGTTTAGGGGTGGCTTGTCAATTTCTACCAAAAATCCCACTGGGATTTTTACTGGAATCTCATTGAAACCATAAACCAATATAGGGGGTATTTTTGGGTTTTGGCAGTTTGACTAAAATACATTTAGATTTTGTTTCTTTTTAATATTTTTGTTCCCTGAGTTTCTTGGATCTGTGGTTTGTTGTCCTTTGGTAATTTTGGAAAAGTTCACAGCCACTATCTCTTCAAATATTTTTTCCTCCACATTTTTTCTCTATTCTTTTAGAATGCCAATTTTGGGTCTTCTTGATTTTTAATATGATTTTTCTCTTTGTGTTTCAGTTTGGAAAATGTCTATTAGCTACCTTTAAGCTCAATGATTCTTTTCTGGACCTGCCAAAGAGATTTTTCTCTATCTCTGATATCACATCCCCCACCTGTAGTATTTCTATTTGGCTTTTTTATAGTTTTAATCTCAGTGTTGAAGCTCCCCACCTGTTTAAGCATTTGTCCACTTTTCCCAATAGATCCTTTAAAATATTAATCACAATTATTTTAAGGTTCTTATTTGATCATTCCAATATCTGGGTCATCTCTGGGTCTAGTTCTATTAACTGCCTTATCTCTTGACAATTTTTTTGTGGCTTTTTTTGTGTGTGTGTGTTTCTTGTAATTTTTTGCGGAATGTTGCACATGGTGTGTAGAAAAATAGCAGAGATTGAGATAAATGGTACTTTTGCCCTGAGATGGGCATGATACCTTTTCTGTGAGAACAATAATTTGTGTGGGTGTGTGGGTATGTGATTGTTGAGTTGCTCTAGTCAATGTTTAAACTGGGTTTGATATTGTTGTTGCTATAGGTACCTTCACACTATGGTATCTTGCAAATTCCTCTAGTAGGTAGGCTACTACTACCTACTACAACCCTTTCTTTTGTGTTCTGCCAAAGTAAAATAGTTTGTGCATTCCACCTCTCCTCAAATGAGCCATTCACTCTTTGAAATCTAGTTCATCTGGTAGTTTTGTGACAGCTTTCTGATGGGTTCAGGAAAGCTAATAATTTTGTAGATCATCTGACTTTAAAAAAAAAACAAAAACAAACATGGTTATGTGGGGGGAAGCAATGTTCCCTTGTGATTTTCTACATCCTAAGAGAAAGTAGGTTTTTCTTGTCCCTTCACACCTGTCTAGATGATCATAGGGTTTTCTTCTTAGATCTAAAGATGTAGTGAATTATTTTAATGGCTTTTCTATCAAACCATGTTTACATTATTTTTTAATTTTTTTCAATGTTTATTTGTTTTTGAGAGAAAGAGAAAAAGACAGAGTGCAAGCAGAGGAGGGACAGAGAGAGGGAGACACAGAATCTGTAGCAAGCTCCAGGCTCCAAGCTGTCAGCACAGAGCCCAACATGGGGCTCACACCCATGAACCATGAGATCGTGATCTGAGCCAAAGTTGGACCCTCAACCGACTGAGCCACCCAGGCACCCCTGCTTACATTATTTTAATAATGCCATTGCCTCATGTTGTATTATTCTCTTATTGAGGGGCTAGATTTGATTTTAGCTCAATAGGCAGTTTTGTTTCATTACTATATTTCTCATATTTTTGTATCATGATTAATATAGGTTTATAAAATCACCTGGATCTTTCATGTCTTTCTAGTCTCCGTAAAAGTTTACGTATCATGGAAATCCTCAATTCCACGAACATTTAAGTGATAAAACAGATCCTTGCACCATTTGTTTGCAGTAGTTCTGTATCAACCTTTTGAATTTGTTCCTTAATTATTGGTCTTTTAAGGTGTCATGTGTCATGAATTCCTTGTGGTGATTTGCATTTTCCCAGGACATTATTTATTTTATTGAGTTCCTTAAAGTTTGGACTTGACTGGATTTATAATCCTTGGTGTAACACGAAAAAGAAGAGGAAACTTAGGTAGAGCCTTTGGGAGCACCAATATTCAAGAGGAGGAAGAAGTGGTACCAAAGAGTGTGAGAAAGAGAGTCCCGAGAAATGGGGAGAACTAGGAGGCTGTGAGAGTCTGGAACTAAAGGAAGAGAGACTTTTCAAGCTTGAAAGTAATCAAGCTGGACTTGTTTCTTTGCCACATTAGGTAACTGAAGAAACTATGAATTTACCAAGAATTTTGAAGGAAAAAATTGAGATTCAGGCAATAGGAAACATTTTTTACTTATATACATATTCAGAAAAAAATACCACACACCCATCTTCTATGGAAAAAAAAGCTTACTTAATAATCTAATCCAGTTGACAAGGAGGTAAAACAAAAAAGTTAACAAATAGGGGAGTTGTGGTTTAAAAGAAACTGGTAAATATCGAGGTAATGTGGACACAGAACTAAGTAAATTGTTGTTATTATTGTTTTGAAGCTGAATGCTTTCTTAGTTACATTTAAAATTATAAAGGGGCGCCTGGGTGGCGCAGTCGGTTAAGCGTCCGACTTCAGCCAGGTCACGATCTCGCGGTCCGTGAGTTCGAGCCCCGCGTCGGGCTCTGGGCTGATGGCTCAGAGCCTGGAGCCTGTTTCCCATTCTGTGTCTCCCTCTCTCTCTGCCCCTCCCCCGTTCATGCTCTCTCTGTCCCAAAAATAAATAAACGTTGAAAAAAAAATTTAAAATTATAAAAATAATAATGATTTGACCATGATAAACCTGAGATAAAAATATCAAGTCATTTTGGCAAAAAATTGAGAGGAAGAATTTAGGAGAAGAATGATGTAAACGTATACCAGTTCTTTATAGTTCATAAGGATATCTGAATAATACTCTTTTTAAAGATACATTTTATTGGGGTATAATTTACAATAAAATACACACATTTTAAGTGTATGGGCCAGTGATTTTGACAAATGTATACAACCTCATAACCACCACTACAGTCAATATAGAGAACCTTTTAGTTACCCTAGAGGAGTCACTTGTGGCCCTGTCCAGTTAATTTCTGACCTCCACCCCGGCCCCTGATCTCAGAAAGCCATTAATTTTTTTTTCTGTCTAATTAGTTTTCCTACAGTTTCATATAAACAGAATCATGTAATATATACTCTTTCATACCTGGCTTCTTTTCTTTAGGATAATATAATAAGCCTTGAAATCAAGTATTGTAAGTCCTTCAACTTTGTTCTTCTGTCAAAATCATTTTGCTATCCTAGTTCCTTTGCTTTTCCATGTAAATTTTAGAATTAACTTGTCAACTACTAAAAAGTTTACTGGAATTTTGATTGATCTTGCAGCTGTATCTATAGATTGATTTGGGCAGAATTTATATCTTAATGATCCCAAGTCTCCCAATACATGAATATGATCTTTCCCTTCATTTACTTAAATTAATTTTTTTTCTCAGCAGTGTTTATATAGTTTAATTTTTATCTCTAAATGAACCATATATTTTTCAATTTTTTAAATGCTTATTTATTTATTTAAAAAAATTTTTTTTAATGTTTATTTATTTTTGGGACAGAGAGAGACAGAACATGAACGGGGGAGGATCAGAGAGAGGGAGACACAGAATCCAAAACAGGCTCCAGGCTCTGAGCTGTCAGCACAGAGCCCGACGCCGGGCTTGAACTCACGAACCGCGAGATCATGACCTGAGCCGAAGTCGAACACTTAACCGACTGAGCCACCCAGGTGCCCCTAAATGCTTATTTTTGAGAGAGAGAGAGAGAGAGAGAGAGAGTGGGGGAGGGGCAGAGAGGGGGGACACAGAATCTGAAGCAGGCTCCAGGCTGTGAGCTGTCAGCACAGAACCCAACATGGGGCTCGAAATCACAAACCGTGAGATCATGACCTGAGCTGGTCGGATGTTTAACAGACTGAGACACCCAAACACGTCTACTGAGAGCATTTATCATGAATGGGTATTGGGTTTTGTCAAAAGATTTTACTGCATCTAGTGATATGATCATGTGATTTTTCTTTTTCAGCCTGTTGATAAGATGGATTATGTTAATTGTTTTTGAATGTTGAACCAATCTTGCATACTTGGGTAAATTCCACTTGGTCATGGTGTATAATTCTTTTTATACATCGTTGGATTTGAGTTGCTAACATTTTGTTGAAGATTTTGCATCTATGTTCATGATACTGGTTTGTATTTTTCTTTCCTTTTTTAAATGTCTTTGTTCAGTTTGAGTATTAGGGTAATGCAAGCCTCATAGAATTATTTCTGAATTATTTCTCCTTCTTCTATCCTCTGAAAGAGATTGTAGAGAATTGATATCTTTGGATGTTTGACGGAATTGACCAGTGAACCCATCTGGGCCTGGGTGCTTTCTGTTTTGAAAGATTATTCGTTATCAATTCAATTTTATTAGTAGATACAAGTCTATTCAGATTGTCTATTTCTTCTCATGCAAATTTTGGCAAACTGTGTCTGTCAAGGAATTGGTCCATTTCATCTAGGTTATCAAATTTTGGGGCATAGGGTTGTTTGCAGTATTTCTTTTCTTTCTTTCTTTCTTTCTTTCTTTCTTTCTTTTCTTCTTTCTTTCTTTCTTTCTTTTTTTAGTGTTTATTTATTTTTGAGACAGAGAGAGACAGAGCATGAGTGGGGGAGTGGCAGAGGGAGAGGGAGACACAGAATCTGAAGCAGGATCCAGGCTCTGAGCTGTCTGCACAGAACCCAACTTGGGGCTGGAACTCACGAACCGGAGGATTATGACCTGAGCTGAAGTGGAACGCTTAACTGAGCCACCCAAGCACCCCTCTAGAGATTTCTAATTAAACAACATTCTTTTTAAAGAACCAATTTTTGTTTTCATTGATTTTCTTTTGTGTGTTTGTTTCCTATATCATTTATTACTGCATTTGCCTTTACTATTTTCTCTACTGACTTTAGGCTTATTTTTCTCTTCTTTTATAACTTCTTAGGTTGGTTAATTGTATTATTAATTTTGGGTCTTTCTTCTTTTCTAACATAAACAGTTAGTGATGTGAATTTACTTCTAAGTACTACTGTAGCTATATTACACAACTTTGATAAACTGTTTTCATTTTCATTTACCTCAACATACTTTCTAATTTTATATGTTATTTCTTCTTTGATCTTTGATCTATTTATTTGATTTATTTCTTCTTTGATATTTGATCGAATATCTAATTGTTATTTAGAAATGTCTTCTTTAATTTCAGAACACTTGGCAGCTACCCAAATATCCTTCTTTTATTGATTTTTAGTTTAACTCTTTCCAGATAACATGCTCTGTAAGATTCAATATTTTTCCAATTCATTGAGATTTGAAAAAAAAATGGCTCAACATACGATCTGCCTGGTAACTCCCCTATACACTCTTGAAAAGAATATATATATTCTGCTGTTGATGTGTGTATATTCTCATTATAAATTTCAGTTAAGTCATGTTGCTTGATAGTGTCATTTGACTTTTCTATATACTTACTGATTTTCTGTCTACCTGTTATTTCTTTTAATTAAAGAATAATTGGGTATAATTGGCAAGTATAATTGTATGCATTTAAAATGTATAATGTGATGATTTGATATACATATACATTGTGAAATGATTACCAAGATTGAGATAATTTACACATCAATCAGCTCAAAGAGGTAACTATTTGTATATGTTGTAAGAATGCTTAAGATCTACTCTCAGCAACTTTCAAGTATACAATACCACATTATTAAATATAGTCACCACACTGTACATTAAATCCTCAGAACTTATCTTTTTATAACTGGAAATTCATACCCTTTGACCCATATCACCTCATTTCCCCCTTCCTCAGCCCTCAGAAACTACCATTCCATTCTATTCCTAGAAAATTCGCTTTTTTTTTTTTTTACGTTCCAATTTAAGTGATACTATACACTATTTGTCTTTCTCTGTCTGACATACTTTACTTTATATACTGGCCTTCAAGTTCATATATGTTGTCACAAATAGTAGGATTTCTCTTCTTTTTTAATGGCTGACTAATACTCCATCATGTAAGATATATATGTCTATATACATACATACATATATATACATATCTCTCTATATATAAAGGTTATATATAGATATAGATATGTGTAACATTTCATTATCCATTCATTCATTAAAGCACATTTAGATTGTTTCAATATCTTGGCTATTGTGAATAATGCTGCAGTGAACATGAGTGTGCAAATATCTCTTTGAGATGCTGATATCAATTTCTCAGATAAATACCCAGAAATGGGGTTGCTGGATCAAAATGGCAGTTCTATTTTTAATTTTTTGAGGAATCATCATACCATCTTCCATAATGGCTGTACAAATTTATATTTCTACCAACAGTGTGTAAGGATTCCCTTTTCTCCACATACTCACTAATATTTGTTATCTCTTGTCTTTTTTGTAATAGCCATGCTAATTTGTATGAGGTGACATCTTATTTTGGTTTTGATTTGCATTGCCCTGATGATTAGTGACCTTGAGCACCTTTTCACCCACCTGTTGGCCATTTGTATGTCTACCATCTTCCTATTTATTTTCTATTTGTTCCATTTATTCATTTTTTTCCTCCCTTGATTTATTTTTATGGTTGTTTTGCCTCCACTATTGATTTATTAGCTTCTTTGTTTTATTTTTAGAGATTGTTCTAGGGTTTAATCTGTCTAATCTCAGCCTACCTACAAATGGCATTATACTGTTTTATGGATTATGTAAGTTTTCTTTAAATTATTGAACATATTCATAACAGCTATTTAATAAATAATTAAGTATTATGGTGATAATTCTTTCACCTATATCATCTGGGTCTCTTTCTATTGAGTGATTTTTTTTTCTTTATTGTGAGTCACATTTTTCCGCTTCTAGTCATCTCTAGAAATTTTAGATTGGATGTTGGAAAGTGTAAGCAATATATTCTTGAAAATCAGGATTTTGTTGTCTTTTTTAAAGAGCACTGCGCTGGGGCGCCTGGGTGGCGCAGTCGGTTAAGCGTCCGACTTCAGCCAGGTCACGATCTCGCGGTCCGTGAGTTCGAGCCCCGCGTCGGGCTCTGGGCTGATGGCTCAGAGCCTGGAGCCTGTTTCCCATTCTGTGTCTCCCTCTCTCTCTGCCCCTCCCCCGTTCATGCTCTGTCTCTCTCTGTCCCAAAAATAAATAAACGTTGAAAAAAAAAATAAAAAAAAAAATAAAGAGCACTGCGCTTTGTTGTGGTAGGCAGCAAAGTTATTATTTAGTTTGATCCATTCAAGGCCTTTTTTAAAGCACTTTCCTGGTGGGCTTTTAATCTATGATTTAGTTTTTCTATTAATGTATGGTTCTTCTTAGGATCTCAGTACACTGAATGTACTACATGTTCAGTAAGAACTCTTCCAGCCCTGTTTGAGATCTTAGAATTCTTCACCTTCTGACTCACTGACACCTTCTTCTTTTCCATACTCATGGAAATTTACACACCGTCATTTTATTATTCATCAGAGAACCGAAAGGATTTCTATGAAGATTTCTCAAGTTCTTTTTCTGGATAGCTTACTCCACCTGGGGATTCTTACCCTAAACATTTTAGCTGCCTCAGAACTCCTGAACTCTGATCTGTTTCCTCAACTCATTGAGACTACCCAGCTTGTGATTCCCTCACTGTTCTGTGGTCCAGAAGGTGCCTCTGTGCAAAAAAGCCAATTCAATCATGGGGGTTTCCTTATTTGTTTGTTTGCCTTTCCTGAGCTATGTATTGTCCAATATCTGGAAGCAGTTATTTCATGTTTTTATCTAATTTCTAGTTGTTTAAGGTAGAAAAGTAAGCCCCATCACTGTTAATCCATCATCACTGGAAGTAGAAGGGTAAGTACTCTTTTACTTCTTGACTTGGATTATTCTAGAAATATAGACTTAAATAAGTGGCAGAAATTTGCTTGGTTGATTCCTGATGTTTACTGCAAATGTTACCAAAATACAGAAGTTATGACAAAGAAAATAATCACTGTTAATATTTTGTCATTTGTCTTTGCAACTTTGGTCTATACTTGGTGACACTAATAGATATGGGTTCATAACTCTACCTTTGTGGTGGGTGGTGAAGCCTTGGTAATTAGACAAACAAACAAAAATAAGTAGTATAAATCTCAGAATGGAATTATAGTAATAGAGTTATTACTAACTCTCCTGAGAGTTAGTAATGTTATCATTATTTACAGATAATATGATTACCTACATAGAAGGCCTAAGAAGATAAACTAAAATGACAAGAAATAGAATATTTTTCAAACAGAAAATTTTCATTTGACAATATTAACTACAGTTGATTCTTGAATAACATAGGGTTTAGGGGCATCAACCCACCATGCAGTAGAAAATCCACATATAATTTTTGGCTTCCCCAAAACTTAACTACTAATAGTCTACTATTGACCAGAAGCCTTTAATGATAACATAATCAGTCAATTAACACATATTTTGTATTTATATGTATTATATATTCTATAATTCTATATTATATATATTCTTACAATAAAGTAAGCTAGAGAAAAGAAAATGTTATTAAGAATATCGAAAGGAAGAGAAAATATATTTATAGTACTGCATCCAAAAAATCCACATATAAGTGGACTAGTGCAGTTCAAACCTGTGTTATTCAAGGATCAACTGCAATTAGAAAGTATACTGGGAAAAAGATCTTTATTACAATATCAACAAACATATGCAATGTCACATACATATGTAATTAGGTTTATGAAAAATGTATGAAAAATTGCATGAAGAAAATTACAAAGCTCACTTGAAATCTTTAAATAACTAGTAAGAATATTGTGTTCTTATTTGGGAATATTTAATATTGGAAAGTTGTCCATTTCCCACATATTTAACTATAAATTACTTGTAATCTTCATCAAAATCCATATGGAATTTTTTAGAGCTAGACAGAATGATTCTAAAAATCGTTGAAAGAATAAAGTTTGATAAGATCCAGGGAATTTTTGAAAAACTCTAGTAATGAAATGGGAGTTTCCCTACCAGATATTAAAATTTATAATAAAGTTAGAGTAATCACAATCGTATGGAACTAGTGCAGGAATAGACAAAACAGATCAGTGAAGCAAAAAGACAAAGCCCAGAACAAGTCCAAAAGTATTCAAGAATGTATTGCAAAATAAGAGTGGCATTTTAAGTCAGTGAGGAATGGATGGATTTCTTCGATAAATAAATTTGCATTTACTATCTAATATATTTGGGAGGCAGGGGATATATCAGGAGTTAAAGCATAATTTGTGTCAGAAAAGGCTTAAATGTAAAATATGAAGCTTATTAAAAGGGTGGGAAACAGACACTCTCATATATTTTTGGTGCACAATTTGTCGGTATCTATTAAAATAAAGAGAGTTCCATATACTTTGGCCACACAATGCCTTTTCTATTAATTCACCTGATAATTTGTGTAGATATATTGGTCCATGTATACAAATAAATGTCCTTGGACAAGAATAGTAATGTCAGCATTATTTATGATATTAGAACAGAACTCTTCTTGGCTCAGGATATCAAAGAGAATTGACACCTTCCTTTCTGTAGATTGACAAAGGAATTTGGTCAAAAATCTGTTCAATGATTCTTGAACTGCTCAGCCACATCAAGGATGAAAATAAGGTCTGAGACTACAAGAGTGAGGTTTTGGGGAGAAGATTCTTTGGAGAGAGCTGTTGCCTTTCTGGGTCTTCACCTCAACTTTGGGGGACCAGTGGAGAAGACTACTGTCAAGACTAGGAAGGGGAATTTCAAAAGGCTTTTCCAGAAGTGGGAGAAAGAGAAGACCGGTGTCTGCTCCAGGTGTGGGGTTGCTAAAGTGGCCTGGAGTCAGGGGCTGACTCTCCTGAGAAATCCAGAAGTCAGAAAAGGCCTGCCTTACAGCTTTGATGTCAGAACCCTGCAGTTGAACCTATGTTGGGATCAGGGATTGTTAAGACAAGGGATATATGAGTGTTTCCAAAGTCAGATATGGGCCATGTGCCAAAGACCAGCATAAGGTGTCCCTGCGTCTGGTTCAGTAGAGCTGCCCTAAGGGCCAAAGAGAAGTTGGTAGAACAAGGCTGGTCATGCCAAGAAAGGAATCATAAACAATCAGGAACAAGTCAGGAGAACTGCCTGGAAAAACAGCTTTCTAGGGAACCTCCAACAACCACACAAAGATCCCTAAGAGAAAGAGGCAGCATGAGCCATCAGCCAGGGGAAGAGAACTCAAAATCACCCAACCAGTGATAACCACTACCTCATCCTTACCCTTTATCTTTCCTCATGAATATACCCCTTCCCCATGCCATCTTCACTCTCATGGGAAGTGAAATCACAACTAGCAGGGGAATGATGTAAGGAAAGAGGCAGACAGAGGTTCCTTCCCCACTCTAGTCTTCCTACAGGTAGCCAGCCAGAGTTGGGGGAAAGGAGAAGAGAGGGAGAAGAACTATGTCAAGTTCAGGGATTTGGTCTATTACATGGAAATAAAGATGATAATTTTTAATTGAGGCTGAGTTTTTGACTGAAAACAAAAGCCCATGAGAATAGTTAGTGATGTCAAACAAAGGTAAGAAGTGTTATTCTAAAGAAAGACTTATAAATGGATAATGGATGAAAAAAATTTTTTGATGATATCATTAGTCATCTTGTTCAACATACCAATTACAGCAGAACAACACTGGAAAAACATAAAGGCCGACCAAAAAAAAAAAAAAACTAGACAAATACACTGATGCATTCGTATAGTACAATATTATACTGGCATTAAAGTAACCAGGAAGATTTTTATGCATGGATAAGGAATGATCTCCAAATAATATGCTCAGTAGGGATAGAAGCAAGGAATAGCCCACTTTATGTAGTATGCTACTTTATATGGGGATAAAAGAGCGGAGGGGTGTGTAAAGTACACATGTGGTTTATGCTTGAGTATCTCCAGATTCCTAAGAAACTGGACACACAATTTACCTCTGAAAAAGACAAGTTGGAGACTGGGGAAAGGTATGGAGGGGACATCTACTTTCTACGTGCATTTGTTACTAAAATAAATGTAAACTTATGAAAGTACTAGGCAAAAACCAGGCTATTAACTTATTGAAAAAAAATGTAGGGGGGGGGGCGCCTGGTGGCTCAGTCTGTTAAGCGTCCGACTTTGGCTCAGGTCATGATCTCACAGTTGGTGAGTTCCAGCCCCGCACCGGGCTCTGTGCTGACAGCAGCCTGGAGCCTGCTCAGATTCTGTGTCCCTCTCTCTCTCTCTGTCCTTACCACTCATCATGCTCTCTGTCTCTCTTTCTCTTTCTCTCTCTCTCTCTCTCAAAAATAAATAAACATTGAAAAAATTAAAAAAAATAAAATGTAGGTAGTTTTCGTTCACTCTTCCCATGGAATTACTGCTAAACAGAACTTACACAGCAAAATAGAATTTAAAGGGATTTAAATCTTTATTCTCTTGAGTAAACCACCAATGGGCTATAGTGACGTGTGTGTGTGTGACAGAAATACATTTTAATGAACCATAAAACATTAAAAAAATTCTCTCACTTCTCCGCCATTCCCTATGTCCTCTACATGTACCACAGCTGATAGCTACAAAAAACTCTTAAGTTCCCAATCAAAATTCATTCAGAAACTGAGAATGCATGGTTCAACTTCCACACTCCGTCTCTTCTGCGGCTATATGTTTTGTATATGTAATATACATATGTCCCCCTTTTCTTAAACCTTCTGATTTTGCAGCTTTTTGTACCAAGTTTTTAAAAATATAACAAAAAATCATGGATCTAAGCAAATAGACACAGAATATTCTTTGGAATGGAGGAGGGTGGGGAAGCTATCAAACATTTATACGTTATCACTCTGACTTTTATATAATCTTGGGTGGGGCACACCTCTCTAACATAAAACTAAATATGAAGGGAAAATGACATATTTAACTACATTAAAAAACAACTTTTGGAAAAAAGCCTGGCACAGGAAAGTTTTGGTCATGTATCAAAACATTTCAAAGGTATAATTATTATAATGTGTTGTTGGTGGAGGGACTAACAAGGAGACCAATGGAACAGAACAGAGGACATAGAAACAGACTCACTCATACACAGAAAGTTGATGACAGAAAAGGCAATAATGAACTAGAGGCAAAAGGTTGAACTATTTAATAAATGAGCTGGGATAGCAGGTTATCCATATGGAAAAGAATTTAGATCTTTACCTCACACCATATACAAAATAAACTCCATGAAGATTAAAGAAGTAAATATAAAAAGCAAAAGTTTTTAACTTTTAGAAGAAAATGTGGGAGACTATCTTTTTGGTCTTTGTATAGGGAAAGACAGATTTAAAACTCTCTCTCTCTCTCTCTCTCTCTCTCACACACACACACACACACACACACACACAGTCCAAACCTGAAAACAAAAAAAAAAAAAGATTGATAAGTGAGACTACATTAAAGTTTAAGGTATTTCTCAACTAAAACAGCACACAAATTACTAAAGCAACCATAGACTGTGAAACAGCCTATGTTTCATATGCATGGCAACATGTATAATGCTAAAAGACTGCTACAGGTAGTTTAGAAAAATAAACAAAAGAATAGGCAAAATATATAAAGATTTATGGCATTTATGGAAGAGGGAGACCCAGAGGCCAATAAATGTGTGAAAAGACAAGCTGACTTGGACTAGGAAACTATAAAACTATAAAATAGTGAGTTTTTTTTTACCCATAATATTGACAAAAATGAAAAGTTTGGTAACACCATGAGTTGGAGCAGAGAAACAATACCCAGGAGAGAGTATAATGGTACCACTGCTTGAGAGAGCTATTTGGCACCATCTAGAGAATCTGAAATTGTGCACACCAGTGATGCAGACAATCCTCATCTTGCCACGTGCCTGGAGAGACTCTGGGACATGTACAGAGTCATGTACAGTAGTATTAAATGTTCTTTATAATGAAGATTTAGAAGAATAAAAACCCTAAGTGCCCAGCAACAGGAAAATGGATAAATTTCAGGGTATTTATAAATAGAAAACTATGCCTTCATTAAAATGAATGAATTATAGCTGTATATTTCAATATGAATATATTTCCAAACATGATATTGAGCTAAAGCCAATTATAGAACACCTGCGATGTGATTCAATTCATGTAAATTTACAAAACATAATGTACAAAACAATATCATACATACACATACACATAGTATTGTGGACATACACATAGTATTGTTATTAAAGCATGCATGGAATTAATGATATCCCCCCAAAACTGGGATAGTGATTAGATTTGGTGAGAGAGGAAGTAGAATGCAATTATGGAGAGAAACACAAAGTACATGAGCTGTAATGAAAATGTTTTGTTGCTTTAAAACATCTGAGGCAAATTGACAAGTTGATATTTCATAAGGTCATGTGAACAAATTATATGGATATTATATTTCCCCATGTCATAATGTAAACTGTAAAGAATATTTGCAAAAAAAATATATGATAAAAGGGGGTTAATATTGTTTTTATCTATGGAATACTTGCAATTCAATAACAAAATTACACAATCACCCCTCTCAAAATCCAAATCTAGGTAAACTATGTAGGTAGGCAGCGTCAAAAGAAGGATCTAACCTCCTTACTAATCAAAGAAACTCATATTGAAATGTGATGCCTCTTTTTTCTTTTTCTTTTCAGATTGGTAAGGATGAAACAGGTGATAAAATCAGCATTGGAGACAGGGAAGACAAGGTATGCTCCAATGAAGTGAAAAGAATTAAAATCCCTCTGTAACCATTGTTAGAACAATCCTGCATAAATCAAAGATATTTTAAGAACATGTGTCATTCGACTCACCAATATTCCATTTCCAGGAGTTTATTCTTGGTGCAGCAGGGACAGGAATCAGACTATTCTAAACAGGATTTATTGCAAATAATTTAGAATATCAAAAACTGGAGACAACTTAAATGTCCTAAATTAGAAGCTTGCGTGAATATGGGGTGCCAGCTCTTGATTTCTGCTCAGATCATGATCTCATGGTTCGTGAGATCAAGTGGCATGTCGGGCTTTGCACTGACAGCGTGGAGCCTGCTTGGGAGTCTCTTCTCTCTGTCTGCCCCTCCCCTGCTCTCTCTCTCTCTCAAAATAAATAAATAAGCTTTTTTAAAGAAGAAGTTTGAGTGAATAGATTCTGATATGAAGACATAAAGCAATATAAAATTATGACATATATTTACTTTCCTGAAAATGCTTTCATTTTATAGAATGGTTAAGTTCACATTACAAATAGTGTTTATTTTTATAATATTTATAAATTCATATATGTTTTTATACGTACACACATATGTGCACACATGCATATATGTTTCCACCAAAAACAGTCTAAAAAGAGAATGCATGGCACAGACAGTTAAGTCTGTCTGTTAAGTCACAGACAGTTGTATTATTTCAGAGGTGTGATTTAAAAAAAATTTTTTTTTCTAACATTTGGACTATGCTTATATATTACTTGTGTGTGAAAAGGAAACAAAATTAGCACAATGTAGGAAATGTGCTCTTCCTCTGAATCTTGAGGGTCAAGATTGGAGAGGAAAAGAAAATTATCATTATTTGAAGATATTACTGTTTGCCTAAGAAAACCAAAGCAAATCAATTATAAAAGTATTAGAAATCATAAGAGTGAACAGTGGCTTATTAAAAGATAGTTACCCAGGTGCACCTGGGTGGCTCAGTCAGTTAAGCATCTGACTTTGGTTCAGGTCACGATCTCACGGTTTATGAGTTTGAGTCCCGCAGAAGCCTGCTCCAGATTCTGTGTCTCCCTCTCTTGCTGCCCCTCCCCCACTTGTGCTCTGTCTCTCAAAAATAAATAAAAGTAAAAAAAATTTTTTTTAAAAGATAGCTACCCAGATTTCATTGGCTGTCATAAATAACCAACTAGGAAACATAATAAAAGATATCACCAATAGCAACAAAAACCATAACATATGTAGGAATAAGCTTACCAAACACAGTGGTGTGTGTGAAAGCACACACACACATGCACGCACACACACACACACACACACACACCCCATACTCATACGTATACATACACGTACTTCTCCACATACGTCCTCTACACATATAACCATACCCTACACATATAGGAAGAACTTTAAATGGGATGTTAATAGATAGATAGACATATTATGTTCTTTAATGGGAAGTTTTAATATTGTAAAGATGTTTTGGAAGAACTGACATCAAAACACCTAGCACATCCCAATCAAAATCTCAGTGTGATTTTGGAAAGTGGGAAAATGATCAAATTTACCATAAAAGTATCATTAAAGAATAAGCTCATGACTATATCAAAAAGGAAGAAAAAAGAAAAGTGACCTATAGCCTCAGATGTTAGAATATACTTCAGAAATATAATAATCAAAAGAGTGTGGTTAGCATTCAGAACAGAATAGAAAGGTCAGAAACCAACCCAGTTAAATATCAGAATTCAGCATATATGTAACAGTTTCATTTCAACTCAGTAGGAAAACGATTCTTTTTTTTAAATTCGTTAGGGCAATTGATGAAGTACCAGAGAAAAGTCCCTATCTCACAATGTACATTAAAATAAATCTCAATTATGGGGTGCCTGGGTGGCTCAACTGGTTGAGCGTTCGATTTCGGCTCAGGTCATGATCTTGTGGTTTGTGGGTTTGAGCCCCGTGTTGGGCTCTCCCTGTGCTGACAGCTCAGAGCCTGGAGCCTGATTCACAGTCTGTGTCTCCCTCTCTCTCTGTCCCTTCCCTGCTTACCCTCTGTCTCTCTTTCTTGCTCAAAAATAAGTAAAAACATTTAAAAGTTTTAAAATAAACCCCAATTATATTACTTAATTAAGAGTAAAGTTTGAAATCACTGATAACTTGGAACAGGATCTAGGTAATATCTCGTCTCAGGATTAGAAGGCCTTTGTAAAAGCACTCGCAAGAGCAGAATCCACAAAAAAAGAAATAGATAGGTATAACACTCAGGAAATCTTTAGCACAGTAACAGAACACACTATTTTCACAAGCTGGTTCCCTGGGAAGACAGCTCTGAGGTGAAGAGTGCAGGAGGTTTATCAGTAGTGTTCTTGGGAATATCACATGGGCAGGCAGGATCGGCCAGGGGAAAGCTGAGCTGTGTTGCATCTCAGTGAAGGTTGGGTGGACCCCACAAGGAGCTCTGAAGCTGAGAGGGTCCTTCAGAGTTGTCCCAAGGTGGGGGCCTTTTCATCCTTGGATATGGGCTCCTCCAGGAGTGGGGCATTTTAGTGGCTTAAAAATACGTCCATGAATTGTCTAATATCCATCCCTCCAAGAGATGGTGCCTACTTCTTCTCCTTTTGAATGGAGCCTGACTTAGTTGCTTCTAACAAAGAGAGCACGGCAGTCATGATGGCAAGACTAGGTCACAAAAGCCATCATGGCTTCTTTTAGGGCTCCCCTCTTGAAGGAAGGAAAGCTGCCGTGTTGTGAGAACACTCAAGCAGGCCTATGGAGGGGCCCACGTGGTGAGAAACCAAGGCCTCCCACCCCCAGCCATTCTAGTGAGACACCTTTAAAAGCCAGTCCCCCGGCCCCAGTCAGGGGACTGGGTCCAATGACTGCAGTCCTGGTCGACAGTTCGACTGCAACCTCATCAGAAACCCTGCCAGAACCACCCCCCTAAGTGGCTTTCAAATTCCTAATTCATAGAAACTTCAAGATAATAATTGTTGTTTTAAGCTCCCATGTTTTGGGGCAATTTATTACAGAGCATGAGTTACTGTTATACCTGTGATGTTGGGCAAGGTGGCTCTGACAGCCGACCGTTGGAGGCTCCCTGCTGCAGCATTTCCCTGCGACGGAGGATGGAGTCCTACAGTCCTAAAGAAGACACACCACAATGTCCATTCCAACCATAAAGAAAACACACCGCCAAAAAACAAACCGGGTTTGGGGCGCCTGGGTGGCGCAGTCGGTTAAGCGTCCGACTTCAGCCAGGTCACGATCTCGCGGTCCGTGAGTTCGAGCCCCGCGTCGGGCTCTGGGCTGATGATGGCCCAGAGCCTGGAGCCTGCTTCCGATTCTGTGTCTCCCTCTCTCTTTGCCCCTCCCCCGTTCATGCTCTGTCTCTCTCTGTCCCAAAAAATAAATAAACGTTGAAAAAAAAAATTAAAAAAAAAAATAAATAAATAAAAAAACAAACCGGGTTTAAAAAGACGTGTGCAATCCAAATACCAACTCCTGGTGTTCCTAGGCATCTTGACGATTTGGGTTTGCCAGTTTGGGGAGCAAAGGGGTAAGTGGCTTCATGGTCTGAGACAGCTATTTCATGTCAACTGGGATGCAGATTCAGACAGGGGAACCACATTCGAACCAAACATTACCCCACCGGACTTCTCAGGAGGTCTGGGGGCCATATTCTGGAATCCACCCACACCTTTCCACACCCCTCTTCTCTCACTCCCTTCTCCCCTTTTCTCCCTACATCCCAGAATTTCTCCAACTCCAAATATTTCTTCCTCTGTCATGCAGAGCACTTCAGCTCTTCTTGCCCTGCCTTACCTCATGAGCGGAAGTACCCCGATCGTTCCAGAAGCTCGGCAAAACTGAGAGCCTGCCACCAACCAGGATCCTCCAGTCTTAGAGGGCCGTTGATTCCTGTTACATGTCTGACAAATGGCAGCCAAAGGGTCAATATCTTTAATACTCATATAACAGCTCCTGCTTAGACATTCATTTATTTGTTTATTTTGATTTAAGATTATTTATTGAGGCATGCAGGAAATGGAAAGGCTGAGACACAAAGTGAGGAAATCATGAGAAAACTTATTGTGTGTTATACTTACTCTTTTTAGATTTAAAAAATCTGGATGTGGGAATCAGTTACATGTAGAATCTAAAATCTAGTCTGAGTGCATTTAAACTGTAGATACAACAATAAATATTTACAAATCATTAAATTCAATCTAACCCAAGCCCTTGGAAAGTGCCAAATCCTCTCTAGAGCCAGTTACTGAGCTTGCCTTTTCTACATATTCACATATAATTTCTGGCTTGAACATTTATTTTGTGCCAGACATTATTCTAAACACTTTACATTGATTTTAAGCGGAGTCTGCCAAGGGCCCCTGTGGAACAAGGGTAGTCCTCGAGGTGAGGACCAGATCCCAGGTGTCCCTCCCCCGCAGTGAGAGACCATGGACGCTTATCTTCCCTTGCAGACACCCACAGAGGATGGGGCACTGAGGGCCGAGGCCTGGGGTTGGGAGCATCAGGCCCATACCTGCCCTGTGAGGTCCTGGTCAAAAGAGTAGCCTGCTCTCCTTGAACCCTTGCTCTGCCACTTACCAGCTGCGTGACCTTGGGCGAGTCACTTCCCTCTCTGTGCCCCAGTTTCTACATTGGTAAGGTGGGCTAATAATATCTATCTCATAGAGCTATTGTGAGGACTCACCAGGCTAATTCATTTGAAGCATTTAAAACAGTTACTGGCACCTACATAGCATCCCCAAATGATAATTAATGTTTGAAATTCTATTGTATGCCTCACTCATTTAAAAGCTATTTCTGAAAAAGGCACAAAGCATCATTCCTGTCCCCAGCAGTGCTTCTCCCAGGGCTCAGTGGTCAGTTGAGAAGCTGAACCATGTTTAGCACCCCCAGGCCTCTCTCTTCTGTCATTTCCTTTTCACAAAGAAGACTCCGGTTTAATCTGAAACACCCCAGCTGTGCTTTAGCCAGAGACTGACTGGTTTCGCCTGGGGGGTTAATGGAACCTCTGTTTTGGGGGCTCCACGTCCCCTTCCAAAGCCGTAGGGCCTGCTCCATGGCCGGGAGTGTGAAGAGGCTGGCTCCCTGGGCGCGGGGGTGGACACAGGTTAGGCTCAGAGGCAGCTCCCAGCGGAGCTCCTGGAGCCAGCGGCCAGGCTGGGCGGACTCTGAGGCAGCCTCCTCCGCCAGCAGAGTAAGGCTTTCCACACAAAACAGTTTTCCCAATGGCCTCCGGATGTCTGCGTTCCGCCTGGATCAGCGCAGGGTGACTCCCAGCTCCATCCCAGGAGCCGTTTGACCTTGGGCACGTGCACTCTGAGATGGTTTCCTCACAGCTGGGATGAGGGTAACACCTACCTGCCCAAACATGACACATTATCAGTCAAAACTTGCTACACAGTGCCTGCTATCAGGTTTTGGTAAACACTGTCGGTGTCTCTTCATGACTGCCTGGGCCGTGGCCTCCACCTCAGAGATAAAACTCCCTCCTTCTGTGCGTAGTCCAAGCAGATTTCCCCCAGGTGCCGCCGACCTCACAATGCCTGTCTTAGTTTAATATCTCCTTAATGTTCTCCTTGTAGGGCTTCCCCCCCGAGATAGCATCCAGGAACAGGACAAGCTCTTTCAACCCCTTCATGTTATAGGAAAAAGATCTGAAGCCCAGAGAGGAAAATGGCCAGCCCAAGACCACACCCAACAGACCTGGGACCAGAGCCTAGGTGTGGGGTCTCCCAGGCCAGGGCTCCCTCTCCTGGGGGTCTTGGGCACATTCCTTGTGGTCTCTCCCTCCATTCTTTATTCCTTGTTGGCACTGGCTTTCAGTTTATGCTGAGCTTGCACAGGAGAGGAGATTCTTGAGCAGGGCCAACATGCATAAACACAGTGAGCATGAAAAGGGGTGGGGGGCCAGTGGGGATCATTCATGAGGAGGCCAAGGCCAGCCCCTAAGCCAGGTGCCAGGGCAGGGAAATGGGCAGCAGGTGGCCTCAGATCATCACAGCAAGTCTGCAAGATGTTTTTGTGGTCAGGGGCCAGCCATCCTAGATAGGAAAGGCTGATGCTTGGCGGGAGGGTGGGGCAAGTGTTGTAGTAAGGGTGGTCTGGGGTTGTGGAACACTTACCCAGGCCCAGGTCCACACACAGCACTGATCCCCATCCCAGGTCTGGCTTCACCTGCACTCTTGCCCTGACTAGGGACTAAAGGAGAGAAATGACATCAGAACTTGGAATTCAGGGCTTACCTAGATATTCGAAACCTTTAGTTCCAACCTTTCTGGGAGTCCATTCTTTCTTCTTCTCTACATCCTCCTTCTCCATTTCCTCTCCTTTTGCCAATCCCTCCAAGAGGTTATCCAGGCAAAGCATGTAAATGGTCCCTTCATTAGCCCGCCACGGCATCCCTCTCTTGTACTTCCTTCCCTCGGAGCCATTATTCCTCCAGTTGGTGCCTGGATGTGTCTTTCCTCCTCTCTATGGATTAATTCCACCAGGCCCTCAGATCCAGCCCAAGTCCTGCCTCCTCAAAGAAGCCAGCTTCAAATGCTTCCCTGATCCTGCCTACTTCTGAGAGTGCATTAAACCCATTGCTCCACCTAGCACCAAGGCAGCAGGTGAACTTCCTAGGGGTACCAACCTCATCCCACTCTGTTCCCTCACAGGGCTCAGACATAAGAGGCACATGACCTGGGGTGCTCATTAAAAATTCAAAATCCCAGGCCCCATTCTAGCTCTATGAAATAGAATCATTGGGCGGGGGCCAGGGAATCTGCTTTGGCAAGGCCCGTGAGTAATGGCCAAGCCCACTTAGGTTTTAGAGCCTATGAGGGGGTCCCAGTGTATCCCTCTTCTCACCTCATGAACAACATACATCAGACAGTTTGATGAAACACTTATTTCCTGACATCATAGGCAACATGAGGAGGAGAGAACAGAGAGGGTCACAGGGGGAGCAAAGAGAGAAAAGGGTGAGGGTAGACATGGGCTCCTCATAAGCTCAAGGTTGCCTGCAAGGTCTCCAGAGGAAATGGGGATGCCCCATGAGGCTACCAGAAGCCCGGTGAGGAGGGGGTGTGGCTGCCTCCCCACTTTATGGACAACCCTTCACTTCGCCCCTGGGAGGAGGGAAAGGCCTTCAGGTGCCAGTGGTAGCCCTAGTCAACCAGGGCTGGCCGCAGACAAGGGGGAAGGTGGCCAAAGACAAGAGGGTCTAGGACGGGAGAGTGAATAAAAGGGGATAGGTCAGGGACAGCGAGGTGAGGAGGGACCACCCCTCTGGAGAATGGGACCTGAGGACAAGAGTCAAATAAGAGAGAACCTTGTCTGGATGTTCAGCAGATTAAGGATGAAGAAAGAGCTTGGCTGGCTTCAAGAAGAGATGGGCTAGCTCTCACTGATCCTCAATGAATTAGAGTTTTGCTGTCATGAGGCAGAGAGCAGAGCAGGGACCTTCTCTAAGCCCCCTTCTCCCCAGAGCACAAGAACTAGAGGGTCCTTGTTCAGGCGAGCAGAGGAAAGACGAGCTGCAGACTCGAACGGGCTTGCAGGCCGGCCTAAGTCCCTTCCCCTCTCCCTGGGTTCCGATGCTCACAAGTGGTTCTAGGTGTGTGACCCCAGCTGGGCTAGGAGGCCAGCTGCCTTTTGTTCTTCCCTGGAGCATACTGTGGGTGAGATAAGAGATAGTGGGGAGGTCCGGCACAGCCACAGGAGCCATCAGAGAGCAACATTTGTGCAGAGGGGCATCTGCTCCCAGGCCCCACACCCGCCTCAGCCGGACCACCAGCCTGGTCAAACGCACTTATTTATGGGGGTGGTTTAGAATAGCTGCAGAAAGAACTGAGAAACGGAAGGGATTGTGGGCTGGGATAGTCAGGGAAGGCTTCCGGGAGGAAGGGAGTGAACTGGGCTTTGAAGTACGAGCCAAGTTTGAAGGATGGATGGAACTGCTCTTCCCCCCCACCCCCACCCCCGATTTCTATAAAGCAAACCTTAGAAAAGCCACTCCTCATTGTGTGACAGTGTCCTTGTTTCCCATGGGCCTTTCTGCATCTCCCAAAAGTCCCAGCCGTGCCTGGGTGGAAAGGAGAACATTGGAGGAGGCTGTGCTTCTGATTAGGCCCCAGTCTCGTGTTTACAACCATGGAGATGGGGGCCCGGGATAGGGATGATGGGTCTCTGGGGAAACGACTGCACAGAGCAGAGCCAAGGGGATAAGGAGGCAAGTCGACATTTCCAGAACAGAAGGTGGCTTTCTTCCTTCCTATTCACCCTGGGAAGGCTTTCATCCTGGCAGGCAGGCACAGGGCACTGGGCTTGGGGTGGTGCCCTGTTGTCTTTGGCGTCTGAACCCAGGCAGGGAGGGTGACAATAGGTATAGTGTTTCCCACACGCTGTGTGCCAGGGCCTGGCCTTGACAATGCTCAGTGTTGATGGCTGTGCGGAGCTGGGCGAGAAGATCGTCTGTAGGGGAGCAGCATGGAGGAGGCCTGGCTGTGAGGAACAAGACCACCCTTTCCCTGCATCTCTGAGGCAACCCTGAGGCAGGCTTCCCTCAGAACCTGCTCCTTTCTTGGGATTCAGAGGCGCTTTGGTGGCTTAATGAGAACGTGCTGAGGGTGTTTCAGGAGTCCCCATGTGCAGCTATATCCTGACTCTGAATTCAGACTGACCCTGGGTGACCTCAGGTTGCCCCTGACTCTGTCTTCAGGCTAGTGCCGGAGGCAGGGAGAGGTGGGGAGTGTGGCTTGGCATCACAAGTGCTAATGCCTTACTGTGTGCTGGGCGCTATTCTGGGCACTTCCTATGGATTCCTGTATTTAAATCCGCACAGCAACTCAGCAAGGCAAGCGTTGCCATCACGGAGGTGGAGGCCCAGCGAAGTGGAAGAATGTGTGTCACATTCCACAGCGAGCAGGCGGCAGAGGTGGGGCTGGAGCTCAGGTGGTCTGGCACCCAAAGCTGGTGGTTGCCCGCCATGGTGGGCCCCGCCCCTGCCACTGGGGAGGGAGGGAAGGAGAGAAGGGCAGCACTTGGGCTCCCCTGGCAGGGGCCGCATCTTCCTGCCCAGATGACAACACGCTCATCGCCCAAGAGATGGCAGATGAGGGGCGGAGCAAAACTGGAAATGATCTAGCTTTCCATCCTCATCTCTGGGCCTCACGTGACCCCGTGCTGTCCCTGGAGCTTTGGAGACCACAGCTTATCCTTGCCGCTTGGATATCTGTTTCAACTTCCTGCTTCCTCAAGCCTTGCCCTTGTCCAACCATCCATCCACTCATTCAGCATTACCATGTGCCCAGTGGGGGCAGCACAGTGATGGGTGAGGCTCCCTCGTGCCTCAATCTGATGGAGCAACAATTAAACCTATCATCTATCTATGTATCTATCTATCATCTATCTATCATCTATTATCTATCTATTGATCTATTCATCTATTATCTATCTCTCTATCTATCTATCTGACACAGTGAACAGAGCAGAACATCTGGGAAGGGAGAGTAGTTGGGGAAAGCTTCCTGGGAGAGGGGGTACCTTAGTTCAGTCTTGAAGGAGACAGGGGAGCTAGCCAGGTGCAGGCTTGGGGCCACAGGCAGTGCATGGACAGGGGACAGGGCTGAGGCCGCAGGGCAGGGGCCACTTGGGAGTTGCCATTTGGAGAGCAGGGTGTGAGGGAAGTGGAAGGAGGGAAACTGCAGTTAAGTGCGGCTAGCCTCTAGTGGGGGACCTTGGAGGACATTCTGGAACATGCTTCCCCAGGCCGAGACAACTCAGTGTTGCTTGAGAGGGTGCCAGGAGGGCTTTCTGGGGGTGTCCTTGGAGTCCTTCTCCTCACCCAGGAGCTCCCTTCTGCAAATGGCCATCCCTGCTGAGGGGTCTGTGGGCCACCCCCCTACTCCATGAGTCACTCAGGTGCTTCAAGGTGGTTTTCCTGGGAGATGGGAAAGCTACCTGTGAGCCCCGAGGTTCTGTGCATTTTGGCAAGAAGGGGCCAGGCTGCTGCGGGGCCTACTTGTCTCGTTGAAAAAGCAATAGAGGAACCTATACCTAAGGAATTCTAGACACAGGGTGAAATCAGACAGATATGTATATGGATAACTCAATATATAGTCAAATAAAAATATGCCAAATCTAAAAAAAAAAAAAGGAAAAAGGAAAAGGACCTTTTAGCTAAGGCACAGACTGCAGCATTTATTTGCTGCCGGCTGAACCTCTAGGCTTAACACAGAATCCATGCACCACAATGGCAACCCATCGCCCAGCCAGCCAGAGTGAGGGGGCCAGTCGTGCACAGAGGAGCTGGGGGCAGGGTGTTTTCAGTTCCTTTGCTGTAAGGAAGTGTCCCTTTCAGCAGAGTATTCTGTCTTTAGGAATAGCTAAGGGACCAGAGAGAAGCAAAAATAACAATCCTTTTGTGTAACATTTACCACTCCCAAGGAGAAGCCTCAGATGCTAAGAATCAGTGCCTTTATAAAAATTAATATTTTTAGCAGGAGATTCTGTTGATGCTTCCTGGAAACCACAGAGAAGGAGGCGTTGGAGAAGAGAGAAAAGGAGGTGAGGGAGAGAAAGGAAAGGAGGGGTGGAGGAGGGAGGCAGGACTCCTTGGGTCCTAGACAGTCTTATTTTTGTAGGTTCTACCCCAGAGTATATAAAAGAATTAAAATGCACCCACATCCCACATTAAATGGAATTATTTTGCTATAAAATACTTGGAAAGAATTTTTATAATTTTGCTTTTGAAATTATTTGGCTGAAGTTTACTCATTTAGTTTACAATTGGCTCCAACTTCCCAGCCATCATCACATACACGCAGGAATCTGTACAGGGCGAGAAAATAAAAGGTACAAATTGTTTTCAAATGGAGGAAAATTTTCATGAGTATCAAATGGAACAATTAATGACGTTTGAATGTATTCATTAAAATTTTATTGTTTCCAATTTTGCTCTTTTCTATTTTGGAGCAGCTTCATTTTTCCCAGGTTGCAATGTTTGATGAGCAGAGCTCATGGGTCGCAAATACTTCACTTTATAGGGTTTACTTTCCTGTGAAAGGTTTACAGTAAAGCAGTCCTGGAAGGGGTGAGGGGGACCGAGCTCATACGCAGGAGGCTTGTCTCATCTGTAGGCTGGGCCACTTTCTTCTAGATGGCTCTTCCTCTAGCTGCCCTGCCCGTTAAGCCAGAGCCCACTCACTGGACCAGGCAAGGGCGAAGGGTGGGAGGGAAGAGACCCTTGCCCAGGAGTCTGGGATAGGTACCTCTGAAAACCCGGGTCAACCTGTCACACCCAATTGTGGCCCTGGGTTATGAGAAACTCATCCCAGGCAGGGCGACTTCTGAGGCCACCTGGGGCCCCAGGCGGCCGCAAGGGCGCCTGCACTTTGTAACTTGGATTCCTTGTAACTAGCCCTGGGGGCACAGAGGAGGAGAACAGAAAGCCACTTGATGGACTCCTGCTTTCAGTCACTACAGAGGTTTTATGATCTGAGAGGTGAACTGGGGAGCAGCCCCAGACTATTTCATCTTGATACTAACATACTGAACGAAAATGCAGACAAACCATTTGGGTTTGGATTTTTTTTTTTATTTACTTTTTCAAACAAAAAAAGAAATAAAACTCAGAGCTCACTTCAGGTAGTGGTGCTGGATTTTGCAGCCTTCCAGGCGGAGCTGGAGTGGTCCCTGCCCGTTCCCCCCAAACCCCCCCCCACACACACACACAGCTTCCTGGAGGAAATCTTGCAGCTCAGCTATGGTGACCCCAGCACAGACAGAAGCCCTCGGGTCCGATCCCTGGGGCCTGGAACTGGGGGTCTGGAAGCCCTGCTGTGGGTCTGTAGGGTGCAGACTGCTGTCCCCGACTTTACCCACCCACCGCGGGACGTTTGGGGCTCCCTCCCTGGCGGAGCGCCGCTGAAGGAAGTCACATTAGCAAATGAGGTGTTGTGATTGATGGGGTCTCTTCTGGATGTCAGGATGATGAATGGGCTGCAGGAGTGGGCCTGACCACAGGATGGGGGGCCGTGCCGAGACCACACCCAGCAGAGCCCCGTCACGCAGGGACTCTGTGCTAACATGTGGGAGAGACACATTGCATGTTGAATGAATGGTCTGTTGATGAAAACTTCAGTATAAAGTCAGCACTGTGTGGGGGAGGCCAGGGGAGGCTGGATGCTGTCAACTGTTTTCAGAGGCACTAGAACACGGTGAGTGAGACCCTGATTTTGTAGTCTCTTGAATTTCTCTGAAGCATTCTCCCATTTTTCCAAGTTCCCTCCACAGATGCCACTGACTATGGGTTTAGCCAGGGTAATGCTAGGGTTAAGTTAACCCCTAAACATCAGTGTCTACACTCAACTGTGGCTTGTTGCAGTCCGATGTGGGTTAGCCCGTGACTTTCCTCCAGGTGGGGATTCAGGGACCCCAGCTTCTTCCATTTGTGGTTCCATCATCCCACATGCCCCCCAGACCTTTCCAACTGTCCAGGGGACAGGCATGTATGGAGAAGACATGTTTCCTTTTGAAACCCCTTAGCTGGAAAGTGATGATTCCCATATACCGTTGGTGAGAATTAGTCACAAAGCACATCATACACCTGGAAGAAAGGGGGGCCAGGGGCGCTGTCTCATCGGACAGATGATTCTCAGAAAAACAAAAATCTCCGTTTACTGGGAGGGACAGTAGAAGGTGAGCCATCTTATTATCTACTCTTCAGAAGCATCCATCCTTGCCATCCTCCTCCATTATCCAAAGCTAACACACACGAACACACACGAACACACACATACACACTGTGCTATGTTCCAGCCATGGCTCTCCCTGCTTTACATCTTTTAAATCATGTAATTCTCACAACACCCTACAAATAGATAACCTATTTCATCGGTTCCAAGATGCATTTTTTTTTCACACTTAGCCTCTCTGAAATCAGACTATAAGCAATGACATCTTTCATTCACTGTCAGGCAACAGTCATCATGGCTATGTGTGGAAAACCTTCCTCTGACACTTTCTGGAAAGATCAAGACAGTTCCAGCATCTACAGTATTTGGAAACCGATACCCAGAGAAGTTTAGCAACTTGCCCAAAGTCACACAGCCAGTGAGTGATGGAGCTGAGGTTTGAAGCTTGGCGTCTCCCTCCCCTCTGCTTCCAACGGATTGCAAGACTTGCTCCCAAGAAACCAGCCATGTTTATGAGCTCCCTTCTCTGAGACCCCATCCTTGGAGGCTGAGAGGATTCCTGACCTTCTGTGGAGAGTGAAGAGGGGTATTTCTCCACATCCAAGATCAGGGTCCCCAAATCGTCAGAAGCCAGGTCTTGGCTGGAGTGATGGGGCTCTAGTTACAAGGACATCCGCTGAAGCCAGGACGCCTGCTGCATTCTTGCTTGGCTGATAATTTAATCTCTGAAAAAGCAACACACAGAACTGGCAGGATACACCGAATTCTGATCAACTAAGAGACGTGCGGTGGTACATGAAAGGATGCGGACCCAGGAAAGAGGGGACTTTATCATCCCGGCATTCACAATGTCGCAGGAAGGGAGTGGTTGTGGTGGGTGGACCTTGAGAAAGCAGAGTTTCCAAATAAAGAAATATAGTGGTCTGGAGAAGGGCACTCAAACGATCAATGTGGCCCCATGAAAAACTCAAAACAAAAGAAAAACAAAAACTATCATCAACAACAAACAGGGAATAAGGTGGTGGGAAAACAACCCCCCTCCCACAAAAGAAAAGTGTCCTCAGGTCAGATGATACAAAGTGTGTCGGGGCCACTCCAGAATATGTCAGAGCTTAAAAAGAGACTTTGATGAGAGAGATGGCCGAACCCTCACCTCCTAGAAACACTCCCACCTTCCTGGGAAAGCAAGCCTCCCTGGGAACCGTGTGTTCTCCTGACCATCAGGATAGAATTTGGATGCCAGAGATGGTGAGGCCAATGTCCAGCAAGAGAGGGGATAGAACAGCTTCTCTAGTTACAAACCATCAGCAGAGCTGGACCCATCCTGTGCGGCACATCAGATTCTGTGACCCACCCTCCCCCACCATCCCTGGCCCGTGCCACCCACCCTGTAGATCCCTGCCCCTGGCCACACTCACTGTGGGTACCACTGCATGGCATCATGCCCACTCTCCAGCAGGAGCTCCCCAGGAACCTTCTAGGCGCCCTCACATACAAAACCAGGAGTGCAGGAGAGCTGGTACCGTAGGGGATGAAGCTGGAGCTGATGAGGGCTCCCAGTTTCCCTCAGCGACCAGAGCCCCGAGGTCCTGTGGGACCCAGTGACCCTCTCTGTACTAAAGGCCAGCTCTCTCCCTTCCTCCCCACATCGCTGTCCCTCCTTCCTGCTCCCTGGACACATTCCTCAGTAAAATGCCTTCACTTAATCTTTGTCTCAGAAGCTGCTTTCTATAGGGTTACTGAAAGTTTGGAAAATAGAATAAATTGCCCTTAGTTCTGTCTCCTTAACCCAGTTTCTACAATATTTGGATGCCCCCTAGGCATGCACATGATTTAACATATTTACCCTCATGGGGTAAACATCATTTTGTGGCTTGCTTTTTGAGTTCACATTACATCTCAGTTCCCCCAGCCCCCTGTTTTTAAAAATAATTATTGTTTTAATAATACCCATCCGGTTCCACGGAGAGTTTGTACCACCATCGACTTTGCCATTTCCCTGCATCTGGACTTTTAGATCACAGCAGGTAACACCGTGGTGGGGTTACCAGTCTAAACATCTTCATGGTTCTTGATACATGAAGGAATGTCTTTGACAGCCTATAGGAGAAAGCAAAGGTGCCGGGAGCCAGGGTCGCTTTGTGAAAAGCGAATAGTACCCTGTTGACCCCATTCTCCCTTTTGACCCAGGTACCAGAGACTGGGGTATGCTTCACTGCTCCAGCCTGAAACTGTCTCTGGTCATATTTTGTGACAAAATGGTGAGACTATAGATAGGATCGGAGATGGTTAAGTTACAATTCCCCAGTAACACTGATTACAAAGTTGCTAACCACACATAGGGAGGTCTCTGGTGGCCTGCCTCATTCAGCACTTTTGCCATGAACACGCAGGAAGATGCAGATTGCCTCTGCGTCACAATCATGGATGAAGCAACTCTAGGAGGGATGAATAATACATCGAGTTAAGACTTAAGACTTGAAAAGATCTTGAGAAGCTAGGAGGATGGACACTAACTCAGCAGGATGAAATGTTACAAAAAGCATTTAGTTCAAAAAAATCAACTGCATATGGACAGGATGGGGAAGCCCTGCCTTACTTAATAGTTGTTCATGTGAAACAGACCCAGAGACTATAGTTGACCTCAAGCTCAATGTGAATCATCTGTGTGGTGTGGCTGCCAAGGAGACTAATATAATCTTGGGCCACGTTAAGAGAAGTATAATATTAAGACCAGGGGAGGGGGCGTTCCCACCAGGCTCTGATTAATCAGACCACACTGGGAACATCGAGTCAAGTTCTCTAAGTCAGTTTCTCAGTGGAACACTGACAAATCCATTCCTTCATAAAGCATTTATTGAATGTCCAACACGGTGCTAGTTGCAAAGGGTACACGGGTGAATGAGACGTGGCTCTCTGGACATGCAGACCTCACAGTCTCATGCCATCTGTTGGTGTTCAGTATTTCACATACTATTTAATACCTTACTTATAAAGCAAAAAGATATTCTGTCAGCTGTGCTGAGGATCTTTTAAAGGAGTCACACGCACACCATACACTATAGTAGTCTTCATCTGAGGTAGAAAGTTAATACGAGCTCCATCTGCCATCCCAAGCCCATCTCACGTAATTTTGTGCCTCCGTTCCCTTCACCCCATCCCATCCCAAATATCAGGCTGTAAATTCTTCTCACCTGGCTTTGGGCTGGAGTAATTCCAAGATGCGTTTGCTCTGATGGGTATGCTGAATTGGCCTCAGGGTCAATCCTTTGAGAATGCCTTCCTGTATCGTAGAGTCCGGAAAGCTAAACACTATACTTCCCAGACTCCCCTAAAGCTATGATTCTGGATATAAATTAGATCTTGCCAACTGGACGTGGAATTTGGAGAGTGGAATTGCGGCGAGGAGCCATCCTCCCACCACGTCAGCTCTTGCTTTGGTCAAACATGATCAGGACCAGCAATGTTCCAGTGTTCAGTGATATCAATCGGGATGGCCTCCACTGTGCCCACTATCAAATAATCCCCAAGTCACGTGGCTGGGGCTACTAACCCCTGCTTCTCCCACTTGGGGACTCAGATGGCAAAGCAACCATTATGGTTTCCCACTATGAGGGACCTATAAAGTTGATGGGGCAGGTATCATCAGCTCCTTGTTTACTGAGGAAGGAAGTGAAGCCTATGGAATTCAAATGACTTATCCCAAGTCACAGAATCGGACTGTGGCAGAGGTGGGTTACAAACCCAGTTTTCCTAACAGGGCATAATCTGCCCATTAAACCACATATCTACACCACATTCGGAGAAGCACATCACAAGGAGAGGACCAAGGAGTTCTCCACATAAGGTCTCACAAGGAAGACTAAAGACTGTTTGGAGAGAATGGTAGACAAGAGTTGACTAAAATACTTAAAGGGGTCCTGAAGCAAATTGCATTTTCTAAAAAATGGTCATAACAATATTTCTGGTCCCACATGCTCTTCCAGAAGCTTGTCACTCCCCCAACAGGAAGCAGAGCCCGTTCCCCCACCCTTGAACCTGGGCAGGACTTTGTGCCTGTCTTGCTGGATAGAATGTGGTGATAGTGATGCCATGTGACTGTTAAGGCAGAGCCACAGGAGTCGACACCGCTCCTGCCTGGCTCTCTTAAAATGCTCACTCTTAGAACCTAGCTGCCATGTTGTGGGGAAGCCCAGCACATCAGAGACCATGTACAAGTTCCTAGCTGACAACCTCAGCTAAGGTCTTAGCCAACAGCCAGCACCAAACCTCAGATAATATGAACAAATGGACCTTGGGATGATTCTAGCTTCCAGCTTTTGGCCCAACCCAACCAATGCCACGTGGAGCAAAGATGAACTCTTTCCCCTGAGTCTTGTCCAAATTTCAGATTTGTAAGCAAAATAAATGCTATTTTTGTTTTAAGCCACTAAATTTTGTTACTTTAGCAATAGATAGCCAGGACAGGTGCCCACATTCAAGAGGAAGTCCATTTATTCTACATAGGTGTTCATTCACTGGGTTAAGAATCTCTAAGTCACTGCTGCCTTCCATGGTTGGGTCCTGAAAGTTCAGAGGTAACTAGGATACCATCTCTCACCTTGAGCTGCTTGCAGTTTTGTAGGCAATGAGGTTCATTACAATCTGCTGACTACTAAAACCAGAGCTCTGGGTGGAATACAAAAGCAAGTTCAACTAACTCTCATTGGGCAAGTTAATAAAAGGTTCACGGAGAAAATAACACCTTGTGCAGGTCTAGGCTTCACAGGGGTTCTGTGAGAAGGAAGTGAGGAGAGCATCCGGCAGAGGGGACAGCAAGTGCAAGAGCATGGAGGTGTGGCTGGCGTGACATGACCGGGGAAGAGAGGCACTCAGCACACCGCACAGAATGGACTGGAGGAAAGAAATCAGAGTCGGGGGAGCCAGAAGGAGATGGTCATCATCATCCTGGCAGGGGCAAGCAACCTAAGAGACTTCAGAAAAAGAGTCAAGGTGTTTGGTGACAGCCTGGATGAGAGAAATGGGGGAGAAAGAAGCAGCAATTACTAGTATTTCTGGCAAAGGAAACTCATTGGTTGAAGTGGGGAACTTTGAAGGAAGAGGAATTTGGGAAGGAATTGATGAGTTTGTTTATGGATTTGCTGATTATGAGATGTGTGTCAGAATGACTTCAGCCAAAGGTAACAGAACACCTAACTGAAAGTGGCAAGAAGTTTGGTGGTCCCAGGGTTACTTCATTGGTTCAAGCACGTCATCAGCGATGTGAGATTCATCTGTACTTTTGGTCGGCCAACCTCAGCACACTGGTCTGGCTTCTCGTGGTCACAAAGTGGCAGCTGGAGGTCTAGGCACTGCCTCTAGATGCTAACTTCTAGCCAGAGAAGAGCAGAGTTTCCATTCATGAACCTAGTTTAGTAGAGAGGAATAACGGTCCCCCAAGCCCTCAGGTCCACTGATCAAAATGAAGTCACAGGTCCTTGCAGCAGCAAGGGAGGCTGAGGAACAACCGTGTGGCCTTTACAGCCCCTATGAGGGAGGTGGGCTCTGACAGAGGAAAAGGGCAGTGAGGGAAGAACGGCTGTGGGGGATGCCCCAGCCAGGTCTGCTGTGGGGCACAGCGCTCAGGGAAAGACGGCAAGCATTCACGTATGCAGAGAGCATCCCACATCAGAGATTTTAAAGGTAATGTTGCTATGTATGTTTTTTAACTATTTCTTTGAATGCTGTGCTAGGCGCTTCACATAATTCTTCATTAAATTTCCTAATACCCTAGAGGGACTTGAATCGCAGGCAACTGGAGGCTCTTTGAAACCACATGGTTTGGTTTTGTTCCTGTATGGAGCGTACAGAAAAGGTCTTTGAGGCGCCCAGCACTCCTGTGGGGTCTCTCCCCCATCTTCCCTGAATGGATGAGTAGAAACAGCCTCTCTTGTGCCAGTGTCCTCAGGGGAGAGCAGAGCCTGATTTAGTAGAATTCTGGAGGCAGGGAAAGGGAAGCCTCTGAATGCGGACAAGGTGCTTGGGGGCCCAGTTCAGCCCTAGACACATGGGGAGACCCGGAGCCCAGATGCAAAGAACTGTGCCTCTCCAGGGATCTGGGGATCAGAGAAATGCCAATGGTGCTGAGCTGAGAGAGAAAGCAGACTGAACCAGGAGCCTGACAGTGAGTCTGTCGGGGGACAGGCTAAGTTGAGGCAAGAGGCTAGATTTGTCATTCCCCTCAGGTCTCTCTCTGTATTGTACGTGCCATGATGGGGAGCCTGCTGCCCACACCATTGCAAGGAAGGGACTGGAGGACAGAGTGAAGGGGAAAAGCTTTTGAAGCGATCCCAGTGGGTGGGGCCACAGAACGTTACCTAGAATAGTAGCCCCTGAGGAAGTATGAACGGACCTGGATGTGTTTGAATAATATCACCAACTTCTTCCCACTCACCTGAGTCTGAGGCCTAAGCTCACACCAGCTAAGGGAGCTCAGCCTGTGTAGGGGGTCCAGGGACCCTGCAGAGGACTATGGACCCAGGCTAGCATCATGCATGGCCATGGAAAGACAGTTGTGTCAGCCAACATTCCACCTGCCTGCAACGGGCCCCTCCTACCTTGGGTGGGAGGGGAGCAGGACCATGGGGCTAGTTCTGACCAATGCATTCATCAACTGTTCCATTACCTGCCCTCTGAAGAGACGACAGAGTCCCAGAACAAAGGGGCCTGAAACAAGAGTGGAAGATGATTGCCCTGAAGAGTCTTAACTGCAGACTTTGAGTGAGAGAAAAACAAGCCTTTGTTGTATTAAAATGTGGGGGCTATTTGTTACAGCAACATAACTTATTATTCCCAATACACAGTATGTACCCAATACCCATCCATTTGAATTATAGCTACTGACTGGTTATATGAACTTGGGCCAGTCCCTTCCTCCCTGAGCCTCAGTTTCTTCATCTGAAAAGTGGGAGTGGTTACACTTGCTTTATAGGATTGTCACAAGGACCGAATGTGACACTGTGTGGCTCATTACGGGACACACACACACTTCTTGTTCATTTCACTCCCTCTGCCACGAATGAGACACAAACAAGTAGGAGGGCAAAGACCCTGACCTGAAGAAGGTCCCAGTCTCATTCAGGGCACAAAGTGAGATGGGATGTGTGACGTCCTTCTGGATGGGAAATGATATTCCCTGAGAATCAGCTGCACATGGGGCTGGAGCCTCCTTTCCAGTTTTTCAACTGGTGGGTTTTAAAAGTGGAGATGCCCTGCTTTGAAAGGGTTCCTCAAGCCTCTTCTTCCCCATCTCACAAATGGGTCTAACTCAAGAGGTCTTTCTAAGTGGTATCCGCTTTGCTCTGCTGCCCCTGCCCCCCATCTCTCCAGGTCTCCTTCGGGAGAGAAGTCAGTGTCTGTGGCTACCACAGCTGTCCAGGTCATTCTGGAAACCCACTTCAAGAGGTGAGGGAGTGGTCCAGGAGAAGTCCTGCACTCCAGAAATCTTCACTCAGAAGCTGCAGCTGTTTCCGTGTGTCCGGCCGTGGGCACAGAGACTTAGGAGAGGCAGATGACAGGAAGGGTTCCCTGATCAGACCCGGGAAGGAGAGGGGTGCCTGTGGGGACTGCCAGCCTCTTGGGAGTGGGCTGTGAGCTGGGTGGAGGTGAGGGGTCCTGGGGCCAGGCTAAGGAAGAGAGGCCATCCCACAGGGCCAAGGGCAGGCCCACAGCGTCCCCCTTCACGTGCCCAGGGGCATCTGAGTAATTCTGGAAATAAGACAGACGTGGGCTCAAGTTCCTTCCACAGCCCTGACTTTTCGTGCGGCCCTGGACAAATTGCTTATGACTTCTCTGTTTTCCCCTCTGGAAAGTGGAGAACACACCCATCTCACATAGTCATCAGATGAAAGGAACGCACAATGCCTGGCATATGGCGGGGTGCAGTATACATGCAACAGCAGATAAAACCTGCAGTCTGGTGGGCTGTCCCAATGGGAAGGGCAGCCCCAAGCTGGGGACTGGGGGTGGGAATGGCTGACAACGGGCTCTGCTCTGGGCGACGACAGCAGGGCTGGATTCCAAGGCTGCAGGGAAGGTGGGGGGCACGAGACAGGGACCGCTGGCTGCTTTGGCACTGGGCATCCCTTCCTCACGTCCCACTTGGCCTTGGAAAGCAGCAGAGCTGGCCTCCCTCCCCAGCTGTTCCTCGTGCTCCAGATAAATTGTTTCCGCCTGAGCTGCCTCCTCCTCCCCCAGCCCTCTTCCTGTTGCAACACCTCGCCCAGCAGTAAACAGGGGCCCTATCTGTCTCCACCACGTCCCTGGCTCCCTGCCGGCCACAGGCTCACCCTCCTCCCGCCCAGCCCCAGCCAGATGTGCCCGTGGCTTTCACAGCTGTTCCCTTGACCCTGGAGTCAAAGCACTCTATGTCAAGGGATTGCCCCTGGCCCTCCCCACTCCCTCCGTAGCAGCCTCTGTAGACCCCAGCATTTAGCAACAAGACAAAGGATGCTCGTCAAGTCTTCATCGTGCTCCCTGCTCCCCAGATTTGCAGGCGCCCAGGCCCTCCAAATGTTCTAGAATCCTCCTCACTGGGAGAAGGCAGTCTGATACTCCCACACACATGAAATGCTCCAGACTCAGCACCTCGCCCCTCGCAGGCACCGTGTTCCTTTTAGGGAACCCACATGGCCACATCTTCCCAAGAGGGGTCACCTCCATTCCTCCTGCCCTGGCCCTGGCCACACCCAGGCTCCCTGCAATCATTCCCCCAGAGAAAAGAGAGCTTCTGTTCTTTCTTGTCCTCCACGACTGCTGGAGGGCAGGTCCTGGTGTTGGGTAGGAAAGTAGGCCATTTCTGGCCTGGGTAGGAGACTAGAGATGCGGGTCCAGCCCTTCTGGACTTCCGTGTCCTCCCCTTAGCATCAGGTCACAGACACATGGCTGTCCCAGCTTCCCTGGTAGACAGCAAGGATATCTGTCAGTTCAGATCACAGATGCAACCTCTCTTGTTCTCTCCCTCTCTCCTTTCTGTCTCTCTCTGAGTCTCTCTCTGTGTCTCTCTCTGAGTCTCTCTCTGTGTCTGTCTGTCTGTCTCTCTCTCTCTCTCTCACATACACACACACACACACCCCAGCATGCTAGAGAAAGGGAGAAGAGTCATACGCACCTTTTCTAATAGCAGCATTTTTAACACACATTTGACACAACTGTGGTTAAGACCATGGTGAAAAGACCACTAGGGGAAACCGTGCAAAAAGAAAGATCCTCCTGATGGAATTCAGTGGGAAATTGAGTATCAGCTTGAGTGCAAGGAGAAGGCTTCCTCCCAGACACCAGAGGCTCGCCCAGGACCCCTGACCCTGAGGTTCAGAACCCGGCTAGGCTTCGGCTCCCACAGCCAGCTCCCCACAGCCCCCCCTTATGTTTAACTGCAATCCCCCTGTTGCATCTCAAAACCCCTTCTCCGCAGCCCTGGGGACCTCTCCACAGCTCACCACTTTTCACTCCCCGCAAGTCCCATTGCCAGACTCATTGTACAAGCTACGGTTGCTGATTAGAGACGGAGGCTCAGAAATCATCCTCCGCGCCCTCTCTCTTTATAAAGGAATGTAGCTGAAGCTCAGAAGTAGTAGTTGCTAAGGACAGTAGCGAGGGTTTACTGAATATTTTCTATGTGACAGACTGGGGCTGAGCATCTCACAAGCAGTATCTCACATAACCCGCACAAGAATCCCCCAAGGAAAGTCCTGTTACTGGCCCCATTTTATAGGCAAGAGAATGGAGACCTGGCAAGGTTGAATGACTTACCCCAGCTACTAAGCATTACAACAAAGATTCCAACCCAAGTTAGTCTGACTTCAAAATCCAATGCCTTAAACCACTAGCTGTATGGCCTCCAGGGTAGAAAAGGGATTTGGGAAGCAATTTTGTCCAAAATCACACAACAAATTTAGGGTGCACCTGGCCCCAGAACCCAGGCGGCATCATTTGGTGTCCATCCTTAGGAGTCACGTCCTTGGTGAGCAATTGCTGTGACAGGGGCGGGGCTGGGCCTGGCCTGAAGGCCCCCTGCTGGCCTGGCCATGGTCCCTTCCTGACTGGCCTCAGCTCAGCCCTGGTCTGGCAGACTCTCTGAGCTGGGCGGACCTGGGAGCTCATCTTGCTGGACTGCTGGCTGTGGCTTGCTCAAGGTCACAGGTGAGCGGGGAGCAGGCCTAATGCCAGACCAGCCCCTCTCCACCCTGGCTCCACACTCCGGTCCTGCTTTGATGGGCCAGGCCTTTCCAGGGTGATGTCAGCTCCAAGAGTAGTTTGGTGGTCAGGACATGGTGGCAAGTCCCAACAAGTCTTCCCCAAGGGGCTAAGATTAGCACTGGGACCTCAGCTCTGACTCACAGAGGTGACCAGGGTCAGGCCAGCCTGGCCCCCGTTACCGCTCTCCTCTGATTCACCAGTGGAAAAAAATTGGTCCAAGACCTTTCTCTGGCTGCCAGCTTTCTCTCTGTGTGTCTAGCTGCCTGTGCTCTGCAGAGTGGGACAGGGCCTTGCGCTCTTCAGCCTCTGTGCCTGGGCTCCCAAAGCTGACCCAGAAGCTGGCCATGGGTTTGGCAAGTCTCTTTTTTTAGACCCACTCTGATGTTCCCCCAACCTCTCATTTTATCCATCCTCCCTGGTCTCCCCAACAGCCAGTCAAAGGGCTTAAGCCTACCTGCTCTGCTTCAGAGGGAAAACCCCAGGTCAGGAGGTGGTCTGCGCAGCCAGCTCCGCCCACACCTGCTGTGACTTGGCAGAGATTTCGCTGAACCTCTCAGGGTGTGGATGTAAGGGATGCATCATTTATGTGCTTCAAATCACTCGTACAATCTTAAAGCTGTAGACGGGTCAGCAGCCTGTGAATTAACTGTGTCTGTATGTGCATGTGTGTATGTGTGTGTGTGTGTGTGTGTGTGTGCACGCACGCATCGGTGTGTGTATAGTGACAGCACAGGGAAAGGACTGAAGTGCCACCTGAATATCCCCTGGGGATGCTAGGGCCCTGCCTTCAGAAGTCCCAGATCAGGGCCGGCCGAACTCAAGTTCCTCATCTATAAGGTGGACACGTGGACTTGGCCTGTTAATGTCTCAGCCTGCACACCCGCTTTTCCAGAGCCAGCTACTTTTCTATTGCATTGTATCCTGAAGCCCACTTGCTCTTTTCAGACATAGCTTTGACTTGAATCTGAAACAGATATTTATTCTATTCCTAAGCTCTCTTCCCGATATGTATCCTAGAGGCATCTGGGAAGGGGCAGCAAAAACCACCAGGCCTCCCTGATCAACACTGACATCTCCAGAGGGCAAGAGAGAAGAAGCGGGAGGGAGGGAGGGATTGATTTCTGCTGAAACCATGTGATTTCTGCCAACAGCCATCAGAGGTGTTCCCTGGCCGCCCCTGCTGCTGCTGACCTGGATTCACGCTGTGCTTTCCCCAAAGGTTTCAAAGTCCCTGGAATAGGGGATGTGGTGGTAACCATGACATTCCCCCTTCCTTCTCTCCTTTTCTTCTTTAAGAACATGGTGGAAACAAGGCCCCTGTAGAGCTGTGATTCATGAATGAAAGGGAGCCTTGGAATCTACTATTTTGTGGACATTGGTGGAGCCACCATGCAAAAGGAATTACACGGCCCCTCCCCAGGACTGGAGAAATGACCAAGGCCATGGGAGAGTAGGGGCCTCCAGGGAGACAGGGGAGCAAGGGTAAGCTGAGGATAGGCCTCAGGAGGGAGGATGGGCACCAGCTCCTGCCCTTGCCTGGCATTAGGTAAAGCTGGAGGGAGACCAGGGAGAGCTGAGAGTTGTCCCTGCAGCTGCAGTATCTCTGGGACTGCTTGCCCTGGAGCCCAATGGTTAATCAGAACAGTCAGCCCTGGAGAAGAGAGGGGCAGTATCCCTTTATAATGCTCCAACCCCAACGGGCAGAGCAGAGGACAGTTAGGAAAATCAACAAAGGTTGTGAACAGATGCTCCAGCTGGGCCAGGGTCTCAATCACACAAGGCAGGGCTGGTGGCCATTGCTTGGGCTTGAGCTGGGAGGAGACAAGGGGCTGTGCCACTCCACCGGAGCAGGAAGGAGGGTGGGCAGACAAGGGCTTTAGATGGTGTCAGGGGTTAGGGAGGAGAGTTGTGTAGAATGAATAACGGCACGGGAGCCATGATCCAGAGGGAAGGGCATGGTACTACATAGTGTCAGGACAAATCCACTCCACTGGGGTCTCACCACCCACGAGCAAGTGGTCTCCATAGTCCCCGGTCACTCAGTGCAGAGAAAATCGATCCTCAGGATGGGTGACAGGGTCCTACCTTGGTGGGTGGCTGCACCCTACAAAGGCTGAGCCGGGGCACAAGGCACGCCATGTGCTGGGGAAGCTACAGCCACACGCATAGGGTGGGCTCGAGCCAGGGCGGGAGGTTGTCTCTCTGGCTCACCCTGGTCCTGCAGGGCAGGTCTGGCTGTGCCGCCCAAGGCCACCCTGTGTGTGGGGAGCACAGCTGGCCTGCCTGGAAGAGCCCAGCACAATCTGCATCCTTCTCACTTCATTCCTGTTGCCCCCCCCCCAGGGACCTGCAGGGCCAGCCCCCGTCGTTCCAGCTAACAGCCCTCAGCAAGGGTTGCCCCCACCCACCAGCCTTATTTACACCACCGCCTTCACTCCAGACCTGAACTCAGCAGAACTTAGCAGTGCCTGGGAGGAAACCTGCTCCTCAGCTAGAGTCACAGAGTCTCTCCTCACGGAAGGGGAGAGTCTATGACTCTCTCCTCAGGGAAGGGGACAGCAGGCAGAGATTGGGAGTATCTCTACAAACCCATGCACCTTCTTGTCCTTGCTTCTGATGGGCTGGTATCAGGGTGGGCATATTGGTACTGGACCAGGTGGACAACTGGGATGGCAGAGGCCTCTCTCACATTTGAGGAAAACTGGGACACGACTGTCGCGTTCCAGGGTCAATCTCAGAACCCACTCTACCGTAGGAGCTCCCTGTGGCTCCATAGACACAACAAACTCATCCATCCACCCACCCATCCGTCCATCCATTCATCCGTCTGACATCCCGTTTCTCCCTTTCCCTACTGTGGCTCCCACCACACGGAATGTCCATAATGCCTTTTGTTCTGTGAAGCTTCCAGACCTTGACACAAGCTGTTTCCTATACTTGGGGCACTCCTACCACACCCAAGCCCCCTTTGCCTGGCAAGCCCGTACTTGCCCATCCAGCCCCAATTCAGACCTGACTTCTTTCAGGAAGCCTTCATGAGCTGTCTGATGGTGACTCTCCTCCATGTTCCCACATCCCCCGGGTTTCTCATACTGTAGCATTTATCATGCTGGACTGTCATCGCTGAGATAAACAAATAGACTATTTCGTGCCTGCTGCATTGCAAGCCTTACGCAGGGTGCTGGGGACAGAGGTGAAGAAGGCCCTGTCCCACCCATCCCGTGGCTTCTGGGGACAGACAAGGGCCTAAATCACTTGAACACAGTGGCCTTGTTCACACTGCGGTTGACCTGTCAGCAACTTTTGCTTCAGCTTTATCACCATCATCTTGATCACCACTCCCAGCATATTTTCAAACAGTTTTATTGAGGAATCAGTGATCTATAATAAACAGATCTGTTTAAAGCACACAGTTGGATCTTTTTGGACATACACATACACCCGTGGGAAGCCATGACCACAAGCAAATAATGAACATTTCTATCATCTCCAAAGGCTTCCCCCTGCCTCTGTAATCCCTCCTCCTTTTCTACCAGCCACTCCCTGTCTCCAGGCAGCCCGTACTCTGCTTTCTGTCAGTATAGATTAGTTTGCATTTTCTAGAGTTTTCTATAAACAGAACCATACACCATGTACTCTTTTTTGGCCTGGATCCTTTCACTCAGCACAATTATCTTGAAGTTCATCCAAGTGGTTCCCAGCATGTACCCAGTAGTTCATTCCTTTTTGTTGCTGACTAGTGTTCCATCGGATGGATGTGCCGGAATTTGTTTATCCATGCACCTGTTGATGAGTGTTTGGGTTGTCTCCAGTTTGGGGTTACTCCAGATAAGGCCGCCTGGCATCTGTGCATGAGGCTTTGCACGACCTCTGTGTGGATGTATGCTTCCATGTCTTACTTAATACCTCCATGCACAGCCTCCTCCAGTGCAGGGGTGGGGGGTGCTGGTTAGAGACAGAGCGTGCAAGCAGGGGAAAGGGACAGAGGGAGAGCAAGAGAAAATCTTAGGCAGGTTCCATGCTCAGCATGGAGCCCAACATGGGGCTCAATCCCACGACCCTAGGATCATGACCTGAGCCAAAATCAAGATTCAGATGCTCAACTGACTGAGCCACCCAGGTGTCCCTTGTGCTCTGCTTAGAATGGAGAAGTTGCTACCAGTACATTCTATTCCCAGGGGGAAGGGACGGGAAATCTCCCCTCCCTACAGTTGACACTACTCTTTCCTAAGTGCTCACACGCATACTCTCTCTCTCTCTCTCTCTCTCTCTCTCTCTCTCTCTCTCTCTCCACACACACACACACACACACACACACACTCTCCACTACAGCTCTTGGGGAAGCAAAGACACTAGGGGCTATGGAGCTGAGGGCCTAGAAAGTAAGAGATCCCGTAGACCCCCAAGTGGGCTTCCTGGTGGTGAAATGGAATTCATGACCACACCTCCTCACCTGGGGGCAGCCGGTGCCTGGCCTCAGGTGCCTGTGGGGCCACTGAAGGGGCAGCTGAGATATTGAGGAGTTTGAAAAGCCCCTTTGGTGTGTGAGCTGCCTTTAATCCTGCGGCGCCACCCCCTTGCCCTGGACCTCAGCCAGACAGCCAACCTTAAAGCTCCCACTGCATCCTCCCTGCACTCTCTGGCGCCCTCGCCCCCTGCCTGACCCTGGGTAGGGTCACCACATGGACAAACCACCTTTCAAACCCCTTCCTCCAGTCACTCTGCCACAGGCCACCCCCTTCTTTCATCTCAGGGCCTCTCTGTCTTCAAAGCAAGTCATTTCTATCCTTGGGCCTTACTCCCAAGGTCTTTCTCACTTTCTCTTTCAAGAAGATTCCACTGATTAGCTCAAGTCACTCCCTCAACCTGATTTGCGAATCTTAGTCCTTTTTCATAAGGCCTATGTCCTGAAGTGACTCCCTTGCAGAACACCAATGAGAGAGAACAGGATTGTTAGCATCTCTGAAGCTGCCTCAGTTTCCCCTTCTCTGCCTACAGTCTGAACTGTGCTGGGCCCCAGGTAGGGGATTCATCCTTCTGTTGCTGGCAGGCTCAGGCTGTCATGTTAGAACAAGGGACACAGAATGCCCAGGGCTTGGTGAAAGGAGAGGACACATGGGAAGAATGTATTCTCATGTCTTTCCCGTTGGAGTGGGACCCCAGAGGCTGGGAAAGGGGCAGACTAGGGCTGGAACCCAAGGGCTCTGACTTCCACTGGGTGCTCAGCCCACCCTCAAATCAAGTCCACACATTTTAATAAATGCTCTTCCATGCTCTCCCAATGCTGGGAGCATTGGTGGCTGAGGGCCAGAGAAAAACAAATCAGTTGTGGGGGGAAAGAGGAAAAGGAAGGTAGCTGTGAGAGAAAAAAAAAAAAAATCCCTCCAAAAAAACATCTCACAAAGGGTAAAATATAAGACCTGGGTGTGTCTAATCCCAAAGACAAAGAACACAGTCTGAGAGCCTAACAAAGGAAGAGGGTCCTGCAGTCTCTGGGGCCTGGTAGGACTTTGTGGACCAGGCAGGCAGGAGCTGTCCTGGAAGCAGGACAAGGCTGACCTGACAGGAAGTGTGGAAGGCACTGCAAGCAAACAGCACAGCTCCCTCAGAGGGGTGGAGGTCTGGACCCAGGTACCCAGGTCCAATTCCTCCTGCAGCACCTCCTCAGCCTCAGCCTTCTCTTCCTTCAGCTTTGCTCCTCTGAGGGCTCCCCACGTCCTCCCCCCAAGCTCCCACACCACCCGCTCATGACCCCCAGGTCTGTAGGAAGTCTGGGGGCTGGGTATGGAGTCATGTCTGGCACCAACACTTCCTGTCCCTCTTTGAGGCCAGTATCAGCTCTTTATTGGGAAATGACCATCACAGGCCCCCGCTGCAGCCCTGCCCTCCACCTCCAGTCACCTGGAGCCTTCAAGACCCTCTGGATGGGACAGGTGGAGATGCAATGATATGAAATGTCATTGCCTTTGGCTATAAATACCCCCAGGCCCAGTGGCAGAGGTGAGAGTTGCTGAATATAGTATCTGGTCAAGTATCTTGAGTGTGTGTGTGTGTGTGTGTGTGTGTGTGTGTGTGTTTGTATCATCATCACCTTGGGAGCTTATTAAAAATACATATGCTCAGGACCCACCCCGGAAACTGAGTCAGAATGCCCAGGACATGTTGCAAGGAGGTATGTTTATATTTTTAACAGTCACCAGCTGATTTTGACATCCTTCCCACAGCCCTGCCTCCCCCACCCCCTGTCCCCCAAATTGAAAACAAAGAGGTTGAGGGATCAGAGAAGTCCACAGACCTGGTCATTAGTCCTCTCCCTTCCAAGAAGCCCTGGAAACTCCAGCCTCCTCTGGACCATCCAGAGGCATGGAGGCCTCTGGGTTTTAACTTCCAGACCCACTGTGGCTAGGAGCTCCATCAGAGTGGGCCTTCTCCTGTCTCAAGTTCACAGTCTTGGTCCTGTGGGCTTTCTCACTCATATCTCTCAGTGTTTGTAAAACCCATAGCTTTGGACTCTATAATTAGCATCCCTGTTTCAGATCTAACTTGAACCACTTTTGAACACAGCTTCTGTTGCTCTTTTGAGTTATGGTTGAGATTCTCCTTCCAGCTATTCTAGATCTTTTCTCCCCACTTTGTGCTCCCACTGCCCTGGGACTCTTTCCTCTTAGGACAGTGGTGGCAAGTTTGAGGCCTCCACCATGTCCACCACCAATGCCCCCAGTCACTGTGGTCACCACAACTGTGGCCTCCCTAGCATTCACTGTCCCCACCACCTCTGCTGCTTCTGCCATTACTAGTATTGCTAACGTCAACAACACCATGGATAGGCCCACCACCAGTGAGATTCTCAGCACCATCACTGCCACCACCAGGTATCACTGTCCCTTTAATTACCAGCACCACAAGCCATCATTATGTCTGCCATCATTTTCTTTACAAAATCTGCATGGACATGGACTGACCTTCACTCAAACCTGACTTGGGTTCTTGGTTGGTGCTTCCACCTGGCTGGGGCTGCTCTTAAACAGGGACTCACAGTGATTGCCCAGTCTGCTGAGAGTGATGGCATCCCCCCAGGGACCTAGACTCCTGGAGGAGATATATTCTCACGGGCTCCACACTGGAGAGGGTCCTTCATTGATTAACCACAATGATGAATCCCCTAGACTTATGGGAGAGGAGTCTCCAGACTGATGGTGGAGGAATTTCCTCAGGGATTACCTGATTGCTAAGGAAGGTGTTTCCTCAGGAAGTCCCTTCCTCATATTGATGAAAGAGCCTTTTCAGAGTGCCATGTTCTAACTAAGGTGGACTTAGTAAGGAAGACTTTGACTAATAGGTGAAGGCCATCCCCTCATGGAGGTCAAAGACTGCTGACAGGCTCAAGAGTCCCCTGAGGAAGGGAGCAGGGAGAGAAGAGAAATGCTTCACAGAGGCTATCATTTGAGAAAACAGCTAAGACACATGCCAACAATCATATGAAAAAGTGCCGGGTAACACAGTGGAACATTGCACCTGTTGCAGCTGCTAAATTGGGGTAGTCATGATGGTAAGGCCTCCTGGAGAAGGTTGCTCTGGGTTGAGTGAGCCCCTTGCTGTTCCTGTCCCAAGGCTTTGGCTTCCCCAGGGATGACCCAGCCCATCTCCAGCTTGGGAGTGGCTGGTGGTGTGTGCCAGACTCACATTGTTTCCACAGCCGCTCCCTGTTTCCAGGTTGTGTCTATCCCGCCTGGCGCCAGCCCCTGCCCTGGCAACCCCAAGTGCAGACACAGAGCCCAGGGGCACTCAGAGCCAGGAATGTGTGGAGAAGTGCCCTTGGCCAAAGCCAGTGGAGAGTCCTCTTCCCCACAGGGAAAGGGAGGATGACCTGGGAGTTCAGGTGTCTGGTGATGAACTGGACCCCGATCAAGACACACCACCACCTGGGGACTTCCACTAACATTACATTCACTTGTGTTCAGCCATTCTTCCTAGTCTCTCAAGGTTTCACTTTGCTTTCCCAGGTTTCTTCTTCAAAGTCTCACCAGAAGTTTATTCCCTCCAGGAAATCATCCCTGGGTTTTTCCCTTAGAGAGCAGAGCTCAAAATGTCATGAGTTCATTTCTTAGGTAAGCTCATAGCCATTCTACTTCTCAGCTACAGAATAACTCCCTACTCTGACCTTAATCAGAGGCTTGATCCTGACCTCATATTGATCCTAAAACTGACTGTGGGCTGAATCTAACCCTAACCAAAGGTAGATCCTAATGCTACTCTCAAACTCAACCCCAAACTCTTGTCTGCTGGCCTTCAGAGAAAAACCATTGGCTGCTAAAGAAAACCAGGAAAGAAATGATGGCGGCCAGCCTCAGCCCTTCTGCAGAGGTTACAATTTTCACACACAATAACTGCTTCTATGAAGAAGTACGCGAGTGTGTGTGTTTCCTTTATTCTATTTAGAATCCCTTTCATCACAATTCCATCCCTTCTTCTCCAGGGAACAGAGGAAATAGGAAATGGATCTCCAGTTACATGGGGAGGAATTCTCTGCTAAGCTTAGAGTTCAAAGGAGGCCCGCGGCCGCCTAGTGGGACCCGGATGTCACTGCATCAGTGGCGTCTCCCTCCTCCAGAGCTCAGGGATAAGCTGGGAATTTGAATGGAAATGTGTGTGGGAAGCAGCCACTAGGACATGCCAGACCTTTGGAGCTTCGTTTGTCACCTCTGACAGTGACCAGAGGAGTGAAACCCTCCTCAATGGACCCCCTGTCCAGTCCAGCCCCTCATTTCCACAACCACCTGCCCTGTGGTCAGACCTCTGCCTGTTTCCTTCCATCCCACATCTCACACATTCTCCATCCCTCTGCCTCTTGTTTTCCTTCTCTCTCTCCCTCTCTCTCTCTCTCTCTCCCTCTCCCTCTCCCTCTCCCTCTCTCATATTTTCTTATTTTCAGTCTCTCTCTAGTTTTTTCACATCATCTCTCTTTCTTTCCCATATAGTTTCTCTGTGTTCATCTTCTGGTCCTCTCCCCCTCTCTTTTCTCAGCAAAATATTAAACATCTTGTACTTGTTTGCAAGGTTTAGTTTCACCTGCAATGATAAGGCTTCTTAAACTGATGCAAGTAGAAGTCTTGCCTCTTAAACCACTAATCTGAGCTGTACTTTCTCTTGTCTCTTCTTCAGCAGAGTTTGGCTCACTGAAAAATCAAAAAATATCACAGAGAAGAATGTCCTGGAATTTCAATGCTCTCATGTAACAAAGGAGGAAAGTTGGGACCCCATAAAAGGAAGCATAATTCCTGGGCTACCCAACCTATTAATGATGAAGCTAGAAACCTGACCAGTACCCAAGCCCCATCAAGACTGTGCCTTTTCCTCTTTAAGGTAACGTCTCTGGTCCATCCATACCTACTGGTTTCAATGGACTTTTACTTAGTTCTTCTAGGCTGGCCAGTGACATAGGAATATAATATCAGATAACCCTCAGACACATGAAAACATGTCTAGAACAAAGAGGTCAGGTTCCCAATATGGGAAAGGGAGGATGAGACCAAGTGAGCTGAGTCAGAAGGAAATAGCAAGATGATGAGACTTATTCCAAATTTAACTGCTGTATAGTTAACTAGATAGATGGACAGATGGACAGACAAACTGAGACCTGAGTAACATAATGGTGTAAGCACAGGTGTTCCATCCTCCTTACCACCCACTCACATTACCCAAAATTCTCATTAAAATGTCCAAAATATTAGATATACAGAAATGGGGAATATGCAGAATCCCTGCCAATATGGAAGAGTACCATTCACACCCAAAAAATCCAGGGGACTCTGAACAAGTAAAAATTGAAGGACAGTAGCAAAGCCAATCTGCTGAGGAGCAGCACCCTGATAGGAAAGCGAGGAGAAGAGAGCCTGCAGACCCTACCACTACTCTACCACATCCCTCATTGGAGGGATGAGGCAGAACTGAGAACACATGAGGAACACAGCACAGGAACAACCTCCATACCACAGAGCAGCCACCTTGTAAGAGGCACTGGGAAGTCCAGGTCTGGAGTAGCAGCAACCTCCTGAGGCAAGCCTGCAGGGAAATGGAGTTGCCCCTGGTGGATGGGCAATGATCCATGGAAGGGGGCTGGGTCCAGCTGTGGTTTATACCCAGTATGAAGGCCAGACCTAACAGGAAAACAGAAGTAGAAAATAACTTCTCCAAACACTGAGCCAAAATCCCAAACACACAGTCCCCTGGTAGGACTGTTCACAGCTCTGCCTTCCTTTCACTTTGAATTGATTGTGTCAATTATTATATTATAGCTTAAGATCTGGCAGCAGGATTTGTACAACAACTAAAAAAACATGATAGGAACTAAGAACAATCCACTCAATGGTTGTGCTGGCCAGGCAAACTCCAGGTCTTATTGATTTGACCTCGAGAGGAAGCCAAAGAACCCAGCATGGACCAAAGATATTCTGCAAAATAAAGCATCACAATCAATATACAGATGACAAATATGCTTTTGTCAAATATTTAGTACAGGAAATAAGAAGAAATGTTAGGAAATAGCTGCTTTGTGTTCTCAAATAGTTCAATAAAATGTGAACTCTGTGAAAAAAGAGGTAACAGATAAGATGATGAAATGTTAGACTGAAATGGAAAGGGATAAGACTCAGAGTTTAAGAGAAAAGGGAGCTTGATGATGGGAAAACAGTAAGGAAACTGGAAATGCCACTGAAGAATTGAAATCTTCATTATAATGGAAAGAGGGATTTGAGGCTGAAGAAAATAGAATCAATGATGTGAAGAATATTTGAAAATTTTTCCCAGAATGCCAAGGAAAAAAATAACAAGATAGAATGATTTAAAAAGATCATGGATCTGCAGAGGTAGGATGACTCAGTATTGTCAAGATGCCAGTTCTTTCCAAGTTAATCTATAGGTTCATGACAATCCCAATCAAAATCCAAGCAGGCCATTTTGTGGATATTGACAAACTGATTCTAAAGTTTACATGGAGGATCAAAAGGCCCAGGATATCCAACACAATATTTGAAGGAGAAGAACAAAGTTGGAAGACAAGCACTACCTGATGTCAAGACTTACAATAAAGCTACAGTAATCAAGATGGTGTGGTATTGGTGAAATAATAGACATATTGATCCCTCAAACAGAACAGAGAGCTCAGAAATAGACCTCCATCAAGAGAGTCAATTAATCTTTGATAAAGGAGCAAAGGCAATGCAATAGAGCAAAGATAGTCTTTTCAACAATGGGGCTGAACAACTGGACAGCCACACAGACAAAAAAAAATGAATCTAGATACAGATTTTTAACCTTCACAAATATGAGTTCAAAATGGATCATGGACGTAATGTAAAATGCAGAACTAGAAAACTCCTGGAAGGTAATACAGGAGTAAACTTGGATGACTTCAGTTTGGCAATGACCTTTTAGATGGAACACCAAGGCACAACCCATGAGAAAAAAAATTGACAAGCTGGGCTTCATTGAAATGAAAGTTTCTTCTCTGTGAAAAGCATTGTAAGAGAATTAAAAGACAAGCCACAGAGTGGAAGAAAACATTTGCAAAAAACATATTTGATGTAGGACTGTTATTCAAAATATATAAAGAAATCTTAAAATTAAATTAAAAAAAGAAAATGAGCAACTTAATTTTAAAAAATGGGCAAAAGACCTGAACAGACACTCCACCAAAGAAGATATATGAGTGGCAAATAAGCATATGAAAAGGTGCTCCACACCATATGCCATCAGAGAAATATAAATTAAATAAAAAATGGGACACCATTAGACACTTATTAGAATGGCCAAAATCCAGAACACTGACAACACCAAATGCAACAAGAACTGTCATTTGTTGCCAGTGGGAATGTAAAATGGTGCAGTCACTTTGGAAAACAGCTTAGCAGTTTCCTCCAAAATAAAACATACTCTCATCGTGTGACCCAGAAATTACATTCCTTGGTATTTACCCAAATGAGTTGAAAACATATGTCCACACAAAAACCTGCATATGAATGTTTAGAACAGCTTTATTCACAACTGCCAAGACTTGGAAGCAACCAAGATGTCCTTCAGTAGGTGAGTGGATAAACAAACCACGGTACATCTAGACCACAGAATATGATTTAGTGCTCCAAAGTAATGATCCATCAAGTCACAAAGAGACATAGTGGAACTCAAATGCATATTACCAAGTGAAAGAAGCCAATCTGGCTACACTCCATACTGTATTGATTCTGACCATACGACATTCTAGAAAAGGCAAAACTATGGAGACAGTAGAAAGATCGGCGGCTGCTGAGGTTGTGCTGCAAAGAGGAAGGAATAGGCAGAACACAGGGGATTTTTAGGGCAGTGAAACAGTTCTCTGATATATAATAGAATCATTCCACAGTGGTGGATACATGTCATCATCAATTATTCAAAACCCATAAAATGTGCAACAGCAAGAGTGAACCCTGATGAAAACTATGCGTTTTGGGTAGTAATGAAGTGTGTCAGTGTGGGTTCATCTACTGACATAACAACAGAAACAAAAGTTTCCTGAGTTGAACAAAGGCCTGAACAGGAATCAACACATTGGATATACCCCCAATGAAATATCCCAAATTCAAAGATGAAGAATATCATGATGAAAAAGAAAATAGATGACTTACAAAAGAAGGTATAGGAGTAAGGTCTTATGAAGGAGCTTTGAGAAAGTCTGTGATTAAAAACACAAATCAACGAAGTTGCCATCTACGTGCAAAGGCCATTGTCAGATAGGAAAAGGCTCAGAGTATTGCATCCACGTACTCTTCCTTGAAGAAATAGATATATTTATAAGATTTATATGTTATGTATTTATTTCAAGTACATATAAGACATAATCCACTTGAAGACATAATCCAGTCAATAAAGAACTCAAGAAAGGTGAGAGTATAGCATCAGACTGAAGTGAGCACTACTAGATATAGACTTTGTGGTTAGTAGAGTTTAAAGAAAAATGACTGCCCCCACCCAAAACTGGAGAGGAGAAACCCGGGACCTAACCGGCCTTTCTATGTATAACCCCTCTTCTAGATGTGTTACTTCTTTGACCATGAAGAATTCCCTAGCCCATTAGTGCACTACCTTAATGTAAGGGATGGTCACATAGGTGAACAAAATGAAAAACTCTCCCCAAATCCACTTATATCAAAAGCATTGGAACCCCCACCACTGAGAAGAAATGTCATTAAATGGTTGCCCTGTAGCTGTCTCCATGACATCTTTGGGCACATTAGAAAGTACCTTCTACTTTCTCAAAATCCTTTCCTTTTATCTCTTAAAAATTGTGGCAATAAATATACATAGCTTTTATGAGTATTATTACATGATAATAGTTTTGGCTCTGGTACACTTGTGCAGTACACAACATGCTCAAACTCTGGTTTGGCCTCAGCTGCACTGCCTGCCTCAATCCCTTCCTCTACAGCCTCTGCCTCCACCTACTTAGAGCGGGAGCCAATCTCAGTAGGCCACATACTGTGTGCTATTGGGCTGTTTCCTTCCCTCATTGGCAGAGCTCATCAACACTGGCCCATTCCTTATTTCCAAATTTCATTTCTGGGGTAAAATGGTAGATTTCTCTGCCCAAAAGAAGTTTGTCACAAGCTCGGCATAAGATGCCTTGCTAAAATTGCCAGAATATGAACGAATGACCTGAGGCTCTTAGAACTGCTCAAAAATCCCTTGTCTTTTCCTCTCACAGACCAGGAGGGGGTGAGCTGAGAGCTGATCACTCTGTCCTGTTTGTGGCTGGACCCTCCAACATAGGAGACAAACTATTGAGCATAGTCTTCCGAATGCCCCAGGTTTCCTTGGGAAGCCTGCTGACTCAGTCTCCCAGACTCTCCAGGTCTGCCCTGGTGCCACCTGCCCCCCCCCCACCTTACTGCTTAGTCTGTCCCCCACTTTCTCTTTCTCTTTCTGAATTAATGATACTGACTACAAGAATCTGAGGGCACCTTTCTTCTCATGAGTTTATAGTGCTCATGTCCCTTAACAGGTCTAACACCCCATAATTCTTATTGTAGAATTAAATAACTAATTTATTTCGCAGAATAAATAGGATTAACGAAATCTAATAGCCTTCTATTGTAAAGAGGTCAGTGGCACGAGAAATTTTGTACGTCTTTCCCTAAAGGTGAATTTGCAAGTTGTAGCAAATAAGACATACAAGACTGACAAAATTCTTGTGAGAAACGACTCTTCCCCAAATCAGGCCAGTTTGTTATATGTTGCTACTATAGGACACAGGGAGACTCCCCATTTTCCTCAAATGAGATAATAGGTTTATGATTGAGGCTCACAATAGTCAATAATTTAACCCCAAGAGAAGTAAGTTATAAAAAGTTCGGAACACCTCCCTGCTTTGAAGCAAATGGTTAGTTATGTGCCAAATAATCTGCATCCCTCTGATCTCACAGAAAGTGTAGGGTCAGAAAAATCTGCTTAGACTTTATGTGAAAGTGGGACAGGAAGGAATGGAGGAAAACTTGCCAGCGGGTGGCCGTGGTAATATCTAAGTGTTAAGGAACATTCAGGGTAACCCATGACCCTTGATGTCCTAAAATGTACTCCTTATTGTCTATCTAAAAACAGTGGTTTTCTACTGGGGACGAGTTTGCCCCCAGGAACACTTGGCAAGGTCTGGAGATACTTTGCATTGTCACAACTTAGGAGGGGAGTTGCTACTGGAATCTAGCAAGTTGAGGCTGGGGATGCTGCTTTAATATCCCACAATGCATAGGGTGGCCCTCTCTCCCTGGGAATTATCCCACCCAATATGCCCTTAGTGTTGAGGTTGAGAGACTCTGTTTTAAAAGAACCATGATTATTGGGGGCACCTGGGTGGCTCAGTCGGTTGAGCGTCCGACATAGGCTCAGGTCAGTATCATGAGTTCTCATGGTTCGTGAGTTTGACCCCTGCATCAGGCTCACTGCTGTCAGTGCAGAGCCTGTTTTGGATCCTCTGTCTCCCTCTCTCTCTGCCCCTCTCCCACTTGTGTGCGTGCGCTCGCTCATGCTCTCTCTCTCTTTCTCTCAAAAATAAATAAATGTTAAAAAATACATAATGAAGCCTCACTTAGAGAATGGGATCTCCTCTAATGAAAACCAGCATCAAGGCTTCCCCTGGGCCCCCTCTGGCAGCAGCTTGCCCCGGGAGGGCTTGAATTGCGGAGTATTTCCCCCTCAGCATGTGACTGTGGCTCCAAACAAAACCTCTCAGCTCCCAGCATAGGAGTGGAGGCCTTTTCTCCTTCTTGTTGGTTGTGGTCAGAAATCTTAAGGGCATTCCAGCACCTTTCCACATCACCACATGCCCATTCAAGGGTAGGCAGGCTTTGTGCCTGTCACAGATGTAGAGACATTTGTGACTTTGAGACAATCTATGCTCCTACTATCTGACTGACCTATCATCTTCCTCTCAGTCTGAGCTCTCTGGCTCTGACGCAGACACCCCAAAGTTCTGACCACAGTCTGAAGCTCTTGCCCTCGCCCCTCTGGATTAGCCAGTCCCTACACATGGTCCTGGTTTCTGCAAGGCCCATTTATCCATTAGGCATAGGGGCTACAGTGCCAAGGGCTCCCAATAATTTTAGGGGCTCATGCAAATCCTTTCATTTTGCCTTTTAAAATCAGAAGAAAAAAATAATATAAAAATAGTGACCTATAATAACAGAATAAATCTTTATATTAGCACTGTTGTAAAATGTAATTTTACGTGTGTGTGTGCATGTGTGTGTGTACATACACACGTTTTATGGAGGAGGAGGCCCACAAAGGCAACAATGCTTAGAGCCCATGAAAGTCACAATGGGACCCTAGATTTCTGGAAGCACACACCCTTTGAAACAGCCCCAGGGTCAGACAAGCATGTCAGCAGGTGAATCAGGGTCGTGGAAGCTAAAGGGAATCTGGCAGGAATCTCCCTTCCCCTTCCAGGAAAGACTCTAATTTTTAAAGAAATTGTTTATGTATCAAGGCCTGCTGTTTTCACCAGGGACTCAGTTAGACTTACTTTACTGAGTTGACATAACCCTGAGCGACCTCAGTTCTCTGTCTGAGGCATCCAGTATTGGAGGGAGCTGCCCCCACAGGTTGTAAATCAAGTTCAGAGAGCTTCCCGGCTTCCCTCCAACTTTGAGGTGGATTCTAGGGCCTCCCAGCAGCTCACACGGGCTAGAGTTTGGCTTTTGTAGTAAGGACATGCTCCTGGATGACAATGTAATGTATGTCACGTCTGGGTACTGCCCTGACAATAAAAACTCTGGGCAAGCCTCCAAAGTGTGCCCCAGATATGAGCTGTCACCCCCAGATGGCCTCTCATCTCTCTCCACCCCGACTTGATGCCAACTGGGGGAAAAAGCCAGGAAATATAGTGCCTATAGCAAATGAAAGCTATAAAGGATGTGAAACAGGGCCACAAATGGAACTGTAAACAACATGAATGAAGTATGATTACCTATGATAACAAAAGTATGATAATATTATTATATGCCAATCACAAAAGACACACCTGTACGAAAGAGGCACAGATGATTCAGAAGCAAAAGGATGCCTACCAAATGAGGAAAAAGAAGAAGATAGCAGAAGGCACAAGGCTGCTAAACAATGTGCCTGGACACACGGTTACCTGATAAATGCTAGAGGGTATGTCCGCTTCAGTACTCATAAAGATTTATGTGCCTATTAACATACCGATGAACTTTAAATACGCAAGGAGAAATTGATAGGAGTGTGGCATTATGGGAGATTGAACATGCCCATGTCACCTTTTAATTAATAAAATAACTACAAAAGCAAGGAGCATCTGGATGACATTGCTAATAAAGCAGGATTAATATGTTTATGAGACTCACATCCTACCAGTTAGGATCTACCTCTCCTTCAAGACCAGGTATAATGCTACACACAAAAGTACTTCTCCCTGTACCACGCTCCCCTGCACCCAGGCCCTGGTTTTCTCTGAGTGAATCTGGGGAGCCATCAATGATTCCTGAGAGACTGCCAACTCAGTCGTTTTGGGACTCTACAAAGTAAAAGAGGAAGCGATATAGCCCTTAATTTGCTTCCATTCTAGCTGGGAAGATAAGGTTTGCAACCTGGAGAACACAGCAACTGGTCCATCTGGAGGGGAACATAAATTATATGGGCTGGAGAATGAAAACCTCTGCCCAGACATTTCTTGGGCACCACTGCTATGTACTGGCACTGGACATGCCACAGGCGGACCTCAGGGATACACTGAGCAAGAGACCGTCTGCTCTCTGAGGGCTCTTAGGCGCTGGCACAGCTTCCCAGCAACTTACTAAAAGCCAGGACATAGTGTGGCAAGAGCCACGGGGAACCTCAGAGGGCTGCAGACAAGAGCTGGCCTCAGAAGGGTGGGTTGGTACGTGGCAGGGACAGTGCTCCAGCCAAAGAAGGGACACAGGCAAAGATTGGGAACTGGGATGAGCACAATGCTGTCGTTCACAACTCCAAGTAGAGCTGAAGTTGCCTGCTTTCAACTCACTGGGAAGGTCAGACATTTGGATTCTCTTGTTTCTGGGTACAGCCATGCTCTCGCCATCATGGGGATCCCAGTTCACCTCCTGCTCACCTGCTCAAAGACGACTGTGCAGAACGGGGTGTCTTTAACATCCCCACATTCTGCTCTTCTTCCAAGAATCTTCACCACCCTTCACGTCAGTCACATAGTGCTTTAGATGTTTGTGCTCCAGGCACACTTTCAAAACATGAAATTTTTGGTGACACACTCAATGGGATGAAAAGATTCAGAACATCTGTGACCATGCTGGTGGCTGAGAGTGGAGTTGTGTGGGTGCCTCTGGCCCTGAGCCCAGCTCCTTAGGGCCACTGTTCAGCCAGAACCTCAGGCCTCAGAGAGGAGCCTCCTTTGCCCCTTATATCTTCTTGGCTGCTTTTGAGGGAGCAAGAGGGGCCCCTGTGCTCCCCATCAGGTGGCGGTGCCTCGAGGGCAAGGACCGTGATGCCATTGTCTGGGCCCCCCCTCGAGGGGCCATCTGGCCTGTATTCTCCCACACTCTCTGGCACGGTTTCATCCAGAGCTCCCTGACATTTTGGCGAAAATGACCTAGCATTGCAGCTTGCCGACCAGGAAGGCTGGAACATTAGCTTTATGGAATGTTAGAGATCCTCTGGCCCAGCGTTTTTCAACCACCAGTCCGTGAACAGGCCCAGGGCCAGAGCAGTTTCTACCAGTCTGCAGAGCCAACTGCATCCCAATTTCTTTCCTCTTAAACATTCCAGCCTCCACAGACATAGCAGGGAGTCTGGCTGGGACTTCCATGGGGTTGGGCACTTGGGTGGCATTGTAGTCTCAGTGTTGAGTCCAAAGCCTGTCCTCTTCCTCCAGCATGTTGAGGAGCCTGTGGAAGCCATCCATCCTTCTGTCCGGCCTACAGCTCCAGTGCAGGTCAAGGTCTATCTCACTGGCAGGTGTACAAAGGCTGCTCCCTCTTACCTGCTACGCTCTCTCCCCTTGTCTGCCGGACAAACTCCTACTCACCCAGAATCACCTCCTGTTGGAAGCTTCTCTTGACCAGCCTTCCTTCTCTGAAGCTCAGTTGGGTGACCCTGTTCCAAGAAGCCCCATACGCTACCCACCCTTCTCACGGCACACGCTCACACACATACACCTACACACACTCAGTCTCTGTGACTGTGTAGATCTAGCAGCTTCTCTGTCTTCTCCAGCAGATTGTGACCTCCCTGAGGGTGGCAGGTTGCACTCCTTGCCACTGCCTTCTCAGGGCCTGGCACAATGCCTGGCATCTAGTAGGTGCCCGGTAAATGGTCACAGAGCAAATGAGCTGGTGGATAGAGGGATGGTTGAAAAGGGGTCTGGACCTTGTGATTTATGCTTTAATGGAATGGGGGTGAGGGCAAGAGTTTCTGGCTAAGATCCACTCAGGATGGTGTGTCCACCGTTTTTGCTCTACCCTGTGCTAGACAAGAAACGTATCCTGCATCGACATTAAAAGATTTGAGGACCATCCATTTGTTATTTCTTCCACTTTGTCCTCCTTGTGATGGCATGATGGCAGCAAGAGGGCCAAGGGGAGAACTCAGGTTCCACTCCACTCCTTAGTGTCTTGGGCCCGGAAGTGGCTGCAGCTCTCTTGAGGACTATGGTCTCAGTATCCAGAGCAGTGCAGTGTGTGTGTGTGTGTGTGTGTGCGCGCGCACGCACATGCGGATGGCAAGGTGTGTGGAGCATGGAGAGGATCTCAGGTGGTTCTATTCTTCCAAGATGGCTACAGGCTGCTGTCAGCCTTTAAGCACCCTCCCTGCTGTCCAGTCCACGGACAGTTGTTTCATCCACTGAACCACCTCTCGCCCCTGGCAGAGAGCCGCTGATGGAGGCTCAGGGTGCAGATCACAGACAATGAACACACACATGGGTATTTACACACTCGTTCACAGGCATACCCAGGCACATACCCTTACACTCACTCATATGCTCACATGCAAATGTGCACACTCACATACATACACACTTTTTGTTTCTAATCATTTGAAATCAAATAGGGATCAAAGCACAGGGTCAGAATCCCAGTGATTCCTGAGTGTAGTATTCCCTGGTGTAGTTGGGCCAGGAACAGAGCAGAACATTCTACCTCTTGCTTGCAGTGACCTGACCCCTGGCTGAGGGGCTCAGGGGACACCAGACTCTCATCACAGTACCCCCTCACCTGCTGCGCATGCCTCCACAGTGCTGGCAGAAATGACCCCATGGAGGACATAGATTAAGGAGCATTATCATTTTGGTTTCTTTATAGCTGTATTGAGGTATAACTTACACACCATTATAGTCACTGGCAACGTTGTCAATGATTTCTGCAAGCTCATAGTGTCTGCAGTCATCACCACAGCCAGTTTTAGAAGACTCCCATCACTCCATCAAGTGTCCCAGGCTGAGCACATTTCTCTCTCTTCTTAGTTTATTGAGCATTTTCATCACTAATGGGAGCACCCAGTTGGGGGACAGCAATGAAATTCTTAGTCATTTATACTTTAGTGTGGGTCAATCTAATGTATGCTTTTATAAGTCTATTTAATTCTTTAAGCAACTACTTAGTACTGTTTCTACCATCAGCAAGGTTGGTGATAGACCAATGTCCCCTGGGCCCCTCAGCCAGGAATTGGGCTATTCTCTGGTGACTCTTCCTTGACCCAGGTGAGAGGTAGGACATCCTTCTCTGTTCCTGGATACAGCTATTCCAGGGAATCCCACACTTGGGAACAGAGATAGGTACTAAGAACCCATTCCCAAAGAGCTTTGTAGACACAATACAGTAGTCACACAATCACCATGATGCATTTTGGAAGGCAGTTAGTGGGTTGATAAAGGTGCAAAATGACAGGGTGCTGTGAAGTCTAGAGGGTGGGATGCTCTTTTCAGGGCAGGGAGAAGGCAGTGGAGTGTGAGAGACCCTGGGTGGGTGCTGGGAATCAGGGCCAAAAAGTGAGGAAGGGGGGCCAGGAACAGTGATAGGGATGCCAAACCCACCGGGACATTGTGGGGAGGGCTGCTGTCCCAGAGCTCCTGCTATGGGGCCAGCCAGCCCAGACACTTCTCCCACTTCCTCAGGGGTCTTAGATGTCCCCTGGCTACTCTGGTGGACAGCAATGCCTATTCAAGAAAAGGCAGGGCAGAAGACTTACCAAAACCAGGCCAAGACAAGATTCATCTCTAGCCATTGTCACAGGGGAGTGTGGACCAGGCTTCCTTTGAGTATGACCTGACAAGACCCACTGCCATGGCCCCAGGGTAGCCCCAGCCACACAAGCCAATTCCCGCCTCTTTCTTCCTTCAGTTCTCTCTCCTTCCAGGACTTGGTTCCATCTCATTTTATTTTTTCTGCTATCCATTGCCCCCACCCCTGCTCTCATTTCCTCTTTCCACAGTGCAAGGGAATTTCGGCTGGAACAGCCCATAGCGTGTGGTGGGCCTGGGGGGGCATCCAGAGGTCGCTGGAGCTGGGAGGGCCCCAGACGGGGACGGAGCAATGTGTCACTGCCAGGGCTTGGCAGGGGCTGCAGCCCTGGGGGGTTGGGAGCAAGGGAGGCCTGGGAGGTGGGAGGTAGAGGGCAATCAGGAGGCCTGAAGTCTGCCAGAAAAGAGGACCTGAGGTGGGGTGAGAAGGCCATTTGAGCTTGGAAGGGAGATCCTTGTTGGCCATTTCCTGTCCAAGCTACAGGGTCTTTGGTGGGGTCTCCTGGCTTGAGAGGTACCACCCTAGCCAAGAATTCTTCTTTCTTTTTTTTTCTTTCACTAAATTAAATAATAGAGGGACTGTGTCTATCTCTATTTCCATATAGCCAAGTCTGAGCCTCGGCTGATCCTGGAAGCCAACCAGGTATGTGGAAAGAGGAAAAAGAAACAGCCAAAGAAAATGAAGCGATGCCTTGAAGGCCAGATGGAGGCTGTGGGCAGGGATCTGCAGGAGGCCCTGGACCAGGGGGCCAAGGAAGGGGGGGTTCTGTCTAGCCTCTGATCAGAGGGTGAAGGAAAGTTGGGGGTGGGTCTCCCTACAGTGGGCTGCTGGGGGATCGTCTGCAGGAGGTTAGAGCCAGAACTAGGGCAGCCAATGCATGAATGATCCTTCCTGTACGGAGATCTCTAAGGCTCCTTAAGTGGCTTACAGGCAACGAGACATCTCCAGGTTTGGCGGAGAGCGGGAGGGAGAAGGTGGTGGACCCACCCGGTGGGAAGACAGGGTCATTCAGTGTTTGAACCTGCTCCCATCTTGTGTCCCTGCTCATTATAGACTAGAGTTCACTTTTGGCCCACAGCTCCTTTCTCTTACCTCCCCTCACTCCTGCCTCCCCATGCTGGCTGAGTCTTCCCCTGAGGAACACTAGGCCTGGTCTAAAGAAGGAAAAATGGTGGTGCCATTTGACCTGCCCTATTGACCTTTCTTGAAGAGGAGAAAACACACATACATAGCTTCTTTGCTTTACTCGTTGCTCCCATCTGTCCCTTTCTCTCTATGCCTGCTGCCTCTGGCTGGGGTGGGAGTCCTGATGTACGCACTCCAGGCCCCCTCAGAGACATGCTCCAGATCACAGCCAAGTTATCTACCTCTCCTCAGATACCAACCCCTGCCTTGCATTAAAATCCATCAATGTTTTTCCTCAGCTCTCATAATAGAGGTCAAGTTCGCAAGTATGTCCCCAAATGTCCTACCTGACCGGACACTCTCCTATCACTCTAGCATCATGTCCCGACACTCCCACTTTACGTACATTCTTGTACCCACTTTGTACCATTTGTAACTCCATGAGTGTTCTGCACTCTCCCTGTGTCCATACTGGCTGTCCCCTCTGCCAGGACAATACCCTCTGCCATGCACCTGCTTAAAGCCTCTTGTCCCAGCACCAAGGACAGCGCCTGGCACCAAGCAGGTGCCAATAAATAATGATGAACAAATGAGTATTTCAGACTCTGCCCTCCCTCCTTTCCCTCAAGCCGGGTAGACACCTCTATCTGGGTTAGGCTTCCCTAGCTTTTATCATGTTATAGTGAAATAGCCTGACTATTTATGCAAATGATAGGATTTTAAGATCTTTATTGTTGCACTTTTTCATTTCAGTATTTTCATCCCATGACTTTCTCCCATTTTACTTGTATTATAAAGCATGCATGCTTCCCGAAAAGGCTGTTTCAGTAGAACAGCAGAAATAGACTTTTGGTAGTTTCAAGCATAGACCCTGAGAGGAGGGAATAAATGATGAGTCTAGATAAGATCCCCCAGATTCAGGCAAAGGGAGAGAAAGGGAGACATGAAGAGATGGGTGGGGCTGGACAGGAAAGAAGGCATTATACTCAGAGATACCATGTATCCAGGGCTGGTATCAGCATCTGGAAATCCCTGGCCTCTCTTTGGTAGGTATCTTTCATTACCAATAGCAGAAAGCCATGTGGAAGCCAAGTTGGTACAACCCCAAACTCCTGATCTCCACTTGAAAGAGTCCCCTAGGTGTCCTCCCTAAGATCCCAACAGCACTTGCTATGGGCAGCAGCCAGAATGTTGGTTATTGACTATCCAGAGAAAAATAAGCTCTTCTCAATGTTTTGTGTCCACTCAATCCCCATCCAGCTCCTCCAGAGTGGAACCCCACCAGCACTGCAATATTCCAGGGATATAGCGATCTGAAGGGGAAGGTAGGGATGGGATGCTGAGGAGGGAAGCACTCCCCATGCCTGTTTCCCACTTGACAGTACAGAGCCCACGCAAGATTTTCCTCAATACAGGACAGTAGAGAAAAATGCACCTCCCTGTTATGCCCACATCTTTTCCACACCCCTAGGCCAGCCGCATCTCCAGCTCTCAGCACACTCCCTGGCACGTTGTAGGTTCTCAGTAAATCTGAAGCAGATATTGTCCTCCCTCCCTTACTAACAGAATCTCAAATCTGTTCAGGGAAGTGATGGAACTCACTGAAATTATTCAGCTTCCTAGAATCCCTTGTGGGTAGGGTGGCATTAAGACAGTGTTCTGGATAATAAAATATAAGTGAGACAATAAGATATAATATATAAAATATATAGTGGGTAGGGCTTCTGGGAAAGCTTGTTGAAGGGGCAGACTCAGCCGATACACTCCTTTTCAGCTTTTGTCCTTCATCCTTCACCTTTCATCTCTCTCCTGGCCTGGAACATTGACATGACATTCAGAGGTACAGGAATCAGTATGCAGCAATGAGGAAAAATTTCATACACCGAAGATAGCAAAGCAGAATGGTAGAAAAAGCATGGGTCTCTCTAATGGCAGAGTAGAAGGTGGATTACCTGTCTTTCGACTTCGTGGTAGTGAGTGTGTCAGTTAGCAACCGTGCTGCATAATAAATCATCCCAAAAGTCCATGGTTTAAAACAACAATCATTCATTCTTAATCCTGCACCTGAAGATCAGCTGGTCTTGGCTTCAAGCTCTAGACTGGGTCGGCTCCATGTGTTTTTCATCCTCCCAGGTCTAGCACCTGCCCAGAGCATGTCCTTCCAGTAGTGACAGTAGAATGCCAAGAGGGTAAGATCAACTGTGCGAGCACATTTCAAGTCTCTGTCTGCATCACATCTGCAAACATCCTACTAGCCAAAGCAAGTGACACAGAGAAGCCCACACAGTTGAGGGCTGGCAAAGTATACTCTACCTCTAATGGGAGGGACCACAAATTCACATGGCAAAGGGCATAAAGAGGAGCCAGTAGTTAGAAAATACTTACTAGGTAAATAAATGTTGGGTGCCTCTTATGGGTCAGGCACCATGTTAGGTGCTTTGTGTTCATTAATCTTCTCATTTAACCTTTGCAACAACTCTTATCAAGCAAGTCTTACTAAATTTACTTTGCACATTTAAAAAACCTACTGCTCAAAGAGGTTAAGTAATATATCACTTGTGAAAGGGAAGGGCAGGATCTCAACACTGACTCTGGCTGCTCCAAAGCTTATTTTCGCCCATTACGTCATGGGTCCTTACTTTTTTCCTAGAGTCTTCTGGGAAAGAGTAGGTATTTGACTTGGGAAACCACACTGGAAAGAATATCAACTTGGTATCTTGTCACACTGTATCTGACTGCAGGCCAAGAAGGCTCCAAGGTATGGGTGGAAAATTAGCAGAGAAAGGCCCTGAGAATCCAGACTCTCAGTTGCAAGAAACAGAAACTTAATCTGGCTGGTTAAGCAGAGAAAGGCTATTCAGTATTTCCCAGAATTACCCAGAGGATGAAAAGACAGGCTCAGAAGACATGTGGGTTCAGGGAAGGCTGAAAAGCCAGAGCGCACCCCAAAGCATGGGGTCCTAACACCTGATGGTCCTGCTGCAGCCACCACCAGAAAAACCCTTCCCTTCCCTGAGTTTAAAGTCCAGGTAGGTGCCTCCAACTGGCCCAGGCTGGATCAAGCGCCCATGTCCCAACTACACAGAAAGTATCTGGTTCCCATAACTGTAGAGAGAGATGAGATCTGCCTTCTCTAGGACTCATTCAGTTAGGGATTCCTCCAAGCTCAGTGAAAAGGTTCAGAGGCTAGGAAGCAAAAACACAACAAAACAACCAGGCTCAGCCAGCAATCAGCAGCAAGTGTGGTCAGTGAGTGTGTGAAGAAAAGAAGAAAAGGAGAAAAGGGAGCCTGCCAGCCCACCCCCGCCCCCGGCTTCCCACCCCTGTTAATACCCTCTGGGGCGGGGATGGGCAGTGGTAAGGCAGTGGGGCACAGAGCTAGAGCCTGAGCATCCTGGTTTCTGGTCCTCACCCCTGCTGCAGGGGTCCACTGATGCTCACCAGGAGGCTGATGATCTTTCTGCCCTCAATGGCTTCCTGGCCTGGAACATCCGGAGAACAGGGAACTAGTGGAGGACGGCATAAGGCAAGTGATGGGTCTCAGACTTCAAGAGTTATTAAGACCATGGAGAAGGGATGGGAATTTCAGGGAGGGCTTAGCACTGAGCTGGGTCTTGGAAGAAAGTAGATGTTTCAGAATAAGGGTATGAGGGAGGGCATTTTGCTGTGAGGAGGGCTGTGGGCAAGAGGAGCTCCCTGTCCTGCTGAGATGAGCCAGTGCATCCCCTGGTTGACCAGCTTCCTCCAGGGCCAGGGTGCAGGGAGTATGAGGTGGGCTGTGTTCAGACCTGAGCCCTGCTAACCATAAAGCCATAGTTAGAAGACCTCTGGGTATGAGAAAGATCATGGACTTCAGATCTGGTCCTGCCTCTTCTCACTTAGAGCAAGTTACTTCACATCTCTGAGACTCAATGGCCCCATCTTTTTTTTTTTTTTTTTACTTTTTTAATGTTTATTTATTTTTGAGAGTAAGAGAGAGACAGAGTGTACGTGGGGGAGGGGCAGAGAGAGAGGGAGAGACAGAATTCAAAGCAGGCTCCAGGCTCCAAGCTGTCAGCACAGAACCTGACACGGGGCTCAAACTCACAAACCATGAGATCATGACCTGAGCCAAAGTTGGACACTTAACTGACTGAGCCACCCAGGTGCCCTTCAATGGCCCCATCTTTAAGGTAAGCATCAGCGTAGAGCCTCTGTCTTAGGTCTGCTGGGAGGACCGCAATGAGGTACCACATGTTAAATGCTGAGAACAATGTTTGCACAGAAAAGCACAATTGAAGGGTTTGTCGTGCTGCTGCTGGTAGTGATGACGGCAACAATGATGGTGGCAAGATACATGGCAGGGGCCCTAAAAACCTGTTCCTTCCCTCTTTCCCTGATGTCAGTGCCCTCGCTCCCTCCCCAGGTGCACATTGTCCTCAGGGCTGCCCCTCACCAGGAGAGGGACTTGCTCAGGTCCCGGCCATCCATCAGATCTCTCAGATATGATGAAGTGCATGTGGAGAGACTAGAAAAAGGATGTGTACCCTTTTCCTCGCCTGCCATATGTTCTACAAAGCCCAGTAGAGGCCCAGCTCACTGGTCTCCCCTGGAACCGGGCCCAGTGCTCTATATTCGGGGCTGAGGTCTAATCCCTCTTTGTGAGTCTACTCTTCATAGACTGGAAGCTCCCCAGAGAAGGGCGACATGCCTATTACCTGGCTGGGCCTGGGGCCAAGGGTGGAGATTGGTCCTCAAACAGTGATGGGCCCTGACTCAGCTTACCGAGTATGGTCTCACTTCCCCACTTGCTTCCTCTCCTCCTCCATGAACCCCCATGGGAGAAAGTGGCAGGGAACTTGGGGTAGGAAGGGACATACTGGGTCTCATCCTTCCACAGAGGCTTACAGGGGTTTCAGGAGCCCTTGGCCTCCAAAAGTGCCAGAGCTGGGTTGGCTTGACAACCCGAGCCAGCCTCTGGGAAGATGCCCCTGCTCTGACACCCTCTAGGCAGGCACAGCTCATACCCTGAGTTCCTGGGGTCAGGCTCTGGCCACTTAGCACCCTTCACCCCTGCAGATCCAGGCCCTGGGCCGCTCCATCTCCTCTCTCAGCCCTACGACTAAGCAGCCTGGGATAGCCCCAGCCACCCTCCCCGCCTCCCCATCCCTAGCACAGAAGCCCTGTCAGGGATCATTGCAAAGCACCACGTGGAGATCTAATCTGGGGCGGGGGCGCAGAGCCGAGGCGGGGTGGAGGGGTCGACGAGAGGAGGAAATTAATGATTAAATAATGGGTTCCAAATGTAGCGGCTCCAAGTGAAATCCCCAGCCACAAGCCGGCGGGCTGCACGCTCTCGGCCCTGCTCCAGGAGCCCTGAGGAGGCCCGCGCAAGTAGTAGAGATGCTGGTGGCTGTCTGCGTCCCACTCCCCAGGCCCAGTCAAATGGTTCTGGCCCGGATGCAGGGTCAGCAGGGTGCCTGTGGGGCCCAGGTGATTCCTGATGATAGGCGGGAGCCCTGCCACTTGGGGCTCCCCTGCTGGAGGTGGGGGCTTGCAGGGGGCATTGCAGAGGAGGCCGGGGCAGACAGGAGGAAGTCTTGAGGGGCAGCCTGGGCAGGGCTGCAACCTTTCTTGTTCTCTATGCCTGGTCCCCCTCCCACACACCCCCCATTTCATCCAGCCCATCATTGTCCTGGCTACCCTGAGCCTTAGCTCTTCCTAGAGGAAGCCCTTGCAAGGAACCCACGGAGAGGGGAAGGCACCCCCCAGACTGCCACTCCCACCCTAAACCTTCCCCATGATTGTACCTCTCTTTCTATGCCCGACTAGCGTGCTCCCCGCTTATGTGCGGCAGACAGTCACCATGCCGAAACTCTGGTCGTATCTAGAGCAAATTTCATCACATTGTGCCTCAGTTTCCCTTTGAAGACTAGGGCTAAGATTCCCCTTTAACACTCTCCTGGGAACTAGGACCCTCTTGTATGTTTTTCTCTCTGACCAGTACAAACCCCTCATGGTCAGGGAAGGTGCGTGAGCCAGCACCTTGCCCTGGATCTCTGGCTTTCTGCCGCCCCGTGCCCTCACCACACCTCCTGCCTGCTGGGGGAGGGCCCAGGCCTAGGAAGCCCGGGACAAGCATCTTGGCCCCCGGGCTCCTTTTCCCCTCCTCTGGAAGCCTGCTTGGAGCCTGAAATTTTCCACACTGAGCCTTTGGCTGCAGACGCTGGAACTTTTGCAATTTCCTGACTTGAAAACTGCTCCCCCACTCCTACGCCCTCCACCACATCCCCACAGGTCTTGTGGGGTGGTCACCTCAGCAGGGGCTCGGAGCCCAGACTGTTGGGAGCACAAGCTGAGGTCTTCAACCGTGACATTGAAAAGTGCACTCTTTGGCTGGAGCACCTATGCCATTGTCTGCCATCATCTGCCTGTCTCACCGAGGGCCTCTGGGAGAATGATGGGCTTCAAGGCCCAGTAGAATGGAGACCAGTAGGGCAAGAAGGAAAATCAGTCTCCAGGTAAATGGGCTAGAATGATGGGAACTGTTTCTGTGCATAACTCCAACTAGAGAGAGCAGGTCTTACTCTGGAGTTTGGAGCCAATGCCACCCTCCAGGACCAGCTGGGGGAATGCTGAGAAGTGTCCGGGCCTGGTAAGGTGGGACATGTAGCCTTGAAGAGCACCGGGTTGAGAGCCTGCACACAGGCCACACCTGAGGCAAACTGGAAGCCAGGAGGAGCCCAACTCGGCCCCAGCAGGCTCATACTGCCCACATGGTCACAAGCAGCCCTTGCCTGCTTCAGAGTGCCACTTGTGGCCAGGAGAAAGCTGCCAAGCTGCCCGGCACCCTGCAGGGGCCGGCAGGTAAGAGCCAAGAGGGAACACTTACACGCTTTGCCCCACAGTTCAGGACCTGTCTTTTGTCCACCCCCGCGGCTCTCCAGAGCGTTTTCTGTATCATCTAGGGGCTGAGGCCTGCCATGGACTTTGTGTCACACCCCGCCACACTCTGGGGCACCGATCGTGGGTCACTTTTATGGACTTCCATTCTCTACTACTCTGGAAAGGCAGGCCAAATAAACACCAAGCCGAATAAGCCTGAGGCCTTCCTCTCCCCGGGTCCCCCACACCACCTCATCCAAGATCCACACACCGTCCGGGATTGCGCGTGCAGAAGAATTTTAATAAAAACAAGCAATTCAGAAGGTCTGGCGGGGCAGGCAGGCTGGCCGTGTAGACTCAGTGCTATTCCTGGCCTGGGAGGCCAGGAGGCTCTCCTAGGAACAGGAGCTCCCAAGACAAATACAGAGCAACAAGCAGGCTTTGTCTTCTCCCTTTGAAGATGGAGTGTCCAGGCTGGGCCTTGGCCACACAGGAGGAGAGGGGAGGGCTTAGAAGAGAGGGGGCCAACGTGGGGGTAGTCAGTCTGACAGTCGTGGGCTTTGGGGGCTCCAATCCTTTGGGAAGCTCCCCAAGGATGGGCATTTAAGAGTAGGTATACGTAAGCTTAAGAGGAAGACATTTTTCTTGGCTTTGCTGTCTGTCTGGTCTCACATTGTCACCTCACTGAACACCCCCGGATACACACTACTCATTCAGGTGCCTGCTGTCCCCAACATGAAAGTCAGTCACTGAAGGCCCCAAGCCATGGCACAGATGGGGTGAAAACAAAAATTAAAAACAAAACTGAAAACTTCTAATCCCTCAGTTCTGTGGAGATGGATTTTTTCCAAAAGGAATTTAATTAAAGACAGAAAAAGACCAATAGAAACCAAAAAATCACACACACATGTGAAAAGTGCCATGACGGCCCTGGAGTCCTGGCCTAAGAGGTGGGAAGTCTGGGCACAGAGTTCTGGGGCCCCCAGAAGCTGAGCCTCTGGGAACCAACCTTGTCTGCAGCAGGTTCAGAAGGCCCCAGGGGCACCCAGCCCTTCACAGGGTGTGAGCAGGGCAGTCCAAGGGCCCCAGACACAGAAACTCAGATCTTGGCGGCTGCCCTCAAAGCAGCCAGACTCAGTAGTCAGAACCCAGAGCTCACACCTTGGGACACAGCTGCTCGCTGCCCATTTCGGGGCAATGAGGGTTGACGCTCCCTGGTACTGAACAAAGCCCATTCCGGAGAAGCAGCTAACCTTTCTCTTAGGTGTATCTCTCTCTTTTTAGCAAAAATGGGTCCATTTTTGTGATTTTTATACTTAATAAAATTTTCTTTGTCCAAATCAGTCCAGCACATCGTGATCAGTAACTCCCCCTACCCCTTTAATGCAACCGGCACATCAAGGCTTTGGACATGGTTCAGGCTTCTCCCTGAAAACCCACAAGCCACCTTTACTCCCTTTCTGACCCGATCCCAGTCTTTGGATTTTGACATGTGGTTTGTCTCCTTCCAAAGCCCTCACCTCACCCCTCAAGCTATTGTTCACTCAGGCTGGTGGCTTCTTCTTGTAACCAGGATGCATGGTTCCTGCTGCCCCTGCCCTAAGGAGATGCCTGCCCTTATTTAGCCTGCCCCTGGGATCTTGCATCTGGGCACGGCTTCTTCCAGGCAGTCCTCTTCCAGGTTTACGAGGGCCAAAAAGGGAGATTTAATGAATGAATAAATACCTGAATGGTGAATGGTAAACTCCTATTCTGTCTTCACACTTCAGGGCCTTTCCGAAATGCCTAGGCAGATTCCCTCACTCCATATTAACCCCTCCTTCATCACTCTTGTCACATCAGTGTTTCATACTGCATTATCGGTTAAACCAATACTGCATGCCTGTCGTCTCCAGGCCTTGCTTACCTTTGCATCCTCCTAACACTTGGGACAACACCTAGCATGTGCAGATGCTCAGTTAACATCAGCGGAATTGGGGACTGTGTTGTAACTGGGTTTTCTCAGTCTGAGCAGTGATCCTCGTTTCCACCTTCCGCATCCACCCGTCTGTGCCCCTCACATTGAAGCTCAAGCTCTTTCTCTTCCCTTTTGTCATCACAATCATACAAGATTCTCCTGGCAGCAAAACTCTCAGGAGTCCAGGCCGTCAAGACCTCTGATCTCTATGAGCTTTTCAAGGGCAGTGGCCTTCCATTTTTGTCCTGGTGTCTCTGTCACAGGATCATGCCTGGCATTCGGTAAATAACTGTGGGGCAAACAGATGGAGAAGGACTGACTGAACAACTACTTTCCTCAGAGCTTCTGGAAACTTCCCTGGCTATATCACAGTGCCAATTCATCAGGGTTCCTCTCTCTCTCACTTTCTTAATTTCTTCTTCCTCATCAGAATTAAACCCGAAAGATTATTCTGTCCCTCTCCCCCACCTGCCCCATTGCTTTATCGACATTCTGGAAGACGACTCTTGTGTCCTCTATCCTCTTCCCATATTCCCCACACAGAAGGCACCTTGGGCTCAGCTTGGTATCCGTCAGGCCAGGGCATGATACAGTGACAAATGACCCTCTAGTGGCAGTGACTTGAGTCTGGGTGACTCTCCAGGGCAGGAAGGCTCTTCCTTCCGTGTAATGTCTTAATGTTGCTTCTCAGCACCACCAGGTGCTGCCATAGCCGCCACACTGGGAGAGAGGTGCAGAGGTGAGCACGGCCAGTTTAATCTTTCCACCACAAAGGGGTGCACACCAGTCCCGTGCTCACATTGCACTGGCCAAAGCAAGTCACATGACCAGTCAATTTCTAGGGAATGGGGAACTACAACCCCCCATGTCCCTAGAAGGCAAGAGACCAGATATTGGGAAACTATGGTGATCCCACCCACAGCAGAGTTGGGGTCAAACCCTCCCCAGCTGGGGCTGGGAGAGGTTCCATCTATGGCCAAGGAGAGATGAGAAACAGAACAATGGCAATCACCCCACCCTAGATCTGAACTCGGTCACTCTAATTACCATACCAGTCACTTCCTGTGATTTCTGCCAGGGTTCGCCAGGAGCCCTGAGTAACCACAGCTTCACAGTCAGCACCAGGGGAAACTTTGTCAAACTTCTCAGGCCAGTGGTTTTCAACTGAGGTCTGTGGGATTGGGGTCTGGGACCTGAGGCCCGAGCTCCTTCCCTTGGGACCTCTCCTCCAAACCTTGCCTCAGCTGAGGGGCTGTTGGCAGAAAACCACTGCAAGAAGGCAGTTAGCTGAGCTGGGTCACCTACCACAGCTCTGCCCCTGCCTCAGCCCTTCCCAACCTCTGCCTCCCCTCCCTCCACTCCCATGCCCACTACCCCTTCATCTATGAATGCCTCTTCCCTTCTGGTTTTCTTGGCCAGACCCTGTAGCCCAAGTTCCTGAGGTGCAGTCTAGTGGCAGGGCCAGAGAGAGAAGGCTTGATCTCTGGTTTCAAAATAAGGAGGAGGAGGAGGGGGAGGCTATGGAGGAGGAGAATAAGGAAATAAATAATATAATTTCTAGGGATGATAAGAGGTCATAGTGGTGTTGAGGAGGACTTGATTCAGGGCTCCTGTAAAGTGTTGGAATCAGTGCATAGACCTAAGGGATGGTAGGGAACCAGAGTAGCCAGGGTAAGGAACATGGAAGGAAAGATCAGTCTTTACCAAGGAGAAGGGCCTTTTCTGCCTCTCACCCCAGGGATTTGAGGGTTGGGGGGCCAACACTGCCTTATTAAATTGATTTTCAATAATGTCCTTTCTTGGTGCTTAGCCTGAATTCACGTACTTCCTACCTAGTTTAAATCTCTGGGTTCAGTGGACAGAGTTGCCAGGGACAATTCTTCAAAAGCCCGACAACCCTCTTCTTTCCATGCTGCTCCCTGTCTTCCTCCCACAGTGCTTATCATTATAGAGTTTGAACCTTTCTGCAGAATTTCCACTTGCTTCCCTGGACAGGCTGGGTGAGAGCTGCTGGAAGTCCTGTCTCTGGGGCAGATAGGAAGACATCTCAGCCAAATGCTGGCCTCAAGACATGACTTTCTGGGGCTTTCTGGTCTTGCTCCCATCTCCTTGATTAATTCTGACACATCTAAAACCTGCTCCAGGGCCAGAACCTCAGTTCTAGCTTAGCTGCGTGCAGATGGGGTGTTTATTGGAAGAAGTGTGCTGTTCATACAATCCCAGCCTGCAGAAGGGGGAGGGCAGCAATGAAGGCTTGAAACACCCTCTACTCAGAACAATTCCCAGCCTCACTGGGCTCCCAGGCCTGTCCTGGAGGGACAGAGAGGAAAGAACCAGAGTGAGTCAGGGACAACTCAGAGGTAAAGACTGGGGTATTAGCAGAACAAATATTTGGGAAGTGCCTGACATAAGGGTCAGGACACTCAGGAGGCTAGGTCCTGCTATCTAGGCCCTAGGCTCCCAGAAGAGGCACTGGTGCCCACCCAGGGCATGGGGCTCTGGGTGCTACTAGCCTGAAGAAACCCCATGAGGTTGCAATAGTTAAAGTGAGGCCTACATGGGACGGAAGGTAGAATTGACATGCCCAGGTGGTGGCAGTATCCTTCAAGGTTCACTCTTTGTTTTTTGTTTTTTGTTTTTTGTTTTCTTAAGAGTAAATCTTTCCCTTTTTCTCAACCGATGACCCGCAGCTTCACCTGTCTCAGCTTGGCTTTTTGAACCATTGTCTTGTCACTGACATCCATCAGTATTTTTCCAGGCTGGCCTCCACACCACTACGGCCTCCACTTCCCCCTGTCATTCATTTCTGGATGTTGTCCTCTTCATATGACTTTAGTAGTCGCCCCCCTTCCCCTCAGCCCATGATGAGAGTCCAACATCCTTCTTCTGACAAGACACACCATGAGCAGGCCATAGCTTACTTCTCCCTAATCTCCAAAGCCTCTTCATTAACCTACCATTTCCTCATTCTTGATGGGCAGAGGCTCAACCAGAGCTATGGATAGAGATAAAGGCCAGACTGGCCCTCCAGGAGCTGAGTGTGCTAGGAGAGACACAGACCACACACTTCCTAATTAGAGTCTCCCAGAAGCAGACCCTGAAACAAGGATTTGAGTCAAGTAGTTTATTTGAGACGTGCTTCCAGGAAATACCAGTACTGGAACAGGAACATGGAACAGGGAATAGAGGGTGGCCAATGAATGCCCTAACAAGACATCTATCACTATGGGCAACTAGGATTTAATTCTACTGGGGATTCTCTGGGGGCCAACATAAGATACCCACTCAGTTATTTTACCAAAGAGTGAGGGAGCTAAGTATGTATTGGTTGAGAACTGTTTTCAGGGAGTGTTAATACCCCCATACTTCTTGCCTGCTACACAGAGAACAAAGCAACTGGTAACCAGATAAACCCTGGAGGAAAATAAGCGTGAGTGCTGTTGGTTTGCAGTTGAACCAGAATGCACCAAAATGGAAAGAGCAAGAAGGTAAGGGAAACAACAGCATCAATGGCACAGTACAATGTACTATAAAGTTTGTTTAAAGGAATCAGAGGTCAGGAATGGCTCTTGTAGGAGTTAAATTGAGGTAGATTTTGAAGGTTGGGTAAGGTTTGAAAACCAGAAACAAGGAGAGGCATTCAAGGAAAGGGGAACAGCAAGAGTAAGTTTGTGGAAATGAAGCCATAGGAACAGTGGAGTCTTAGAAGAGCCATGGGCTGAGAAAATTTGTTAGGTGATGTACAAACTATGGAAGTTATGGGAAAGCCAGAGAATACATGAATGGAAACTGATGTGGTACTGTCTATGATAGGACCAAGGCAGGGTTTAGGAGAAATATGATGAGTAGAGGTACGGGTATGTTGAATTTGGGTTCTCTATGAGTCATCCAAGTGGAAATGTCTGGTTGGTGGTTGCACATATGGGCCTGAGCTGGAGTGAGGAGCCTGACCTAGAACTGGAAATTCAAGAATCACCTGCTTACAAATGGAAGTCAAAGCCATGGGATTGGGGTGACTATCATAAAAAGAAGGGAATAAAAGAAGGGTCAAACAGAATAAATATGAGGAAATTTGGGAAAATACATACACTTTGGAAATGGAAAAAAGGAAGAGATGTAAAGCAGAGAAAAATGAAGAATCGGCAGAACTTAAGCTAAAGGGGGAAGTACTTTAACAAGGAGTCGAGGAATAAAATGTTCTGCCAAAGACAAGGTGGACAAGGGCTATAGATGCAGCATTGGAGACCAAAGCAGAAGTGTTCTTGGGGTACAATAGGAGGGGAAGCCTGACAGTAAAGAGTCCTGAATAGGGTCATGGTCCACCAATCTTCCAAAACCCTCTGTTTTGTGATTAAGTTGAGAATTTGGGCATTAACTGAAGGGAAGCACAGATAATGGAAGGCATTTTTTTAAATATGGAAGGCGGTAGCATTTTATTATACATTAAATAGTATAATAAACATTTTAGCATTTATTATAATATCAATATAAATACTATTCTAATATATAATAATACATTTTAATATTATATATTATAATATTTTATATTATATATTTATATATATATTATATAATATTATATATATATTTTATATATATTATATAATATTTTTTATATATGTATGTATATATACATATATATGTATACACTTATATATATGTATGTATATATACATATATATAATGAGAGAAAGCCTGGACTGTGGCATCTATTAAATTTAGGCTTATGGCCTATCTATAAAACTTACTAGCTGTGTGACTTTGAAAAAATTACTTAACTTCTCTGAGGCTTTGATTTCTTATACATAAAAATGAGGATAATACTCATCTTAAAGATTGCTCTGGGAATTAAATGAGATAATGCTTATACAGTGTTCAGCAGAAAGCCTAAATTATCTTCAAAAACATTGTTTCTCTCTATTTGTTTCTTTTTCCACTATGTGAAAGACATTGGTTGGGTTGCCACCAAGATAAGAGGTTATATTATGGGTTTCATACCCATAGAGGTTTCTAAAACTCAGAAACTGAGAAGCTTGGGTTTTAATGCATAACTGGAAACAAGAGAGCAAACATAGCCCCTGAAAGTTAGGAAGTTGGAATTTATCAACCTTCATGATGCCAGGACCTTGGGATATATCCTTATTGCAAAAATAGAATAGAATAATATTCAACTACCTGCTTTCTGTCTATGATCTAGATGTGGAAAAAAATTAAGCTCTGAGAACATTTAACTATTCAACTGCTCTCATGCAAGTTTGGGCTTCATGTTTGCATTCTTTGTAAGACCTTCATAAAAAGAAGGCATCCCTGGCATATCCCTAGGATGTCTGACAGAAGCAAATACAAAAATTTTGAAGAACAAATACTCAGATTGCACTAGATGCCTATAAAGAAACCTTCTGAAGAGAAAACTCAGAAGGAAAAAATCTGTCATGAGCAAGAGTTAATAAGCAAAACAAGTAGTTGGATTATACTCCTAAGAATTCAGATAATAGAATTATCAGATATGTAGTGTGAAATAAACTGTTTAATTTCAAAGACAAAAATTAAATATATGATGAAAGAACAAAATGCTCCCTAAAAAAGATGAGATGAATTTGAAACAGAACTAAGTAGAACTTCTAAAAATGAAAATATAATAATCAAAATGAAAAACACAGTGGATGGGCATATGAAACACAGCTGAAAAGAGGATCAGTAAACTGGAAGACATTTCTGAATTGCAGTACCCAAAAATTGCAGGACATAAAGCAACACAGATGGGAAATATAAATGAGAGTTGAAGAAATATGGAAGATAGAATAAGAAAATATAACATGTTTCTAATCAAAGTTTCTGAATGGGAGAACAGAGAGTGAAAAAGAGGCTATATTTGAAGATAATGGCTAAGAACTTTCCAAGTTCTTGATGAAAGAACTCATATTCAAGAAATAACCACTTCAGGGGCACCTGGGTGGCTCAGTCGGTTAAGCTTTCGACTTTGGCTCAGGTCATGATCTCACGGCTTGTGAGTTCAAGCCCCATATTGGGCTTTGTGTTGACATCTAGGAGCCTGGAGCCTGCTTCGGATTCTGTGTCTCCCTCTCTCTCTCTCTGACCCTCCCCCACTCACGCTCTATCTCAAAAATACATAAACATTAAAAAAAAGTTTTTTTAAAATAACCACTTCAAACAGGAGACATAAAAATAAATCCATTATCTAGACATAGCACAGTGAAATTGCAGAACCCAAAAGATAATAAGGAGATATTAAAAGTAGCCAGAGAAAAAAGATTACTCACAAATCATCAACATTTAAATAGTCAGCAGACTTTCATCAGGAACACCAGAAGTCATCTGACAAGTGGAGCATCTTCAAAGTAATAAAAACCCTACAATTCATTCAGTGTCAACTACAATTCCACACCCAGTTATGATATAATTTAAAAATGAAACTTAAATATTTTCATAAATGAAGAGGGAGTATACTATAGGAGAGTGCATTTTAAGGGGAAAGAAATTGTACCTAGAGGTTAGCAATGGGATGGAAGAAACTATAATGAGCGAAGCAACTGATCAAAATGTAGGTAAATCTAAACAAGGATTGAATCTACAAAACAATAATTATTGTGATGGTTAACTTTGGGGTATTACATAAGTGGGAATGAAATATTGGAAAATAACATGTTAATAAGAGTTAGGGAGTGTTCGGTCTTTGTACTGTGTAGAAAAGAGTTGGGGCACCTGGGTGACCCAGTTAAATATCCGACTCTTGATTTTGGCTCAGGTCATGATCTCCTGGTTCATGAGTTCGAGCCCCACATCGGGCTCTGCACTGACAGTGCAGAGCCTGCTTGGGATTCTCTCTGTCCCTCCACTGTTCCCTGTGTCTATCTCTCTCAAAATAAATACATAAACTTAAAAAAACAGAAAAGAGTATATAGGTGGAGTAACTTTAGACATTGTCACATAGTAATGTAAAGTAAATGTGAGTCCTGTAAAACAGAAATAAATATGTATCTTCCAAATAAGATAAATGTGTATCTACCAAATTTGGGCTGTCAACCTTTAAGATTCTCTCATAGAGGAAAGTAAACAGTCTTTTTGTTTAAGGCATTTAAGTTGGATTTCTAGTAAGGACTGTCAAATCTAATATTAACTGAAATAATTATTCAATAATATTTCTTCACCAGCATACCATAAGATCCAATCTGGAAGGAACAATTTCTATTTGTCCCTTCCTATACTTCACAACTTGGTGCAGTGCTCATACAAGTTGGATTCGTGTAAAGAAGAGAGGGAAGTTAGAAGAAAAAGAAGGAAAAAGAAGATAGGGAGGGGAAAAGGTGGTGGATCACCATATCTGGATCACCATAATCAAAGAATGTTTATTAATGAAATCAGTGTCACCCTGAAGAAGGATTTTAGTGTTCAAAATCCTGTCTTCCTCAATATTTTTAGCAATAATTTGGATTAATAATGGCTGGATACTAATTTGACAGGTGCTATAACTACTAACAGGATTAACTAATGCATTAGGCGGTAGAATCAGGAACAAAATTCTTGACTGTGCTGGGAAGAACAAAGCTCCTCTAACCAAAAAATGTCAGATGCTATTCCCTGGAACCCATGAATATGTCACCTTACATGGCAAAAGGGATGTTGCAGGTGTCATTACATTAAATACCTAGAGAAGGAGAGACTGCTCTGGACTATCTGGGTGGGCCCGATGTAATCACAGGAATCCTTTGAAGAATCGGAGGGGATGTGATGACAGAGGTAGAGTCAGAGAGAGGTTTGAAGATGGTATGTTGCTGGCTTTAAAGATGGGGGAAAGGATCATGAGCCAAGGAATGTGGGAAACCTCTAGAAGCTGGAAAAGACACGAAACATTATTTTCTCCTAGAGCCTCCGGTGTAATGCAGTCCTCCTACACTTTGATTTGAGTCCAGTGAAACCCATTTTAGACTTCTAACCCCCAGAATTATAAGATAATAAATTGTTCTAAGCCACGAAGATTGGGATAATTTGTTATAGCAGGAATAGAAAACTAATCAATTAGCTAAAATTATAAGATAGTTTAACAAAATATTTAAAAATATAGACTTAATACAAAATTTTATATTGAGGTCAAAGAAAACAACCAAATTCAGACTGCCACGATATAAGAGACTACTTTATAATGTGTAAAGGGCTGGGGCACCCGTGTGGCTCAATTGGTTGAGGGTCCGACTCTCGATTTCGACTCAGGTCATGATTTCACGGGTTTGTGAGTTTGAGCCTCGAGTCAGGCTCCACACTGACAGTGAGGAGCCTGTTTAGGATTCTCTCTCTCTCCCTCTCTTTGCCACTCCCCCACTCTTTCTCTCTCAAAATAAATAAATAAACTTAAAAAGCATGTATTAAGTAAAAAATTTTAAGGTAACACCTACAATAATAAATACTATTATATAAAAAGAGAATATACAGAAAAGTCAGAAAATGAATGTTTCTCCACGTGTGTTAGATGTGCCATTGGTTGGCCATCCATATGCTTTAATGGAAGAAGCAAAGGCATTGCTAAGTTTTACCTGGTGATTTGTAATTGGACTACATAATACAATGGGTAAAGCCTAAAAAGCTATTAGCAGGATGAACATTACTCATGACTTAAGCAAATTGCAATAACCTCACACACTTCATTGTTTATGACATTAATACGCATCACCTAATATCATTGGCAAAATTACTCTTCCAAATTCTGTTTAAACAGATTTTGTTAAACCTGTGTGCAAAGAGATTGGTTTACAAGCTATGCTTCTAAGCAAGGTTTATGTAGTGAAATTCAAAATAAAATGTCCTTAACTCTTAAAAAAATACATATATACATAAATAAACTTAAAAAATAATCATTATAGGGGCGCCTGGGTGGCTCGGTCGGTTAAGCGTCCGACTTCGGCTCAGGTCATGATCTCATGGTCCATGAGTTCGAGCCCCACGTCGGGCTCTGTGCTGACAGCTCAGAGCCTGGAGCCTGTTTCAGATTCTGTGTCTCCCTCTCTCTCTGCCCCTCCCCTGTTCATGCTCTGTCTCTCTCTGTCTCAAAAATAAATAAATGTTAAAAAAATTTTTTAAAAAATAATAATCATTATAATGCGTAAAGGGCCTACAAATTTTAATTGACTACAACCTCAGGAGGAAAGTTGAAAAAACACACAAAAAATGTGCAGTTTGGAATGGAAGTGCCATGTCATCATTGAGAATGGTCCTGCTGGCTCCACATCATCATTGATGCACAGTGATCAGTGGTGGGCTCATCACTTTAAAAAATAATGATGACAAACAGAAAGAACTACTGGATGGGGAGGATCTAGAGAACATGTTTTTTTTTTTTTTTTTTTTTTTTCAATGTTTTTATTTATTTTTGGGACAGAGAGAGACAGAGCATGAACGGGGGAGGGGCAGAGAGAGAGGGAGACACAGAATCGGAAACAGGCTCCAGGCTCCGAGCCATCAGCCCCGAGCCTGACGCGGGGCTCGAACTCACGGACCGCGAGATCGTGACCTGGCTGAAGTCGGACGCTTAACCGACTGCGCCACCCAGGCGCCCCTAGAGAACATGTTTTAAAAGACAAAAAAAAAAAAAAAAACTAGGTATGAAAATTTTATCAAAATAAGAGAAAAATCTAAGTTATATGATTTTCGTACAGTATGATATTTATTCTCTGTAGTTCCTAAGGGTAAGATTCAAACCACAGAGCTCCAAGAGGATCTTTTCTAATTCCAAACAAAAAAGAAATCTTTCACCCTCCAAGTGATCCTGAGGATAGATTTCTTTCAGAGTATTCTGTGATTTCCGCTCCTGGATGTATCTGAACATAGCCTGGACATGTGGTTAAGGTAGCTTCCAGCCCTCGAAGATTGTGCCCCTTCAATGGGAAGTGACTTGGGTAGGAGTCATGGAAATAACAAAGAGGACTCTACTTTCTCGCCCAGCCCTTTCACCTCTATCCAAGCCACAACTGCAGAAAGAAGCCTGTATCGTTAGAATTTTGCCTCCATCTTGGAAAACCCAAAATCCTACTGATGAAGAATCTCAGTCCTCTCCCGGCAATTCATCCCCACTCTGCACTCAAAGTTCTCCTCACGAAATAACAACACAACCAAATAAAATATTCAATTATATCAACAGTGTTTCTGACAATCAATAAAGCTTTCAAATGGAGAAAACATAGTATTTTCCAGGCTCTTTTGCTAGTTCTCAGGAAAAAAAAAATGAAGCACCAAAATGATAAGTTCATTCATCATACAGCCTAGCTCTTCCTGATCATTTAGAAGGAAGTTTCCCATGTCCCCATCCCTTGAGCACTCTGCATCCATTCCCTAGGGAACCCCAGGACTGTGGGGCAGGACTGGGGGAAAACTCCTTTCCCAAGTGACCTTAAGGATGGCTCAGAGCTCTGCCTTCCTCTTGCCAAGCCTCAGCTTTAACATCTGCATGAAGAGGGATCAGATTAGGGGCACAGACTGATTAAAGGGCGGATAGCTCAAGCAGGATTAGGATCTATTTCAGGTTCCAGGGAGCAGGGGGGTTCAGGAGGGAGTGGGGGATAGAACAGAAAACATATCCTTACTGGAATGAACTTAGAGCCACAGATTAGTAGTTTCAGTGCTACACATGGCATCCCCCACTACTGCCAACTTTAAGGGAATTTCCATCTCCCCTTTGCCCCTCGGTTCACCCTCCACCCCTGCCCAGTCCCCAGGATGGGTGGGAAGGGAACTATGGAAATTCCCTTTTCAGGAACATGGGGGTGACCTAGAGAGCAAGGGCTGGTGGAAACAAAGGGAATATTAAAAACTGAGAAGGACCCCTTGGCTTCCTGCCCCCCACTTTCATCCTTAGCCAGGAAATCATCTGAGAAGAGAAGGGACTCACCAGACTCATCTGCAGGTGCTGAATTTTCCCAAGGCCTCCAGCCCACCCTCCTCCAATCCCCCAGCCAGCCCATCCCACTGGGGACTAAGAAGGCCCAGCCGACAGCTGGGTTGTGCAATCAGCAGCCCAGATGTGGCTGGGACTCTGGCTTGCAGCAGCTGCCTCTGTCATCACCCAGGGCCTATGGCCTTCATTTCACCCTCGAGCTGTATTCTAGCAACATTCCTGTCCCCATCCCAGACAGGCCGCACCCCAGCCACCATCCTCCTCCGGCAGAGAAGACTTGGCGGCCGAGAGTCACAGGCTCAGCTCAGCCATACTGTGCCGTGCTACCAGTGGGAGGACTTGCCTTCCCTGGGCCTCAATAGATATTGTTGGTTTAAGCCCTAAGTCCTCTACTGAATTTCCTCCTCATTCCTGAACACTTTGAGTTTAGTGATGCATTTATTGGCTCCCTGCAGGAACTGGATAAAATATAAAACCGTTTTTATTGCCCTTGGGTATTCTAACCAGGGCAAGGTCACATCCCATTCTGCAGCTACCATGACCACTGTTCTCATGAAACTTTGGGTGTGGTCAATCATCAGGCAATGCCATTGATTCTTGGTTTCAGAATTGGCAGTCAATCAGACTTAAAACAATTTCAGCCTACTTTTTGCTTCACCCAGGACTGCCTGGCTCGGAGAAGATGCACCGTAGTTATTTGCTACATGGAAAGATAAAACAAAGATTCACGGGGAGAATTGCCCGTGGTCGTACAGCAAACCAGTGACAAACACAGGGGTAAAGCCCAGGTGTTAAGCCTTGTAATCGGAATCTTTCCCCCGTTCCATACTCTCTGGCTTCATCATGGTGATGACAGTAACAGTGGTAGTGATGATGAAGGTGGTGGTGGCGATGATGGTGGTGACGATGGCAGTCAAAATGACGATGTGGTGCTAATGACAATGATGATGGCTAAGGTGGTTACAGCAGCGACGGTGGTGATGCTGGTGGAAGTGTGGTGATGATGACCGCAATGATGGTAATAATGCCTTGATGTGATCACGAAGACAGAGCCCCCTTCTCTCAAAGAACTCTCTTTAGGAATGCATGGCTTATTCCAATAATTTCGGCTCTACTCCTTAACTTTGGAATGATTCAGTATCTGAGACCTGACCCTAATATTTCTTCAGCAGCAGAAATCAAACCTCGAGAGGCAGCCATGAACATGTACTGCTCAGAACTCCTGTTTTGATGAGCATATGAAAAGACGGCTCCAGCTGTTACCCTGCTGGATCTACCACAGTGTTTGTGCTGAGGCCATGCTTCCCAGGGGCTGCTGCAGCCAATGATGGAGCCCAGCAGGGGCACTAATGCTGGTCCATTCCTGGAGATGCAGGACTTTTCGTCCAGCTGACTGTCGCAAGGGACTCCCCACGAGACCCCTTCTTCTGACTGAGACTTTGTTGTACCTGCACTGCAGTCTCAGACCCTTCCTCCCGTGCTCCTACCTTCCTTCCATCCTTCACAGGGGGGAGATCTGCACTGCCATATGAAGGCTCATCTCACCTTCTCTAATCCCTTTCTTTTATTATTCACAGGCACCGCCCCCAATAAATCTCTTTCATGCCCACTCCTGTCTTCCAAGCTTCACAGAAGACCCAAACTCCTAAACCTGAATGATCAAACTGGGTAATACTATTGTGGTACAGATAAAATAATAGATAAAGTACTTTTAAAATGAGATTCGTTTTCTTCTCTGACTTACAAACTGTCTCTAAGGACGATTCCGGGCTGGAATGTACTGTATGCTTTGAGTCAGGAATTAAAGTTCCCCTTTGGAAGATTAAATCCTTGCTAGGGACTTGAAATGGAGCAGAGAGATGGGAGGAAGGCAGGGGGGAAGCCCAGGACAAAGACCTTGAGACAGGATGAGCTTGCTATGTTCCTGGGATGGGGAGTTGCCCTCAGTGAGTGGAGTGGAGGAGAAGAGAAGCTAAAGCTGAACACGAGAAGGGGGAGAGGTGGGGAACGGGAAGCCAAGGAGAGGACCTGAGATTTGATGAGACAAGAAAAGAGGTGACACAGAAGACTCTCAATGGGGCAGGAAGTGGTGTTGTAGAGCAGCAGTGTAAGAGGCCACCTGAGGCTGCTGGGCTCATCCGACCAAGCACCGACGAGAGCAGAGATTGAAGTGGTAGGTGTAGCATCAGTGCAAAAGACACATTGAGAAAGAACGAACCTGTCATGTCATCTCACTGGATTGGAGCGTTAGAGAGGAAGCGAGGGGTCCAAGGGGCTTCCAGTCTGGAGAGCAGAGACAGGTACCTCTAACAGGAACAAGATGTTTGAACAGAGCAAGTATCATGAGTTGGTTTTGGTCCTGTTTTTTCCAGTCGTCATGTCTACCAGGGACTTGACAACACGGGTCTGGAAGGCAAAGGAGCAAACGAGCTCTCCTCCAAGGGTGACGGAGGGTGTGCTACAGAGGCTGCAACAGAGCAAGTGGTTCTCGGGGAGCAGCCACGGTGGCGGCTGCGGGCAAGGCTGCAGCTGAGCCAGCGACAGAGGGCGAGTGAGCAGGGAGGCAGGAAGCTACAAAGGGCAGAGTCGCCTATAACCAGGGGAGTCCTGAAAGCTGGATCTGATACCCCATGTCCCTCCTTAGCCTCCCAGCCTGACGGCTGCCCATGCTGGCCCTGAGGGGAAGTGGGCACAGGCGTCTGGGGGTTCCTCACAACCGCAGAGGGGCACGCCAGAACAGAGGGGTGACATTCTGGCGGGGCTTGGAACTGCGGAGACTGCCACGGGGGCGGCCTCCCACAGGCTGCTCCTGTGGTCCAGTGGACACGTCGCTCTCCTGGGGTCAGCGCCGGGGCGGCAGCAGCCTCATGTGAGGTGGTGCTGCTGGCATCTGCTTCCCTGGAACAGGGACTAGGAAAACAGATGACCTCAGGCTGAAAGCTCTCAGGATCGTTGCTCAGAAGAGGGCGGAAAAGACGAGGCTAAAAATACATACAGACCCAAATTCTCTACCTCTCCGGAAAAATTCCAGGCAGAGTGTCCTACAAATGTGTCTGACGCAGGCCCCTGCCATCGGCTGTTCCCACACCAGCCTTTTCCTCACACTCTTCTCTGGCTTGCGCACCTGCCCTCCACCCAGGCCTGGCTTCTCTCCATCCCTGTGCAGGCTGGGCTTATTCCTACCTCACGCCTCTGCCTCTGTCCTCCCCTCCACCTCGGGCACCACTCTCCTCTGCCCACCCTTGGAAGAGAGCTTACCCCCAAATTGTCTGGGACTCATTTCCCAGATCCCCTGGAACCTTCTCCAGGGAGCCTCCCAGGCCACTTCCCACTTCCTAGTTCCTGGACCAAGAATCTGAACCACACAACTCACTATCAGATGGCCTGCCTTTCCCCCCACTTCTGAAGATTTGACTGACCTCTTTATAGCCATAATAAAATCTTCCTAATAGAGGCAGGGAGAGGAGGGCTTCTGCATCTTTTCCTTCCATATCCAAAAGCACCCAGTCTAAAATTAAGCACATAGCAGGTACTTAATAAATGTTCGTAATCAATTGAATAAGTAGAAAGGCTTTGTCCATTTGAATATACTTAGCTTCTTAGTGATAGGAATGACAGGCTGGGGAGGAAACTTGGAGGGTATATAGAATAGGGGAGGGATGGGAGGTTTATCCCACTGTGTGTGTGTGTGTGTGTGTGTGTGTGTGCGCACGTGTGCACGCATGTGTACATGAGCATGCACCAGCCCTTGTGTATGACATGCATGGGAGACTCTGTACTAAACTAAAGGAAAGAGCTAGAATGTTTGAGATTACTGAGTAACTTCTGGGGTTCTCAAAACAGCCCTGGACATCCTGAAGAGCCAGTGCCCCTATGTTTTATGCTGAACAACCTAATTTCTGCCCTGAGCTTCCTCACTTTGGCTGGAGACCCAGGAGCTCTGCTGGCAGGACTTGAGAGCAGAGGCTTTTGTTCATTTGCTGCTATGGTGACACTGCTTTTTTTCTTCGGTGCTGGGGGTGAGGATACATGGAGTCTGTGTCTAATGGCTGGTCCATGTTTTACAACTGCCTTTCTCCTAGTACCCTCTCCTTCCTACTGCCTCTGTCCAACTGTCTCTTCCTAATCCGGGTATCTTTGAACCACAGAAGCCCTGAGCCTAGTATAAAATCTGACCCTCAGTAAGTACCCCCAAAGATGCGGGTGGATGGAAGAGAGGAAGGGAGAGAAGGAGGGAGGACGGGAGAAGAAAATTCGTTTTCAGATCTAAAACTTCTGGCAGAAGGATAGTAAAGTTTAAAAAAAAAGGAATAAAATATGTCTACTTTCTGTAGCACAGCTACACAATCCACACAGTGCCTCAAAAGGACATTGACTGATGGCAGTTTTAACAAAGTGACTGTAGATTACAGTCAAAACAGTAAGCATTATGATATGCATAGGAAGACCCAAGATTCAGACCCCCACAGTTCAGGTTGACACACAGAGGGGGGATGCCCGCTCCAGCTTCTCTCCAACCTAGAGAATGTCAGGGGGAGCAATCTGGGACCTTGATCTCATCTCCCTTTTATCTGCCCCTTTCTAGAAGAGCTGCCCATCTGGTCAGGGCTGGACACTCCCCTCTGGCCAGGTTTCACAAAGGGTGGCCTTACTCAGGTACCACTCTCTTCTCTCCTTCACGTCCTGGGACTGTTTTCCTAGGCAGGCCCGGCCAGCCTCCTGCCTACTCTCATTTCCTATGCTACAACCTGGCTCCCGGGGGCAAAGGCAGTCATGTCCTTCACAGCTTGCCTGTGGCTGGGTACACAAGGCATTCCCAGCTTATAGAGGGCCAGGGGAGTGGACACAAAGTCTGCCACCCAGGGCCAACACACCGAGACACAGACTTGGGAACAGGAAGTTCCTGCTGGGCTTCCAGGCGAGGCTCCTTCCCAGCCTAGCATATCAGAGCAGCCCCGCCTGAGGAGACACTGGGCACTCGTGCAGTGATTAGGAAGCCACTACTTTGTTTGCCTTTTGGATCTTATCCTTATGTTGAAGACTCCCTTGGCAGGAAGGAAGGGAGGTGAGCTGTAGAATCCAGGCTCCAAACCTCCCTGGAACCCCTAGCTAGGAGCCAGCACAAGAGCAACTCAGCAAAGACACTAAAGATATCATTCTCAAGGTCACACTTTCACCATGTTCTGGCTCCACAAAGTTCTGCCCACAGGCAGTGTGATAATGTGAAGAAAACAGGCTGGGAGAGAGGAGACTTGAGACTTCATCCTGGCTCAGCCACCAGGGGAATCCCTCCTCCTCCACAGCCTTGGTCTCCTCGAAGGAGGAATGAGAAGATGGGTCTAGAAGACCCCAGAGGCCCTCACAGCCTCTCATGTTAAGCATCTTCATGGGCGGAATTTGGTTTGATGCCTGTAGCCTTGTGTGCAGGAACTTAATGGCAGAATGCTGAGGTTAGGAGAGAAAACTCACATGTGGGAACCAACTAGAGACAAATGCTAGGCAGTTTGATTGAATGCCTGGGTGAGTGGATCAGACCGGCAGTGCCTGGCTTGCGGGCTGGAACTCTTGCAAAGGAGCTGTACATCCATATGCCCTACAAGCATCGACCGAAGGCTGAATAAATAATACAACTTGCACGTGTATGTGTGACTATTTTTCAAATCATCAATGCTGCTGTCATGAATGAAACACAGATTCACTAGAAAGTGGCCCTGCACGCAGACTGCCTTTCAGTTACTATTCCTCTTCTCAAACAGCAGACCTTATAACGGCAACTACTATTTACAGTGAAATAAAACCATAGCTGGGCTCTCCTTTAAAATACTCAAAGGAAGATGGGGCGCCTGGGTGGCACAGTCGGTTAAGCGTCCGACTTCAGCCAGGTCACGATCTCGCGGTCTGTGAGTTCGAGCCCCGCGTCGGGCTCTGGGCTGATGGCTCAGAGCCTGGAGCCTGTTTCTGATTCTGTGTCTCCCTCTCTCTCTGCCCCTCGCCCGTTCATGCTCTGTCTCTCTCTGTCCCAAAAATAAATAAAACGTTGAAAAAAAAAATTTAAAATACTCAAAGGAAGAAAGGTGGGGGCGGGGGAGGGGACAAAACCAGGGTGAATGTTAATAATTATTGAAACTGAATGAAGAGTACATGGGGAGCTATTACACTGTTGTCTCTACTTTTGTATGTTTGAAATTTTCCATAATAATTTGTTTAAAACAAAAAGTGTAAGGGTGCCTGGGTGGCTCAGTTGGTTGAGCGTCCAACTTTGGCTCCTCAGGTCATGATCTCGCGGTTTGTGAGTTCAAGCCCCACATCAGGCTCTGTGCTGAGGGCTTGTAGCCTGGAGCCTGCTTCGGATTCTGTGTCTCCTTCTCTCTCTTCCCATCCCCCACTTGTGCTCTGTCTCTCTCTGTCTCTCAAAAATAAATAAATAAATGTAAAAAATTTTTTTCAAATAAAAAAAGTGTAAATGCTCTTATGTGGTCATTCATGGAATCTTTTGACATTAAAGAAGGGGTTCTTTGTGGACAGCTGTTACAGTGTTAAGGTGGAAAAAGCAGTTATGAAATCATATGTAGGTATGACTATTCTTTAAAAAGTGTGTGTGTGTGTGTGTGTGTGTGTGTATGTGTCTGTTTTTTGAAAGCCTTCCTTTCAGACCCTCATGAAGATGTGATTGGCGGTTACCTCTCGGTTAAAGGAATGAAGTGATTTTTATTTATTTTTATAATTTTATTTGTGTTTCCAATGAACCTACTCTCCTTTTGTTATCAGCCCAAAACTCCATAGTAAGTGCCTTTAGATTCGAAAAGGCTGGGAGGCGCCAGTTTAGACACTCGCGTGCCGGAAGAGCCAGGGTTTCAGGGGCGCGGGCCTCGGGAAGCGGTCGTGGCGGACCGCCTTGCCCTGGGTCCTAAGGATGGGCAGGATTTAGAAATCCTGAGGCGGGTGGGAGGGCGTTCCAGGCAACACAAAAATAAGTACTTCCTGTCTTGAAACAGTGGCCTTCCCAGAGTAGGGGTGAGCCCGGAGGCCAGGGGCCTGAGGGGGACGTGGAGCAGGGATGGAGGGGATGGGTGGGGCATGGCCTTGAACGGCCATGGGGTTCTGGGAAAAGAGGAGCCTGAATGTCTAGCTAAAAATTGTCCTGGGTATGTGTGTGAGTGTGCACGCGCGTATTAACTGTGGCATTCGGAACAAGGCATAATTGGAAAAACATGACCGATGCTGAGCCACACGCATTTGGGGACATGTGGCTCCGGTTCTGGGATTATTTGTCATTCCTCATTTCAGGAAAGCAGGAAGACAAACGATGAAGCGTCGAACTCAACGAAGATTCAGATGTCACGGAGGAGTCAACGTGGGGCCAGGACCACAGTCTATCAGCAACCACCTCTTGGGGCTGCTACTGCCCCAAGACCAGCCCCCACCCCGGGGCTGTCCGTGTGCTCAGTGCCAGCTGCCAGTCAGGACCCGGGGCCCTCAGCGATCCAAGCTTTCGCACGCTGGGAGAGGGAACACTGGCACCTTCCCAAGGGTTTGCCGGAAGGGAGCTGGAGGGGCAGCGGGATGGAGAGAAAGAGGCTGCATTTCAGGCAAACTGGAGACAATCCGGGAAACTCCCAGAAACCCCGGCACAAACTGCAGAGATTGCCTGGGTGATCCACAGAGGCCTACATGACCTCACGAAGGCCCAGAGGACACTGGCTTCCAAAAGCAGGGGATGTTGATGGCAGGCATCTCTGCACCCCCATGTCCTTACTGGCAATGACGCTGCGGCATCGGGGTGAGGGCAGGGGCTCAGGTCAGACCTCTAGGGGACCTGGAGACAGCGGAAGAAGACCTTAGAGCATTGAAGGGCTAGGCTGGACAGGTAGACTCGTGCTGGTCTGGCTTGCAAGAACCCCACCATTCACACCCCCCTTGAGCAAGGGGACTTGCTAACTAGCTAACTTGCTAACCAGCTAACTAGCACACCGGACTTGCTAACTGCTTCTCTGAGTTAACCTTCGCTCACTCAGGCCTAGGAAACTTAACGGGTAGAACTCTGGCATTTTAGGACTGGATGCAACGCTACCCAACCTTGCTCTGACCTTTGTGAGAACAATGAACATGATGCCTTGCTCTGAGTAGGGGCTCAATGACTATCAGGTCCATTTACTGTTCCCATCCCAACCCTTCACCTCAGGAGGTGGGCCCAGGTGGCCCCCTTCACCAAGAATGCAACAGCTTCCTCCTTGCTCTTACAGCCGAGTCCCTTTCCTCCTTCACTCCACCAAAATAAGGTTGGGCTTTTTCAAAATGTTTACTAGGAAACCAAGAAACAAACAAAGCAAAACTGAAGGCAAGTGATGGAGGTTGAGGAACTATTACAGAATTCCAGAATTCATCAACAATCTTAGGTCAAAGAACCCAACCCAAATCCCCCAAGATTTTTTTTTTCTGGAGGAGTGCTTCTTATTTCTTATTCTTATTCTATTATTCTAATCCTCATTCTTATTATATATTTTGCTAATGTTTTGGAACACATGCCATGTGCCAAGCACTTTCTGATGTGATCATGTATCATTTTATAAGGCGTAGAGAGGTTCAGTAATGCCATGGCCATTGCTCCTCTGTGGCAGGGGTGGGAGCTGAAACCAGGCCGTCTGACCTCAGAATTTGTGTGCTGATCACTCTCTACCTTGCCTCTCTTTGGCCACATGTTCACATCCTAACTTTTAACCCAAGGCATCTAACATGAGGGAGCCAAGCCAAGGGGCGCACGTGAAGCTTAGAGCCTATTTCTGGCCAGGGGCTCCTCACACTGGCCATGAAAGTTTGCAACCTCTCAAGGAGACAAATGAATGGGACCGCCAGGCATTTCCTTAAGTTTGTTTCCTTATGGACTTCAGGTGCACAAAGTTATAGTGACACCAATTCTAGTTCATGGCACATTAGCATCATGGTTCCTACGTGGCCCTCCTTTGTTTGTTATTTATATCTTTGTTAATTTGTAAGAAACTGAACATCCACGGACCACCACCCACAACATTACAGATAACTTACAACTACCTATATTCCTCTCCCATCCTGTCCCCCGACCCTATTTTCTCAGAGTAACTCTGCTGAATGTTTACCATTCTCTTACTTTTTTAAAAAATGTAGTTTTAGGGGCGCCTGGGTGGCGCAGTCGGTTAAGCGTCCGACTTCAGCCAGGTCACGATCTCGCGGTCCGTGAGTTCGAGCCCCGCGTCAGGCTCTGGGCTGATGGCTCGGAGCCTGGAGCCTGTTTCCGATTCTGTGTCTGCCTCTCTCTCTGCCCCTCCCCCGTTCATGCTCTGTCTCTCTCTGTCCCAAAAATAAATAAACGTTGAAAAAAAAAATTAAAAAAAAAAATGTAGTTTTATGTAGTTTTATCAGATGTATATGTATGTTTAAATACTTTCAGTGTTTTCAAACTTGGGGGATAATGGCTTAGCACTAGCAATTTTCTGAGATATCTTTTTTTTCCACTCAAAATTATGCTACTGATTCATCCATGTTATGCAGGTCCTTTCTTTGTTTGCCTTTGATCCTGTCAATAAAAACAAATAGATTTACCAAGATTTTTTTTATTACCTTTGCTTCTAATATATCTTGCAGCATTGCTTGAATTAGTTCTTGTTTTAAAAGATACTTCAAAAAGTCTTTAATGTGGGCCTTTTGTGGCCAGTGACTCGAGGCCTTATATCGTGAAGAATATTATTATGCATTCACGTGACAATTAGGTTAGATATAAAAGTCTTTGTTCCAAGTTGTTCCTTCAAGATTTGAAACATATTCTTCAGTTGTCTTTTTGTATCTGGTGTTTCTGTTCAGAAATCTGATGTTGGTATGACTCTTATTCCTTTGTAATTGGCCGCTTCTTTCTCTATAGAGACGTTTAAAATGTTCTTTTTGTCTGTGATAATGTTAAAATTTGCTACAGTATATCTAGGAGTGAGGTTCTTCTTCTATTATCAATCCTTTTTATCTGAGATTATTTTTAACCCATGGAAATATATCTCTATTATTCATCAAATATATTCTTCTTCCTCCATGTCTTTAACTTCTGCTGGATCTCCTATTATCTGCATGTAAGCACTTGTACGACCATCCTCTGTATTCCCTAAATAGATTTTCTATCTCTTTATCCTTTCCCACAACTTTCTGGGAGACTTCCTCAATCTGATCTTCCAATTCACTGAGTTGTTCTTTAGCTGTATTCATCCCACTATTCAATCTATCCTGTTCTTCATCTCAACTATTATGTTTTTCTTATCTAATGTTTCCAGTTGCTGCTCTCTAAGATTTTTCTGTTGTTGTTTCATAGTACCTATTTTGTGCCTTATTTCCTTAAATGCTTTTAGTTTAAGTTTTTAATCTATTTTTCTAAAAATTCTGCTTCAGAGCAAATGTGTTATCCAATTGTGGTTTTCCTAGTGAGGTGGTAGCACTCCCTCAGGAATTTAGTTATTTTGACACATATGCTGTTGGGGCCTCAGCTACTCTCTGAGAATATGGTGAAAAGTGAAGGCCACACCCTAGTCATAAGGCAGACAGCCCCAGACACCTGTTTGTCATCATACTACAAAGCAACTCCTCAGATCAGAAGGAGATGGTCTCTCTAGAGGTCATCCTACAGCCTGAGGTGGGAGAGGGAAGACTGGAATGCAGATCTGAGTCAGTCCCAACATGTTTTCCCCAACTGCCCCCTGAAGAGGGGTCTGTGCACCTCCCTGACACTATCCCCATGGTCACTTACCCACATTCCTGGGCCATTACCTCCAAAATCTGTAACAAGAGGCACACATTGTTTGTCCAAATGTGATATAGGGGAAAGACAAAGACTAAATCTTTGTCATCATCAGCCACCCTCCATCTTGGCCTTTGTCACACCCAACACACCAGTTCAAATCAGCCTTCAGATTTCCTAGATAATTCTAGCTTTGGGTTGTTGTTTTTTTATGTGTGTGTGTGTGTGTGCAGTGTTGGGTATGGTTGGGGTTTTATTTACTAGATTCTGTATTTCTTTCTATAGATTTTCTAGGGCTGGTTCTTGGGAAGGGGGCCATAGTGTCCATGAATATTTGCACCTTGGTAGGAACAAGAAACACTAATTTTTGCCTATTTTTTGTGTAGACTCTCATCATTTTCTATATACACATCCTTGAAAAGCAGATTATCTCTGGTTTGTTAGTTTTCATATATATTTATATTATATAATTGTGGTAAGAATATATAACGTGAGTTCTACTTAATTTTTTAAGTATACACTATAGTATTGCTAACTATAAGCACTACATTATACAGAAAATCTCTAGAACTTATTCATCTTGCATAACAGAAATAGACAAGTGGGACTACATCAAACTTAAAAGCACAAAGCAAAAGCCAACTGCAATCTTACTATCCTGAGATTTGTCCTGTTAACAGTTCAATGTGGATAGATCCTGCCATGACTTCCAAGAAGGTTGTAAGGATTGTATATGCCAGCTAGGTGTTTGAGATTCCTATTTCCTGAGATCTACTACTAATCCTGGATAATATTGATCTTTAAAAAGTTTGCCAAACTAATGGTGAAAAAAAAATGTGAGTCCTTGTTTATTTAATTTGTAGTCCCAGATCTGCAGAATGGTTGGGCACCATTTCATATGTTAATTAGCTGTTGGCCCTTCTGTAAAATGTTCATTCTTACCATTTGCCCAGTCTGCTTTTAGTTGCTTTTTTTCTTATCGATTTGTAGACTTTCTTTTTTTTTTTAAGTTTATTTATTTTGAGAGAGAGAGTGTGTGAGCATGTGTCAGGGAGGGGCAGAGAGAGAGGCAGAGAGAGAGAATTCCAAGAGCCTAACACAAGGCTCAAACCCACGAACCATGAGATCATGACCTGAGCCAAAATCAAGAGCCAGGTGCTCAACTCCTTGAGCCACCCAGGCGCCCCAAGAATTTCTTTGTATATTATTAATATTAATCCTATATTATTAATATTAATACACACACTTTAAATATTTTCTCCTGTAAAGCAGCGGGAAGGTGATTTTCATTTAACTGTGTTTGTCTTTGAAAATACAGATATTTAAAATTTTTATGTAGTTGGATCTTTCAATATTAAGACTTCTGAGTTTTGTGTATTGCCTAGGAAGATCTTTCCCATTCCACAATTAGAAGATGAAAAAATAAAAACTCCAAAGGATCTAAATAAACATTTCTCCAGAGTAGATATGCAAACTGGACAATAAACACACGAAAAGATGCTCAATATCATTAACCATGAGGGAAATGCAAATCGAAACCACAATGAGATTTCACATCATATCCACTAAAATGGCTATAATCAAAAAGACAAACAATAACAAGCAGAGAAATTTGAACCTTAATACAACTGCTGGTGGGAATACAAAATGTTGTAACCACTTTGGAAAACAGTCTGGCAGTTCCTCAAAATATTAAACATAGAATGACCAGATGATCCAGCAATTCCACTCCTAGGTAAATATATACCTAAGAGAAATGAAAACACACGTCCATTCAAAAACTTGTACAAAATGTTCATAATAGTGTCATTCTTAATAACCAAAAAGTGGAAACTACCAAATGTCCATCAACTAAAGAATGAATGAATGAATGAATGAATAAAATATGGTATACCCTTACAATGAAATATTATTTTGCAATATAAAGGAATAGAGTACTGACACATTTTACGACATTGGTGAGTTTGCAAAACAAGCTAAGTAAAAGAAGCCACTACCAAAAGATTAGTAGACCAGAATAGGCATATCCATAGAGACAGAAAGTATACAAGTGGTTGCCTAGGGCTGGAGAGGTGTTGTGATGGTTGTACGACTCTGAGAATATACTAAAAACCATTGAATTGTATGTACACTTTAAATGGGTGAATTGCATGATATGTGAATTATATCTCAATAAAGCTGTTATTTTTTTTTCATCTGCCTTAAGTGAATAGGAAATGTATTTGCTCTGACAATGTAAAGTCTAGGACAAAGACTAACATCAGGAGGACATGGTTTTTCTCCATTTTTATCCTTGATCTTCTGATGTATAAAATTCAATCTCAGGCTTTTTGTGGTGTACATGGCCATCACCAAATAGCCCAGGAGAATGGAGTGTTTTGACTGGCTGCACTAGGGTTACATGCTTGACTACTGTTACTAAGGAAGGAGCTCCAACCAGATAACACAGACTAAAAGTGGATGAATAAGTAGATCCTCACATGAAGCTTATAAGCTTTTTCAATGAGAAGAAAAGGCAACAGATACTGGAGAGGTGATAGATTTTCAGTATAGAGACAATCTAACCATCTTAAAATAATGATTTTTTTCCTCTTCATTTCCAATATTTATGCTACTCAATTTTTCTTTTCTTATTGCATAATCTAGGTTGTCCAAAACTATGTTAAAAAATTATAGCAATAGTATTACCTGACTTTAATGGGAATGCCTCTAGTGTTTTGACATTCTGAACAAAATGATTTGGATAAAGTTTGACACTCTTTACCAAGAAAGAAAAATACCCTTCATTTAATTAAAAATGAATGTTGAATTTTATCAAATGTCTATGGCTATGATTATGCATTTTTTCTTTTACTTGTGTAATGAATTACATGAATAAATTTCTTAACATTAGACAGTTTCTGTATGTCTATGAGTTGCTTTTATAACTGGAAGGGTCGGGGGCGCCTGGGTGGCACAGTCGGTTAAGCGTCCGACTTCAGCCAGGTCACGATCTCGCGGTCCGTGAGTTCGAGCCCCGCGTCGGGCTCTGGGCTGATGGCTCAGAGCCTGGAGCCTGTTTCCGATTCTGTGTCTCCCTCTCTCTCTGCCCCTCCCCCGTTCATGCTCTGTCTCTCTCTGTCCAAAAAAATAAAAATAAATAAATAAATATAACTGGAAGGGTCGATAAACAGAGAGATATCTTATAAAAAGTAAGAAGTAAGTTGTGGTATTTTTCTATGTCAGGGGACCTCCTAGTTAAGGGAGAAATTTTTACTGAGTCCCTGTGGAGGGCATATATGAGCCATGATTCAAGGGTATAGAAAAATAATCTGGTAGCCTGCTCTGTTTTCAGGCCATTTTTAGGCTTTTGCCCTTCCTGGACCCAAAGCACTGACAGTGGTAGAACCATGGAAGAGACAGGCACTCAGAATAGCCCAATCCACCAACTACTCCTTCCACATGGGCCCTGTTAGGGATGGTCATGGGGGTAAACAGGGTGGGTAAACAGGATCAAGATCTGATAGACAGGAAGAGGTATTCAGAAGACAGATGAAGACACTGATGCAGAGAGCCAGTGACTTGCCTACTGTTACACAGATTTTGAGCTCAAGCAGTCTACCTCGCATATCTGAGCTCTTAGCCTCACCACTATATTTCCCTGGAGGCTGATCTCTACTGCTCATAACCGGGCTATAAATATGTTGGAATTGAAAGTTCAGGAAAATAAAGCATCTATTTCCTTGTTCCTGGATCTGCATCTGAGACCTCTTCTGGATCACAGGGCCCTTTTCACCAGGGTTAGCTGCCTGGTCTCCTCTAATACTGCTGCCCAAAAGGTCCTCAAAGAATATTTGGTTTTCCCACACCACCCACATTTTTCTAAACAGGGAGAGTTTTTAGGAAAAGGAAAAATTTATGGAAATCCCAGCCAGACTCAGGCTGAGAAAGAATTGACCCCATCACAATGCTCATGCAACTAACAGTGCTTATGTTTAGAAACACCAGAATGGACATCAAAATGAATAGAATCCTCAGAGACCCTCGGGGCTTTGGTAATTCCTGAAAAGTCTGACTTACCTTAGATATGGTGAAGGGAAAGCAGAAAAATGTAGGACAAAATTCAGGAATAGCTAAAGACAATGTTGGGGCTAGCCAGTTCTTCCTAACAGGGGAGAGTGTTGATTTCATAGGTCCACATAAGGAAAAATGCCATTCATTCATGTTTTTGATGAATAATTCCCTAGCTCCTTCTGTGTGCAAGGCAGCTGACCAGCTGCTGGTGAACACAGTAGACATAGCCTGCTTCAATACAGCTTAGAGTCTAATGAAAAAGAAAGTCAATGAGAAAATAAATTTCAAATTCTACTACAAGGGAAAGGAAGAGTGTGCTATGGAAGAGGAGTAGAATGGGTACACACACAGAAGTGTCATGGGTGAGAAGAAGCCATCTTAGTGAAGAAGAAAGGAGGCCACCACATGGATGAAATCTTGGCAGTAGGAAAGGGCTTGACTTATTCAAGGACCTAGAAGACAAATGCAGTAGGAGCATCATGTTCTGGGGTAGACTCATGTGAGATGACATTGAACAAGTATCAGGGCCAAATCATGCAGATCCTCTTTGATCATGTTAAGGATGTTATATTACGGGTTGTATTCCAAGTAAGATGTGAAATGCATTAGGCAGGTCAATACAGAATTCGATTAAACTTCCTTTTTGTTTTAAATTGCTCTAACTTCTGTGTAAAATGGGTAGGAAAGGGCAGCAAAGGAAATAGAGAAACTAGTTAAAGGGAAATTTCCAGATGACAAATCACAGAAACTTGGGCCATACTGGTGTCAGTTGAAATGGAGAGAAGCAAGTGGACTAGAGATATATGTTGGAGGGAGAATCAAGAGAACTTAATGATAAAGATGATGTAGGAAATAAAGAAGCATGGAGAAGCCATAAATACTCCCTGGTCTCTAGACAGAGCAACTTGCTGGATAGTGATGCCATCTTAAGATAGGAAAGCCTGGGGGAGGGGTGAGTTTTGAAAAGGTAAATCAAATCAAGAACTCTAATTCAGAGCACGTAGAATTTAAATATCTACATTTCAAACTCTCTTTTCTTTTGGACCACGCACTGGGCCTTACCCCTGGCAAACCCTAGTCTGATGGAAGTGGTGTGGGTGCTAGCAGCCAACCACCAAGGACTCTAACACAGGAGCACCCTGAAAGATCTCATCACCAACTCTTTGCCCAGCCCCACAACGACTGTTCTCCAACCACCCCATTGGGTCCAAGTACCCCTCCCCCATTTCTCCATCTGGACAGGAGGATGGAGTTGACCCTGGGAGTGACTCTCAGTCTCTACTGGGAAACTGGCTCCCAGCAACCTCCTCCCCCTGCGTCAATCCTCTTCCCCTAAATGCTTCCCAGCTTCCCATATGGTCTCCAGATACCCCGCACCCTCTCCCCTGGGTGCAATCATCATTCCTAGGGTCAGTTCAACCCCTTGGATCCCTCAATCTAGGGAGAGTCATGAGTCCATCTGTCATCACCCACCTCCCTGGGAACTGAGAAGGGCAGAGAGCCAGGCCAGCAGGCAGAGCACATCTGTATCTTCTTGCTAGAGTCCAGCTCTGTTGGTTAATCTATGGAAGATCCCAGCTGAAAAGTCTACCAAAAAATGCAGAAATCACTAGTTTGAGCCTTTTGCCCACACACGCCCCCTCCCCATCATCATTTATGTCCTGTTCATCATCCCAGACCTAGCTCAAAAGTCACCTCATCTGGGAAGACTTCCTAATTCCCAGGAAGATACAGTCACTCCCTCTCCCCTACTTCCTTGACCAGACCACAATGGCAGGCCTGACTGAACTGTCCTGTTATGCACAACATAATGTAAAAGTCTGATTCCTTGTCTCTCTTTTCAGTTATGTACATGCTATCTAATATGGTTCATATTGGTCACATGTGGCTATTCAATTTAAATTAATTACAATTAAATTGAATAAAAATTCAGTTCCTCAGCTATCCTAGCCACATTTTAGGTGCTCAAGAGCCACATGTGACCAGTGACTCCCAGATGAGACATCACAGAGAGCATTGCCGTCATCACAGAAAATTCTATTGAACAGTGCTGCATTAGACTAAGGACTCCCTGAGGACCAAACTATGTCTTACTCATCTTTGCACCCCTGCATAGTATCTAGAACATAGGAGATGCTAAATATATATGGATTGAGTGAGTGGGTGAGAGAAAAAATTCTGGACACCACATGTCAAGAGGAATATAGATGGCCTGTATGAAGTATGTTTCAAAAACAGGAACCAGGAACTATGTAGGGAAAAGACAGAGAAGACAATTTAGCAAGGGCACGTCAGCCTTTCCAAGTCTTGAGACTAGAATGCTGTTGCCAATGCCCTTCAATAGCACCATTATATTGGCGCACAACTGCATAGGACTGCTTGTTCCTATCAGCCTCTCCTCTACAACACCTCTTTCCACCTCTCTACCAATTCATGAGCTCTACTATCTTTGCAATCCCCTGAGAAGGCTCTCCTGACCAACCTCCACTTGCCCCACTCTCCACAGTCTGCTGAGCACACTCAGCACTGTTTCAAAGAGCTCCATTTGGCCACTGAAGTCACTGCCCATTTTATGTTCCAGTGCATATGCCTCATATTGATGGCTATTCTCTGTATCAGGTTGATCATCAGACTCCCAAGTGTGTCAGACCTGGCCTGTAAGACCTGGGCTTTCCGGGGGGCAAGAACTGTATTTTAATGATCAAGACAGATAGTAACTCCCTAAAGACTAGTGTTTGTTCTCTCATCAGGCAAAGGACTTATAAAGGACCTTGAGATCTGATCTTGTGGGGACAATTAATCCAGTGTTGTCCACACAGCAGACAAAAAGCAGGTACTTAATGGAGCTCAAGGTGACACTGTTTCTCTTATACAACCTCAAGTGAGCTTTATACAAAAGTTTCTCCTCAGGGCAAGTGGCTGGCCCCTGGGCAAAGTGAGGGACACCGGACTGAATCTTGAGGATTTGACGAAGCGGAATCTCTCCTCCTCCATTGCTCTGTGCTTTCCTATATCAGCTCCTATTTCAGCACCTTGAGCCCTATAATCTTTTGTTTTCTGAGAATTCATGGGAGATTAACTGGACAGTCCTGTGGCTCTGGCTTGGCTCTTTAAGGGTTCCTCATTGACCTTAGAGCGATCCCTGTATTCACTACTTCACAGAAACACACTTGCCTCATAAAAGGCTCTCTGGCCCTGGGCCCATTTCTCTGTGGCCCCTGGGGTTGTCTGGAGTTTGTGCACAAGGAAAGTGGTGGTAAAGCTCTGCTCTATCCTTGGAGACAGTTCAACTTCTTCCCCTATACCTTTCTCAACAACAGGCCCATGGCCCAGGTGGCAGCCCCATCAATGCCAAGGTTATGGATGGTCATATAGTATTTAGAATATCTTTATTCATTCACTTTGTCCTTCCACTGGGCTCTAAATATTAGCCCCTTTGACCCAAACACTATCCCTTAAAGAAAACAGCAGCTGTTCTCTGTCCCATAAAAGAGTGTCTGGTCCTCAGCAGCTCATCTTTGGAACCTAAAGGGTGGACATATACTGTGCCTCATGCACAATCCCTTCTCATTGGTTCTGTGTGACAATCCTCCTATTAGAGAAAAGGCTCTTACAGTCATGATTTTAGAGGTTCAGCACAGTCCAGGAAAGTGCACTATTGCTATGAGGAGTCTTGTTCGTGCACTGTTTTGTGTGAGGTATTAGGAAAGTGTTCTGATCCTCAAATCTGTATTTTCCCATTAGATGAATCCCTTTGGGTTGAGACTTGCCTTTCTCAAGCCTTTCTTTTTAAATAATGGTATCCCTGTCTCTCCTGAGGGGCTCCTGGGGTTGGGCCCACAGAAGCTCTGTGCATGCCGAATGATTCTATGACTGCTCCTCAAAAAGGCAGTGGGAGCAAGTGACCTTCCTAAAGCCATCCCCTGTGCTCATCTTTCCTCGGCTGACACATCTGAGAGCAGAGGCCGTCTTTCCCATTTTCAGGGCAAAGGAGGGGAAGAGCTGGAAGTCATCAGGGTGTTGTTTTTGCCAGTGGAGCCCTTGAAGTGGAGACAGGAGAAAAACAAACAAACTCATGTCATCTCCCCAGGGCCCTGGAAGAGGTCCCTTTCACAGCCAGGAATGTGACAGGGAGTGAAGTCAGCCAGGAGTCTGCCTGCATGCAGAGGGAGGGATGCAGCAGCCCGGCTGAGGTTCGGAGGCAAAGAGCAGAGAGAAGGGGCCAGAGCTGGGGGCATCCACCACCACTGCATCCCCAGAGAAGGGCAAAGACCCACCAGAGAATGCTGTACCCCAAGCCTGGGAGGGCTCCATGACACAGAAAGATGGCGCATCTCAGTGGAGTCACTTAGAGTCTTCTAGAGGAATCCAGCCAGTGTTCTCTAGAGGCTAGGTTTGTGGCATAGATGCGGCAATAGTCACACAGATAGGCCACTGATTGGCCAGGAAGATCTTAATTAGGAAGAAAAAGAGGGTCAGAAGTAAGTATAGAGGGAGCAAAGATGGTCCCAAGGAGGAGACAAGGTGCTAGGGAGGGGAACCAGCCTCAGACTGAGAAGCAGAGCCAAGAGAGATGAAGTGGCCAAGGGTCAAGGTTATGCTGAGTTTGCCTAGCACTCTGGCACACCCGAAGGCCTCCGCTAGGCCAAAGCTGGACACATGTGCCACACTGCTGTTCTTTCAAGAACCTTAACGAGGAGTTGCTGGCATGTCCCACCCTCAGCTCTCTTCCATGGGGCAGGCCACCAGGGAGCCCTGGTCCCCGGTCTCCATTCTCAGCTCACCCTAACTCTTAGGAACCAGGGGAAAGGGAGTCAGAAGAAGACATGGGATCTCCTTACACATTCTCCTTCCTCCTCCAAAGTGTGCATTTAGGGTCGCTCATACAAGAGCCACCGCCTTGAGACTATAGGGCTTGGGCCCCACCTGCTCTCTGTTTTATTCTACATCTAAGGGGGTCTAAGGTATGTTCCACTCTGGGCTCCTGCTCTGGGTCCCAGCTCTGTGAGGAAACCAACCAGGCCAATTCTTCTAGAAGCTCACTGTGAATGATCAGGGACTCAATATGCCCATTTGCAAAATGGAGACAAATCCTGACCCCTCACCTCACTGGCAGTGGGGGGGGTTGACACAAAACCCTAGTTGCCAGAGCACCCAGGAAGCAAACTAAAGCATCTGAAGTATTCCAGGAGAAAGGACCCTCTTTGGGGTCTTCTGTTAAAACTGCTGAATCTATCACAGCCTGATCTCAGCCTATCAGAGCTACCTGGTTCAACTTTCCTGTGTGCAGGTTGGGAAGGGTGAGGACCACATAGAAGAAAGGACAGTCTGCGCTCCAGGGAGAGCCACCGGCTCAGCACACACCCCCAGATGGGCCAGCGGAAGGAGGGGCATGAGGAGAGTGGGCTGGCCTTCTGGCAACCTTGATCTTGTACCTGCAGTCTGATAAATACCTTGTACCTGAGACTCAGGATCTGCTCAAACCCATCCCCCAAGTCTGAATCTCCACCTTGAGATCCTCTTAGCACTATTTTGAAGCCAAGACCTAGGCCTTGCTCTTGTGTCTCCTTCCAGAAGCCAGAGCCCCTTCCCTGCTCCCAGATTTCCAACCCCTTCCACCCACTGCTCCTCCAGACTGCCTAGGTTCTCACTAGAGATCAGGTGCGTTCAGGGTGGTATGGCCGTAGACTCTGGGTTCTCACTAGAATGTAAACCCTGTTCAGGTAGGGATCTTGGTGTTTCTTGTTTACTGATGTATCCCACGTCCCTCAAGCAGTGCTGGCACAGGGAGACACCCAATATTTGTTGACTGAATGTGCAAAGGCTTAAACCCACTATAAAAGGATTGGTGAGAAAATGGAGCCCATGAGTTAATGGGAAAGAGACAAGGGAAGGCACTGTAGGAAGGACACCTGCTGTCTCACCTCCTTTGTCCCTCACCCAGAGTGTGCCCCCTCCCTAAAATGAATCAGACCATCACTCAGAGGACCACTTTTCTCCACCAGCCCAAGTCCTGCAGCTCTCCATTGCCTGGTAGGCTCCTGCAGCCCCTCCTCTCCTGCTGGGTGCCAGTGTCACCACAGCCTTGGGGGTGGTCCCCCAATCCTTCAGGCTATAGGCTCCCTAGCCATATGGAGCTCACCAGTCTCCATCAGGTGGCTCCATCCTCCCAGACTGGGGTGTGGGTGCTCAGAGCTTACCCCTGTGCCGGAGGCCCACAGGGGTGAGGAGTCCCAGCTGGACACAGCTCTTAAAACCTAATGACTATTGTAGAGGGATTGAGTTTCTCTAGCCTCCCTCAAATGTGAATCCCCAGCTCCACTGCCCTGCCTCTTTTTCCCCATCCTTAGCACCTCTTTCCCCAGGGGCCAGACCTAAGGCCACTTCCTGCTGCCAGGACCCAGAGACCAGGGAGGCTGCTATCTCTTAGCCCCAGACTCCAGACCCCAGGAAGGGCCAGAACCTTGTATTCCTCTGCTGCATTCCAGAGGGAGTGACAGGGAGGCCACCAAGGTGGTCTGGGCTCCCAGGAACAGCCTGGCTCCTTCCCCACCCACCACACTCAGCCCTTCCGTCACCTCTCAAGCTTTCTGGCTCTAAGTTGCCTCCAGGAATCTTGGCCCACATCTCCACACCCTCTCCTCCCACTTCCTCCAAGGCTTCCTCACCCTCTCCCTCCCTGTCAGGGCCCTGAGCCTGTTATCCTGTATCTGGTGCTCCCTTTCTCCTGCTTCCCATCCACACCCAGGCTGTCTTTTAGTAAGGGTTCTGCCCTAGCCTGATTCAAGGAGGGTATCCATTTCGCTTTATCAAGTGGAATTGCTGATATGTATTTGTCTAATAATATGAAAAGAGATTTTCTTCTTCTCTTGGCTGTAAGGTACATCCTACTACTTTGAAATTCCGAGTATGCCTAATCATCTTTTAAAATGCAAAACAATCTTTGGGGCACCTGGGTGGCTCAGTCAGTTATTACCCATCCAACTTCAGCTCAGGTCATGATCTCGCAGTTCACAAGTTCGAGCCTCATGTCAGCTGTGCGACAGCTCGGAGCCTGGAGCCTGCTTTGGATTCTGTGTCTCCCTCTTTCTCTGCCCCTCCCCAACTTGCACTCTGTCTCTCTCTTTCAAAAATAAATAAGCATTTTAAAAAATTAAAATGTAAAACATTCTTCAGAAAAATGAGGGGTGCTTTCCTTGTGGAATGCTCTTATCTTGATGACCTGAATTTCAAGGGACTTTTATATATTCATATGTTCAAAAGTCACAGCTCTCCTGTTTGCTCATTATTGAATGTGCTGTAAATGAAGGCTTTGCAATCAAAGCGAAGTTTGCCCAAATCTGAGGAAAATAAAGTCTATGGGTCTCTCCCCTGACCCTCACCTGGGTCCCCACCTGCTCTCTGAGTCTCTCTAAGTGTGGATGGCACTTCTTTCAAACTTACCTCATCTCTGGGGCCCACTGGGTCCTGAAACTCCATGTGTTGAGTTATGGCCTATCTGTCTGGCTGTATCCAGGTCTCTGGGTGGGACAGGTACAAAGAGTGGCCTCAACTGGTTGAAAGAAGAGTCCCAGGCAGATGTTGGCTCCAGAACGGCCAGCCTAGCCCTGGATGCCCTCCATTCCCCTCCTCACCTGCATAGGATGACCGTGGACTCAAGAGAGGAAGCCCCAAAGCTCCTGGGGGGTGTGAAGGACACAGTGGAGGAACCTAAAGTTCCTGTGGCAGGAACACTGGGTAGGGTTATCCCAGAGGTGGCCAGAGTCCCAACCACCTCACTTCTTGCCTCTGCTCTTTCCCTCCTCTTTCTCCAACTGCCCCAAAATATATCTATTATGGATTTGTTTGAATAATAATTTTTTAAATGCAAACTCTTCTGCAAAGTCTAGGCCTTTCTTTCCCTTCCCCATATTAACCTTCTATCTCTACCTCCCTGACCTGTACAGAACTTTATTAAACTGCACAAAGATGGGGCATCTCCACTGCTGTTTTTCACTATAGTGAAAAACTGCCTTGTATTTCTCTACCGTTCCTTCATTTGCCAAATACTGAGCAAGACCCTTCTATGTACAAAGTGCCGGGCACTTCCTGCTTCTGTCTTCTTTCTCCATTTTAAAAGTTAGAGAGGGAGGGAGCCAAACCATAAGAGATTAAAAACTGAGAATAAACTGAGGGTTGATGGGGGATGGGAGGGAGGGGAAAGTGGGTGATGGGCATTGAGGAGGGCACCTGTTGGGATGAGCACTGGGTGTTGTATGGAAACCAGTTTGACAATACATGTCATATTAAAAAAGTAAAAATAATTTAAAAAATAAAAATGAAAGAATTAAAAAATAAAAAATAATATATGGTTATAAAGTAGAGTTAGGGATCCCAGCCAGAGATAAAGTCTGAGCAAGGATAAAGCTGGTCCATCCCAGGCCTGGAGCATGGAACTTGGCATAGAGTGGAGACTAGATCCCCGAAGCCTCTTTGAGTAGGAATTCCAGGGGACACCTGCCTCTCCACTGCTGCAGCCTTGCTAATAAAGCCACCGCCAACCGACCTACCACCTCCCTGCCCCCAGTCCACTTCCACTTGGCAGCTGGGGAGATTTTTCAGAACACAGAGCAGATCAACACCCTCCTTGATATATTGGAGAGAGCTCAAAAGACACTGTCCCAATCCTTCTTGTAACTGGCCGAAGCCTGTATGCCCTATTGGAGCAACAGGGATAGAACAAACCTCAGTTGGAGATGATACTCTAAGCACATTTAGACCAGATTTCTCACTAGCTTGGACAATACCTTTGTGGGATTGGGAAAAGATGTTCCTTCTTCTGGGAGGATGCAGCCCAATAGCAGGCCACAGGCTTTGATGAGTAGAGTCTGGCCTGGCTACATTTCAGCTCCAACTCAGCCCTTGGTCAAGTACCTTTTTATAGGATATGCCTTCATTAAGACCCTGGTACAGAAAGGAGCTAATTTTCAAGCTAGCTAAAGACACTAACCCATGTTCTGAAACCCTGCAACTTTCTTAAGACCCAGTTGGGGCTCAAGAAGTTGTGTCTTCTCTTCCCCCACATGGCCTTTGAAACACCTCTCAGAGTTTTATTTCCTACTCTGGCTCTGCAGACATCTCAAGGTCTTCCACAGGCTCTGGGCACTTCCCCCCACCCTTAGCTCCTCCAAATCAATGATACACCTTCCCCTACTCTCTCCCCATTTCTGCTGACACCTGTCTTAGGTCAGAATCATGTTTGAGGAGGGGGCTTTGCCATGGGGACAAGGCATCCCCAGCACAGCATACTCCACTGGGTTCCCATCTATGCCTCTGTGTTTAGTGACTGCAGGTGGGTAGATGGAGGGGGTCCCATTCGGCCAGGGGAAACATGGGTGTGCATTCCCAGAGCAGGGTCCTAGGAACAAGCAGAGAAGCTAGAACTGCATTCAACAGACCAGCAGGAGGGCCCACATAGAGTGATGAAACCACCACAGTATTTCCAGTCTTCAGCAAGGTCTGGATGACCGGTCAGGGAGCAGCTGCACTGCAGCTGGGACAGCTCTGGCCCACCCTGTCCTCCCCATGTCTGACCTTCACATGGCCCCAAAGATCACACTGTCCCCCAAGCCAGCAGTCTGTCGTCAGCATCTTATTTCACTGTATCCCCATCCTCTGGCTCACAGTGCACTGCACAGCTCATACTCCAGCATGACTGGGGCAGAGCTATGTCAGTGTGGGCTCCTCCCAACTCAGGTGGCAGATGATAAGCATTCCAAGCCCCATCAGGACTGAGCCTTTGGCCGCTTGGGGCCTTCTCCACACATGGCCACAGCAACCCAGTCTGGCTATACAAGGCCGTGGGTATTCTTGTTGTCCATGCCTCTCTCTCTACCTGCTGGGCTCTTTGCAGGGCAGAGGACCATGCTCTTGGAGCTCCTGGAGACTCAAATCTATGGCTTCTGGCGTAAGGTGATGTGAGATCTGTCTTCTCTTCCCTCCACCAGCTGACCAGCCTTTTGTGTGCCCTGAATGGTTTTTCTCTCATTCTGCCTTCAAAGAGGCAGCCGGTGCCGACAGTCAAGGTCCCTCATTCTTTTAACACTCTGATCCAGGCTCTAGTTCATCAATTACTACCAAAAAAGGAACTGAAGCCAGGGATTCTAATCTTCTCAGCTCACAGAATTATTTTCTCAGAAAACCCCTCTTCCCTTAGGAGCTAGGTTTTGGTGTTGAGTTACAATGGGAAGAAAAAATCCAGGCCACGGGGCTTCCTCACCGTAAAGATCTGGGCACAGATCTCTGGGCTTGAGACATCAACTTAATTGAAGTCAAAACCGTCATGTTCCTCACCATGATCACCACCACCATCACTATGGTCATGACAACCATTGTCACCTTTGCCACCATCCAATAAACATTACCTCTCCTATCATCATCCACATCTTTGTCACCTTATCCATCGTTTTCACCATGATTATCATTGCCATCATGGACAGACATTGTCACCACCACCACCACCACCACAGTCACCCCCAGCAGTCATTACTGTCATTATTAACATCTCCACCACAAGCACTGCCACCATCATACTCACTTTCACAAACATCATCAACTTCTATATCACCACCCTCACCACTAGTGTTATCCTCAACACCACAATTACATGCTCACCATCACCATTGCTATCACTAACAATCCCACAACCGTCAACACCATCACCAGTGTCAACACCCATGACCACCACCCAGCATCACTATTCATCCCATCATCACATTCCTCTTCACGTGAATGAATCCTAGTGAATTAGTGAATGGAATCTAGTAGTGGATTCTATGAAATTCAGCTCTATTCAGAAAACCTTTACTGAACACAATCTATGAGTTCAACACACAATGAATTGTTGAGGTTGAATTAGTTGGCTTTTGCTGCATAATGATCAACCCCCTAAAATTAGTGGCTTAAAATAATAACCATTTAATTATCTAGCACATGATTCTTGGGTCAGGTGGAAAGTTACTCTAGGCTGCCTGAGCTGACCTTCATTAGATTTCCTTGTGTGTCTACAGTCGGCTGACAGGTCAGCTAATAACTGGATGAACAAGGATGGCCTCACTCATATCTGATGGGGGACCTCCGTTCTCCTTCTCATGGCTCCTCATCCTCCAGCAGGCCAGCTCAGGCTCATTCACACAGTGGTCTCAGGGTTCTAAGTTCAGCAAGAGGTCAAGCCTCCATTCACAAGGGTGCTTGCCAAACCTCTACGAGTATCATGTTTGCTAATGGCCCAGTGTCTAAAGTAAGTCACCACCAGCTCAGCACAGATTCAAGAGGTGGGGACACAGACTTGACTTCCTGATGGGAAAATCTACAATGTCACATTGCAAGGACATGGATTTGAGGAGAAGAATTTATGGTCTTTTTACAATTTACCACATGGCTGAGCACAGAAAAAAAAGAGAAGACTTCTTCTTTAAAACTAACAGCAAACACTGCCTAAGAGGGCTCTAATTTAATGTGACTTTATATCCAGAGGAATGTCCTTGGAGTAGGCAAGAGTAACTGGAGTGACTGGAGTAACTTCCCACCCAGAGCTCAGTCTATTCAACTTCCTTCTAACTGGCCTATTTCAACTTCCATGAAATCTTCAACATACCAGTTTGGTCTTTTCTATCCCAGATTTCCTTCTGCCCTGACTTTCCCTGATCTCTAAGGACCCTGGCTCTTTGCAGGGACCCCTTCCCATCCTCCTCTTCTAAGGACTCTCTTCATTTCCACTGGACACATGTGAATCTTCTCAGATGCTCTCAGACCCTCAGACACTTACTCCTCTTCAGCTGCCACCACAGTCAACTGACTCCTTCCATGCTTGCTCGGTCTTGCCATCTGAGGTTGACCAGCTACCTTGTTCCTTAGGCACTTTTAGACTTGGAAGAAGCATCAGTATGCACAAGGCAAGATCTGACTTTGTAAGCAGCTGCTGAAGGGGCTGAGTGATACAGTCAGGAAGTTCAGATTAGTCAGCTCTCTATGAGATGGATTTTGACAGAGAATATAGAAGAGAGCTTCAGATAAAATTATCTCCCCTTTCCCCTTCTGATGTGCACTGTTCTGAGGCACACTTTTTCTGCATAACATGTGGAGACGTGTCCTGCCTGGCTGATGGGAAGCAAATACATCTTGATAAGCTGTGTCTTTCTGCAACTTGGTCAAGAAGAGTTGGCCAGTGCAATAATGTATCATCTTACATTGTTCTCTGTCCCTTACTGCTTCACCTTTACTTTGCCTTACCCTTGCTGTCTCAAATAAAGCATTAGCACTTAAGCCTTGCCTCAGGCTCTATTTTCTAGAAAACCCAAACAAAGATATCACTTTATTTTTTTTTAATTTTTTTTAATGTTTATTTATTTTTGAGACAGAGAGAGACAGAGCATGAATGGGGGAGGGGCAGAGAGAGAGGGAGACACAGAATCGGAAGCAGGCTCCAGGCTCTGAGCCATCAGCCCAGAGCCTGACGCGGGGCTCGAACTCACGAACCGTGAGATCGTGACCTGAGCTGAAGTCGGACGCTCAACCAACTGAGCCACCCAGGCGCCCCTAAAGATATCACTTTAAAGGAGTTCACTGCTAGGAATGTCTTCAGAGGAAGCCAAGGACATCAGGGGGCTATGCCTTTTAGCAACAGAAGGCTCTAGAATTGATAGAGGTTTGTGGTATTACTGAGAGTAGAGGTGGTAGGACATTCCTTCCCCTCAAAAAATCCAGTAGTCCATTTCCAGGATGCCAGGAAACATGAGGGTCCAAGAATACCCTGTTGTTCCAGCTCACTGGGTAAACAACCTCTTTTTTATTTTTAATGTTTTTTTCCTTTTGCTCTGTCACAGTGCTCAGACACAGATCCAAAGGTTCTTAGTTGTGCAAGTATTAGAACTATTGTCTGATGCTGGTGCCTCTGCTTTATTTTTTTTTAATTAATTTATTTATTTTGAGGAGGGGAGGGGCAGAGAGAGGGAGAGAAATGAATCCCAAGGAGACTCTGCCCCATCAGCACAGAGCCCAACCTGAGGCTAGAACCCACGAACCGCAAGATCACGACCTGAGCCAAAACTGAGAACCAGGCGCTTAACTGACTGAGCTACCCGGGTGCCCCCAGTGTCTCTGCTTTATATCTGAGCCAATGAGCATGAAGTTTCCCGAGTCAAAGGATCACCTAGAAGCTCCTTAATGACTCCCTTGTCAGGTTAGGGTTTCCCAAGGGCAAGAAATATGTGATCCTCATAAAATCCAGTTCAAGATGATTTAGATGTGTTATGAGAACACAGCCTCAGCCATGGGGCCGAGGCAAACACTGTCTGCTCCTCTCTCTCACGTCCACAAGGTTCCTTCCACAAGCTGTGCTCTTCTTCACAGGGTCCAGCTGTCAGTAGAGAACTCACCATTGTCTTCCCCTCAACTTTCTCTGCCAGAGATGGAGGCACATACATAGAATTGTAGCCCCACTTGTCTTTCTGTGTGTGTTCATGAAATTTGATGTCCAAACTTCCAACACAGCTGGGAGACAGGAAAATGCTCACAAGTAACCCCACAAAGGAATTTATACAATTGGAAAACATTTTCGTTTGTAGAAATTTAAGCCTCCCACCCCACTCCAATTACTTTGAATTTGGGTCTCCCAAAAGTCCCAGCAAACAAGAGACAGGCCATACAATGCTCTAGTCTTAGTATTTCAGAACTGAGACTGAGTGCACGCATCCCTCTCCAGGCCTAGGAGGGGCAGGAGGGGCAGGAGATCACTTAACCCTAGCATCTAGCTTAGAAGTGCATCAATTCCAAACCTGTCTCCTGATTAGCCCTCCTACCTTTAAAGATACCCAAGCCTAAAAGAGAAGCAGAGAAAATGTTCCTGGTTGCCCATTTCTACCAGTGGCCCCTCCATTTTTTTCAGGATGTCTCCTTGCACTCACCCAAGCCCTTCTGGCCACAGTTCAAGCTTGTTTCTACCTGCCAGTTCATGGTGAAACTTGGAGCCCTGCCACCATGCTTCATTTGCTGGCTCAGGCTTGCAGGGCACGAGGTTTAGCTGACTCCTTGGAGCTCCAGTTAACACTGAGTTGTACTTAACACTGAAAAGTCAAGAGCACTGGACAGGTGAGGCAAGGTTCTGCCTTCTACCCTGCTTGGCATGTTGTCACCAGGCCCCGGCCCTCGGTGGCCAGTAATCTCAAGGGCAACTGTTAGGGTGTGGCTTGGGCTGCTGAGACCCATCCTCAGCACAGCACAGCACGGCGGCTGGGGCTATCCCTAAGGTCATGCAGCACCTCTGGAGGGGCAACCTTTGTTTTCTCGAGTCCACTGTGAGGAGACAGTCCATCTCCCAATGATATTAAGTCCTAAAATACGGTGCTCTGGCCATGGTGGGGCTCTGCAATGCCCCTTCATGTTGAAAACCCCTTGGATCTGATTGGCTTGGGATTGAGGGCAGGCATGAGGATTCTTTCACTTGAGGCCTCAGTTCCCTTTTCCAGACTAATGACTACCTTAGACTACTAATATGCAGCAAGCAAGACATACAAAGACTGTCTTTGCAAGCAAGGCAGCAGGGGGATGGGGAAGGGAAGGACCATCTGATGAGCCTCATCACCAATCTGATGAGTTTGTGTGTTATTTAAGATACTACTCAGAATGGCCCAGAGAGTGTGGGCAGCCCTGGCCATCCCAATTTAGTCTCAGGTGGACTGAGACAAAACTCATATCTTTTCCCTCTTTCTGGAAAGATGAAGGGAAGGAGGGAAGGAAGGCTCTGGCATCAGGCGTCCCAGTTCAGTGGCAGCCGTGGGGGTTCTCCGGGCACCACCCCAACTCTCACCCTGCCAGGTGGCTGCTTTATAGCTGTGAATAACATGATATCCATCTCCAAGCAGATTAAATGGTAAGAGAAACTGATGATCTCTTACTCTAAGAAGGTTCATCAGGACTCCTGCTCCATGTTTCTGCAATGCACTTGGTCTCCTGTCTCAGCTTCACCCCCAGAGCAATATGCCCAGAGGAAGGCAAAGGACCTGTCTTCCTGGATCTCTCTCTTGCGGGGGGGGGGGGGATCATTTCCTGTGAGCCCCCAACAGTCTTCCATCATATCTCATTCTTGCATCAGTGACAGGCAAGAGGAAAGGATTATCATGATAGCTACATTAAAGCAATGTCCCGGGACTCAGGTCCCATGAGCACTATAGGTTTTCTCAAAGTGGCTGCAGCAAAACCCCCCAGGAACATCTGCTCTGAGCCTCAGCCTGCACCAAGCAGTGTTGTGGGGAGACAAAGGAAGGGCCCCACAACCCTGCCCAGGGGCTCACGGTACAAGGATGTAAGACAAGAATGTCATAGAGGAGTAACTACCTAGGCAAAGCCCCGACTTGTTCCTTCTCCTGCTTCAGTCATCATGTTCTCTGGAGCAGGACAACGAGGGCCCTTGGAGAAGGTGAGGCCTTGACCGGGCCTCCTAGAAGCCATTTCACTGGGGCCCAGAGCAGAGGCAGGACTGGGCTGGACACTCAGGGCACAATGTGGAACTGAGCAGGGAGACAGAAGACGTGGGGGACGTAAGATTAGGAGGGAGCGGGGAGGCAAATCTGGAAGGAAGGGAGGCTGCAGTTTGGACTTGACCTCATAGCCAAAGAAATTTAGCGATGCTCATCTCAGCCCTGTGTCTGAGCAGGTATCTCCTCTCATCCAAATAATACATATCCATAAAAGATTTTCCCTGTGAGGACCTGGGAGAAGCCAAAGGCCAGTACAGGAGAAGGGAGCAGCTAGGAGGCTGGAGATGGCCTTGGCAGATGGCAAAGGAGCAAGCCTTCACCCGTTTCCTCCATAGACCCCCAGGAAAGTCCTGGAAGGGGAGAGGCACCAGCACCCCTACACATTCCCTCAGGTCCAAACTCCAGTGGAGAGAGGAAAACTAGGGAGAGTGTGCCCCCCACTGGTCAGCAAAGACAGGACCCACTGCTAATGCAGGGCCCAGGCCGTCTCCCCCAGGGGCAGCCTCCAGGCCATTTGCCTTCCTGGCCCTGGGGAGGGGCGGTGGGCCTCTCCCTCTCTGGATCCTGATCTCTCACTGCTGCTGCCCAGGCTTTGCTCTCATGGTCAGAGAGCCCTTGGCAGAGGCCTCAGTGTGCATGCTCAAAAGGGGGTATCTCGAAGGCTGTCTCCCTCCCCTGATGTTAAGATTGGCAAGTTTCCAAGGATGGCAGGGTCAAGAAGTTGGTCCTCCAGAGGGCAGGAGTTAGGAAAGCTCTAAATGGTGTTCTGAGGAAGGGATTCCAGCTGGGTGGGAGGGAGCACAGTCCCAAGGACTTCCTAGCCCGGACAGCTCCAAACGTGGGGCAAACACTCAGGTCTCCCCCAGCCCAAGTGGGACCTGGGCTCCCTTCACAACTCTGCTAAGCCTCACACAGGAGAGACTGGCAGCCAAGGTTTTCCGGCCTCTGGATTTCCTTCACTCAGGTGTTCAGGCTTATAAGGGACCGTAGGAGCTGAATGAGTTAATTTCTTTCTCATTTACAGGAGAAATCATGCCTTTTATAAAGGTTTCCCCAGACATTCCTAGTCACAATGACGTCCCCTACCACCTTCTTTTTCTTCCTTGCCTAAGCCCCTCCTGTTGTAGTTAAACCTCTGGGATAGAGTGATGAACTGGGCCAAAGGCCACAGAGGAAGAAAACATGGTTCCCATCTTTGAGGGCCCCCCCGTCTGAGTGTTTCCGTCCTAAAGAGCCCCACAGCTTCTGGGAGAGACAGGCTATGCCTTCCTCAAAGGAAAAGGCCTGCAGCAGACAAATAATACAAAGTAGAGCAGAAATCATAAACACATTTTATTTCTAAATAATTTTAAAACCACTGGCATTGTAGCAAATTGGAATATATTTCCAGAATCGACTCAAAGAGTTTTTTTTTTTTTTACAGCAACATATGAAAAACGTCATTTAAATATCCACCAGCAGCTGCACCACATGTTGGGCTCTTAGGAAAACACTTTCTTTCCTTTCATGAAAGTCCCTTGATTAATGTTCCACTTTTCTTTGACACTTTTTCCATAGTTTGGAAAAAAAAATCAAAGCCTGCACCATTATCTGGAAGAAAATTAAACTGATAAGATTTAATGTCTGCTATATTCTACAGTGGTAGCAGAAAAATATCATTTAGGCCTGGTGCCAGATGCAAATGAACATTAAACGGAGGGTACATCCCTGCCTGAGGCTTTTGGGAGGGGTGAGGCTGGGGCAGATGGGGGAGCAGAAAGGGCCCCAACCGGACAGCAGTGGGGAGGGGCTGGTGGGAAGGTTTGCAGGGCCCTCTGGAGGGAAGGCAGAGCAGGACTGAGCAGAGGTGATTTTCCCCAACTGCAGAGTCCCAGCGAGGGGAGGGGGCAGCCACAGGAAGGCCAGCAATGCCCACCTGCTGTGGGGCCTCTGGAGAAGCAGAGATTTTGTGAATGGGGACACCTGAGAAGGCAGCAGTCTGTCCGGGTCAGAGGAGAGAGAAGGAGTGGGAAGGAGGGAGGGGAAAGCAGCGAGAAGAGAAACTGTGCCAATAGAAGGCTAGGCAGATGGAGTAAGGGGAAATCACAGCGTGTCTGGCACAGCAGCTGATGCCATAATTTAAAGGTCAACTCAGTGGAAAAGGAAGGGAAAGGGGGGAGGGGGTGGTGCTGAAATGGCAGCCCGACACTCCCCTTCCTGTGCAGCCCTACTTGGCCTTTTCTCTTGACCTGATGTCCTCTGCATTCTGGGGTCCCCCTCTCCCTCTCCACACCATCCCCCTCCCCTGGCATGGGCTCTGGAGGCTGCAGACCCAGCTCTGGCCCCCCTTTGTTACCTCACCAGAGTAGAAGCGACTTAAGCTCCCAGAACATTAGTTTCTTCATTCATAAAATGGGGATGGTAACACCTAATCTCCCTGGCTTATTGTAAAAGTTAAATTGTATAAGGGCATAAATGCTGGAAAAACTCACTAAAAAGTTGCAAATTTTTCTGGGCTTCTCTAAAGGAAGTGGCTTGAATTTGCCTTTGAGGAAAAAAGTGTCCCTTTGTTCTGGGAAGACCACCATTTGGGTAAATAAAAACTAGTAGCCATCATTGGCCCTAAGGCACCCCCCTGTCCTTGGAGATAACTGGTCACCCTTAGACTAAAGGGCTGGGAGGATGACATTGGCTCACTTCCTGCTTTCCTGATGTCTTTACCTAGTTGGTTTTGTAAATCGGTGTATCTTTTAGCAGAATCCACCTCCCCACCATCTCCAACTCAGCTGGCTGGGTTTCTTCTTAAGGAGGAATGTTACTGTTCTCTGCATGGATTTGGGCTGCCTGGTGCCTATAAATTATGGCAAGTTCTTGGGAAGCTATGGAGGTTTTTCTTGGAATGGTTTTTTGCCAGAGGGCTGGAGAGGAAACCCCATGGGCTACAGGAAAGACTTACAGGCGTGGGTTTCAGCTCAGGCTGAGGGAGCTGTCTAAAGTAACTGGACAGGCCCACAGACTTCCTACTGTGGTGCTATTAAATGATACAAAGCCCAAACTGGATCGATATGGAGTTATTCCAGGCAAGGGCCGGGAGACAAGCCCACACTGCCTGTTGTCTTTGGTGTGACAGAGTGCTGGGCAGTCTCGAGGCATTCTTGTGTTCCTGGGCCTGAAGGTGCTGGGGCAGCTCCAGATGCTGAGCTAGAGTGCCCTAGTCACATGGAATTGGCCCAACAGCTGACTGGAGCCCCACTGGCCCCTCACTTCCCTTCCATTATCCCCAGCCGTTCAGTGATTCTGATTTAAAGTTTTAGCTCAGCCTCTACTTATATGGTAGAGGTTTTCCTGCTTGCCTACCAAGGCAATGGCTTTGAAAGGCTTCAACTAGAGAGTCGATGGATGTGGTCACAGTGGTGTGGCTGGTGATGGGGAAGATGGAGGGTCCTCCTTCAGAGACCCCATCACCGGAGCTGCAGGCAGGCAGCCAAGTTCCAAGCCAAGATACTATGGGAGTGAACCCTTCTCCTGGTCTCTCAGATGTGATAAAGTCCTCCTCTCCTTTGGACTGACAGTGACCAGGACATTTCAGCCTAGAGCAGATTTGCTCCTAGGCTGAGCTGTCCAGATAGATGGTGGAAGGGGCCCTGGCCTGATGGCAGGCAAGAATAGAATTGCTTCACTTCCTGGCTTTCCTCTGTCTTTCCCTGTCCAAGGTCCCTTCTCCTTCCTAGCAATGACTGCTGCTCTCTGCTAAAAGCTGGGGGCCGTTGAGCACGGAGATCTCAGGTTCACCCTGAAGACACAGGAGGGGAGGGTAAGAATGTTCAGGAAAAGATGCTCAAGGTGGGTCACTGCAGGGAGACGAGGCTGGGCCTTGACCTAGACATTGTCCCTGGTGCCCACCTTATGCCTGGCCGGCTGCAAGGAAACTCTAACTCAAGGGCCAGCCACAGGGCCGGCACAAGGAAGTCCCTGCAAAGGGAAGACACTCCCGTTGTCCACTTGAGGGCTGCAAAGAACCTTGGGGAGGGCGGCACACCTTCACAGTAACCACCAGGGGGCTCTAGGGGATGCTATGGGAGCTGCTGCTAGAGGAGAGGCTTCAGTGACCTCTGGCCTGGCCTGTAGCCCCAGAGCAGATGACAGAACTTAAAATCAACCAGCAGATGGTGAGCTCCCTGTCTCCACAGGTACGTGATGGAGGTTGATGGAGTTGTCCTCCAACAGGGGAATCTCTTTCTCATGCAAAGGGTTGACATGGGTCCACCCTTCTCCAAGATCCTGTTGATGTGGCCCGGGGCAAACCGACACTGTGTTCCCATTAGCTGACCTGCACACACAGTACTCTGCCACCAGCCATCCAGGGGACAGTGAAGGCTAAAACCAACCAAGACCCTGAAAGACAAACGCAAGTTTCATCCAGAGTCTCAATCTAGCCAAATGTAGTTGTTGGCAATTCCTTGCAGATAATTAAGGAGACAGCTCACATTTGCCTAAAATAACTAAAGAACCGAAGGAATAAAACCATTAGTTCCAGGGCCAAGGAGGCCTGTAGGTTATGATGTGTCAACTGGCCATTGCCCTGAGGGCAGGGGCAGCCTTTTCCCCTTTGGGAGAGAGGCTTCTCCAGGGCAGGGTCTCTGTCCCCGGCTGGACCCCACCCACCTCATTGGCCAGGAAATGCTCTGGCACCGTTTGAGAGCCCTGCTGGCTGGGGCTCCTGAGAGGGGTCACGGCTGTGAACGCTGCACCCCTACGGTGGCCCAGGTGAAGGACAGCCCACACCAGCCCCCAGCTCTCAGCAGCATCTGGTCCTCTCTGTGCAGCCTGACCCTAGGGCCACGACAGAACGTTATCCCACCCAGGGTGTCTGGCACCCAGCGTGGCTACCAGCTCTTCTCTGGTCAGCATTTCCAAGAGCTAGATGCTTCCAGAACACAAGCCTCCTCTCCAACCTCTGTTTCCTTCCCAGAGCCGTCTCCCCAGCTCCCTGGGGTCCCCAATGCTAACTGAAGCTGCCTCTCTGTGCCACTCTCTGTTTGACTCCTTCCAGCTGCTTGGACCACGCTTCAGCCTGGGTTATACCGTGTGCCAGGCCTGCTCTGGGCACTGGGGACGAAGGAGTGGGCTGCTGTCCATGGACTTCTCATTCAGGCTGATGACAGCCTCAAGAATCCTCTTGGGGCTTTGCTTTCCAGAGACCTGTCCTAAGTCACAGACCCTGGCAAAGTCCAAAGACTATGGCTGAGTGCTGGCTGTTGGGGCAAGGAGGGACAGTGAAAAGCAAGCTTGTCTGGAACAGGGCTGTCAGACTGCTTAGAGTGTCGGCCAGGAAGCTGGGAAGTGGAGTGAGAAGGAAGAGGATGCACCAGCTGCCAGGCTGGGCTCTGGGCTGTCTCTCGAAGTCTGGTTGGGTTCAGAGAGGAGGCATTTTAATCAAACTCGTGCTGAACTAAGCGAGCCTCACATCTGGGCTCTAGCCCACAACCCAGCGCTCACTCACTCACGTACTCATGCACCCAATCCTCAGTTTCCTCCTCTGAAAAGTGTAAGGATGTCCCTTCCCCTTGTCCTCTTATAGGAATGTAGTGCGGGTCACAGGAGATCTAAAAGCCATTATGAGTGTAAAAGATGTTCTTCTCCAGCTCACACTTACATGCCTTCGGGACAGGGAGCTCACCACCTCTCAGGTGAAAGCTGAGTGCGTTGAGTGAGTGCCATCACTGAGCAGCTCACCTGAAGTGCACCGGGAAACCAGAGAAAGAAGGACTGATAGAGCTCATGGCTTCACTCAGAGACATGATTCCATTAAAATCAAGACCAGGAGTGGACAACGGACAGACCCCAGAAAGCCAGAAGGTGATGCTCTCTGCCTTTGGAGACTTCCCTGAACAATGTTCTCAGACCTGCCCAAACACCTCCCTGGCCTTGACCTGCTTTACCCTTGTCCAGTGGCATCTGCACATATGCTCAGCTCTGGGGCCCCATCACTCACTCTGAAACCACACATCTGAAAAGCTGAATGGATTCTGCGTGGTGAGCAACGGCTGTGCATCCTCCACCCCATCTCAGGAGACAAACCCCTGAGAGTTTGAGGAAGAGCCCTCTGGGAGCGCGGGCATTTGGGGCAGCCCAGGGGACTAGGATGAGAAGCAGGCGGCAAAGGCAGGCAGCTGGTTCAGACCCGTGGCAGGAAGTCCCAACCAAGATTCATCCTGGAAAAATGCAACTAATGCTGCACAGCTGGGGCCACTAATCAGAAACACAGGCCCAGAGGTGGCAGCAGGGACAGGCCCAGAGGGCAGGGCCGACAGCGAGGTGATAATTGGCAGCAAACTCTAGGTCCGTCTCCCCACCCTCTCCGGCTGGCTGCCGCTTGGAGACTACAGTCTGAAAGGGGCAGCTCTCCCCTGCCCTGTCCGCCTGGAGGGGGATGCACAGCTCATTCGTGGCCCGAATGTCAGCTTAAACAATAGCTGAAGCCTTGGCCTGGTCTCCAGAGGCTGGAGCCAGGAGTGTTGACCTTCACCTCTGGAGTCCCCTTCCCAGGTGAAAGCCCTTCCCAAAGCCTTGGGGCCTGAGTCCCTTCTCCCCGCACAGACTGGCATCAGGAGAAGTTCTGAGATGAGCCTTTCAGCCCTCAGTGGGCTCCCTCTCCAACTGGACACAGGCTCTGTTCCCTGGGAAAGGTATGAATAGGGAGGACTCCGGGGGTGATGTTATGTATGGGCAGAGAGGTGAAGGATTGGGCTGGGCCACAACCCCTGAGAGTGCCATGTCTTTTTTTTTTCCTTTTAATTTTTATTTAAATTTGAGTTAGTTAACATACAGTGTAATATTGGTTTCAGGAACAGAACTCAGTGATTCACCACTTATATACAACACCCAGTGCTCATCACCAGAAGTGCCCTCCTTAATCCCCGTCGCCCATCTAGCCCATCCCCTACCCACCTCTCTCCAACCACCCTCAGTTTATTCTCTATAGTTAAGACTCTCTTATGGTTTCTTTCCCTCTGAGAGTGCCATTTCACTGAGCTCATGAAGCACTTATTAAGCTCCTGCTGTTAGCTGCATGCCAGGCACTGGCTTATAAGGTAAATGTTTGCATTCTGTGTCCTCAAGAGGCTCACAGTCTAATTGGAGAGAAACAAGGTAAGAGATGTCAGCAGAGGTCAGGGCAGTGACAGGACAGTCTCTGAGCACAGGGGGGTAGAGAGAGGCACTGCCCATGAATAGGATACAGGGGCTGCCCACTGGGATCCTCCAGAACCCACCCCTCCAGGGTGCTCTACTGGATCTCATCCCCCCTCTACCCCTTCCCCAAGCTTTCCTCTACCCTCAGCTATATTGGGCTCTAGGTGAGCCCCCAGGGCTACAGAGATGGCTGGCCATCCCTGGGAAGATGGAGAGCCTTCTGCGGGGGAGAAGAAACCAGGTCCTGCAGACCTCACACCTCACACCTCCCTCACTCCAGCCCAGACAAATCTTCTGCTGCAGCCCTGGGTCATGGAGCCCCTGGGGGGTTTGCCCAGGTGACAGCAGAGTCCCCCTATCCTCAGGATGAGCCTCAGGCCCTTCAACTTTTCTCAGGCTGTCACTAGCTTGCATTTGCTGGCAGCTCCTCCTGTGGGTAGGACCCTTTCTTTCACTACTCAAACCTTTTCAAGAGGCATCCTGAGGAGGCAGAAGTCCTCTGAGCCTCCTGAACACCCGGATGAAGGCAGCAGGCCGGCAGCAACCTGCCCCTCCCCAACCTTTTCACAAGCCCTACTCCCCTCCCCTGTCAACCCACGCTGTACCTACAGAATTGACTCTGAAGTGTCAGACTTGGTGTCCAGCTTCCCCTCACAAGTTAAAGAAAGCATGGGAGGAGTGAGGCAGGGGTCTTTGGTGGAGGTTTGAGAAATGGAAGCAGGGATGGGAGGAAAGAAGGGGGATCCAGAGGCCATACTGTGAGGAAGGGGGGTTGGGCATGGCCTCCGGAAGCTGAATGGAAGAAGCAGGGGTCAGAGGTGTGGGAGTAGGAGAGGCTAGGAGGAACCCAACGGCAGTGGCTGGAGCTGGGAGCTGCCGTGTTGGAGGTTTCCTTACTGCCTGACTATTTGCCATGGAATTTCCCGGCCTAATAAAGAAGAATTTAAATAGACCACAAGTTGCTTAATGTTGACTGTATAAATAATCCAAATCCCCAGCTCCCTTTGTTCCACAGGCTATTTGTGTCAAGAAAGAAAGGGGGTGGGGAGGGAATCCAACAGAAGTCACCGCCCCAGATCGCAGGGTTTGGGGACTCTCTGTTCTCCTCCATCAGGGCCCCAGGGAACAGGGGTTGAGGCCTGGGAGGGGGAGATTTGGGTTTCCCGGCCAAGCCTTCTGTTTGTGAGCGTGCACACACAGGCACGTAATCCCCACACAGACACACACATACACGTACACGTGCACATGTACACACGCAGCACATTACCCCCATGCTCACTCATGAGTATACGTACACACATACGCATACGCCTGCCCACTCAGGCAGACTCTAGTCCACATGGGAAAATATGAGCACGTGTGCACACCCAGATACACACAGTGAGGTTCAGCCAGAGGCACCAGGTTCTGTCATGGGTCAGGTCCAGTCATTTCCCTGACCATTCTGCTGCTCAGCAACCCTAGGGCACATGGCTCAGAATAGGGGCCCTTGAGAATCCAGTTGGGTATGTGGCAGAGTAGCTTTGGTCATACTGAGTCACCTCCAAAGAAGGTTCCTGTTGAAAACCAAGCATGAGCACCATGTTCAGAGTCCTCCAGACCCCACTGCTAGCCAGTGACTAAGGACTCCATCCCCTCTGCCCGCACATGTCCAGTCCTGCTATGTCCGCCTATGCTAAGACCTCAGAGGAGGTGGGGGAGACACAGACATCTTTCAAGGTCAAAACCTGGGCCAGCCTGGAAGTTTCTAACCCCTTAGTGATAGGCATGTCAGTAGGAGAGCAACTGGTACCACTCATTCTGCAGTACCCAAGAGAAAGAAGAAGGAAGAGGGAGAAAGGGAGGGGGGTGCAGTTAGGGCAGGGGAAGGCAGGGAAGGAGAGACGCAACAGGGTACCATGGGACTAACTTGTAGCTGCTTCTGCCTGGGGTCCATTCTGACTTCTCCATCCCTGTGCAGACCAGACTTAAATACTTTAGATTTCATTCTCGAAGGTGCTCCTGAGCACACTTGCACACACATCACATGGAGCAGGGAAGAACGGGGTCGTAGGGGATATGGGGAGGTGGAGGGGGTGCCTGGCCTCACGCTTATTTTCAGGTTGGTAATCCCTGTCCTAGTCCTAATTCTGCCTGCTCCCCAAGCCCCAGATTTATCTTAGCCACAACTAAAGCATGCTCCCCACCCACCTGACTGCCCACTGGGATGCAGCTCAGACTGGAACAGTAACTGCCATTCTGTGTCCAACCCGATTCTGCAAGGCCACATGTCCTAAGAAACCAGTGTCAGGGACTGGCTGAAGCCCAAGACCAGGATATAGGAACTTTGTGGGGGTGAGATCAGGGCTCCTACCCCAGGAACCACAATTCAATCCCATGCTAAGAATTAGAGAGTGGAAAAACCACTCCAGATAACCCAGAATATATCAACAGGAAGGAATAAAGAATAGAAGAACCTCAAAAAATAAGGCTCTTGAGTACAGAGGAAGAAAAGCCCCCTGGGATAGAACTATCAGGAATGTTCATTCACAAATTCATCCATCCAGTCATCAAATACTCATTGAGTACCTACTACATGCGAGCACTGTGCTAGACCCTGTGTTTGTGGAATTACGTGTGTGTGTGCATGTGTGTGTGCATGGATCTGGATTTAGGAATGACTCCCCCCGCCCACCTCCGCCACACACACACCCACCACAAGTAAACACAGACAAGAGCAAGATCCCAGAGCTACCCTCAGTCTCAGCCCCAATCCCAATCCCACCTTCCAGGACCAGCAGGGTTTGTAACTACTTCCCCTGAACCAGCATTGGCCCCTGACTTCACAGGAAAGTCATAGGAGTCCCTACACCTTTGCAGCCTCGACAGACTATTCTTAGGTCCATTAAGCCCTATAACCATTTTGCATAATACCCACTTGCCTTATTTCTATAAAGCCCCCAGCCCAGTGCTCCCCGATCCCCTTTTTGGGGGCTCCAGGAATGGAAAGGCAGGTTCTGCCAGTGTTTCCCTTTCTGGGATGGCTGGGAACTTGAGGTCTGGGGCTGCCAGCAGATGGTGTGCATCTTCCAGGCTGCCTGGGAGATGGACGGGAAGGGAAGCGGGGCTGTCCACACGCTCAGAATCTCTGGGCTGTCACCAGGTCCCCTTGATCCTCCTTCCAAGAAAGAAGGGGGAAAAACATGTCTTTCCGGGCCCTAATCCTCTCCACATGGGCGGGCACCATGAAGAGCCAGGGCCCTGCTGCAGGCATGCAGGCTGGCAGGGGCAATTGTCACTCTACCCAAGGACCCCTCCCCCTGACCTGCAGCTCTGTGACTGCAGAAGCTTCTGCCTGCCCTGCCTTCCTTCCAGAGTCCCCACACTGCCCACCTCCTACCCTCGGCCTGGCCTGCGCCTGGCATCCCCTTGCATACTTCTGCCAAAGGGAAACTGAGGCAGCACCAGCTGACAGGCGCCTGGGTGGAAGAAGCCAGGCAAGAAGTGGTTTGCCCTAAGCTGAGGCAGCCCCCTGAACCTGAAGCCCTCCCAAGAGCATCACAGGCGAAGGCGCCCAGGAAAGCTTCCCTGGTGAGTATGGGACCCTTACAAATCTATGTAGTGCATCAAGAGGGGCTCACTCGCTCACTTGCACCCCTGGACACTCAGAGCAGAACTCCAGGTGGCCCTCCTCCCAGTGGTGGATGACCCCTGGAGCTCCTTCCCTGAGGGGGCTCAGGTCTGGTGGAAACAAGAGCAGAAGAATGGAAGACCTCTCAGAATGGAGCCCTGAAGGTCAGTAGGGGAGTTAGGGGGTCCCTCTAAGGAAGGTCTGTGTAGGAAGACTCTCCTCTAAGCCAACTCTGAATCCTTCCCAGCTGGGAGCCAGTGAAAGACCAGTTTGCATGGCCAATGTTGCAGCTTTCTTGCTCCAGCAAGATAGATCTTCTGCCTTCGCCATAGGCTGCAGGCTCTGAGTCTTGGCTCTTGCCATTGATCTGGGTCACATGGGCCCTGGCCCCCCACGGCTGGGTGTTAGTGACCTCTGGAAGCCAGCATGACAAGCATAGGCATGCAAAAACAGCGGATATGAGCCATACCCACAGTTGCAGCTCTTGGCAGCCCCACAGTGGGAAAAGGCCCACATCTCTGCCGTTCCAGCTCACTTGGGGCCTATCATGGATGCCCCACAAGCAGGACAACACAGCCTGGACCCTGAGGGCAGGGAGGAGCTGCCAGGAGACCAGAAGGCCAGGAGGGCCGGCCCTGCTTTGATCTCGGGTGTCAAAGGCCAGGAAATGCAAGGAGGAGTACTTGCTGCCTGGTGTCCCTAGCAGGCACAGGCCCAAACCACTCCTGCTCTCCTCTGGCTAGCCTGGGTCCTAGCTGACTGGCCAAGGGCCCCAGGCAGGGGGTGGAAAGGCCACCCCCCACCCCACCCCTCCACCCCCACCACCAGTCCCCAACCAATTCAACGGCAACTCTTTGAATAAGAGCTAATTCTGCTGATGTGGCATCTTCCTTTTATATCCCCCACCCTGTTTGTGTCTAGTTCCCCTCCAACCCCAACCCCACCTCCCACCCCGGCTGCCCCCCTGACTTTGATTGCCCCAGACATTTGCATGAAAACAGGAACTTTGTGCTCTGGGCTCCATCTGCTCCTGCTTATTTCTCACTTGGAGCTGCAATCCTTGGTCACACATGCCCCCTCCCCACACACTCACCCTCTTCTACGCAGCCTACCCCCAGTGTCAGGGACTGTGGGATTTCTGGTCCCTCAGGCAGGCTAGTGAGGCCTGAGACAGTGGCCTCCTATCCGGGCTCCCACTCACCTTCTGGGGGTCACAGACACAGTGGAACTGGAAAGCTCTGGAGCCTTAAGACTAGACTTCCTTCCTGGACAAGCCCCCACCCCCACCCACCCCATGCCTCTTTCAGTCCCAGAGGAATCTCCCCAACAACCCTGGGAAGAATTCAGGGAGTCCAGGAGGGCCTTCCAGACATCAGCAGCTTCTTGAGTGAGGAGGCTGGGTATATACATCCCAGGATCTCTCTCCTTGAAAGGCCTTGGCCCTCAGGCCCAGCATCCAGGAGTCACAAGCTTGACTAAACGCCATCTTGTGTTGCTTATAGGAATTAAAATGGACAGTACAAAGAAAATCATATTGTTAAATATATGAATAAAAATAGATAAGCCTCTCACAGGGTACTTATTACATGCCAGGCAGTAATGTAAGAATTTTACAAATATTACCCCATTTTTACAAATATGGCCTCATCTATCTTAGATAGATGCTATTATATAGAGATATAATCCTCTCTATACAAGTGGGGAACTGAGAGGTACAGACAAGTTAAGGAACTTGTCGTGGCTCACACAGCTGGTAAGAGTGACAGAGCCTGCCCTCCTCCATATTCAAAAAACAGTCAGTGCCCAATCAACCCTCTGAATCTCTGCCCATGCTTTGCTCTTGAAGGTTCTTTTTGCTCTTCCTTCCTATCCTTCAAAGACCATTTCCAACTTCCTCAGGAAGCCTACGTGCTCTTGTGTCCATTTTGAAGATGAAGAAACTGAGACCCAGCAGTCACAGACTTTACGTTGAGATCTTACAGGGACTGGGATGCCTTCTAAAACTGAACTCCTGTTATCTAAAAGTGAGAAAACCTTTTTGTTGAGAGATTTTTCATTCCCAGTTGCCCCAAATCAGAAGCCGTCAGAGGCCAAGTGAGCAGGTCAGGAACTGGATTAACCAGTCAGTGTGCAGGGTAGGCAGCCAGGGCCCTCAGAGTAGGGGTCAGCACTGGTGGGCCCCAATTCCTTCCTCTGAAGACTACACCCCCCTCCCCCAGCCAGCCGTCAGTCCTACCCACCCCCCCCAAGGTTTCTACTTTTGGCTTCTGCCAGCTTCTGCCCCCAGGCAGCACATTGGCCATGCCAGAGCCCACATCAAGCCAGCAAACCAGAACTTGAGGGCTCTCTCTGGGCCTGTGTTGTCAGATGGGGGAGACAGGCACAGCCACATGGGCATGGGGGGAGGACAACAGACCCCGGACTGGAGTGGAGGGAACCCGGAGTCTACTTCCGTCTCTGTATTGGAGCAAGTCATTTCACCTTTCTGGGCCTCAGTTTTCCATTATGTAAAATAAAAAAGGAGGGCTCATCAACCCCTAAAATACTCTTCCAACCCATACTGGATGAAAAAAAGAGAACAACTGCAAACAGACCAACCCACCTGGAATGGAAGTGAGAGAACACACAAAGGCCACATGTGTGTGTTCACAAAGGGGGAGCAGGAGTTCCTGGAGTGAGGAGAGGTGGCTCTGGAGGGCTTCCTGGGGGAAGCGAGCTGTGCACCCATATCTTGTATGAGGGGACAGAAACCAGCTCCGCAATATGTAACTAGCCTGGCTGAGCAGAGCCTGGGGAGCAGGTGAGGGCCTGGTGCACCGGGAGAGGCAGGGGAGGGGGCCACCAGCCCCACAGGAAGCCCCAGCTTGTTGTTGGGTAACTTCTCCTCCTGTTTTCTGGGAACAAGCTATTTGGAGAAGAGGGGGAGGGAGACCTTAAAGGCTTCCAGATGGGGGGCCCTTCTGTCCAGGCCTGCTGCTGTGCCGCCACAAAGTCTGTACAGCGCTTTCTAAGAATCTCAGCAAATGTGAGCGGGGTGGTTCTGGGACTGCCTTCTAAGCTATTCCCCTGCCTCTGTGATTCCCACCATCCCAGAGCTAATGGGGGCCATATCCTATCCCTTACCATTACTCTCTCTTGCTAAAAGGCTGCAGAGACAGAGCTGGGTCTCATCTCTGTTGCTCTCTTCCACCCCCACCCCAAGATGGTCTTTCAGTGTCTTGGAATCCTGGCAACCCCTCTACCCACTTTGTGGGGTCCGTTTGCCCTGAAAGCAGGGGGCCGGAGAAAAGAGGCATCTCCCCAAGTGTGGGAAGGCCACTGGAAGTTCGAGAGAGAAGACAGAACAGAACAGCCCCAGGATGGTTGTGGAGAGGAGGGGCAGGGGCTGGGGTGAGGGGGAGCAGAAAGGCGCAGGGATTAGGGTCGCTGAGAGCAGTGCCCACCCGCCACTCCCCCGGCAGTCTCTCTTGTGTGTGCGGCCAGGACTTGCTGTGCGGTGGGCTCCCACTCTTCTCCTGTGGTACCCTGGGGTTATTCTTGTGCTCAGAGACCTCCCTCTTTCCTCTCTCTTCCTCTCTGACCATCTTGGCCTTGATTCTGACTCCTGGCCAATCCCCACCATCAATTACTCCCTGAGGTGGGGTGTTAGGGACATGCAGCCCCATCTTGGAGCAGCTGGCCTCATCTGGGCTGCTCAGGACGGAGCCTTGGAGGGATCACAGAAGGCTTGGGGCATAGACATTGGTGTCAGGGCTCAGTCCCAACAGAGTCCCTAACCCCCTCTGTACCTGTTTGGGATTTGTTCTCTGGCCTTCTGGTAGCGGGATGGGGTGGGGTGGCACAGGGTGGAGAGGGGGGCTAAGCAGTAAAAGGAGACTTTGAGAGGAGGGCTCCACACCTGGGCCTCCAGGTCCTACCCCGGGAGAGGGAAGAAGGGAGCCCCCAGGCCTGGCTATGGCAATGGGCTGGAAAAATGCATCCCAATCCCGTGGGGACTCTGGATTTCAGAAGGAGCAGCAGGTTTCCCCCAAAGCTTACTGCTCCCCACACTGTTGCGACACAAGCCTGTGATGAGAAGGCATTTTTATGAATCAATCAGAAACATATGAAGTACACAACATAAGAATGAGGGACAGAAGAGCAGGGACAGGGAAGAGGGTAGACATGCAGAGCCAGAGGTATCCTATCAGGGCAGAGCAGCTCCCTGACTCGGTCTTCAGCTAGCCCTAGACCCAGCTGGGGCCACTGGGTCCCAACCATGGGCCTTTCCTTAGAAGACTGAATAGAGTCTAAGGTCAAGGAGGGCAAGGCTTGCTGGCCCTGCCGTGACCCTACCTTGCCCTGAGAGCCTACAGAGATCTGAGCCTTAGCTCTAGGGTCCTACCTTGAATGAAAAGGAACATGAGGGATGGGCTCAGTAGGCACCCACCACTGGACAGGGCCTGTCAAAAGTTGTCCAGAGAAGCCATCCCTGAATGAACGAGTGATGCTCTCAGGCACAGTAGAGGATGGACTGATGTTGGGGGTGTGGGGCAGGGGAGCTCATAGGGAGTAGAAGAACCTGGCTGCTCCATAGGCCTCCTCCAGGCCTTGGCCCTTCCCAACAGACGATTCATGTTCAGATAGGGGCTGGTCATGGCTGGCACCACCTTGAGGCAGAAGGAACTAGAGGGGGCCCTGGTGTGTATGCTCCTAGCCTCTACCCCCAATCTGTCTTGCAAGGCCTGCCTGGGCCATTCCACAGGTAGCACCTACTCCCCCAACCTCTCCCTATTCTGTAGAGGGGCCTCCTGGTGAGCCCCCACCAGATGGTCCTTCCCTCAAGGGCAGGCCTTTGCTCCCTCTGCTGCTCCCACCACTGTGGAACCTTCCTGAGAGGTGTCCTCTGGCCTCCTAGTGCTGGCCCTTTTCCAGTGCTCTCCCGCTGTCCTCACCCCTGCAGCTCCTGGCCCCTCAGCCTCGAATCTGCTCACTGTCCCTCACTCAACATCTGACTCCTTGGCCTACTTCTAGCTAAATCCCTCCTGGGCCAAACCCCCACTGTGCCACTGCCTTCTACTGTGCCACAGACAGGTCCCTGTCCCTCCGTTGCCTCAGTTTCCCCTTCTCCAACAAGAGTTGGGACAGCAGAAACTCCCAGTCCCAGCAGGCTCCATGATTCTGTGAGTTCCATCGCAGGCAATTTGAGGGGCAAATGTATGCAGATGAATATGCAAATGGGCATCTCCAGGATTTATGGGTGGCCTTAATTCCAAGGGGAGGATGTTGGACAGGTGGGGGGGCATTTCAATGAGGCGGCCTCAGTCTGGCTGGGCCCACTAAATCCTGGCCGGTGTCAGCGCCGTAAAGCACTGTGATGAAGGGCAGGCGGCCCGCGGAGGCTACAGTGATTTACAGCCGCTGGAGCCTCCTCCCGCAGCCGGCCGGGCAGGCAAGCGCCGCGGGACAGGGACGGGGCAGGATTTATGTTGCTCGCTTCCCCACCCCGGAGGCGGCGGCAGGCAGTCTGGAGAGCGGGAGAGCGGAGCGCCCAGGAAGGTGACTTTCACCTTCAGAGGCGGCACTTGGCTGGCAGAGAAGGGATGGCCGAAGGGGGCAGGAGAGGAGAGCGCGGAGGGGCGTTTACAGCCTGACCCCTGCCGGGCCCCTAGCCACAGTGGTCTCCTCCAGGCGGCCTTCCTGCACTAACGCTGCCCCCTCACCCCAACCCACTGCCCCCGACTGCCACTTCCCCCTGGGGCCCAACTTTCCAGGGCATGGCAAGGTTCAGCCCTGAAAGACTGGAGGCAAGTGGGTTCTAGCGAGTTTCCTTGGCTGAACACAGCTCTCCTTAAGCCTAACCTCACTCACTCTCTTATGCTGGGAAGAGAAATGACAGTCCACTCTGATCTATTTTAGGTAGCCAAAAAAAAAAAAAAAGGAAGTTGATCTCCCTCAACTTCACCTTCCTGAAAGGTGCTTGCGTGTTCTCTCCTTTCTGATCCCCCCTTGTCTCCAGCACGTAAATGCCCTGGGGTGGGGCACTTGGGGCTGCAGGCTCCCCTACACATAGAATTCAACTCCTGAGGTCGCTGGTAAGCTGAATTTTGAAAAGGTAACAGTGTTTCTCCAGTGACTCACCAGAATCTCTCAGAAATGACCGATGTGTCACTCAACCAGGGAGCCCTACTGTGTGCAGGTGCTAAGGCATGAGAGACCGAAGCCTCAGAAGCAAAATTCTCCTCGTTGTCAGGGCTGCCCAGCCCCTAGCTCTGAGGGCCTCTGCCTCCTGGCCCACCCCAGCTTCCCCATAAACAAACTTTATGTGTCCTGTTCTCATAATTAAAGGAACCAGGCCAAAAGTCCTCAGGTAAAGAAAGGCTCCTTTTGAGGATGTAAACACATAAATCAAAAGGCCTGGTTCCATTGCGTTGTTCATCTACTGGGCTGACTGTTTTGAGCTGGGGCTGTCTCCCTCAAGTTCATTTTAGGTAAATGTGTCCCGGCCTACCGTCCGTTTGGGCCGAGCAAGCAGAGATGCTTCCCTGACCAAAGGCTTCACCTCAGAAACCCAGCAACATTTCAGACCATGCTGGAGTCCTACAATTTTGTCTCTAGCTCCTCAGGACTTCTCTGCTCTGGCCATATTTCCTGAGGCGCCCGAATATTTTGTGCCTCTCTTATCTCTCCCCAAACAAAGACCAGACCCAGTTATCGTAAATGCTGTTGTCTCAAGCACGTCTTTGTGATACTGAATTATTCCCAAGAACAAGAGTATGAATGCAAGCAGGGTTCTCTGAGTCCATACAGATGCCAACCTCCAAAGACATTTCTTCCAGTGGGATTTGACCTGAAGATTTGTGCTTAAGGTCTCAGAGACTCAAGGTGCTGGTGGTGGTGGGTAGGGAAGTCACCAGAATGAGTGAGAGGGCTGCAGGGAGGAGGTGAACACACATAAGGTCCCACTGACAAATACATTCACTCTTACTCTCACCTTCAGGGTCCTTTTGTGAGAATTTGTGGGACAAATGCGAATAACTGTGCAATTTGTGTGCTGCCAAAGCCTCCCTGTCTAGGGAACAACAGCATCAAAATGCAGTTCCCAGCACCCTGGCCCAGGCCTGAATCACCCCAGAAAAAGGGGCACTTTTACCTTAATTCATGCGAAGACACCATATAGACAAACAGCATCCGTGGTGCCAGGCACTGTGAAAGTATGTTTACTTCATTTAATCTCAACAAAGGTAGATGTGATATCCCTGTTTTACAGGCGAAGAACTGGAAGATGGCAAGGGTCAAGTACTTTGCCAAGCTCACAGGGCTGATAAGCAACGGCAGTGAGACTGAAACAGCATGATGCATTCCCAAACCCAACTTCTTCCTTCTTGGTTCACTCCCTGCCTGCACCCTCAGCTCCAGCTCTGTTCCTTTATTCTGGCTGCTGCAACCCACCAGACCTCAGCCCTAATCGAAGAAGATTAACAATACCAAGTGTTGGCAAATGGGCGGTTGGAGGGAACGTAAAATGGGACAAGTACTTTGGAAAACTATTTGTGAGTCTGTTCCCAAATTAAACATACACCGACTATATGATTCAGCCATTCCACTCCGAGACATATACCCAAGAGAAATGAAATAATATGTCTATATAAAGACGTGTGCGTGAATGTGTCTGGGCAGAAAGGAAGGGAGGGGCATACAGGGGCAGGAGGGGGCTGGAGAGATAGGCCCACTCCTGGGCTGCCTTACTTCACTCCATTCCTCCTCAATCCAAGTCAAAAGCTCTTGGGGTCCTAAGCCAACATTGTCGGGGCCAATGCGAGTGAAGGGGGAAGCCACCTGAGGTCTGGGAAGTGCTCAGAGGGCCTGCTGGTGACTGTGCCCCAGCTCTGGGCTTTCTGTTGGGAGTGGAGCAGGGTCTCTGCCAGTGGGAAGGGCTGGGCTGGCATGAGGGGTAAGGATGGGAGAGAGGGTGGAGTGGCGCAGGCCTAAGTGGAGAGTAGCAAAACCAAGAATGAGGCAGACGGAGGAATTAAGGCCAACTGGGCTTAAAAGCTCACGAAGTGCCTATTAGCCGAAGGGCTGCAGTATGGCAGGTCTGTGGGAGCCCAAAATTCACCTGTGCCACTGAGATGAGATGCTTATTAAGGGCTCCAGCTGGGTAAGAAACCCAGGCTGGCTGGATTTGCCCCTTGGATGGGTAGCACCAACTTCTAGGCTGAAAGTTATAGGGGAACTGATGCTGGGTGGGCAGGCAAGAGTCTGACTCTCTTCCCAGCTAGGCTATGCCCCACCACCCCAACTTCTACCCCATGCTGACTCTGAGCCCGAAGACTGGAGAACACAGGAAGCCCCTTCCCCTGCTGGCAACAAAAGTCTGTAGGTCCCGCTCTGGTAGCTGGGAGTGGGCAGAGCTGAAGTACCCTCAGGAGCCCCTGGAGGTGGCCCCCTCCTCACCCCTCCTCCTTCTGCCCATGCCCCTGGTTCCCTACTTCTATGTCTGCTCTCTGCTGGGATGGAAGCCTCATGTCTTCTGTCCCCCAGCACTCTGCCCTGGTTGCCCTTGGCAGCAGCCAGGGTGGAAGACCAGGCTGTCCATAGCCCCAAGAGAAAAGACAGTGCCACGGGCTAGTTCCACACATCCTCAAAATGGCATTAGCTCAACTGGGGGAGATTGGAAGCAGGGAGGGCACACTGATTCCCTTCCCTGAGGCTGATGTTCATGATCAGTTTGGAGTTACATCTGTCACTGGAAGCATTAAAGTGCCTTCCAAAGTCAATCAGGATCACTTACCTTTCCCACCTACCATTTTGGACAACTTAGGTCAGCAAGGGGAGTCCAGTATCTGCTGGCTTGGCTGTCCTGCCAGGGGAGCACAGAGGAGCAGGACTCCTTGCTGTGGCCGGGACACTGCCCTGACCCCACCCCTGCCCACCCCAACTTGAAGCTAATCTCTCTCATTCTGCGCTAGGACTCCCATGCCACTCACCACACTTCCCACGTGAAAGTACACAGTTCTAAGATCCAGTTTACAGGGTTTTGCCCCTTGTTTTCAAAAGCAATTTCTCTCTTTGTCCCAAATGTCACTTCCACTGCCCAGTTCAGGCCTGCACAACTTCTGATCAGAGCTCTCACAGTCCCCCCACTCCCCCACCCGGCTGAGGTTGGCCTGCTTTCCCCTACCCCCCAACTCCTCCCTCCCACCAGTACAGCTGCTCAGGAGAACCATCCACCTACTATGTGTCTGGGACCACAGGAACTGGAGGCAAGGACAGGTCTGTCTTCCGGTGCAGAAGATGGATGTGAACCAACTAGTGCAGCAGAGTTATCCTGCAGTGCAGGGCATGCCCCAGGGGCAGTCTGGGTCCCAGAGTCATGGAGCACATCTGGGAGACTGCATTTATGGAGTACTGGAAGAGGACTAGAGCTCTGCTAGAAAACAGTGGTGTTCTCAGTAGTAAACAGCCTGTGCAAAGGCTCAGAGGCTGGTTATCAAGGTCTTCTGTGCCCTGATCACACTTACTTATTGTGCTGGTCAAGCTCTTATGTCTGTGTGACAAAAAGACCACCTCAGACTGACTTAGACAACAAAAAGAATGTGTTGACTTTTAACCCAAACTCAACAGATTGAGCCAGAGAAGCTCGACCCAGCAGCTTAACGGACATCACCAGAGTTTCGGTTTCTCTCTGTGTCTTTCTTCTAATATTACCTTTGCAAGGTGACCCTCCAGCACCTTCCAAATCTCCCTTTCTATGTAACAGTGACAGGCCTCCGGATGCCACCCTTCTCTATGCCAAAAACATACACACCTTCCCTTCCCTTCCCTTCCCTTCCCTTCCCTTCCCTTCCCTTCCCTTTTCTTCCCTTTTCTTCCCTTCCCTTTCTTGCTGGGGCTTTACTCACTCAGAATTACAAATCTTTCCTTGAAGCTCATTGGCTAGGACTTGGTCAAATCTCCATCTCTGAACCAATCAGTGAGATCCAGAGAATATGATTCTCTCATCGGCTCAGGCCAAGTCATCGCTCCACCCACCCTTGACTGTATAGGTGAAGCATGGGCACAAAGAACCTGGTAGCCAGGAGTACCAAGATGGACACAGGGCTGGAGAAGGCACCTGTCCTATGCATGACTGTAGGCTGAGAGGGTCATCTGGGGTTTGCTTCAAACCAAGTAACAAGTCTTGAAAAGGGAGACTGGGAGAAAATGGTGGGCCCCCAACTTCTCCCTACTTTCCTTTCTCCTGATTTATCTATTCCATATTAGTTAAGCTGGAAAGAGAGCGTTAGCTCTCAGCAGTGCAATTTTCATCCTTATATCATCCCTATATGGAACAATCATGTGTGTGGGGGTCGGTGGAGAGAGGGAAAGTGGGAGAGGGGGAGAAAGAGAGGAGAGGGAAGCAGAGCTAAAGGGAGAGAGGACTGTAGGTATATAGTCTCCAAATCTTCATTGCTGGTGTCATCTTTCTTTGGAATACAGGGAAGTGTGGGGATTGAAAACCCTTACTTCCAAATACGAAACAGTCATAGCCAAGAAAAAAAGTACACAGAAAATGTGACGCTGACCTTGAACCCAATGAATGCGGCTCTCTCTGGGAGGCTGAGGCACCTTCTGTGGTTCCATGGCCAATGTGCACCTGGAAAGGAATGGGGCTGTGACTTTGGGCACCTGTTTTGCCCGGGGCAAGGCCAGCCCTTCTCCCCCAAGGAAGCTACAGCCCCAGCCTCTGGCATTTCCTGGGACAGCCCGAGGTGGGTGGGATAGTCTGCAAGGGTCTCAAGCCTTCAGTTCCACAAATCATCCTGTTTTAATGCAAATGGCAATTGCCAAGAGTACAGCATGTTTTCCTGTGTCAGCAGCTCAGTGACTAATGTCCCAAGATAAATGGCTTTGCTTTGCCTTGTTTAGAGTGATTCTGTAATCTTTCCCTCCTTTCTGCTGAGGGGACTCCCCAGATCCTTCCCAAGTGCACTCCAGGGCTGAGGAAGCCTGGGCATCAGGGCCACCAGCTGTGCTGGGGTCATTCCATGTGCAGTGAGAGGCAGGAGCAGGTGAGAACCTGGGCTGAACAAGTCTGGAGCGGACTGGCCATCAGTCCTCAGCAAAGGACTGGGGAAGAGCTGAGAACAAGCTCTAAATTCAGGCCAGTCTGAAGCTCGGGTTGGAGGGAGGATCCAGAGCACCCAGGACTACAGGGGAGAAATTTGGGTCCTGGGATAGAGACAGAGAAGAATGGGCAAGTAGGACAAGGGAGAGGTCCAATGCCATCTTGTGCCACATGGGTATTCCTAAACAGCCAGAGATGGGGAACGGTTATTTTTATTTGTTTACTTTTTGACCAGTGAAGATTTAGGGTTTGGGGAATCTTGGTCCTAGCACCTACTGTCTGTGGCATCTTGGGTGGTATTGTTCTCATTTTACAGATGAGGAAATGGAGGCTTACAGTAGCTAAGCAATTTGCCCAAAGTTCCACATGTAGCTCATGGCAGCCTTCAAACCTAAACCAGGACAGTCTAGCTTCAAAGTCAATAGTGTTGAATGAAGCAGCAATTGGGAGAATAGATCTCCCCATGTACCTGGTGACTTCTGACCACCCACCTGAAACCCCAGCTCCTCACCCTTCCAGAAATGCATCTTTGCTTAACCATAGTGGAAATGTTGTGGTTTATATTTCCACCCTTCTGCCTTCTGAACACATTTCCCAGTCCCCTTGTGGATGGTGGACCATGTGATGTGCATGACTTTCAGGCCGGAGCATTTCACTGTCAGTGTCAAGCCCTCCAGAGCTCTCCCTTTGTCACAGCAGGCACTATTCTGAATTGCTGCTCCATCAGCCTGGGTCCCACATAAGGACATCACAGACAAGACCCCAACCAACTCACAGTGGACAATGGAACATGAGTGAGAAATTAGTCTTTACTCCTCCAAACCACTGGGATTTGAGGTGTGTTACTGCAATTAAACTTATCCCCTCCGGACTGATAGTCTCCCCTGTCTGGGAGGAGGGAGCAGATGAATTCTTGTAGATGTACACAGCCGTGTTCAGCAGAGAGGAAAGACAGGAAACCCATTTCCATCAGCCACACCACCCTGTTTCAGAGAGGCCAAGTGGGACAGAGAGAAATGAGCATTGGGGGGAAGCAAGGATTCCAAGAGCCCCGAGCCAGAGAGCTTTCACACTGCAGGGTCACCTGGCCTCTCTGAGGTCAGGACGGCAGGGTCAGGGAAGTCTATTTCACACAACCCAGATCCAGATGGCTGGAGTCCGGAGCTGTCTAGGCCTCATGCAAGAGAAGGAGCTGAGGTGCCCCTGCACCAAGCATCACCAGGACCTCTCAAAGTAGTGGATGGGAACAGATTCAGTTGGGCATCTTTGAAGACAGGTCCAGGGCACTGGGGCCCAGTTACCTGAGTGCAGACTCCCTTCTCCAGGCAAACCTTGTGGGCGGTTGACAGGGTCCTTCATGGGTATGAGCCCTGGAACACAGACTGCTGCAGCAGGGACCGGGCTGCAGCACAGGGGAAGCAGTCTCCTGGAAGTGGGTCTGAGCCCAGTGGAGAGTGTGGGCACTAACCCTTCCCTTGGGTTGTCTTCCCCTCCTTTGGCATAAGTTTGCCCATCTCCCATTTCTGAAAGACAGCTACAGGGGAAGCATGTAGACTATAAATTAGCCCCTTTGGATCTGGTGGTTCTGAAGCTGCATTTGAATTGGGAGAGACCCTGGAAGCTGATGCTTACAGGGGATACCTGTAGAAGAGGGAGGGGACGGTGTAGACTTTCCCAATCAGCTGCCTGATTGGTGTGATAGAGGGGTGCTTCAGGCCATAAGTGACCTCCAAATATCTTCCCACCACTTCCCTCTTTCCCTGTGGTCAGGGCTAGCCTTTACTCACTCTTTACCTGACATCTCTTGCCTCCCAGTTCCTCAAAACTACCTCCCCGCCTCCCAAATATGCCTGAAAGATCTCATCAGCCTTCTTTCGCAATGTGCTGAGTTCCTTCCAGAAGACCTTGGAAGGGCTCTGCTGCTTTCTGGAGAGGTGGTGAATAGTGGAGCCCCTCTCCCCCAGCCACGACTGACAATCTGGAAACTGCCTTGGAAGCAAACACTGATAATACAACTGCCTCTTACTGTATCCTCAGCAGAAATGTGCACAGTCAACAGCCCAGCCTTTGAGATGAGACGAATCTGGGTTTCATTCCTAACTCTGCCATGTGCCAGATGTGTGAACTCAAGCCAGGGCTTCAATTCTGTCAGCCTCAGTGTCTTCATCTGTGAAATGGTGATAACATTAGTCCCCACACTATGATAGCACTCATACAAGGGTACAACAGGCTGAAAGAAGACACAGCCCTTAGCACAGGATCTGTCTGACATGAAGCACGTATATGTGCTTAATAAATGATATTTAGGATTAGTGTGCTCTCCTGGGTGGGCAAGAAGCAGAGAGGCTCTTACAAGTCTCAACAAGAAAGCAGTGAGTTTGCCCGACTCAAAAAGGCAGGAAGAGGGCTGGGGAACCGTGCAAGGGGCCCAGGCAACAATACCCTAGAAGCATGATCAGCAGCAGCACCCAAATACTCAGCACCCTGATGCCAGAGCCCACAGACAGAGAGGAGGCTCCAGAGCCCAGAAGTTCCCCCAACCAGCAGGTCTAGAGCCAGCCCAGCACTACCTCAGGCAAATGTCTGAACCCATTTGTTCAGTGTCCAGAACAGTTCAGAAACCATCTCTGGGAAAAAGCTCCTCCTTAGCCTTACCTCTATCCACCTGCGTCACAGCGATTTTGTTTCTGCTGTTGCATTGTTGTGTTGCCTTTTTTGACCTTCAAACTGCTTGTGGGTATTTCGGAAGAAGCCCATGTTGGGCTTGCTATCCAGGCCAGTGAGACTGGGAGCAGGGGCAGTAAGAATGGCCAGGTCCCATTCAAGAGCCCAGAGAGAACTGAAAAGGCACAGGAGAAACCAAAAAGATGTGGCTTTAGGGATGCTTGAAGAGGATACGGTGCCTCCTTCCTCAATCTCCCCAGAGGGGAATTTTACCCAAAAGTGTTCCAACATACATCAGTCATTCAGCTGCAGTCTAATTTGTGTATAAATAATTAATATGGGACTCTCAGGTCAAGAGGCCAACCTCCCACCTCCATCTCAACATACAGAAATGTCAGATATGTTTGTTAATTTAATATATATGTATATAACCATGTTGTAGAGAATAAAGAAAGGAAGATATTCACAGGCATATAATGGAGAAGGAAAGCAAAGTGATAAGCAGAAACTGAAGGGCAGCTAAGAGTTGGAACAGAGATGAGTCACTGGTGATAGGGACACTGTGCCAGGACAGGTTCCTGTGTGAAGCCAGGGAGCCATGAGCTTACAGCTGGCCCACCAGGCAAGTCTGGATTGACTCTGCCCACGTCACGCAGGCGTCTGGACACACGCAGTTTATCTCAGGCCAGAAATAGACATGCAGCCCAAGAAAGAAACCAAGCCCATGTCCCTGTGTAGATATAAAGTTCAGAACTATTCCATCTACATGGAAAAACATGTAGACAAAGTTGTTCATATGATACCTTGTCCACAACTCCAAACCCCATGGAGCTGGAGCTAAGGCAACCACAAAATCACCCTGTAGGGAAGGGCATTTGACAGAACACCACCGTGAGAGATGAACTCTGAGAGTTCAACAAGATTATCCATCAATAGGATAGAAGTGGAATGTGTAACTGACAAGCATGGACAGAAAAAAATGAACAAAAAAAACTGATTCAACAGAAAGTAGGAATGGAGGGGAAGTAAAGAAGCAAAGTAAAGCATGGTAAATAGGAACAAAAATGATATTGCAGAAGTAATTTCAAATATATTGATACTCATGATAAATGAATTTGAATGGGTGAAACCTTTATTAAAAGACAAAATTTTGGGGCACCTGGGTGGCTCAGTTGGGTGAGCATCAGACTTCAGCTCAGGTCATGATCTTGTGGTTTGTGGGCTCGAGCCCCACATCAGGCTTTGTGCTGACAGCTCGGAGCCTGGAACCTGCTTCAGATTCTATGTCTCCCTCTCTGCCCCTCCCTCCTCTCTCTCTCTCTCTCAAAAAATGAATAAACATTTAAAAATATTAAAAGACAAAATTTTGTAATGCTTTTCCCTTTAATTCATATATATGCTACTTATGAGATAAATATCTAGAATTAAGACAGAGGGTTGGCAATAAAGATGTGCAACAGCACACACACACATACACACACACACACACACACACACACACACACACAAATGCTAACCAAAAGGGGACTGTGAAATATTAATTAGTAGAAGAAAACCTTGCATGGAAATGACAACCATTTCCTAGTCTTAAAAAGAAGTATCCATTAAAATGGCGTAATAATAATGCCTTCCATACAACTAACAATACAAACTCAAAACATGTAATTGGCAGTATTGAAAGGAGAAGGTAACAAATCCATAGTCAGAATGCACCACTCTCAGAAATGAATAGATCATGCAGTCAAAAATTGCTCCCATTACAAAATATTTGAATATAAGTATTTGAACAATAAAATTATAGATTTGCTGTAATAGAGCCATACAGTACTTTGCATCCGATAAGTAGAAAACACATATCATTCAAGCATACATGGGTCATTTGAAATACTTGATCTGAACTGCATGTTAAAGCTGGTCTCATCTGGGGCGCCTGGGTGGCTCAGTCAATTAAGCGTCCGACTTCAGCCAGGTCACGATCTCGCGGTCCGTGGGTTCGAGCCCCGCGTCAGGCCCTGGGCTGATGGCTCAGAGCCTGGAGCCTGTTTCCGATTCTGTGTCTCCCTCTCTCTCTGCCCCTCCCCCGTTCATGCTCTGTCTCTCTCTGTCCCAAAAATAAATAAACGTTGAAAAAAAAAAAATGAAAAAAAAAATCTTTTAAAGCTGGTCTCATCTAATCGCAAACACTCAAAACGAAACAGACCACATGTTCTCCCACACAATAAAAACCCCAAATAAATCATCAAAAGAGGACACCCCCAAAGCCCATATATTTGGAAACAAACAAGCAAAACAATCCCACTGCCAAATAATGTATAAGTTAAAGAGGAAATCATTAAAACAAATTTTGAACATGTTAGAACTAAAACCAAGGAAGATTGAAAATAAGACTGAGGATTCACCTCAAGAAGCTGAGAATAGAATAATGGAGCAAATGAAGAAGAGGAAGAAGGAGAAGGAGAAGGAGAAGGAGAAAGAGAAGGAGAAGGAGAAGGAGAAGAAGAAGAAGAAGAAGAAGAAGAAGAAGAAGAAGAAGAAGGAAGAGGAGGAGGAGGGGGAGGAGGAGAAGGAGAAGGAAAAAAGGAATAATAAAGATGAAAGCCAAAAATAATAAAATAAAAATAAATAACAAAAATAGAAAGGAACAATGAAATAAAAAGTGGTTGTTTGGGAGAAAGAAAACCCTCTAATATGGCTGAGAAAAAACATAATATGTTATACTAATATTATTATATTATTATAATATAATCAAGCAAACATAACTATTGATATAGTAGTGTTATTTGGGGGGGGGGGCTTCTGGTAGCTGCTTCTGTGTTAATCATGCCTTTCTATTTTTATATTTCATGATACTTTGATAGCTGAGGCTCTGCTGTCCCAGAGACACTGCCCCTCCCAGGGGGAGCCAGTTCCTAGGGATAGGAAGACTCACCTATAAGCACCTTTCAGGAGCAAACCAACAATCCTGAGCCCATACTCAACCATGTCCTTTAACCACCCCAGGGCCAACCACAAGACAATTAGGCACAGCCTTTTTGCCCCAGATTCTGCTGAAACTATTCAAACTAGCCACTCCAAAGCCTGCTTACTCTGCCCATTCCTTCTTATAGAAACCACAATGAAGTTTCTTGCCCATGCTTTCCTCTCACGCTCTCTGCCTCCTGACTGACCCTGGTGCTTCCCCACATGGCCCTGTGTGGTGTGGCATGCCCCTTCCTCTTGGGAACGTCACAAATTATCCTTTCAATGCTAGTCATGTCCTGATCTGTGCCCCTCCATACCAGAATAACAACAAAGCCTACATTTTAAAACAACTTCCCCATCGCTATTCCAGAAGGAGAAAGAGGAGAAGACGCATCAGGTGGGAAATGTGAGAGATGAACATTATCTTTAATCTTATAGGTAGAAGGTCCCACGGATGACCAAACACTATTTATGAGAGAGGAACCACGCTTAAATATTGCCTGGTGAAGTTTTAGGATGTCGGAGATGAAATTTAAAATCTTTTAAGTATTTGAAGGGAAGAAGTTTAGGTGTCAGGGTAAAGAGGATTGAATCAGAATCAATCTTCTCCTTTACAGCCCTAAATACACAAAGAAATATGATAATCATATAATAATATCTACAAAGCTCCAAGGGGGAAAAGACCACATTCAAGACAAGAAAGCTACGATTCATTTGTGAGGTCAAGTAAAAGACAGCTTTCAAACATTTAAGCATTCAGATGTATACTACACACCCAAACATGCGGAACAATTTGCTCCAAGTAATGTTCCAGCTAAGCAAGAAACAAATAGGAAAATTAGCAGAACTCAAGGTTATGAAAACTCAACATTAGCATTGTTGATGTCCAAATGAAATGTCCAAAACATCCAAACTAATGACTGAAAGAGAAGGTACATAAATGTCCAAAATACTTACTGCAAGAGAAAGTATACATACGTGTAAGAAATAAATTCATAATACCAATCTTAATTTTGTGTATCAAGAAAAAGGGGAGGGAGAAGTAGGGAGGAAATTTTAAAAGCATGAAACCATCATATACAGGGGAAATAAATAGATATTTTCTTTTGAGGTTGGTAAAGCAATAGTACATACATGGGGTGTGTGTGTGCATGCATGTGGAACCAGGAGCAGGCTAGAAATGAAAAGTGTAACTTTCAAGAGACTTGCAAAGCAAACCTGAGAAAATGGCAAAAGGAAAAAGGAAAACAAGGAAGCATAAAGAGGAGAAAGTATTATCATATGAGACACGTGATTAAAAACCTTGACTCCAGAACCTCAGGACTAAAATAACACTGAGAACTCCATTCTGGGGATGCCCCCATCTCTCATGGCTGGGTCTACTTTCTCTTCTCCCATTTGCAGTAATCCACTCCCTCTGGTTTCCAGTCTACCTATAGGAAGATGGCCACGGAGCAGGCAGCAACCAAGTGTGTATCCCCTTAGACCCGAAGAGCAACAAAGTTGAGTGAAAATCCTTATCCCATTCCCACTACCCAGGGAGGATTCTGATGGGCCCAGGGTGCGTCAGATGCCTATCTCTGGAGCAAACAAGTGTGGCCAGGGACAGAGTCTTACAGAACTCCCCCAAAAGTGGACCACCTTCCAGGAAAAGGATGGACAATCTACTAGGTGCCCATTACCTAAGGAAAAGCAAAAAGAAAGCAATATTCGTATCAGACAACGCAGAATTCACAGCAAAAAAGCACCTCACTACCTTAAAGGGGGAAAAGGGTTATCCTATATTGGTAAATTGTAGAAACAAAGGAGAATGTAAGAACCATGAATCTGTGTGCACTGAATATTGCATTAAACGTACAAAGTCAAAAAGGTTAAAAATTAAGGAGTAACTGAACAAAACCACAGTGATAATGGAAGGATTAATATACCTTACTATTTCTGAGAGACGAAGTAGACAGAAATTTCATGAGAATACAGGAGAGTTCAAGCCTATTATTAAAATTTTGATTTAATAGATCTATATCAAAATGTGTTCTCTAGAAACAGAAAATATGTATTCATTTTAAATGGCCAAAGAATAGTTACAAATTCAATCATATGTTAGGCCACAAAGAAAATCTCATTAAAAATATCAAAAGTAGAAATAGTACTATGCACAAATTCAAACCACAATGCAACAAAAGTAGAAGTTAATAACAAAAGAGAAACAAAGAAACAAAATGAAGCCACTCTGGAGAGTAGGGAAACTTGTCTTAATAGCCAGAGAGTCAAAGAGAAAATCAAAACCACAATTAATGATTGTTTATGAAACAATGAGGAGCTGTAGCAAAGAGAAAACACAAAGCTCTAAAGAATAGAATAGCTCTTTATATAGTTTTGTTTTTCTCATTAAACAGAAGAAATCAAATGAAACAAGCCTTCAAGTCAAAAGCTTACAAGTAAGAAGCAAAAAAGTGAAGCTATGAAAAGCTAAAGAAGAACTTGAAGATAATAAGAAGGTGATAATTTAAAAATAATAAAAACTATAGATCTGAGAAATTTAAGAGCTGGATCTTTGAAAAGACCATAATTAAGATAACAATAGTGACTGTTGATGGGGCATTCAACTAATGGCCAAGTATTGTGCTAACCACTTTAACATTCACACATTCATTTCAGGATGGCCCCATGTGATAGGAAGTACAGATATCTCCATTTCAAAGTCCAAAAAACTGAGGTCTTGGAAGTTAAATATTGTGTCCCAGATCTGTCCATGCCCAGAGCCAATGCTCTTAGTCATTGCACAATTCTTCTAGTGGGACAAATCAAGGAGAAGACATGGAGACTCACAATGCAATGGAGAAGAAAGGCATACAACCACTACAGAAGAGAATTTAAAATTAGGGGAAAATACTACACACAACCTGATACTACGGTAAATGTTTTTTCTCTCCCCTCTTTTTTTTTTTTTTTTTTTTATTGACAAGTTTATTTGACACAGTTGGGATCATATGCCTCCTGCAGTTGGGTCTCCTTTCTTTTTCTCTTTCTATGTAGAAATAATTTCAAACTTAAAGGTTGCAAGAACAGTACAGAGAACTCTTTCCCCTAAACCATTTCAGAATAATTTGCCCATGGGATGCTCCTGCACCCCCCAATATTTGAGTGCGTATTTCCTTAAAGTAAGGGCATGCTCCCCCATCATCTCAATCTCATCGAAACCTGGACAACAATATGGATTCACTTCTACCATCCAATCTACAGACCCCATTCAAGTTTTACCAACTGTCTCCACTATCTCCATAAATAAACAGGTTCAACCCAGAATCACATGTTGCATTTAGTTGTTATTTCTCTTCAATCTGGAATGATATCTCAGTCTTTTCTTTACTCTTGTTAAAAAGGAAACAATATGCCCAATACGGAGTCATTTGCACACAGCCACCCCCCCACCCCCAACCCCCACCCCCGCCATGACACCAAATTGAGACTTACAGTGTCAACTTACTCTGGGGAATGTGACATTTTAACAGTCAATGTGAAATTTCCGGATCAGCACTAGTGAGGCCATCTGCAGGACAAAGACCATATCATCCCTCTACCCACCACCCCAATCCCACCTCCAAAAATAGATGTCCTGGCCTGGAACAGCCCTTCTTTCTCTTTTGCCAATAACTTCTTTGCCCTGCCCTCCTGACTATAAAATCCTTCCATTTTGTACATCTCCTCAGAGCATTTCTCTACTTGCTAGACGACATGCTACTCAATCCATGAATCACTTAATAAAGCCAATTAGCTCTTCAAATTTACTCATTGAATTCTTATTCTTCGACACTTCTTAACCTTGATACATTTGAAGATGCAGGCCAGCTATTTTGCTGAATGGCCCTCAGCTTGGATTTGTTTGGTATTTCCTCATGTTACATATTTTGAACAAGAACATCATACGCTATGGGTCACATGATTTCAATTTGACCTTGATTACTGAATTAAGGGAGTGTCTTCTACTGTTAAGTGACTCTTTTTCCAAAGCCCTTTGTAATCAATAATTACTTTATGGGAAAGTTTTCTGAGACTATGTAAGTAGTTTCTCAACTACCCTTGTAATATCCACTGATGTTTCTTGGCTGAAATCACTTATTACTACTGTGAAGGTTGCCAAATGGTGATTTTCAAATTCCATCATCCCTTCTATGTGAGTTGACATTCTACTTTTAAGGAAAGGTTTTTCTCTCCTCTCCACTCATATATTTACTTATTTATTTCATCACTGCGGACTCCCAGATTCCTATTTCATTTAATTGTAAAAATCTGTTACTATTCTCTTGTAGTTTGTCAAATTATCCCAGATTTGGCTAGTAGTGCCCCTTCAATCTGATCTCTATGTCCTCTTGACCTGTACTCATTATTCTTTGAGCGCTTTTTTACTTTCTGGAACAACAGGATGTTCTAGGCTCATCTTGTACTCTTTCTTCCCCAGTCCTGGAATCCTCCACTTCTTTAAAAGTCCTCAGTGGAGAAAGGTGCTTTAAAAACACAGATCTGGACAGTAGGTGAGTTCACTGCTATTAAGGTTTCTCAGAGCACAGAGGTGAAAAATACCCATCCGTATCTATCTGTCAATCATCTATCAATTTATCTATCTATCTATCTATCTATCTACTTACCTATCATCATCCGTTTGTGGTAGGCAGCCCCAGGATTGCCCCTAAATTATCCTCACCTCCTGGTATTCAAATTCTTAGTAATCCTCTTCTCTCTAAAGTGAGGTGGACAGTGACTCACTTCTAACAGAATATGACAAAAGTTCCAGTTTCAGTTTAGGTTTATGTCACATTCCAGCTCAGGTTACAAGAAGACTGTGACTTCTCTCTGTCTTACCCACTCGGAAGGAAGCCAGCTGCCAGGCTGTGAGCTGCCCGATGGAGAGGTCCACATAGCAAGGGACTGAGGGCACTTCCAGCCAAGAGCCAGCGAGGAAGTGACCCTGCCAACAACCACATGAGTGAGACTGGAAGCGGGTCCTTCTCTAATAGAGCCTTCAGGCGAGACTACAACCCTAGCTGACAGTTTGATGGCAGTCTTGTGAGTCCTTGAGTCAGAGGCACTCAGCTGAGTTACTCCTAGATTCCTGATGCACAGAAATTATGAGATAATCAATATCTCTTCTTTTTTAAGGCACTAAGTTTGGGGTTACTTTATTACACAGCAATAGAAAACTAAGTACACACACACACACACACACACACACAAGACATGCATTTATTGCTAGATCTCTGCTTTATATTAAAAACCATGAGTTCACCCAGACCTCTAATTCCAATTCAACACCATAGGATCCACTCTACTTCTCGTCTTTTCCGTAACTGTAACACACTTCTCAGAGAGTGAGGATTTGGCTCTCATTATTCTTAATATGCTTACTTATTGGATTGCACCCCCACCATGACAAGTTTCCTCTCCCTGCTACCACCACCCCATGCAGGCTTCCTCCTCAGCCTGCTAGAAGCCTCACACCCCAAGTTAGAGCCATGGGCACTACCCACCCTGTGTGGACCCCTACCTTGTCCAGGCCCACCCAGTGACTCCTGGCATTTAAGAAGGGAGGAATGGAAAAGAGCAAGGAGGCTGGGAAGAAGGCAGTTTAGAATACCAGCACTGATTCCAAAAATATAGAAAAAGGACACCGAAATAAGCTTGAAACAAATTGAGAAACCCTTAGAGATGTACCCATCAAACGGTGTTAGGCCCAGAAGTATTTCAGACTCTCAGGAAATAGATCATTACTGCACTATATAAACTCTTCCAAGACCAGAGAACAGTATAGGAAATACTTCAAGTCATTTTACAAATCTTGCAAAAACTCTGATATCAAACCTGAATAAAGAGATAAAAACTTGACATAAGTCAATAAACTGAATTCAGCAATACATTTCAAGAGTAATGCATGACCAAGCAGATTTAACTGCAGGAATGCAGTGGTGGGTCAAAATTAGGAAATCTTTTCACTTTAAATGAGTAGCTATAAGGACACAGAGAGAGATCACAGCTGATATCAAATAGAGTTTTTAAAAATTTGGTCTTTTCCAAGACATATTAGGTAGAACTTTTTTGGTTGCAAGTAAAGAATCCAAGTCAAGTTTATTCACATAGGGCTTTCTCATGTAAGTCAATAAATCAGAACTAAAAAAGAGTAAATGTTGGAAAGGAAAAAGCAAAACTTTTTCAATTCTTTTCGTTGAGAATAAATACTCTAAAAGCAATAACTTTCCCATAAATCAACAATATCCAGCTTGAAAAGCCAATAGGGAAAAATTCCATTTACAATATCAATAAAGGTACCTAAAGTACCATGCAATCTAAATGGGATTGTTTTTAAAATTTGACAAAACAATTCTAAAATTGAGGTAAAAGACTTAATGGAAGCCAGGAAAAGCTTGAGATGTTGCCTCCTAGACACTAAAAACTTAACATCTCTCAAGTGCTTACACCATACTTAGCACTGAGCTAAGAGTTTCACATGCATTGTGGATCTCTGCTCCTTCCAAAAACTCAGTGAGGCACAATTACGTGCTCCTGTAAGATGTTAACAAAGTTTGCCATTGCTACAGAAGTACTAAATGTCAGGAGTCTGTACTTGAACCCTGGACTCATTACTTCAGAGCTTAAAGTGTAACCACTATGCTAATTAAATATATTACAAAGCTAGAGAAATTAAAACAACCTGGTGCTGACAGAGAATTCAATTAAACAAATAAATTTTTAAAAACATGTATGCCTAAGGACGCCTGGGTGGCTCAGTCAGTTAAGCATCCGACTTTGGCTCAGGTCATGATCTCATGATTCATGGGCTTGAGCCCTGCATCAGGCTCTGCACTGACAGTTCAGACTGTGGAGATGCTTCAGATTCTATCTCCCTCCCTCTCTGCTCCACTGCATCTTTCTCTCTCTGTCTCTGTCTCTCTCTCTCAACAATAAAAACATTAAAAAATTTTTAATATGTATACCTATATTATTCCCATCTAAGAATCAAATTACAGATTTACTTTTTCTTATACTTTATTTATTCCATGTTTTATTATGATGAAGAGTATAAGGAAGAATTTATTTTATCACTTTTTTCAAAAAAAGAGCTATTGGTTATATTTATCAATTCTACTCTTTTTCTTTGTGTAACTCATTGCTTTCTTTATTACTCTTTCCCTCCTTATTTCCTTTCGTTTCTTTTTCTTTCTTTCTTTTTTTAGTTTCTTGCATTGAATGCTTAATTTTTTAGTGTAATAATGAGGCACTTCACGCCCGTTTATTTTTCCAAATGAACTTTGCATTCTCTTTAAGTTGGGAAAACTTTCCATGAGATGTTTATCAGAATTTTATTAAAGGTATAAAATAATTTGTGGTACAATGACATTTTTATGTATTGAATCTTCCCAACAAGGAGCATGTCCTTCCATTTATTCAAGACTTTTCTTCTGTCTTTCAGTAACATTATATAGTTTTATTTCTATGGGTTCTGCACAGTTTTCAATAGTTCATTCCAGGGAAATCTTTTTTGTTTTCTTAACTAGCTATTGCTATTTTATAAGAAAGCTTTTGACTTCATTAACTGAGGTCATTTTGTGACTGGTTCCCTTATGAACTCTCTTCTCCTGTTCCCTAGGGTGTTCAAGGTAGAAAAAAATTATTATATGCAAATTTTGATAATTTCATTTCCTATTTCTTAGTTTCTTCTTTCAGTTTCCTGAATAATTGTATTAGCTAAAACTTCTAGAACAATATCAACTAATAATGGTTATGGTGAGATCTTTGTCTGGCTTACTAATGTAAATGCCTGTTTAATTTTTTAAATTACACTTTTTATTTTGAGGTAATTGTAGATTTACATGCAGTTGTAGTCAAAAAGAGACCTCATTTATCCTTTACCAGGCTTCCTTCAAGGTCATATTTTGCAAAACTGTTGTTACAACCAGAATACTAACATTGATTCAATTCATCCATCTTATTTAGATTTTCCCAGTTCTACTTGTATTTTGTGTGTGTGTGTGTGTGTGTGTGTGTGTTTTAATTCTGTAGAATTTTATCATACATGTAAGTTCTTATATCTGCTTCCATAGTAAATAAATGTCAGTTCCACCATCACAGGGAACCTTTGTGTTGCTCCTTTATAGATGCTCCTGCTCCCACTCCCTAACCCCAACCCCCCACTAGTCTGCTAATCATACTAATTTTGTCATTTCAGGAAAGCTATATAAATGGAATCATACACGACGCAACCTTTTGAGATT